>NC_139046.1:61783911-63280161 GCF_965140915.1 Aythya marila | reverse complement strand
AAAGCCACTTCCTGCTGATTGGAATCTGCTTTTTTGACTGAACTGCTACTGTAACAACAGTGGCTACTTTCTGGAAGAAAAAAATAATATGTATTTTCAAATAAACCTAAAACAAGCATTTAAATCCAGGCTTTTTTCCTTCTTCATAGCAATTGTAGCTTTGTTTTCTCCTAATTCTGATCCTTCCTTTATCCTGAGCTTCTTGAAGAGCCTATATATCTTTTGCTGCACTTCTCATCATATATCATAATGGAACTTGTAAGCCTATTCCAGCTCCAACCTGAACAAGAAAACTAAAAACAAAGTACTTTATCTAAAATTGCAAGGAGTGAATGAGCTATAGAATTTATGCACTGATTTTTGTGCATCAAAGAAAATCCATACACTCATACATCTCAGCTGGGTACATGATTCTGGAAAGTAAGTTTTTCCATGGTGGCTCCCTTTGAAACATGAAGTAAAATAGAAGCCTTTTTCTACTTCTAGAACAAAGCAGACTACTGCAGTTGCTTATTTCTGCAACAACAATTTCTGCACTATCTTAGCATGTTTTTCTCACTAATTAGAACATACTTTATTTTAGCAGATTATTCTTTAAAACAACTAAAAACACCTTATGGCATCATAGCATAAACTTGGACAGGAGTAAAATACACTTGAATTTGAACTTTGACATTTATATATCTTCTAGACAAAACTCAAATAGGCCTTATCTACTTCTATTTCAGCTCCTCTAAAACTACATTTCAAAGCAATTCCAATGAGGTTGTATGAACTTGCCTTGAAATGAGAAGCATGTCACCTAACAATCACAGCAGTCCAGGAAATAATAATAACAATAAAAAGCAACATTAAGCTCTACTCTTGTGGTCTTAATTTAATTCACACATTTTCTATTGTGCCTCTCATTAAAAAAAAAACATGTTATTTTGCATGACATCTGCCATGTGAGGTGATTACATACAAATAAAAGAAACTCTGAAATTTACTAAGACTATGAGTAAGGTACTTTTTCCCATTTGTTTCCTCCATGATATAATAAAGATTCTCACACACAAAAATAAACTAAAAAAGTTTTTAAGCCATATTTAGTGGCATGAGTGAATGGCTGTCTTACTTCTCTCCCAGGAAGGTAACTCTCTACAAAGACACGTGCTTATCTTACAGGGTTTCAGAATATACGTATATTCCATTTCATATAATCAAATTTGGGAATCTAGGGCTAAACATCATATTTTCTGGCAGAACAAAAAGTTGCTTTAATAAAAAAAGAGCATTCTGCATTGTCCTTTAGGTAGATATTACCTTCCTTGTATTTTCTAATAAGGAAGAAACCAGAAATGGCAATCAGCCATGGTCTTTCATACCCTTGCCTCTCCAAAGCTCTTTGTTGGAATTATTTACAACAATATTTCAGGGCAGGCAGGAGAGTTTTGCGTGTTTTGGATTAAAAGCAAAATATCTTGAGCCAGATATATTACCGTGATGACTAAGAGGTACGTCACACCCTGCTAAAGCCACAGGCCAAGTTTCCTAATCAATCAGGTTACAGCTTTTATGGGCTTTATTCTGTTCTCCATTGTAAAACCTATTGCCACAACAGAAGAATATCATAAAATATATATATTTTTATATATAAAAAAAATCATGCCCTCAAGATAGAGGGGAAAAATGATGACACTGAATGACACAGTTTTGATGAGTTAGTACACTGGAACTGCAGAATTCAAGTGTCTTATGTTCTGATAAAAATAAGATAACACCCTGTAGATGTACTCTCAGATTTTTTTTCCCTTGGTCAAAGTATCAAAGCTTAGTTCTGCATGGAAATTTTTCAAACAGAATTCAAAGTACAGTTCAGTGGAAATTAAAAACTTGTTCTTCCCAACAATAGTTAATATGAACTAATATAGTTCATATAGTTAGGATAGTTCATATGAAATCTTTAGAGGAAAAGAATCAAAATCTTTGAACTAAAATATTAGAAATGTTCTGATTTCAGAAACCAACAATTTCCATTTTGGCTTGCTAAAATAACTAAAGAAATTTCAGTAATTTCTATGTTAGTGCAAGTTTAACCTCACTGCTGCACTACTATTTTTATATTCACCAACACTATGGCAGACAAGTTAGGTCAGAAAAGAAAAATCTTATTTTCTAAGGTATGCAGCCTTCCAAAGTTCCTCTCCAACCATAAGACAATAAAGGATAAAGGTGAAAAAGCATGCCTTAGAACAGTTTGTTGATGTGGTTAGCAATCTATTTGTCCCTTTGTCTTAGCACATTTATAAAATATGCATTATCTACACTGTTTTTAATTTCCCACTCTAACATATTTAAATGTCACAAGTAGAACTCTGGCTTAAGTTGTTCTAGTAACACTCATTCATTGAATGAAATTACAGAAAACAAGGCCAATTTTTGCACATTTTGTAAAACTGGTTCATAGAGTTCTATGCAGCAAAAAGTTGTTTTTACTTGAAAATTAAAAAAAAAAAAAAAAAAAAAAACCTTCTCACACCTTTATGTGGATAACAGAAATACAAAGCAAGTCTAAGAGTCAACCTAAACAGGTTCTTTATAGTAAATGTTGGCAGAATTAATCAACATAGTACTTGCTACTGCATTGCTCTGTCAGACATTTGAGGATAAAGCTATCTTTGAACTTCAAGAACTTCAGTGGACAAACGTGTACGGAAGGGTAGGGTGTTTTGTTTTGTCCTTATTTACCCTATTTGTTCAAATAATTAAAAGGCTGTAAAACATTCTTGCTTTTGTCTGACTGACAAGTTTGTGATCTACGTTTCCCATGCAGCAGCCAGGCTGCAGAGACCTGACAGAAAACTCAAGACCATTAAGTGGTTTTGCCAAATAAATACAGAAATTCAAGTCACAAGAAGTTCTGTGAAGAGCAATGCATTTGTCATTTAGGCACATCATAACCCTCCTGTGGGGGGATGTGTGTAATACACATCAACGTGACATGCCTAAACAATAAAACACAGCTCTTCACTGAACGAGTATACTCTTATTGTCACCTTCGTAAGCTGCAGTCACTTCATATTGCTATGATGAAAGAAAGCAGAAAATTAGTATGGCAGAAATGCAAAAAATATCCATGTTTTTACAAGCCAAAAAGGGAAAGTTAACTAATCCTTGGGAGTGGAACCAAGCTTCTTTATTTCACCCTCATTTCTTTCCTTTTGTTTTCTCATTCTGATTCTGTGCTTTGATTTCTCAATACATGTATTCTGTGTTTGTTTCCCTCCCAAATTCTTTGACTTACCCAATGTCTATTTTTTAAAAGCAGCATACCTGAACTTGGATTAGAAGATGAAAAGACCCACTAGTCACATTCTGTCATCTCACAGTTGGAATATATCACATTTAAAAACAAGCTTTGTGAACATGCAAAGTAAAAAGATACAAAGCAATCTGCTCCTATTTCAAGACTTCCTCCTAATTCACAAAGCTTACATTTCTGCAACAGTTACTTGGAAATTACCATACTCTAATGCTGTTATCCTCAAGTATTGCATTTTTTTTAATCTCTTGTAAACGTTTCTCTTTTATAAAATATAATCATTTGAATAGATGCGTTCTCCATTACATTAAACAAAAAAATACTTTCTACAATCCTACATGCAGAAAACGTATTTTAAAACAAGCCTTCATGCTGAGTACTTTTGATGAGCAGCACAAAAGGGCTCAGCTAGCCTAAAACCTATGAGAACCTAGGTTCTCACTTGCACAGAACCTGTGTTTTCATTGTAACTGATATATCCGGATATCCTCAGTCTGCAGCGGTGCTGATTATGAGGCTGCAACACTATTATTGTTATTAATTTAAAGGAAAGATGTTCATCAGATAAACAGGTATTTGCCATCATGCCATAGCGTTTAATAGCATGTGTTTTGATACCAATATCAATACAAATAGCTGACTAGGTCTTCCACTTTTTCAGTAAAGTGACAGAAAATCTAAGCTTTTTTTTCCCCATTTGCAGTTTTTCCAATGAAAGGATGTTGTTTAACCTAAAACTGAAAAGCTAGGTAATCCATATACTCAAAAAATTGTGGGTAGAAAAAAAAAAAAAAATTCTACCAACATTTCCAAAGCTGTAAGACTGCAACTTACTACACTTAACCACAGAATTCCTATAAAGTGAATAGTAACACAGGGCTATTAATACCACTTCCAATTTCATGCTTAATTTATGAAATCCTGATGTAAATCTCTTTGTTGTCAGTGGGTTAGAAATTCAAGAGAAATAGTGCTTTTTTTTTTTTCTCCCTCCCTCCAAATTAAGTGAAGAATATCTTTGGTATGCAGATCAAGGGAGTATGTTAAAATTTTACAACACTGTCTTCTTACTATCTTCTCACAATTCCAGTGGATCTGTCTGTGAGGAAGGGCCTCAGAACATCATAACATTGCAAAGGTAAAAGCAATTCAACAGCAACTGTGGAAGACTCCACACCAAGAATAATTAAAGCATTAAAAAAAAAAAAAAAAAAAAAAAAAAAAGTTATTAATACAATAAAGAGCTTACATACAGACACACAGGTATATTTTGGTGCTTGGTCTCAAATCAGAATTCACGATCTTGAGAAGAGTTGCCACATGACCTACACAGGGCTCAAGAATGGATCAAACAATCTTAATTCAGCAGAAGAGTAGAATTGTTGAAAGCTAGTCTAGACAGAAGTTTTATAGACAGCAGTGTAACTCTAAATATCTTTTCCAGGTCTGATGGAAAGCATTTTTATTCATCATAGATCTCTAATCCTAGGATCTAGATCCTCCTCCTAAGAAAGGCATAGATTCTTTAAACAGCTAAGCAGTACCTGTTCTACTCTTTTAGAGCATACCTTAAAAAAAAAATAATAAATCTATTGTTCATGTAAGAGCCTAGCAGATGCCTAAGAAATACACAGCACAGGTTTGATTCCCTCCTCAGAATGAGGGACCTCAAATTCTGATCTACTGTCCCATAAAACACTTAATCAGCAAGCTGCAAACTATTCTACTGTATTTGGCTGAAGTCACACTATTGTAAGGAAAATAATTCAAGACTTCTTGGGCCAGACAAAATGATCACATGAGAGAATACAGCTCTGTGTCTCATTTATGCATCTTATATTTGTCATTAGCCATAGAAACTTTACTAGAAGCCAGAAGAAAAACAAGGCATTCTTCTTGCCAGAACAACGTAACAAAGTGAAATATAAAAACACCACTCATTCCCATGATGGAATAAACACCATAACATGTGCCTTGAAATCTGCTTGCTACATACTTACACAAAATAACAACACCTTAGCTAGATCCTAGTGCTCAGCTGGTCACAACTGAGATCATTTCACTAACTACCTCAAGTACTAAAACATCAGACTTCTGCTGCCCTACTGCATCTCCAGATATGAAATAATTCCAAAATATTTTATCATCTGCTAGGTAACATTCTCTCTCCACCATAAAGATGAGCAATGAGTTCAGAAAGTAACTTTTTGGAGCATACAAAATAACCCTAGGTCCAATTATTGTAGCAACTGTTCTGCATAGAATGGAAACTGAACTGTTCTTTCCAGCCTTCCAGCTGATAACCCTGATACATTATAACCTCACTTAGGAAGTACACAGCAACTGGTAAATTGGAAAACTTAATGTCTAATGAAAATGAAAGTATAAGGCCTTTAAAATTAAACTAGGTATAGAGTTCTCCAAGAAGAAATCATAGATGCTGCAGGAAGTTCATTTAAAAATCTTCTCCAATTAAGTGTTCTCACCTCAGGTAATTGGATGATAACCTGAGAAGTAGTAAAGATGCTCAAGGAGTAATCAAACAACTACCACACTACCAATATCATTATCTAAAAATAATTAGTAGTTGGTGATTGTAGCCTGCTGGCACTAGGAAGCTGATTAACATTCCTCAGAAACAAATGGGTGTGTGGGGAGGAGGGTGATATTCACATTTTGCTTTGTCCTCAAGTAGCAGAAAGGCAGGTAAATAATCAACTATTTATACCTGTGCACATGGCAGCTCAGTTTGTTTCATTAATCTATAAACCACAGTGATATTGGATGTGCTTCAGGCATTTTCATTGACTGACATACCTTGAGTTTTGAATTTTTTTGACAAGTCAGAAGAAGTAGAAATCCTAAAGCACAACTAATTTTTTATTGCTCTTATTCAATTAAATAAATGCTGAATTAAATTGTCAAGACAGATTTCACTGGTATGCTAGAACAGCATTTTCATTTTTCTTCATGAATTCAGTTTGTGGCTAAATACTCTGATGATTAGCATAATTACCTTAAATAATACTGGGTGTATTTAGGCAACAGGGATTGACCAATTACTGGGTATTCTACAGACAACAGTTATTTTTTTATTTCCCTAATAATGCTCCATGTAACCGTTTTCCTCCTTTTTTTACCTGTTGAATGGGTTCATCTAAAAATCCCAAATTAAAGTTTAGATCAAACTTCAAATTCAGATGGAAAAATAAAAACAAAACAAAACAAAAAAACAACAAACCTACAGCATGACATAACTGTCAGCAAGCTCTTAGTGGACACAGTAAGAGCAAGAAATGCAAGTAATCTTTCAAAAATTTAGATGTGTGTATTGGAAAATGTTCTTCTTACTACTATCCAGTCACCTTGTAAAACGTGTGTTGTTATAAACAGTTTATGCCCAATGCAAATTCCCAGCATAGCAAAGGATCAGACGAGCAAGAAGATGTAAAGTTTTACTGGTAATCTCTATTGCTCTCTAAATGATGAGAAATACACGTCTATGCACGTGTATTAATATACACAGCTACACACTGGGAAAATATACAGAGAAAATATCTGTAGGCTCTTCAGCAAGCAAAGCAGATTAATTTTGTTGTTGTTAATATTCGGAAGCACTACATCTAATCCCTGTGACAGCTGGGTGAATTCAGTGCTCAATGGCACGCAGTAAGAAGCGCACTACTGGCCTCTGGTGGATGCAGGTCTTCAGCACTATCACTGAAATTTATTTAAAGAATCTTGGCAGCCTCAAGAATAAATGTTTTCCTTTATTTGTAATAAGAGAACGCAAGATTAATTCCCTGCTTTTATGAACAAGCAAATAGAAAAATACATTTTACGGAGTCCTAAGTACACAAAGGTGTGTGACGTTAGCATTACAAAGTAATACTTGTTTAGACAAAAAATGACTTAAAGCAAGGAATAACTTGATACCAAGTGAAGGACAAGTAGTATGCCACATCTAAATTTAAAAACTGTATTTGTGCTATTCCTTAAAAATAAGTACTAGAAAATTTAACAACAATACAACAGTTTAACAACAATAAACTGGACTACGTTCATTAAAGTACAACAAATGAAAATGCCAAAGTTTATACTAGGCTTTGAATTTTAATGCAGTTATTTTGTTTCATAAAGCTGTATTTTGAATGCTCAGATTCAAAAGAAACATTCACAACTCATATAGAGCAACTGAAAAAACTGCACAGGTCCTTCTGATTATCTACAGTAATAATGTAACCAGAATGATACCTTTTATCTAAATACATGTCTGAATGTTACAGTATTTTACAGTTGAAAACAGAGTGTATGCATTCTCTGATTCCAACTGAGATTAGGAAAATATCACGTGGCAAAATAAAGTATGAATGGACCTTTAACTTCCCCCACACACACACACACACAAAAAGGTATTTCCCACCTGCTACCTCTTGCAGCCGAAAACATAAAATACTCTTAACAGACACTGTGAACATAGAAGCAACATCCAATATTTGCTCTTAGGACAAAAGAGGATTATGAAGATGACCTGCAATTCTGCTATAAAAGGTATGAATGATCTATTGGATCCAAAGGAGGTGTTCTCAGTTTTTACACCCCAAGTGGTTACTCTGAAATTTTAGAAGTACACAGTCCCAATTGTATGGCTAAATTTCACCCTTCCATGCTTTTAGACCAATCTGTCTTTGCCAGAGCCCTATCAAAACCAGCAATTTGTGTATCTGTGACCTGAAAAACCTTTAATGAATAAACCAAAGGCATATATAAAGGAGTTCCACTCTATCATGGCAGTCAACCCTCCCTAACAGCTCAGTGGTAACTAGCACATGAATACTCCCTCTCTCCCTCTCTCTATATATGTAGTCCTAAACAGGTATTTTTGGAATTATATGGCTTATGTTGCCTTCCTCTAAATCTGCATTATTTACCTTGTCAGAAGCCATTAATAAATTCTGAGAATATCAGCTGAAAATTAAACCTGTCTACAGGAATCTACTTAAACCTTAATTTTACAAATAGAAAAGAAGCTGCTTCATTATAATGCTAGTCATACATTATAGAATCAATTCGCATTGTTCTGATATCAGTTCAGAAAATCAGCCAGAACTGAAAGAACAGAGATCAATTAAATAGTGTGGCTAAGGATAGACAAACCTCTACAAGTTTAGAATTTCATTTCAGATAACCACAGAAAAACATGAAAGTTCAGATTCACAAATACAAAAAGCTGGAAATAGAAATTCTAAGGAGATTTTTCTCTTTCCTGTTTCTAGCCAAAAGACATAGACTTGGGTCATACTCTTCCTTGAAATTCTTTTTTTTTTTTTCACTGAATTAGAAAAGCTATCAGAAAGACATTAATGCTACTTTTCACTGCCTTCTAAAAATAAATCGTCCTTGCAGTTGAGAATAATTTTGTAGTGCTGACTTTAAACACACAGCTGAGATGCCCTGAAATATTTTTATTTACAAGGCTTTTGTTATCAGTCTCAGCCTGTAACACCCAGAAAAGCCAAGCATTTCTTCCCCCACTATAGAATAATTCAGCAACTGTAGATCTCCCACACTATTCCTACATTCTCTATGGAATATATATTGACAAAGCAATAGTTTGTTCATTCCCATATCTTACCACTGTGAGCAATCCTGCATTTACCTTAAACAAAGCTTTGCACAAACCTCCCCAGAAGAGTTACAACAACCCAGAAAACCACACTGTCCAGTTTGCAAGCTGAATAACTACATTACAAGCACAGGTTGAGTAGCTGGGAAGGGTAGAAAAGGAAAGCAGGTTTCTAATCAGCAGGGTCACAGAACAGCATTTGAACAAATGTAACTGGAAAGAAAAACAAACAAACAAACAAACACACACACAACTAAATACCTTATTTTCATACGTATATCCTGCATTTTATCAGATAAAAAAAAAAAAAGCATACTTTGCAGTGGTGCTCTTAGAGGAGGGGTAGTTTACTAAGAGAGGCCTTCTTTGCTAGCAGTAAGCAGAGCTGAAGCCCTTGAAGCTCAGGAACAGGTTTTTTAAAGCAATGCAGAATATCTTGGTCTAGGTAAGGTGGGCGATAAAGCGGTTTCCAGGCTGAGCTTGGTTGGTTTTATGAGATGCAAGGCCTGTTGCAGCAGAAGGTTAGATTCTATGGTCCAAGGAGTCACTTATAGTCTCAGACTCCTAGTCTGCAGGCAGATATTGGGAAACATGGGAAAGTATTGAGAAAGTAACAGCAGTAACTTATAACAAGACCACAGTTGCTCACTGCCTTACTCAGAATCAAACTGAAATACAAAATAATAATAATAATAAATATATATATATACATATATATATAAGGTCCTGCTCTTCAGGTTTCCCTGATAGATAATAAAGAAAAACTGTGTGGCTAATATCACACCATATCTGAAGGGTCATCGGGTCACCAAGTTTTCTATTTTCTGCATTAAATAAAGCTCATAACAGAGTCCAAAAAATTTTTGTCCTTATCTGCTCTCTAATCCTACTGTTGAGCACAGCCAACAACATGAAATCGTTCTTCTTTCATGCTCACTTAATCTCTTCTACTTTGTTTGGTTATGCTTTTTCCTAGGCAAATACATCAATAGACAAAAAAGAAAAGAATCTGTATCAATAAAAGTTCATTGATGTTGCCCAGCAGTCTTCTATTTGATCAACAGATCCCTTCAGATCTATCCATAGGAAGCCACAGGACTACGGAGAACATATCACCAAAGGGTTATTTAATCTTAGTGAATGGGGGAAGGGAAAAAGAAGTGTATTTACCAAAGAACAGACTGTTTATAGAACACTGAAGGAACATTTCCCAAGGTCTGTATACCGAATACTCCCTGTGAGGAACAGAGAAATTTCTGCATGCCAGGAAAGAAGGGAACTTACACAATAGGATTTCAGTCTCACCTGCTCGTATCAATCCTGTCTAGTAAAGTCAGTGGGATAAAAAGCAAAAAGGGGGAGTGCAGTTTCTTCAGCAACAGTACTTAGACAGTAAGAAAAAGCCTTCTATCATCCAGCATCCAAAATAACCCAAGGTCAGATTTCCTGGAACACAACTGTAGAGGGCATGCACTTGAGCACACAACCCTCTGCTGTTCTCATATCTCCTGATTCTCTCCAAGCTACTGATTTACATCTCCCACCTGCTGGGTAATCATACACTATCAGTAACACTTGTTTGCACTGTCTCAAGGATTGCTGGTTTTAATTTCTGCATTCTTGAGGTCCAAAATCTCAGGTGACTACCCTCCTACACAGTTCCAAAAGTAATCCGAAGGAGTTCTAGTTGCCTGAGACAATATTCTACAAGTCCTGCTTGGCAGGTGTTTTTAAAGGATTTTCGATCTCATACTGTTGCCTGTCAGCAGTCAGATGAAAAACTTCTTGAGCATCTGGGGCAACATGTATTTAGGGTTTCACACTTAGTTGAAAAAAAAATATTTATCCAACAGATGGAAACGTGATACACTAGAATCTAAAGTAAGCACGCCTTTTGAAAATCTCATGCCTAAGTCTAAGCAGTAATCAGCAATAGGTGGCTGTGATTTCAAAAGTGTTATTGCACACAATAGAGAAAATGTCATAATTGGTCTTGTTATTTTCTTTACTTAAGAAATAGTGTCTTTATAATCTAAACAAACAAACAAACACACACACACACACACACAAACAAAACAAAACAAAACAAAACAAAATAAAAACACAACAAATTCTGATTAATGGAAAAAAAAATCAAATACTTTAGTGAATTTGCTTTCCATGGAGAAATAAATGAGTCCAATCTGCAAAATTTCTCGATAACACCTGGTACACATTTAAAAGTATTTGCCATCCTAGCCAGGTTGATTAGAAGGATGACAAAATAAATAAGTAAATAAAAAAATTAAAAAATGCATCCCTATTTAATGCTTGTATGCAGCAATGCACTCCATAAAGACATAACTGCACTTGACAAAAAAGAATGGCTTCTGACAGCTTATTTTGTTAAGCTGCAGAGGCAAAAGAATTATCTGTTTAAGTTGTCTTTATGCAAATGGAATTGCCAATTTATGTGCAGAAAAGCTATGAACTATCACAGGAAACAAACTAAACAAACAAACAACTACTTTTAACATTGCTGATCTTTGATATTTAGTTCCAGAACTGAACTTTGCAGACAGAATTTTTATCTAACTAGTAAGAGGTGGAACAGCTGTGTTTGTATTAGCAGGTGCAAATATTACCTCAATTTCCTTTACTTCAACCACATGCTGTGGCCTCAGAGCTACTTATGAAAACTGGAAAACAGTCTGGGTGTGTAGACAATTATAATAAACTCTTTCCAAAGAAGAAAAATTAGTCAGCCTAACATTTTGATTGTAAAACTTATCACAAGGCACTGGAAAAAAAGATGTGACGTTTCATCCTGAAGAGCCTTTTGACAATTATTATTCATGGAGGTAAAGTTCAGGAAAATTCAGTTCTACTTCCTCAGTGATAACATTTATGAATATCATAAATTAGATTATACGAGTATCTTTAAAGATTTTGTTCTGCCTCAAGACAGTTTACAGATTATATAATACATATGAACGCAGTAAGCATATTTCACAATACAGATCAGATCATGGCCCTACAGAATCACTGAAGTTATTCTCAAGAACAAGTAACTTTCCCCCAGCGAAGTCTCTCTGAAATCTACTTGAATGTGCAGTGAATAATCTTGGAAAGGTGAACATTTGTGCAGTCAGACCTTAGTACATGATGTTATACTTTCTTTTTCGTTGCTTTCTCAAAAAAGGGTGCTTTTAACTTGTATATTACACTAATTCGTTGTGCATAAATTGTCCCATTGCACATAAATTATTGTTTTTCTCCATCTGTATCCAAAATTTTAATTAAATTAGCCTCTGGTCTCACCATCAGACATGCTGAGGAGCTCTCACTGGTGTAACACATACTTAGCAGAGCTAATTTATCAATTTTACAGTGCTGCTGATAGATGTTTCAGTCTTAAATGCATATTGAAAACCACCATTTCTCACAAGCCTTCAGCAGAAACATAATTTTAAGTTTCATTTCAATCAATTATAATGAACAAAGATAACAAGTAAAAAATGTGTACTTATTTGTTCTCATGGATCTCAAATCAGCTGGCAGTAAAATTCCTGATCCTCCCTGTTGCAGTTACTCTACAAAAGGCTGGAGGAGGGAAATGCCATTTTGGTATTTTACAGAGACTTTTTTTTAGCATAGTTGCTTAGCTGCTGAATAGATAGGAATACATAGAAAGATTCAGAAAATCAGACTGGGAGTTGAAGATAATACAAAAACCCACAGGGAATTAATTAACTCTTGCATATGCTGAAGCCTTTTTTCAAAGAAAAAAAAAAAAAAAACACACAAAAAAAAAAAAACACCTGAGGAACCAGATAGCACATAATAATCAAACAATGGTTACAGTTACTCATATGATTAAAAAGAATCAAAGCTCAAATGCTGATGGGTCAGACTTTCCAAATGTGGCATGCTAGACTATACTCTTCTTTCCCAAATGGGAAGCTGAAGGTGGTGACTGAAACTCAACAAAATTTAACTGTATGAAGTTCAACAAGGCCAAGTGCCAGGTCCTGCACCTGGGGCGCAACAACCCCAAGCAGAGCTACAGGCTGGGAGAGGAGTGGTTGTAAAGCTGTCTTGCAGAGAAGGACCTGGGAGTGATGGTTGATAGTCAGCTGAATATGAGCCAGCAGTGTGCTCAGGTGGCCAAAAAGGCCAACAGCATCCTGGCTTGTATAAGAAGCAGTGTGGCCAGCAGGGCTAGGGAAGTGATTGCCCCCCTGTACTCAGCTCTGGTGAGGCCGCACCTCAAGTACTGTGTCCAGTTTTGGGCCCCTCGCTACAAGAAGGACATCGAGGTGCTCAGGCGAGTGCAGAGAAGGGCAACCAAGCTGGCGAGGGGCCTGGAGAACAAGTCCTACGAGGAGCGGCTGAGGGAGCTGGGCTTGTTCAGCCTGGAGAAGAGGAGGCTCAGGGGCGACCTTATCCCAATCTGCAGGTACCTTAAAGAAACTGTAGTGAGGTGGGGGTTGGTCTGTTCTCCCATGTGCTTGGTGACAGGATGAGGGGGAATGAGCTAAAGTTGCACCAAGGGAGTTTTAGGTTGGATGTTAGGAAGAACTTCTTTACTGAGAGGGTTGTGAGGCATTGGAACAGGCTGCCCAGGGAAGTGGTGGAGTCACCATCCCTGGAGGTCTTTAAAAGATGTTTAGATGTAGAGCTTAGGGAAATGGTTTAGTGGGGACTGTTAGTGTTAGGTCAGAGGTTGGACTGGATGATCTTGAGGTCTCTTCCAACCTAGAAATTCTGTGATTCTGTGGTTCTGTGATGGGTACTTCAGTTTTGACTGCTTTAGCCTTCTGAATTGGTCTGGTTTGGTTTCGTTGGTGGGCTTTTCTTTTTGTTAATGAGAGATTCTGACCCTTGGAGATCTGGAGAAAAAACGGGTTGAGGCAGGGTTGCACGGAGCAGCCTTTCTCTCTGGCAAGCCAAATGGCCTGGGGGGAGAGCCAGCCCCAGAAAAGGGGGCCCTCAGCCCCCCCAACCCTCCTCCTTCCTCCACATGAGGGCATCTTCCAGGCCTCTCCCAAGGCAGCCACCTTCAACCTCACACGGGCCGCTCCATCACAGAGCTTTGCCGAGGTCACAGTGGCCACCCCCGGCCTCGCCCTTGCCCCGGGCCCTATAAAAGGGCCCCCCCTGCCACTGGCCCGCCACTTGCTCAGCGATTTGGTCTTCTGAAAGCGAGCGGCTGAAGGAAGGCCAGAGATAGGAGCGAGGTTAGAGGCAAGCAGCAGCCCTTCTCAGCGCGAGGACAAGCAATTGCTCCTAGGACCACTGAGGAGGATGTCTGCCTCTGCGAGGATGCGTCATGGGTCGAGGGCCAGCGCCTCCAGCACAAGAACCACCAGTGCCCAGGAGGTGTCTGGTGCCCGGCCCAGAGGCACTTATGATAAATACCATTGGAGCCGAAGCGATGTGGGGAGCAGACCGGCCCCTCTGATGGACACCAGCAGCAGGCCTGGGCCTAGCTGGAGGTCCAGTGATGGCAGCAAAGGCGGAGAGCGTGGGTTGGAGGGCCACGGGAAGCGGAGCCGTGCCCAGCGGACGGAGTGCGATGCGAGACCCAGCCGTGGCCAAGGGACAGATAACAGCAGGGATTCCGTGAATGAACATCAAGCGGAGAACCGAATGGACCCGAGGCACGGAACTGGGAGGCGTCCTGGTGCGGCACCGTGGCCGGAAAATATGCCCAGTGCAAGGCAGCCTGTGTGGGCAGTCCCTGCCAGGGACTGGCTCGTTCTCCAACCCGCGGAGCCCATGGAGGTGGGTCCACAAGATGAAGAAGAACCTATGGAAGTGGATCCACCTCAGCCACAACAAACAGGGGACTACCTCGACAGCTCTCTGAAACAGGTCCTCAAGGAACACCGCCAGCTGTGCAGAAGGGCTCGGCAAGCTCCATATTCCTCATCGCTCAGGCTCCACTCCAGGCATTAGCCTGGAGCCACCTGGCAATAAAGATCTTTGCCAATTCTTAGGGTTTTGTGAGTGCTTCTTTCCCATCCGCCAGCCCTTGTGTGAGAGGTGGCAGCCCTTCTGCGCACAGCCTCAAGGAAGAGCACAAGAGAGGACCCTGCTCCCTTCGGGCTGCTGCGCTGGGGAGACAGGAGGAGTCCCCAAGAACCACCATGCACCTTTAACATTTGTGAAAATAAACCAAGGGGTGAAAACAGTAGTGTGTGAGTGATTATAGCTGGCTAATTTCTTATATTAGGAGTGAGTTTCTATAGGAGTAATTGGTAATGACAGACATGGAGAAGGCTGAGGTACTCAGCAACTTCTTTGCCTCTGTCTGCACTGGTAGAAGGGCTTCCCACATCCTTCATTTCCCTGAACCCATAGATGGAGGCTGGGGGAGCAGAGTCCCACCCACTGTAAGCGAAGAGCAAGTTTGAGACCAGCTGATGAATCCAAAGAGGTACAGGTCTACGGGACCTGATGAGAAGAATCCCAGGGTCCTGAGGGAACTGTGGTAGTGTTAGGTCAGAGGTTGGACTAGGTGATCTTGGAGGTCTCTTCCAACCTAGATGATTCTGTGAAAATTTAGAAAACCTTCCATCTCAAAGAAATTAAATACTGCTCACCTGCTGTTCTTAAAAAATGACAAGAAATCCTTAATTTTACTAATTTCACAAGGGTTTGCATTATGTAACCATCTTCAGTCCCATCATTATTACAGAAGTATCATATATCTTTGTATTTGCTGCCATAAAATTTTACAGAAACAACTCAGAATACAAATAATAACAGCATTGTCTGCAACTAATGCTATAGAATCAAGTGGTGTGCTGGATTTCATACTTAAATTTATGAATTCTCAGGAATTATGGAGAAGATGAAAAAAATTGGAATCAGAGGAAATTCTCTTAGTTGGCTTTATAAAAAGGTAAATATTGAAGGCTTTCAAACAGTAAAATTGCATATGTAGAAGACACATTTCTGTCCATGTACTCTCCATTTTGGTATTGAAACAGAATATCATCACTTATTACATTCGTTCTTGATTTTTAACCCAACTACAGATGGCTTCCACTGTTAACACCCCTATTTTGTACTATGTTTTCCCTCTTTCTCTTCCTATCAGAAGGAATAAATGCTGGCATAATTTGCTAATCATCAGTGAATATAGAGATAATTCATTTTTAAAGGGGAGAAGATACTTCTTCCTTACAGTCTGGCTGAGCATGTTAGCTTTTGGAACCATCCACTCAACAGATCCATCAACATGAGTCCTTATGTTCACATCAGGAGTATCCTTTTGAAGTAAACCTCCTGTTCATTCCCTCTTTCCCTTGTTGACATGGCATAGATCAGAGTGCATCCAGATATCCTCCAAATGAAACAAAGTTGAAAGATGCACTCTACAGAGTTTGAATGTCCTCTAGACCCCATCAGCATATGTTTCCTTTGGAAACATATGCCCTTCCAGAAGGGCAAGACTGGGAGGGTTTCAGCATCTCCCTTTCAGTCTCTCACATCCTTGGCACAGATGATAGCACCACTAAAACATTAACTATAGTGCCATCCTGCAGCTCTTCTCCTTCTCCTTCATTTTACTTGCCAGATTGACTCAGTTCCTAAATAGGGCAAGCAAGACTGAAGAGCTGAGGAAAGCAGTGGTGCTGTGTGAGAAACACAAATAAAAGCAGTGTTGTGACAGGAAAGCAGAAAAAAGGGTTTAAACCCTACCTCCACCTGAAGCTCCATTCCATGGGATCACCCACAGCATGCGATCATTTCTATTTTTGAATGCTGTATTTTCTAACATGAGTCAATTACCAATCTATTTCTGATCTGAACAGGAAGGACGGTGGAACAACTTTCATCACAGCTGAACCAAAATTAGAACTGAAAATGGATCAGCTCAGTTCCTTTATTTATACTAACCAACTTTAGGTGTACCTGTGTGAGTCAGTCAGAATTAAAGCGAGTATTCATAAGCTCCTTCTCTAGATACTGAGGATCAGAATCAGGTTTAAAGTGTTTCTCAGAATACAGCTTAAATTGGGCAGTGGAAGGCGCGTGTTCTGTCCCAAGATTTTACTTAGAAACCTGGCTAAATCATTCAGTCAGCTAGTGATCATCTAATAACAATGATTACAGTCACGTGCCCAGTCAATGTCTGTAAGATTTGCCCTGCCATCACCTACGGTGTTTGTGTGGATCCAAGCACACTGAAGCCCTTGATCAGAGATGAACTTCTGAGCAGGATCACCCAACAGGACAGGGGGCTTCAGGAGTCAGCAACACAGCTCTGCAGCCATGAAGGCCAGCCCCATACCAGACTGCGTTAACATGCCCATAGCCAGCATTCTGGGGGAAGCTTTTATTCCAATCTGGTCAGCACCTGGGAGGCCGTTTGTAGAGTAGCCCTTACAGAACACTGAGGCCAGTTTGGGCACTCAGTATGAGAGAGACACTGACAAACTGGAAGGAGTCCAGAGGCAGGCCACTAAGATGGCAAGGGGATTAGAGCACATTACATAAACTGAGATGAAAAGATCTGGGGTTGTTTAACTAGTACAAAAACAAAACAAATCAAAACAACAACAACAACAACAAGAAAGCTCTGAGGAACACAAATGTAGTTTTTTACAACCTACAGAACAGAGTTAGAACAGAAAAGCAGACGCTTTCCAGAGGTGCACAGTGAAAGAACGAGAGGCAATTCTGACTGTGCACAAGGACAAAAATTCCTCACCATGTGAGAGGCTAAGCATTGCAGCAAGGCCCTGGAGAGGCCATGGAAACTCCATTTGTGCAGATTTTTTAAACTAAATAGGGCAAGGCCCGGAGCCTCTGAAATTAACCATGCATTCAACAGGACTGTGAACTAAATGACTTCCAAACACCCCTTCCAACCTAAATTCTGCTATGTTTCTAAAACTGAGACACACAAATTACACATACAAAAACGTAAGTTAAATTGCATGACATGAATTGGCTAAAATCAATATAAAATTATTTTTTAAAATGGTTGTGCCATTTGGTGATAGCAGAAGCATTTTTCTCTGTGGCAGAATGGAGATACTCTAGCTGTAAAAATGACACAAGTTTAAAAAAAAAGAATAAATCTTTAGTAATAACATGGTGATTGTAGTGAGGATATTTCATTACTAGAAGACTGGCAAAATGGCGCTGGAAATGCAATCAAACACTAAGGTGGCAGATATGAATTCATGAAAATATTAAATGTTTAAGCTGTGTTAAAAATGCAGGAAGACTTTTCTGTACTGCCTGATGAAGCCCTGCTGCTGTTTTTTTCAGAATAACTGATCTGTCTTATGACGACTCCTTTGGAAAGCTTGCAAACACAGAATTAGAGTAATCAATATATTACAAAGACATTAATAAGAATACCAAGGTATCCTGATGTAAAAAGATATAGATCGTGGTGGAAAATATACAAGTATAAATATTTTAAGAGCCCAAAGACAAAAGTAATTTTATGCACCAAGGCTGTCCTTGAAGCTGGTTACACGAGGGAAAGACTTCTAGAAAAGAAAAAAAAATCATTGCCTTTTTCCAAACTGTTTTGACTACAAATGATTCAGTTTTCATATTAATTCAGTACACATAATATATGCAGCACTTTTACATTTGGAGTTTACACCTGCAATTACATAATTTTATAGATGTATGTATACATAAGCATAGGGTCAGCCATGGATACAGCAAAATGCTTAATACAAAGATTTCTTGTTTAGTTGCCTAGCAATAAGATCTGACTCCAGACAGCTAACAAATACTGATTAGAGGATTGTATAATTATTTAATGTGTCCAATGGATCATACAAAAAGGAACATAAGGCTCTTTAAGAAAGGAAAACGCTGTCAGAAAAAATAAATTCTATCCAGGGAAATCTATTCAGAAAATATGTGACACAAAGCAGCTACAATATCTGGACTATAAAGAAAGCCTCAGTCTGTTCAGGAGGTCAATATTTTTCATTGTTCCCCTTCTTTTAGCAGAAAGTCTAATTCCACCTTGGCTAGTGGATGTGGCTTTTGAATTGCTGTGTCAACTCCATTCAACAGTGTTTGGAAACTAGAGAGACATTTCCAGAATTTGAACTGGAGGAACTTTACAGCATTTCTCTTCCTGGAAAACACAGTATAATAGCAACAGGAAGTTTGATTACATTTACTACACTAGTGGAGAGGTGAAAGTCCACGCTTGTTTTTTTATTTTGTAGGAAGAGTTTTAAAACTGCAGTGATGCCTTTTAAAACATTTATAAGGTCTCTTCTCTCAGTTCTTGCATTATTGCAAATATTTTTCACTCAATATTTAAAAGGTAGAACAGGAAGGTCACAAGCCAAAGATAGGAAGCATATTCCAAGTCTAGCACAGCCTGGAAGTACTTCCTTCCTGAAGTAGTGCTTAGGTTGAATTTCTTCCCTTACAGTCTAAATTGAGTACGTAGTTAGGGTTTGTCTACACAAGGAAGTCAAAATAAAGGAAAACTAGTCTCAATTCAGAGCCAACTCTTTGCTAGCTCCCACTATAAACGTCCTTCCCATACAGAAGGTAAAGGCATTCTATCCCATTCTGAAAATGGATTAAGCTACTTTGAACAAAGACAGCCCTCGTAAAATCTGAAGGTATATTCACACTCCACAATGCAGTGCTATACAAAAAAATAAGTGAAGCAAGTTTCAGTATCAGAGGCAACATGTCTTCTACCTAGTCATATGTATTCTGCTTCTTAAACATTCCCTAATTTCATGGAGAGGGAGTCTTAGATACTGTACAGTTTTGCATTTTGGCTTGAAAATATCTTCCAACTGCCTATATTTGTACAGTGTAGTCCATCACTTCATACTTAACACTGATTTTTCCAAGAAGAAAAACCCTTAATTTCTCTGTGTTCTTTCCCCAGTATTACAGATTGCTTCATAGACCAATGAACTACATACATATGGATTTGGTCTTGTACTGTGGCCTCTTTGTCTGTTTTATGGCAATGTGAAATACCCTTAAACAGGATATAAATTGTATTTACTATATGAAAGGTCTTAATATAACAGGAATTTACATTACTCATTTTTATATGTTGTTCAGACACTACAGTGGTAAAAACTACACAAATACATAGAAAGCAAATACAGACAAAAATGAAAGACATGCAGGTGAAAATGTATGAATCATGGTAGGTAACTATATCAGTGTTAATTTACTGAGATGTGAATTGTGTGGTCATTTCATTACAATACTTTCTCTATAATAGTAACTGAAGGATCTCTTAAGTATTGATGCAACTACCTATACACCCACTTCCTATATGCTAAAAAAACTAAAAGCGCACAATACTTATTCACACACATGCATTAGAAGATGCTTGTTTACAGGGATCAGCCAATAAAGAATAGAAGGACTGGGATGAAAACCATTGTTCCTATATACATCTGCAATTTTCAGACTGTACAAAACAGTGCAGTCTCTATTCACCTCTCTCACAGATCTTCAGAACAATATGGCATTAAAGAAATACATGTTGTCAACAAAAAAAAATTGATAATCTCATTGGAAAAAAATGTAGAGCTACTAGGGGCACAGAGTTGGCTCTGGAATCCTGTTGATTTTAACTAGTTTTATATATACTATAAATGTATACATATACATTTATCTATGTTATACTATATATTATTTTTTTATACGTATATTTTTATACATATACACTCCCATGCCTGCTCCATCCCTGGAAGTTTTTAAGGTCAGGTTGGATGGGGTTTTCAGCAACCTGGTCTGGTGGAAGATTTCCTTACTCATGGCAGGGGAGTTGGAATTAAATGATCTTCAAGGTTTCTTTGAACCCAAACCATTTTATGATATTCTGGGGTATGAACAGTGTTTTCAAAGAGTTTCTAAAAAGGCACAAATTGAATAGAAACCTCCAAGGTGGAAGTAATATCCTTCTATTAGTTTCCTCATTTGGTGCAACACGATAATCTTTGCATCTATTCTGATATTTTAAGTACAGAATCCAAGTTTGTTTTTTTTTTTTATCCTCTGTCATAAGAAATAATAGCTTGAGCTCTTAATTTCATTGACACATGCACCTGTAATTCGAGCTCTGTTCTTCAGTTCAATTTTTTTATTCTCTTTTGATAAGTCACAAGAAATGTACCATATTAAGTTTGAACTCCTAATTCATTGTGAAAATAGTACACTGTATAACCCACTTTCATATCTGTATGTCACTATTAGCTTAATATTAAAAGTTCTGCTACCAACTGCCTAACAAAGACTGTGTCTAATTTGCAAGATGCACTCAAACAAACAGGTATTTATGAATATATGTACCATACTCACTACTTGCAAACACATCCACGCTGTCCATGTACAACAAGCCAACATATCTTCCTTGGTATATTATGACAATAAAACATTATCCTGCATTTGACATTTTCCAATGCTTCACATTGCACAGGAAACCAATATACTTCACATTCCTGACCAAGTGATCTTAGCTACTTATGATTACTCCACCATGGAGAATGTTAAGGGAGATGCTCTGGTGAGTATTTTTACACTCCACATATGAAGTGTGACTAGTCTTATATCTCCTTATCTAAATTATACACCAGCAAATAACTATGAAATTGTCTTAATAATTTGATAGTAATAAATGTGTTAAACATACACATATCCAAGACCTTTTTTTATTCATTTTAATATGACCTAATATCAGATGTTATCAAGGTAAATGCACCATAAATTTGATTCACAGTATCATAAGCAAGGTAGCAATTATTACCAGTATTGTTTATAAGGCCTGCATAGCTCCTGCAACTGAGTAAGGAAAAGGGCATTTTGTTGTAAGCACATTTTGTATACTTCTATATACTACTTTGGAGATCTCTGCTCACCATCTAAGTAACCATACTTAAAAGGTATGCAAAGTAAAGCAAACATGTTGTACCCAGTGAAAGTAAAAAATATCATTCCTACTCTGTTTGTTGTCCTCTTAGTCAAGTAAGACCTACCTATGGGGCAAGACTTTGTCCCTGAAAGTAAAGCCCTTCAGACCCCTTCAGACTCTCCCTTTAAAAAAAAAACAGTCCATGAAAGCAAAGATCAATATTTTAATAGTCTGACCACAATTCTTTAGAAACAATTAATGGCAGTTGTTATCTATTTCAACAACACACATTTGTTAATAACACTATAATAACACGGTCATAACACCATAGAGTGGAAATGGCATCATATGAAGCTAGATCATCAGCTGACATCAAAAGGAAACCAACAGTGTTCTCAGGACTTTTTTTTTTTTTTTTTTTTTTTGGTCAGGCAACCCCACTTTCATTAGCAGTGATTTTCTTTCAAGAGCTGAGTGAGCAATTCTAAGATGTGACAGTGGAAGTGCCAACTTCGTTTCTTGTAAAAGAAAGAACAGTTTGAAACATCAACGCCAACGCTTCTAAGATCAGCTCTAGCAAGACTGAGGAGAGAGATTTCTGACATTACATTTTTTGTTGTTTACTCTCCAGTAAAATTTCTATCTGCAAAAGCTTCATCTGAATCCTCATGCTCGCTGATTCTGAGACCTTGCAGGCCTGGAATATAAATACCAAAGTGTTTTTTTAATCTTTTTCTGGTTAATTGACCAAACCCCAGAGAAAACAACGACTGCTTCTTAGTAATATTTATACAAGGGGATTACAAAACAACAACAACAACAAACAACAACAACAAAAACATTAAATTTCATCAGATCTAATAAATGCAGAATATGACTTCACATCTGTGAAACACTAATACCACAGTGATGTTCTGCATTTTCTAAAGAAGTCTGAAGACTTCTTTTAGATTCCTTCTGCCTAAAACACATTGACCATACAACCTAAGATGTGTTTTCTGTTGAAATATTCTTTGTCTTGATAAAGGCTTGTATCTCATGAAGCCCATCTGTAAAGAAAAGATATCTAGAAAAAGATTCACTGTCAGAATGGAGGAAGTCACTAATAAGTTTAGTATATTCGTGGCACAAATATCAGATCTTCAAATGCTGTATCTTACTCAGAATTTTCTGCAGATCTGTGTGGGCCTCAACATGAGTAACAATTTATTTTAGATTTTTTTCCCTTATTTCTATTGAGAAGTGAACACAATCTCCAGCAAGTAGAGAGTTAAATGTCCTGTTCTGCTTTTACACAGGTGCTCAGGGTAGGTTAATGAGGCCACACTGAACTAATTAAGACACAACCAAAGTTTTAGAGAGCTACACAACTTTAACAGAGGAGAGAAAAGCCCTTAGAAGAAGTGTCTGAAACAGTTACTACAAGGCAGAGTATATTTACAGGTGGGTTGGTTGTTCTGTTACTGTTTTTTACTTGGGTGTTTCTTTAGCAGTTTTGTTATACTTTGGGCAGGATGAACTTTGGTACAGATAGAATCTGCCTTTTTAAACTTGGCTTCCAACCTTTGCAATTTTTGCTAACACAGTAAAGAAAAGCAGATGGAGGAGAGCATGCTGCACCCAAAGATCACTTCCAGTAATTCAAATGGAATCTAACTGTTCTTGGTATATTTCTTTGCATGTTGTACTACTGCTAACAATATTATCATGGAGCTGAAAGCAATCCCTTTAACTGTAATCTTCTTAAAATAAATATAATTTCTGCAAGTGATTCTCCTGATCTTGTGTTTAGGATGAAAATGAAAGCGAGGGAAAATGTGAAAAAGAACAAAATTGAACTTTATGGTAAATAAAGCACAAATAATCCTTTTTCCATTTTTAGTACACCTGAGCACCATAGTTTATGCCTTTCATATTTGTGCAGGAGCAATGCACCATTTGTTCTCCCTTTTGTAAATGTTAGTAGACAGTTTTACCAAAATAAGCGTGAGGTTTTTGTTGTTGTTGCTGTTGATTTTCTTTAACATATTCTGTTTAAAACCAATCCCTTGTGGGTTCTGAATGCTGTGAAAAGTGAAACTAGGAAACATAGCTTAGAGCACTGAAAAAAGAAGATTCTTATGAGGACTCACAGAATATAGCTATTGTTCCACTTTAAAAGTAGACAGCTTCGATCATCTACAGAAAATAGCAGGTGAATTGCCTCGCTGAAGTCCTTGGACTTCTTTCTGTGCCTTCTATGTAGGTACACACAGGAAAAGTAATCTTAGCTATATTTTCTTAATTATCCATTAAACTGTACTACATTTCTAATCAGACAGTCTTACTAGTCAAAATGAATTTGGTTTAACTGTTTTTCTTAACTTAGAAATTCTTTATGATAATTTAATTTAGGACACCTGACAAAGTAGTTCTGTTCTAATGTCAATCTATAAATGCAGTGCATTTGGACTCATCTTTCAGAGTGTTCTGCTGACACATTCTCAATTTAGTACTATTTGTCACAGCGCAATCACGATTCACTGGTCAGCTAAAATACATTCTAGAAATATATTTAACAATATGGTTGCTGGAGTGGGATAAATGGGGAGCTGGCTGAGAATGCAGTTTTTACTTGAGAAAAATCAGGACAATCACACATGATAAGTGTGAGGAGCTCCAGAAAGCATTTATTAGGCTGAGATTGGAAATTTCCACTGGCAGAAATAATTTTGACGTCATTTGTATATGTTTTGGGTTCTCTTTGTGCATTAGCCCCTTAGAGATATAAGAAGCTTAGCTCTTAATGTAGTATTCCACCATAGTTTCTAATCCGCAAGGTGGTCAAACCACTTTGTCTCCTTTAATCAGAACAGGTATCAAACTGAAATCACCAACTCCTACCTTTCTTAAGCTTTCTGCCAATGTTTTTCCGAAGCAACAGGAACAAACCTGCTATTTTCTAAAGCAGCTAGATGAAAATGGGAGTTGGGATGTTTGAAATGGCTTTACTCTCATTTTTAAGCACGCACTTCATTGCTCTGCTCTCAGCTAATTATCTGAGAGCTACTGCATTTAATAATTGAATAAATGAGTTAATAATGTATACAATATGGATAAAATGCTGAGTCAAGTTCATCCCTGATATAACTAATATGAAGTCAGTAGTTGCAAAGATAAGTCCTTTGGTGTTTGCTCAGGGCCTAAACAGAGTTGTACTTGCTTTAAAAAAAAATATAGTACTAAGAGCCTATTGAAGGAATAAAAGCTTTTGATTGTCTCAGGTGTTTTTTATGTCACTCATCTAAATATTTCAATAGCAAAAGGCTAAACTCTCGCAATATCTGAACAATATTGAAACTACAAATTATCTAGGAAGTTAATCTCTAAAAAATGTTGTAACCTATCATCTCGATTCATGAATCCTGCTATTTACATCTGAATCAAACACATTATCTGTGGGCAGGCATGTTAACTTGGATTCATTTTACATGTGACTTCTGTTCTGGATACATAACATGTAAATGTTAAGCAGGAAAGCCTTGAAAGACTTAAATTCTTTCAGTAAGCCATTTTTATTAAACGGAATAACTATCTAGTATGAAATTATGCTTGCTTCTATTTCCTCACTCTTCATTTTGCTTTAAAACATTCTTTTTATCATGGAAGTCCAGAAACAGCATCCCAATTGGAGATTCTTCTGATTACAGGTATTTTAGAATACTCATACATATAGATTACATTTCCCTTCTGCTCACCTTGCAGCCTCTCATGAGATTGCTCCCCAGTCATAATAAGACAGCAATTCCTGCTATTCCCACAGATAAATGTGAGACTGTTGCCAGGTGGCAGGGCCATACTGACTCAGAACTAGCTCAAGAACCAAGCTTTTATCATCTGTTTTCAGACCTTCCAATTTAATTCAAAATTGAACTAAAGAATCTGAACAAATGGGATCATACTATTTAAATACATCTCTGAAGTATTTTTACCTTTTGTTAGTTATTATTTGTTTCCTAAATTCAGCATATTTTTGAAGCTGGCTAACTTGAAATTATTCTCTATTGCTGAAATAACTGGGATTGCCCCAGGGAAGAAAGTACTTTAAATCCACAGAACACATCTGACATTTTCTTCCTGAGGTATTGCTGTATGGCATAAAACCATGCAGCATGAGGACAGAAATACGTACAGGTTAGTAAAAGCTGGCTTTAGAGTACTTTCTAGCTCCTTCCTAAAGTCTAAGCATCCTCAGATTTTTGGCCTGATTCAGGCCAAGCTCTGATGTTTTTGGTTCTCTTCTTCCTTCTCTCTTCCCAATCTAGGTATAAGTAACAACTTGGACAGGAATGGGAAAAAGCTTCTGTTATGTGATTCCTTTAGAAACAAAAGCTATTTCACCAAAATAGGAAATAAATAATAATTTCAGTGAGTAGCTGCATTTGCTTTCAGTGTACTAAGGTACAAATGTGAAGGAGCTTTTCTTCTTCAGTCTTTCAGCTCCTGTGGATCTTTGATCCCCAAATAACAGAAAATCTGTCCCTTACAGAAACCTCACAGAGTATTAATGCTATCCTTTGTCATTAATATAAATTATATTAACAGCAAACATTTCATGATTGCCCTTATGTGTGAATACTACTTTAAACAGTAAGAAGATGCTGCGTTTCTGCCAGTGGAATAGCAAAGCAAACAGCTAGGTGTTTCCTACATGCACACCCCAAACCGTGATAATAGCATTTTCTACAGTGAGAAAGGAAATACTAAATCATTTTGATAATACCAAGTGCAGCATTTTAATAATAAGTAGTAGTTTCCTATCCATGCTTCTGTGTTCATCAGTAATATGTTTCTATAAAGGTAAGAGTAATGCAATGCAGCTATAGGACACTGATGCTTTTCCAACTCAGCTGTAATGTGCATTCAGCTCCATTAGGTGTTTATGATTATGATAAGTATTTCATATATTTCACATAGAGGGAGACTGCTACAAAACCACTTAAGCAAGAAGATTACAATGGAATAAAGCCAATACATTTTCAAACTGATACAAGGATTATTACTTTCCAAACACTGTACAGTTAAGCCACAGGACTCACACAGACATGATATTGGAGGTGCCTAGATGATGGCAAAATTAGACATTATTACAATTAGACATTGATTAGACATTGGAATACTAATAACTATAATATTTACAAATAACAAATATCCTTTTAGGTAATTTAAACATAAATTGGCAATGGTTAGGGGAAAGAAAAGCTCTTCACAAATAATGAAAATGGTGAGCACCAAATTTACAGTAAGGTAAGGGAGGTTTAAAATTTACCAATGTCAGAAACGGAACATTGCACAATGTTGTCTGGCACACTTAGCCAGGTGATCCTGAAGAATAGGAACAATTCTGTCACTTCAAACGACTAGAGAATGTTAAAAAATAAAAAATCCAGTTTACATGGGTCATTGAAATTGATGATTTACTGAGAAGATGGTCACTATTGTGTTAGTTTGTTTTTTTTTTTTTTTTCCCCAAACCATACTGGAAATATATATGCAGTCTTCCTCCTTGAAAGTTAAGATGATCATGCATTAGGGCAATATTGGCTGAGGATATTCACTCTTCTAAATAGGACTGTGAAAGCAAAGTAAGCTGGATTGTTATTGGCTTTGCCTCAGTTTCATTAGTTGCCTGTGTAAGCATTCACTGATGAAATATCTCTCTCTCTGACACTTTAGTGTGATTCTAGGCAGTTTTCACTGGCTAACTATAAAGTCACACTCCAAATATCTTTAAAAATTTCTGGCAAATAAGTACCATTAGAGTCCTGTCAAACAGTAACTACCAGACTAATTATTATACTTGACAATCTAGTGTGTCTTCAGGCCCTAAAGTAGAGAATTAGGATAATTTTTTCAAATATATTTGACAAAGTACGAGGGACTGCTTCTGAGTTGCATGAAACCCAGGTGCTGATTTGAGGTACAGGGGCCAATATATCAGAAGAAATCTGCCAAGGATTTTCCAAAGAAGGGAAAAATAGAGAAGTGACCTCCTAGGTAGTTAGAAGTCAGTAACTCTTTAGAAAGGTAAGAAATGTTGTGCCTCAGTCATTATTGTTACACCTGCCACACTGAAGGTCATTTCTCCAAGATGTTAAGCCTTTGGAAACATTTTCATACCATATTATACAAATGAGGCATGTAATCAATATATCTGTGCATTTTTCCAAAACACCACTGTGAACAGTTTTAATAACAGTGCATTTGTACCGTATAAATGGTTTGCCATTATGAGAGTTCCTCTACAGCAGAAGCAGGGGGAAAAAGAGTTGTTTAAAGGAAAAATGCAGATGTGTTTTTTTTCTTTTTTCTTTCTTTCCCAGACCTCCTTTCTACGGTTCAGCCACACTCAAGACAGACTTCTTTCATCGGAAAATCTGTTTGGTTAAATGTTGGTGCCAACTACTTCAGTCATGTGTCAGAACTATGTAAGGCTATGGAGAAAAATGAGGGTCACAGACAGAAAAGCTGTTTAGGAAGTAAGAAGGCAGGAGGTCATTATGTTGGGGACATTAGCATGAACTAAATTAGCGTGTGAATTTTCAATTACTCTCAAGTAATTCTGTCTATGGATGTTTTGGTTAATATTATGTGCGTGTCTGTACTATATAATAGTGCATTCTGCATAAAACCCAACCTAGCCAGATCCACAACCAGTACAGCAGCATGAATACAGAGACGAGGTGCAGTATTTAATGGAGATGGTACAGTGCCACACTGCTACAGTTACCCTGTCATCAGGACTCTGGCTGGAATCTCCACCCAGCAGGGCTCAGCTTTGTAATCACTGCAATGCAACCTACTACACAGGCTAACTCATGGTGATTCCAGCTTGGCAGGAGTAAGGAAAAACTCCCAGTCTTGCAAAGCTCCTTTCCCACATTTTTGGGGTTGTTTTGGTATATGAGAGCAGGCATTCCAAATTCTGAGCTAAGCCATATGTGCAGCAAGGCACATTCCCCTCAGTCAGATGCTGCTTCTGTGGCAGCAATTCCTGTTTCTGTCCCACACAGCCTGCAACGTACTATGTTCCTCACAACGCTTCTTTGCAGACCATCTTTCTCCCCCAAGGAACTAGTGGCAGTGCACTCAAGTTGAAATTATACACAGATTCTGCAAGTTCAGACATGCAGGAATAAATCCAGAAGCACCACTACGTAAACTGCAAAACACTTTCTTAGAATGAAAGCATTGCTAGTGTTCAGGATAAGGGCTAGAGGAAAAAATGAAAGCAAGAAAGTGGGGAAAATATATAGACAAAAAATTATGGACAATGTGACTGATGGGTGAAATTGACAGCTATAAAATTCCAATAGCTTTTGTGTGTATGTGTGCAGTCAGGGGACAAACAGGAAAATAAAATCTTTAGGTAAATTTGGTACTGAATTGCCATATGAGCAATTAGACTGTCACATCCTCAAACATGAATAATAATATGTCTTTCACATTAGTTTAGGGAATTTAAGAAGCAGATGAGATGTATAAAATAAAGGTGATTTCATAATATCTTTTGTCCTCCTTACTACAGTTCATTGTCTTCCTCAATTGTGCTAGTGCAGCTGGTCTATGAGGCTAACACACAGATGTGAGGGAACGCTATAAGCAGCCAAGCACAGAAACTTATGTTGCCACCTGCCAAAACCAGTGTGACCAATCAAATAGCATATAACCTGTCAGTCTTAATATAATGCAGGAATGAGGCCTAAAAAAAAATAAAATCACAGTTTTAAGAAAACAAAGATCTTTTGCTACTATTCTCTTACCAAGTAAACATGTTTCTTTCCTGTGTTTTTAGTAATTAATATTTTATAGTATGCTTTAAAATACGCAAAACTAATAGTTCAGTCTGTCAATATGCACCATCCATGCTCCAATCTTTGCAGGCTTTCTATCCTTTCAATTAAAAAAAAAAAAAAAAAAAAAAAAAAGGGTGGGTGGTCCAAGAGAAATTCCGCATAATTGTGGGGTTCTGCCTTAATGCAGCATTGGAATATTTATGTTGCAAACACTGCACAAGAATATTCTGTAGTCCAATGTAAAACAAAATCAATGCTTTCACTTTGTTTTTTAAGATGTACAAGTATTTTTATTACTCTTTCCATTCTGAGAAATGTTTATTTGAATAACATCAACTAATTTTGATACTGCTTTAAATCTTGTTGGCCTTGTTGTTACAAATGTGTCCACTGACCCCTTGTTTCTGACTGAATTCCATTGATTTCAATAGGGTCCTGCACAGTTCTGATTTTGCAAATTCACATGCAAGGTCCAAGTTTTTGTAGTGATCTGTCTAGTGTTAAATACAGAAAAGTGCAATTATATAAAAGCTCTAGTATGAGAAATACCACCTACTGTCATGTTCACCCTTTTGCTACTTGTATCTACTGAAAACTTACTTTCAGATAGCTCGTTGAAGATTTTGCGTAACATAATCAGATGGGTAAACTGTTCTTAAAGTTTGTGAGTGTGAGAGAGGTTTCATGATCTTGCACAAAATTCATCCTAGACAAGACGTGAACTAGGAACTCCTGCATGACAGCACCCTTTAGGCCTTATATAACTCTTGGGACATAGAAGCAGATTGTGTTGAAAGCACTTGGAATGAGGTTGGCTCTGGGAAACTAGAAGTTCTGAAATATCATTTGTTTGGACTTGCCGACTATGCGGTTCACGAGTTATTATATGTATGCCTTTCTCCTACTCATCTGAATTATGAGTCATGCCAACTGAAAGCGGAAGGTGTATATGTGAAAAAAGCAGACGTGTGTGTTTGTGGAGATTTATTGTATGGTATACTTAGCTCTTGTTTTCTGTCATTTACGATTTAGGACCAAGAAATTTTATTATTTGGCACGTCCATCTACCTTTTACCTCAGTGACACATTGGCTGTGACTGTTAAACTCTAAAATCTCAAACTGTTAAATCTTTTGAAATTTCCCATGACTCCAACTTTCACCTACCACTAAAAGACTGGCTACCTTCGTTTTGTTTAACATAGAAAGCAAGAAAACCTCATCAAATGTGTGCTCAGCACAGCCAATATGTAAAAATGGCTCTCCTGTTCGAGTGGCTGTTGTTCAGAGGTTCCTTTTCATGCAGGATGTCTGGTTGTGGATAGGTCAGCTAAAAGCACATGCAGACACATTTTCCAAACCCAGAAAGCAAGCCTGAAATTAGATCTGTACAGACAGGCTTTTGGAGCTCAAATAGCAAGCGTTCTCCTTTGGATCTGATTGCAAGCCCCGGGCCGCAGTCGGTACTGTTTTTACCACAGCCCCACAAAAATCTGAAATGTGCTCTGAATGAAGGGAAACCTACGCTTAAGAAAAACGAAGAAGGAAATCCAAACGCTTATGCACACGCGTGTAAAACTATCCCTTCTGTCACGGTGACAGAACTCACACTCTAGGCCTCTAGAACTGGGGGTTCGGTGATGGGTGAAACACGGGAACACACGGGCAAGGAGAGAGGCAGCAAAGCTTCCGCCATTAAGCGGGTACGCCACTTGCGCAAATTTCCCTTTCCCCCTTATGCCCTACCGCCACCTATGCGGCGTAAACGCTTTCGCGAATACGGGTGCTGCACTGCGGCGGCGGCACGGTGCAACCAAACTCGCTCCCTCCTCCTCCCACTTGGATGTTGAGGCCTCCCCCTTCCTCCGCCGTGATTGGCGGAGCAGGCGGAGCCCTTCGCAGCGATTGGCGGCCGCTGGCGGGAGGTGGGGTAGGTTGCGTGAAGGGCAATAAAGTTAGTGGGGCCGGCTCGGCGTGCGCTAGACGCGGCGGCGAGGCGGCTCTCTATGGAGGTTGCGGAGGGAAGCGCCGGGCGGTTGCTGCTCCTGCTGTGGTGACCGGAGACTCGCCCTGCCCCGCGCGCTCCCCCCTTCCCCTCCCCGGCCCCGGTCCCCGGCTCCCCTCCCCTTCCCCCCCTTCTCTCGCCTTTCCCCCTGCCCTCGCTAGCCGCCGGGACCCGGGGAAGCTGACAAGGCCTGAGGGAAGGTGAGGAGCTCGGCCGTGGGGCCCGAGGGGCTCGGGCTCGGGCGCGGGGGGGAGCCGGGGCCGCTGCGGCTGCTGCTTAAAATGGCGGCGGCCCGGAGCGGCCGCCATTTTCTCGGCGGCGCCTTGTCGCCTTCTGCCGCACAAAATGGCGGCTGGGGCCGGCGGCCGCCCGGGCTGCGGAGGGGCAGCGGGGGGGAGCCGGGCAGCGGCGTCGGAGACCTGAGCCGCGTACCGGCGGCGGGGGGGAGCGGGGCGGGGCGGTAACGGCCGCGGGGGTCCGCGGGGACTGCGGTGCCCGGGGGGCTGCGGGCTCCTGCGGGAGCCGCATTGCCGGGGGGGCTGTTTGTGCTGCGGCCGGTGGTGGGAGGACATCGCTACGTAACTACCCGCCACTTGCGCTTTTTTTTTTTTTCCCGTTTTTCCTATATATACATATAATATATATATATATTTTTTTTTTTTTTTCCACGCGGACGGGGGAGCGGATCACGGAGAAGCCGCTCCACCGGCGGCGCCTTCGTCTCGCCCTCTCGGGCGGGAGGCGGCGGCTCCTCGCCCCCTCCGCCGGCGGCCCGGGCCGCGCACGGGGCCCGCTCCGCTCCCTGGCGGAGAACAAAGAGCCGGCCGGGCTCCGGCGCCGCCTCAGCCGGGAAACGGGCGGCGCCCGGCGCGGGTGGGGGAAGGGGAGGCGGCTCCGTGCGTCCGGGCAGCGCCTGCGGGGGGCGCCCTGGCGTTCCTGGCGCTCCCGCAGCCCTTTTGTTCGCGGCGGCCATGTTGGGAGCGGGGCGCCCGCTCCTCACGGCCTTGGCCGCGGCCCTGCGCGCCGCCGCGGCGTAGCCCAGCGGTCGGGGATGGGGCCTCGAGCTGCCCGTGGCTTTTCCGCGCTTCACGGGCGTGATCAAGTTTCTGCTACGTAAGCACTGCGGTGAAATACTGCCCTGCTTGTCTCGCAAGACAAAAATTGAGGTGTAGAAGAGCAGTTATTTTTCTTTTGGTGGTGGTGTTGGCTGTTTAGATGTAAGATACAGCTTTTTCGCTACGTTCACCGTGCGTTCTGTGATGTCCCAGTCCTTGCTTTCAAACGTGGCTACTTGACCCTGGGATGATTAAAATCATTTTGTAAGATGTATCGATAAAGAACTCTTCCAGTTCTGTTGTGTGAGAAATGAAAATGATTCCCTTGCTTTTGGGAAGTTGACAGGGTAAAAGCTTGTTGAGGCATTTGCACTTTCAATCCCTGATCCCTTTCACTCTTTGGTCCTTCCCCCCCCCCCCCCCCCTCCCTTTTTGGAAAACATGGGTATCCTGATGAAATGGGCTTTCCTGTGGGTGGGAATTGTTATAAGATGGATACTACGATTGCTAGTAAAACAACTATAATGTGAATACTTGATTTGTCTTTCTAGGTTTTGTTTTTCCCCACCCCCGTCAATTTAATTTTATTCTTTTGAAGATTCTTCGTTGTCAAGCCGCCAAAGTGGAGAGTGCGATTGCAGAAGGGGGTGCTTCTCGTTTCAGGTACTAATGCTTTTTTTTTTTTTTTTTTTGGTAAATAAGTATTTGCAGTGGAAACTTTTCAGTGGATTTTAATCTGATTTCATGAGTTGGCAGTAATTATTGCCAGTAGTGACACACAGTGGAAAATGTTGATATTTTGAACTTACGCAGACTCCATGATTTGTCTTTTAACAGTGCTTCTTCAGGCGGAGGAGGTGGTAGGGGTGCACCTCAGCACTATCCCAAGGCTGCCAGCAACAGGTATGTTTCCTTGTTTGATTTGTCATCTTCTAAAGGCAGATGATAGATGATGGTGAATGAAGAGTTGAAAATAGTTCATTTTTAGACTTGTGCAAAGAGTACTGTTGTTTAGGTTACTGTCCTTCAGTCTGTGGCAAGGTACAATACCCACTTAAGAAAAAAAAAGCCTACTATAATACGGTGGTGAGAGACAGATGGAGCATTTCATGCATTTAACTTCAAAGGTTTAGAGGAATGGTTTGAGGGGTTTTTTTAATTGTTGAATGAAGGTGTCGTGTCTGTTCTAACTGAAACCAGGACAGAAGGCTTTGCTGTACAGCGTACTGCAGTGTTGATGGGGTGGGTGCATGCTTTTGGTAAAAGTATATGTAGTAATAATCTATTTAAGACAACACTGGAAGGCCTGTTCTTGAAATTGCTTCTGCTTATACAATCCTATTTTTTTTAATTTTACAGCGAGTTCCTGGGGAAAACCCCAGGGCAAAACGCTCAGAAATGGATTCCTTCACGAAGCACTAGACGAGATGACGACTCCGCAAACGACAAAGAACGACATGATGCAATCTTCAGGAAAGTAAGAGGGTAAGTTTGGTGGAAGATCCTTTTCCTTATATTATGTTTAGCAAGATACTAACAGTAAGGTGAAGGAAAGGAAAAAGTGCATGTCTTGAGTTCTGCAAAGGGTTGAGGAGACTTCTTTAGAAGGAATGAAGCAGAAATTGATATCACACACAGCAAGAATTTGCTGTTGCTGGCCTACGAAGCAAATCTGAGAGAATTAATCCTTGTGAGGTCACATTTCATTCTTAAATAAATAAATAAACAAAATAAAAAGGAAATACTGGACTTCCCTTTTCTGCTTTTAATAGACTAACTAGTAAAGGTAAACTTAGGATTAAAATCACTTGTAGTCTGGTTATAAAATTTGTAATAGGGATTTTTGTTTCTGTTTATTCCTCTTCAGCATACTAAATAAGCTTACTCCTGAAAAGTTTGACAAGCTATGCCTTGAGCTCCTCAATGTGGGTGTAGAGTCTAAGCTCATCCTAAAAGGGGTCATACTGCTGGTAAGCTGGCAGCTTTTGTTTTTTTTACAACTGTTTTCTTGCTTGCTAAGAATAAAGAGGTTGGCTTTTATTGATGAGATACAGAAGTAATGTAGCTGATCTGAGGTTTGATGATCCAACCATGTAGAAATGTTGTTACCTCCTGTGTGAAAGGAATATACTGGTGAGGAAATCAGAGTTAATGCTCTAACATTCTGTTCAGAAGTCTTGAGAATCACTAAGTGATACTGGAATTTTTTTTTATTTTAATCTTGAGGCACTAGTTAACAGGGTTCATTTCCCTGACCTGACCTCCTTCCCCCTTCCCATCTCACTGTTGAACAAGCCTTAGTGTTCTGGGAAAGCTACCACAGGTAGCTAGCTGTTTGTACACAAGTTAAAACCATCACTGTTTTCTGAAATCCAAGATCAAATTGGCCTCAGCGTTGTGAAGAGCAAATTTAAACTTGTTCCATTGTTGCTTAGTGATTACAGAAGCTCTTTAGCATGCACTAGCTTTTTTTTTTTTTTTTTTTTTTTTTTTAATGTTGCTTCAGCATTAAGAATCACTTGTTAGGCATACAGAAATAGTGGATTTTATTTAGTGGAATAGCAAAGAATATTTAGATGTTTTAGATCATGTAGAGCGGTAGTATCTTGAGTGTCTTGCGTCCCATTTTCCTAATAAACTTGCATCCTGCTACATGTTACCTTACTCTGAATATGTTGATTTAGATCGTAGACAAAGCCCTTGAAGAGCCCAAGTATAGCTCACTGTATGCTCAACTATGTCTGCGACTGGCAGAAGATGCACCCAACTTTGATGGCCCATCCGCAGAGAGTCATCCAGGGCAGAAGCAAAGCACAGTGAGTATTTCTCTGGCTGTGGAATGATAAACTTAGCTGGCATGTTTACTTGCATAGATGAGCTTAACTATTTACTTTGTTCTGTTTTTGTAGACATTCAGACGCCTCCTAATATCTAAACTTCAAGATGAATTTGAAAACCGAACCAGAAATGTTGATAGTAAGCTTTAAAACCAACTTAGTATGGAATTTACTTTTCATCTGTTTTCACAGCTGTGTTAAATAGGATTCTTTGCTTTCTAGTCTATGATAAGCATGATGGTCCCCTCCTCCCTGAGGAAGAGGAACAGAGAGCCATTGCCAAGATCAAGATGCTGGGGAACATCAAATTCATTGGAGAACTTGGCAAGCTTGATCTTATTCATGAATCTATCCTTCATAAGTGCATCAAAACAGTAAGTATTTGGGTTGGGTGTGGGCTTAAAGCAAAACAGTATTCCTAATTAAAAATAGAGATACTTATGTTGTTTTGGGAATCTTTGACCATAAAAATCAGTGTTTACTGTCAATTATAGCACTACTGAAAATAAACAGTCTTCTGGTCCGATTAAAAAGAAAATCTGGCTTTGTTTAAAGCCATGGGAATTGTCTCCAAGTGATATGTTAATCTGGCCTAGACAGAAGTACTGCAGGTAGTTCAAAGTATGTGGACTTGCATGAGCAATAAGCGCTTCAATTAGCAGTTTTTAATGAAGTTTATTTGTCTTCAGAATAACGTGTTTCTGCGTGTCCTGCTGTACACATTTGTTGTTTGTTATAAATGGTCAATTTTATTACGCTGAAATGTTTTAATTCCCTTTTAATGTTTCAGCTTTTGGAAAAGAAGAAGAGAGTCCAACTCAAAGATATGGGGGAGGATTTGGAGTGCCTCTGTCAGATAATGAGGACAGTAGGACCTAGATTAGACCATGCAAAAGCCAAGGTATGTATATACCCACTGCAGTCTTCAAAGTAGTTTTAAAAAGTCTTTCCAGGAGGCTGTTGGGGTATTACACGGTGATAAAAATGAAGAATAAGATTTTTGTAACTCCTATTTGAAGATACATTGGTCCTCATTTGTAACATCCCTTCTTTCCCCCCCCCCAGTCCTTAATGGATCAGTACTTTGCCCGTATGCGCTCCTTGATGTCAAGTAAGGAATTGCCAGCAAGGATTCGTTTCCTGCTGCAGGTATAGTGATAAAATGACTTCATACTGCTTTTTTTTCTCACCAAGTTGTCTTGACTCTTTACCTAATAATCCATTATGTTCCAAGGATACTGTGGAGTTGAGAGAACACAACTGGGTTCCTCGCAAAGCTTTTCTTGACAATGGACCAAAGACTATCAATCAAATCCGTCAAGATGCAGTAAAAGTAAGTGTTCGGTGTAAAATTCTGTGCTTTGCTTCTGCTTACATGGTAGAGGAAGGCATTACACTGTTCAGTCCATGGCACAAAACTCATCTTTTGCCACATATAAGTAGTTCTCTTAGTGAAATGTGACGGTAAGGTTTTATGGGTTAAAATGACAAAGACTTACAGTTTAGATCTAAAAATTTTTAACTCTCTAAGGGACTGTTACTCCAAACTGACCAAAACAGTAATTCCTGTTTTAAAGGATCTGGGAGTTTTTATTCCTGCTCCTATGTCTCAAGGGATGAGAAGCGACTTCTTTCTGGAGGGACCCTTTATGCCACCCAGGATGAAACTTGACAGGGACCCACTCGGAGGGCTTGCTGATATGTTTGGACAAATGCCAGGTATGCAGAAACTACAAGGCTGATATTGGTGATCACAACTGTACTATACTGAAAACAAGAACAACAAAAAATGTTTTTCGTCTCCTAATAATATAGGTAGCGGAATTGGTACTGGTCCAGGGGTTATTCAGGATAGATTTTCACCCACCATGGGACGCCATCGTTCAAACCAACTTTTCAATGGCCATGGGGGTCACCTCATGCCTTCTGCTCAATCCCAGTTCGGAGAACTAGGCAAATCTTTTCTGAAAAGTCAGGTAAGGAAGAATATCGAGTGACTTAAGCATGTTAGCAGCTCTTCTACAGATGCGTATGTTATGGATTATAGCATACTTGTGTTGAAAGACTTCCTCAGATTAGAGTCTGATAAGAACTGATGCTCAGCTGATGCAAGAACTCTAAACCATTTCTTAAATAGTGCAAGAGATGCAAGGAATACACTTTTTTTTTTTTTTCCTACAAGAAAAGGTGCATGTGGCTTTGGTGGGTCAGAATGGTGTGTTTTTTATTTAAAAACTAGCCCTGTTTTTAGGGATAGATGCTACTCTCCCACCACCCCTGCTCCTTCTTTCTCCCTTCCTGGCAAATAGAATCTTGTTCCTCTGGTCCCTCTGGTACTACTTACCATATGATGTACACCACTCCATCATCTGCACTTCTTTCTCTATATCTCCCTTTCTGAAATAGGGGCAAAGCCAGCTCTACCATAACCAGAATCAGGGACTCTTATCCCAGCAACAAGGACAGTCGAAGGATATGCCACCTCGGTTTTCTAAGAAAGGACAGCTTAATGCAGATGAGGTACATAACATGCCTACATTACTTAAAGCCTATTCTAAATATTGCCCAATGATTATAGCAAGACGCGTTATTATGAGGACTAATGCTGGAACTCTTTCTTCTACTTCTCCTCTTCTTCCTCCTACTTTGTCCCTTCCTCTTCCACCTTACCCCCCACTTTCCTTAGGGTATCCAGCGTCCCATGAGCAAGACTGAGATATGAGGGCAATTTCTTGGGGTATCCTTTCCTTTTCCCCACACCTCCCCAAGAACACTACTCTGACATCAGTTCCCATGCATCATATTGATAACAATAACAAAATTTTACAAGATTCTAAACTTTAGAAGCCCTGAAGTGCTGGACCAGGCTAAATTCCTTTTTTTAAGGAACTGGCTAGTAGGCAAAATGTCAAATGCCAAGTAAATGGCATTGTTATTTCCAGTAAGTGTTAAGAGAAATATATGTATCCTGATTTCTGAGTGATTGGCGGAGTTTCATCTGAGCTGTAAAACTTGACAGCGAACATGCTAAATATCTTCTTGGGTCTCTAACATACTGCATCTAAAAGGAGCAATTCCAGATCTTAATACAGATGGGACTTACATAAACAAAAATACCAGTAACTTGCAGCAAGCTGTGATTCACTGAGTCATGCTTTTGGGGGTGTTTCAGTACATATGTGGTGTAGTCTGGACTTGAATGTTACATTGTAGTAAATGAAAATTCATGCTTCTGTGGGGTGAGTTGACGTGAGTCCATGGCTGTGTAGTTCTTGGTGAAAGTACTTGAAACAGTTAGAGGTTTTTCTGATTGTTCACAGATTAGCCTGAGACCTGCTCAGTCTTTTCTAATGAATAAAAACCAAGTGCCAAAGCTTCAGCCCCAGATAACTATGATTCCTCCTAGTGCTCAACCACCACGCACTCAGACACCACCTTTGGGACAGGTAAATATGTGTACTGTATGTTAACTGAATTGAGTTTGATTATACTTTCTGCATGTGTGTAAAACTTGGCATACTTTCTAGTATGCAAAGGGAGGGGGGCAGGTTTTCACAACACAGAGCAGGATGTATGGAAAAGAACATCTGAACACGTGAATTTGACATTTGTTGGTACATATTTGATATTAATCTCGATAACATTTTCTTTGAAGTATATACAACATTGTACTTCAAAGAAACAACTTCTGGTACTATCTCTTTTCAGCCTCCTCAACTTGGTCTTAAAACAAATCCACCACTTATACAAGAAAAGCCTGCAAAGACCATCAAGAAACCACCACCTTCTAAGGAAGAGCTACTTAAACAAACTGTATGTTAAATATATTACACAGCTTCTTTTTAAAAAAAAAACAAAACAAAACAAAAAAAAAACTTGTTTGCTTATCTATCACTTTTTCTGTAGGAAGCTGTTGTGACCGAGTATCTGAACAACGGAAATGCTAATGATGCTGTCAATACTGTGAGAGAAATGAGAGCTCCAAAACACTTCATTCCTGAGATGCTGAGCAAAGTGATCATTCAATCCCTAGATAGATCAGATGAAGACAAAGAGAAAGCAAGTACTTTGATCAGCTTACTCAAGCAGGAGGGAATTGCCACGAGTGACAACTTCATGCAGGTACTGTGGTCTGATAGCTTCCTAGTCCTTGTTAACTTGGTTGTTTGTGATGTGTAGCTTAGATATAGGCAGTTAACACATCTTGAGTCTTGCTGATATAAGGCAATTGAAGTAGGGTATAACCTTCTGAGAGGTATGATAAGCAATGAAAGAAGAAATGCAGGTATGGGATTTCGGAAGCAGGGAACCTCTCAGCAAGTGACTTAATGGGAGAGAGAAGAAAGAAATCACACTCCTGTGTAGTGAGAGTACTGATACGCACAAGAACAAAGTTGCTTCACTGTTCAAACTTCTGTCTTTACTGTTTTGTAGGCGTTCCTGAATGTATTGGACCAGTGCCCCAAATTGGAGGTGGACATCCCATTGGTGAAATCCTACTTAGCACAGTTTGCAGCCCGTGCCATTATTTCAGAACTAGTGAGCATTTCCGAACTGGCTCAACCGCTGGAAAGTGGCACCCATTTCCCTCTCTTCCTGCTTTGCCTTCAGCAGTTAGCTAAGTTACAAGATCGTGAATGGCTAACAGAATTGTTCCAACAAAGCAAAGTGAATATGCAGAAAATGTTACCAGGTAAGAGTCATCATGTAACTGTTATGATACTTAATATTACTGTGAGAGAGAACTTTTCTTCAAGTGTTTTACACCAGAGTAAAATAGTACAGTTATTTTGATGCAGTCAGCTAATACGTAATGAGGATGGTGTTTCTAACAGGTTTTCATGAATACCAGCACTTAAGTGTATCTTTCTTATTTGTCAGAAATCGACCAGAACAAGGACCGCATGCTGGAGATCTTGGAAGGGAAGGGACTTAGCTTCTTATTCCCGCTTCTGAAACTGGAGAAGGAATTGCTAAAGCAAATAAAATTGGATCCATCCCCTCAAGCCATTTATAAGTGGATTAAAGATAACATTTCACCCAAACTTCATGTAGATAAAGGATTTGTGAATATATTGATGACCAGGTGAGATGGTGTCCTGAGGTAATTCAGGCACATGTTTTGTCGAGCTACCAATAAACTGTTAACTGTACAGAATAAGGCTATACACTGAGACAGACATGACAGTTGCACTAGCTGCACGTCCTCTCTTAAAACCAGTTGAATTGGGAAAGAAGTAGGTCTCTCCAGGTTTGCATCAGTGGGAATTGATTTGCTTGGGGAGGAGGAATGTAGAACAGACAGTTTCTAAAATGTTTCAGAGCCTTAACAGAAGTGTAGCTAGGATCTTGTGGTGCAGTCAACTATAATGCTAAATGTGCTATGTATGCACGTAACTACTGAAACAAGCAGAATGCTTCAGAAACAATTCCACCCTTTTCAGTAATAGATAGCAAATTGAACATGAGTACTTGCCTTTGATAGTTACAAAGCATAGAATTTAACTGGCATATTTTAACTTAAGTATGTTTTTTGTCCAGTTTCTTGCAGTATATTTCTAGTGAAGTAAACCCACCTAGCGACGAATCAGATTCTTCATCTGCTCCATCAAAAGAGCAACTAGAGCAGGAAAAACAACTGCTTCTTTCCTTCAAGCCAGTAATGCAGAAGTTCCTCCATGACCATGTCGATCTGCAAGTGAGTGCTTTATATGCACTCCAGGTGCACTGCTACAACAGTAACTTTCCAAAAGGTATGTGCATTATCATCTCAAACAAAGCACAAGTACTGTGCTTGTCTCCATGTTTTTTGGGCTTTTTTTTCTACATTCCTTACAGTCAAGTAAGCTGTTCAGATTGTAAACCTAACAATGCAACTTGTATACTTCCATAGGCATGTTACTGCGCTTCTTTGTTCATTTCTATGATATGGAGATCATCGAAGAAGAAGCCTTTTTGGCATGGAAAGAAGATATTACTCAAGAGTTTCCAGGGAAAGGGAAAGCTTTATTCCAGGTAAACTTCATAGTAGCTCTCTTCCGTGTGGTATCTGCTGGCAAGTCCTTTTTCTTCACTTAGCACTATATATATAAACTAGCATTATAGCTCAAACACTTCCAAAATGAGTTGGGGGGTGGGGAGGAGTAGTCTGCAGAAGTGTATAGAGGGGAAACATTTTCTGTTGCTTCAGCTGATTTTATGTAACTGCAGGTGAACCAGTGGCTAACCTGGCTGGAAACTGCTGAAGAAGAAGAATCTGAAGAAGAAGCTGACTAAAGAACCAGCCAAAGCCTTAAATTGTGCAAACATACTGTTGCTATGATGTTAACTGCATTTGACCTAACCACTGCAAAAATTCATTCCGCTGTAATGTTTCACAATATTTAAAGCAGATGTTTGTCAATAGGATTATCTTCTGCAAAAGGTTTTTGTAGTATGTCTTAATAGTCTACAATAAAAATATTTTAGAGTATCTTTAATGTTTAGATAACAGTGTATTAGCAGCATGCAATAATTACATCATAAGTTCTCGAGCAGAAGCAGTCTGTTGCAAGGGTCTTCTTTGCTGCCAGTTATCATAGGCTGTTTTTAAGTTAGAAAACTGAATAGCAACACTGAATACTGTAGAAATGCACTTTGCTCAGTGTAATACTTGAGTTGTTGCAATATTTGATTATCCATTTGGTTGTTACAGAGAATCCTTAACTGTAATCGATGGTTGTTGCCGTAATAGTATATTGCCTGTATTTCTACCTCTAGTAATGGGCTTTATGTGCTAGGTTTTAATATCCTTGAGCCTGGGCAAGTGCACAAGTCTTTTTAAAAGAAACAATTTACTTGCACAAAAACTGATCAGCTGGAGAGATGAATTAATGCCCTTTGGAAGAGGTTTTTGTGGGTGTGAAACATGACATGGTGAAAAATTTGAATTGGTCCCTCTATTATAGTATTGAAATTGAGTCTACTTAATTTATCAAGACATGTTCATGCCCTGATTTTATATACTTGTATCTATCAATAAACATTGTGATACTTGACTTGTTTCTGAATGTCTCCCAGTAGGAAAATCTTGGACAAGTAATTTATTTGCTGAAAGAAAGATCAGTAGGAGCTGACCTAGACTGGGACCAGCTTAAAATAAATCTGTCTTAATGTATGAATGAAATTTAAAAAGTCACAGACAAGATTAGACACTGCAGATTTGCTGACAGGAGGGAAGTTAAGAGATTCTGCTGAAAAAATATTATGAGCTTGCCTTGTGGTCCAATGTATTCTTTATCAGTGAGTAGTTTTTTTTTTTTTAACTTCCTAAAGCTGTAAACTTTCCGAGGTCACATGCATGGTTTTTTTTAAGGGGCACTGATGATTAGCTGCCTGTTTTTCAAGTAATCAAATTGGCAAAAAAGAAAAAAAAAAAAAGTTTAATGTTACTGTATAGGCTTGAAGTGTCATCTATTAAATACTCTCAAAATACTTCTTAGAGCTTTGTCCCTAGTGAAATTTTTTTTCTTCATTGGTACTCTTGATTTAACTGTCAAAAGGTGGTATGTTTGTAATGGCAAAACACTTTCTTTTTGCCGGTGCTGGAAGTTCTGTGGACTACATATCTCTTCTGCATAACAGAAGATGAAAATGGAACATGAGAAACAACTTCAGATCTTAAAACCATCTTGCTTTGAGGGGAAAAATAGTTTGCAGTTGTGCACCATGCATGGTGCGACTAGGGGAGTGGGTGTGGTTCTTACTGCTGCCAGTTTGCTGTGAAAGGCAGGCTTCCTAACCTGCAGCTAAATTGTGTCCTCTCTTAACAATTCCAACTTAGTTTCCTTCAAGTTTTTTCCAGGTGGTAGCTCACTAAGGACATGGTATGAGATGTGTACAGTGTGTAGCCCAGTATATTAAGGTACTGTGGTGTAAACCAGATCCTATCCGTAAATTAATTTGAATTGCTACCAAAAATTCCTCTACACTTGAACACTTCCTGTCTGCATTTTGATAGAGCAGCACACAGCTAGTAGTAAATGAGAGCAGACTGTCCTTCAATTCCAGCTCAACCAAGAGAAAAAGGAAAGTCTGAAGTACAATAAGGCATCTTGAGGTAAGGGAGCTGGCTGCTCTTGATACAACTGACTTCTGTGTAACAGTGGTGATAGTTCTGTCTTTGGGCCTCCTGAAGTTAGTAGAACATGCTACTTCCCAGTCATGTCAGCCTTCATAAATTGAAGGCTATTCTGTATCTCCTTTCTTATTTGAAGAGGAATATAACCAGTGCTGCATGTATAGGAGCATCAATACTCACTCTTGCTTCGTGTCATTCTTCAGGTAGGGATGGTCATTAAGTGTTCGTCCTACATCATAAAGTTCAAGTTGATAACTTCTGTGGGAGAGTAAACATGGAAAATATGCCCTGATTATTGTTCCTTTGTGTTCAGCTGTTTGTTTCAGCTGATCAGTTAAGTGGTGCATGGCCCCATAATACTACCTTCTGTTTTAGGTGTGGGTTACTGGATGCACAATGCACTCAATCCGAAGTGCTTCAAAGCTGAAGCCAGGAGCTGTAAGCACAGTCCTAATTTCCAACTACAACTGTATAGTAGAGGTGAGACAAATGTGATGCTTTATAGGAGGTGCAAGTAAAATAATTCTTAGTTAAAACTTGTAGAACGGAATCAGAACCTGCCACTAACTTTCACCAAACTTTTCTGGAGAAGGTCAAACTGGCATATGTAGATTTGAGTAGCATAAATAAGCCTTGTATTCTTGCCCAGTCTTCAATCTGATTACTGTGTTCTTAAATAGCTCTGCATGAAAACTTCTTTTTTTGTTGTTGTTGTTGTAAATAGTTGCAGATTAAATGAGGTAAAATCAGTTTGGATGCCCTGATTTCTGCTAGAGAAGAATAAAACTTAAGAACAGTACATACCAATTACATCTCTGAAAAATGTGGAAAGGGTTATTTGCAGTACAAAATATCCTTAATTCTGAAACCACTCCAGTGGGAAACAACAGCATGCATATAGTTTATTGAAACTGGTATAAAAAAGGCTCTTAAAATTGCAGTGTCTTACTCAAAATATTTCTACAGGTTGGGAAAAAGAGCATCTTGTTCTTAATCTACTTGTTTTTATTATTTGACTGCTAGTGCAGTCAGTTTGCATGCATATTCCATTTGAAATAGTCAAGTCACGGTCCAAATTAAACGTATAACTAATCAATAAAGGCTTTTATTACTATGAATTTTGTGAAGCATGAGGTATAATACACTACATGGATTGGAAAAAATGCCTAATAAACACAGTCATGAAGTTCACCTTCTGAAATCTTCAAGTAGGGTGTTGAAGAGGTGGTTCAGGATCCGTCTCTTCCACATCAGTTGCACGGTTTACTTCTTAGCAAAATCCACGAAAAGCCTAGTCCTTTAAATGAATCAATCCGTATTAGATTTAAAGATTTGTGCAAGAGAAGTTACTGCTTGCCTAGTGAAAATGAGCACCTTTTCTAAGAAGTAGCAAGTATTAGAGCTGGACTGCTGTAAGACTACACCATCTCTTCAAGTTGCGCTCTGACCCTGGCAATCATTTTTGTTTTGATTTCTGAGGAGACTGTTCTAACAGAAGTTTCCAAGCATAAGAACATCTTTATGACTTCGCACAGTTTTTTTGTTGGTGGTGGTTTTTGTTTTTAATGAGGAAAACTGCAAGCAGCAGTGTTGTGCTGTGGAGACGAGGTTGGGATCAGAACAAAATTCTGGTTGAGAAAGTGAGTCAACTCGTGAGCTTTTGGCAGACAGAAGCTTCCAGCTGCCTGCTATTCAGAGCTGAAAGTTGTAGTGGTTTCTGTAAAGTCTAAGGTTGCATCTGGAACATGAATTACAGTTTATGTTATAAGCCAGGCTAGCTGCTGCAGTGACTGATAAAAGTTAAGTTTATGGCCAGTTCAAATTAGTTCATGCCTTTCACATCAGTCACTGCACAGCTGGTATAGCATCTGAAGGGAAAGCCTGCTTTTACCTGTACCTGGCCAAACCTACGTTTGTTAACAGTTGCTCGCTACACTGCTTTATTTCAAATACTATTCAGATGGCCTTCCCCATGGCAAACAAAGGTGTTGGAATGTTCTTGTTCTGTGGTGTGGGTGTGTGTTTGGAAAGTGCAGTGCCATTAGTATCATAGGTATTCCCCTAACCTAGAATAAATTGGGTGAAGCACTGATGAGTTGGAGGTTAGTATCATGAAAGTTAACAGCAAGACAAGCTGTTAGAGTGTTCTCAGTGTTCTGCTCTGTCTTCCGCCTCATCCCCTTTAGGGTAGGGAATGTTGGACTGTTCTTCGAACTTATCCAACTTCTGTGTTAGGGCACAATACCTTAATGAACACCTCCTGAAACAAGGGCGACAGTGAGTGCATTTAGGAGAAAATAAAGCAGTAAGAAATACATTGCCCCCTTCTGAGAGCGGAGGGGGCGTGCTCTAGAGGAAGAGGAATGGGGTGATGTTGACATAACACGGAACTGGCATAAGCGTATGCTGTTTAAAATGTGGTCTGTGCTCAAGTATTTTTGGAACATTATCACCCACAGTTTGAAGAGGGATGTGCAGTACACACACATGAATTTTGAAGGGTTGCTTAAGTTGCAATGAATGCAAATGTATTTTAAAGCCAGTGAATTCATACAGTTAAAGTTGAACTAACATGGAAGAAGGAAATTAAGAGTGTGAGATTAAGATGTCACTCAGAGGTACAGTACTTAATACTATTAAACACGCTTGTGTGGAGCTACTTCTCCCCTCACTTCACACAAATTACCATATCTTACAATTTTATTATTGCTGCTTATCTTGAAGGCCATTGGTCAAAAACTAGAGTATTCAGAAGTCATCTTGCCTCTACAGGTAGGAATAGTCTTAGTTCAGTGGGGGAAAGGTCCACTTGTAAGCATATCTATACATGCTGTATCCTCAAAAACAAAATAGCAATACCAAGATGCAGCTTAGACTTAGGAATTGCATGGCAGATCTACAGTTGTGGTTACTAGGGTTTAATAGAGCTAGTAATAACAATTTAAAGGAGAATATTTTAATATGGCTTTGGGATTTCTAGAGTTCTGCATCTGTTTACAGTACAACCAAGGAAGGACAACCCAAGCAAGCTTGCCACTGCTTCAAAGACAGCTGCATGGAAGAACTTTGCTATCTAGTAAGACACAAAAAAAAGTCACTGTATCTTCTTGGATCTATTACTCTCCAAGTATTATAGAATAAGTTTCCCTTCTAAGTGAGTAGGAAGTCTGTAATTAAATCATGCCTTTACTTCTGAAGTTCAGAGACTGAATAGGAATCTTTAGATATCCATGACCATGTCCTTGAAGCAGGGCCCCAATGTACATAGCCAGTGTTTGGGAGGAGGACCGACGTTTTTCACAGAGAGCCCACCCCTCCCCTCTTCTTCCTTTTTCTACTTTTTATTGCTGAATGTGACACCACGTGGTATGGAATAGCCTTTGGTTTAGGTCAGCTACCCTGGTGGTGTTTGTCTTCTCACTTTGTTGCCCACTCCCTAGGAGGGTTGGAGGGAGTCCTGATGCTGTGCCAGCACTGCTCAGCAGCACACACAACACTGGTGTGATCCCACTGCTGTTCTAGCTACAAGTGCAGAGCACAGCACTGTGTGGGCTGCTGCAGGGAAAGTTAACATCCCAGCCAGACCTAGTACACTTGGAAGGATTAATTATAAGACAGATATCATGACTTTTAATGTGGAGCTGTTAAATAGGTACCGGCTCAGCTGGATTCATTTTAAAAAGTCTACGCACGTTTGCTTTAAAAGGGTCCATAGAGCGGGTAGTTGGAGACAAATGAAGATGTTATTTTTAACGAGCTGTATAAGCAGCCCTGACAACAGAGTTTTGCTTGGTGTAAATACATGGTTTAAGTGAGGAAAGCACTATCTGACAATGATTTTTATCTTTAAATATTTTGGACTTAAATCTTGCCTTTAACAGTGAATGTGCCTAAAATATCTGATGGGCGAAACATCAGAATTCTGTTATTTAAGAAGCTGTGCTTGTGAAGGAAAAAGTGGTCTTTAGCTGCTTATATAGAAGTATGTGGGGGATGAGGAATTTAAAGAATTTCAGCTGTTACAAATATTTATTTCTTTTAGGGCAAAGTGAAACTCAAGAAATGAAGGCCAGGTTATTGAGAACGTTCGAGTTAAAACTGAAATACAAGGGAAGGTTAGATTTGCACTTCTATAACAATTTTCTTTAAACTTTTAAGAAATGGTACTATATTCTCTAAGACTTGATAAATGTATTTCAAGATTTATCAGTTTAGGATGTAGCACAGTAGGGGACCAGACTTTCTTGAAAAGTAATTGTAATTGCACGAATCTTAATAAAATGTTCACAGTAGTAGTAAATTGCGCTAAAGAGTTCACTGTAGTTGAGTCTTGCTGTTTCCACCGTTAGGCTGATCTAGCACTGTCCTCTGCATCAGTCAGCTCAGGAGTACGTGGTATGATCAGATACTTGAAAACGCATTTAATTGGAGTTGATCTCTTAACACCTTTCCCATAGGTGAGAATTCTCAAGACTGTGAAGTATTTAGGTATGATAAAGGGCCATTCATCCATTCAATTAGATAAGCAATGATGTAGAAGTACAATTTTGATAGGTATAATGCAATAAAAGCCAAAATACCCTACTTCTGAGTTTTGGCATGTCCTCAAGAGGTTAAACCTGTGGCAGCTCATTGAAATGAGGAGTACCATACTGATACATAGCAGCCCATTCGCTGGAATCTCTCTGACAAAATCTATCACTATTATAAACCATATCAAAGTTTATGTTATTCTGTCAGACATTGTTACTGAGTTAATGAAATTTAAATTTCATCTTTAAGTAGAAAACAGTCAAGATAATAAAAAAGGTTGAGGGGAATCCTGGTCATCTACCACTGCACACGTCTGTGCAATAAAATATGTAACCAGCAGCTGAAAAATTGGACACTACACCCTGAAAACACTTAGTAGAATAAGCATAGACTTTTTTATAAAACAGTATATTTCAAAATGGCTGAATATATAGGTATGCCTGAGACATCGGTGATATCATTACACTGATAGAGTCCCCCACTCACTGCAACTATAATTTTGAGTAAGTTATATACTGTAGTGTGAAGAAATCACTTACCATAAAACCTCTGAGAGCTCCATCTTGACTTCTGAGAACACTGATTCACTGAACACTTTCACAGATCCACAAGGATTCTTAAATTGAGCTTACAGTATCAGAAAATGAAGCTTGCTGTTAATGTTTGCTGAAATAGCAGATTATAAAATCAATTTGGAAAAAAATTCTGAACATAACAAAATCTTATAAAATCCAAAACACGAAGGGAACTAGTAGATAAATATTGTATGCAAATCTGTTCTTGAAAATCTCCAAGCTTGAGTTGGTGATAAAGACTCATAAACTACTTGATTCTAATGAACTATTCATGGAGAACAGAGGGGTAAATGAAGTCTAAAATTGAAAACTAATTCAAATAAGTAACGATACTGTCTTGAGCTACTGTTTTGCAGGGTGGAATTCCTTATTTAAGTATCCAAATGTTGAGTGCCTAGACACCCATACGTTCCTTAGGCAACAGAGAGAAACAGGTTCCTCAAAGTGATTCATTCCATCTACTTTAGATAATTACCTTAGGATAGAATAAATTGCCCTCTGGGGATGCCTGTCCCTCTCCACGGACTGCACAAGATGTCTAGACTGCTAATTTTCAGATGTCTGAAGATAAATGAAATTCATCTCAATCATTTGGCCGTGTAACATTGAAATAAAATTTGCTGTAACTCCATGCAAACACATAACTGCACTGTACACAAGTTGTGTGCTGTCCTGGTGCTCTGACATCATTAGGTACATCCATGTTCTGACACTGAAGGCACAGCACAATAGCCTCTAAAAAGCATTAGCATAATAAAAAAACATGAAGTTCAACAAGGCCAAGTGCCAGGTCCTCCACCTGGGGCGCAATAACCCCAAGCAGAGCTACAGGCTGGGAGAGGAGTGGTTGGAGAGCTGCCAGGCAGAGAAGGACCTGGGAGTGATGGTTGATAGTCGGCTGAATATGAGCCAGCAGTGTGCTCAGGTGGCCAAGAAGGCCAACGGCATCCTGGCTTGTATCAGGAACAGTGTGACCAGCAGGGCTAGGGAGGTGATCGTCCCCCTGTACTCAGCTCTGGTGAGGCCGCACCTCGAGTACTGTGTTCAGTTTTGGGCCTGTCGCTACAAGAAGGACATGGAGGTGCTCGAGAGAGTCCAGAGAAGGGCGACGAAGCTGGTGAGGGGCCTGGAGAACAAGTCCTACGAGGAGCGGCTGAGGGAGCTGGGCTTGTTCAGCCTGGAGAAGAGGAGGCTCAGGGGCGACCTTATCGCTCTCTATAGGTACCTCAAGGGAGGCTGTAGCGAGGTGGGGGTTGGTCTGTTCTCCCATGTGCCTGGTGACAGGATGAGGGGGAACGGGCTAAAGATGCGCCAGGGGAGTTTTAGGTTGGATGTTAGGAAGAACTTCTTTACTGAAAGGGTTGTTAGGCATTGGAACAGGCTGCCCAGGGAAGTGGTGGAGTCACCATCCCTGGAAGTCTTTAAAAGACGTTTAGATATAGAGCTTAGTGATATGATTTAGTGGAGTGCTGGTTAGTCTTAGGTCAGAGGTTGGACTCAATGATCTTGAGGTCTCTTCCAACCTAGATGATGCTGTGATTGTGTGATTCAGTATGGCCGCTGTAGAGCAGTTCAGACTTTGGTGCAAGTTGGACTAGAATAATAGTAAGTCCTGAAAGCGTAGAGAGGGGAAGAGATGTTCTGCATTCTGTAACTATGTTTTCAAACTTTGTTGTAAACCCTTACCACTGCATGGAAAGTCAAGACTGGTATTTATTAGCAACTTACCTCTGCTTGAAAGAGATGGTGTTGGTTCTGTGAAGTGCCTAAGTCCCTAAACTTCAGGATCAAGATAAACTTTAAAGACTATTAAAAAGATCAAGCAATTGCTAACAGAAAAATATACACTGATCCTCTCCTACTGTACTCTAAACAAACCGCGTTCACAGTCAATGAGAACCAAATCCTAAGCTACAACAGAGCTCAAAAGAAAACTGTTGATACAGTCATGCAAATTGTTAGTGGAAGCACAACAGAAGCAGTAGAAGTAACTTCTACAGTAAAGTAGTATTATAATTCCATGTATTTTACTCTGGAATAAATGAATTATAATGGGAATGCTATAATGAATTATGAATTTAAGAGCTGCAAGCCATCCAGCTATTTCAGAAGGCAAGGAATGCTGCCCGTAGCATGACAAAGGCATTTTTCTACCATTGCTATTTAAGAAGTAAAGAACTTACATATCATGAATTAAGAGAAAATACAGCTTCCCCCCCCAGTCACAGTGATATGACTTTATATAACGTTATAGCTCCCATTAACCCTCTTAATCAAAGGGAAGAAAAAGCTGTGCTGTTGCTGTTCAGTTCAAAGCAGGTGACAAGGGTTGATAGGTAGCATCACATGACAGTGAAGGCTATACTAGTAGAGATGCATTTGAAGCATCAACAAGTTTCAAAAATCCTGTTAAGTGCTGTACGCTTTTTCCCATCTTATTGTTAAAACGATGGCAACCCTCACATTTGGCATTGCTGCCAGTTCTCCATTTGTTATACTTTGGATATATTAGTCTTCTTTTAGTGACATTTAATCTCTCTCACTTTTTGCTTCATAAAGTAAAAACAGGTTTTTGCTTTTGCCTGTTTTACTTTAAGAAGGAAAAAAAGTTGGCATCATACCTACCTACCTCATCTGTCCATTGCTTCCTTCTGATTCTGAAAGAAGTGAGGACAGGGGTTGTGACTCTCTTGATAGGAGAATCATTTCCTCTAAGGGCCACAAGTTTTCCTCAAGCATGAGCTTTCAAAGCTATCTAACTTCCAGTCTTCAAGTGTGGCAAACCTACCTAAGTGACTCTATGTCAACAATAACACTGGGATTAGAAACAGAACTGAATCTTAACTAACAAACAAGGTAGCTGTTCTATTCTGCATGTTACTACTCAATTAAATTTACGTAAGACTGTGTACAGAAACTTGATACTGAACTGAGCCTGTAAAAGTGTCTCAACTGTTTTACATTCGACTTTGTCTGCTGTGGTTACCAACAGCCCATAAACACAGGACAAAACATACACAATGAGAACAGCTAATGCTCACAGCAAACCAGAAATAGCAGCATGGGAAACTTAGCTTTCAGTTAGTACTTGAAGTTAGATATCAGTAGTGACAATCTGGACTTTCTAAAAAAAAAAAAAAAAAACAACAAAAAACAGAAGGAACATAGTTTAGGCTATACAATCTTTTAAAAACAATAGCAATACATGATCTTCTTAGTGAATGTCTAACTTGATGACCAATGAATGTAGAATTCCCCACCCACCCCAGACTGGTGCAGAGGACTTTCCAAAACTTCAGGAAAAGACAACTGTAAAGAGAAGTCAGGTTCACGTCAGTCTACAATACAGATACAATACAATAATGAACACAGAGCATGAAATGAGCTCACTCCTACAGCCATACATTTAAGCTAAAATCCAGTTAGACTACTTCCTCAAAACACATTGCTTTGTCAAATTTAACATTTTCAGGTCTTCTGCTTATACCATTTAAGGCTTTAAATAAATCACTCAAAGCAAATGAGCAGGAACATTTTATTGTGACACTGACATCTTCAACTATGTCAAGTAATATGGAAATATCTCCAATTTTTTTTTTGACCTGCCAATTTAAATACTCTATCTACATCTGTATCATTACTTTATAAAACTCCTTTAATATTTGCATCTTTTTCACCTGATTTACCACAGAAACAAAAGCAAAAAAAAAAAAAAAAATCAAACTATTTGAAATATAAGGAGTTACATCATGGCAAATATGTTCTCAAATATGTTCTTTAAGAGAAAAGATGAAAAACCTCCCTACTGACCTGTAATCAGAATGAGAAAGAGATAAATATACAAAGCTCTTTGCTTCATTTGTTAGAATTTAAGATTTATCTATGCATGTATAAACACAGAGCGCACAATTTCAGCCACACTGAAATAACCTAAACTGAGATTTAACTTTCCATAGTTTTTACATGCATTCCATCCTTGGTGTGCTGATTTTAGTACAGGGCTTCTGTTCGTCATCCACAGCAGTTTGAATTTAATACACCATAATTCAACTCAGAGAAACATCCATTAGGTGCTAATAGAAAGAATCACAGGAAGGTCTCACAACAGTTTACTAAAACATTTTTTCCCCATCAGTTTTCAAATATAAAAAATTGGATTTCCACTAGAACAGAAATATATTTACATGAACATTCTAAAAAGATGTCTGTAATTTAGATCTAATCACTGTCATCTGAACCACCTTCAGACCCCTCATTATTAGATCCTTCTGGTTCAGATTCGTTACCAGATCCTCTGTCAGAACCCTCATTGTCAGATCCTCTCTCAGAATCTCTGTCTGAGTCAGCACTGCGAGAAGCTGGGCGAGATTCGTTTTCTGAACCACCTGAATGACTTCTTCCTGACTGCACAGACTCATTGTCAGACTGCTCTGAATCTGACCGTCTCCTTTTTCTGGCTGATCTGTCACTGTCAGAATCTTCCTCAGATGCGTGGACACTGGATCTCTTCGGACTACCTGCCTCGCTACCAGACTTGTTTCTGTTATCAGAATCACTATCAGAAACAATGCGTTTACTGTGCTGCTGTTCCCCATCATCTGAATCACTGTTGCTATTCCTGGCATGTCTGTAGGGGGAAGAAAAAAAAAAAAAAACAGTATTAAAAGATGCAATGCTTATTTTAAAACATAAATTAAGACACTAGGATTTGAACAATGATATCATTATCTAAATCACACAATCACAGAATTTCTAGGTTGGAAGAGACCACAAGATCATCCAGTCTCTGACCTAACACTAACAGTCCCCACTAAACCATATCCCTAAGCTCTACATCTAAACGTCTTTTAAAGACTTCCAGGGATGGTGACTCCACCACTTCCCTGGGCAGCCTGTTCCAATGCCTAACAACCCTTTTGGTAAAGAAGTTCTTCCTAACATCCAACCTAAAACTCCCCTGGCTCAACTTAAGCCCATTCCCCCTCGTCCTGTCACCAGGCACGTGGGAGAACAGGCCAACCCCCACCTCGCTACAGCCTCCTTTGAGGTACCTATAGAGAGCGATAAGGTCGCCCCTGAGCCTCCTCTTCTCCAGGCTGAACAAGCCCAGCTCCCTCAGCCGCTCCTCGTAGGACTTGTTCTCCAGGCCCCTCACCAGCTTCGTCGCCCTTCTCTGCACCCGCTCAATCACCTCCATGTCCTTCTTGTAGTGAGGGGCCCAAAACTGAACACAGTACTCGAGGTGCGGCCTCACCAGAGCCGAGTACAGGGGGACAATCACCTCCCTAGCCCTGCTGGTCACACTGTTCCTGATACAAGCCAGGATGCCATTGGCCTTCTTGGCCACCTGAGCACACTGCTGGCTCATATTCAGCCGACTATCCACCATCACTCCCAGGTCCTTCTCTGCCTGGCAGCTCTCCAACCATTCCTCTCCCAGCCTGTAGCTCTGCTTGGGGTTATTGCACCCCAGGTGCAGGACCCGGCACTTGGCGTTGTTGAACTTCATGCAGTTGACCTCAGCCCATCGGTGCAGCCTATCCAGATCCTCCTGCAGAGCCTTCCTACCCTCAAGCAGATCAACACACGTGCCTAGCTTGGTGTCATCTGCAAACTTACTGAGGGTGCACTCGATGCCCTCATCCAGATCATCAATGAAGATACTAAAAAGGACCGGCCCCAGCACTGAGCCCTGGGGGACGCCACTAGTGACTGGCCTCCAACTGGATTTAACTCCATTCACCACGACTCTTTGGGCCCGGCTATCCAGCCAGTTTCTAACCCAACGAAGCGTGCGCCAGTCCAAGCCACGAGCAGCCAGTTTCTTGAGGAGAATGCTGTGGGAGACGGTGTCAAAAGCCTTGCTGAAGTCAAGGTAGACCACATCCACAGCCTTTCCCTTGTCCACCCAGCGCGTCACTCTGTCATAGAAGGAGATCAGGTTCGTCAAGCAGGATATGCCTTTCATAAACCCATGCTGACTGGGCCTGATCGCCTGCTTGCCCTGCAAGTGCTGTGTGATGACTCTCAGGAGGATCTGCTCCATGAGCTTCCCTGGCACTGAGGTCAAACTGACAGGCCTGTAGTTTCCTGGGTCAGTCCTCCGGCCCTTCTTGTAGATGGGCATCACGTTTGCTAGCCGCCAGTCAACTGGGACCTCCCCCGATAGCCAGGACTGTTGATAAATGATGGTAAGCGGCTTGGCCAGCTCCTCCGCCAGTTCTCTCAGTACCCTTGGGTGGATCCCATCCGGCCCCATCGACTTGTGCACATCTAAGTACCGTAGCAGGTCACCAACCAGTTCTTCATGGATAGTGAGGGCCACATCCTGCTCCCCATCCCCTTCCACCAGCTCAGGGTACTGGGTATCCAGAGAACAACCGGTATTGCCGCTAAAGACTGAGGCAAAGAAGGCATTAAGCACCTCCACCTCTTCCTCATCTCTTGTAACTAGGTTTCCCCCCGCATCCAGTAAAGGATGGAGATTCTCCTTAGTCCTCCTTTTTGTGTTGATGTATTTATAAAAACATTTTTTGTTATTTTTAACGGCAGTAGCCAGATTGAGCTCCAGATGAGCTTTGGCCTTCCTAATTTTGTCCCTGCACAGCCTCGCAACATCCTTATAGTCCTCCCTAGTGGCCTGCCCACTTTTCCAAAGATTATAAACCCTCTTTTTCCTCCTAAGATCAAGCCACAATTCTCTGTTGCACCAGGCTGGTCTTCTTCCCCACCAGCTCGTCTTTGGGCACGTGGGGACAGACCGTTCCTGCGCCATTAAGACTTCCCTCTTGAAGAGCGCCCAGCCTTCCTGGACCCCTCCGCCCTTCAGAACCGCCTCCCAAGGGACTCCACCAACCAGTGTCCTGAGCAGCTCAAAGTCAGCCCTCCGGAAGTCCAATACAGCAGTTTTACTGGTCCCCTTCCTGGCCTCGCCAAGAATAGTGAACTCCACCATTTGGTGGTCACTCTGCCCAGGACAGCTCCCGACAATCACATCCTCCACCAGTCCTTCTCTGTTTGTGAAGAGAAGGTCTAGCGGGGCGCCACCCCTGGTAGGCTCACTAACCAGCTGCGTCAGGAAGCTATCTTCCACGCTCTCCAGAAACCTCCTAGACTGCTTTCTCTGGGCTGTGTTGTGCTTCCAGGATATGTCAAGGAAGTTGAAGTCCCCCACGAGAAGAAGCGCTGAAGATTTCACAACTTCTGTCAGCTGCCTGTAGAACTCCTCATCAGTCTCCTCATCCTGGTTTGGTGATCTATAGCAGACCCCGACCAGGACGCTAGCCTTGTTGGCCCCACCAATCCTAACCCAAAGGGACTCGACCTTGTCATTCCCAGCCTCAAGTTCTACAACCTCGAAAGACTCTCTAATATAGAGAGCCACACCACCACCCCTCCTGTGCTGCCTGTCCCTTCTGAAGAGCTTATAGCCAGGCATTGCAGCACTCCAGTCATGAGACTGGTCCCACCACGTCTCCGTGATGGCAACCTAGTCATAGCCTGCCTGCTGCATGATGGCTTCCAGCTCCTCCTGTTTGTTACCCATGCTGTGTGCATTGGTGTAGATGCACTTCAGCTGGACCATTGCCTTATCCCCTGGCCTTGCTATTGTTCCCCCTGGCACAGCTCCAACAATCCTTGCTTCAGCCCCATCCCCCTTCTTACCTAGTTTAAAGCCCTCTCAATGAGCCCTGCCAGCTCCTGGCCCAGGATCCTTTTTCCCCTAAAAGATAGGGACCCGTCTGCGGCCATCAGGCCGGGTGCTGAGTAAAGTGCCCCATGGTCGAAAAACCCAAGATTTCTGCGTTGGCACCAGCCCCGGAGCCATGTGTTTAACAGGTGGGCTTTCCGTGTCCTCTCTGTACCCCTCCCTGCCACCGTGGGGATGGACGAAAACACCACCTGCACTCCTGCTCCACCCACTAACCGTCCCAGCCCCCTGAAGTCTCTTTTGATAGCCTTCAGGCTTCTCTCTTCCATGTTGTCACTGCCCACCTGGACTATCAAAAGAGGATAATAGTCAGAGGGGCATACCAGGTTGGGAAGCCTCCTGGCAACGTCCCTGACCCTGGCCCCAGGGAGGCAGCACACTTCCCTACGGGTAGGGTCAGGCTGACAAATAGGGCCCTCTGTTCCCCTGAGAAGAGAGTCTCCCACAACAATTACCCTTCTGTCTTTCTAGGTGGAGGCAGTCCTGAGGCGCGGAGTCGACCTCCTCGCCCTAGGCATCCTCCTGGGTACACTTGCTGCCTCTTCCTCACCCACCGGCCTCTCAATCTCCAGGGCCTCAAACCTGTTGTGTAAGGGCACCTGGGAAGGCGGGGCCGGAAAGGGAGGGCATCGCCTGCGATGTCAAGCAGGGACCTGTTTCCATTCCTCCTCAGCTCCCAGATCCCCTCCCTCTGCCCGACAGCGACAGGGCAGGGGGTCCACCCCCATTTGGGGTGTCTCACCTCGATACCTCTCCTTGAGGCCCTGCAGGGAGTAGCTCCACCAGTCTATCTCCCGCTCACACTCCCTGATATCCCTCAACCTCTCCACCTCCTCCTTGAGCTCCGCCACCATGCGGACCAGGTCATCCACCTGCTCGCACCTCACACGAGCAGCTTCTCCGCCTCTCGCCGATGGCAGCATCAGGCTCAGACACTCCCTGCACCCGGTGACCTGAACTGCGGCATTTTTTAACGGGCAGTCGGTCTGGGTGTGCACCGACTTCCTGGAGAGCGCACCGTGCCTGGTGGAGACCATTATCACCTAGCTAAGGGCTGTCGTGAAGGTGTTCGTATGGGCGGGGGGAGCGCTCTGCCCTGTTTGCCCGTCCTGTTCGTCGCGCTCCCTAGGGGCAGCTCTTGAACGGCCGGGGAGGGGGCGCTGCTGGCTCCGCCTACGCCTCGTCAGCCTCCCTCACAAGGGCTGCCGGGTCCTGGCGGCTCCCTCCAGTAGGCTCGATGCCGGAAAAATTAGCCCTGCCTGGCCCAATCCCCCGCTCCGCTGCAGAACGCGTCTGCCCCGGAGCCGATCGCCTCGGCAAATGGCCGACAAATGAGAAAGGGAATGGAATAATTTGTAATGGAAGGTGATGTTAAGTACAACAAAAGGCTTCTGATTATCTTCTGATTATCTTATTATTATTAATACTGTCATTTCTCTTGAAAGCATACACTAGAATTGCAGAGCTTGAGAAGATAATAAAGGTTCTTACCCATCATCAGCAATTTTAAGTTTATCTTCATCAGAAGAATCATCACTAGATGAAATTATGGCTTTTGATTTGATCTTTCCTTTCATTGAAGGAGGCAGACGTTCTGGTTTGGGCTGCATGGGCAAAAACAAAGGATTGCTTGTTCACATGTCTGGTTAAATCAGTGTCCAATGGCAGAAACACTCAAAAAAACTAAGATGTGCTTCTAAAATGTTCTAAAATAGTTTGATCAAAATAATCCATTTGCTATCAGATATTGTAGAAGGTTTAAGAAATATTCTTTTCTGAAGCAGCTATAGCAATAGGAAAAGGAGGACAAAAGGTAGTTTGCTACCACAAATTTTCAGCATTAACAAGTCTCTGTCAAAATAGAGGAGTGCTGGAGTCCAAGTGCACGTTTAGGAAAAAAAAAACATAACTTAGGAACTTTTAGGAAAAAAAGCATGTAACTTACAGCCTTCTTTTTCTCTGCTTTGGGTGGACGTCGTTTTTTAGGTCTAGGACCATTTTCATGTTCTTCATCATCACTCCCCTCATCTGCTTTCTGGGGTCTTAAAGAGAATCATATTTGTGTGATGTAAAGTATATCACTGCAAGAGAACTTTACACATACAAAACTTCCAGTCTTGAGATTCAGCTGATCAAATGTTATTCATTCTTCTCTTGCATAAGTACTCTTTAATTTTTGTTCAAAAATATGTAAGACTTACTCCTGCTAACCACTTAACCAACGTTTCATTTATGTTACGAAGCACTGCATAAGAATATTTAGAGCTGTACTATTTCTCACAAAGAGTCTAACATTGAAGTATAAGTTACCTCCTCCTCTTTTTCTTCTTTCTCTCTCCCTCTTCTTCTTCCCCATCTTGTTCACTACCACTGCCCTTCCTCTTCTTTTTCTTTCTAGACATGGGCAAATCTTCATCACTGTCATCGTTGACAAACTCATCAAATTCCCCTGCTCCTTTTTTGGAACGCTGTAATAAATAAAAGTCCCACAATATAGCTTGCTGTTCATCTTCCAGTTGAAAGGTACCAGACAACAAGTCAAAATAGAACCTCTTGGAACACATTTTTGAAGACATAAAAACACAGACCTCACGTCAACTTTCCCATAATATCTGGACTGGTATCACTGAGAAACTGATTCCAAATTCCAAACACATAATAATCTTCTGTTATTTTAAATTATTTTAAAAATTGAACAGAACAGATTTTGGTAATGCTGCCTAGTTCAAAACTTAAGTGTTAATTTCCAATTTTTACATCAGAGCATTAAATCTGTGCTGTTTCACACAGCAGAACTTAGGCAGCTTGAAATTAAAACCCCATGCTATCCCAAGAGAATGTTTACCAAAGAAAAAATAGAGGGAAAAGAATAAAAAATCTGTTCTACCCTGCCTCCACCACCGCCACGTTTTTTCTCCTTTGATCCTTCTACTTCACCAGTGAACATCAGAATATTCTTGGTCTTCTCCACGTATTGAGCTCTTTGTTCCAGAAGTTTCTTCTGTTCTTCCTTCTCTCTTAGGCGCTTCTCTTCCTGAAACAGCGAAGAAACTAACCATTACTATTATAGTTGCATTATTATATTCACAGGTCTTTTTGTTGACAAGCAACTAGAATATTAACTTCTACAAATTCCATGTCAGAAAGCTTTTCTGCAAGGTCTGTACTGAAATAGGCAAAAGTCCAAAGTAACTTTTGTACCAAGTGCTCCCTCCTTGGTCCCACTTGTACTAAAATTTGATAACCTTAAAAGGTTTGCCAACACTTGGATTTCATTTTAAAAATAAAAATCTATTTTTAAGGCAATGAGAAAGAATGAGTATCACCTGTTAGCTGTAACATCTTCTCCTAACGTTTACTGTATCTTAGAAAAATATCAACTGGATATTTCATCAGTAACACCAGCCACCATCACAGAGCAGTAGGAACACTTTTTTTTTTAATTAAGTAAAATGTAACAGAATAAAACCTGTTCTTTAAGTAGTTTTTGGCGAAGCAGTTCCTTTTCTTGCTCTTGTTTTGCACGCAGCTCCCTCTCTTCTTCATCCTGCTTGCGTGCTCGAGCCACATGATACTGGGCTTGACTCAGTAAATCAGAGCATTGCCTATAACATGCAAAGGTTTCAAGTAAAGGAAGGTGACAGAGGTACTAAAAGGAGTAACAGTTTCATAAAGGGTATGCATCACAACAAAAATAAGCTACCTGAAATACTGCAATAGAAGACCAGTACAGATTTTTGACTGAACTAACAGATTTAATGTTAATATAATTTATCTTTAAGATGCAATACACAACTTGGGAACTTACTGGTTCACACTTGAAATTTAGCCAATTCAAAGACATAATAATCACAAAGAGAAATCATTTCAACCCATTTGGACAGTTTCAGAACTACGGTTACTAAAAAGAAGTCATTTAATCTGAACTTACTAGCAAACCTAATCAGAAAGGTAGTCACAAACTTTATCTAAAAAAAACTCCACAACTGTATAAGAGTTCAGGTTGCATTAAGTGTTCCTCTCTCATAAAACATTAATGAAAGTTGCTTTCAATACCATTTCTTAGCTGTGTTACGACGAATTCTTTTAGTATTAGAAGATAGAAATTTTTGTGTCTGTACAAAATGCTTTAATGATATCTATTTAAGATGTATAGTGCATGATTGCCAATAGAAGTTATTTGTATGTCTACGGACAGGGCAATATAGGGCAAACTGCGTGAAAAACGTAAGAAACAGACAGGCTTGAAAGAAAACTGAAAGAAAACAGGCTTGTATACAAACACATTATCCTGAACAAAGTTTAAAGACTAGACATTGCAAAATATAAGTATTTCATGTTTTAATAAGTGATCCACTCTAGTGACCAAAAGTTATCTTAAAAAAATTTCCAAGAAATCAAACATGTTAAATTATCATTAAAGCCAAAACAGGGAGAGCTAGAGATCTTTAAATAAATTTTCCACTCTCCCCTTGGTGGAAAATCTGCTATTAAAATAGCTGAAGTTTTGCAGGCTCTCATGATAGAGGAGAGCACAAGTTTAGAGTTTTAGACTGTACAAAAACATTAGAAAGCAAAGATAGGAAGAGAAAAAAACAGCAACAGCAAGTAATCCTGTAGTTAGATTTCTACTGTTCTATGAAATAGCTAAAATTTTTGAATAGTTTTATTCTGGAAAGAAAAAAAATAGAAAAAAAAAGATAACATTCCTCCCAGTTCCTGAATTTTATTTTATTTTTTTTTTACCTGGCTTCTGTAGCAGCAAGTGCCAAGTCAAATCTCATCTTATCACCCACTTTACTCAAGTAACTGAAGTACCTAGATGATAAAGACAAACAAGAATAGTATTAGTTACATGTTTAGTGCAATTTTGCCTTAAAACAAAGCACTTGCTCCTGAGTTACTATCGTGTAAGATGCAACAGAAGACAAAACCCTCACCAATTTTCTATTGTTAATACAACAGTATACAAGCACATTCAGAGATCTCAAATGCAAGACATACTAATTTATTTAGTCTCAAATCTGTCCAAAACAGCCTCTCTGAATCTGGTTCACAGGTCCTAGTGAATATAACGTACCTTCAAATAGCTATGATGAAGCTATGATGATCACTGCTTTGGAGAGAGTTTGTAACCATTTAAAGGAAAAAGAGAAGGACAGTCCAAGTTTTTTGAGGTTGCCAGCTTCTTTTCATGTTTATAATGAAGTGTTTTCATGCTAGATTGAACTCTAAAGGCTTGAGCCTATGAAATAATTCCCACCTCAAGTTTAAGCTTACGGAAAGTGTTCTCCAAAAGTTAAATATATCAGACATTTGATTTTTTTAGTAAATTGAATACCAAATAAAGACATAAATTCACAAGTTTCCAACTGAATTAAAGATAGAATTTGTTTCTGAATGTATACGGTTTGCATTACATAAAGCACTAGAACTTTTAAATCCTTGATTATATGAGAAGTTTTCTGTAGATGATAAAATAATTGGAATACCTTTGCGCCAAAGATCTGTTTTGATCAATACTATAGCAAATTATAGCTGCAAAGGAAAATGAAGAACTGATCTGAAAATGAAGAACTGATCTCAGGCCACAGTTCTTGCCACTATAAACATCTGAAAGCCACTCTCTATCCTGGACATAAAAACAGAGCCAGGAATGTGTAAAGCAACTAAATGCAGTAAACCAACTGCATCAGTGATAATGTAGGAGCAGAATAAGTGGTTGAAAGCTCTACTGGTTTTGGCTGGAATAGAGTTAATTTTCATCTTAGCAGCTTGTATGGTCCTAAATTTGAGATTTGTGACCAACACAGGATTGATAACATACTAATGTTTTAGCTGTTACTTAACAGTGCTTACACCGTCTCTTGTGTTTTTTGCACTGCCCTGCTAACAAGGAGATTGGTGGTGCACAAGAAGTTAGGAGGGCAACAGCCAGGAGAGCTTGCCCCAACTGACCAAAGGGATACGATGTCATACTTAGAAGTTGGGGGAAGAGAAGGAAGAAGGGGCTGGGGAAGAGGCTGTTCAGAGTTCTTTCGGAGTTCTGGCATTTGTCTTCATAACAGTTGTGAAGCAGCTCTGCTTTCCTGGAAATAGCTAAACATCTGCCTGCCAATGGGAAATTGTGAATGAATTCCTTATTCAATTAATCATGTTGCTTTCTTCCCATAAAGCTTGTTTTAAGCCAAAGACTATAGATTTCAAACAAGCTTCAGAACCAGCTTCTGTTCTTAATTTATCAATGTGCATAGGCTTCACTTGCCACTGAGAAGACGTGGTTATCAAGGACTACTACTCATTAACTAGGCTCATATAATATAAGCATTTCATTTTGAGATCTAGTTTTATTTTGAGATCTAGTTTTAAACTTCACAGGTTATTTTTAAAGAAGTCCTCCAAAAATGTAATAAATTTGCAGAACAATTTTCAATGCATTTTCAACTAAGAAAAAGCGCCTCAACCATAATACAAAACTCCTTAGGAAATATGTATTGGCCACCTGGCCAAATAAAAGTGGTTTTGGAGCCAAGTCTGAATACACAGTTTTTGTGTATTCAGGCAAAATCATTTTTCTGCTAGAAACTCTAGAATTCAATACAGTGTTTCACTGGACATGATTGCTCTTCTAATCATAATTTCAGACCTACACTGCATTTTCACTATAAGGAAACTGAAATATATTATAATGATTAGTGAAAACAAAACCAGCTTTACCTGTGGGCTAGCTCCAGTTCTTTCACAGCATTAAGCACCTCTTTTAGATTGCTTTTTTCATCTTTCAGGACAGAGGTAGCTAGTCTTTGTAGCACTAAAGCCACATTAAACATAAGGACTGTATCACTTGGCGCAACATGTCTGGCCTGTAAATGAAAAACATGTTTTTAAGATACTTTACAACATGATACAGAGGTATACAAGTAAGGTACATAGAGGTATACAGAAAACAAGCACCACTATTTCAATTCAAGATACTGAATTTAAGGAGACCTAAACATGCAGCAATTTACACTAACTTTATTTTGTGATCTATGATATTCTATATTCATACCTTTAACAAAGTTTGTTTACATTCCTGCAATTTCCCACATTTGAAGAGTGCCCGGGCCAAATATAACAATACTTCAGTGTTCTGATGCTTATAGAACTTCCTGAGGCAGTTCTCATACTGAAATTGAAAAATAAAATTAAGAGGTGACAACGATTAGTTATTATGGTTAGCTAACTACATCAAATGTTTCCTTTCCTAAAAAGTATTACTGCTAATGTTTTTTTTTTTTTTTAAAAAAAAAAAAAAAAAAAAAAAAGCAGCATATCTGAAAACTGGCAGCAGTCCTAAAGGCTCTGTACATCCTGAAGTATAATGAAACGCTTTGCAAATACCATCTACTGCAACAAAAACCAGAAAGACTCATTTTTAAGAGCACTCTCAGTTATTCTCTGTGGTATGAAAGAAATCTGCTTTCTTGGCTCATAGATAAAAATATACGTAGTGTGGTAACTCCATATACCTGATGCAATTAGTTACAAAAAAAAAAAAATCCCCACCTTTAAGATAACTCAATATCAAATTAGTCCTGTCCACCTCGCTGAATAGCTTGGCATATCTAATTATTTCTTTTACACTGTATTTTCTTTCACACTATAGTTGCTCTAAAGTGTAAAAGACAATTTGTCACTATATGTTTTATGGGCCTTCAATTAAAGGTTCCAATAGCTAAGAAACCTCATCCTTTTCAGTAACAAGTGCTTTTTTTGCCATGCTTTTTTCTCAAGCCATCTTTAATTGATTCTAAATCTCCAACATATTAAGAAATACAAAACAACCTTTACTTCCAGCTCAAATTCAGAAATCACCCTGTAATGCCTGAAATCACTACAGAGGGGTTGCATGGCATTGTGAGCATCCAATTTTCACTAACATTTAGAGTCAAAGATTTTGCATTTAGCATTAAGGCTGTCCCAGATTTGTATACTTTATGGTCAAGAACTCACTAGAATACTTGTGGCTGCAACAAGCTACGCTATTAAATTCAGTTTATCTCCCTTTGAGTGCAATATCATATATATCAAACTTTGGCTTGTACCAACTGCATAGCAGAATCCAGGGAACAATAAAACACCTCAGTGAACAAACACGTTTCTTCTAACAGCCTCACATAAATAAATTGGCAAATAAGTATAATATTTTTCTGACAAATCAGAAGGTGAAAGTTCACTGCATTGCTAAATTAGATTTCTCATTAGGCTTTTTTCAGTAAAGACAGACAAGGTCTTAAAGACAGACTCAACTCAAATAACAGAATGCATCACATCATGTTAACAAAAAGACTTTTACCAGTACTTCACTGGAGGAGAGTAACTACTGAGCTCTTGATCAGGTATAAAAGATCCACTATCTTATATTCTTTATAACCATCACAAAAATCTTGATGATAGTTCTGAATTAAATATTTTTGAGCCTCGATGTAGAATAAATCCTCACTAAACAAGTTCTTACTGAGCTTCTATCCTAACATTTTTTTTTTTTTTTTAAGCTTGCTTGTATGCTTTTTCAATCAACTAACTTAGAACAGGTTGATACTTGGAAGTTAGTATGCTTGAGCAGGTCAAACTACATGACCTGAAGAGATTTCTTCTAACATGATTTACCCTGTGATTTTAATTGTTGCGAAAGAAATCATTCCAGTAAGCTTTTCAGACAGCTCTGATCATTCTTGCAAATGATTGCATAAATGATGAGAACAGGAAGCTCTGGTCTTAAAAAAAAAAAAAAAAAAAAAAAGCATCAAATTGCATTTACTAATTTCACTAACAACTGAAAGTAAGTCACATACAGTAACCACGCTGACTGAAACCTCTGACTAAAAACAAATTTCATGGCCAAAATTGTAACTCTATCACATTTTAACTCTGATACATGGAAAAAGGGTACAAGCGGGAAACGCTTATCTACATTTGGCAGTTTGTTTTTAAGTCTAGAATGGACAGCCAATAGTATGCTAGAAATAGACCTATAGTTAAAATATTATTCAGAAAACTAGCAGCTGCCAGGGACAGCTAAGAAACATCAAGAAGTCATCTAGCACAACATATTATGTAGTTCAATTTAGAGATGTTACCATCTGCACAGCGCTGATGTACTGTTTTTGTTCTACATAGATATGTGCCAAATTCAGCCACACATCACTGATATCTGCTGTTGCCTCTCTCACTTGTGCAAAAACATCACGAGCTTCACGGAAATATCCTTTATGCGCCAAGACAGCTCCTAAGGGGAAAGTAATATGTACAGTGTAAGCTTCCAGGTTCACGTACTATGTACTCCTGCCAAAGAAAACAAAACATTGCCTAAATCAAGCTCCCCATTAGAAATGGACATAGCTGCCATATGAAAGCTATTCTCTCATGCACTCCATTAAATAGTGTGCAGGCCCTGCAAAGACAATTCTACACATATTAAAGCACGAAACATAAGAATACCATTGTCATCTCTGATGTAAGGAAAACTAGTCTAACATTCACCTATGCCATTAGCAGCATACAAATTCTTTGGATCATTTCTGAGTACTTGCTTGTAGATTGCTAATGCACGGTCTTGATGACGCTTCTCCTGTGGAAAGAAGTATCCCAGTTGATCACTCATTTCTACAATGAGGTATCTAAGAATCTATCCAGTATTTTTATGGGCTGTAATACGCCAAATAGGCAATGAGAAGAGCATTCTGAGTAGCTAGCAGCTAACAGAAATAAGTAAAATCATATGCAGGGCAGACAGATGCTCATTACCTTTTCTCTGTCCCTTGTGGGTTGATGTAGAGTCTGCAACCAGACATTGCCAAGAGCCAGCATTGAATAAGTATCATTTTGTGTGGAAGGCTGCTTCAATATTCTTTCAAATTTCTTCTGTCCTGGACCCCACTCTTGTTTGGCCAAATGAAGATTACCAATCAGAGACCAAGCATCCGGATGGTCCTGAATAAAAACTCACTGTCAATTGCAGAGGCAGCATTTTCCCTTGCAAGGTTACTTTTCCAAGTATAAAATAAATTAAATTCCATATTAAATAAATAAATAAATGAGCAGACTTTAGCAGTTCTCTCTCCTTCCCCCAATTTATGTGAACAGACAAAACAGAATTGCAACACAAGAACAAAATTGAAAGAAAAACCTGGAATTTCAAGTGTTTTAACTAAGTGTTTAAAGGGTTACACACCTGATTTATTTGAAGTGCCTCTTTAAACCAATCAGAAGCCTCATAAAAGTTTCCTTTATCCCTAGCCATAGCTCCTAAGCGCAAGTAGCCTAAAAACAAGGAGAAATAAAACAAAAAAAGCTTAGAATCAGGAAAGGTCAAATTCATCTCAAACAAGCAAAATACTGGCAACACATGAATGTCAAAAGCCATCTTTTCTTGACCTGCTTGACAGCAAGCATAAAGACACCTTTCATGTTCTACTCAGAATGAGATAAACTCTGTAAAGAGGAACTTCTATCCACAGCAATGATAAAGAAATTGCAAATTTCTAACACTTAGATGTAATTTAAATATTTTAAATCATTTTCACAAGTTAAACACAATTCAGAAACCTCAGAAGGCTACATCAGTTACACAATTTCTCTCCCCCCACATTAAACAGCTCTCCCACTTCTGCAAGCTTTGGGAAGTGCAGGGGGGCAATAATAGACCACGAAAAAAAAAGGATTATTCTGAAGCACACTGCATACTGCAGCTTGCTATGCAAGGGCTACCTCCTCTCCTTTACAGGAGGTATCACAGAGCAGATACTTGGGGGCAAGAGGAAAGGTAGAGCGAAGAGCAAAAACAGGATGTGCCATAGCAGCTGCACCAATGCCCTCAACAGCTACGCTTCCCTGGAAGACGACCAAAGTCCATGACAGAGACACTTTGGTAGAATCAGTATTTCCACTGAGCTATGTAGGTGTGGTTGCAGAGGCTGGGCACATCAAGTGGATGGCCTTGATTGCACCTGAGTGCTGAAGTGCTAAGGCTTTTGGGCATGGGTGGAAGGGGAGCAGCAAGGGAGCAAAAAGCATTCAAGTCTAGACAAGCTAGTTTGCTAGATTTTTGGAATACAATAAAGATCTACCAACAATCAGAAGCCTCAAGCCTGGAGATGGTACTATAAAGATGATTCAGTCCTTAAAAACAGTAGGTAAAACAGCAAGTAGGTAAGCAGGCCCCCAAAACTACTGTGAAAATAACTGAAGATAGATACAGGGAGACAAGAAGACACCGTGGATGGAAAAATCTCTGGTATTTTAAGGAGGACTGTGGAACTAAAATATCACGCGTTTCTTACAATCAACATAATTAGGATGTTCTCTTAAAATGTTTTTATACAGCTTTTCCGCTTCATGAAATTCACACATCGCCTCATATAGTCTGGCAAGGTTATAGGATGTTGTTACAGAGATAGCATTGTAATAATGCTCATCATGTTCAGCTTCTGCTTTTGCACGATCCAACGATGCCAAAAAATATTTCTAAAGTATAAAAAGAAGAAAAAAAAAATAAAGCACTCCAGTATATTCTTAGAGGAAAAGTTCAGGTGATCATAAAATTTAGTTCAAACTGTTAATAATTATGTACCTTTGCTTCTCCTAGGTTTCCCAGCCTGAAGTGCAGGGCACCCACATTATTCAAAATCTCTGGTGGGACATCAGCCTGCACTTTCTCTTGCAGAATGCGTGTGGCTGTACCATAAGCTGACAGTGCACCCTTTACAAAGAGAAAGTGGATGACAAATAGGAGAATGAGCTTCATGTGCTCCTATAACAAGCATTGACACAAACAGGGTGAATTACATGTTTAATACCTGTATATCAGTCTGTTCTAGAATCTGGGCTAGCTCAATCCATGCCTCTACATCATCAGGATACTGTTCTGTGACTTTCTTTAGATGTCCCTGAGAAACAGCAGAAAACAAACTTCTTTGTGGATACAGAAATTGTTGTAACAAACCTCAAAGAAAGAGCAAAGGCACTGACTTTAACACTAGAAACCATACCAAAACATACTGCAAAATAAAACATTCTAAACATCTGCACAGCTGACTAAAGCTTGGAAATTTAAAAAAAAAATCACATTACTTTCCTTCCTTTTTTTTTTTTTTTTTAATAAGCTGTTCTATAGAAACAAAAGCACAAACTATTACACATATGAACACAAGAAGCTATAATATGAAGGCTAATATTAGGTGCATTTAGTTACCCAGCATTAGATTAAAAAAGACTTTCATTAAAGAAAAAAACAAAAAAGGAAAATAACACCATCCTTTCAGATAAGCTAAGACCAGTGCCTTCAGGAAATTGCTAGCTATTATTACACCTTCAGGAAATCACTACTTAATTTGACATTTTCAGATAACATTAACACACTGGAAGAATTTTGCCTTTTAACAGCATCTAATACAAATGTGAGGCCAGAGCTCCCCTGAATTTCTGGAGTTGTTTTATCCAATACCCAGTGGGAATCCTACTTCTATGCAAAAGCTATAGTTCTCCACAGTTAAGAGGATCTCTCACGACAGCCAATATTAAATACTCCATATTTACAGTAAAGAAACCCTGAGCATCTAGGTACAGACTCCGATTTCAAGTCTGATTTTCAAGTTCTACTCTTGCATGTAAAAGTATGATGCAGGCAGAAGCAGAACTCACCTTTGCAATATCCCGTTTCTCCTGGTCTTCTGACGCCGCATAAAGAGATCCAAGGATTTTCATAGTCTCGTAATTGTTAGGATAGGCTTTCAAAACTTTTTCAAAGCATTGTGACGCATTCTCCTTATCCCCTCTATAAATGTACATTTGACCCAATCCAAAAAACGGAAGTACAAAAGAAGATGAGGCAAACTGAGTGGCCTGATAGTAATACTGGAAAGCTTGATCATAATCTTCCTAAATAAAAATTAAAGAAAGAGCAGGTAAGGTTTTCACAGGTAAGCTTTGTATGAACTCTTATAGCCAGAATATTAGGTGTAATCGCAAAGGGAGCTTTTAAAAGCTGTCCTACCTGTACATGAAAAGATCTAGCCAGCTGGTAACAACTCTCCGCCTGCATTGCTTCAACTTCGGTATTATGGAAAGCATGAAGGGCCAAATGTTGTACTTTACCATAATCCTAAATAAATAAATTTGAAAGCCTGCACTTTAAATAATACATTACTTGACAACAAATAAACAAGGATAGGTGGTAAATACAAGAAAGCTTTAGACACAGCACTGACTAAATAACAACAGTTTTAGTGGTTTCTTTTCTGCATTCCATATCTACGCTATATCTTAAAGCCCAGAAGAAGAAAGAAAAACAAAGATAGAAAGATATCCCTCTAGGACACAAAAGTGAGCTTGATTTAAGAAATAAGTGCACTTTTCTTGGCTTTCCTAAGAAAATAATATTTTAAAAAAATATATAAGTCAAAAACTTTACACTTACCTATCCGCATTAATAGTTCCATACTATGTACACGTACCACTTAACCTGATGAAGTGAGATTAAAACTAACATTGCTAACCTTGCTGCTCAGAGGTTATCAGGTATTCGACTGTAAAATTCCACAGACTTTCTGCTTACCTTCTTGAAGAAGAAGTGATTAGCCAAGTGGTTCAGCACCATTGGATTACTGGGATCAATTGTGTAAGCCCTAGAGAGAAGTTGGACACCATTCTTGATGGAATCGGCCTAAAAGAAATATTCACAAGTATCATCAGCATCTCAATAGCTGTATCTTACTAAGATTTTAAAAATTATTTTTCAGTGCATGCTGCTTCAGGAACTGTAACATAGTCCTTGTTAGTCTCGCAGAAGAAAGTAAATTCAGCTGCCAGCTTTCCTCCCTGGAGCACAAAGACCAGAAAATGAAGCCACCACATAGGCTGTGGAGGAGAAGGGAAGAAAACAACAACAACAAAACACAACACCTAAAAAAACACAAAACCTATTAATACGACAAAAGAACAGAACACGAATTTCTAGAAAAAATAAGATACCCAGCCTTTGTCTTTTGGCATTTCACTCTCACACCTCTGATAGCCTTCCTTCTACTGTTCAACATCCCTAACTCCTGTTTGTTTTAGGTTTCAACATTTTACCTGTGAACAGAAGTGAAAATGTTTTCATGTTCAAATTCTAAACAAGAAACTCCGATGCTGAATTAAGAAGTACTGTAAATTAAGTTCCAATGAAAAACAGCAGAGGCTACCTACAGGCATTACTATAAAAAACATACCCTTTTATAGAAAAATCTTACTGTTTACAAAAGCTTTCTATGGGTACTAATTTCACTTAAAAGTTCAAGTCCATAACGGGTCAATAGTTGCTACTTATTTGGGACAACAAAGAGATTTATATCACAAGCACATCAGCTCAAATTTGTATGTATTTCTGAAAAGAAATATAAAAATAAAGATATAAAAACAGAGATACCAAAAATGGCATCTAGTAATCATGTAAAATCTGTGCTTTACTGTGCTATTATTATCAGCAGAAAGCTATCTTACTGAATATACTAGGTTTTACCATATGTCTCAACTATGTACAGTCCAATGAGCAGCAGCTCAAACACAATTTCATTTTAAAATGGCAGTATCTTTCCAATACTGCCATTTGAAATGTTCAATACTTTTCCAACAATATATCCTGGTTAAGAAATACTGAGTTATTCTTGCCTAACTTTCAAAAGCAAAAGAGGTTTTATGACAGTATTTATGTCTGACCTTTCCAGTAATTTGTGTTTCCTGTCCAATTTCAACTGCATCTAGTAGATGGGCACAGGTCTCAAATCTCCTACGCACTTGAATGAAATAAAACCAGAGAGAGCAAACCTCAATAATACAGGGTAACCTCAACCCTCATTTGACATCGTAAGATCTTTAAGGGGGGTGGGGGGAGAGGAACACTGCAAATACCTACACGTTGAAAAGACATCATTTAGCAGTTGCATTTCAGAGAGATTTTTTTTCCCTACAGAAAGCATTCTTCTTCCCCCATGTCAACTCTTTGATATTATACTAATTTTGCAGTGCAGTTGCAGAAGCAGTTTGAAATAAAGCACTGACAATGCATTCCTCACAACCAAATCTGAGTGGGTCAGCTTTTAATTACAGCTCTTCAAAGATCAAGGGGACTTTAATCAAATGAGTTAAAAGACCTTGTGGGGGGGGGGAGGGGGAGACAGGGAAAGCAGGCTTCATTAGTTGCTTACCCATGGAATTATTTATTATGATCTGATTTTAGAACATTTTTGGTTGTCTCTGTGGTTTTATTGAAAAACTTTCATGCCTACATTTACCCAAACTATTTATGGAAGTCTAAAATATTTTTCTCCATAAAATATTTTTTCAGATATTCTGTACTAAAAGAAGGTCTTTCTAGACAGTTATGTATTTTACAGAAAGCAATACTGGAAGAACACTAAAATTTAGCAGCATGCAATTAAGCAAATTTTTTTTTTTTTTTTTTTTTTTTAGATCTTAGAGGTCCTATCCTCCCCAATAACTTTCTTAACATGGAATGACCATCCATGTGATCTGACTGACCATCAGATATTCCGAATTAAATTAAGCTATATTTTTTCTAGTGATACAACATCTAGAGAGGTAGGATCACCAGTTTACCATTATTTCAGACTGGTTAAAATTAGTTGTCTATTCTTTAGTTTACTATGCAGCACACATGCCAAGGTAGTTTCAATATTAACTTGAACACTTGTTTGAAAGTTCATGTTCCATAAAGCCCTAAAAGCCCAAGACTAACCTCCTGAGACTACGGCTTTTACCTTCTTGCTAGCATAATGCTCTTCCAAAAAAAATCCTGATACTCTGGAATACAGCTGCCATTGCAAATGAGGTCTCCAAGTATTTGGTTACTTTCAAATCACCCTGAGTACAAACTCGTTTAGTTAACCTTCACGGAGTTGCAAATGACTAAGTAAGGCTGGCTATTAAATGGATCTGTAACTGTTGGGTGAGATTTTTAAAGCTGACTTTTTTTTTTTTTTTTTTAACTGGACACATATTCACATATCCCACCAAGGAGATATTTTTATTACTTTGATTAAATAGAACTAGTTTTCTGTACTTACAATTTCTATTAGGAGAGTTGAAGGTTTTTAACCACAGAATATACAGCATGTGCTGCTTATACCTTAAGCACAAATCATTCATTGTTCAATAGTAACACTAGCTAAACTGATTTAACCAATAATTTTATTACGTATTTTAAAAAAGGAGCACCTCTCAAAGGATTCAAGTTTGCTGCTTTACGTAAGTCAGGTAAGTATGGTTTCTTGTTAAATTGGACCCACCTCTTTATTATTGAGTTCCAGAACAGCCAGTCCAACCAAAGCCCCTACACATTTTGAATTGAGTTCCAGAGCTCTGCTGAACGCCAAGCGAGCTTTTTCCAACTTGTTCAGTTTCACGAAGCAATGGCCCATACCTAATCGAACCTCAGCTAGAAAACAAGATGACACCATTCACAATCTGAACATTTCAACAAGAACTTCATTCATTTTACACATTCTGGACATTAATACTTCTTTAAAACCTATAAAACCTTTCAATGATTTGTTGTTTTTAAGGGTAGCCTCCCACACCTGGTAGCAGAATTAATTTTAATAGGTCAGTAAAACCTTATTTCCTCATACACTCCAGAAGAGCAGTCTGCATCTCCAGAATATTCAGATAGGAAGCAAATAGAACATTACTTTTATAGAAACATAATAGAAATAACAGAGAAAGACATGACAAAAATTGTCAGATGAAAAGGCCGGATATTTCTTAGGCAGGTCAAGTTCAGCTAAGACCAGCAGGCCTCCAGAAAACACAGATGAATAGAGAAGTTCACTAGGTGTTTTGCCTCCATCAATTGATTCAACTGCTAACAAAATGCTGTACATCACCCTCAATCTGTACAGATGAACTAATACAGAAAAGTTTGTATCATATTGCTCTTTCAGCATGCTTGCAGACTAGGAACACAGAGACATTTATACACAGTATCTGAGTGTACGTGAGCAGGGCATGAGCAAGAGATGTCTATTTAAAAGTACAGTTTGCATTTCTAAACCCATTTTGGGAGCCACGATTCTTATGCTAAGCCAGACTACAGAATACACATCAATTCTGTAATAAGTTATTTTTCAGATATGTTATCAAAAAGCATCCGTTGAGAGACTTTAGAATATTTATGATACCAATGCAAATATCCTGATACTTCTAAATCAAATGCATACGTTTTACAGCTGTTATACACAAGTCTCCTAGATTTTTGCATTAAGAAAACCATACAACACAAGGAGAGCTGTTAGCATGCACTACAGCTAGAATTTTACATTTCAAGTAAATTCATTCATTATTAATGCCAACATACTGATGTAATTTTCTTAACTTTTATTCCAAGAGATTGTAAATAAATTATTATAGTCTTGAACGGCATTTTCCTCCCCACTCCATACAATTTTACCTTCTCTTACATGCAACTTCTCATTTTCCAATAGCTAATTAGAAGGTAATAATCAGAAAAACAGAAAAGCATTTTCCTCAGCACGATTTCTGTATCTAACAGTGAAGGAATACTGCAAATCAACAAACTCTCAACTCTTTGATAACGACGGTGTGTGTTTTTCTTTTTAGTGGAGTTTATTTTTGGATTTTTGGACAGCTACAGAACACACACACACACAAACACACAAAATAAACATTAGGTACTTCAATTAGGAAGACCTGAGTTAAGGCCTTTCCATGACAAAATAGTGTTTGTCTTACCTGGGCAGCCTGGATTGGTGCGCAGTGCTTTCTTGTAGTAGGCAAGGGCTCCTCTATAATCTTTCTTGTTGAAAGAAATGCATGCTTTACCTGTTATGACACAACAGTTGCAAATAAATCAAAAATATAAACAAAGCAGTTAAAAAACAGCTCAATTCTTATTTGGTGAAGTTGTACCAATTTTCAAATGTTAGAAATAAACACTAATAAACACAATTAAAACACTAACAGGAAATTCAGACAACTACAACTGTTTTACTATCTTAGATGATGTCAAGCATATGAAACAAGCAAAGGATTACATTAAGTTTACACTTTCCTGGTTTTCTGCATAAACTTAGTTCTTTCCTACTCCAGAGGAAAGACGCTTGCTAAGACTAGATTCATTAGTGAACAGAGAAAAATCAGTTTTACGGCTGACCCCTTGGTACTCATGGTATCCTCATCTTAGAGGTATAAAGCTTCACTGATGTCATCAAGAAAATTTAAGTAGTTGGACTGGATGTAGGCAAACAGGTTTTTATGCTGTACCACATAATTACAAGTGAAATTTCCAAATTCCAAAAGCTTTGTTCGGGGGAGACGTATTTACAGTGTCGGCAGGATAAGAAGTACGCTGCACGCTCACACTGTGCTCTGAGGGCAAGTTTCACATTGTAGAACTTAAGGCTTTAATTGCCACATGAACACAGCTAAAAAACAAACCCAAACCAAACAAAAACCCCAAAACAAAGATAAAAGGTGCCAGGATGTTGGCAAACATTGTACTATTTCCTAGCTTTTCCATCTGCATATTTCTTCCCATATTTAAAGTAATCTCCATCACACATTTATGGTCAAGAGCACATACTTCATACCCTTCTTTATCTCTCTGCTTACATATACACCCCCTTCTTAAGCATAACTCATTCCAAAACTCAACTGAAGAGACCAAGTCAAATACTCAAACTCATACCAAGAAGGGCAGGAATATTATTTGGAGACTGGTTAAGCACAAAATGGAATTGTGCATCAGCTTGGTCCATCTTATCACCTTCAAGCAGACAAAAACAGGCTCTTCCCAACAAGTGGTTCTAGATAAAGAAAACAAAAACGTCCACTACATTTATTCTCATAAAATAGGAAGATTATACTATAGAAAAGATTACGCAATAGGACTCTATGATTGATTTCTCTTGCATCAGAATGAGAAAAAAAGAGTCTTTATTGTCTACTGAAGTTCACACATTATCAGACAAAAGAGTAACAACCAATCTCCAAACCCCCAAAGGCTGAGTTATACAGTTCTATCAGGTGTCCCAAGCAACAAATAATTATTCCTGGTAGCACCAAAGACATTTCAGATACTTACAGTTTTATGTACACATACTACGCATCTATAAACAAAAGCCTGAGCATTTTCTACCTTCTCTTTACAGAATTAATATTTGCTTTCTTTAGAAGCAGTTTTTTTGAATTCACAGAAAACGCTATAAAATTCAGGTTAAAAGAATGATTTAAAAAGTACAAACGTGGATTTTTATACAGATTGTTTTTACCTGATCATACATGATGATTTTGTCAGCCATCGTATACAACAAGGTAGCTTGTGTAATGAGCTCCTTCTTGTTATCTTTGTTCTTCTCCTTTCGAGCTTGCTGTACATAGTACGCTGCCAGAGTATCCAAACATGTCATCTGATCTTTTTCATGGTCTCTGTAGTCCAAGTTTCCATCTATTCGTGCCGCTTCCAACAGCTTCACAAAGTCTTCTGTTTTCCCTTGTTTGTAGTACTCCAGCTATAACATACAGTTTTAACAGATGGATCCATAAGGCACATAAGTATAGGGATAATCAAAGACATTTTGATATCACCATTTTTTTTCCTATAATCGTCTCAACTTAGTTTTACATTAAAACACAGATGAACTCTTGCAACTATTTATTATAAAGAATCAACTGTTTTTCCTCTGAACGTCTTTATCTTTTTGCACATTTCACCATACTTCAACAGTATGAAGTCCCCCCACCTTTTTATGAAGTATATAATCAAGGAAGCAAAATGGTAAAACTAAGGATTAAGAACAAATTTAGGAAGTAGGCGTCTAGCAGCATTGTTTCATTAAAAAAATAAGCTTAAAATGTTAACATGCATATGAAAAAGCAGAAATATCTGGTCTAGAATCGCTTATCAAATAACCAAATTCAGTTCCACTTCTTAATTCAGTTATCCCTGGTCATAAAAGTACAGAAGTGGAAATTATTCTTGGATAATCTGAATAAACAGTTTGCATATATACTAACCGCTAAGGCGATCCATATGTGTAGTTGTGTGTGTTCCTGTTTCAGTATACTTATAACTTCATCACCCTCAGGTAATTGATCAAAGTCAAGCTCGATAACCTAGAACGAAACAACAAAGAATTTCTTTTCATAAAGTATTAACAATGCTATTTATTATTGAGCTCAAAGTAAACTGGACATTTCAGCACTTAAGACATAAATAATTCTTTCCATTTAAACAGAGCTGTGGACAAAGAAGTGACGGCTTATTTTCTTCTGCAAAATACAAAAGTGATAGCCTCTCGCAAATATCTGAGAAAAGATAGCCCAGTTGTTGGGATACTAGTCAGGGAAAACAGAGTTGATACTTCAACTTCTTTCATCATAGCCTTCAAGCTCACAATGTTCACTGTTCAGCTAATAATCAGATAACCAAGTTGCCTTGAAATATCCCTTCAAGTACTGCTTCATTTTAAAAACTTACAGGTAATACAAATCCTGCAGATCTAAGATAGAGCTAAAACTTTCCAAGTAGGCAGTTATCAATACCCAAAACATACCTAAGAACCCTGCAATTTTCATAAAGACATCCTTATGCCTCAAAAAATTAAGAGATTTATTGAAGTGGCAAACATGACAGAGAACAGACTAAATTTCCGATCATTAATAACCGTAGTAACTAACGAGCAAATGATGTCAACAAGTTTTGACAATGACATCGTTATTTTCCAAGTACTATTTTGCCAAGTTGATTTAGTATTCTGCCAGGGAAAAAGGAAAGAAAAAAGGAACAAATATTCTCAAGGAGGGATGCTCAGGAGTGCATTTTGACTGCCTGTTATTTCACCTCCTCCTCAGTCACTCCACCTTTGATACTAGCCACCGATGTTACTATTCAGTTTTACAGTAGGGAAGCAGTGCAACTGTTGCACCCAGGGTTGTCCCACTATACCCGCGCAGGTTCTGTGACTCCTACAAGGGGGCTGCAGCCATCCAGCTTTATCAGGACTGGCAGTTTTGATTACACAAAGCCAGAGTGACAGCAATTATTTTTTTTTTCTACAACTCCTGTTATTTTTAGCTTGAATGTTTTTTAACTCGGGCAACACCAACAACAAACTAAGATCGTTATTAGCGGTAAATAGGTACTACCTACACAGTAAATAAATAACCTATCAGACCTGCCTCACCCCGGCTCGCGCCAGGTGACCTTAAGCACGGTTCAACATCTCCGCGCGGCTCCTCCGCGCCCCGCCCGGCACCCCGCGGCCCCTCCGCGGCCCATCCCCAGGCCACGCCGCCCCGACTCGCCTCATCGGTGTCCCGCAGGGGGATCTCGATGGAGCCCCGCGACATGCTGCCGGTGACGGTGCCGAAACCTCCTCCACCACCGCCGCCTCCGCCGCCCAGCAGCCGCCCGCGAACGCGCAACGGCCGCGGCGCGCGCACTTCCCCTCACAGCCGCCGACTGACCCGGACGTGCTCAGGCGAGAGGGGAGGGGGGGGAGGCGGCCCGGCTCCGCCCCCCGAGGCGCAGCGAGCCAATCGCCGCCAAGAACCAGCCGCGAGGACCGCCTCGCGCCCGCGCCCCGGGAGGCGGGAAGGCGCCGGGGTGACGCTGCGCGCGCGGCCGCGTTGCTGAGGTAACGGCGGTCTCGCGGGCGCCTCCCGCCGCGTTTTTAAAAAGGCTAAAGGCTTCCAACTGGACGTATTAAAACGTGTGGATTTCTCCTGTCTTGGTGGAAAAACAATCACTCATTTCTGAAGTTGTACCAAGGAAAAAAAAAAAAAAAAAAAGACTAAAAGCTCCTATTGCATTTCTACCGAGATTAGAAAAAGTGACATATTAATTACGCAGCCTATTAAAGCCTAAAGCAAACTTGACTTTGGCCTGTAGGTAACCATCCACATCCACATCATACAGAATTTTGACTGAACAGAATGTCATAACTGTAAAACATTAAATTGTTAAGTTTCATTTTAAAATTACTTTAAAACCACTATAATAGTATGTAGTATAGTATTAAATACCTTGCAGTGCCAGTTGCTCTCTGCAACAGAATTAATATTTTTAATTACTTAACATTTTGAATTTGAACTTTTATTTGTGCACTAATTATTCTGAACTGAATTGCCTGGTCCAGTAAAGTGTAACCACTGTGTCTCCTTGAGCTCCATATATATCATAAATACCTTTTGTAGAGAAATTTCAGCATGTGACAAGAAAGTGGAGTGACACCAAAATTAATAGAAAAAAATAAAGTGTGTGCTTAAAAAATGGTGGTTTTCATTAAAAAGATGCCAAAAACATTATACAGAGCAAGGTGATGATAGAGACATTAAGCCTTCTTTCTGATTTATAAGCCATTTTTTTCGCAAAAACTGTTACTTAGATCCGATAATGAATGTTGAAGCAATTTGGACTGAAAAAAGACTCAGACAGTATGTGCCCAGGGTGTTTTTTCATCAGTTTCCATGGTTTCCATAGTTTTCCTCATAGAAAAAAAGCAAGCTAGCTTACATGAAAGATTTTATAGAATAATGCCTTAAGAATGTTAAACCAAAGTTAGAAGAAAAAGATTATTCTTGCTTTTTGAGCATAAACCTGACAAAGACATTTTGTTTAAAACTTTATTACTGCTACAGTGTATATATAGCAAACTCTACTGACTTTCTCCTCTTTGCACTTGAAAGCAGGCACGCATTCTTTCCAGATACACAGAAAGAAATAAATCACTACCAGATATGTAGAACCTATCTAACGTATAAAAGATTGTATGAGCTGAAAGAGCATAACGTGTTCGTGTTTTTTTTCCACACTAAGTTCTTAAAAACATTTCAAGAAAAGTGACTATTTCTCTTGCTGTCCTGTGTTTTTATTTTATTAAAACCAATTATGAAAATTTAAATTAATGCTTTTAAACTTGGATTGTTATATCAAAAGTATTGATATAAATAATAAATCTATAGCAAATTGAAGTTGTACTTGTGATGTGTTATAACAATATAGACAGCGGAAAAGATATAAAAAAATCACTACCACATGTAATTTTAAACCTTTTTCAGGAATGTAAAATGAGCTTAACTAAGCTACTTTAACAACGGAATAAAAAGGCCTTCACCTACCTGATTATTAATCTTTAGAAACTGATTGCTATTTGTATTTGAGGTGCATGCACTTCAGCTTTCATTTAGAATAGGTGAGTGGTCAGGGCATGGTAGCTCTAACAGTACAATTTGTTTACTTTGTTAGATAAAACCTCCCACCCCCCTTCTATTTATTTATTTATTTATTTATTGCATTCTGGGGGAAAGGAGTAAAAATGGGAATGGTTTTAGAAATCTGCAGAGTATAAGTAGTATGAATTGCTGTCCCAATAGTCATTTGCAACCTTTCCATTCAGAGCTATAGAAAACAGAACTGATACTACACTGCATTTTGTAAAATTCAGGGAGCAGTGACGGCCAATTGCTCCCTCAAGGAGAGGAGCCAAAAACTGAGCATGACAAGGGCCAGCAGGGCCAAGGCTTTGGTAACTGATACCCACCCCAGTGTTCCTGAGCATAGCAGACATGAGATAAGTCTATAATGATGGGGCACATCTGAGGTCAACGTGGTCACCCATCAGTGAGGCAGAATCACATACAGCAACAGCAAACGAGATCTAAATACTCTGTTAGTTACTACGTAGATTCTTCTTGAAAAGGTAAACCCTCACCTGATGCTTTTATACAAAGGTCTAGATCAGTAATAGCTATAGCTAGGCAAATGAATAGCCATGACTGACCTACAAAGCAGTTCAGTCAGTTCAGAAAAAACTTCTGCCATATCACTCAAGTGAAAGTGTAGGTCCTGGGCTGAGTTTAAACAGGGCCCCTGGGGCCTGTAGGCGGGGGTATGGCAGGATGTACCAGCTAAGGCCAGTCAGGGTCATTAGAGCTTATTAATGCACTTTTGGGCCTTCTGGTGGGTCTGTCCGTCTGTCTGTGTCTATGTGTTGAAGAAAAGGTAAGTGGGTTTAGTAAAATTCTGTTTTTGTTCTTGATTATTTGATTTCTCTCTCTCTTTTTTTTTTTTTATATATATATATAGAAAATATTAATAACTGCGTTGATAAGCATTTCAGGTTTTTCTTTTTACGTAGTTTGATAAAATGTTAGCTGTGTTCTAGAAGTGACTGAATTAACTGTAATCCTAAACTTCCCTGTAGTGAGGAGTTAAAAGTTCTGTCATAGTAGTAGGAAAAGTATTTCTACAGTAACTAGAGCAAGCTGTGTTCAATGTACTTTGAACAATATTATAGGTATTGTTTTGTGACTAGTCTTCTTACCTTTTAACAAAATGTTAAGAAGTGTGGATGTTAGGCAGTGTAGAGCTGTAAGAACAGATGGAGTTTATTTATATTTGTGTATATTTATATTAACATTTTATTTAAGGTGTGATGTTTTTACAACCTTTGACAAGTCTTGCATGTTTCTCAACATTTGTTTTCTCATATGCTGTAAGAAGTAATAACATTTTTTTTTTTCTCAGATTTTTCTGCATAATTTCTTTTTTAGGTATTTAATAGAATTAGATCCAATTAAGTTAGTTATTCACTAGAGTGAAAAGAAGTAGCTTGTGCATAAAAGTCTTAAGGTGTGTCTGTGATAACTTGAGTTTTGCAAGCAAATTACATATTCAAAGATGAGAAGAGAATGATTTTGTATCTAAGGTATAAAATTCTGCAACACTTACATTTTATGCTGAACTGTACTACTAAATTATTCCTAATCTCTCTTTGTCAATTTTAGGTTTGCTAGGCTTTAGTAGCTGTCTTGTTTCCGTTAACAGCACATTTTTTTGAATTCCCAGTACCAGAAATATTAACAGCAGAGTAAATAACTTGTTTTAGCTTCCATCATCAGTCTCTAGCATGAAAACTTCTGTCTTCTGAAGACCTGAAAAGGAGGAATAGCTTCACAAAAACACGTTCAGCAGCAGACATGTTCTAAATATTCTAGTGTATCCTGTAAGGCTTAAAAGCTACTTCCTCACAGACTCTTAACCAGCATTAGTGTACTGAGTAGTATAGAGTTTTAGAGATTCCTTTATCTGCTTTATTATGAAAGCACATCTCTGAGTTGTTTACCTGAAGGTTGGCTGTATTTTGCTTGAGTTGCGTGAATTGTGATGCGTTTGTATTTGGGAATATTGTGGAACTGATGCTACAGCTGTATTTCTATCCACTAGCATTCTTCCTGTGGGGTTTAGGGAAGAATTTCTGTTTATTTTTCAATGGAACTTGTTCTGATCCTAGTTTGCTTCCATAGGGTGATTCTTAGCAACAAGTGCTTCTGTGAAGTAGTCCTTTAAAATTTTTATTGCAGTTAACAGTCTTTGCGCTGATAACTTATGTACTGATAGATTTATTGTATTCCATCCCTATTGCATTTAGATGTCGTTTAGCAAGTTTAAAAGTGTTTTTGTTTTGTTTTGAGAAAAGTACAGTCCTGGTTTTGCTTTGCTTCACAGAATTATTCTTAAAAGCTCTTCTTAAAAGCTGTAGAGAGGCAGCTGTAGGTTGCAGGAGGTAACGTTTTATGGGAAACAAATGATGCCATAAAAATTAGCAGTAAAAATATAATTCTATGAAGTTATTTTTCATCATTAAAATACCCTGTGTTGCTAAATACAATACTGTTCATGAAATGTTTTGTGAGTGCGGTATCATTACTGCCACCTTCAGGCAATAAAAAGAATGATTCATTTTCAGTCACTTCTGTCCATAGAGGGAGTTGTGCTTATACTGTACAGTGAAGTTTGGTATTTTTCCAAATCGTTGTCTTGCATTTTTATTTTGGCCTTCTTTTCTTCCCATTTATTCTTATTGTAGTATGTTGAAAATAAGCATATTTATTTTGGAAAGCTGTTATTGATAAACGTCTAATTGTTAAATGATAAATTGAAATTGAATGCTAAACATCTCCTATACAAAGACGTATCTAGCAAAGAGATCTTTTCCCCTTTGGTGAAGACTTGTTTTCAGGAGTTATGCAGCAGCATTACAGATTTAAAATGTATGTCAACAATTAGGAGGGCATGTGTGGGTTATTCTAAAGACTAGAGCTGTCAGGTGAAAATGCAGAGCTGAAATTTCAACTATTCCTTTAGTATAGGTTATTTGCTAGAAAGGATTATTGTCTTTTAAGATCTTTATCAGATTTATACCTAGAGATATATTTTTTTCCCCTAACTTACATACTTATGATGAACTCCAGGAGTTTTGGCATTGTGTATATAATATTTCTTTTATAACACCTCATTTTACAAAAACTTGCACTTGAACAGGATAAAGTTTTTTTTTTTAAAAAAAAAAAAAGGAAAGAAAGAAGTGGAGATAGAGACTTTATACTTGGCCAAAGCTTTCTTCTGGGAGAATTCCTGAGGTTTGATGTAATGTTCTTTCAAATGAAGTTGCTAAACACATAGATCAAACTTACCGAACATCTTAACAGAGCAATTAGTAGCGAACCCAGCATGAGGCATTGACATCCAGCATCTTCATCATCTTTTACTGTTTTAAAATACTTTTTTTTTTTTTTAAAAAAAAAAAAAAAAAAAAAAAAGAATGCTTTTTGAAGGGCTGGGGGCAGCTCATGGGGAGAGTGGAATTTCCATATCAATTCTAGTGGGATAATTTTTAAGCTTTTTTTTCCCACAAGCCAACCTCTCCTTATATGAGGGAATGCTATTTTTGTACTGGAAGTCAAAGGTAAAGCAAGACTACAGAATAGATACAGAAAGCCATGTATTCTGCTCCTATCATTGTACTTGAAAAATGCTGTAGTAGCAGTGGTGGTACTGCATCTCATTTAAAATATTTTTCCTTGCTTTTTGTCACTATTAAAGCAGTTCTTTTCTTTCTGAAATCTGTGTATGCTCTCTAAAAACCATTTTGTTAACAGAGAGTTTAAGGAAGGGAAAATGCATTATACAAGCAAGTACTTGAGTATAGAAGTCAGTTCCAAAAATAACAATGAACACTTGTGCTGAAATTCTCAGGAAGGATGAAGCCTGAGAATCAGCTTGAAGATGAAGAAAGCTTTTGGGAATATGTCAACAAACCTTACTGCTTCCTGTGGGTGGCTGGTTGTTTTTAATGTACTTTTCATTAACTTGTTTTATAATATAAACTACATACTGACTTCTATACATAGAAATTAAATACGAAAAGTAATTTATTTTCTTGTTTCTAACATCCATAGTCTCTTCTCTGGTTATTTACTTTTCTGGTTATTTACTTTTCTTCTGTGTCCCTTCTCTGTCTTCTACAGAACCACAGTAATTCTTGATTTACCTATTTTTTTTTAAGTGCTTAGTGGCAATCTTAAAACAGTGGGCTGACTTTTTTTTATGTAGACCTCTATCCTGCTAAATGAAATCAGAAAATCCGTTTAGTTTTCTGTGACTACCAATACCCCCAATCTAGTTTAAAAAAATAAAATTTAGAACTTGTTTTGTGTGCTGCAAGAAACTTTCAGAAAACCTGTTTCTAATGAGCTTGAAAACATCAAGAGTAAAATGCCAAGTCTTCATGAGGAATGTCACAATCTGTGACAGATGTCATTGTCTGTCACAAATGTTGCAGAAACTCAGTATTATTTATCTTTTATATAATTTCCTTAGAAGAAAAATAAAAATGACTGTGACCATTGTCAGTCTGTGCTATATTTCATAGGTGTTGATTTAAGGCACTACAAGGAGTGACAAGATTTTACTGTTTCCAAAACATTTTGAGTTTCTGCCTGTATAATGTTCTGAACATCTAAATTTTTTAGATATAAATAGGAGTCCCAAGCTTGGAAGTCTTGGTCCTTTATTGTTTTTTTTTGTTTTTTTGTTTGTTTTTTTGAAGTATATGTACATGCACAGAAATATTATCCTTCCGTTCCTAATGCACGCATCTTCTATTTAATATGTAGCATTTTATAATATAGCATATAATATATATTTAAAATATTGAACTGTGAGCAACCTAGCACTTCAGTCTATACAAATTCATAAACTTATATTCATGCATTTTCCTCTAACATAAATACTGTTAGAAGACATAGCTGTAAGTTGAACAGTAATTACTCCTAATCACAGCATTAGTTGTCCAAATTTTGGGACTTTATTGAAGTTTACTTTGTTCTCAGTGTACTTTCATAATTATACCCACATGGCACACATATGAATCTCTAATATTTCATTAACATCTTTCATGCTTTTTAAATACAAGTCAGTAATTCTTGCTGGGTACAACAACTTTATGCTGTAGGCAAAACAAACAAACAAACAAAAAAAACCTTTTTACAGGCAAAAGATAACAGGATTAATCTTTTTCTACTCGAAGGTAGAAACTATTATTCTGCTGTAACTAATTACTAACTGTGAAGCTCAGAAAAATTTTCTGTATTTTAATTTATCTCAAGATGCAAAAAAGACTTAAATCTTTAATGCCAATTACTATGCTAACCTAACATTCATCTTTATATTAATAATTAAAAAATTGTTATCCTCTAATTATGAAAAGGTATAAATCAGGCTACTTTAAAGCTCTGTTGTAACAGTGCAATGTGTGGCTAGCTATCAATTTACTTATGAAATGTCTGTTCTGTGTTTCTGTCTTGTGCTTCATGTGTTTATTTCCACATTTTTCTTGGAAGGCTTGGGACATTTTGTTCGGTTATTTGAGAAGTAATGTGGATGGATGCCACACTTGTAGAAGACTGTTTTCATACCTCATATCAACATGTAATTCAAGTTTACAATTAACTTGATGCATGCAAGTGGAGCCATATGTTTTTAACTTAACTAGGCATGTACTTAACTAGTTTCTTACATTAAGGCCTCAGATCAGAAGAGAACCAGTGACAGTTACCAGCCGGAAGCAAATCCTATTTTGAAATGCAATATATTTCAGTGCATTGCTCTGAGGGTACTTTCTTGCTCAAATTCTGAAGGTGTACAGTAAGTGGGTAATGGTGTGTAAGCAGCAATTATTGTCTCTGTAAAAAGTAATTTAATTGAACAAGTACTTGTGAACTGTAACTTTCCAGAAGTAGGTCAGAGCATCTAGAAAAGAAAAATAATATACTGATGTATGTTATTTCAGGTGTTCCTTTCCTCCTTTTCAATGTACCTTTTTAGGTAGCCATTTTCTGATGCATCAGGCTAGTTATACAGCGAGATACTGGACTTAATATTCTCAGCCTGAGTTAATGGAGTCTAGGCTATAGTTCACAGGAGTAACAAGCTAGAAGGCTAGAAATACTGTATTACAACGTGCCTGGAAACTGTTGGTTTTGCATGTTAATAGAACAGTAGGTATCATTCTCCAGGTAAGACTGACTAGTGTGGGGAGTCAAACTGGCCTCTCTGAGAAAGCTGGCTGTGGCTGTCTGCCTAGAGCTCAGATCTGATTTCACTTGCCAAAGAGCAGTAATAGTACTGTCACTTAGTCCTTTGCTGCTGAAGCTGCTGTCCATGATGCAGCGTATTTATAAATATAACTGTTTCCATCTGCAAGCTCAGCCTGGAGTGTAATGTTAAGTTGTGTTCTTTCCAGCTTGCACATCATTGCCACTAATAAAGCTGCTGGTGGAACTTAATCAAGAATTCTGTTGATTCAGGAGCCAGTAAAGAAATTCACAGAACTATGTTGCTTCTGCAAGGGTGAGTAAAAGTTTGTTTATATCAGTCAAGTGAGTATGCACATATACAGATCAGATTATTTAAAGGGAGGAAGGCTCTGCTTTCACAAGTTACTCCTCCTAATTATTATCTCATTGGAACATTATTTTGCAATTTGAAAGATTGCATGGTAACTCGTAACATGCTGAAAATGCACATTTCATAAGGTAAATGCTTTTAACCACTTGAATATTGTTCAGGCGTAAATCCTTCATGTTAACTGAATGTGACACTACTCAACAAGATACGTGAATGATGGAGGTGAAATTGGCATATACAGCACATGTGACAGCTGTGTGAATGAAGTCTGAAAAAACAGGTGTGTATGCCTCCAAGATTCTCACTTTTTTAGTCTTTTATATTTGTGATATAGAAAGAACCCCGTTTTTATCAATGGGAAGGGTTGTTGTTTACTAATTTTTTAAAAAATATATATGCTATTTAGCTGTGACGTGTTGCATGGAGGCTGTACACAAAAAATATTCTGATACTCATCTGGATTAAACTGTACTGATAGTAAATGTTCTCCTCTCATAATCACCAGTTTCGTTGTTGAACTTTTGCTGCTGAAACTTTTCAGAAAATTTAGCCTGAATTTCACTTCCTGGCATTTAATGCTGTTATGTCCTGTTCAACAGTACATAGGAAAGATGTTTTTACCTTTCTGTAAAGTAATGTGTATAAATTGTGTCTCAGGCACGTAGGTGGAGTCTATTTGGCTGTTAGTAAACAGTTGTGGTTTCACAAAAGGCTTTGTGAAACACCGTCACAAGAGATGTGAAAAACTTGAAAACTCTGAATTCACCTACAAGTAGATGTCTCCTCTGTAGATATTTCTCCTAATAGATCTTAACCCTAAGTTAAAAATACCTGTGTTACTTTTCCTCAGAAAAGGTCAATCAATTTTGTAATAAGATTTGTAATAAGCTGTTCTTACTCATTAACTAGGGAACACAATTAGATCAGTAGGATCTGTTAATGACCATTGAAACAGTATAGGAATAAAAAACAAACAAACAAAAACTCAAGCACAAATTTAGCAATGGTATGTCTAAAATAGAACGCTTCTGCAGAGGTCTTTAAAGATTAGACACTAATGTAAGCACTGGAGAAAAGAATCAATTTGCCTAGAAACTTAAGTAGACCAAAAATTTTAAAACGTAAACTTTGATTTCCTTCTGTAAAACTTTATATCAAATGAAGGAATTCAATTCTCATACAGCTAAGAAACTTTAGTAGCCATAAAGTAGATAAGTGTTCAGAGAAGTTGTCCTTTTTTTTTTTCCCAAATATGTCTTACCTTTTTTAAAAAAAAAAAAAAAAGTGTTTTTGGTTTTGCCTTCCTAAGTAGAACCTGCCAAGAGTTAGTGACAATTGCACAATAATAGTTTATTTATTGAAGACTGTAGGTTCACCAAGTTCTTCTCCCTTTCACTTGTACCATTCTGTATCTGTAAAACTATAGCTCATGCAGCTGGAAGTGAATGGCTACCAATTCTTCTGATCACTCCGATCTTCTATGTATGGGAGATTTCTCCATGATATCCTCTTTTAATCTTCTTCTCCAAGTGACCCATGCGGACTATTGTTAGATCTTTTTATATGCTCTGGATAGGGTTGTTTCAGAGCATTGACGAATGCTGTAAAGCATCCTAAACTGTTATGACGTGGAGGAGAGCAGACCTACTTTGTCCTTAAATATAAATACTTCTTCCAAACCTGCCTCGTAAAGGTATTGATCCCTTTTGTCCATTACTGTAAACACAGAGATTCAGCCTACTATACTTCGAATGTTAAAGAAAAAGAGCATTTTTCAATTAAATTTCCTTCCTTCCTGTGCAGGAAAAGTATTAATGCACACAATATAGCCTCACAATTTTTGCGTTTAGATAATCAAGCAGTGTGAATATCGACAGAGGGCAGTATTGAGGTATAAATAGAAGTGCTTTAGATATATATTTAAAAAAAGAGTATTGTCTTTGTTATTCCAGTTCTCCTTCATAGAATCACAGAATCTCTTACAATGAGAGGTATCTCTGAAGGTCATCTGTTTGATCCTTATCTCAGGAAGCCAAATTCGAAGTTAGACATAATTGATTGCATCTATGGTGATTTCTCTACATTGTTAGTTATTCTATAACAGCCTGCAGTCAGGTTAGTTTTCCCTCAGAACTACTATTACATCCAGGTGTGAGGCTGCATGCAAAACATGACCAGTGCTGGTGTAGTTATTTTTTCTGAATATAAAATGAAAAAAAAACCTTAGCCATTTTTGCTTACAAGGCCAGAAAATAGTTAGCTGAACTTCTATGTCCTTGTCAACTTTGTTAATAAAACTGTTTTGTAACTGTAGAAAATTTAGAGTTAGGATTGTCTATGTTAAGGCAGTTGTCCTGTCTGTGACTTTCCAGCTCTAGCAGAAGCCTTTAATAAATTGACCATACTGCAAATATTGTTTGCAGTATCCTTGAGAGGTGTGTTGCTTAATAACAAAAGATCTCCTATTCCTCTAATTTACATGGGGCTTACTAAAGTATCAAGTTATCTACTGTGCTAAAGTTAATTTTGGTGTTGGAAGTAGTTATTGTGAGGGTATGACAGGCTCAGCTTTAATTAAGCAATGCTGTTTGCAGTGTTTGCAGCCTTCTGTGTGTTTCAGAAGAGTAAAATTTAGATTACTTTATAAATAAAGAATGAAACGAAGTGTTTTTATACAGGTACTGAATGACTGCTGGTCTGTAATTGTGTTTTCAATTTATATGGAATCAAAGTTTCAAAACTAACTCTAATAACCTTAGTTCATACTAGGAAGTCATTTATATTGCAGTTAAGAGGCATATAAAGACATTTTGTAGGATTAAGAAACTTACCAATATGCCATCACACTTAGTTTTGTTACTTAATGCTGAATTTCATCTAGCTGTTTCGAATTTTCATTGTAAATTTGGTAAATTAGCATAGCCAAACATTATTTACAGGGTGTTGAGAAATAAACATGTGGTTCATGTTAGTCATAAATGCAACTTGCATGATGGAACTTCTGGAAAAACAGCTATTCTCTACGCCATTAACATAAGCAATGGGGTTCAGTTAAATCAGCAGTTTAGATTCCTGGCAACTATCCAAACAAATTAGTTGAAACTAGCTCAGACAAATGCGTCACATGAGCCACAAGCATTTTGAGTGTTGCTGTGTATGTATCCTTCAAGAGAAAATAGCAGTTGATGTGGAATTGAACAAAATCTAGGAAGTGCTGCAGGGGCCTTAAGTGAATACAGACAAGGCCAGCATTGCTCTGTTATCAGTACCCAGCAGAGCTTGGGTATGGTATGTCTTTGATTGTGATCAGAACTCTGGCTGGGATTATACGATTGTTTAGAAGCTATGCTGCTTCCAGGCCTGCGCAGCTTGGGTGGGCCCACTTCGTGTATCAGCACTGTTTCCATGAGCCTCTGGTTCCTGGAGCAGCATGAGACTGCTCTTTGTGCTACTGTTAGAATTATCCAATTAGTGTAAAAGTTGGAGATGGATCCAAAGAAGTAGTCAATATATCTGTCATGGACAAGGAGTGTTTTCCTTTGGTGCATGGGAAAGTTTGTCATGTAATAATTATGTGAAGTGAGAAAATGTACTCAAGCTAGTACATAATATAAAATTTAAAAAGTTTATAAAATTTAGAAATATCCTTGATTTAAAATATTTTAAGTCTTAGTTTTTCTCATCTTCAGATATATTTTTTTTTCCTGATTTCAATAATCAAAGTTTTATCTTAAAAGTACAGATGAGAAATACTAGCTGTAGAATACAAGTAGCCTTAAACATCTGTGAAGGTAGAATGACAGTTGAGTGTGGTTGGAAGATGATGACCTGGAGGCAAGAAATAACATGTATGGGTTTTTAAATGTTGTATGGTATAGGAGACTTGGAGCCATGCAAGGTATAGAGAAGGAAAAATCAGCTTGGGAAAGCTGTTAATGATGAAAGCTGGCTATTCTGTGTCCCAACTGTGAGTGTGTAATACCTGGGCCTCCGGCAATGCAAAATTCACAACTTGACAGTTTCAGCAATGTTGATGTGGGAAAGGCCCCTACAGTACACTTCTCTCTCCTGCAGTAAGTATAGCTCAAAAGGGAGATTAGGGGCAATGACGAAGAATTGACCAAATCCTAACAATGTGAATGGCCTTTAAATTCATACTCTGAAGTCCCAAGGTATGGCAGTGAACACCCCAGTAAGCAACAGCACATTCATTACTCCTGATGACAGTCCTTCTTGCAGTGAGTGTTGTTGGTAGAAAGGAATGCAAGGTCATTCATTGTATCACCCAGTAACAGGAAGGAGCTGAGATACATGAAATTATGTGGGAAAGCAGGCAAACTACACTTGTTACACTGCAAAAGGAGCATACCTCTAATGCTTTTAGAGTGGGTGTTTAAATCTACAAGGAAAACAAGTAATGATTTTAGCTATGACCTGAGATCAAAGTTATTTCTAATCAACTAGACTGAAGCATGTAACACTGTAGATCCTCTATATAACATCCTGTGTTTTGGGGTTCCCCCTCCTTAGCTCTAGTTTGTTGCTTTCAAATGGCTGCCAAGCAATTTTGTACTGGCATATAAAAATTTTGTCTTGTGCACTTTTTTTTTTTTTTTTTTTTTGGAAAAAATGTCTGGCTTTACATGACAAGCTTTACTTCAGTCTTCATAGTAAATTATTGTGGCTACTTTGTGATCTTTTCTGTTATCTTAATATTATAAAGCTTTATTGTGACTCTTTTGGTGTATTTATGTTCTGTGATGACCGATTGGACTCTTTTCAGTTTATATTATGTTACTGTTCTGATGGGATGAGTGAACAGAAAAGGGTATTGGTTTATTTCTAGCTTTCCTCCTTTGGACTGTGGCTTGTGACACTTTTCTATGAAATTACTCATATGTTGCCTTAGCAGTTTTTAAAGAAGAGTTAAGCTCTTCATTATACAGAGGAGGTTGACATCCAAGGTGCTGCTTTTGTTTTGACAACTTGACTTTTGTTCCAAAAAAAATGATTTAAAATAATCAGTGGGATTTACCAACAAGGATGTTCAAATATTTTTTTTTACTGTGGGATACAGTAGAATGGATTTCAAATCTTTCCTTTCCCCAAATTTATTTTAAAAGGATATGGGGGGGGTTCTTACAAGCATTTGTATAGGCACTTGTAAACATACGTTTCTTGGATTCCTGGAATTGGAAGCAACTGTGTATGTTATGTCTTCTTAAATCTCTGTAGTTAATTATCTAAAACTTTATAAAAGCAAACAGATCAGATCAGTATATCTCAAAATAAAGGTTTTATTTAGGTACTCTGCTGCAGGTCTTTCTGGGGATAAAATTGGGAGGAATTTTCCATTTACTTTGGAAAGACTTTCACTGCTGGTAATGGTGGATTATCTATGGGGGTTTTTTAGCTTGTGGAATGTAGACCATATAAAGGAATAAGGCAAGCCTTCTGCCTTTCTTTCATTCTCTTAGGCATTTGTCAATCTAATTATAATCTCATGTAACTTTTTCTAAAATACTTGAACAGCTATGGTTTCCGGAAGTGAGGTATGTCTGTTTGGTTCCGCAAAGTGCCAGCCTTAATGGGATTCTGAGGCTTTAAGGCTTTTAAACTCAACTAAATTCTAAACCAGTAACTATACTCACAGATATATCATAGAATATCTTCCTTTGCTTTTATGGACTAATGATAGCCAAATCACTTCAGATGTTTTTTCCGACATTTTCTCAAGTCTGTTTGGAGACTGAGAACACCAATTCAAGGATACTGTAATGCTTGTGCTTGTGTCTTGACTTGGCAGTTCAAAACCATAAACATTGAACAGCCAATGCTAACCCTGTTTACTTGTGAAGAAGATAGGACAGTGCACAACTGATGTGGGAATACACAAGCCTGCTAACTTAGTATGTATATGCTGCTAACACAGTGCTTTCTGTACCATTGGTGTTGTGCGTAATACCAGTACAACTCAAGCAATATGTGTGATGGGAAGGATCACTATTTTGGAGGCACCATTAGGAATACAAGGTGTTTTGTGGTCCGAGAGAGAAAATGGCTTACACAGAGTTAAATGCAATGTATCGTAGGGCTACTTATTGCGGATCTGAAGACCTAAGTACGTACATGTACTAAACTGTGTGCTGCATGAGCAGCATCCATGATGTCTAAGCTATGACTGCAAAAATAGTAAGGTTTTTATTAGTGTATTAACAAACCTTTGTAAACTTAGTAGAGTTGTTCCATACAATGTTTATATGCACGGCTACAAACATATGAGCAGTGTACTTGTTTGAAAAGTACAAGCCTCCTACTGAGCAAATGAAAGGTACATGGAAATGGATGAAATCCTATGCCGAATGTTTAAACATTACACCTTCTTGTTATACTTAGTAAATTCTGAGTAGTTTATTAAACCTGTTTGCTAAAAGCAAAACTTCTTTCATGAAGGTGGCTTAAGTCAGTACTTAAAGGGTGGGAAGTAACTGGCAGCTGCTTCTATGGGTGGGAAGCTGGAGCCAGTAACATTGAATATACAAAGTAGTGGCATTTGTATTGTTTGTCTCTACTGTGTTTATGTCCTCCAGCTCTGAGGAATGAGACAGACTGTGGTTTAAGAACTAGTGCTTTGCTTTCCGGATGCAGAAGGGAGCAGTGAAGCAGTAGCACATAATTGCTTTTCTGAGGATGGATGGGAGGGTCGGTCTGGTTTCTTGTGGGAAGGCAGAAGAAATCCTGTATCATATGAGTGCTGGGATGAGTCTCCTGGTGGGCATGTGTAGGGGTTTCGTGGAGGCATGGTATTCCTGAATTTGTTCTTGTTTTGGGAGACTCGTTCTCTTTGGTGTTATTATTCTATGGTGGTCAAATGTGTTTGGGAAGCTGAGGGCCTAAAGTCAAGATTTTTGGGTCTAGAAATTTAGGTCTGGCCTAAGGTGGAATCTTCCACACCCACTTTGTTTTAAAGGGTTCACATGGAGGAAGTAACAAGAAAATAGTTGAATATAAATGTTATGTATGTCTTTGTGCTGGATTATACCTTGCCTCACATTACATCTTAAAAATCATCGTAAGTATTGGGGGGGAATAGGACTGTGGGTTGTGGGGTTTTTGTTCTCCTGCAATGAACCTTAGGAACTTAATTTCAGTTCAGGTATGAAGCACTTGTGGAAGGTTGGGTGGAATGGCATAGCCTCAGCATGTTCTGATTGTGCCATTCATATTCATAAGAATGTTAAGTGCTATTGAGGAAATGGCTGCTAATGCATGTGCTGCCTTGTATTTGACAAAATACCATGGGACTTGCCTGCTGACATCTGTGTCCATATTTTTTTATTTGCCTAAAGTTTCTGGGTAATGATCTAGGAAAAAGTACACATAAGAGGGATATTGTATGGCCAGTAAATTTTAAGGACTGAGTATTGTGAACACTTTATTATTTGGTGAAAATTAAGTGAAAATTTATATCTCCTCCTTTGGGGTGTGTGTGCAATTTTATTTGGCTATGGAAGTAGATTGCTTCCCCACTTTTATTTTTACATGTTAGCTTATCTGTCTCTGAGTTATATAGTTAAGCAGGTATGAAGTGCTCAGTACAAGCACAGAATTTTGTTAAACTTTAGACTGGCCAGATATTTTCTTCATAGTAAAACCCCATCTTTGTTTGCCAAGCGTAATAATAACCTGTATTTAGGAAGGGAAACTTGCATTTGGCTTTGAAGGGTATCACTATCTGTTCATCAATCAGCTCTTTTTAAAATTTTTCTCCTTATGTCATCCTGAATATAAAGAAGGAGCTGGTATGTTGAATAGATTTACTCTAGAGCTGTTAGCCTTCAGAGAATTATTAGCAATTGCAGATCTCAGAGTGCTCGAAGAGTAGAATAGTGGAGTGGTTATGGATTCAGCTCTGGTGGAGAGGCTTCTATTGCTCTAGAATGATCAATTGGTGGTCGCTGGAGGCTGCACAGGACACTGAAGGCAACTCTGGGGATCTGTGAATACCAGTTGAAATGTAAAGCATCATCTTTAGGACTTCTGCCTCCTTGTTCCTATCATAACTTACCTCTGAAGGAACTGTGACAAGTCACTGCTGCCTCATGAAATGTCTATAGAAACGTGTGGAGCTTTTTTTCTTTCTTGTCTTTCTCATCTGTGTATATCCTTTGTATGTTCCTCATTTTGTCATTTTCAGTCATAAGCATGGAAGTCTCCAGTTCTGAAAGTGAGAGCTGATCTTTTGAATTTCTACATGCCTGTGAAGAAAGTGAAAATATTAATATTTTCTAAAAAGACAAATATTGAGAACTAGATTGTTCTCACTTCTGTATGTTGTGTAGGAAATTGAGTAATAACAGAAGCAGATAGAAGTTCAAAATACCAGCATGGCTACTGAAGTTGGCTATATTCTCTGCAGGGAAAAAGTCTGGAATTTTCATTGGGGGATCATAATTGGCAGACAATGATGTTAATGAGACTGAACACTCAGATACCTTGCAGTATAGAAGTTATGATAGCTGCAGGCAGTGGGTATGGATGAAGAAGAGATGCTCGGATGGGAGGCTATTTATGACAATAGCAATTTGATATACTTAAATGAAATACATAGAAAAGTGAATCATGTAACTACAGTAAAATTATCAAGATTATAGCTGTTCAAGTACCAAATGATACACAGACCATCAGTTTACTCAATTATAATCATCTGTGATTTCTTTATCCGATATGGCTTAGCTGCTGTGATAATCAAATAAGAAGTAAGAATTTACAGAATAGCAATTAAGTTGTAAGTTTAGTCATCTAGCTGTGTTACATTGGTTGGCTTCTTCCTTTTGCTGAGTATTCAGAAGTGGTGTAATTCTTAATGCTTTTAAAATCTCTTTGAGAACATTGCATAAAAATCAAAATCCAAGGTTTTGACTTTTGTTATGACAATTTTTAGATTTTTCATGTGAAATTCAGTGTCTTAGAATTATCACTAAGTTTCAGGCAAGTAAGCATTTGTAAATGGAGCCTGCCATGATGGGATAAAATGAATATATTTTAGTCTCCTAATGTTTAGCTATCTTTCCTGCTGCTACTGCCTTTCTCCTTTTACTCCCCCTTGCGTAGTGTTCCTGTCGTTACCACTTGCCAGGATACTAGTAAACAAGCCATAAAAGCATTTCCTAAGCATGCCGCAATTGGTTTCATTTGGGTTTTGATGTTGAAACTCAGAGAAGAAAAAGAACCACAAGAAGTCAACATTCTTCTAATAGCACAGTGCTCCAGAGCATTAGATGTTTAAGTAATCCTACTGTAGTTAAGTTTCTCTTCGTGAGATGGTTCTTTTCTTGGAAACTTTTTTTGGTTTGTTTTTTTAGCCTGCATGTGAACTACAAAATTTGTAGCACATTCAAGCCTAACTTATTATAAGTGAAAGTAAAAGAGCAGTGTATTTGCGCAGAACCAGAAGAGCAAGGCGGAAATTATAGTTGAATAGGATTTTAGAAATTGGGTACTGTTAGTTTACAGCCAAGATTATTTATTTTTTTTTAAATTTGGATGTTTTTTGTTGTATTGCAGAGTAATATAGTTATGAACAGGAAATATCAAATGATGCATTTTTTTATAGCAATACAGTTTTATAATGTGTAAAACATTATAAATTTAAAACATAAATTATGCAAAAATGGGAGTGATGGCAATGCTAATCACTGTTACAGGCAGTTTATTTATAGCTGTAAAACTACTTTTACACTTGTATTCTAATTGTCTTGTCGTACATATACAAGCAGATATGTCATGTTATGATTTTTCTGCAGGAAGTAAGCTGTTTGATAGATAGTAACCATCTTGAGTATCTAAGAGGGAAAATTTAATCTGCTGTTTAGCTAGTCTTTGAGAGGAGAAAATGAGTCATCATAACTAAGGCAGGGGAAGAAAGGATAAATAAAAGCTGCCTTCAATAGCTAATAATATTACAAAAAGTAACTTGCTGGTCTTATGATCTGGCTGTTCAGAGTAATATTTCTCATAGCAACATTTCTTGGTAAACTCATGGCAATGAGTGTCAAAATATTTAAAGGAATGTCTGCATTCCCTTTTAAATAACAAGTATTTTGTCAGGCCCTGGTTTTTGGTGAACTGTGAGTACAGCTTTGAACAGGACAGGAATTTGGATGTAGCCACTTGAGGCTTTATCCAGCTCCTACTAAAAACAGTGTCAGAATTTGTGCTGATATCACCATGTGCATATGACCTCAGAAGTATGCATTTTCTCACAGTGATAATGCTTGCTTTCCTTTTCCCTGTAAAGATGGAGTAGTTTTACTTCCATGTGAAAAGGTACAGCATGCAATGAATTGTAAGCACTGCTATTTTTGTCTTCAGTTTCAGCTGCAGTAGGCCTATACCTAGTAGACATACCCGTATGTCTCTATATATTCCTGGCATGAATTGGCATCAGTTTCATTCAAATGTAGGATTAGTAAATATGCAAGCACTAGGTAAAATTTTAACTCCCCCCCCCCCCCCATATTTTTTTTATTCCCTTAGTTTTGTAGGCTATGTAAGGCAGTGTTTCATACTGAAAGCTGGTTACTTTCAAAGGGCAGTGTCAGAAACAAAAAATTTTATGAAGACATACTTGCCCTTCTCTGTACTTACTATTTTGGCATATAAGATAATCATAAAGATGCTTTTGATTAAAGACAGTTGTTAGGACAGCTATATATGAGACAAATACTGTTGTCTGAACTTTAAGAGAAATGGCTTTTCATTCTCATCAGTTTTGCTCCTTTTTAAGAAGAAGGGAAAAGCTATGCAGGCTTGTTCTTCACTTACGTTCAGGAGAAAAAATATGTGCATCTATTTAAAATGTTGTTACTTTTTTAAACTTTTTATAATAAGAGCATATTTTAAGTATGGATGAGCTGAGAGAGACTGCAATCCCAGTTCTGAAGAGTGCTGCAAAAATGCATTGGAACTAGTCTTTGCACAAATGGTGCAAGTGCTTCAAGCAGCTTAGCTGTGGCTTCCTGAGGATAGAAAGAATTACTTTTCCACAATATCTGATAAAGGTCAAAGTCCTTTACAAAACAACATGAGGAATGAACAGTTGTTCAACAGGTAGAACGTTAACTAAATGTTTTTTTAAAGATCATTTTAACTACTGCATATGTGAGTTTTGATATTCAAAATTATAGGAACTGATTTTAACATTTTTTATTATTATTTTTTTTAACAAGTATTGTCATGCATTAACTCCCTACTCATTTGTGTCAATGTCTGATACCAAACTTTTGTTTAACAAGCAGCACCTTAGTCTGCAATACAGTTTTAACTGTTGAGCATATTCTGGAAGAAATTGATTGCAATAGACCATTATTTATTGTTGGTCAAAATCTAGCTTACCCTTTCACAGGCTCAACAGGAATGTAACAGAAATACTGCTGTCAGCATTATTACCTAGCACATCCTTAAGACCTCAGCTGTTCATAAATAAACCTTCCACAAGTGGATTACCAGGTAAATTAGATATACTTAGGGCTATAGCTGTAATAAATTCAAATGGTACCTGCAATAGAAGGGGCAGTAGTTGTTTAATTGATCTCATTGAAGTCCTAATAGCTTGAGAAAGAAAACAACTTCATAAATAAATCGAGAAGTGACTAATGTGCTGGGATGTTGTAAAGTATTCATCAAGCTTAAGTAATTTGAAATCTATTTAAAGCCTTTTTTTATATACAACTGTACGAATAAAAGAAAAATTTCTTTCAATAGGAGTACTTTTTCCTGTCTTAGTATAAACACATTGGTGATTCTTAACTATATAATGTAATCACATGCAAAGCCTAAATTAGTGTGAAACCTGCTTTTTTTTTTTTTTTTTTTTTTTTTTTTAAGGTGACAAATGCTATAACAATTTCCCCTTTGAGATGTTTTTTTCAAGCATAAGCATGTAAAATAGTTGTCATACATAATGCATACTACTGATAACAGTTGTATGTCCCCAGAACCTTCAAACAAAAGCCGTGAAAGAATTCAAAGCTTGTAAAATTAGGCCCTCAGTTAGGAAGTGATTTTTGTGTGTGTTTAAAGCCTTGTAAACAGAAGTTAACTAGTACAGTTACAAACTTGTGTTTGTGTGTGTTGTATGGTATATATCGGTGACCTGACTTTAATAAAAAATTACTATTAAAGGATGTTCTTCTGGAGTCATGCTCTCACCTGTTGTCAAACGTACACTTAGTTTTTTTGATTAGTTACTATTATGTCTAGTTAAAAGAAAGCAGTGTTTAATTATTTGTGAGTTTTCAAAATTCTGTCACTGTCTTTTACGGCACTTTCTGGGCCTCTACGCATGCTGCTGCCAATCTTTCCCAGCCCTGTCTGGCCTTGGGAACTTTTCCAAGCAATTGTATCTTAAGGTTTGTAAGAAATAAATGGGATATGTGACTTAATGCTCTTTTTTTTTTTCTTTATTCCAAAACAGAAGCTCCAGTAATCATGTCTTAGTCTTCCAAAATATTTTAGCCTTTTATAAATCTCTCAGCTTTCAGCTGAAGAGGATTTATTCAGCTGATGTTCACAACTTCTAAAAGAAAGTCTTTATTTAGGCATCTTGCACAAGGAATAAATACTTAATAATTGCTTGTATTACTTTTAGATCTTTGTCCTCTGAAACATGAATAAACTTGGAAAGTAAAATCAATAGAATGCAGTAGCACTTAACAGAGAAAAGACTGATAGGTCTCTTATGTTTTTTTGATACGATTTGTTGAGTTGTTGAATAGAACTTTTTATATCAGTTCTTTCAGCTTCACTTAAGTAAAAGACAGTTTGCAATACAAAACTATAGCTGACCAGCTATTTGTTTCACACTGAGAGCATTTTTATTAGCACCTGTATATTTCAGGTGGAATTTTCAAAGCACTTACTGCTATAGTACTGTGCCTACTTTGAAAAAAGACCTCTAGCATCAATTGATGCCAGAATTTCTCATAGTGGTGTTTTTGTTTTTTGTTTTTTTTTTTTTTAGTTAAACATGAGTCATATACTCTTGAGGAGAAAGTTATGCCTTGGAAGAGGACATGTGAAGTATGGTTAATTAGTGCAGTAACATTGTAGCTGGCCCATCCCTTAGGGTATTTTAATGTGGTGCCTATCTGTGGATACATCTTCACTTCACATTATGTATGATGTGACATACAGAATGTAAAGTGAAAGGCCAGGTCAGTGAGTCAGTATTGCGGACTTGATGATCTTTGTATCTGGCTCCTGATCCCTCAGGATACACATATCTATAAAACCATCTGGTATGGTCAGAAAGATTTAAACACTGGATAGGAAGGCTAAGGAGCATGTTGTGGCAAATTAGAACTCAGACTCGGAGCATTTGCCATGTGTTATCTGCTGAAGTAATGAAGCATGTGTTTGCCTGCAGCTAAACCAATTAAAACAAATTTTATACCATGTGAAGTAAAAATGCATTGCTTAAACCTCAGTTAAATATAGCTTATACTTGGTCATTTGTTAAACTGTAATTAGACTAGTATATAATCATTTCCTCTGTCAGCTGTGGCTTTAGGAGTAGCTTCAAATATGAGAAGCGATGAACTGTTTTTACTAAACATATCCCAATATTCTCATAACTTGGAAGATTAAATTTTTGAACCAATTCTGAGACACAGAATTGTCATTCACCTAATATAATTGTTGATTGCTTTCCTTTTTTTGTTGCTTGCTACTTTCAAGTATCTTATTTCGGGTTTAAAATTAGGTTAATTTATCTGTTGCTGCCTTTATAGCCTGAAAAGGGTGTCAGACTTGCTGAGAAATGCAAGTACTACAAGGAGGTAATGAATCAGTGACTTCTCAAAGACAGCTGTACCTTTGATCTGCTTGGTTTTGGCAGTGCTCACTGCTGAACAACACATGGAAACAGGCAAATATGTCAGTTTCAATGGGCATTTAGAAGCAATGGTTGTTGGTAGTTGCGGCTTTGTAGCTCTCACCAAGGTGAGACTTTAGATGAATGTTGCAGCATTAGAAGACTCTTTTATCCCCTGTGAACTAGTGCTAGTAGTTCATGAATGTTTATGTTCCTCCTCCTGAGAACCTGTTTCTTCCCCCTTCCCCTTGAAATAGAAAACATTTGCATCTTGACTTTACTGTTCAGATCAAATTTATTGAAACCACACTCACCTCTGACAACACAGAACTGGCTTTCTCCTTAATCATATGGACGCTACCTGCAATCATTGCATCGCTCTTGTGGTCCTTCCTTTTTATCCATTACTTTTCTTCTGAATTACAATATCATCAATATACTTCTGTATTTTATCATGGGTTTGAGAGAACCTCAATAAAAGTTAGCTTTAAGCAGGTTTAAAATGTGACTTTGGTCAGTGATTTAAACAACTGACAGTTTTCACTGACCTTTTCCTGGTCTTTGAAATGCAGAAGAAAATTGATGTTTCCTAAACTGGGAAAGGAAGTGTATACCCATGTCTTGTTAATAGTTCAACAGTGGGTTAAAAGTTATTTGTCAATCACATTCTTTGTGTATGCTGCAAGGGCTACAGTGTAGATTCAATTAAATGTAGTTACAGAATCACAATACTTTGTGCATAAGCAATGTGGTCTCATCTAATAAACTCATGTTTAATATGAGAAGTTCTATATTAACTGCAGTGTACGCTGTATTATACATATTAATAGTCTCTAAGAAGATATATTGAAGACCCACATTCGCCATTGGACTTCACAAATATGTTGCCACTTTTTAGTTTCATTTGGTTGATCTGTATGTGTTAACTGCAACCCCTTCATTGTCAGACTTGTGCTGTTGATTTTCCATGTTAAGAGCTGCCTGCAGAACAACTGGCAGTAACTTTCAGAACATCAGAGATTTTGTGAAGAAATACAAGCAATGGGATCAAATAAATTATATTGAAAAGAAAAAAGTCTTAAGGTATTCTCAAAGCTAAATGAAAAGTAGCCTTGTAAAAGTGTGATAGGAATCCTTCAACTTTCATCTGTTTTTCTTTGCTGGGCATTGTCTGTTCAGATATCCCCCAGCCATTTCAAGCAGTCTTTGTACTTAGATTGAATGGGAGGAGTATGAGTTATTTGTTCTAAATCTATAGAAAAAGCTGCTCTGCTTAATGATTGCTAATGAAAATCTTTACATCCTTGCCTCCTTCAGAGGCTAGAAGGGCATCTCTCAGCAAAAGCTGCTAGCAACTTATGTTGTTTCTCTTGGCACCCTGTAGTTTGTCCATTTTGGGGACAGGGGATGTTGTGTGTGCATGTATATCTGTTTTCTTTTGCTATGAACTTGAAGACACTACAAGAAGTTTTTGATTTTTTTTTTTTCCCCAATCCTGTATCTCAAGTTTCAGCACAGTGACTATTTTGTAGGAGTTGAGACAGTAGTGATAGAGCATGTAATCAAATGTGAAAAGTACTTTTGCTTTATTGGCAAGGTAAATTTTGAGAAGAAAAATAAAGTAACTGTGTAAGTAATTGTGGATAGACTGTTACAGAGCTGAGTTTTATCTGTGACTATGTAAGAAATATTGCTACTGTTTCTGTATGTGGTTGCAGGGCTTTGTATGTTTTGTACATCATTCAAACTGAACCTTAGTCATCCTTTAGACCTGTTGTGTTAGGCTAATCTCTTAACCAGGCAAAATATAATTAAGGAAATCCATTCTACTTCACATTATGCCCTTTAAACCTATTTTAATGTGATGGTTAAGACAGAAGGTGACCTTGACACATCATCCCTTTTTCAGACTTTTGAAAGAGGGATTAGGAAACTCCCCACCACACACACACCACAGCCCCTCCCAGTTATTCTACCCATGAAGTTCTCCAGGGTATGTGACTTGGTATAAATCAGTGTGGAACTACTAGCTGCCCTACATATTACAAGTAAGAGCAGAATTTTACATTGTTAACCAAAGCTGCCACTTATTAGGAACACAGGCAATTGCAACAGGTCAAATTATAAGGAACAAATGCCAGGTGATATGGTGCAAGGAAATTTAAAGCATTTGTGTAGATTACCACCTCTGTGCCCATTTGAGGGTGCTGTTCCTGTAAGGCTGTAACATGGCATCTATGGTTGAGAATGGAATGTTACAAGTAATGAATTTGAACGTAGATATTTAGATAAAATCCTATAAATAAACTTGTGTATTCTGAAACAAAAATGCAGGATCACTTTTTATTCTGTATGACACTCAGCTTGAGGCCTGTGGCAGAAATTAGGTCTACAGTCATTCGTTTGCATTTTGCTGCTGAGTTGCTTCTAACCTCACTTTTCATTTCAGCAGAAGTCTCCAGATGTCACCATGAAGGCCTTTTCAGTTCCTTAATGTTCACTGAAAGGCCACAAATCCAGAGATCTGTGATGCTGAACTCATATTCCATAGTTTGATTTAGTAGAAGTTTGTCTTCCAAAATGGGATTAAGCTGTACAGTTGCAGTGTTGTGGAAGCCAAGGTTTTGACCAGTGGTATTGGGAATCTAGTAAAATGTTTGAGTGAGTGGACATGTAGGATGTTAGTGCATCAAGTGGTTTATTGGCACAAATAATTTAATCCTTTTAGCCTTTATACATCAAAATACACAGGTTGAAATAATTATTAAGTATTAATATAATCCAGCAAACTGTGCATATGTTTAAAAAGTATGACACACCAAACGGTAACACTCAATTTTTAACTTCATGGAAAGATAGTACTGTGAAAGAGAATTAAATGGACAACTAGAAACAAAATTAAACACCATTATGTCTCAGAGACATAACATCTTAACTGTGTGTAGCAGATTTTTGAACATTGCTTCCCAAATGAGTAAGTCTGGCCTATCAAGTGGGATGATAAAGAGGTGGATGCTAGATCTAGTCATTTTAATTATCTGGATTTGTTCCATTGAAATGTGGTTGCCAGGATATTGTTGCCTGAGTTATATAGAAGACAAATGCAGATGCTATACTCTTGCTGGTACAGAGTATAGAGATGACAACATTTTATTTGAAGTTTTCCTATTTGAGTGTTTTTCATGTGGTTTTGGATCAGAGATATTGTTTAATAGTCATACCTTCTACACACGTAGTGTTGCATTATGTTCGTTAGCATGAAGAGAGAAGTTACTTTGTATGTGAAGAATCCATCTTAAAAATGAGAGAGACCACAGCAAGGTAAGAGATTAAAATTTAAGATGGGTATTTTCCTTCTACGTCTAGTTTTATTCTTGCATAAATCAACATGTTCAGATTATTAATTGAGCATGCTGCTCAACCAAATCTTACGTTTTATAGACTAATACAGGATAACACAAAGGTTAAATGAAAGTAGGATAATTCAGGCTGCTTCATACCACTTATCTTGAAAGAATTTATAAAAGCTGTAGCCCCTGTGCACTTCAGACTAGTCTGTGACATGGATACCAAGGCAGCAAAAATGAGCTAGCTCAAATACTAGCTGAGCAATGGCAGCACAGAGCTTGCTAGGTTATTGCAATGATCAGACTGAATCTCTTTGTTTAAATTGAATTAGCTATACTTGACCTGGGAGGCTTAGAATTGTACAGGCTCAGAAGAGGACTAGTACTCTTTAAGTCAATAACACTGAGTTTGAAGGGGAGGTGGGGGGTGAAGAATAAAGTTACTGCTCCAGAGCAAACATGCAGTTATCCTCTTGTAGATAAGACAGCACATACCTTCAAAAGCCTAATTGATATTAAAAAGGTCTTCAATTATTTTCTTCTTTCCCTTTCTTGACTTTAGTTATATATTTTATTTCAGTGTAGAGTGTGTGAGTTTCTTTAGTTGCCTCTGAATGTTTAGAAAAAGGTAAGTTTGCAACATTTTCCAACCTGAAGACAGCCTTTCTGTCGTTTGGTTTAGGGACTACACATAAGGGTCTGACTTCAGTGATTTTCGGTTTTTCCTCTGCTGGTTAATACTGAAAGTTTTCTAGGTGTTGGATTTTTCTTCAACTGTTAAATCAGAAAGCATGTCATAAACTTGTTTTTTTAAATATTCTGAAAAGTGATGCATCTAGTAACTTTAGGTCCTTTTGTTGGAGTGATGTCTACTTAATATAGTGATGTTGTATTCTCACTCTCCTGTGTATATGCAAACAGCCCTCCTTCCCTACTCCTTGCTTCTGTTCCTTGCAGGAGTTACATTTTTAACACTCAGAAGTATTGTCCTGAAGTTACTGTGACCTGCCTAAGAGATGACATATTATTAGCATGAGGCTTTTCTCATGATCATGTTAAGGCTTAAGAATGCTTTATGCATCCACTTTAAGAGGCTCTCTCACTTCATTTTAAAATAGCTTTTAAAAATAGTTATCTGTTTTACCACATCTTTTGATTTATTTGAACAGTGTTGACAACATAATTGGAATACTTGCTCTTAAGAATATAGAAATCCTGTGGGCTATAGGTTGATCTAGTTATCTAAGGAGAGGGACAGAACAGGAAAGCTCTAAGTAAATTCTTAAAACTGTGTTGTTTTTTTCTTTTTTTCAGGTAGTTTGTCACCCATTATTTAAAAAAAAAAAAAAACAAAAATCTGTGGAGTCATAACACATGCTACCAAAAACGTAAGAGTAAATTAAGGTGTCTGCAAAAGGCAAAGCAATGTTACTCTACTAAAAAAAAGGGACATGAGGTGGCATCAGGTAGTAAGACCTGACATAGAAGACATCTTTCAAAGATTCAAAGACATCTCTATACTTCTGATCTAAGTGTTTAAAGGCAGGCCAATAAAATGGTAAATAACTGTTACTTCTGAGAGTGACTTAATCCTAAGCTTTATTTGAGAAAAAACAGGAACTTTTCAAATAGCACTCCTGTTTTATGAAATTTCCATCTGCAAGCATAGTTTTATTTTATTCATGATGAAACTTATGTCCTTTTCACTCTTTTTTTTTCTGCATGTTTTAGCAAACAATATGTATTCGTATGAGATGCCTTATGAGTTACTGCTTATATGACTTCTAAAACACCATCTACTCTCAAATTGTGCCACAAATGTTGGTTAGAGCGCTGAGCCCCAAGGGCTTTCATGTGGTAAGTTTCCAGTGGTTTTGATATGCAGTATCATGCTTTCCTCCTTTGGCTCTGGTGCTTTTACTTCTCCTGCTGCTTCACAGAGGTAGGAGTCTGATTCCCAACTGTTCTGGAAACATCCTGAATGTTTGGTTTTCTGTCTTGTTTGCCTGTGGGGGCAACTAAGTGTCTAAAAGTTTGCTTACATTAAAATGTACATATGGAGGGAGTACAGTTTAGCGCTTCAAAAAATGATGGAAACAACATAGGAAACAATAGTTGCGAGGGAGTTCTAAAACATGACACTTTATTTAATGGCATGAGAAGTACCCACTACCTCACTTTGTCTTCTCTTGCCTGCCTGAATCAGTTGGGGCATGAAAGATAGCATCATTATTGCTTTCTAAACTGTAACATTCAACCAACTCAGTTCATTTTAACCTTACTAGGTTTTTTGCTGCTTACTTTGCCTCTTTCTTAATGGTGTCTTCCCAGCTAGAAGACTATGCTAGTCTCTTATTTGTTTCAGTGGACTTAGAACATGACTTCTCAAGAGATTGCTTTTCCTTTTTTTTTCTTTTTTTTTTTTTTTTTTTTTCCCCTCTCCCCTTCATTTAAGGAAAGGCAGCTCCTGAATCCCACTCCTAAAATGGATGAAACTGGTAGTTTTTTTCTAACTCTGGCCAGTGTCTTTCACATTAGACTTTTTCCATGAGATGAGTGAAGAAATTTCAGCCTGTTAAATCATTACATATGTTCTGTTGAATTCCACTTAATTTGCACGTGTACACATGGTCTGTGGTAATATAGTAGGAGAGCTTAAGACTTCATAAGCAGTATTTTTTGCATGTCATTAATTGATTATCTTTCTTCCAATTCAACATGCGAATACAATTGGAAGGAGACATCATTATACATGAAAGGAATCTTTATAGATTATTTGTATATGAAATTTGAATCACTAAGGGTATGTGCGTATTGTTTCTACACACGTCTCATTGACCCCTCAGGTGGTTTAGGTAACTTTACCAAGCCACTTGTGTAAACACCTTGTGTTTGTTACCTCTTCTATTTCATGGTGAGCTCTTTTTTTCCCTGGAAGTACTGGCAGGCTTTGTGTTTATAGCTTATATAAAAAAATAAAACAAGTGAGGGAGGGATAGTTCCAGCATATAGTGATAGCATGAATTTTAATTGGGATAGTTTGTTATTATAGTCACTTTACTTGGTTTCAGTGGAATGTCGAATATGAATCTTAGAGGAATTTTCTCCAGAGTGTATGGATAAAAACTTGTTGTCCAGTTACACTTAGTTTCTTGCTTTGTCAGGGGAAAAGGCTGCTGGTTTTATTTATTTATTTATTCTTGATGGTGGTGGCTTTTGGTGCTTTGGTTAGTACTTGTGTTTTAACTGTATATTTCCTTTTTTTATTACAGAGCACAAAAGAATCTTTTTTGTTCTATACTTGTTTGAATTCCAATGAAATTCAAACTAGTAAAATTCTACTGAGGCTTCTACAGAAGTCCAGGGTAGTTTTAGGCTCTATTTATATAGCTCTATTTATATCCATATCTAGCTAATATATCCTTCCTTATCCAAGGAAGAAAATGGAGTTGCATAGAACATTATGCAGAGCTATAGTGTTTTCTGATTTCTAGAGCTGGTCAAAATGCATGACATTTGTACAAGCTCATTTAAGATTTCAGTTGTTTTAAACTCACAATCAGATCATATGAAACTTGACACTTTACATCTTAATATGTGTATAACTGCCTGACATAAAATATTTGAACATAATCTATGCTACAGCTTCTATGCACATCCCTGTGCAATGGACTTAATTGCTGCCAATACATACTGTTTTCTTGCTTGTCTGCTTTTTACTGAAGCTTTTAGGGCTTTATTTCAGTTGAATATAAACTATCAACTATTCGGTCAAGTGTAAAACTAATTTTGAAAAAATAAATCTGAGTTAAAGGATTTTTAGCGATAAAATTGCTGAAGTAGAAATACATACACTTAAAGTACTTTAGAAAAATGTGTTTTCCAGACACAGCATTCCACTTTTCTTCTACAAACAATGCAGAACAGTGATTGCTATGTAAACAAAAATACCAACACCCATTTTGACTTGATCAGACTTTGAGAAGTTGATAAGAAAATACTTGAATATTGGGACTAGTAAACATTCAAGACAATAAAACCTGCAAGGAATTGAGTGAGGCAAAGAAATTTAAATGTAAAAAACATCTACCGTAGAATAAATCTGAAAAATCATTGCGGGTTGTTTTTGCTTCTGTTTTCTAAGGGACCGAAACCACAGAAGAGCAAGGTAAAAATGAAACTAGTTGGCATTAACGCCAAGTGAGCAGGGACATAGAAGCTCACAGAATAAAAGATAAGTTCTCATACCCCTACTTTGCAGTAGAATATGTGAAGCTAGGCCTGATCGCAAGCTTCTTCATCTTTGTTCCATTTTTATCATTGAGGTGGGATAGAAAACAAGTTTTCGTAAGTTGAGGTAGAATTCCCCCAGCATGGGAGAGTGAGTTTTCCTTGAGTGTCTTGATTATTAAATAGGTAGTCAAAATACTACTTGCATTATTGCAAGACTATGTATTTTTGGTCAAAAATAAAACCCTTTAAAGAGAAGGTACAAATGTCAGCAAATAATTTAAAGGGAAGATTTCTCAGCTGCAAAATGTAACTTTTCCTTGGGGAAAGAGAGGAGAGACATATGCCGCAGGGTAGGGGGTAAGTGGTCTTGTACATGGTTTCAGATCACAGCAACATAAGCACCGGGCTAACCCTGTGCTGATCTTTCAGTGGGGCTTTCCCCAGCATCCTTCTGTGAGAAACAAGGGATTTTTTTGTATTCCCTATTTTTATAGGGAAACAAATGGTTACCAGAAAGTGTTAGTCTACCGTGTGTTTTTCCAAAGGGGATTTAAATGCTAGCATGAACAAATAATACTTTGAACCTTTGCACTTCGATACACCTGTTCAGAATGCTTTTGGTTGCTGTTCTCTGAACCAGACTTTGCCTTGAAGAAGCTGGTAGTTCACGGCTATAAAAAGCAGCAGGCCCTATAGTCTAAACAGCAGACAGGCAAAACATGTTGAACATGCTTTTCTTCACCAAAGCCCTGTTCTGTTGGGGAAAAAACTTTTGTGCCTAATAATACCTTTATTATAGTTGTCTTGTTCTTAAAAATAACTTAGTTTTGTCAAAACTGTAACTGCTTGGTTTTCAAAAAGTACTAAGATTTAAAATGAATGGGTTGTTAACTTTCAAGGGACATTTAAAGGAAAAAAATCTGTGGGTTATGTTTACCTTCGTAGTTTAGTGCTATTTCTCCTGTTTGTGTTTTTTTTTTTTTTTTTTTTTTTTATTTTCTCAAAAAGAAATTAGGGTTTACATCTGAGTCCAGTAAACAAAGGGTTTGTGGTCTGAATTTATCCTTTTTCTAATTTGTGGTGTCCTATCTGTCCTCGCCTTCTTTGAAAATATTAAATATCTTTTCCTTTCAGGCTACTACAATTCATTGTTTCAAGTTAATTTTACAGATATTTTAAAATAAGTGCCTTTTGTCTGGGGTATTTTACACTTATATAAAAAGACTTTTTATGCTCAGTTACAGTTTTAAAAACTTAGTCGTCCATATAATTAATACACAAATTGAGGTCTGTAACTGCATAAAGATAAGCTGCATTGCTTGCATATTTTAATGAAGTGAATAAAAAAAATACCAAAACATTGGCATTATGTCTTGGTATTTATTATATTATTATTATGACCTCCCTGAGAAGGAAGGTCAGTTGTGGGTGGAGACTGTTATAAATAAAGCAAATGCTATCTCAAAATATAAAACAATTAAAACTTTTTGGTGCTTAAAATGCAACACTGAAAGTTTCATTGCCTTATTGCAGCATGGCACAATGTAACTGGTTATGCAATTTTAACTAAAAGAATGTCAGTATCTTGTTTTGTGAAAGTTCAGCATGTATTGTAAGATAATGATTTTAAAGTATAGCTTTGGGTATTTGCTTATCAGATTTGTGTTGATTTTCTGCACGCAGAACTGGTGTTAAAGGCTTATGTTACACAGGATTGTCAAAAATGTTTGTATGTTTCAGAAAAATAGAAAATATGGCTAATAACTAAAAAGAAATTGATCTTGCTGGTGTTTCTGAAAAAAAATGTGCATTTCTTTTCACATTCACTTTGAAGAGATGCCTAGGAAGGGAACGTACAGAAAAAGGGGTCATCTGGTTGTCTAATAAGAAACACCAATCAGGAAATTCCTCTTAGACTTGTCTACAGAAAGAAACGTAGAGAGGGATTAGACTTTAGGAGATTGGAGGTGATAAAGTTGTGGTCTAGATCACACGGAGGAAGGAAGAAAAGGGGTGTGGAAAGGAGCAGGCAGACAAAAGAAATTTTAGTCTTGTATTGGTACTACTATTGATCTTTGCAACTAATTGTGAAACAGTGATGTGGGCTGTTTTGGAGGCATGACAGAATGCAAGGTGCTCTAAGGGTGATCTGGCAAAACTTCTCACTGGAAGTGCAACCTTTTGAATGTTGGCAAGGAATGAAGCACCACTCCTATGCTCTACAGCTACTATTGTGCAAAGCTAGGAAGAAGTAAAATAAATTACTCCGTTAATCCCAGCCTTCTCCTTGCTATGCTGTTCTCTGGGAGGCAGGCAGATGTTTAGCTATATACAATGTAAATAAGAGGCCAGTGAACCAGGAATGATTGGCTTTGTTTCAGATGCTTTAGATCTTCTCAAGTGACAGAAAGAATCATAGGATAAAATAATGGCTCTAAAAGAAGCTGTACAGTTCGCTCAGTCAAAAAAGTTTGTGCACAGTTGCTAGTTGCTGAATGAGACAAGTCCCATTGAAGTGAATGGTGTATGTTGATACTAAATCTGCAAATTAAAGTTTTATTCTGAAAAACTTAAATGCTGAATTATTAGCATGTGCTTAGTATAAATCTGTTATTTGAGAGTAAAATAAATGAAAATTGGATAACGCTAAGGGAACAAACAAAAGTCATGGTTGCATCCATAGGTTGAATCCTTTCCCTGTCAGACATCGAGTAACTGCTGTATTTTTTTCCAAAAAATGTTCTATATATATTTTCAGTACATAAAATGTTACCTTTATTTTTGGATACAAGAACCATGCTGACCTAAAAACAGTGTTTTCAGGCAGATCATTTAAACTCAAGTGATCAAAATTTCCTCAAAATTTAAGTAACTCAAACTGCAAAACCAGTCAGTCAATGGAAAGTGACAAACATTACTACTGATGCTTTTTTTATTTTTTATTTTTTTTTGTTCTTACTCTCATGTGTTGAATTGCACTACATTAGATTTCTCTCATAAGGAACAGTACAAAAACATGAAACATCCAGTGAGCCCTGCAACAGCCTGGTAGCATCAGTCCATACAGTCAACAACAACAAAAAAAAAGTGAGTTAACAAGACTTTTCTCCAGAATTCTACTTGTAGAGCTGGAATAAGTTTTCTATCCTTATTTTTCTTTATGGGCCGCTTGAAAATTCTAGAATAAATGATGAACAGTAAAATTCCTCTGTTGGTAACAAATATTAACCAAAATTGGCCTCTGGTAAGAGAAACCCTCCTCTGGCAGGGTTTTAGTTGTTGTTTTGCTTTCTGCTATAGGAATGTACTGTGTTCCTGATAAAAGCTTCCAATATTACTTCCTAATTATGTTTATTTTTTCACTATGTGGTAAATGTACTTTTCAAGTAGTCTTAAATCCTGGAGCCATTAATTGCATTAGTAAACATGCTGGATCTATATGAGTAGGATATATGCTGATATTAAGTTTCACGTGTGATTAAGAATTATTATTTAGGATTAATTTAGCTAAGGAATGTCAGTTCAAAGTCTAAGTATGTCTGTCTTGCATTCTTTTCCTAAGCAAAAGCAAAGTCATGCTTTTCTTTCTATGGATTAAAGGATCTTCTTGCAAAATTTTAATTTCCTTTTACTTGGATTAAAATATGATATGAAGTCCAAACCTCTTCCTGAATTCAGTATTCATACTGTAGTATAACTCTGCTATTTTGGCCTAGATTAGCATCTAGTATTAGTCTCGTTCATGTGTACTTTAGAGGTCAGCAGCATGCTATTGTGTGTACACACATCTGTGTGGAAAGAGAAGCCTGTCTTCCTGTGGAATTTTCTCCCTTCTAATATTTTCCTTCTGCCAAACTTCTTGCAGGCAAGGTAAAGTGAAGCTTAATATTCAGTTTGGAGTGAAGATTAACCTCTTCAGCGTTTCTGTAACAATCTCCAGAAAAGTCATTGTAAAACTTTATCCTGATTTATCTTTATTTCTCCTCTCTTGGACTCCTGCTATTATAGGAACTTCACTTTTACAACTTTTAAAAAGAAGAAAAAATGGGGAAAAATACTTGAATATGGTAAAAATAAATAAATAAATAAATAAATAAATAAATAAATAATATCCAGTGGTTTCTGTAAATACTTTGTGTAACATTTGTCCAGAAAGACTTGGCTAATTAAACTGTTTGACAGTTTGGATTATTTTATTGATTACCTAGCAAGGGGTACTAGTAAACAGATTGACATTTTGTTTCTTGGACTTTGTCTCATGTAGAGATGATTAGCTGACTATTTTGAGACTAAGAAAAAAATGCTAGTTTTATAAATAAAGACTCCTTATGGCTTAATTGGTAGGATTTTTGAAGTGCTTGAGCACTTATTTCTGAGACATCTTTCCACATAACATGGACTAGTTCATAGAACTATCTGTATGACCTCAAAGCAACCTTTATTTACATTGGTGTCAGTATAAATGTTTTCTGTAAAATGACAGGGCTACAGCATGTATCTCCTTACTGTGTTCCTTTTTGTTGTTTTCTTCTGACATCGCATGTTCTTTTAACCCTATATTTCTAATTCATGTGAAGCATTTCTGATATGGAAAATGAGAAGCAAAAAAAAAAAAAGAAGAAGACATCTAGAGAAGTTGCTGCACAAACATTGTTAAAAGGATCATAAAGTTTTGTTATATTTTGCATAAATAATCTAGTATATTTACTCAGTTGACTGACAGTATTGACTAATACAATCCTGGGGATCCAGCATACGTTTTAGTTCAAGTATCCTAGATACCAATTGGGATTTAGTATTCAGAAAGAGTTGAGTTCCAGATGTGGAAAGTTTATTGCTTGTTTTGCCTTGTATATTTTTTTCTAATAGATTTATTTACCAGACCTGGTCAGACCTTACCAGACCTTAACTTCTTCATTTTTATATTTTGTATGGATCAATCTGCCAGATAAGATAGCAACTCAGTGTTAGCTGCATACATATATAATGGATGCCAGCATGTGTGATGATTTCACTTTTCTATGCATTATAGCGGTAGCAGCATATAAGCCAGAAAACCCAGAGAAAACATGAATTTGAAGCAAGATGAATATTTAAATAAACAAACAAAAAAAAAAGTGTGAGAAAAAGGAAGGCACATAAGAAATCTGGGCATAAACTTGAGGCTCAGTTAACTAGTTTTTCCAGTTGAGGAGAAATAACATGATGACAAGAGCTTATGTGATTGGTTCAATAATGAAAACTCAGTGCTTACTGGCATTTGTGACACTGACTTGAAATTGACACAAATGCATTCTATATGTGATAGTCTTAAAAACTGATTTTAAAAAAGTCTGGATTGTTTTTTACAATGAAATATATATTAAAAAAAAAAGTCATAGAACTCTATTTGTAAGTGCAAATATCACTTCTACTGCAAATTTTTAGCTTGTCTGATTAACAATTTTTATATTTTAATCAAAAACCAAACAGTGTACTGCCATATCTTGCCACTTGCATTGTCAGATATAACATGGATCCTTTTTTTTGTCCCATGAAGCTTATGTATGGGCAGAAAAGATAATGAGCAGTATTTTAATATAATCTCTTTTAGAGTCCTGAAGTGTCAGTTCTTCAAGATAGTATGGGAACTTTCATATAGCTATCTTCTAGGCATTTCTCTATACAAATGATAGAGAAGAATTTCCAGTTTTATTCTGAAGCCATCAAAACCTCAAATGAAAACACAAGCTTTGGAGTTAATTTTCATGTCCTGACTGCCTAAATAAATCCAAAACTAAAGAAAAATAGTTTTGCAAGATTACTTATTTGCTGTTGCCCAAACAAAATAGGTTGCACTTAAAAAATGGCTGTGCCCCAGAAAGAAAGATCCCCTCTGAATTATTTCAACATGACTGTGGTGTTCGTGCTTGTGGTCATCTCTTCAAAGGCACAAGTAAAAAGCCTTAAATCTAGGAAGCCCAGCTCATGAACCTTTGTACTGAAGCATACCCCATTGCTTCTTGATGTGGAAATCAAGGAAATGGGAAGTTAACTGGCACGTGTATTCTATTGCCAAGCCTTATTTATTCTCCAGATAGTTACATCGTGAGACTCTCAAGTAGTTCAGAATACTTATAAAAGAAAATTTGATGCTGTTCCTGGGGGATAAGTTACCGTAATAATAGCAACGTAAATATGTGAGTTCTGTGAGAAAGGTACATGTGAAGGAGAAACAGTTTGCCACTATTGTATGTGGCCAGCCATTTATATCAGTGTTTTTACAAGAAGGTGATATTACCAGGTTTTATATAAAAATAATTTAAAAATATATAAAATTATTTGGGATGTATTGTTGTATGTCCTTTATACATCTTTATCTAGTTAAGGTAATAGAGTTTTTCGCTGCTAAGTTTCCCTCATTCAAAAACTTGGATGTTAGCTAGAAAGTTTCACTTTCTTTTGGTCAAAGACCCTTCAGATGTGCTTTGCCCATGGATTTGTTAAACACTTGCAAATTGAGCATGCTGTTAAATACAAGAATATACAAGCTGTTTCAGGAGCATCATTGGAAGCATCATTTTCCTTTTGCCTATCCTTCTGGGGTCCTTCTGTGTCTGAACAGCAGAGGTCATGTTTGTGTGGTGCGGTAGATGGGCCAAACAAAAGAATTGAGACTCATTTGCTCTAAGTTTCTCCCATAACAAGGGCATTAGCTTAAACTTACTTTATAAGCTGCTTACTTAACGATGATTCTAGGAACCTGAAAATATTGACACCTCTGTTTATCAAAAAAAAAAAAAAAAAAACTTGCTTAAATTTGGCCAATGGTGTTATAGGATGCTAGACAAATGAACAAGCAATGTAATCAGTTTCCTTTCCTAGGGGAGAATAGTGTGAATAGGCAGTAAGCAACATGTTCTTGCCCAAGCTGGGTTCAAAGCAATTCTTGCAGTGAAAAGGATGCATGCAGATTAAAGAAGTATGCAACTTCTGTGCACTTGTTGCATGCAACCTAGAAACAGAAAATTAAACTGAAAAATGATGAATGACAGGTGCTAGCAAGAGACTTCTGTAGTTGCAAATGACTAGATGAGAGACGTGTGTTGTTTCAAAGAGTTAGGTAGAAGGCTAACTGTACTGGGCAAGAGAATATTTGGAAACTCAACTTTGTGGTTATTAAAATAGTGATCCAAGAAAATGAGAGATGTGTTAAAATGTCTATTGGTGGGCCAGTAAGTAGTACAAAGGACATCAAAACCTCATTTTTGAAACATGTATGTATTCTCATCTTCATTCAAGTTTAAATGACACTGTTATAAGTTTCTCAGAACTCTTTTCCAGTGTTGATTTTTAGGAACAGAGAACGTCTTAAGTGTAGAATATTAGACCTACCAATGCAAGCTCAATCCTGATATAACACAAATGAGATTCCCAGCCTTTTATTTTCTCCTTAAAGGGACTACAATATACTGCAGTCAGTTCATTTTCACCCCTTTCTTATACAAGTATTCTCATGTTTCCATCCATCATTCTTATATGGAGCATGCTTTAAGTCATATCATAAAATCCTTACTTTATTTTGTCTGATCTGTTTCTGCCTTAATGGTTTTGATAACTTCTTTTTGATAACGGCTAATAACTTACTATCATTTGCTCTAAAGCAGCCTCTCTTTAACTTGCTATCTAGTCACTTCATATGTATTCATGTGCAATTTTTTTTTTTTTTTTTTACATTTCCCACTAACAGCTCTCGTGTCCCTACTTGAGCTGCAGAAGTTCTTTTGGACAGGATTCGGCTTGCTTAGATTTAAGAACTTAAAAACAAATAATTTGGGGGAAAAAAAAAAAGCCCCAGGGCTGCAGTAAGATCTGTGTCAACTTGCATGTCACTTTCCTGTAGGTATGTGAATATACTGTAGTAAACACTTCGTTCCCCTCTTTGTGCCCCATTTGCAGCTAGATTCTCTAGGTTCTCTCATGGGATACAAACAACTTCTGTGAACTTCAGTGGGAATTATTCATTTTCTGTGAGTGGAGAGCAGAGCCCATGACTGGACTGAAGCCAACGTTCTTTAAAAGTTCACATGCCTTGTATTTGCTCTCTAATTTAGACTCTTTCTGACTAGAGAGGGGAAAAAAACTGAAAGATAGTAGTAAGAGTTTCAGGGAAAAAAAATCCCCTCAAAAATCTGAGGATTAAGATACAGTGATGTAAATTGTATTTAATCTGTTCTTCCTACTTGCCCACTTTCTTCAGAAAGGAGTGAGTAGAGCCTTATATGCAGCGAACTTGAAGAATGCTAATGGGATGTCTACATCACATTGTACTTGGAGTACTTATGCCAGAATAGGAAAGCCTTTTATTCTGTAAGTCCCCGAGGCAAGAAAGAGGCTTTCTGAAGAGTTACTTTAAATTTAAACTCTCATTCTAATGTTAGACAGCCTGTTGGATCTCTGAGTTAAAAATTGCTTCAGCTTTACTTACTTGAGCCAGATGTAACATTGACCTTAAATGGTAAAAGCTCCCAAGAGTGAAAGAGAGGCTGGCCTGAGGGGAAAAAGAGGAATAACTGAAGTTTTAGGTAAGTAATCTCTATAACCGAGAATAAGCTCTCTTTCAGCCGTGGAACAGAACAGAATCGTATTTCTTCCTTAAAGGTACAGTACCTTCTTGTTATGATATCAAGTAGTTCGTTTTACCTATCTTCTTCCCCCAACCCCCACCCCAGTCTCCATCCCCATGTCAAATTCTACCCCTTTTTCAAGTTTTAGCTGCTTAAAAAGTGGGTGAGATTAACAAAATGTAGCTCTTCTTACATACTGTTTGGGAATATACAAGAATGAAAAAGAAAAAGCTGTGTTAATTATACCTAGGTTTGATTAATCAAGGTAGGTAGGCAGTAATTCAAGGCAATTTGGTAGACAGATGCTGTTATCTGTATGGGGCTAATCATTGGAGAGTATTAGCTAGCAGGAGTACGTGTTACAGGGAAACAGACACTGAACAGATTTCTTTTTTCTTTAATTGTATGGCTTTTCTTCCCACATGCTTGCTTTTAACAGTGCCGAAGTTGTTCATTTTGATGGATTACCTACTTGTGTCTGGAACCTGTCTTTTAAAAAGACGTTTCCGGAGCCATTCCTTTATACAGTCTATGCTTGGTTTTAATCCTATTAGAGGTAAATTAATACCTTGAAGTTGTCTAATTAGAATGCTGTATGAGGGGAAGAGGGCGGGAGAACAAAAAACAACCTTTTAATATTAAAGTATGCTTGCTTTAATATGAAAAATCATAATGTTTACAATTTCCAGTATTTCAGTCTTCAGCTTTGTCTGTGCTGTTTGGTAGCTATTCTGCAGAGAAGCATTTTGTGTTTTCTCGGCAAATTCAAACTTTTGTTTTTCATCTAATATGTATGTTAGGATGTGGCTTTCTTCAGACAGCAGCATGTAAATAACATGTAAGAATGAGGACGTTACAAGGAAATGCTAGCTGAAATTGAAGACAGGTTTCTGTTACCAACCTATTAGCAACAAATTTTCAGATCACATATAGCACGGTCCCATCTGGTGAAAAATCCTCCGCAATCATCAGAAAATTTTCCTCCTTGTGGAGTGATTAAGCAGTAAAATTAGTTTATGCAATGCAAAGACTGGGATAATTAGGAGTTCTGAGCATAGACAATGTTTTCTGAAAGTACTAACTGCTACTGCGTTTATACTTGATATGGCAAAGGGCTGTGTCTAAGGGAAGTTCACTTAATCCACCTTCAAGAGAATGTGATGAATGCGTCTTGTTTATAATGTTGCAAAGCTCATAATTAGTTTTTCTCTAGACTCTCATTAGTGGTAAACAATGTACTACTTTTGATCTCCTGGCTAATCTTCATGTTTTATATCACAATTATACCCTAAATCAACAATTATACGAAGCCTGGAGCTCTATAATCTAATGACAAATCCCGTAGAAATCTGTTAGGCAATTAGAATTAACAGTGGAAATTAAGAAAGTCTGATATATTAAATGCTGAATACTGGGAGTCCTAAGGTTTTTTTTAATATTCCTGTAGTTTTCAAGCCTACTAATGCCTTTATCCTGACTTGCTGGTCTTGCGTGCATTACTTAACTGGTGATATTTTATACACCTCTTTAACTTGTGTGAGTATACTCAGTTTCGATGGTGTTTAGAAGGCATTTAAGTCTTAATAAATAGTCATTTTCAACTTTGTTGAAAACAAAGTTTTAGTTTTATTCTAGTTGGACTAGAATAACTAATGTATTTAAGTCATCCAAGCATGATCTGTGTATTTCTAAAACATGGTATTTCAGCAACTGTTGTTCTTCTCAGAGTGTGCAATCCTTCTTTGATAATTTAAAATGTATTATGTAGCGCCCATGAGCAAGTCTGTCTTCTGTAGAGATGACATGATGATATGTAATTTGATACGAAAAGTACAGGTTGCTTATTTGTGCATAGTGAAACCTGCATTCACACCAGTGTGCTGCTAAGGGACCTAGGGTTATCAGTGTATTTAATTTAAAGCCATTTGCTTTGCAGCCCTCTGGATTAAGCTGCAAGCTTAAGGCGGTTGTTGACAAAGACTTGCATACTTCCTTGCCTTCTAGTTTTTATATGTTTAAGTTGTTTTTAACGGTGGTATAAACCCTAACTATAGTCCTATAGTATCTAGGACTAAAGTAGGAAAAACAAATTAATCAAAAGGAGGATGGAAGAAGCTGATGGTAAACACGGTTCCAATCTGCTCCATGACAGCTTCTAGTGTTAGTTTGGTGAGAAATCCTTTTTCCAAATGCTGAATAAGGTAGAGTATTGCAGGTGAGATATAAGGAATTGGTACTGAAAAGAGACAGCTGTGAAAGCTTTTCATGTCACGAATCATGCTTGTACGTTCCTTATACATCATGGAGTTCTGTCTCATGTAGTCACTATTCCTACGGAATTGTACAAGTCCAGGCAAAGAAAGCATCAAGTGGCTTGTGAGTGGAAGGGTTAAGAAAATACTTGCCCTTTTTTTTGTGGGCCATTTTAAAAATCTGGGACACGTGGGCAGAGAAAGATCTTTCTCCCAGCCTGATTTTGTCTTCCTGTAAACTAACCAGAAGAAATTGGTTGATGTGTTCTGCTCTTGTACTTCCTTTGAAAAGTGTGTCAAATAGGTGTTTTGGATCTCGCTTGTGCTGTCAGAAAGGAAATGTAAGAGTTGGTGATGGATCTTTATAAGCTTTTACACGAGTGACTCAAGACATGAATTATTGCTTATGGGCATGTATAGTGGTTTGTGAAGGAGAACTAAAACTGTAACTGTTGTGAAATGACTTTAAAATAACAACTGAGTCTCTCCCTGGAAAGTGGAGCCCAAGAATTCTGAAAATAAGGGAAGGATTTTTATATTTAGAGCAAGTGGGCTAGTAGCCTCAGCTTTTGTTGGAGATCTTAGGCTGTAACATCATTTAGGTTTAGTCCTTCTCAGTAGGTGGACGTGACAGGCTTTTTAATTTTTCTTTTTTTTTTTTTATATTGATTTTATGATCTGGAAAATCATTTCAGAAATTCATTTTAAATAGGTAATACCAAATATGATAAGTATGTGAAAGAAATAAAAAACAAAACAAAACAAAATAATAGCTGAAGTCAAGAATGCCTTACTATTTGCTACAACTTTTACAAGCCTTTAAATATTAAAAAAAAAAAAAAAAAAAAAGTCATTAGCTATCACAAGTCAACAGGGACCTGCAATAGTGTATGTATGATCACTTATGGGCTTGGACAAGTAAGGCTTGTAGAAAAAAAAAGTGTTTATTTATATATATAATATATATTCTAACACTTTGTTTGAAGCAGTGAAAATGAAAAAGAAGAGGGAATGGAAACATGCAAACTTGACAGGTAACATATGTCAAGTGCGTATGTAAACATGAAATTTTCTTAGCTACTGTTGAAGCATATTTGGTTGTGTCCTGTCTTTGCACAAATTAATACTTTAGAATCACTGTGTTCTCCCCTGATTTGTATGCAAATATATTTGTCATGATGATCGTCCAGAGCCGCTATATACTGGGGTCTGTGTTAGTTCTTGCAATTTCTGCAGACAGCAAAGCAACTGGAAAGTTAATATAACAAATAGTGGGGGTAAAAGTGAGTTATGAAAGAGTTGCACGGATTCCTGTACCACTTGTAAGGCTCTGCATCCTGGAAATGGATTTATGGTGCAAACTCTGTGGTGGTGGGTCATATGGCAATTGCTTTGGGCTAGGGCCTTCCCTTCAGAGTAAAATTGTTAATGTTTGTTTAATTATGCAAAGTGTTTGATAATGCTGAAGCTGTACATAGGGAATATGGCTCTGAACTTTTGCTTTTAAAATCAGTGAAGGTGTGTGTGTGCACATGTGCACATATAGTAAAATATTAAGTAAGATACGTAGAATAAAAATTCCTGTTAAAACTTCCAAAGTTGTGCTGAACTGTGGCCTAGCTGCTGAACACAAATCAAACAAGAAGTGTAACTGTAAGGCAAAGGACAGCTTGTGGAGAGGAAGGGAAATATTTTAACAATGTATAAAAATACACACATGCTTCCCAATTACAATCACTGAATTTCCTGTATTTTTCTTTCTCCATAGTGAATGAATGTGGCTGACCTCGGGGCTCATGAAAATGGCTCAATATAATTAGTGGCCTAGTTGCAGTGGAGGGTGGAGCTTGTCCCAGGAGGAGGTGCAAAGTCAAGTACAGCATCTCAGACTGGCAAATCTTGTGAGCAAATCTAAATATTGTTAGTGCCCTATGCAAGTATAGTTGTGCCTATCATCTTAACTTCCCCAAGGGTTGTTGCAGTTAAATTTATCATTCCTGTTCTTTGACAGGTATAATTATCAGGATTGCTCTAAAAGCTGTTTTTAGTAAGTACAGTAGTTTGTGGAGCAGACTGTAGAAAAACAAGTAGATATATCTAAATTCCCAAGAATTTTGGTATTTTAAAGCAAACTTAGAAGACTTGAAAACTGCTCTGCTTACTCACTGAATTAATTGAAAAAATATTTGAAGGTCAGAGGAAGAATTTGTGGGATGCATTCTCAAGTCTCAGCATGTAAAACTCAATTTTTTCTACGTGCTGAGCTTCTGGGGTCTGTTAGAAGTCTCTCTTGCATAAAGCACAGTATTAAACTGTCTGTTCCAAAATGCATATATTGTGTCCTAAAGGAATAGACTTACTGGAGTATTAACAATTTTGTACCCTTCTAAGAAGTTTTTCACATTTCCTGTTGATTTTTGTTCTTTGACATTTCCTGTTTAACAGATTTAAAATGTTTTTGTTGGTAAAATGGCAAACATCAACCATCCCACTCTATACAAAGTTGACATATAACCATAACAGAAAGGTGAATAATAACTAAAGATTCTTCGGGATATCTGTACAGTTGCAGCTTGGTATTTCCATGTCTAGGAAGGTGTTTGGAAATTACATTAAATTAATACAAGTGTCCTTTTTCACTAATCACTTGTAAAAATTCTAAAGTGCTGAAGCCCTCTCCCCTCCCCAGCACTATACCAGGGAAAAGTAGGCTTTATTATGGAAATGATGGATAGTACTACTTAAACCACATGGCAGATCAGACTCACTTTTTGTAAATCACTCCTTCTGCGTTTGGAATGTTCAGAGCTTTGCCTGTGTACATGAACTAAAAGTCTGTCTCAATATGTTTTGATCCCTACTCAGAATCTGCTGCCACCTAATATGAAGATTTTTTTTTCCTTCCCTCCCCCATTACTTAGCAGGTAAAGATCAGACTTTATTAAATGTTCTTCCCTTCAGAGTAGCATCTGAGAAGTTTCTTTTTCATCTTTATATATAAAAAAAAAAAAGGCACAAATTGACATAACATTTTCATCTAACCTTGATTTTAGATGATAGTTACAGTGATACACTTTCTCAGGACAAAATCTATTGAACTCACAATGTGCCTTATGCTTATCTCTGATTTAAAGGTTAAAGTAATGCGTGAAGTTAGGTTTTTTCCCCTTTCTTGAAGTGGATACTGTACAATCATCTTGTATACTTATCTTCTGAGCATCTGCTTAGAAAATAAAACAACATGCCACTTTGACATCTAAGAAAGTGCTATAAAAAGTCTGTTGCTATGTTTAAATGCCTACACTCAGTTGCTATAGCAATAAAATTATCAAAAATGTTGTACGAATTGCCACAGTTTATTTCCAACCCTTTCTGGGACAGGGAGATTGTTGGACTGAGAGGATGACAAAGACCCTCATATTAGAGGAGAAAGTTGCCATGTTGTTCCAGGTCCCCTGTGCTGTCATCTATGTGCAAAATGTGGCCTAAGTGTACAAACCCCAGTGTGGCTGTGTCAAAAGGGACAGTTGTACTCGATTCAATTGCCTCTTGATTGCTTGTGTGACAGAGCTCAATATTTTGAGCAATTTCCCATTTCAGTGAAACACAAGTTGCTGAAAATGTTTTTGTCTGAATTCTTCCTGTCCCTTCGTAACGACTGTGAAAATCAGCATACGGTGTGCAGCAGGCAGTATACATTTTGTCTCTGATAGTACAGTTGACAGTCTAAAGTGCCCTTGATCCTGAAGCAGCTATGGGAATCCTGCTCTCTCTCTCTCTCAAAAAAAAAAAAAAAAAAAGCTGATAGAATCTTTATCTCTTTGGGGCTTGATGCCTTGAACATTCACTTGCTTTTTGAAGAAAGCAGGAAACTCAATTTCCTTTATAAAAACAGAAAATTGGTACCTCTAATCTCAGGATGGGATTGTGGGATTGCATTGTTATTTCAGTCATCTACATTTTGTTCTATTCTACTGAGGAAGACTTCAAAAAAACTGGGACAGTGTTTGAAAGCAACACAACTATTCTGTTCTGTTTTTCATTGCTTGAAGAAACTTCAAGGTCCAGTTGAGGTTGACTCAAACTCTGTAATAATGTTTGTGCACTTCAGTTTGAATGTGATGCTGCTAATTCACAACAGTCACGTAACTATTTCAGGTGTTTTCCTTAATGTAAGCTTTGAAGTCCATTTGAGAGGACTCTAATAAATATTTCCACCACTGATACATTTGTGGTATTTCTATGCTTCATTTACACTAATGTAAATTTTACAGTTGACAATATGTGGTTATATGAACAACCTGACTTGAAAGGGAGGGGGCAGGGGGAGCAGAAGAGGAGGAGATGTGTGAAACTGTAGCTTTTAAATTTAATGAACTGTCAAGTACCTGAAATAAGACACTGTCCTGTACCTATAGCATTCTCACCCCAATTGTAATAACATAAATTTATTTTGTATTCCAAAGCTCTTCTGTATAGTCTGTTCTGGATGCTCTATTCCTGAATTTGCATCTGCCATGGAGAAACAAGCATCATGATACCTGCCATTCCCTGGGTCAGCTTTGGTTGGAAAACTGCTCACCAGCTTCAAGTTACTGCAGGAACAGATGGGCTTGAACAGACACCAATCTGGCTACATAAACTTATTTGCAAGAGAAAAAAAAAAAAAAGTAAAAAAACAAAACAAAACAAAACAAACAAACAAACAAAAACCACCTTGTGCCTGTGGGCTAGAGATGAATTTCTTGTTAGGTATCGGCCACTAGCCTTCTTTAATTGTTAGCTATGCATGTATTCTTTCCCAAATCTATTTTTGGCTTTGTTTTCTGTGGAATAAAGATCATGCTGTTTTTCTGGTTGTCAGCCAGCTATCCTTCCCCCTTCCTCCCTGTCCTCCCTCTTTTCCCTCCCACTAGCCTTTGAACTCATCTAATATGTTGAGTTTGGCCAGAGAGGATCTCAAAAGTATTAAGTTCCAATAGATTTAGTGAAAAGATCTGGTGTGGCAAGAGGAGAGACCCAGCTTTGTGCTGCTGAAGGGAAAAAGCTGCACTGTGAGCTGAAATGATCACTGATTCTGTTTGACCAGCTGTTTGCAAACCTGGCATGCGTGAAGCTCAAAACAAGGCACAGCAAGGGTCTTTTGCCCCTTCAGACTGGCAGGAGACTAGGAGACAAGTGGAATTAATTTTGGTGGGTGAGAGAAGATACAGGTTTTGTTATTTTAATGATTTTGTTCTTTGAGTATTTCAGTTCAGCTACTTGAGAAAAAGCTCTTTTCCTATTTTCCTAATGTGGAGAGACATAGGTTACAAGCGATCTGTTTGTGTACTGATATCTGAACTTCAGTTTGGAAGGCTTTCATGAATTTTTGTGAAGCACAGATCATGAAAACTACATGCTGATAACTCTTCTGTGATTTCACACTGAGTTCTAATAGTTGGTGGCAGTCTTTATGTCTATCTTCTTTCCAAAGCAGTGCAGAGCACTGTTAGACTGTGGAGCAGACCCTTATCCTTTTTGCAGATTTTTCCAGCAATGCCGCAGTACCTAAAGGGGAAAGGGCTTAGGTTTCTGTAGTCATTGGGAACAGGCTGTAGACTCTACTTGGTCTGTTCTTCAGTCAGACTCATGGGAATGTTGTTAGTGGACAGGTTCTTCCCATGGCAAATAAATGTCAGTTGCCCAGGAAGAGGCCCCTGTTTTAATCAGTCTTTCCTTATGTAACAGATGTTTTGAACCTCAGCCAGGGACAATAAAGTATTATCCAGAGAGAGCAGCCCTGATCCTCTTTCTGGCTATTTGAAGAGGGCAGCTGATGGTCAAGAATCTGTTCCCTGAAAAATTTCCATGCATCTGAAGTGGTTTTCCACTAATGATGCCCCTAAATGTTCATGCATATTGAAGGTCAGTGCGCAAGCTCCAAGGCTGCAGAGACTCTGAGTTCCATGTCACAGACACTGCTCACTCGCACCTGCTCCCTTAGGTATCTTTTTATGAGCTAACTTCCATTCCTGAACCTCCAGTGATAAATTCCCCCTGAGTTCAGTTCTATGTTTGATGGTTACGGACATAAACATAACTTTTGATTGCTATCCCCTGTCATACCTTTAGCTTTTCCTTTATAATATGCAGCCTCTTTTCCTTTATAGTCTGAGGATTGCTCAGTATGCAAATTTGTTTAATAGGTCAGGTCACATGTACTTCATTCTCTTTGCTTCTGCTTTCATGGGTTCAAAATAACATTGGGAAAGTCTTGGCATCAAACAGATGCTTACAAATTGAAGGGAGATGTTGATCCTGCTCAAAAATAAATAAATAAAATATCACCTCCCCCCCCAGCTTTCTTCATCTCACTTTAGGAATTCCAAGGCCCCTTCTGTTGAAATAAACTCATTTAAAAATGTCAGAACAAGTTCTCATTTGTTCTTAAGTAAACAGATGAGATACTTTCTGTTAGTAATTGATAAGTTATTCCATGTTTTTTTCAAAGAAATTAACCTACGTTAGCATCCTGTTTTCTTCCTTTGCTTTATCTGTTTGGGAGGAGTTATTTGTTTTGCTTAGAAACGAACAAAACCTTTTTGTCTAGATAATGTTAAATTTGTTTCTTTTTCTGCTTAAAACAGGAAGCTCTGGCCTACAGCATTCCAACAGGTACTCTGTTGAATTTTCACTGTCCTTTCTTCATCTGTGCACCTTCTCTAGGGCACTGTGTTGACCATGACAGTTCCTGACCTTGAAATCCACTTATAGGTCATACCTGGCTTTCTGGTTGTATTATTTGTAACTTGAAACATTCTCATTTGGGGTCTCATTCAGTGAGATTGATTGGAGTCTTGTGCATATAAGAGATACGTAGGTCAGCTACTTGTTATTCTGCTAACTTTTAAAAATATTTCACAGCCATTTTGATTGATTAACATGTATGTGCGCATTCACTAGTTTTTTAAAGTGAGTGCTGCTCAATAAATCAATTTAATTAAATTGCTCATCAAAATAAATAGTATACACTAGAAGATATGGAACACTAAGGAAATATCTGTATAACAACAGTTCCTGTGTATAAACACTTTTATTGAGACAGATGGTAGCTTACTGTCTGTGACAATGTGAATACTTTTTAGTCCAGATCAGACACTGAAGTTAATGAACTAGAAAACAAACAAACAGAAAATCATTGTTGAATTGCTTAACTAGCAATCAAAAGCTATGTTTTTGTCTGTAACCACCAAATGTAGGAGCGCTGAACTCAGTGGGAATTCATTGTTGGATGTTCAGGAATGGAAGTTAGCTCATAAAACTCTCTATGGGACTGTACATTCTTGATAACTGAAAAGTATAAGTTTTGGTGAGATTTACTTCAGAAAATCACAAGACCAGAAAGGTTATTAGACAATTAGATAATGTTTTGACTTTAATTGTAGTATACTTTAATGATTAGGACCTATCCTAAAGCTGCATTGCATAATACCAATGTCTAATAATCAGTACAGTTGAACAAGTAAGATATGGCCAATATCACCCAACTGATTTGTAAAGTGATCATTTCTCCTTCACAATGGTAAATCTTAATTCTTCAGCTTTTCCAAATAAGTGTTTATCAATATGGTTATGTTGCTAGTACTTTGCATGTTCTGAGGTTCTTAATTAGGTGGTCTTATAAAATAAAATTAAAAATTAAAAATAAAAAAGGCGTTACCAAAACATTTGCAAGATATAGTGAATGATGTACAGGGACATACACAGTGAAGAATCACATCTCTTGATCAGTTCCAAACTGAACTATTGCATCCCTAGCTGCCTTAAACACACAATTCTAGTATTTTCTATTGCATTTGTGCTATGAAATAATGATTGGTGAAGTTTCTATGTTTCATGCAATTACAAAGATTAAGTAATGTACTACACCAATGTAAAACATGCTCAACATATTTTCAATATGCAGACCTCCTTAAGGAATATTAACCCATCAGAGTAAAGGTTACAGCTGTGTAGCTTCTCAGAAGTCAATTAAATCATTTCTTCATACCTTTGTATAGTAAATCAACTAGAAAACGTGGAACTTACTGATGCCTGAGGAACTTACTGATGCTTGGTTTTGTTTTGGCATAGTTGTAGGAATGCAAGTGAAGGCCAAGCATGAACCTGATGAACGAACGAACTGAAATTGCCATTATTCCACCTTGCTGCAAAAATTAGGGAGACGACATAGTTTTAATATTAAAAGCACTACCACTATGTAAGTGGTTACTCTGTAATTGAACATTCACAGGGTTCTGCAGTACGTTGTTCACTTAGGGTTGTAAATAAAACAAGCCATGTGATTGAAATTTGTTTTTTGCTTCAACTTAGTTCAAAAGCAAGCTTACGTGCATTTAGAATTTAAGTGTTTTTCTTTCATATGAATGATAAAAAATAATTTTAAAAATGTGGTACCATTCACAAAGGTTAGCAAATTGATTTTTATGGGATTTTTTTTTTTTTTTGGGGGGGGGGGTGGAAATGTAGTACTCCTGTTCATTTTTTTTTTTTCTAGATGTTGTTGTTGTTTCTTCCAGAAATCATTTAATCATTTCTTTGAGTTAACTGGCTAAAAAAAAAGAGAAAAAAGAGGAAAAAAGAATAGCTGGCTATGGCTTTGAATGTAAATATTTCCTTTAATAAAACACAGAAATGTCATGTTCAGTTAATAACTTTAACTTTATCCTCTTTGTTCTGGAGAGGAAAAAAAAAAGAAAGAAAAAAAAACTTTTATCTGCAAGAGGGTTAAAAACAGAAAACACTTCGAGGGAACACTTAGAAAATGAATTTGTTGGGTTGCCATTAAGCACCATGGAAATTAAAATAAACATTGCACTGACTAAGAAACATTAACAACAACAACAAAAAGTTTGTATTGAAAAAAATCTTTACATGGTTTAGAAACACATTCAGCGCAATTTGACATCATCTTATTTACACAGATCAAATAGTGTCATTGGTCTTCTTTTAAATTTAGATATATTAAAGATAATTTTTAAGTGTATAAAAGCATTGTATCTTGTTTCTTAAGCTAGTGTTGCAAGCATTGCTTGCTCATAGTTACATATTATAAAGAAGAAATAAAGGAAAGATATGAAAAAAAATAGTGAAGCATGTTGTCCTGAAGCATCTATACAAATGCTAGTGATTCTATTTGTTCAAGCTTTCTCATTTCTTTCAATTTGTGAGGCAAAGCTGTTGGGAAGATGGTTTCCCAATGACTGAAGCCTGGATGACTGGAGATTTGGATAAAAGAGAAGACTGATGAAGGGAATTAAGAAGTTACAAATGCCTTTTTCCTTGAAGTAGCCATTGTAGTGATAGAACGATCAAGTTATGTTTTTTTTCCTAATTTGTAGCAAATGTATGTGGATATTTGTTTAATAAGGTTCTCAATTCCAATAATTTTAACTGGAAGAAAATATAGCCTTCTAAATGCTTGATGCTAACACATTGTGTTTGAATCACAGAGGCTTTGAACTTGAAATACATACATGATAAAGATGATAAACATCTCATAAGAATTGCTTTCCGGGTCAAAGATAAGAACTGAAATTAAGTAGTTTAAATAAGAAGCATGCCTGTAAAAGTGACTATGGAAACAATTGTACAAGGTAGATTGAATTTACATATATTTCCTTTACAAAAAAATCTGTTGCTTGAATTTATTATAAAAAATAAAATGTAATGTACTTAAAAAAAAAATAAAAATATTAATGCAATTACTCTTGACAGCCAGTAAAAGGAAACACAGCAAAATTTTATAATGGAGGCAAATAATTTAAAATTATTTAGTGACATAAGGCCATTTTCTTTCCTTAGTCATTTGTTTGCAGTTTCCATTTTGAGAATATGTGTGCAAAAAAACCCATCAATATCCCTAATCTTAGATCACTTATCTGCATTATGTTAGGATTGCTATAGATTGGTGGAACAGGTTCTCAGTACTGAGAACTTTATAGTTAGTGAGCTATTCAGGTATGATTTAATCTGTGTCTAACATGCCTCAACTGAAGAGGTAGTGAACTAGAAGAGCGTATTCCTGTCCAAATCAATTTGGCATGGCATTCTAAATGATGCTTGTCAATTATTATACTTACTCTCCTCTTCCATGATAAACTTAAAAACTTTTATCATCAGGATTTCAAACTTTTGCTTGGTTACTTTCTCAAAACAAAATTTTACTACTTGGTTTTGTGAGCTGTTTCATATAAAGCTACCATCATGCATTTTGACATGTAGCTTGAGAAAATGCAGGATAATGAAGGCTATACTAGACAACAGAGCTGAAGTTTACAGTAAAAGTCTGGAAAATTATATGAATTTCTAGGAAAACATGGTGTTTCTCTTAAAATTATTAGGCTGAAAAGGAGATGGTATTGCAACTCCTCACTAGTCTAGTATCAAGAGTTGACATTTGTCTTTTCTTTTTTTTTCTTTTTTTTCCCCAAGAATTTCTTATTGGCAAAATTCTGGGTAGCCAAGAAAATCTCTTGCGATGTCAGTGGGTTAGGTTTTTGACTTTCTTTTAGGAATGACAAATAACTTTAAGTCCCTTAATGTACACATTTATGTTGAGAGACAATTCCAAAAGACAGATGCTTGCTGCTCTCTGAGTAGCTGTCATTGGAGTGAAGGTAATCGTCAAGTAGATATTCAGAGACTGTGAATGAAGTGTAGTAGGTATTTATAAAGTAGAAGAGTTCCCTGCCTATTATCATGTTCCTTTGATTGTCTGTACTACCAAGATTTGATGTTAGTGAGCTTTGATTGCTTAGTCTGCCCTGCAGCCTTTACAACAGGAGGCCAAGATATAACCCCTAAGGTGAAGGGCACAATACTTATCTTTGTGTTGCAGCAATCTGGTGCAAAGAAAACTTTGAAGCTTCAAGATAAACAAAACATAAGGGTTGTCTCTTTGGAGCATTTCTGTACTGAGTGGAAGCTTTGATTGTGCGTTTCATTAGTGGAAAAGAAAGTAGAGTGCTTACAGAGTTTTACAGACAAGAATTAAATACAGTTTGGCTTTGATCTTGTGCAAGGATTGTTAGCAGTCTATGTACAGTTAGCATATGCAGTAGAATATAGCAATAGCGCATGAAGAGTTATAATGATATATATTATCTTTCCATTGTTAAAGCAATCACATTGTGTAATTTCTCATGTAAGTCCAGCTTACTAAGTATGCCAGAAAAAGATTACTTAGTGTGAAATAGCTTTTGAAGTTGTGAAATCATGTGACTGATACCATGTAGTCAGCCTAAATATTTTTTGCAAAATTTGAATGCCTCAGGAGGGAATGTCATCCATCATATCTGAGAGCAATTTGGTTTTTTAACATTTCACTGACTACCAAGACCTGACTTTTACTGGCTGAACTAGAAACAAATATTAAATAAAGAGAAGAGCTATTTTCAGCCTGTCTCAAAATGGTTGATTTGTTCCTTTCAGTTTGTACAGATGATTTGATAAAAACAAACTCATGTTTTTTCTGACTCAGCCACATGTGAGGCATTTGGAGCAGAAGTGTAGGCAGTACTGTGCAATATATCTGATAGGTAAGGCAATGACAAAGTTTAAATATATATGTATAAATGGTAGGGTGAGATAATAAGGAAGAAAGAAAACTGCATAATAATCCTCTGTAAGAGTGTGTGTGTGTGTGTGTGTGTGTGTGTGTGTGTGTGTAAAAACCTTTCTACAAGTCTATTTCTTGATCTGCTGGGGAGAGACAGATGGGAAGATGATTTTTACTGGTTCTCACCTATGTTTTCTATTAAATAGTACCACAGTAAAATGGAATTTGTTTTATACAGCTATACAATTGAGAATGTCATCTATCATGTGTATGCATATGCTTATGTATATGTAAGATGGTGTGAAGTTTGAAAAATGCTGGATCTCTCTTTTCTCCTGCAAAGTTCAGTACTACTTGTATGATGATCCTTAATTGTTTTAATAAAACTGAAAATATGTTCCGTGACCTGCCACCCAAATACTCTCTTTAAAACATTTAAAGTTTGTTCATATTGAATAACCTAAAATGTTAAAAAGCAGAGAGATACCAAACATTCTTCTGAGATGTGTATATTTCTTCAAGAAGGCAACCTAGGAATTCAGCTCAATACTATCCTATGGCAACAGTATTTTAGTCCTGGCTGTGGTCTTAGCATGTATGTGCAATGGGAGAATGAAAAACACTTTTTCCATATTTTATTCTCTCTGCTGTAATATCCCTTCCTTCAGCAATGCTAAATACTCACAATGGGTATAAAGATAATTATCCTCTGACTTTCTAAATATCAGTTTATTTCAAAAATGGAACCTGCTTCTACCGTTCTCTGGAACGTACCATTTAGAACTGGATATCAAGGTCACACAAACCATTCACCTAATCCATTGTGGTTGAAAACATCTTTAATACCCATCTACAAGAGTTGGGCCCTCAGCCTCTTTGGGTCCAGAGGCTGTAAACCACTGCTATTACCTCTCCTCTGAATGCACCTAATCCTTTTTTGAACTCACCCACATGCTCTTCTTTTTACAACTTCCTGTGGTAACAAATTCAATTATATAATTACTCACTGTATGAAAGTGCTTCTTTTGTCTTTAAACGACTGCCTGGTATCTGCTTTGGGCACCCTCTTTTTGTACTGTGAGGAATTGTGAGCAAATAATTAATTGGTTATCTTTTAAAAAGTTCATGACTTTTTTTTTTTTAAAATTTCTAACCTGTTTCTACTCAAGAGTATCGCTTTTTCAGGTTTAAGAGCTCAGGACTATTTTTGCATAGAAACCATTTGCAATTTCTGTTGTTCTTTTCGCTATGTACCCTTTGTATTTTTCTTGCATTCTTTTTGAGATGTGACTAGAACTGCTGAAGATTTGGACTTAGTACAATCATATTCCATTTTGTTCTCAATTCTTTCCTACTAATTCTTAATATTTTTGTGTTTTTGGCTGATGCTGAATGCTGTTTTCAGAGAAGTATCCAAAATGACTCAGATTTTTTTCCTGACTGGTAAAATGTAACAATGGGCTCTGATTTAGCTAGGTATATTTTAAGTTTATTTTTTCCATATGTGTTGATTTACAGTTTTTCAGCAGTGTCCATTTTATAATTTTCAGTTACTCGATATCTTATTACTCACCTTGGCTGGCTTTAGACCTGATTATCCCATCTCACCTTTCATCAGCTGTTGTTGTACATACCTTCTTTTCCAGATCCTTCATGATGATGTTGAACACCACAATCCCTACGGGATTGTCCTCTCTGCACCAGAAAGACAGACCTGTAACTCCTACCCCTTAACTTCTTCCTTAATCTGAGAGGTCTTTTTTCTTGTCCTGTGAGTTTTCTTTCCTTCAGATATCTGGTAAAGCGTCTTTTCAAAAACTTCTCTTGGAAAATATGTATGGCCTGTGTTAAAATGCTTGTTGTCTTCTGTAAAGAAATTTAATGAAACAGCAAAGTCCTGTACAGGCCTGTCTATGTCATTCTTATAGCTACATCTATTCAATAATAACACGTGAAGATCATAACTGTCCTACAGAAGAAATTAAAATAAGCAACTAGAACCAAAGTCTTAGATGATAATAAAATTAAAAGCAATCAGTCCTCAACTGAGATATGTTTCATTTTGGCAGAATACTAAAGCACTTCAAGGTCAATCTCAAGGAGGTGTTTGGACAGAATGAGCATCCTTTCTTGTTTATTCTATTTGCTTTCATCTCAGTCTCTTTAAGATTTTTATTTGCCTTCAATACCTCAGGTAGTTAATGTGCAGTGTCTTGTTTCCATCTGTGCTGGAATGCTGTTCGGAGGCATTCTAATACCCTAAAACTTTGTTTAATAACATAACTTCTGAAGCAATGGTATTTCAGCATTTCTTCTGTTTTAAATTTCTTAGCGATATAGTTCTATGGTACTGTTAAACTTCAGTGACTTGCTATATCCTTAAAGCACATTTTCTAAATAGCCATTTTCCCCTGTTCTATATCTTTTGTTTCATAATATATTAGGTGATTGAATCTTTTTGTAACATTCTACAACTGTTTTAAGGTTAAGATATAAAGTAGCCCTCATTCCATTACCTCAGCATAACTTTAAACATTTAGCTTATTTAATAGGAAAAGAGTAAAAAAAATAAAAAAATAAAATGGGAAGACAGTAAATGTTAATGTATACAGACTATAGACTTATGAGTTATCTATAAGCAGGTAAATAATATATTTAGTTTCTTCTGATTTTATATAAAATTATAATTGGACATCTATCACAGTTTCTTAAGACAGTAGTGACAATAGAAATACTAAATTTGAGTATAGCTGATAAAGCACTAAGAGTGACTGGTTCTGTTAAGTTCAGATAAATATCAAGATGTGATTATTGCTTTTCCCCCTTATTGCCACTCTGAGCCTCTACCAGACGTTATCAAACGTCTAACAGCTACAATGAATCAGGAAATGTCATGCAACCCCAGCTTGAGATAAACTGCAGGTTGTGAACTGAGAAGAATGAGAGGCAAATACATACCTTATCTACTTACTCTTACTGTAGAGGTAGTACACTTTGGAGGAGACACAGAGGATGATGACTAGAGTGGAATCTTACATTTCAATGGCAAATCTTGACACAAGATATGTTCTGCTTTCCTTTTCAAGTCTCTTCCATAAGTAACTCTGCTCCCTTTATCCCTTCCTCACTTCCCCCGTTTTTCATTTTAGGTTTTGAGGCCAAAGTTTTATTTATATATATATATATATATATGTTTCATAAAGATATAAGCCCAGAAGTCTGTCACTCTCCCTGTAGAAGTAATTCTCTGTTTTAAGCTCGTCTCTTCACTAGGGGCTTCTTGTGCCCAACACTTTTATATATATATATATATATATAAATTAAAAATTTAAATAATAAAAATTTAATTTAATTTAAATAAAAAATATATTATATATAAATTATTTTTAATAAATAATATTAATAAATAAGTGTGTTTTTTTTTAGATGTTGATGAGATGAGATTACGCATAAAACTGGTACATTATTTTTGGATCTACTCCTGGATGTAATCAGTAAAGGAATGCTGTTGGCTGAATAATATTATCAGGGAAAGATTTTGACAAATTGGAAATAAACATTTTGCTGCATTCAGTTTATGCTGTTTCAGAAGAGCAGAGCTATTGTTTGGCTCAAAGCTTTGCTCTGAACTGTATAATTACCCAAAAAATGTGGCTTTTTGTTACAGTGCATGACAGTCAATCCATGAAAATTCCTTTCTTGTTCTGATAGCTTTGACCTTTTCTAGCTTTCCTAGTTCTGTTTTTTGGAGGATAATCTTTGAAAACTGCAAGAATAAGGTTAGCAAACAATCTGTCTTTACAGCCTTAGAGTTTTGTATTTGGTAGCTTTCTAAGGACAAGAAAAAGTTGTGTCTTTCCTACTAGGCTTTCCAGTATATACAAGCCAATCAAGATTTTTTCCAAATTACCACAAATTACTATGCTCCTGAATATAAAACTTCAGCCAATAACCAAAATGGGCCTCGCTTTCTTCCATGTGAGTACCTGTAAATCCTGCTGAGATGGATTTAAAAGCAGGAGGAATTACGTACTTTGCTTGTTTAAATCTCGTTTTAGGAGCTTAGCTTTGAGGCTGCACATCTGAAAATGCTGATTTCAGCATAGTCCATGTCTGGTGTACTTCTGTGTTTCCTTAAAGTGAGGTAAGCAGCAGTAGATGGTTAAATTCTTAGAGTCCTGCAAGTTAGTATCTTGAGAGAAAAGCAATGTAGGAAGATTAAGTTGCTATTGGAGTGGATAGTCGATAGGAGTCCTCTATTTTTGAGGACACTCGTGAAATAAAGCCTTGTTATCATGGCTTTTTTTGCATTACAGTGTTTTCCTGATCCTGGAATTCTGTAGACAAGGACTTTATATGATCAATATAGGGGAAAGTCAAGTCAAGAATCTCTTACTTTTGTATTAGTAACGATCTGTCTTCCCTTGTTTTGGATTCTGATAAAGCCTAAGAGCAGAGCTTTGAAAACAGGAAATATGAGCTTGCTTTTCCTTTCTCTTGGACAGCTGTCATTTTTCTGACCATCCTTACAGCAAGTCAGCAAATGTCATCTTTGTTCTTTCAGAACTGATACATGCTTTCTCCCCTTTTCCCCACATTAAAATAAAGAGCTTAGTGTGTTTTGTTTATTTGTTTGTTTTTCCCTCCTGAAGCTACCTCATTTGAAAATAATGATAAAGCAAGGGCAAGTTGTTTCTTCTGCAGTTTTGGCTGTGGCTGCCACTGGGAAGTGTCCTTCTGGTAGACTCTGTTTCTTGACTGTACTATGTATAGTTCAGACCAAGGAAATGAATTTGACATCTAAGAGCAGGAGAGAATCAGAGCACTTTGCTCCTCGAGCTAGAGATGACCTGAGAGAGCCTTGCAAGTACTTCCTGAGATTAGGTCTCCCTCCTGGAACATCGATAATTTCAGACTGGGGACAAGTAGGCAGAATCCTACTTCTTTTAAGTTATCAGTTGAAGTACCTTTGTAGTTGTGATGCCAGTATAATGCATCTCTCTATCAAAAGTTCAAATTAAAAGATGCAGGGCAGTTGAATCCTTATTTCAAGGACATGTTTGCGTTGGGAGTTTGTTCAGATTTCTGATCTGAATCAGAACATGCTCCAAAGTACAGAAAGCCATAATGGAGGTTGCTTGCAGGAGAAGAATGCAAAGGAATATTTTATTTTATAAGACATAAGAACAACTGTGTCATGAGCATCCCTAATGTAACAGTTTCTATGCTAACAGTACTTACGCATGATGTGTGGAGTTTGGATAATGTATTTTATCTCAGTCTCAATTACCACATCATCCTGTCTGATGGAATACCTGTGCAGCCTTTAAATTATTAAATCAAATACTCTTCACTGGTTTCACCCATAAGTTCATAACTGACAATTTAGCATAATTAGCTGAAGAGGGAATACTTGATGGAACAGATACAAATAAGTTCCTCATCTGAGATTCATTCAGACCACAGCTAATTTAGTTAGTAGAATGCACATTGAATTTCTTTGCTAAATTTAGCAGTATCAGGGGGGCCTTTCTCACTTTAGATATGGTGAGTCTTTATTTTTAAATCTCAGCATTGTGTTCTTTTAAAAAAAAAACTTTGTCTGAACTACTGAAAGTCTGACTTCATGTGGTACATAAGTTGAATGGTCCTCTTCACAGCACACCTTTTAAAAACCAAAGTTAAATTAAAAAAAAAAGGATTTGTAAGAACTTCGTAGTGTGAAAACGATGCTGTATGAATACATCTGAAAGGTACTTTTCAGCATATTTTTATTATGGTCCCAGAATAATATTTTCAGTAACAATAACACAACCCACAGAAAGCAGTGGATGATTCAGCACTATAACAGAAACGTCTTCTGCAAAAGATGCTTGCAAAACCTTGTATTGCTTCAATGTATCCTTTGAGCAAGAATATGACTTTTGGCATGGGTTTTGCATTGATTTTTTTCCCTCTTTGGATAATCCTGAAATGAATTATCATGCTTTGTCCACCTACTTTTTTTTACTATGTCCTATTTCTGAAGCTTGATACTTATATAAGAAATTAGCATAGCTGTTAGCTTTCAAACTGTTTATATTCCCAGCAAGAGCAACTGACAGTCTGCATTACAAAACTGGTGTGTTATGGCTTATTCAGCCATCTAGATCTTATGTTAGCAGGAGTGAAGGGGTAAGGGTTTTTGTTTTGTTTTTCTGACCTAATACATCATGGATACATCATCCCTGTATCTAGTTTGAGACGTTAAAGTATAGACGACTGTGCTGTTGAATGAGTGGAAAAAGTGACTGGATCATTAGGTTCAAATAATACAGTTCATACTCTGCCTGGCACTACAGGTGAAGGTGCTTGAGGGTCTGTCCTTTTTGTTAGGCATGGATGTCAAAGAGAAACACACTCCCAAGAGATTTATTTTACCACAACTTATTTTGACCCCCCCAGGATGTTGTTAAACTTGAGCATAATTAGGGAGAGCCACTAAAATAGTCAGTAGGTACACATCCTGTGAGGAGAGTCTTATGGAACAAACTGAGATTGCTTAGCCTGAAAAAGAAACTACTTAAGCAGGGTCTAACAGCAGTCTTGCAGTATGTAAGATGTTAATGAAAACATGGACTCGCAAACTTTACTGAAGTGCATGGCAGGAGAATAAGAAGCAATGGTAATCAAGTATGACAAAGGAAGTTCCAGTTTTACATAAGGAGAGAGGGAGGAATCACTGGGGAGATAATTATACACTGGATCAGGTCTCAGAAATTCTGCAGCTTGCCTTTGGAAGTTTGCAACTTCCCATTGGACCAAGTCCAAAGCAATAAAACAAGTGTCAAGCCTGCTTCAAGGAGAGTTCTTTGCTTCTGGAAATTGATCCTCCAGTCTGACCACAGTGATATATAAGCGTGGTCAAGTAAACAGCATTTAGTCTGCAAAATAACAGCTTATTTGAATAAGATGATCCTATAGTTACTTATTTCCTGGTGTAAAGCAATGTTTTAAAAACTCTCTGAAATTGGTTTCTTTTTTTTTTTTTTTCTCATAAGCAAGAAAGAAACATATCCATGCTCTTTTGGATATGTTGATTTTTTGTAATTGCAAACAATAGTATTTGTGTATCACTACAGTAAGCAACCAGGAATCTGTTTTTGTGCTGGAAGCATAAATAATATGCTTAAAATAAAACACTTTTTTTTTCTTTGCTTCTTTGCCACTTATCTATGCAAGATGGAGAACTTTAGTATAATCTCCTTGCTTGAAAGACTGCAATTGCCTTTTAAAAGCACTGTTTATTGTTAGTTTGTTCAACAAAGTATGGCCCCGGGGATTGCCATTTCTAATTGGGAAAGAAAGAATTTTGTTAAATTTCTTCATTTGGAAAATGTTTTGCTTGACTAGCAACAAGACTCGTGGGTCACTAAGTAATGGTGTTCCGCCCTAATTATTTTTTAACTTACTTATGTATCTGAGTTAGGTCTTTGATAGTAACTTTCTTCAAATTATAAAAAGTAGATATCCAGTTATGCTGGAAAACAGAATATTTTGCAGAATGCTTATATTTTCAAATACATTTTTTATATATTACTTGATGTGTCAACCTTTAGATTTAGAAGAAGAAGAAAACAAACACACACAGCAGCAAATTTGTTTTCCTTTTACATTAACTAAGAATATAGTCAAATGCCAATTAGGGAGAATTTCAGCTCAGGTTCCCAACTCAGCCTACATCACAGACAAAAATAAATGTGTAACTAGAATGTGATGTATAATACATGCAGTCTAAACAGTAGCAATTATCTAGGTTTCTCCACATCTTTGAGAGGCGATAGAAGAAAAAGAAATCCAAATGACTGTTACTGACTTCATGATGCTTATTTATGCAAAACTATGTTTGTCTATAATATTATCTGCTGGTATTATTTAAATACTGTCACTAGCAATTTCCATTGGGCTCTTTATCAATGTACAGTTCCTGCATTAGATAATTATTTCAGGACCACAGGACCAAGATTGATGCTACCTCCTAAACAAACTATCATGTTTCTTAAAAATAGTAGGTTATTTAGGAGGAGGAAGAGACCAAAATCTTTTGTCACATGTCATTTTCAGTTCTTCTGGATTTTATCTTATTTTAAGGTCACTACCTTCTATGTTGTAACATGATAGGAAATATCTGGAGGAAAAACTTAGCTCTGGATTCCTTTTGAACCCTCCTGAATGACACTTAATGTACTATTCTCCCAGTCTTCTTCACACTTTCTTGTATGCTGTTTTTTATGCTTAGAAATCCTTATTCCCCATGCCAAATATCCACCCACTCCATATTCACAATCTTCCTGTAAACTGCATTTCCTTCAAGGCTATCAAAAAAAATCTGCAGTTAAGAAACATATCAACTCTGCCTTGTAATCTGACAGTCTTCTGATCACCAGATTTGCTACTGCAGGCTGAATTCTTTAACTGTGAATAAATCAGGGCCTAGTTTTTTTCCTAGTATCACATGTGCTATCTTATTCATCAAATGTATACATTAAAGTACCCCAACGTTCAGCCCAGCTGGTTTTTTAGAAGCCATCTGCCTGAACTCTGTTGTTTGTTGTCTTGTCAGTCTAGCTGAAAGCCCACTGATGATTGAAGAGAAGAAAAGAGGTCACTAAGTAGGATGAGGTAAAAAAAAAAAGAAAATGTTTGTAAGTTAACAGAATGTGTGGAAACGTGTATTTCTAAATTACAGTGTGTGTGTGTGTGTGTATGTGTGTGTCAGGGGGGTGGGGTGGTTGTGGTTTTTTATATATATTTTTTTTTTCCATTTTCATAAAACAAGGGAAAGAATTGTTGCAATGATAAAAAAACAAATACTGATGGGCTTGATCAGTTGACATTTAAAATGCAGGAGGCCTATCTGAAAGTTTCAGGATGATATCATCTGTTCGGCAGTTCTGACTATTTCAAGACCTAAGCTGGCACTGGACATACATGTGCACTGTTATTCATATGTAGCAAAGGGCTGTTAAATGATTTTGAAAGACAGATTTCTGTGAGGTAAATGATCTACCATGATGAAAATCATAAATTGCTATCTGGTTCATTGTTGGATATCTTTTTCCTGGATAAGGATTTGAGTTTAAACCTTTAGTAAGGTCAGTGAAATAAAGGTAGTTTTCACCCGTATTTGAAAGACTGAACCATGTGCCTTGATATTCATTTTCATATCTTCCATTTTCTGAAGAAAAGTACTTGCAAGAGAAATAAACCTAAGCATTGACTGCTAACAAAAGAACAATAATGTAATTGTTGCTAAAACAAAGCCGACAGATAATATTTCACAGCCAAAAAAAATGCAGTTTTCAGATACAGTTGCAATCTTTTAATAAGTCTTAACTTTGTGTTTAATTATGTTAAAAATAATTATCTGTGTGTGAAATCCTAATGTCTACTTGATTTTTTCTTTTAAAGTATCATGGAAAAGCCTAAAACTGAGACCAAAATGGATCCTACTGGAATTAAGTACATAACTCCCAGAAAACATAGTACGTTAATCTGTTGGAGTTAGTTACTGAGTTTCTTGTTATGCTGATGTAAAATCTTGCATGCACAACCAAATACGTGCTTGCTGTATTTTTCTTACACTTCTATTAGTTTCTTTCTTGGTTATATTATCACAGAATCATAGAATGGCTTGAGCTGGAAGGGACCTAGAAGATCACCTAGTTCCAACCACATGCCATGGGCACCTTGGAACTCCCACCAGACCAGGGCCCCAGGGCCCCATTCAACCTGGCCTTGAACACTTCCATGGATGGGGCATCCACAGCTTCTCTCTAGGCAACCTGTTCCACTGCTTCACCATCCCCTGAGTGAAGAATTTCTTCCTTATATCTGATATAAATCTACCATCTTTTAGTTTAAAGTCATTGTTCCTTGTCCTGTCAGTACACTACCTGATGAAGAGTCCCTCTCTATCTTTCTTGCATGTCCCCGTTAGGTACTGAAAGACTTCTGTAAGGTCTCCCTGGATCCTTCTCTTCTCTAGGGTGAACAACTCTAGCTCACTCTTAGCTTGTCTGTATTAGAGAGGTGCTCCAGCTCTCTCTTTGTTTTTGTAGCCTTCCTCTGGATTTACTATAACAGCTCCATGTTCTTAAGCTGGGGGCCCCAGAGCTGAATGCAGCACTCCAGGTGGGGTCTCACAAGAGCAGAGTAGAGGGGAAGAATCACCTGCCTTGACCTGCAGATAATTCTTTTTATGCGTGCCAGGGAATGGATGGCTTTCTGGGCTGCAAGTGCACATTGCTGGTTCATCCTGAGATTGTCATCAACCAACACCCTTAAGCCCTCCTCCTCAGGGCCACTCTCACTCCATTCTCTGCCCAGCCTGTATGTGTGCTTGGGATTGCCCCAGCCCATGTGCAGGACCTTGCACTCGGCCTTGTTGAATTTTGTAAGGTTTATTGTTGTGACAAAATTATTCATGTTTATCCCCTTCCTCTTAGGTTGCAATCTGGAAGCATTATAATTGTCTAGAATAATTAAGTTGCATTAAGTTGTTGGAAGATTCTTCTCGGTACTTCTCAAAATGAAAGTAGATGCCTTGAATTCATGTAGTAGTTGCATACACGTTGCTTGCAAAAGTATCATTCTGTACAGCTGTAAACCCTATTTTATTTATCTTCCAGGTTGCACCTTGTATAACTGTATGGATATTATTGTAGGAGGAACTCAAATCACTACCATCATTACAGAGATACCTTATATTAGTCCTGGGGCTATGACCATGTGTTTTAGTAAACAATAACTAAAATGCCATCTTAATATATTGCAAAATAGGTATTAAATTTATGAGATACCAACTTCTTAACATAATAAATAGATGCAGTAGAAAGCCATTTTTTATATGTTGTGGATAATAAGGAAAGTATCTTCTAATTTCCATGTAGTATGTGTTGTCACATAAAAATGTAAATGAGTCAACTTTAGCTGTTTTTTCTTTTCCAGTGGATGTTCATATTATACAAAAACTTTGAAGTGCCAGTGCAAAATCTTAGAGGTTTTCTCTTACGATGTTCTGAAACGGTTGTTACGTTGTTTTTTCTTGGGTTTCAAATACGGAAACTGCTTATGTATGCCAACAAACTGTGTATCTTAAATGCTGTAACAATGCTTTGTGCTTGAGAAGGTTCCCCTGTAATACAAACATAAGAAAAATACTCTGGTTTCATCACACTTTGTTTGAGTATAGGGGCAAAACATGATTCAAAATGCTCTATTAATTCTGTATGCTTTTACAGCTGTATAAAAGGAATGCAAAAATATACCTTTCTAATATGGTAACATTTTACAACCACTTTGCAATACAACAAAGAGAAAAGTTACAAAAAGCAGCTCACAGTTGTCCGGTTCATCTGTGTTCATGAGTATGTAACTCCCATTGTTGGCAAATAACAGTTGCTTCACTTGACTGGAGGCAGCATAAGCTCAATAAATATTAATAAAAGTGTTTTCTTAACTGTTAATTTCTGCTTTTTTTTTTTTTTTTTTTTTTTTTTTTTTCCTCTTCTATATCCTTGTGATGTGACAGAGCATTTGAGGTCATCTGCCAAGCTATCAGTGGAGATGGAGTAAAGCACCTTTAAGCCTTTGCTAACACGGTGCTCAGCTGTGACTCAGAGGGTAAGTTAGCTGATCATACTTAGCTTTCTCTGCTGTGGTAAAATGAGCTGTAGAGAGAACACACTGAAAGCCAAGGGCCTCTAAATACTTTTCCCTTTTATGGAATAGAGCTCCCAGATCACCATTTCCTGGAGATTGTACTCTAAGCCTACACAATGGTAAAAGTAAGTTCTCTGCATTCACTGATCTATATCTGACTACAAATTTGAGCTCAGGATCATTTTTTTCCTAACTATTTTAAGCAGTAAGTTTACAGTAACAGACAAATGTTAAGAAGCACCCCATCCTCTCTCTTTTTTTTCCCCTTCTTCCTTTAAATGTTTTATCTTAATGTGGGAATAAGTAGAATCTGGTGAACAGCATCGGTATTTTGTTCTTTTTTAACTCATTTTGTAGGTGCAGGAGGCTTGTGCAGACTAATGTTCTAGAACTTCACCCATGTCTCTTCTTCTTGTGACATGTGAGTTAATAATCTCTACAAGTATTCAATTTTGGAAAGGTAATTTTGAAGGTCTTGCAATTTCAAGAGTTGTTCTTGGAATCATTTACTCTGGTAAAAATACTGCAATAATCTCATGACAGTCTTGGATAAGACAGAGCTAGTTCAGACAGAGCTTGTTCAATGCCTAGCAAAAGATGAATCTTGCAGTAGTGTTAGTGACTTGGATACTAACATGTTCTTGTGCACCTTGACCATTTTTAAGGTGCAGTTATATTTTGGTATCTATCCTTTCAATATCATAAGGAATAATTATTCTGTGTGTTTTAGTTAGCATTTCACCGTATTGCATGTATTGTTAACAGATCACTTTCTTCTTTGGCTGAAATATATTTATGCTTGTAGGAGATAAAGCTGGTGAAGTTAATGGCAGCATGACTCCAAAAGCTGTTCAGCTGGCCAGATGAACCAGGCTTAGTACCAGGATCGTTACACTCTCTGTGCTTTGGGTTAGGCTTCAATGGCTTCAATAAGTTGTTAAGATGTTTTTGTAGGTAGAGATGCTGAATTTCTACAGCTTCCAAGGCTGTACTCCTTTCTAATGTTCTAATGAAAAAGGGAAAAATGTATCTCTAATAAATTCTTCACAGACATTTCTTTCTTCTTTTTTTTTTTCTACATCTGTGAGATGCAGATAGGCTCCTCTAGTTCTTGGCAGTGTTCTGATTAAGCCCTCTTTTTCTATATGTTTTGATTCTCCCTGACACATACTGGGGCTAATTTTCATTACCTGATCAAATAGGCATAAGGTCACTTCAACAAAAAGATGGAAGAAGACCATTGCTTCACTAGTATTTTATGGTCCCATCATATCTAAACCTTCCCATTTCCTACTAGTATCAGAAATCAGTAGTTAAGACATAAAATGGGAGAACTCCTTGCACAGCGTGAAGAAAGAAGTTTGCTCCACTGGTTCTATGCATTTGCATTTATAAGATGTGATGTTTTCTGTTTAGCAAGCACAAAGTCTTTAAGGGATTTGGTCTTCTGGTTTTAAGAACACTGCACAGCTTAAAAATCATGATTCAGAAATTCTGATTGATATAGTCTATGAATTAAACTATATGTTTACATATTTTGTTGAAACAGCAAAAGTAGTAGCCCTTATTTCCGCACCCAAGCAGATCATCAAGGTGTGCAGATGCTCTTTTTGTTTGAAGAAATTTCAGAATATGAATAAACATATGCAACCTTTTTGTTTTTACAGTTCTCAGAACCAGAGCTTTCTGGAGAGGTAATAGAGAAAAAAAAAAAAAGTTCAGAAGAACAAATATTCCCACTTATCAGCCCCACAAAGACTTGGAACTTCTTCCTTTCTTTATGATAGCTTTTTAAGGAAGTCCGAGTAAGGTTCTAATTGTGTCAGAAAGTGGCTGAACTCAGTTGACTCCAAATCTGGGAGTTGTTAATGTGGTGTGAATTCATCTTTCTACCCTTCATTCTCACTTGGCTGTACTTTCTATGCTGCATCTCTAAAACAACACAGCTTGAGATTTTTCTCTTTCTATTTTTAGGTAAGCCTGTTGACTTCTTTATCTTTTAAATTTTTCTCTGCCTTTTAAATCTGAAAAATGAACTGAAACTTCATGTGCTTAATAGCTCTTTCTTGTATCAGTATGACTTGCGTTACTTTTATTTTTGTTGAAGTGTACTAGGAACTCATCTAAGACAAAAAATCAGTTTGATGCCTAAACTTTTATAGCTCTGCACAGGACTCTGGAACTTTTGGCCATGGCTTAAAACATTCCTGATTACTCAGGCCCAGCATTCTGTTGAATTGAGCCTATCAGAACCATTATAAATTCATAATGAAAATGCTAACAGAGCTTGGATAAATAGCCAAATTAATCTCCTTTTTTTTTTTTTTTTTTTTTCTTTTCTTAGAATGAGTTCTTGCAAATACAAAAAGTTGGTTAGGATGACAGCATCAGAGATGAACAGCAAGTCCATGTCGTTTTTTCATTTCTGTGCCTCTGTCTGATCTTTACTGTGCTTTTGAAAAAAAATACCATTATTCCATTGAAGTCCTTTTTAATGTGTTTAGTGTGTTTTTAATAGTTGGTGACTATTGTTTGGTACAAAAATACTTAACTGCTGAAATAGAGGTTTAACACAACTGCTATCTGCTTGATCTCTGTGGGTTTATTAAAATATCATCTCAAATGTCTGTTTTCCGTGATATTACGGACTTTAAAGATTTTAACATGTTTATTAAGGAAAAATATTTTTTATTCATGGAAAACTTTTATTTGGTTGCTTTTATTTGGAGTTAGAGGTGGGTAAAATTGTGATACAAATTGAGCTTTCACTTATTGCAGTAGAACTAAAAATTAACCTGTAACAGGTTCTACAAAAGCTTGAAATTTGCTCTTACAGTGATTAGCATATCTCACTCCAGGAAATAAATATACTGTTTGGAGACAGTGGGGAAAAAAAAAAGAAAATAGTCATCTCTGCATTGGTCTTCATAATGACATAATTTGTGTTGCATCTTTTCCAGTCTTTACCAAAGGACTTTGATGGAATAATGGTATTTTTTTCAAAAGCACAGTAATGCTTGTGTACAGATGTTTTTTTCAGTGTATTAGTTCTACCTGAAATTTCAGATGAAGTGGACTTGTATCTGATTCTTCTAGCAAAAGAGAAAATGGACTTTCCAATAGAATGTGAAATAAATCTCGTAAATCCATAGGTCTTAGCTACTTCTGTAGTCTAAAGTTTTCACACATTATGTAGGTTTAACAAGTTCTGTGAAGGCTGAGATGAGGAACTTGTCGCTAGTGAGGCTGCTTCGGTATTTCCTGTGACTATCTTCTGCTGATTTAAAATAAAAATATATATGCACTGTCTGTTTATATGTATAAATATATAGTATTTTGACAATTATATATATATTTTTAAATTTTAATTTAATATTAAAGAACTTATTGTTTTATTCTAAAAATGTTCCCTGCCCTTCCCTGAAATGGATAGGAAAACTGTAGAAAATTAATTTTAGGTTGTCAAATTCCTTGAACTTTAAATCATCTTACCATCACCACTCTTTTGCTCCATCCATCTTAATCTCTAAAAGAATAAAAGGGTAATGATGAAATTAGTCATTCATCAATTTTGGGAGATGATGAGGTTTTAGACATTGAACCTCTGTTGGATGTGTATATTCAGCTCCTTGACCTACTACTGAAGTTGTTACTACATTAAAGTTTCAATGTAGAGCTCCATTCTATACACAGCTGCAAATTAACTGTTAAAGGAGTATAGTTGACAGTGCAGTCGGTTACTATATACCCAACTGTCTCTGATAACCGCCTCTCTCTCACTTGTAGGCGCCACCAAGGAATCGAATGATTTATTTATGAGGACTGTTCCTTAACTGACGGTAGGTGTCAGAGTAAGTCTTGTAATACACTGCAGCTAAAAGGATTTAACACCGCTGATTTCTCTACTTCAGACTATTTTGCATGCTTTAATGCTTACAATATCCTTGTGAAGGCAGTAGCTAAAGTTGATACTAACAACAATAATTTTCTCAGCTAGTAGACAGTGATTTTTTTTCCCTGTTCAGGCATTACTGGTATTTTGCTTCAAAAGTGTACTGCACAGTGCTTACGCAGATGTACACCAAGAATCTCTTTTTAAAGTGTTGAAAAGTTAACGGTTTTAAAGTGTTGAAAAGTTAACATGCTCAGATAAAGAGTGCCACCATCTGGGTTGCCAGTTTTACTCCTAGAGCTTTTCCTTTCTTTGAGATCTGAGATTATACTCTGTAGCACTAGAACTTTGTTGGTTACTAAAAGGCATATTAGAGATATCCGGGATGCTGCGTCCTTGGAGGATCTTTAGAGAGGGTAGTTTAATCATAGCCAACACAGTCACAGTAGAAAAATACTAATAATCTGTGAAATGGAGGGGAGGGGTAGGAATAGCAATAAGCATGCATTTACTAAATTATACTTGACCTTGAAAGCTTTAGTTAATAAAACTCAAGACAATGCTTTTACTTTTAAACCTTGATACTGTTTGTTATCGTAAAGCGATCTTTGTATTAGAGCATATATTTTTAAATTGATTTGACTTGTATTTTTGGCATCTAACATAGCCAGTGGATCACAAGGCCTCTCAGTGCTTATGCCTTCAGGCTAACTTGAAACAGTCTTACTCTCTGCAGCGTGTGGTTGTGTTAGTCCACGTTGTGGTTCAACGTACTTCGCACCATCCACCATGCCAACCCTACCTGAGGACAAGGATCAACCAAAGGTGGCACAACACAACAGTTCTCCACCTGCCAAGGTAAGAACTCTTACAAATATATTTTTCTGATACTTGTTTTGGAAACCGGAGGCTGAAACTGTTAGTTTGTATACATTTAGGATTTTGTAAAATAACATCTAGTGCCTTGCTGTGTATTGGTGGGTTTTGATTAACTGATGAAGCTATGAATGATCTTTCAGTTGCTCTCTCAAAATTTTGTAAGTATTTTATAGATTAAGGAATGGAAATTGTATTGATGTTATTCCAGAAAACTTTAATCTTTGAGAAAAGAACTTAGATTCCTACTTCGCAGCAGACTTGAAACATGTAGTGTTGCTTTTACAGATGTCTGAGATGATATCCAGTTTGCGTGTGTGTAAAAGAAGGAAGTCTGATTTTTGGTCTGTACTCAGTGCTATATTTGCCAGAGTAGTAGCTGAACATATACTGAAACTATACCAAGTGCACATGGGTCCTCCCTAGAGACCTTCATCACTTCGCTAACCCAATTTATTGTAAATATAAGTTTTAACATGTTTTTGCAGATAAATTTAAAAATTATTAAGTGATGATGGTTTTGCCTTTTAAATAGTTTATATCACTGATAAAAAGTAGTTTTATGTTCTAACATTTTATCTGTTGTTGTTTCTAATAAATTGTTAGCTTAGCTGAAGTAAAGAACTACCAACTCACAGGTTACCCAAATCATCCTGTTTGATGCAAAAAAGGAGGAGAGGATTTACAGTCTGGCACATCCTCAATTAAAAATGTATCACTTACTGGATTTGAGGACACAGTATTCTACACTTTAGGTGAAAACATCCGCTACTTCAGCATCATTGGAAAATATTGTCAGCAGTGAACTCTACATTAATTTGTCATGCATTCCATCCAAATGGCCATCGTGTTGAGTGTTAGTTTCCTGGCTTGAGATAAACACCATAGATGCATGCAACTTTATCAGACTTTTAGCTGAGAAGAAACTAAAAAGTCAAAAAGTTGGTTTGTTTATTTGATTTTCATTTTATTTTTTTTTAATTTTTATTTTTGCTTTGTTTTTAACTCTCCCACGTTAAGAGTATTTGAGAGTACCAAAGACTTGCTAGATAAAATGCACCCACTAGTGGAGGGCTGGGGGGCTTGGGGGCTTGGGGGGGGAGGGGAAGCTAGCAGACATCAATGACTCTTCCTCATTTTGTTGCAGCAAAGAACACTTCTGAAAAAAATGAAAACAAACCATTCATTGTGCATAGTTTCTTGTCTATTTCGAGTATCTTTTTATTTGGTGGAAGAGCAGGGCTGTATTTCTGAAATTCATTTTGAGAAAGCAGATCTTGTTTTCCATTTCAGTTTTTCTTACAGCAGCCTCTGTTGCTGAGGGAAATAGTTGTGAAGTTCCCTTTAACACCAGTATGAGACCAGTTAGCCTAATTCAAAGCACTTAAACCCCTTGTTTGGAATGTCATTTGAATTAAGAGCGTTTAGTTGAACTCTGTGTGCTGTCCAGTTAAACATACTGGAAGTACTGAACATTTTAAAAGTGTTCTATAAAAAATAGTTTATCCCAGCATAAATAAATAATAATAATAAAAAAACCTCAGGTGTCGTTTTTAGCCACTTCTGCATTTTAACTTAATTAGATTTGTTTCACATTAAATTAATATGTTTTTGCTGATATCCTTAATAACTGATTTTAGGCTTTTAGCAAAGAAAATTAGATTCTTAAAAGTTAGGTTAAAAGATTTATAGTATCCTACTGTTTGTCCTACACTTCTAGGATTGGTTGTGAGATGCCTTCTTTATCTCTTTTCAAGTGAGAAGTTTTGCCTTTTTCCAGCTTTCTCTTTTTGTTGTATCCTGACTGGTATTTTTCTGTCTATTCCAACTGCTGAGGAAAAACATGTCTAATGCTCATAATATTTTTGGTACACTCATTATTCCATCAGTCAAGAGTCTGCATTTATTCTTTTCTTCTTTCTGTTTAAATGTATGTTCCACTTTCATCAAATCACTGCATGTTACTTGTTCTGAAGATGTCCCATGCTAATTTTGTCATCTTTTTTTTTTTTTTTTTATCTCTTTTAACTAAATATAGTTACTACAGAATTTTATTACCTTCCTTACAAAGCTCTCAATGCAGCACTTCACTTAAACATATAAAATCAAGGTTATTTAAAACCTCATCTTACTCAAAAAAAACTGCTCTGAGACGTGTTATTTGTCAGAGGCATTTCATGTGAGTTATCTGTTCTGGACCAAATTCATTCTGCCATTCAGTCAAGTCCTTTCATTATTTTCTGAGGATGAGGCCATGTGGCAGAGGATTTGTTTTTCAATGCTTTAAAGAACTCAGGTGGTATACAGGAAAGCTTTATCATCTGACTGTTCTGGCATGGTAGCCCTTGTAGCAGAAGTACATTTTTTCCATTACTGTTCAAATCCATCCAAATTTGGCTGGATTATAAAACTGTTTAAGCATGTTTTCTGTATGCTTAGCAAGGGCTTGGTAGAGCTTAACAGTCAGAATCTCTGCAGATCCTATCTGCCCTGAGCATCCTTGAGCCTCTTCTACACCATCTTCTAATACGGAAAAAATTGCATGTGTTATCTTCCCAGCCCTGCACAAAACCCCTCCAACAGGATTAGATAGCACAAGATCATCCTTGTAGAGTGTGTGAATGGATTCTTATGTGAAACAGAGGTGGAGTCAATTTTACCCTCCGTTTGTATGGGAGGAAGGCTTGGGACAAAAAGGGAACAGAGACTGATAGCAAGCAGTCACTGGTACTAGGAGGTGAGGCAGCTATTGCAGATGGCTGAAGAACAGTTTTGTCTGGAAGCTAACATGGAGAGGGCATTTATGGACAGGCAATAGGAAGGTAAATGGGAAACTTCTGTCTCATCCTTATGCAGATGTACAATGTGCAAAAGTATAAGTTTCCAGTTAGAGCTCCTGTTCCAAGATCTGCATATATCAGTCTGAATGCGCCTTAGGGTATGGTTTTTCTTCATTTCTTTGAAGTCAGCTGGCCTTGAGAAGAGCTTCATGTTCTAGCTCTTATTGCCACTCCATATAAAAAAAGATTTGGACAATAGGAAGTGTGAGTTTCCATCTGTGTAAAAGTTGAACTGCTATAGTTGCTGACTATGATTAGTGTTTTCTATCTGACCTTAACTAGCCTTGCCTATGGTCTTTTCCTTTTTTTTTTTTTTTAAAAAAAAAAAAAAAAAAAAAGACCTGTTTTTAGAGTCTTAAAATGGAATTGAGTGATTTTAAGGCTGATGTTCTTATGTCATGAAAAACTTGTACTCTTCGGCAGTGAGGAGATTAATATAAACAATGTGCTTGTGTACTCAGCGTGGCAATCACCTGCATTTTTGTCATTGACAAAATACAAAATAAATAACAAATTGTCATAGACAAAATACATTGATACTTAGTAGCATTTTCAAGAATTCTACTAAAATTGGTTTTAAGTTGTTATAATACAATATTACTTGTGTTTGTATCGCATAATAGATGGTGCTTTTACATTTTTACATTCACAATGTTACAGTAATATTTTTCTTAAATTTAAATGTTCCTATTTTCTTGGCATGTTTCCTCTTCTGCTCTCCTATGATTAAAAATGCGAACTTGTCCAGAAAAGTCACGTGAGACTTATGACTATAGAACCGTGTAGCTGTGTGGAATGTATTTATTTATTTACTTTAGTTTTAAAAAATAAATAAGATTGAATTTGCAACCAAACCAAGAACTCTAAATTAGATGTACAATTCAAAACTTTTATTATTTGCATTTGAGAAGAAAAGTTGTGCTATATGCTGCATTATTATACTATTTTCAAAATTCTTCTAGAGTTCTTTGAATTAATCAGAATATATTAATTCAAGGAGAGTAAAAAGTTTCACTTGTTGAAAGGTGTTCTATTGTATCTGATACCCAACAGCTACATGACTACAAATATTTTCTGTATGCATATAATTTCGCTTCAATTTATTACTCTTGGCCACTTGTTTATTGTAATAAACATTATGACTACACTAATTTCTTCACCTGACATTAGATGACTGTAACAAAACTATAAATTGATGGCCTTCATTTTGAAGAATTGAAATTTCTCTGCTCTAAACCTTAGACAATAAAAAGCTGTTATAAAAGCACTAATTTATGCATTTAAAGAATGCATCATGTAATAGTTCAGCTTATCAAGTCAATCTTAATGAATATTATTAAAGTAACTAAACTTGTTCTGAATTTTATTACATTTGTGTCAGCCTGTAGTAGGTAAGCATTCTTAAAAGGAATAAACACAATTGAGAGTATTTCAGTAAAAGCAAAATGAGGTTTATAACAGCAGAATGTAAGTGGCTTTGTGCCATGGGTAGTAAACATGCTCTTTTAGCAAATTCAGAAATGTCGTAGACTCACAAAATGGTTTGGTTTGGAAGGAACCTTGAAGATAATCTAGTTCCCCCTCCGGCCACCCCCTCCTATGCCCAACATCATGGACAGGGACACAAACTTCATCTAATCTAATGCCAACGGAAGTAAAACTAAATAAATAAATAAATAAACTTAGGGAGCTTTGGGTTGTAGTTTCAAGAAAAATTTAGACTCAAATGACTAAATAAGGAAGCCAGTTACATTTTGAGAATGTAGATTTTTATTTATTTATTTATTTTCCTGGATCTTACAATCTGATTGATGGCAGTTCCCTGCCACTTTGGGGAATCTTTCATTCCAACTATAATTACTTGCACTGCTATGGTATGTTCTATACAGGATTTTACTTGAAATTAAAAATTGCTACCTTCTAAAAGGTGTCTACACTCCCTCCCTGCCTATGCCCCACACCATTCCTCCCCAGAATAATTTTGCATTAATCCCTTTTTTTGATTTGTTGACCGACTGAAGAAACAGGATTGGTTTTGTACAAGAAAACCTTCTAACAACACAGGGGTTGATTTCATTTGATTTGTGTGTGTTTGTGAAAGAATCTGAATGTAGTACATGGTGAAAGAAATCCACAGTTCTTTATTCCAACCTGATCCATCTCCACATCTCCATTTGGGGTATCTCACAGAAAACAGATTCCTTCTCTTCAGCTCACTGGCATCATTGTGGTGGAAAGTGTGGAGTTAAGTACAAGGGCAAGTTATCATATTTTTTAAGAAGACAAGTGTACATTGATATTTGTTGCCAGTTTCTTTTGTCACTTAAATTGCATTGTTCTTATTTAAATATTGCAATTATGTATTCTTAAAATATTTTTTCCAATTAATGGAAGGGATAAACAAGTAGAAAACTGACAAGATGACCATATAATTATTTTTTTTTCTGGATAACATGTGCAAACTTAATATGATACTTATTCAAGTTTTCATGGTACACAACTAGTATTTCAAAGCTTGTGTACCTACATTAGCACTGTTATACATAGCTGTTTTTCACTCTTGCATTCAGCTCTTAAGTTCTTTAGGTATTAGACCCATTCAGTAAAAGAATGGATTGTTGTGTGAAAAAATCAGTTTGTCTATTGTAAGGTTTTCACAGAATTTGCATTCGTATTAAGTTAAGGTTGTGTGCATTAAACCTTCGTAAAGATAACAGTCCAGGTCTCCACCACTTCTTTTCAGCAGTTTAACTAAAGACCTCTAATTCACATATGTTTTATCAAATAAAATCCAATTCTCACTTAGTTCAGTCATTTTCTCTTTAAGCTAAATTGACAAATGCATTTTTATTTTTCACATCAATGTTCAGTGTTTTGACTTTCTGTTTAACTACACTTTTATTTCTCACAAAACATTCAGGACGCTACTGTTGAAGGAACAATGCGCACTACACCTTCAATTGTTCTTCCAGAGAATGCAGTTATGCCTGATGTAGAAATTGATAAAAATCTGGTGAACAGGTACTACATAATACATTTCCGATCTATGTATAAATTGTACAGTAATTCCAGGATCTGTGTAATATTAAAATATATTGATGTGTCTTTGTAATTAGATTATATTGTATTTCTATTTTGATTACTTTGAGGTGTGGGTAAGCAGGGTGATGGGAGTACAATTGATACTGCAAGAGTAGAGTTTCATGTGTCACTAATCCTGCCAACCTAAACTGGTGTCCTTTAAAATTTACATGAACTTTCTAATCTTTCAGAATAGCATAATTTGAAACTTAAACAGAAATGTGAATTTAAATTTTGTATGTTTTTGACTAACAGTTGCAACTTTTGAAATGTGTCTTTCTGTTAGTAAATAAAATATGGCCTGGTGAGGAAAAAATTATTTGGTCCTTCTGTAGGCATAGAATGGTGTTTGTGCCCTACAAGGATGACTGGCAGTGACATTTCTCATGTTCCATGCATGGAACACAGAAGCCAATGTGCGATATTTTTCTGATGTCCAGATTTTAAACATTTACTTGGACACCATCTGTAGGCAATTGCCATGGTGGTGGGCAAGTACCCCACCCTCCCCCCATTGGAAGATTTTCAATTTAGTAGTTAAATCCCTGATTCTGGTCTATTAATTACATAATACCAGTAGTGCTGCCTTGAATTATGTACATATTTCTGTTGAAGCAAGAAGAGCTTTATAGACTGATACAAAGTTATGAAAGTTATCCTTTTTTTTTTTTAATTATTATTTTTTTTAAATCTTACTGTTTTTTCAAATAGTGAAAATTTTCATAGTATGTTCAGCCCTCAGTGTTGACTCTTGCAATTGGGCATATCAAAGCTAGCTATATGACTGTCTTTTGGCAGTATTCATAGCGTCATGCTGAAAAATACACATTGTAGCAATATTTGCAATCTGTTGGAATTGTTTTCTCTACTGAAAGGAAAATGTAGGAACAAACTGTTGTTTGATTGTTCTTACAAACAATCTGCACCATCTTTAAATTACTCGATGTTTTTAATGATGGAATGTGTGGCTTTGGCCAAAAAAAATGCACTTCCAATGTATGACAGTTTGTAAGGCTTAATTGTAAGTTCAGAATTTCCAAGGAGGTTTGTGATAATAAAAATAATTTGCAGGTTTCAACAATAATTTTGGCAGGTATTTAATTTAAATTCTATGTTTAGCATCTTATAGTCTTATCAACTGTTGAAAATACTTCATAATTCTACTATATTAAATATGTCTTTGAGGGTATACCTTCCAGTCTTGTGCATGTTATCTTTATATTGAATTAAAGCAGATATTAATAACAATTTAAGCTGATGCTGGTGAAGCTACTGTTATTGCGTATGGTATACCTTACAAAAATTGTAGGTAGCTTGTTGTTGCTGGATAACTTAGGATTTGTTTTGTTTGTTTTGTTTTCCACACGGTACAACATATTAGAACATATTCTAACACTAGTCAGCATCTTTAAAGTTCTCTTCTCACTTTTTTTCTTTCTCTGAAAAAAACCCAGATGCAACAGGTTTAGGTTCCTTTTTCATCTCTCTTCTTTTCATTCCTGTCTTATATCTGTTCAGTCCTCCTTGCTGTTTCAGTGAAAGATCATGGAAACAGATGGGACTGCTTTCCTGATCTAGTGGGATAAAATATCAGTAGAAAATTAAAGTAGATATTTTTTCTATGATAAACAGTTGGAAGAAAAAAGTGTAACACCTAAACACAGTGAGTTTTGAAGCAGATGTTTGGGGCCATTCACAAAGGCCAGGCAAGAATAGCACTTTGAGGTTAAGCATATATGAAAGTTGCTGAATTGAAATAATAATCCTGTTTGAAGCTGAAAACTTCAATTTTCAGATGAATTAGGGTTATTTTTAATCTTCTGATAAAACACACTTCTTGACCTGGAAATTGAATTTACTGATCTGATATTAGACTTGAATTATGGGAAAAAATAATCATAAAGTATCAATCAAAATTGGTACTATAATTTGCTTGTATCCTTAAAATGTACCTCTCTGAACATCAAGATTGTTTAAGAGGTAGAATTATAATGCGGTAGAATTATAAAAGCAGCATTACCTGCTGGATCAGCAATTAATTTTCTGATGTCATTTAAGATATTTACCTGCTATGTCAGTGTGGCAGCCTAAGAAATTATCTTAATCATAAAGCTTAGTTTAGGGAAACACTATCAACTTACAAAGACTAAAAATTACTTTTTGTAACATACCTATTTAGATGAGTTTCATGTCATGATAGGAATAACTACTTGCTTTAGTTTGAGAAATTGAAAATTCACAGTATCTTAGGTCATCAGTAAATGTCAGGATATTTCTGTAATATTCTTTTGTTCTGTAGTCTTCCTTTCTTTCTTTTTTTTTTTTTCTTCCTATGGCATCCTCCCATATTATTTTTTTTCATTTATTTTACTCTCTAGACCTCGTAGTCCTCATAGAAGACATTCTAACCGTGCCACTAGGAATTCAACAAGTTCATTGACTTCTGTTGGTAAGAAGTGATTATTCATTCAAGTTAGGATGTTTTCTCTGAAAATTTGACATGCAATGAAGATGTAAACAGAATCACAGAACCATCTAGGTTGGAAGAGACCTCCAAGATCACCCAGTCCAACCTCTGACCTAACACTAACAAGTCCTCCACTAAACCATATCACTAAGCTCTACATCTAAACGTCTTTTAAAGACCTCCAGGGATGATGACTCAACTACTTCCTTGGGCAGCCTGTTCCAATGCCTCACAACCCTTTCTGTAAAGAAGTTCTTCCTAATATCCAACCTAAACCTCCCCAGGCACAATTTTAGCCCATTCCCCCTCATACTGTCACCAGGCACGTGGGAGAACAGACCAACCCCCACCTTGCTACAGCCTCCTTTAAGGTATCTGTAGAGAGCGATAAGGTTGCCCCTGAGCCTCCTCTTCTCCAGGCTGAACAAGCCCAGCTCCCTCAGCCGCTCCTTGTAAGACTTGTTCTCCAGACCCCTCATCAGCTTTGTTGCCCTTCTCTGGACTCACTCAAGCACCTCAATGTCCTACATATGGTCTGATTGTCTTGACTAAAGCTTTCTTTCATGTACTTGCACATCTGTAATGCATACATAGGGAGTGCATGCACAGGGAATACTGGTAACATTTTAGATAGTGATCGTGAGTTTATGAGCATCTTTTACTTAATCTCAGTGGGTAATCTGTGATTTTGATGACTTGCTCTAAAATTGTGAATATAACAGCATTATAAAATGAGCAGTCAGAAATTTTTAATTAATGCAAGCTCAAAGTTCAACTTACAGTTGTTTTGTGCTGGTTGCTCTGAAGTGCAGCAACCTATCTGGATACATGAAATACAGCTCTAATTCTGGTGTTTTAAACCCAGACAACAGTGGTCACGTGATTGATTTGGTAAATGATCAGCTGCCAGATGTCAAAATATCAGAGGAAGACAAAAAGAAGAACCTTGAATTACTAGAAGAAGCAAAGAAAGTGAGCGAGAGGTTTCTAATGCGCAGAGGCAGAAAATCAAGAAGTAGTCTTCCTGAATCACCCACAGGTACATGCAGATTCTGAAGATAAGATTTCACATTGTACTTCGATCTGCAAAGGCATAAATAAATATCTACTGTAATGTATACATTGCTTCTGTAGGCATACACTTTGTTAATTTGAAGGTTAGAGTCCCTCTGTCTCTCTTCACAATTCAGTATGAAGCAGAAATGACCAATCTATATTCAGATGTAACAGTAGGCAATGTTTGTAGGTGTCTGAATGATACACTGCAGACACTAATAGGAAAGCAGGAGCTATTTCAATTGGAATCTTAAAAAAAGTCACAAATTTTCTTGTCAAGATTTACTGCCTAGAGATACTATTGTACATAAAATGAAACCTTAATGACAAGATACTCATATTGTGGAAAAACATACCACCCAGACATAATTACACAGACTTTTATTTATTCTAAATATAGTTGTAAACTAGGCTAACTGGACCAGACCTTCCTTTAAAAATTATAGAATAAAATGTTTTGTTCTAGAATGTCACTTGAAATTATTTTTCCCTCATAGGAAGTGTTTGAAAGCTAGGACAAAAATGTCATTTTTATTGTGAAATAGGACTTTCATTTACCTTTGAAATACCATTTCAAAACAGAATTCTGTCTTAAAATCAGCTTGACACTTTCTGTAGGAAAAAGAAAACTTAAATATTTTTAAATTAAATTTTTCTAAATTCCTTGAGTTCTTCTCTTGTGCCCACTCCTCTGCAATGCTTACAATCTCATAAAACTGAGGGGAATGATAATTCTGGGTATCAACAAAATTTATTAGTTTGTGCTAGGTATATGAGATAAAACCTACTCTAAGTTCATAATTGGCAAAAACAATTTGGCAATTAAAGTTACTTGTCATACTTGGGACAGATACGACTGTTTGATAACTATGAGATGAATGTTTTAATTTTTGCATGAATTTAAAAAAAAAATCAGAAACCACAAGGCTAGAGAATAAAATTACTTTTTTATTTGTGTATCTTGTTTTAATGAAGCAGTTTCCCCTACACTTAGTCCGAAAGTTTCACCAGTAGCATCTCGGAGCAACTCTCTCACTCTTCCTGTGCCATCAGGTAAAATGATCTATGCAGGTCCAAATCTTAAGTTATTAAAAATAAAAAATAAAATAAAACTAATTTTCTTAGTATCTCTGGAGAAGAAGTCAGAATATATGCATTCAAGCATCTCCTGAATTTGAAAAAGCTCTTTAATACCTATAATATACAAGTAAATCTTGATATATGATGATGTATAAGTAAATATTTACTTTGTGTTTTTGTTATATTTTGCTCCTGTGGTGCTGCTTAGCACCCTTTTAAATAATATTTTATGCATTTAAGTTTTCATCTTAGATGTAAGTGTGTGTGTGTGTGTTTGCTAATGGTATGTGGTATTAAAACTTTTGAGCAAAACCATCAGGATACACCTTAATCACACATGTCTTCCTAGGATCTGATGCATGCAAAACCACTAGCGTCGAGTCAGTATCACCAGGGCTGGTAAGAAAGAGCTGAATATTCTGCACAGTAACCTGATTATTGAAGTACTATATTATATTACACTGTTCTGTTCATCCCTGAGGAAAATAGGAAATTTTCACTACTATTTTCAATACTAAAATACAATTACTAGCATTTTTTCCTGCAAATTGAGAAACCAATAAATGTTAATTTAGAAGACCAAAACCCATGACGTAATGACTGCTGAAGGATCACAGAGAACTGTGAATTATAGAAAATGAAAACATATATATAATCTTAATCTATGGGAAAAACCAATCCCTAAAAATACTTCATAAATAAATATAACAATGTAAAAAAATATTTAAAGTTCATCTATTAATATTTGTATATAACGCAGCATAGATGTCAAAGAAAATCTTGTAAGACATACACTTCTTTCTTCCCTTTTTTGATAGAATAACAGAACTGTGAAAGAAGATGAGAGGCAAACTGCAGAGGTAAGTGTTTGATATGGTGTTGTACAAAATCTGTTGTTTTTTCTAAGCACACATGACTTACTTGTGCGGCTAAAAAGGCTAAAAACTTTACTAAGTGAACAGAAAAACAATACTGAACTAAGAAAAAAACAATACTGAGTTGGGAAATTTCAAAGCACCTGCCAATATAGTGGTGAAAAATGGGCTACAGCTATCCTGTGTCCTGCTATGAATACATTCTCATTCCTGCTTTATCTTCATCAAAATCAATATACTAAGTACCTTCAGAATTAAGTAAAAAAACCTACTGTGGCCATTTCAATGTACACTGGTGTTTTAGGCAGATGTCTTCTTCCAGACCCATTTAATTTAGCAGAAGAGGTTACTGTACTTAATGTTCCGCACCACTGATAGGATGGTACAAATCTACACATCTATTGGGGAAGCATCTTAGGTGAATGCTTCCTAACTTGGTTTAGGTAACATCAGATGGTCTGATGTCCCTTTAAAGAGATTTTCTCTTAAGTGGATTAGGCAATGCTTTGTGTGTGTGTGTACATATATGTATATATATGTATATACATACATATATATATTATATATGTATGTATATATGTATGTATATACATATATATTATATATGTATATATATAATTATATATGTATATATATATGTATATACACACACACATACACACAAAGCATTGCCTAATCAATTTATATATACTAATATATAATATATTATACTATATATAATATATATAGTATAATATATATATAATATACTAATATATATATAATATATACTAATCCACTTATACACACACACACACATATATATACACATTTCAGCACAACTTTGGAGCAGTAACTACAAAGGGGAGGAGTAGCAATATAACTAGAGCAGAGCCCTCAAGTTACATTTGTTTGCTGCCTTAACATACTGATACAAGTGTCCTTAGACAAAAGTTTAGATTCTGTACCAGAGTAACCAAGAAACAGGCACACATTGTTTTGCCAGTTCTCTTCTGGAGATTGCAAACAATTATAACTTATGGTAAAGCACACAGAGAAAGATTTTGAATAGCTTGCATGCATTTATTCTATACATCTGCCTCAGTTGTCTCTGCATCTTGCTGTATCACAGTGAGGGCAGAATGAGTAACATGTCTCTACCTCCCTTCCCCACCCCTGAAAGCTGTAACTTAGAGCCTGTTAAAGATGCGTGATAATGAGGTCCTGTGCACTCAATAGAACAGTGCAAATTATTAATCCCAGGGAACAATATAATAGAAGAAAGTATGGATTGGTGGTCAGAGTAATGAAGTACATATTAATGGGACTTTTTAGTAGTACTAAATTATATTAAACTAAAAACCCCAGCACGGAGGGAACTAGAAATGAACGTGGAAACATGACAAACACGGAGAGAAATTAGTATGTTTTAACTTTGTGTACAAAACCATATTTTTTTCCTTGGGAGGTGAGGAACTAACAAGAAAAAAAAAAGTCAAATCAAAAAAATTGGAAATTAACAGTGCTGTAGGGTATAGGGCTCAAGGTGTATACTTGGGCAAACCTTACATTATGATGATGAGAATCCTAGCACTATGAGTACTTCTGGAATGGGAGAATGTTATCTCAAATGTTCAGAGAATTCCAATTTAGTGTTCTTTCAAGTGCCTTTCAAAAAATATTTCCATTGTCAAAAGCACGTGTTTAAAGGCAAACATCAATGAAAATGACTCTATACGGGGAAAATCCATCATCAGAGCAGGGGAAGAGAGAAATCCACTCTTGTTTCTCTGTTTTATATGTGTCTCTCTACTTTCAGAATGCTGCTAAAGGATTAATGGATCGAAGGCCAAATGATCAAAGGAAGATTTCTCAGGGAAGGTTGGTTCCACGCTCTGCTGGTTTTGAAAACTCCAAAGAAAACCTGTCAGAACAAAAAGAAAACTTTGATCCGTGTAAGCATATGGATACTTTATCCAAATGCTCCCCTTCAGGCAGTGATGGTGGCAGAATGTCTCTTAACACTTGCATGAATGTTTGTGAAAAAGAACTTGCAAAATCATTCCTCAAGAAAGCAAAAGAAAATGATGCTCCTTTAAGAACCTATTTACCAGGAATGGGAAATACAGACCCCAAACTAAAAATTCCTGTTCCAGAAATGAGGGACCATAAAGTTTCTTGTAAACCAGAATTTAAACTATGTGGGCTGCGTCCTCCTCTACTACGAGCTGTATCATGGGATAGCTTGGAGCCTGGACAAAAAGATAAAACACCTTTAAAACTACCATCTGAGGAAGAGAAAAGCTTTGGTGGTAATAAATCCAGCAATCAATTTAAAGCATTCAAAGACCTCCAAATCCAAGTTCAGCCTGTTCGAATGCAGAAATTGACAAAGCTCAGAGAGGTGAGTCCTAGTTATCAGTTGTATCCTGTTTTAAAGTTACTTTTGCATCTTACTAAACTTTCAACTTGCTAGCATTATTTTTACTATTTCAAAAAATGTATGCTAATATAATGGCAAACAATTTCAGCAAAATAAATACAATATTGTATCAGTTTTCCTTTCCAACTTTAGTAAATCGAAACCTGTAACTAAATACCATGGAATTACTATTTCCTAGTTCTTGTCAAATAGGCTTCAACTGCACTGTTGTCTTCTTGTGCATGTGCTCTTGCACATAGGGGGTTTTGTCTTCAGGAAAGACAAATTTTAATACTGGTGTCAAGGAAACACTAATTGCTTTCATTGTGAGAGAAAGGTGAGTATAAAACACGATAATTCATTTTTGCACAGTTTATGTGAACTATAAACAGGAAGCAGTTGATTAACAGCCACGTCATTTGTAAAACATACTTTGCAGTAAAATGATCTATTTTGGTTTCTAAAGAGTTTTTTAAATCTGAAGAATCTTTCCTTCCTGAGGATGTAACAATATTCTCTTTAAAGGGGTCACTTATGCTCTTTCACTTCCTTTACTTCCCTGTACAATGCTTTTCTGTTCCTTCGGAATTTTCCTCAGAGAGACAAAATACTAACTGGCTGATTTCTGTGTGAAAGGGTTGAGACCTATGTATAAACAGAAAGCTTTAATTTGAAGTTGAGATGGTTGTTATACTTCTTGAAAGGGCTTACAAGACCTTGTGTCTTTGTACTATTTGTAAGTTTTCTTTGGATTTAAAAATCATTTTTGTTTTGTTCAGCTGAGTTGTTTTGTGTTTTGTGGACAATACCTCTCGTTATTGTCCCTTCTAAGGGTAGTTGTCCTGTCATTCAAGACTACAGGCCTTTGCAATATTGTTACATTTACAAGATCTCAAAGGACAGGAAGTGTTTTTAGCATGCATTTTTGCTTATTGAACATCCTCAGAAAATGTGCCCAGAGTTTTTGAACTAAGTGCCCCTGAGAGCAGATAAGCAGACTTAGAGTTCCAAGTTCTAACACAGTGCAAATCTGTCAGCCTCCTGAAGGACCGTATTGGACTCTGAAATCTGTAAATTAATCTTTTGCTAAATAATTGTCTTAAATGATTGTCAAAAAGAACTTTGTCTGAAATAATTAAACCCTAAGAATTAACTACTGTATTAAAAAAGTAGAAATAGCATGGAATGATGCAGCAACTGATGTGTATAGGACCTTTAAAAGGGAGAGAACTAGTAGTTCCTTCCCTTAACATCATAATATTTTTTTCAACCTCTGCTAGTTAATACTTCAAGACAAATACAGGGCTGACAAATCTGAGGACCTCAAATTCTGCACTTTGGTTACGTCCTTTCCACTGTAGTGCTTGGGAATGACACCTTAGTTATTCATCTTTTCCTGTTTATATAACACACATTCTTACTATATATGTACTGGAAATGTTCATATAGAGGCACCTGAGCCATATGACTGAGTGTTTTCGTAGCTGTAAACAGAATCAGAAAATTAATACAACATGGTGTGTAATTCTAGTTATGCAGGATTTGAGCTCTGACTAGTTGGAGTTGTTTACTTATAAACAAAAGTAGGTGTTTCATATTCTCAAATATATTTTAAATTTGTGAAGTAGGAAATGATAGAAGAAGAAAAGATAATGATGTGTAATCCTGAAGACTGTGTTCTTCCCTACCTGTAGGGAATAGTGGTACATTAACAGTGAAATATTAACTTGTATCTACTAGCATACCCAGCTTTGGTGTGAGTAAATCCTAATAAGTCCATAAGGTGGCAAAATCTTTGATACCTGATCTTCTGTACTTTCTCCTTTCTGGAACACTAGCTTGCTACTATGTTTTTTTCACATTCATTTACTAAAACTCCCTTTTTGTACTCGAGTAAGGGGCCCATGTTGCAAATCTCTATTCAAATGACCGGGATTTTTGCTAAGTAATGCATGTATGAAATTTGAAATACGTGATACTGATATTGTAATAACTATAACTTCATGTAAATATCTCCAGTATGTTTATTAACTAAAGTGAATGTTTTATTTAGTGTTCATTTGTCAGGTATATTTATATTGAGATTTCTAGTTAAGTTACTTGTAAATGTTACTGTTTTTCTTAACAGGAGCATATTTTGCTGAGAAATCAAAATTTAGTTGGACTTAAACTTCCTGAACTTAGTGAAGCAGCTGAACAGGAAAAAGGTGCAGTACCACAAAAGGAGTGTGTCTTTGTTACACACTTATTTTTTTTAACATAATTAACTGATACAGAAAATAAAACATTTCTTTTTTTTTTTTTTTTTCAATTACAATACTAAATGTACTGAAGCAGTCATGGAGGAGGGTAGTAAATGGTGATTGAGAGACCAGTAAAACTAGTAATGTTTTTGGATTTGGCTGTTGATTAGGCTTGGGAAAAAGAGGAATGCATCTTCTGATCCAACAGCCAGTAGCATGCCCTTTGCCCTGTACGGTTCATGCATGGGGAGCAGGAATGGAAGGATGCAATGTGAGAGTTGATGGTTCGCGTGCTCTGGGACTGTTTCACAAGACCTCAAAGCTTCTGTTACACAGGGAGGTGGCTGAGATATTACACTTCATGTTACCTCTGAAAACAGTCTTATCTTCTGTTTGAGTGAGACAAGATGAAAACATGCTTCTTGTCCTCTACCTGTTATTACAGTTTGTATCTTTGGATTTTCATACGTGGTAGTATTATTCCTGTCGCTCTGCTAGTACATCTCCCAGAAATTATTTAGCGGGCCTTGTTTGAAATTGTAAAATAGTTGCCATTTTACCGGTCTATTAAATAACTTGGGCAAATCTGAACCTTCTGAGAGGAAAACATTATGAAAAACTAAGCATTATTTTATCCAGCTTTTCAACCAAGAACTCTTGAGTATCATGAACGTTTTGAAGTCTACTACTCATATAAATGATAGTCAGCATGTTAAAGGTCAAACCCTTGTTAAGGCAAGTGAGGGGTCAAATCCTTAGCTTGTTTGTTAGGGAGACTTACTTCCTTACATTGTCATAAAAGCCACCTTTTCTTTTTAAGTGGAGTTGTAAATTTGCTTGAACAATAGCAAGTAGCCAGCTACTTCATTATTACTATTATGAATCAAGTATACTGGCTCCACCATGTTTTGTTATTAATGCCAAGTTATTGTGAATATCTTAGTAAACACAGCCGTGCCTCTACAGAAGTCTAGATAAGTGAGCTGTGTTAGGCTAGGGACCTTGTGGTGTTAGGCTGTGTTTCTATGAGGACATACACAATGGTTCAAAAATAATTAGACTTTTAAATGTAGAAGAAATGCACAGAACTTAAACGTAGCTGGAAATAGGAAGAACCTACTGTTCTTTTCTGCTTTTCATGATAATGTTCTCCACCTTGAAAAAATCTGAGATTTTTCACACAGTTATGAACATCTAAGAATCTGTCTGTTATGCTAAATGAACAGGAAGCCTGGGCAAAGGTATCTTCCCAGGTCTCTGATCTAACTGGGGAACCTGACTTTCCTACAGGAGAGTCCTTCATTAAATTATGGCAAGAGGAGAGGATAAGGTAAATATTATATGTGAAATTAAATAAAATTAAAGTAAAAGTTAAGTAAAATGAATTTAAAAAAACAGATAATTTAGACATATCTTGGTCCTTATGAAAATAACACAAGTAGAGAACACAATTGCTACCTTTTAGTTCTGTTTCAAAGAAAATACAGTGTGAACAAGTACAGGCTGTAGATTCATCATAAGTGGTGCATAAAATCTTTAGTATAGTGTATTATAATAGAAATATTATTGGCAGGTTACATTGAAAGCCTTATAAAATGACTACTCTATGAAATTTAAGCTAAAATTTTCAGAAATGATTTAACTGTACTGCTAAAATACACATGCAAAAATGCTAGATGCTCCCCTAATGAATTTGGATGTAGTCTGAATTGTAGACAGAATGCAATTGTTAATTTTCAGTGCACTAGAGACTGTCAGAGCACAAATTACTTCAGTCTATCTAGATAAAGAATGACAGTTGTAATGGTTACTTCTGTTGCCTCTGTTCAAAGGGAAGACAGGAGGAGTGAGTGATGCATCCTCACTCAGTAAAGGAGGTAACATTATACATTAAGGGGTGAAGAACCTATTCTTGTTGCCCCACTTCTGTTCCCGGCAGAGGTGGGATGAAATCCTCACTGACTTTTTAAAGACTATGCTTAGGTTAGGTCCTACTAGATTGTGAGATGATGACTTCATTTTTAGTACATACCTTCTCAAATAACATTAAAAAGATTTTTATCTGCATATGTCTTTAGGCCCTTCACCTCTCCCCTCTCCCACTGAAGAGGAAGAGACAAAGAATAGCTCTGATGTTATGCCCAGCATTCCTGATGTATTGCTGCGAAAACTACGCGTGCACAAATCTCTTCCAGGAAGGTAAAAGCTCTTTAGAAGTAGCAAGACATGATTTGGGAAAGGCATACTAATGGTTTTCAGTGAACTCCCTTTATTAAGTTCTATTCAGGGGGGGTCCACATATGTAGAGAAAGTGTTGCATCTTAAAATTTGTGACAGATTTGCTAAATAGTTTGGGGAGTGCACCAACTTTGAGTAGCTGACAAACTTAAAAATGAGTTTGTAAGTTCTACTTCAAAAGTCTGAAACTTAACTTGGATACTATAAATAAATTTTTATACAAATTTGTCACTAGTCTGTCCAATCCTGGTTTCCAGGTTTGCTGTTGCAGATATAAAATCATGGTGAAAGGGTTAGTATCTCTTGAGGGCTGATAACGTTTTCATATGGTAAAATTTAGACATGAGAGAATTCAGCAGTTTATCTGCAAGTGATGATTTTTCAGTGAGATTAAGTTTGTCATTTTGCCTGCTTAGTTGAACTTGCCTGCAAGTTCAGATTCTTCCAAATTTCTGCATAAGCCTTTTCTTTGAGAGAAATAGAACTGTAACAAAAAATAAATAAATAAATAAAAGGCATATTAGAGATCAAAACAATACTCCTGAACTTCTAGAAAGAAGGACCATTTCTTCTAGTAGATTTCCTTTTAGAATAACAGTAAGTGATATGAATACCACTGCTTTAGAAACAAAATGGTTTTCCAATACACAGGGCGTATTGACCTCCCATCTTCTAGTCACTACTTTAAGTATCAATATATTTTATCCACCAAGAAAAATTGACTGCTTATGGATGCCATGTGTATTGACTTTTACGTTAGGGTTTAATGTTGCAGCCAATATGACAACTAATATCTGAAACTGTACAGTACATGATAGATATGTCAATCTCAACTTCTGTCACTGGCATCCACTAGGATTTGTGTATACAACTCCTTTCATTCCTTGCAGATGTTTTTTCATCACTTGCATAAAATTGAATAGCTCTCTGCAGTATGGGAAGAACTGCAGGGATTAAGAACCTGTAAATTCAAACACATGGGATGACTGCCTTAAAGTGAGATCTTGCAATATACTGTTCTCTATCTCATTTCTTTTATGGTCTGCTATGAAACCACTTTTTGGTAACTTTCTCTAATTTTTGTACAGTTAGTAATCATACTTTGGGTAGAAAAATGATAAAACTCAAGCACCTGTTTTCTCAATGTCATTCACTGTCAGCTTACAACAATTAGCTAAGTTTGCAAACTTCTAACAAAACAGCTAAAGCAAGTTGGTACTGTACACAGGGAGCTGGGTTTTGAATTCTACCCATCTGTGATTTTGTATGATCATCATCATGAGGTTTCAGCTGTTAAAAGAAGGAAAATAGGTGAAGTTAATAATCCCAAGTCTAGTAGATCACCTGCAACTACAAAAGGGTAATTTCTGTCTTGCTCCTGTGCTTGGAATTTGCCACAACATAGCGCAGATATACATAAATGTTTGCACTTGCCAGAAACTTTGGTATATTTCTATCAATACTTAAGTGATACTGTGTTATTGCTTTAAAAAAAAAAAAATTAAGAAAAAAAAATTTTCTTAGAAGAAAATTTTAATTAATTAAATTGAGATTTGACAAAAAGAAACCATAAAATATTTAAGGCAAGTGCTTCTGTTATTTTCAATTCAATATTTCAATAGATTTGTTTTAAGAGACAAACCTAATAAAATCTTAATTTCTTTGTTCTCATTTCTAGCTCCCCTCCGCTTACTGAAAAAGAAGTTGAGGTAAGTGTGTTCTTAAAATGGTAGGTTTAGGCACCAAATGTACCATTGCTATATGTTCTTGTGTAAGCTTCTGAATAACACAAACTGTAACTCTTGATTATAGATTAATTTAACAGCTTTCAGTGATGCAGAGTGAATTTTATCCCTTAATATGTTTATTCTGTAGTTAAATTAGTTATAATCCTGGTTATGCTCCTGATTTAAATTTGTCTTTAATTTCACGTGCCTCAATTTTAAGTGGCTACTACTCAATTCAAACAACATTTTTATGTGGTATGGGCAATTGCCCCAGACAACATAAACAATTGAAAGACTTAAATTAAGTAAAAAATGTTTGTGCATTCTTTCTAATAGCATATACATTTGTTTTGTAAATTATTGTAATAAATTTATATGTAATAAAGATCTTATAATAATGTTGTTTCTACTTTTTAAAATATTATAGATATGATAAAACCAAGAAAAAATTGAAACAGAGCCCAGAAACCACATTAGTTTATTGCCTTTTTTTTTCCATTGGCCAATAGGAGCTTAGGTATGATTTTCAATTGTATTTTGAAGTTAGTTGATGTATTTTTTACTTTGTCAGTTTAGCCAAGAAATTGTTGCTCATTATCTGGGTGGCTTTGGTTTTTTGTATTTTGCTGCTTTCTTTCTTTTTTGTAATGTACCAGTGAAGAATATTTATTTACATAGGTGCAATCAAATGGAGCTATTGGTGACTCATTCCTCACAAAGTATTAATCCTAAGCAATAAATGCATCTGGTAAAGAAAGAAACGATCTGTAAAAGCGTGGTTTGAGAGAATAGAAATGTTAGCACTTAATCTTTTGCCTTTGGTGGTAGATGTTTATCCCTTAGGTAGAACAATGATAATGGTGAGCTCATCTCTGGATTTCCTCTGCACAGACTATCTGTTTAAAAACCTTGGGGACCCTTGGAGGAAGTCCAGCTAGAAAACAGATTCATAGTGATTCTGATACTTCTGGTAGGCTGCTTCCGTCGTTGTGTTTCTGCTATACTGAACTTCCAGAGAAGCCTTCATGAAAACATTAGTATTTTAGTGGAAGCAAAGAGTGATTTTTTTTTTTTTTAAATCTGCTTTTTAAATATTTTCAGTTTTCTATTTCAATATTTATTTAAGTACTGAAGCTTGTTAAATGTCTTATTTAAAAGTTGTTACTGGAAATTACAGTACAGCAGGACTTATTTAAAAATGCTTTCATTTTTTTTCTTTAAATCCAAATAGAATGTCTTTGTGCAGCTTTCCTTGGCCTTTAGAAATGATAGTTATACCTTGGAATCTAGAATTAATCAAGCAGAGAGAGAGAGAAATCTTACTGAAGAGAATGCTGAGAAGGAACTGGAAAACTTTAAGGCAGCCATTACGGTAAGAAAACAATAAATACTTCTCTGAACTCTAGCACACATTCAAGTGCGCACACATTTGAAATGTGTGACTGTGCTTGCTTATACTCACTGTAAATTCAGCCACAAAACTTCATTCTGTGCTGCTTGAGCTCATTATGTAACCCTCTACAGTTGACAGAGCATTTTCTGCCAGGGTGGGCCACTGTTCCTGAAAGTGCATACAGGATGTTGCCCTGCCCCGCTTCAAATTCTATAAATTTGAGATTCAATTCTTGGAAGAAGCCTGTGACAAAACTACTAACATGCAGAACTGCAATTTGAGCTCAGATTCCTGCTCTCCTGAGCAAGACCATCTTCTTCAGCAGTAACCTTCAGGTGTCTCCCTAGGTGAGATACTGAAATGATCTGAAGCCTGAGTCCAGAGGTTTATGACTTGGAAGATCTTAACTGCAGATAATGGAAGGTGATATAGGAAAGAAAAGAGTGAGAATTGCATAAAGAATACATGCAATCTTAGGAATGGGTTATATTTATTCTTTTTTTCTTTTTTTATTTTTTTTTGTAACTGAAATGACAAATATATCTCTGAGATGTTAACTTATGTGCTGTGCACAGTTCTGTGCAAAAAAGGAGGAGGTGTATAGATAGCATGCTTCTAACTGAAATAGCACCTTACAAGGAAGTATTGCTATAGCTTTGAAAAATAGTTAGGAGAGTATACATGTATATATATTTTTTTCCATTTACTTTATCAAGAACATCAGGTGAGAAAGGATGCAGTTAACCAAAGTTTGTGTCACCTTTGTTTCACCTTGAATTCCAAATCTGCATGCACGGATCAATTGTTACTGGAAGAAAAAAAAAAAAGAAAAAAAAAAGCACTTGGGAATATTTCGTGGATGTTCCTTTTTTTTCCTGTTTAAAGAGCAAACAGAAACAACTTGTAAAATCTTAGGGGTTTATTAATTACAATATTTTGTACACTGACAATTTTTTTCAAGTAATGTAGTGCTCATTCACTGCAAACAACTAGTTATATTTATATAACAACTATTTGTTATATTCAACATGGTAAAGAATCCATAATTAGGCAACAAGGACCATGTTACCAGCACAGGGTAGATGTAATTAGCTTCCACAGAATTACAGAATGGTTGAGGTTGCAAGGGACCTTTGGAGGTCATCTTGTCCAAGACCTGTGCCTGAGCAGGGACACCAACAGCAGGTTGCTCTTGTCCCCTGACCTTGTCCAGGCAACTTTTGAAGATCTCTAAGGACGGAGACTCTACACCCTGTCTGGGCAAACTGTTCCAGTGCTCCATCAACTGCACAGTAAAAGAGTGCTTCCTGATGTTTAGACAGAACCTCCTGTGTTCCAGTTTGTGCCCATTGCCTCTTGTCCAGGCACTGGGCACCATTGAGAACAGCCTGGCTCTGTTGTTTTTGCACCCTCCCTTTAGGTATTTATACACATTGAGAAGGTACCCCTAAGCCGCCTCTTCTTCAGGCTGAGCAGTCCCAACTTGCTGTCTCTCCTCATAGGAGAGGTGCTCCAGTCCCTTGATCATCTTGGTGGCCATCTGAAATGATCAAAGGAATAGAGCACCTCTCCTGTGAGGCTGGTTTCTCTTCTTTATTCAGTTCACAAGCTGCAGTCTGGCTTTTACTAGCTTTTAAAGGTACTTTATAACAAAGTGGCAACTACCATTTTCATATCAAAGCTTTTTTTCTTTACAATGGAATAATCTAACCGACAATTAAATGATGTGGCAGCTCCTGTGTAAGGTGTACCATACTAGATTTGCTTCTATCCAAGTGTGAAGTTAGCTTCATTTCTGTAGGACAGGCACATGTTAAATGTTTTAATGAGCTTGACCAGTATTTAGTGTTTTGTTTTTTGTTTTTTAATCAAACTTGTAATAACTGATGTTTTATTCAAAAACCCAGCTTCAAGAGAAGGTGGATTGATTCGCATGAATTTCAGATTTGCTCAAGGAAATAAGCAATTTACACTTGCCAAGAAACAGTTGAAAATATGAAATCTCTGCATGTTTTCCTCATGCATATATTTTCATATGCCTTCCTGGGTCTTACAGTCAAATTTAGGCTGCAATTTGTTAACACGCTGGCTTCAGTGATAAGGAAATCTAAGAAATTTTTGTCATTGTCCTTGTTGTTGCACCAAATTTATCATTCTCTGAGCTGTGTTCCTACACCAAAGGTTTGCACTACAAATGAGATTTCTTAACTGACTCCGGTTAAAAAAAAAAAGCAAACAAACAAACAAACAAAAAGCACAAAAACAGCACTAAGTCTGTCTGTAAGTCTGAACTGAATTTTATCAGTATTTCTTGTATTAGTCTTTTCTGCAAGTAGAAAATTGATTCAATTCAATTCAAATTCATTCAAGAGATGTTCACTAACGCTTTGGTTAATAAAACATCTAAATTCACTCTTTCTTCACTCATCCCATATGCTTCAGTGCTTTTCAGTATTAAATTTGAGCTATCAGAGTGATAATATTAATCAAGTGCATAAATGTGTGTACTGACAGATGAAAAATTGTTAAGAAATTGCAATTGCCGTTTGAATTACAGGCCATATTGGTTTCTATTACTTTCTTACTTCTTGAATTCTTGACACTCTAATGTCTGATTTATTTTCAATATAGTTAAAGTGTCTTTGATCTGAAAGAATGTAAATTGCCGCCTTAACACCTTGTGCCCAGCAAATAAAATGTTGCAAGTTCAGGAATCACTTTTAAGTAGTACTTAAAATAAGTTTGGTATTTGTAAAGTTCATGAGTAGGTAGTCATGATTCGTAACTGATTTCGAAACAAGAAGTTTTGCAAGTGTGCTTAGCCATTTTTAACCTTGTGCCTGCAATATACAGCAAAGCCCCCTTCTGAGACTGCAGTAGCAGCAGCAGCACTCGCTAGTTTGTCTCTGGTGGCAGAGGTGGTGTTCCTCTTTGTCTAAGAACTCATCCGTGCGTAGTTTTGCCTGGACATGTCTTACTCTGGTTCTGTGACTCAGGCCAGCTCATCTGACCTAAGAGTGGCAAGACATCAGAGCAAGGCTTATGTATTTTCATTTCAGTCTTCAGCTCATTTGTGGCATCACTATGAACACAGAGAAGCTTACCAGAAGCTATTGGAGGATATTGCTGTTCTGCGGCGTTTAGCTGCTAGGCTATCTAGTCGTGCTGAAATGGTTGGAGCTGTTCGCCAGGTAAGAGCATCCTGGCATTTAACAAATGTATCCTCGCTGTATGTGTTTACTCTCTTTTTTCCCCAGACATAGAGAAGGTTTTATGAGCCCTTTGAATTTTATATGTAATTTTGGGAGATTAAAGACATTTATTATAGTGTCAGAAAAGATACCTTTTCAGTCTGGAAATAGAATTCAAACAAAAGATTACCCATGAAGCTATATAATGTGCACAATAGGAGCATATATATTATTTAGAATTATAGCTGCAGTACAAGAAACATTTTACATCAGTGCAGCAAAAAAAGAAAACTTCTGTGGGTCAAAAAGCTCAGCTAGTTCAATAACCTGTCCTCGGCAATAGCTGCGGTCAGACAACTATGAAAAGCTGTGTTAGTTGTATAGCAAGTATAAGTGACAACGCAGCAATACCCTCCTAGGCTCAAAACTGTTACCTCTGCCAAATGAAGTAACGAAGCTGATGCCAGTGAGACCTTCAAAGGTTTGAAAGCAAGAGCATGTATACCACATAACTGATCATATAGGCACACAGGTAATATATAAATATTTGACAAAATAATTGATGATTTTCTGTGGATATATAATGCGTTTGTGTTCTAATAAACTTAGGAATTTGTAGTGTTTGAGATATCGGTATTCTTCTGAACAATTATTCCAGGTCTAGTCTGGACAGCGGTCATGCACATAAAGGCAAATGGTAAGTTTGAGAAGTGTAGAGGTAACTTGTGTAATCCTCTCCTTTATTCCTTAGGAGAAGCGTATGTCAAAGGCAACAGAGGTAATGATGCAGTATGTGGAAAATCTAAAAAGAACATATGAAAAGGATCATGCTGAGCTAATGGAGTTTAAGAAACTTGCCAATCAGAATTCTAGCAGAAGCTATGGTGCATCTGGTAAAAACAACAACAACAAAGTTTGTCTTGCCTGTGTACAGAGATATATAGTGCTATTAATGATAAGAAGTGATGTATCATGAAACCTCTTTACAGAAGTAGACTTAGAAAACTACAGATATATCAGCTAAAATATGTCATATAAGCAATATTTAATGCTACAGTATGGTAATTTAAAAATCACCGTCACTTATCAAATTCTGATGAGATCCAATAACATTTTTATTGGCCTCTAATATATGTGAAAATGTGCAATGTGCAAAACTTACACGGTTTTAATACAGCTACCTCTGAAATGACAGTTAATAGCAAAATTTTATTACTGCAAAATACTTTTTTTTTCTTTTTTCTTTTTTTTTTTTTTGCTACTTTATCTTTCCTAGCTTGCCAGAACATCAAATATTTTCTTTCAGAAAAACTTACATAAGGAGGCAAATAGTAGGCTTTTCTCTAAAAGTAAGGATAGTAATGGTTATTTTATGTGTGTTGTGAAGTTGATTTTGTTTGTTTGTTTCTGTTTATTTTAAGTTATTATATCTTCTACAGGTGAAATTGAGGCCAGAACTGTATGACAGATAAATATGCAGTCACTACAGATATTGAGTAAATATAGTATGTCTGAGTTTGAAATGCAAGCAAGGGCTCTATTAATATTATTACTCATATATTCTAAGACGATTCTTTCCTGTTTTTATGCAGAAGATGGAGTACCTCGTTCATCTAGATCCATGTCTCTTACTGTTGGAAAGGTATTTCTGCAATACAAAGAAAATTAAGTGAACATTTATGTAGTGAAGTTTCTTTGTCTACATACATTCAATCTTATAGTCTGTGTTCAAAATATAGTAATGGTTAGTTCTCAATATTATTCATGTAGTCTAGTGTAAATGCTTTGTAATTTTACATGTCTGATTAAGGATGACTCTATGGAATACCAGTAATGCCTGCTTTGAATCATAAAGGGACATATTTAGTTAGGAAGAGTCATATTCCAGGCCACATACTGGTGCTGCAGAAAGTGGCTTAGGTCCTTTGCATTGCTCTAGTTATTCAGTGAAGAAGCAGTACACTGGATCAAACCTTTCTATTTGAGGGATTCCAGGAACATACCATTTTCATTATCTTAATTATGATATCATAGATGTCAATAATATTTTTTTACGTGTGGCTTGTTTTTCAGTTGCCATCAGAATATCTTGTTTGTCTTGGCAAAGCATTGAGAGAGGGGAGATTATTTCAGATTGTTTTAATTTGACCGATTAATAACATTAACAAGACCACCATTTTATTTCTCTGAAACTTCCTGTTGCTGGAGTCCAAGTTTATTTAAAAGCTTCTAAAATAACCAGTTGAGAGACCTAAGTCCTGTTTTGACCATCATGAAACTTAGTCAGAGGCATTACTGAGTCTAGTATTTCTTTTCATATTTTTCTTTTGGTTGCACTTCTTTATATTTAATTTATTCCTAGCACTTCTGAGTGCTGAGCAGGAAGAATTTTCCCTTTTGTTAGGAGTACATTAGGTGTACCTCTGTCATTAATGAATAGGTAAAATTGGTCCTGTCTAGATCCAGGATCGTAGAGTAGGCAATCCCACGTATGTATTTGGTAAACCTGTTGAACTTATTTTTTGTCAAGTTATCTAGAGCAGAATCTTAGAAATGTTTAGAAATATGCAGTAAGATGATGCTGTTAGATGTCATATGTGCTCGTGGTTTTTTTTTGGTTGATTGTTTTTTTACTCAGTGGGATGCATAGATTTCATTACTAGTATAACATAGATAAATTTTTTGGCTTCTTACCGAATGACAGACTTACATGATCTACACTTGAGCTGTACTATATTGTGTAAAGCTAGCATATGTTTATCATATGAAGGATTTCCATGGTCTTTGGGAAATGTAAGCAATGTCATATGATGCTAGATAAATATCTAACAACTCAAGATGAGCGGGGGAAAGCTTTCTTCTTTTGTGGAGGGAATGGATGTTATTGTTTCTGTAATAATGTGTAGTTTTATTAAAAATAAAAACTAAAAAAAAAGAATTATATCCCAGTGAGGACAGCATATCATAACAGGTACATAGCAAGAGAAGAGTATCATATGTAACTACATTATTTTCCGGTCTTATGGTATTTTTCCCAGTATCAGTATGTGTCTGGCTTAACCAAAGATAATAGCCTTTCATGAGAACTGACAGTTTAGAATATGCCTCCTGTGTCACTTATGTTATTGGGCTTTCAGAGTGGAGTAAAAAAATGTGAAGCTTCCCTGTACAGAAGTTTGATTCTCACTAAGCACTTGCCGTGCCAGATAGTACTAGGAAGATAGAAGCACTCATAGATAGGAAGTCTGGGGGATGTTCACAGACCTAACAGCAGTTTACCATAATTTTGCTGTTAACTCTCTTAAATGTCTTCTTGCTGACTTTAACATATTTGACATACCTCTTAACTTTCAAAATCTTTCTTTGGCCTATTTTGTTTCATAATAGAAAAAAAAAAAAAATGTTCTTTGTCCTAGAATATGCCTCGGAGGCGAGTCAGTGTTGCAGTTGTTCCTAAATTTAACTCCTTGAACATTCCTGGTCAGTCACCAACAGCTTCACCTATACCTTCAACACCATCCCTCGTAAGTAAAACCCACAGTTGAAAGGTACAAGGCTTTGTTTAAAATTCCTTTGCACAGGGCCAAGCCATAGTTACTAAAAAATGTAAACCCTTTAATTGGTTAAATTTGACTACGTCCTAACAAATGGGATGGACAAAGATAATTTCTGTTGTGTAAGGGACTATTTTACTGTTTAGTGTTTAGTGATCAAAATATAAGGAAGAAAGAGACTGGATACTTTCTTGGAGGGTAAAAAAAACAACACTGTAGAAGGGAACGCCAGAGAAAAATTGTTATAGTGCTCAAGTCCTGTGTTTATTGTGGGTAGAGGGAGTAATGTGAGATTCTAATTTTGTGATTTCTGTTTAAAGATACCTTGCTGGTAGGTATGGGAGGAAAACCTAAGTAGCACGTTGACTTTGTCATTTTACTGAAGACTCATTTGAAATTGATTCATGGATGTAGCATTTATTGCTCATTTTCAACTTTCAGTCTGAATCACCAAGCAATGGAAGGAGCAATCTAGCATCTACTCCTGTTCTGCCAGCACTTCTAGAGAAGTGAGTTTTCTCTAGGTCGTTTCATTACCTATTGGATCTTAGTATGAAATTAAACTGTTACTGGTATAATTTCAATCTTTCCTGACAGAAATTATACAAAGGCATAAGGTATGGAAATCAGTGGCACACTATTTACTCAAGTAGATTCCAAGGTGTGGTAACCATTTTATCATCGTATGTTTTTTTGTTTGTTTGTTTGTTTTTTTAATGTACAAAGAATTTAGAAGCAGTGTCTCAGAACTAAATCTAGTCTGCTATGATCCAACAGTCATTGCAACTCATCAAGTAAAAGGTGCAGCAGGAAATTATACATTTGAATAGGGCCTACCTTTAGAACTTGGCAAAACTAAGAGTATAACATATAATAAAAAAAAATCCACTTGTGTATATGTATTTCCTGGAATTAATTAATGCTGTACCTAAAGTTGGCCACGAACAACCCTGGGTATGCATGTTCTTAAATTTTACTGTCAGCGTAATTTAAGTTCTTCTGCTCTTGCCTTCTCAACATGTGGCCAGCTGGTAAGAATTTTATTTTGAAATACTATGATATCCAGTGTCATACAGGTTTTGAAATTTACATGAATAAAAAAAAATATAATTAAATTAAGAAGTATAACATCATAATGCTAGATCATCAAAATTTTATAGAAGTTAAAACAATGACTAAATTGAGGAGTAATTATTTTTAGTATACATGTAAATGCAAACATTCAGCTAAATTAAAGAACTAGGATTGAAATTTTAGTACAGCATAGAGATACAAAACATTTCTTTTTTTCCAGGCTGTTAGACAAGCCAGTACCTCAATGTCTATATTTTTCTAGGACCTATAAATTGCAACAAGATCCACAAAGGTGGATGATATGAAAACATGATACTGAGATGAGAACAGAAAGCATATCCAATCTGTTGTAAAAGATCTTTGAAAACTATTACCATTATGGATACAAGTCTTTTTGCATTTGCACACCCTTGTGTGTGTACACTTCATTCTTATCTCTAATCTGTGCAGAAAGCATAAATAAAATTGTCAGGCACCTTTCCAAATACTTAGCTCTTTCAAGAAATGTTGCACATTCTAAGGAAGCTGTTTGCTGATGTTTCAGAAGTAAAACTTAGTAATAAATCAGTGATGTTTTTAAATTATTAATACTATTACTTTGGTGGTTTAGTCTGTTCACAGTGTCACAATACAATATCTGAAATGCTAATTTGAATTAAAGTTTGATAGGATGCTTTAAATATTGTGCAAATTAAAAGTTAAAAGAATTCAGATCACAAGTCAGTATCAGTGCAGGATATTGACTTTCACATACTTTAGATTAGTGCTGACAAAGTAAAAAAAAAAAAAAAAATCTTATGTCTTTGTTTTATCTCTGTACTTTACAAAAGACGAAAATATGCAACAAGTAGGTAAACAAAAGTTATGAACTATGGCAAAATCATTGCCAGTGGTTGTTACAGTTCAACAGAACTCTGCCAGATTTGGATCATCTTTTGAAGCTGTACAGAAATTCTGAAGGAAAAGAAAAAGTATTAATATTTCTTACTGGTTGAATTAAAAAAAAAAAAAAAAGTTATAAAACGTCAGATTTTCCTTCATTTTTTCTTCAGAGATCCTTATGGATTGATCGTTACAGAATCAGAAATCACATGAACTGAATTGTTTCTATTCAGTAGTATACGCCAAATACAATACATTTCATCAGTGGTGTTTTTGCTTTTTCTGTTTCTTTTGTCTTGGCAGTGGAAAGACTAATGGAGAGCCTGATTGTGAAACCTCAACTGCTACACTAACTCAGAGTGGGTTGGATGAGATCAATCCTGAAACTAAAGCCAAGATAGAAGAGGAAGCATATAACAAAGGGTAGGAATATTTTATGTGAACTAAATCTTAAATATGTGTTACCAGATGTATTTTTTTATAGTGTGATTCTAAATGCTAAATAAGCAACATAATTGATATAAGCTCCAAGAAGATGGTCACAACTAAAGCAGTTTGGGAAGCAACATGAGTGAGCATCACTTGTATCTGCATTGTGGCTGTTCACTTTCATCCATTATTTATGTTAGCCAGTCTGGGGGAGAGCAGTTAGAGATTCTGAGTTAAATGGGTGTTCATATGTTGGTAGTACTCAGATTCATAATAGGACAATCCAAAACAACTTTCTAAAATGCTTATTCTGAAAGGTGTACATGGAAATGAACAAAGAGTAGACATCAACTTTTGCAGTAAAGTCATATTGTTTGTGTGGCAAATTGCTTTTCATGGCATGTTTTGGGGCAGTTAACAACTTTGGCATCTATCGTTTCCAAATGTCAAGCAAAGAACTTAGTACTATGTGTAGGGAGACAGAAGTTTGGATCCCAGTCTGCAGATCCAAAGTCATCTATCTTTTGCATTGATTTCTATCTATTCTCAAAAAAACAAACAAACAAACAAACAAACAAACAAAAAACCACGAGTAGGTGGTCAGAACGATTAAAATAACGATAAGCAGAAATGTTTAACTTACAGCTTTCCTATTGACTGTACCATAGTGCTCTGCTAAGGACTATAACATTTTTTCTTTTGCAAAATAAGGTTTGCTAATAGAACTAAGATAATCCTCTATTAAGGAAGTGTGGCTCTGTGGCATATTCATAGTCTTTAGCTCATCTTTTCTCTTGTTTGAGTGCTGTAGCAACACCGTTCTATTGTACATGACAAAATGTAAAGCTAATTTTTCTTTACATAGGAACATGTTTATATTGCAGGCTAGACTAAGAAAAATTGTTTTTGTATTAAAGCTATCAGGAAGGCTTGAAGAAAACCAAAGAACTTCAGGAATTGAAGGAAGAAGATGAAGAGACACCAAAAGAAAGTCATGATGACCATGAAGAAAGTGAAAATGATGATGAGATAAAAAAACTGAAAAGCAGGTGAGACACTGGTGTGATGTGTCCATACAGTAAGAGCCACTTCGTGGTACCCAACCATGTATGTTTTATGCTATTATTTTAGCATGTTTTCTTCCAGTCTAGGGAAGGATTTTGCAAATAACTAATTTCACAGAATGGCTTATTCCATGTTAGTGAAGTTGGGGAAAAAAAAAATCCACAAGTTTTTTAGATGCTAAAATGCATCTCTCAGTAGATATTCGTTGTCTTATGAAAGTTGTAATTCAGGAATGTGATGCGCCTGTTTGTGTCATATGTCATTCCCAAAAGGTCCTAGCCAGTCTGTTCACCTAAGAATCTTTCAGTACATCTACAAACTGAATGCAGATTAACATGAACTTCTCAGCTATGCTGGACTCAAGGCAGATGCTTGCTCCCTCTAGAATCTCTATAAATGCTGCAGAACATTATGCTGGAGTTAGAATAGCCTGTCTTTCAGCAGAGGGACACATTTATTATATTCATCTGTACACTGCAATTTCCTGCATTTTTAAAAGCAAAGAGACTTCTGCATTACAGAGGAATTGACTACTGGCCAAAGCAAGTAATATGACTAAATCCAAGATACGGTAGGGATCTCTACCTGATCCCAAGGGACTCAGGCCCAGATTATTGTGATTATAAACATCTGTTAATTTGAAATTTCAGCCATGTTCAGAAGGGCAGCCATCTCACTAGTCATGAAACTCTTAGGAGGAGATGTTTAGAATATGTTATAATGTTTAGCTTAATTGAGCAAGCTATGAGCAAGGCAGAATTTAAAATTGTATCAAGCTCTGAGATTTGCCAGTTGACAGGTGGGAGAAATAGAAGCCAAGGTTATGGCTTGATAGCTGTCTACAGTCATCTTGCAAATATCACCCATATTTGAGTATACAGTTACTCTTGAAAGAACTTAAGTTCTTTCTCTTTTCTGGCAAGATACTTGTCTTTGGAAGAGAAGCAATGCACAGTACATCTATGAAACATCTCAAATTTAAAAGCTTAAGGTAATTGATTTGCCTAATATTACTATATAACTGTTTCCTTTTTGTTTTACAGCAGACTTGAAGTCGTCATTAATTATTTATATATTCTGTACCCCAAACTGTGTAAACACTGGAATGTGGTATGGCTGGTAGTGGCTGCGATAATCATTTTTGCTGTGGTGTTGGGAATCTACTATTCATACAACTCTTGTGAGGAAATATCAGAGAGACCTGAAGGCAAAGCCAGCTGTTCTGCTGTTCATCAATATTCATGGTGGAACTCAGGATTCCGACATGAGCAACGCACTGAATAATAAATGAACAACATATATTTATGATACCGGAGAAAGCACTGTATTAGAACACAGTTGTTAAAGGTAGTGCTTAGTCATCTTTATGGTTGGTATATGTCATCTGTTGCACAAGCGAGTTATTCCACCCCAAAGTTTGGGGATACGTTATGAACGTAGCTTGCCAAAATGATAATTTGGTAAAGAATTATGTTTGTTGTCTCAATGTAAATGACTGATGTGATTAAAGTAATATTGAATCATGATAAGGTTGTGGCAGTAATCAGCAACCAGCAAGAAAAACTTGCACAAGATGTTGACATCTCTCCTATGGTTTTGAAGAAAAATCATTAAAACTATATTTGCAGTCAGTGCTTTACTTTGCAATTCCTGAATTTGTGTTTTGGTCAGGTTTTGTTGTCATTGTTGTTCAAGTATTAATGGCATTTAATTCCTTTGGGTTTTAAAAGTCTAATGTTTTTATTCATTATAATTGGGTAGAAATCGAAGGTCTTCTATGTCATGTTAAAATTATCAGACCACATGCCTTGCTGACACAGTAATTTCATAAGAGGAATTATCTGTATGGCTATTTAAATGGAATACTAAGTACCTCTTATGACATACTTTAAGAATGGGACCACCTCTTTTTTTTGAGTAGGATATACAACAAAGCTTAAAATGAGGTCTAGGTAGTACAGTTGATATTGTCCAATGAATCTTGGAACTTCTGAGGTATCACTGACATGCTTTGTAACAAATTTTGCTACTTATTTGAATAACTGTGTGGTTTATGCCACTCAGTCACTAAACATTACAGCAAAAAAGTAATTATTCAGACAATTAGATGTGTTGCTGAAGTCCAATATACATCAGTCTTGGATATGGAAAATATGTGCAATCCCTCAAAAAAGAAAAAAAAATCTTCAAATCTGTCTGTTATCACAGATTAGGATAATCACAGTAAATGGACCTATTGCTAATATTAAAAATGGATGTCATTTGAGATCTGCGGTAGGAACATAGTTCTGTACACTGCCAAACCATACAGGTGCCTATACGAGTGAGGACATGAAAGTAGTGATGACCATAGAGGTCACTGCATGTTTTAGTTGTAGTAGTTACTTTTCAGATTCTTATGCCAAGTATATAACAGTTTTGATAAACTTTCAAAGCTAAACTACCAAGTCATGACAGATTAATTTTTGCCCCGATATTTCAACAGATTTTTCAACAGTTTTGCCTGTTTGGGAATTGTGAGTTGCTACTGAGGAATATGAAAACCTGCCATTTTTAGACATAAGCAATTTCAAAAGAGTGAAGCCATTATCCTAAAAAAGAAATTCATGCCTAGGACTGAGACCAAAATGTATGTCACTCAAGGTATACCATATGTACCTGCCAAACACCACTTCTGATTGAAGATGAACTATGTTTGTCTTCCAGAGCTGTATGCTTGAATCTAACCACAATATCAAAATCAGTGTGGCACTTAATTGCACTCTTGTGTCTTGAATTCTTTTGGCACGTTCTGACTAACAGGTCTGTTTTATGGACAAATAAGAACTTTATGAAGTACTGTAATTTCAGCTCAGATGCAGATAATGTAGGCTTATTTTCTTTTGGTGTAAACACTGAAACTCAAGCTAACCGTCACAGAAAACAGGTTTCTAACACAATCAGAATTTTAATTCATGTGTCTGGCACTAGTAACAAATGTCCTGCTGGTGAATTTTGTTTTTTGCATCTCTAGCTACATTTTGTTAAAATAAAAATACATGGAGAAAGGGGGGAGGGGAAAGGTAGACCATTACCAACTGTGGGGGGAAAAGGAAGTAAATCCATAAGCAGTTGGTAGGTTTTCTTTTTTATTTTATTTTATTTTGTGTGTCTGTGTATATTAGATATACACACACACACACACATTTTTGTTTTGTTTTGAGGAGTAAAGTAGAGTGTTTAAGAAAGTTCAAAATGGATAATGGGAAAGTGTCATTTGGTCTGATATTGTAATTGCTAAAGAATAAGACCAAAGAGAGTTTCGTGCAAATTACTTGGTATATGTTTAGAGTATCTAACTATTAAGAACTACTGTGACATTTCATGTACTTCTATTATTTAAAGAAACTTGTCAGTGGCTCTTTCAATACTTGTTTATTAGAACCAGCTTTCTTAACTTAAAAATCTTTAGAAATTGTGTTGGTAACATAATAAAGCAATAAAAATTCTGGGTAAATAGTCTTGAAGATTCAGAATCTACTATGCCAAAAATTATGGCACATATTTGATTGTGACAGTGGATATGTTAGTGTACTGAGGAAAAATTGTTAACAATGCCTCTAATTTTATTAACTTGCTCTTATTCACTTCTGCACTGATACTGATCCAAAACCCTATTTTAAGTACATGTAGATAGTTATTGATATCAATAAGACTCTACAACTGCTTAATGTTAGGCATGTGCAAAGTTTCTGTTGGTCAGTGTGTGAACAGAGTCTTCATCCTCTTTTTGGCATTCTGCACATGGGCTTTCATGGACTTGATGCACAAGGGCAAATTTCCGTAAGTAGTTGTACTGATTAGAACTGAATTACTTGCATGTCTAAAGTAAGTGTAACTTAGCCACAAAGTTATTAATTGTTATGGGGAGTGGACAGAAAGAGGCAAGGGATTTCAATGGCGATTAAAAGATGACGATTAAGTTGATGAAAAAAAAATTATATATATATATATATATATTATTTTTTTATACCTACTTGGAGAAAACTGTCCACTAAAAATAACAGACCACAGTGACTAACACCACATTAAATATTTTTGCTTACATTTCTCAGTTAATTAATGAAGACACCTTTTTTGATAGAAAACTAGGTTCTCTCAACCTTTCTCAATCAAAACCTATTCTAGATGTAGTTTTATCTGTTGAATATTAATTTTATTTATCTGTTTAAAAAAAACAGCAACACGTTTAAAAAAAAACAACAAAACTTCTGTGTTCAAAGATCACATCAAGATAACAAGAAATAGATTTATTATTTATGCTATTAATATTGAAATAGTTTTCTTGAGGTGCAATATTTATTTTTTTGTTTTAATAAGACACATTGTATTGTTTCTCCTGCACAGCACAGATGTTTCTAGTAAGCAGAATTTTAAAAGAACACTATTTTTGTGTATCATATTTATATTTGTAGCATTGTAAGATTTTGCACCAGTGTGCTGGTATTGTACTGTATAGTATCACATACTTGAGGTTTTTAAATAAAAGTATGGTTTCAAAGTCCTCAGTGTTGCTACCTTAAAGATTTATTTTTCGTATGTGCTCTGTCTGCATATTAATGGCTATCTTTTTCTGAAATGCCAACTGCATAATTCACTGTCATGTTACACATACCAAAGTTCTTGTTCTTAGTCTTTCAGTTCTTCAGAAAAATGATGTAGAAGAATCAAGCAAACTCCATTTTGAGTGTTTGTAAGCAGGGTCATCCTTGTCATATCCTAAAAATAAATGAGAGGAAACTGAAATATCCTGGAGAGAGTTTAACTCCTGCTTCAGAGAGAGGCTGCAGGTTGCTGAGAAGATGGAAGACTGAAAGGTAAAGGAGACTGGGAGGTTAGGATTCTCTGAGTGGTGTTCTTCTTGGCTTGGGAGGTCTGGGAACCCTGGGATTTGTGGAGAGCTGAACTGCCAGATCAGCAGGAAAGAGTCTGCTCTATTTCTGTGAAGAACATACTTGTGACAGCTGAATCTCTGATGGTCTTTTTCAGGGAGACAAACTTTGGGACAATGACAATCTGGAAAGGAATGTCTGTTACCAGGAAAAAAGACCCTCTTATTTGTATTTTTCACATAAACATATTTTTCTTCTTAACTTCTTTCTATTTCAATTGTTGATGCTTCAGGGTTCCTTTAGAAAGGATTATAGAGAACAGTCTGTTCTCCTCAGCATAAAAGTCTTCTGTTTAGCAATCCTCATCAACTTTTTGAAGCACATAGGTATGAGATGATGGGATTTTCTTTATAGCTTACCATAAATATTTTGGCCAAATGCTTATTAAACACATTGAACAGAAAGCTGTTGTTGTTTTTTACCACAGAAGTTAAGATGAAGACCCATAAACAATTTAGAAACCTTTTGTTAGCTATGCAGTCCAGATGAGTGATCTTCCTCATAGTTTTGCAACAGCTGACAAGTAAAAAGGAAGAAACTGACCAAAAAAAAAAAAAAGTTATTAAGGCTCATTTCATCATTCTAATTTTTTTCTCTCCTAATCTGTATTTTGCTCCATGTAGAAGGAGCTTGTATTTTTGTTAAGTGTTACCAAGGTGTTCATCTCTTATTTTTCAGCTAAAAATTGCATTAAACATCAAGAATGTTGACAGAGTTTGACTAAAGGAGCTTTGCTGCAATGAGAACAATTGGCATAAAGTGGTAAATCATGACAGGACAATTAGTATGCAACTTTAAAATGTCTTTCTTGAGAAATCCAGCTTTGGAAATAATTTTTCAGGGTAGTGAATATTTAGCAGTTCAAGGTAAGCATGGAGATGGTCAGGTGTTTTACCATTCTCAGTGTTTTACTGTCACAGACCACTAATCTATGAGAGCAGCAGAATAACTAGTAATTTCTCCTACATAATGGATTGAAGTGAATTCATTTAGAACTTGCTTGACAGTCTGATTACAGTACTGCAGATTGTCATGATTCTGTAGAAGCACGTAAGTATAGCACAACAGAGGCAAAATAGAAATTAGAGTAAGAAATTTGTCTCAGATCTCAAGGAGCTTTGCCAACATTCAGTTCCAAACCAGAGCCCAAACACAACAGGATCTTAAATTTCTTTGCTGGTAATAGATACATCATTTCATTAACCACATTATCTGTGGTTTCAATCAGTCTATTGACATAACTGTTTATTGGAACTTCAGAGGAAGACAGATGTGATAGGGACAGTGGTGGGAGCCAGTCCCCTAGAGTGTCACAAGGATTCCCATTTTTGGTAGCACATGTCCAAATCTCTTCAAAACCAAGTATCAAATTACCTCTGCATTATGGTACCTATTTCTGCATCGCAACTCTCAGGCAAAGGAAAGTAAAAGCACTACATCAAGGTGTAGAGGACAGTGGGGAATGGATACTCTTCTAACTCCAAAAGAAAAATGCTCATTTTTGTTCTCTTTGCTGTGATGCAATAAATAATTATGTTTATTTACCAGCTAAATAGTGTGAGTAATGTGTTGTTAATCAGTAAAACAGGAAAAAATAACAAAAGAAAAGTTTTCAGAGTGTTTACTGACTTTGCAGTCTACCAGTCTTATCTCCCTTCCTCAGCTGTGTTTTCTGCGTCAGCAGTAGTTAAATTTTCCAGCAAATGCTGAAAGAGTTAAAGGTGATTAGGGATTTCCACTCAGTGACCTCACCTTTGTGTGGGATAGTCAACGCATTTGCTCTGACATCCTTTCTATGAAGCAGTGCAGTGACAGCTGGAAGTTGCTTTCAAGAAGTCATCTCAAAGGCAGTTTCAAAGGTGGTCTGACAGTATCCAAAACCTGAACTTTTCTCAGCACAGAAGACAAATCACCTTGAATTTCTCAATTTTCCAAGTTCGTGACAATGACAAATCATTTTGGAGTTACCTCAGCGGTGTTTTCAGTCTGGGTTATGACATTCATGGCTCAAAATTACTTCATAACAGGTATGTAAGGTTCCACTTTTTAAAATATCCTAGTTGAACAGTAAAGTGCTCAAAAAAAGCAGCTATTTTCCCAAACAAAATGGGGGAAAGTGTCTGTAGATAGGCCTGCTAGCATAGGAAACCACAAGATTTTCATAATATAGCTTTCCATAATATGCAATGAAAAATACTCTAACATATAGGGGAAATCTTTCACTCTAATGATTTGATAAGCTCAAGTGCTATGTAAATGCTATAGAACTGCTTGTTCTAGAGTTTTGGTTGTGCATTTAGGATTAAGTTTAGAACTATTGAAATGTGACTTTATATTATTGAAGACACCATAGCAAATAGTTTTACACAATCCTCAGAAAGCACAACATGTGTGAAGCCAGGTCTGTGAAAATGCTATTGTTAATGCTTTTTTTTTTTTTTTTTTTCCATATCCTGACACTCTTGACTTGCAAAATTGAAGGAATTGTATGCCAGGATCTTGTGGTTCACCCCCAGGGCAGGCATGCTTGTATCTGGTGAATACAATGCAGGAGTTCCTGTTCTATATAAACTATCTGTCTGCAAAATTAGCAGTGGGAATTGCCAACTTCAAATTTTATCATACAGTTCTTAGATAATACACTTCCCTCAACGCTATTGTATGTGCCTATTTTTTGAATCAGGGTCATGTAATACCCCTTTCTTATGTAAGTTAGGGAAATGTGGATGCCTCTTAACCTTATGTATTGGGTTTATGTTAGACATTGTCTAACATTACGTTAGACATTATTGTTAGACATTGGAACAGGCTGCCCAGGGAAGTGGTGGAGTCACCATCCCTGGAAGTCTTTAAAAGACGTTTAGATGTAGAGCTTAGGGATATGGTTTAGTGGGGACTGTTAGGGTTAGGTCAGAGGTTGGACTCGATGATCTTGAGGTCTCTTCCAACCTAGAAATTCTGTGATTCTGTGATACGTGCCAAGTGTTTGGTAGTGGGGGGCTGCAGGGCTTGTCCCTGTGAGCAGAGCCCAGCCGCTGCTCTGTGTCAGATAAACGCCACTTTCATCTGGCTGCAAAAAGAACCTGCTGCTGTCCAGAGCTGAGCCAGGGAGCAGCATTGGTTCGACCTCTGGAAGAGCAGATTTAAGAAAGAGGGTGAAAAAAAATAAATGCTGTTTGACAGCAGCTGGGGGAGAGAGGAGTGAGAACGAGCCATGCAGATCCCAAGGTCAGTGCAGCAGGAGGCAGGAGGTGCTCCAGGCAGGCAGCAGCAGTTCCCCTGAGGCCTGTGGAGAGGCCCCTGGTGGAGCAGGCTGCCCCCTTGAAGCCCATGGGTCCCACATGGAGCAGATCTCCACGCTGCAGCCCGTGGAGGAGCCCCCGGTGGAGCAGGTGGATGTGGCCTGGAGGAGGCTGCAGCCCGTGGAGAGCCCCTGCAGGAGCAGGCCCCAGGCCAGAGCTGCAGCCTGTGGAGAGGAGCCCACGCAGGAGCAGGGGCTCTGGGCGGACCTGCCACCCACCCATGGGGAACCCGTGCTGGAGCAGTTTGCTCCTGGGGGATGGACTCCGTGAGACGGAGCCGTGTGGGAACAGTGCTTGAGGAGCTGCAGCCTGTGGGCAGCCCCCACATGATCAGTTGGGGAAGGACGGCATCCCGTGGGAGGGACCCCACAGGTAGCAGGGGCAGAGAGGGACCGTGAAAGAGTGGCAGAGAAGTGCTATGGACTGACTGCAGCCCCCATTCCCCTTTCCTCTGCACTGCTCAGGGTAAAGAGTTAGAAGAGGGCAGATGGAGGGAAGGTGTTTTTAGTTTTAGTTTCTCACTATTCTAGTCTGCTAGTTATAGGTAACAAATTATTAATTTGCCTTTGCTGCGTCTGTTTTGCCTGTGAAGGTAACTGGTGAGTGGTCTCCCTGTCCTTACCTCAGCCTTTGAGCCCTTTCCATTTTATTTTCCCCCTTTCCCTTTGAGGAGGGGGAGTAAGAGAGTGGTTATGGTGGAGTATGGCTGCCCTGACAGATAAAATTATCCCACCCCAGTAGCTGCTAGGATATCTGCAGATACCAAATGCATATCACATGTTTCCAGATGTTTCACTGTAGGAGTAAATGTTTGTTCTAGCCATGTAGAAGAACACTATGTCATTGTTGCAGATAATCGATTGTCATATCTACTGAAAGGCTTCTGAAAGCAACTGGGCTTGAGTGAATTAGATGCTCAAGTTCTGTTGAAATTCCATGGTTGAAGTACTGAACAACAGTAGATTCTTCTACGTATCCCAGTCACTGAATATATTTTTGATGGGGAAACAGCGTGAGTCTTAAGACTATCCTTTCCAGCTGTTAGGACATCCTTAGTTCCCATCTAATGCTCACTTAGGGTACTTACTCATGCACCCTCAGCTCATCAGTTCAGTGCTCCTATTAATCTCATGGCCCATTTGCAGTTGTGCCTTGGAGCTCTGTGTAGTATGCCTGTGCCCAGTCCAGCTGGCTCCTGTGCTGTTTTACTGCTGGGCTTCATGGATGGGACCACAGACTTGCATTGGAGGTAGCCTTGTCTCCAGGATGGCCTTCAGGCATGTGCGACAGATAGCACCCTCTCTTGCTGTTCCCAAATGAACTTTCTGATGAACCCTGCATCTGACATGTTCTCTTGCTCCCTGACAGTGCAGAGAAGCTGCCACAAACCTGCCACAGTGTGGCCCTGCTTGGGTACCACAGGGCTGTGCCCTGGTTGGTGGTGGCACTGTCCTGCCTGTGCTGCTATCACCGACAGCTTCTGCAGCTTCTGGCTCATCTCTTCTTGTGGAACAGCCTCACTGTTGCTGCTCCCTGACATCAGCAGCCAAACTCAGCTCTCCAACAAATCAGAGCGAGGGCCTGGGGCAAAGCAGAGATCAAGAAACACCAGCTTCTCCAAAAAGCAAGAGGAGAATTCATGCACAGTAAATGCAATACCTGTACCCTGCACATATTATTTTCTTCCTGTCTTGTGATGAATTTGTCTTGTGAGATTCTTCTGTCCATTTTTTTCCCACCTTTCTCAGTAAAACTACTGTTCACAGAGGACCCAAAACGCGAATTAGTAGATAAACTGAATAGAGCAAAGCTAAAAGGACACATGTGGGCAACTTGTGGACCCGAAAGGGTAATGAGCTTCTATAGGATTAGTCTGTCTCCCGTACAAACTCGGTTGTCTTTAGTACAGAAGTCAGAGGTGATTTAAGAGGTGATGAAAAGTTTTGAAGAGGTTACTCTTCTCTTTCTGGATTTCTTTTGCATACTGTAAACCCATCTGGAATATAGTTTGAAGCTCATAACATTTCCAAAAGGTTTCTTTCACTTTTCTATTATGTTTTAAAGAGCTTAGTAAATTCTAAGATAAAACTTCGGTCCATGTCCTACAATCACTTTTCTTACCACTTAAGACTTTCTGTTAAGAATTTTCTGTTACTGAATTTCTATATTTATTGTGCTATATATCTATTATACAATTCTCCTGTAAAAAAGAGTCAAGTCTGAGTATAAAAAGTAGTAGGTGAATAAAGGAATTAGGCATCCTAGACAAGGAATGGGGGGCTTGAAAACTATGGTAAATGAATTGCAGAAAGTACAGCAGCAGCTGAGATGGAGGGAGATCCAGAAGAAAAAATAAAAATCTCAAGAGGACTGGGAGAGTTCCCTGTTAACAACAGGGAATTGAGAAAACTTAATGTTGGAGTACCTGTCTGACACCAGAAGTAGTCTGAACGAAATGAAGACATACAGGAGGCTATTCATGAAGACACGCTGACTGGAAGGAAGACATATGACAGTAATATGGAAGAAATTTGACACCGTGAATCATCTTTACATTGGGACTGCTTGGATACACTTGAGGTCCTTGATGCACACACCACTGAGCAACAGTGCTTCTCTGGATCCTCATACAACATGTCTGGCTGGTCTTACCTTCAAGTCAGGCCTGGTTGTTGCCATGGTTTCACTATAGGGACTGCTACGGTATTCACTGGCTCACCTGCGGTGTGTTAATGGGGGGCCAGAACATCCATAGCTGCTGAGATAAATTCACCAAGTTCCATGATTGCTTTACCCAAAATTTAAATCCCAATAAACTAAAGAACAACAGAGATGCATCTCTTATCAAAAGCCATTTCCAACCTCACAACACCCAGTGGGAACAGGACTAGAAAGCCTGCCTTTCTCTTTGCCCTCCACACAAGATGAGACATCTGTTTTTCTCATGGTAGGAGTGGCTTGGCTGCTAATTCTATGACTTCATTCATAAAATTCAATTTAACTTCTCTTGCTAAGAAATTTGGTGGATCTGCACGTGTCATTTAATTTTCCCTTGAGAGTTTGTGGACTGACTGTGGTCTGATGCACAGGTTTTATCAAGTATTCATTAGTGTACGTACCTGGTAGGCACAGAGTCTGAAAAGGAAATCCAGCAAGTAACAACTTTAGCTATTGCTTATCTGAAGTATTTGCAATGAAATGCTGAAATGTTTACAAGCTTGCATAAATACAAAAAGTGTCCCCACTGTATTCAGTTATTCCAGTTGCATTTTGTTGTGTTGTGTTTTTTGTTTGGTTTTGGTTTTGTGTTTTATTTTTTTTTTCCTTGATTTGTTGTGTTGTTTCTTTCTTTCTTTCTTTTCCTTGAATTTATTTTGCCAAGGTATGAGGATTTTCTTCCTGGGGTCTCTGAAGCTGTTTTGAGATGATTTTTTCATACAGGCTATTCCTTTTCATTTAACATGGTAATTACTGAATGTAACTCAAAAAAAAAAAAAAAAAACTACCATATGCTTCTGGGGAAACATGGAGACGAAAGAGTATTATCTTTTTCCTTGTCTGCGTCAAATTCTGAATTCTGTCGTGTCCTTAATACAGATAAAGAAAGTAGATACTAAGAAACTGGAGCAGGTGTAATCAGACATTAGCTATGCCTTTTCTAGTGCAGGTGTCATGGCCAATTGTGGCTTTCTGAAAAAGCTGGATGAGTTTCCTATTGCAAAGTAATAGGGGAAAAGTGTCAAATTCACCCCATCTATCCCCTCTTTTCCTACCACCTGCTTCCTGCCAAGTACTCAGTAAATTCAACACATGCCAGTGCCTGGGGAAAAAATATCATGCAAAACTAGAAAAGAAAGTTAAATTTAGGAGGAATAAGAACTATAATAAAATCTTTCTAGTAAGAATGTTATACTGACAGAATCCAGTCTAGTGATTGAGTACAACTGCTAGGTTTATCATTTTAATAAAAAAAAAAAAAAGAAAAAAAGAAAAAAAGAAAAAAAAAGAACTGTCTGATTACTCTTCCTATTTTGAATTTTTGAATGAATAAGTTTGACAAATAACAGCAGCTTTACTAAGAAGCTGACTCTAGGTAACACCACAAATACAACTAGATATGCATTTAGTCTAATAACAGTCAAACCTTTTGAAATTCCAGACTATTGAGAAAACTTTTTATTGTGAAGTATGTCTTTTTGCTAGAAATTACTTTTCTACTATCCTCAAGCTAGAAACTTTTAAGAATGTGCAATTTGAATGATACTTTAAATTCCAATAAATGTTAGTATTCAATACTAACCTTGAACATTTATGTCTAAATTACAGGTTCTACACTTCCACCTTGCAGGATCACAGGTGTAGGTCTTTATATTGAGGAGAAAGTGAATTTCTCAGAAGCAAGTAATGCATGCAATCAATTGAATTTACAACTGGCAAGTAAAGACCAGGTTGAAAAGGCTTTGAAACATGGCTTTGAAACGTGCAGGTATATGATATCAGTTAGCATCTCATTACCTTCAATAAACTACTTTACCTTACATGAGGCTGGTGACAAATCTGATATTAAAAGGACTGATGTTTTTTATTGTAGCTATGGATGGGTGAAAGATGGAGTGATTGTAATTCCTCGGCTAATATCCAACCAGAAATGTGGTAAGGGCAAGGTTGGACTGGTGTCATGGAGTATTGAACACTCTAAAACATTTATGGTTTACTGCTTCAATTCTTCAGGTATGTAAGCGTAACAACTACATTTCTTGTGTTTGGATTGGATTTTTTTAAATATCTGAATGAAAAAAATTCATAACAGGAGAGATCTTATCACCTGGTAGCTATTTTCCCCTGACCTTAAATGTTGTCTAGTTGTATTTAGCTCTGTGGGGAGAAGCTTTCAAGCAATACAGGAGGTCTGTTCAGTTCATCCAAATTAATAAGTTGGTGCTGCCATGAAAGCTCTTATAAAAGAGTTGCTTTTACCATTCTGTAATGTCAACACAATACTTTTAATAGGTTTTTGTTATTTAGGTGTTTTGATTTGAAGGACTGTAAATTGAATTGCTGACCATGAGTCAGCAATTTGCCCTTGTGGCAAATTTGCCCTTGTGCTGGCCAAGCAGGCCAGCAGGATCCTGGGCTGCATTTGGAAGTGTTGTCAGCAGGTCAAGGGAGGTGATCCTCCCCCTCTGCTCAGCCCTGGTGAGGCCACACCTGGAGTACTGTGTCCAGTTCAGGGCTCCCCAGCACAAGTGGGTTAGAGAACTGGAGCACCTGTTGTATGAGGACAGGCTGAGAGATCTGCGCCTGTTTAGCCTGGAAAAAGAGAAGACTGAGTGGAGACCTCATCAGTGTGTATAAATATCCGAGGGGAGGGTGTTAAGAGCATGGAGCAAGTCTCTTTTCAGTTGTGTCCAGTGACAGGATGAGAGGCTACGGGCACAAACTGAAGCCAGGAAGTTCCAGCTGAATATGAGGGGACACTTCTTTGCTGTGAGGGTGACAGGGCACTGGAACAGGTTGCCCAGAGAGGTTGTGGAGTCTCCTTCTCTGGAGATATTCAAAACCTGCCTGGATGCCGTCCTGCACAATGTGCTCCAGGTGATCCTACGTGGCAGAGGTTTGGGCTAGATGATCTTCAGAGGTCTCTTCAGAGGACCTAAGTTTACTGAATGGTGAGAAAATGAGAATGTATATTTAACATAGGGATGATTCTGCATTTCTTCATCTTAATAGTTAAACTATTGCCTGTTCTAGGTATGTCTTAGCTAAAACATTTAATAGAAGCTCATTTTGTCAATTTTCTTTGTGGTTGTAGCGTCAAAAAACATTTGAAAACTATGGCAGAAAAAAATAAAGAGCCTCTGTCATTTAGGTTTTTATTAGAGAATCAAAGAATGGCTTGGGTTGGAAGGGACCTTAAAGATCATCTGGTTCCAACCCCTCTGCCATGGGCAGGGATGCCTCCCACCAGCCCAGGCTGCCCAAAGCCCCATCCAGCTTGGCCTTGAACACCTCCAGGGCTGGGGCATCCACAGCTTCTCTGGGCAGCCTGTGCCAGGGCCTCACCACCCTCTGAGTGAAGATTTTCCTCTGAATATCTAAACGTCCCCTCTTTTAGTTTAAAGACATTACCCCTTGTCCTACCGCTCCCTGATGAGTCCCTTTCCAGCTTTCTTGCAGGGTCCCTTAAGGTTGTGGAAGGTACCTAATAAGGATAAAAGGTACCTAAAATAGCATTTATCTTCAAGCGTGTTATATATGGCAAATATTTCTGAAGCTTGAATCTGCAGTTAAGCCTTCTGCTCTGCAGGAGGTCGGTGTGTGTGTTTAATATGGACTATCACTCTAAGTACTGTTCGGGAGGAATAGATTATGGGTATGCAAATACAAAACGAGCATTGCATTTACTCCAAGTGTTTAACCATGTGAGTAATGATAAAAAGGGCATCATCGGTGTCTTAGCTACACATCGGAAATAAGCGTGCCTGATCTGGATAAGGCAACAACTAATTTGCAGAAGGGAACGGCTGGGTAACAATTTCTGTAAACATGTGCGCAGTAAGTACAAACCTAACAGAAGCATAACCTTTACGTGTCTCCTTTCCCTACTGCAGATGTCCAAATTAATTCATGTGTACCAGATCCAACTACAACTAGACCATCATCAAGCGCACCAACGGACTTAACTGCCTCTTCAGGCTCAGATTTAACTGAAAACGTCACGGCAGTGCCTAACGCAACTGAGACGGAACGGGCCTTGAAAAAGCTGAAATTTCAGGTGGTATGTGTAACCGAAACAATATTACCAACGGAGGAGACTACTACCAACACGCCAGGGGAATACTCACTTGACTCTCCCAACTACACTTCCCGTGCTGCCTTTAAGAACGATGGTGTTGTCTTTGGAGGTAAAGGCTATGGATGGTAGCTCTTCAGTTAGGAGAGCTGGTTAGTTATGTAGATGTTAGCAGGAAAACTGTTTACTGCTGGTCTTGCTTGCTACTCCAGCATACATTTTTATATAGCTGAATCTGGAAGCAGAATAAATTGTTACAGTTTTGCAAAGGCAAAGCTTATAAGGCAGAGAGTTGTTTTGTTGTTGTTGTTTTTAAGTAATTTTTAAGGTCTTGTTATGACTTTATACTTTTTGAGAGTATTTCAGTAAGAAATAGTAGAAAGTAATTTTGGTTAATGCGATTTGGGGTGAATATATTCCTTAAAAATTCTTAGCAGACACCATGTGCTCACAGTAATAGAAGAGTCTGCGGGCTCTTAAAAGCAATAGAAGTCATGGAAATTTTAAGGAGAATAGTGCTTTGTTCTCCAGGTATGAGGTGTGAATAACAAATCCTAATATACAGCAACTGAGGAATGGACTAAATATGAGGAAAAAAAAAAAAAACAACACATTCTAACTGGAAAGATGATTTGTTACAAAAACGTTTTCTTGGCAAGTTGTAAAAACTCTCCAATGAGCAGATTAGACAAACATCTGACATGGACTGCCAAAATACCTGTTTCAATCTCTCAAAACAATGAACAGGAGTAACAAACATTTTGAGATCCCTAATACCTCTGTCCTTCTGCATGTCTACATGTATGTACCTCCTACACAATGCTGTTTTAAGAAGAATCTGGATTTATGTTCATAAGCCTTTAGAAAGTCTGAATTAAGAATAAATAAAAACTCAATGCATACTTCACTTTTTTCTCTAGGTATCCCAACAGCACTCCTTGTACTGGCACTCATCTTCTTCATTACTTCAGTTGTTCTAGCAGTCTGCTATATCAAAAAGTAAGATTTTTCTTTCTTTTCTCTTGAACTGAGTTAACTTCTAGAGTACAGTCAGTGAATATTTTACTTATATAGTTAAAGATCAGAGATGTAATGACAAGTGTAGGACAAAGAACAAAATCTTCATCCCTGCTCTGCAGATAAAATTTGTTTTTGCTATTACTATTCCCTATTTCAGAAAAGAAATGAAGGACAAGTATTACCTATCTTTGATTAATCAATCATGCCTAGTGTGGAACATTTCTGTGTCTGCCAAAACAGCAACATTGAAATGTTGCTTCATTGAAGTGTGCATCTGTTTATATAAAAGACTGTTTATGTAGCTTTATTTTGTTTCTTTCAATGTCAAACTTAAGGGAGTAGATGTTACTTTTGTTCAAAAAAAAAAAAAAAAAGTTGAACTCATTTGAATCATTTATACAGATCTTCAACACGGAAGATCATTAAATATCAAAAAGTTGTCTGCATTTCTAACATCCTAGCCCAGCTTGTATTTTCATTACATAACACAAATCCTGAACATGCACTGTTTGTTTAAAGATACTTAGCATTTTGAGGAATGCTACCTAACTATGTCAGTGTTGCTGCTTTACTATCTTTTTTTCCTATTTAAAGGTACAAGACAACGTTCCCATTTTCATACAAGAATCAGAAAAAAGAAATGGTTGAAACTACAGCTCTCAAAGAGGCTGAGTCAAATGACAAGACACCTGAGAAGGAAACAAAGAATAATGGAAAAAAGGTAGAAGAGTCTAAATCCAAGCCTGAGACCACAGTAAAATGTTTAGAAGCAGAAGTTTAAGAGGAAGAACATACACTTCTTTTTAGAAATACATAAAACAAAGCACACAACTTAACAATGCTTTTAAACATGGGTGACTGTAAATACTCATGAATAATATTTTCTCTATCTTAACATACGAAAACGTCTTTTTTAATAATTACAACTGTAAATGCTCTTGCAAAAGAACATGGTCTCTTATTTACCTGAAATAAATGAAACGTCCATATTACAGCTCATTTTTCTTAATAAAGAAGTAAACAGGAGTCTGCTGTTAATGTCATACAGTGTGTAAGTATTTGCACAGAATTCAGAGCAATATGTAATTAAAAATTCCTTTTTATCTGGCTGGAGAATGTCTGCTAACTGAATATCTAAACTAAAATGATATTGTAGCTCTTTATCTGTAGGGTAGTTTATTTCCATTAAATAGTTACTTTTTTAAAAAAGAGTGTTTACAAACAGAACAACTAAATCCATTTAGTAGAAAAAAATAACTTAAAAAAATCAATATATCAGCCCACTGTCATTCAAATACCCCAAAAAAAAGGATGTTGACATGTTCCTATATATATATATATATATATATATATATTTGTGTGTGTTCACATACTTATATAGCAACAAGTAACTTTCTTAGGCATCTTCATCATCTAATTTACTGTTTTATTTATTAAAACGTATGATTCTCATATCACATATTTGATGGGGAAAAGAACCTTGAAGAACTTTAAATTGTATCTCAACAAATATATTTAAGGTCTTTGTGGATATTTTAATGTAATTTTCAAAATAAAGACCTCAGGTATTAGGCATTTACAGTACTTCATAAAAACAAACAAACAAACAAAAAACTTTGGTTTGTCTGGACCATTTATTCTCATGAAAACTGCCTTACAGGAAAAAGTACTCATATAACATTAGTGTTACAAAAGTAATCAGTTGATATAAAAGAAAAAAAAATCAGCAATTCATTAACTATTTTCTTAACAAATGGTTTGGACAAGCTGTATTTATATGTGAAAGGTTGCTGTGGCAAAATAAGTTTCTTTTTAGATCAAGTAGCTTGAAAAAGTCTTAAATAGAATGGCAAGCAAACTGTTCACTTACATGGCATTTTCTACAGTTAGAATACGTAGTTATGAACTTCCATTTTTAGATTCACAGAAATTTAATATTTGCCCAGTGGTTATATGTTCCCCTTGATAGCAACTTACAGGGTAATGCTAATAGCGTACTTAAAGGAATCGCTGTGTTGTTGTTTGGTTTCTTTCCTGCCCTTTTTTTTTTTTTTTTTTTTTCTTCTTCTTGATAGCTCAGAGAAATTTCATGGCTCCAAGAGACAGGGCTGCTGTGTTGATATGCAGCCCACCACTGCTGCAGAGTGAGTGTGATTCAGTACAGCTCCAGAAACTGCTTATTTTAGAAGTCCATCCATGGAATTTCAACAGAAAAATCTGCAGCACAGGCAAGCACTAGTTACAGCCTTTTCCTGATCAGTTAAGTAGTTATTCCCCTTGCAAGGTACTGTAGGAACACCATGCACTTCTGCTTGCCGTGCACTGAAAGCATGCTATGCCATGTGAACAGAGTAGAGAGTAGGAATTATGCCGTCAGGAAAAGCCACAGCCATCACTTGTCATGATGGTATCAGAATAGCAAGTGGGCTTAAAGATGCAGTCACTGGTAATGGATACAAGGTAATTTTGGATTATTTGTTTTGTGACATACTATGATTTCCCTTTATGATCTGTCTTTTCCAACTTTTTAGAGATTAGAAGTTATTCTGTTTCTTTCTTCTTTTTCTCACCAGCATGTGAAAATTATCTATCCTGTCTTCTACTAATGTTACCTCTGCTCCAGAGGTACATAACTTTCTTTTGCCTCAGATCATCGTATACACACCTGAAAATTTTCAAAAAATTGTTCTCTAATTTCCCTCAGGCTGGACGTTTGTAGCTTCTGTTTTAGATCTCAATAAGGGGTATGGTTTCCAGAAGTGTTTATTTTTTATTATTTTTAAATTCGTAATTTATTATTTTTAAGTTTAAATTATTAAGTTTTCAAGCCTTAATGTCTGGATGTCTCTTTTTATCACGTACCTTAAAAAGTCAGCTTTCATTCCGGCCTGCCCCCTGATGCGTGGCTATGCACAGGGTTTGATTTGCTCCCCTGCATCCTGCTTTACAGCCCTCCTGGAACAGCCCCAACTCAGCATCGTGGTGCTGCTGTACATCTCCTCTCCCTGGGCCTAGTCAGTAGTGTAAAGAACCTGCTTTTGCTTACACCTAGTTTATGCCACCATTCTGCGGGCTGAGGTGAAGCTGCTACATTGTTCTGTCTGTAATAAAAGCGAGGTATGAACGCCGCTCACCACGGACTGTGTTTCATGCTGTCTATACAGACAGTACTCAATCACACAACAATTAGTCCAAAAGCTTCTTGCTTTAGCAGAACTGCAGTGGACATACCGCTACAAAGCAAACAGGAAACATTTAATTTCCAGACCACTTATCAAAAAAAAAAGCCCCTAACCCCTTAACCGACAGCACCACAAGACTTAAGAGGAATCTTTCACCACGTTGTGTCTCGCTTTTATTTTCTTTACCAGTCATTCTCACAGTGAGTGTCCCAGGCGTGGCGTTACGCTCGAGTGCCTTACACGAGTGCCTCGTTGCGCCTTGCAGGAGCCCGGGCCGTGTCAGGCACTTGCCGGCTGCCCTCTCCGCCTGCCCCCCGAGGTCACAGATGTTTGCTGACCTCCAGCCAAGTGCGGCCGGGCGGCAGGAAGCCCAGCCGGCTCCCCCGGCCGGCCCTCGGGCTGCCTTTCCCGTGGGAAGCGCAGGGCGGGCAGGAGGGGGAAGGTGGCTCCTTCCCTGCGCTCCGAGCCACCCGCAGAGCGAGCGCTCCGCAGCGCAGCCTCCCAGCGCCCGGGGCTGCCCTCAGCCCCCCCGCGGCCCTGGCAACCGCGCGGCGTCACCGGGAGCGGCCGGGAGCCGCCGGGAGCCGCCGCCCCGCGCCTGCGCCCAGCGCCGGGGCCCGCGGGGAGGCAGCGGCCCCGCTCCGGTGCCGTGAGGCGGCGGCCAGCGCCCAGCGCCCAGCGCCATGCCGGGCCGCTGCGGTGAGCCCGCGGGGGCGCGGAGCCTGCAGCTGGGGAGCGCCCGCCGAGAAGGGCAGAGGAGGGGAGGGGAAGGGAAGGGAGGGGAAGGGAGGGCGGCGGGGCCCGTTTAGCCCCGGGGCAGCCCTGCCCTGTCCTGTCCTGTCCCGTCCCGTCCTGTCCCGCCTCGCCCCAGCTGCGGGCGCTGCGGCCGTGACGCGGGCGGGGCCCCCGGGGGAGCTCCCGCGGCCTGGGCGCCTGCTCGGGGCCGAGGGGCAGCGCTGGCGGTGCGGCCTGCTCGGCGCAGGGCGGGCCGCCGGAGCCCAGCGCGGCGGTGTGCTCGCCGGGAAGGCCGCTGGGGTCCGGGGAGCCGCCAGGGGAAGGTGCGGGGTGGGGGGGCAGCGGGGGGTGCTCAGCGCGGTGCTGAGCGGCCCCGACCAGCGGAGGAGGGAGTGCAGCGCGCACACCCGCTCGGGAACAGAAACCGGTAGCAAGTCAAGCAGTAGATCAGAAATTTGCTTTCTTAGGTGAATTGCGGGAGTAATGTGTCGAGCACTGGGGTAAGGACGTGCTTATCGGGCTTTACTTCCCTCGTGCCGAGCTCTTGGCAGCTGTACGCCATGTTTGGGGGCGTTTGGTAGGCAAATGCAGCGTTATGTACACATGGGGTGAGGTGTTGTTCTCTGATGCTGCTCACAGCGGGTTTGCAATGCAGCTGCTACCACGTCATTCAGCATTTTAGTATAAAATTGGGGCTGTTCTGCAGTTAGTTTGCTATTGCAGACCTCTGTAGAAGTCCTTTGAAGGCGTGAAACTAATAGTTGGCATTACAACCAACAAGCTCTGTACAGACAGAATTAATTTGCATTAAAACAAAAAGACAACTCAAGACAAATAAAATAGAGGGAAGTCATGAAGCAGTGTTAGGTGAGAGTGAACAAGGGGAGTAAATAGATACTTTCAGAATCAAAAGGCGCAGGGGAGAACCTTGTGAAAATTGTTGGGGAAAAAGATACGGGTGTAGACTAAAACTGAAATAAGTTGATACTGGAGAGGTTTGAGCAAGTGAGTTCAGTGATACACCCTAAAGTTGAGTCTTCTGTGCAGGTAGGGATTAGGCTAGTTTCACTGATTCCGGAATTGGTTTATAGTAATTCGGATTCCTTGACTTAGTTTAAGAATGCTATGAGAGTTCATTGAGGTGCCAAAGTCAGTCTGACTTAGGAAAACTAACTCGTAATGCCTGTGTGCAGACATACAGTGATATGTTCAGTTGCAGATGTTCTGACTTTCACAGACGCGACCTTTTTTCTTTTGAAAAAAACAGATTATCATCCTAATCTTGAGGTGTTGTTTTCCATTCCACTGGATGCATTTATATGTGTGCATTGGAGTTGATTAAAAAAATGCATGCGAAGCAATCTCTATTTAATACGAGTAATGCTATAAGCAAAATAATTTATTTTTCGTGAGCTGTTAAAGCTACATTCCAGTCTTTTGCAAGTGTTCTTTTTTGTTTCTGATTCGACTATTGTTCAAGTTGTGTTGTAGAATAATTAGACTGATTAGCAATAGATTAAAAGAAAGAAAGGGAGCAGCCATTCATAGAACATGTGAATGTAACTATTTAAAATCTTTTTAGCAGATGCTTTACCAGTGAATGAGAACTTCTTGCTATGGATTTGAGGTGAAGAACTTCACTATGGGTCAAATTTCAAGCCAGACACAAACTGTAATGAACAAGTTGCCAGAAAAAGTAGCAAAGCATGCCTCTTTGGTTCAAGAAAGTGGTTTCCTAACGTATGAAGAATTTCTGGGAAGAGTAGCTGAACTTAATGATGTGTAAGCCTTATTTTGTTTCCTTCCTTTTTCATGTTCTACAGAGAACTTGTATGCAATATATTCTTCTGGGCTGGCTAAGCCAGGACTACCTATCTGGTTTCCAAATGTTTCCTTTGGATCTTAAAGCTGTAATGGTTGTAATTGCACTTAATAATAATGGTTGTAATGCACTTAAAATACAAGGCCATTTCTCCTCCTTAAAGTCACTTTTCTCCAATACTCTTCTTTCTGCCAGTGTCGCTTCTCTCTTAGAAGCTCACAAGAGGTAGATGTTTAGCTCTGTCTTTTTGTGTTACCTGTCACCCTTGCTCTTCCATCCTCCACCAACCACCTAAAGATGCCATGCTGTGTCCTATCTGCCCATGACATTTGATAGGAAGTAGCAATATGAGCCCTATAAACAGGCAGTACAGCAACCCAGGGAAGGTAGTACCTGAGACAGATATTTGTGACCATTTCCTCACAGGAGGGAGTGGAGGGGAAGGCGCTGACCTATTCTCTGTAAACACTAGTGATAGGACCTGCGGGAATGGTGTCAAGTTGAGGCAGGGGAAGTTTAGGCAGGACATCAGGAAGAGGTTCTTCACCAGAGGGTGGCTGCACACTGGAACAGGCTCCCCAGGGACGTAGTCACTGCACCAGGCCTGTCAGAGTTCAAGAAGTGTTCAGACTGTGCCCTTAGTCACATGGTCTAAAATTCTGGGTAGACCTGTGCGGTGCCAGGAGTTGGACTCGATGATCCTTATGGGTCCCTCCCAACTCAGGATATTCAATGATTCTGTGTCTCTGGACATGCAGTGCCATTCCTCATTAAAAAATGAGATGTGCTTTACTATTTGAAACCAGTGACCAAGATAATCCAAAACAAAAGGCTGCATAAGTAAGATTTTTTAATAGCATGCGTTTTGTTTGATACATTGACAGTAAAAAGAAAAGAACAAAAAAACAGAGTATTTATGGTATAAAATGGGCTGAGGTGGAAAAAAGGGTTTTGCTGAAAAGGATTTTTTTAGTGTGTGGGTTTTGGTAGCGTTTGCCATTTAACTATAATGCAGAGTTGTATTCAGTTTAAAAAAAAATCTTCTACAATGTCATGCTTTTATGAATGTCTGTTGCATCGTCAAGAACAGATAGCTACATTTGGGGTAGATGGATTTTGAAGATTGTTACCATATGTTTCACCTGAGAATCTAAGTATTTTTCAGTATAATTAATTCAAAAATATCGTTCTTGTTCAATTTTTGTAGTTCTTTACAGCATTTACTTTAGCCTGTAAATTTAGTTTGTTCTGATTCTCGTAGAAAGACCATTGTGTCCGTATTTCATTAAAAAAAAAATCATCTCAGGTCCACCTGAAGCTTACTGCTTCATTATTACTATATGCTAACAAAAATACACCTTTTCTGCATGTAATGGTACTTGCTTTCCTTTCATATATACACACATGGTAAGGAAATAAACTTTCTAGATAGCATAACAGGATTGTGTGACTACTGTAATAATCAGTGAAAATATATTTGAATTAAAATGTCTGTAAGGGATGCTTACGTTTTGTGAGGTTCACTGTTCAATTTAAAATGAAATGGACTATGTATTTTATATTGAATGACATGCAGAGAAGGTCACTACTCTAGGATAAAAAGCACATAGGTAAACAATAAATTATATTATAGTAACTGAGGTTACTGATCTTTGCATATCTAGCACATAACGTCAGATTGATGTTTCTTTATTTCAGTATTGCAAAATTGGCTTCTGGGCAAGACAAACATCTGTTATTTGAAGTGCAGCCTGGTTCTGATTCTTCAGCATTCTGGAAGGTGGTTGTTCGGATAATCTGTACTAAAGTAAGATTGCTGAAAAATTTAATTTGGCAGGGGTTTTTGTGTGTAGATGTTTGAGGACTGTCACTTTCACTGGTAAAATCCAACACCTGCTAGGTTTTTGATTTTGGTACAGGTGATGTATTTACGGATATTATTTGAGAGAAATCAAAACTCTAGATTGCTGCAAAAAGCAGGTTAACAAAAAACTTTCATGACTAAGTTTAAAGGAATGGTACCTTCTCATGGTGCACTTACAGCCTTACTAGCACTTACATGAATTACAAATTCATGTGACTTTTGAGATGACTCAGGTGATTGTGGACTAAATGATCTTTAAAGTTCCTTTTCAACCAAAACCATTCTATGATTCATGGATATCAAAGAGTACAACAAACGGGGAATCATATAGTTCCTTAATAGATGAAGTAAGCCAGCAATTCAGAGCATTGTTAGTTGAGCTAACATAACTGTATATATCCTGACTCCTTATAAAACCAATCTAAATGTTAAATATTTACTTGTTTGAAGACCATGACAAAACTTACTAAGGTTGCTCTTACTAATGAGATTTTTCCTCTGTGAATCCTATCAAGATAACATACATAGATGGTTCTGAAGCCACTAAGCAAGTTTTATGTGCAGTTCAAGCCAAGTGAACGTTCAAACTTTGTTTGAAATGAACAGTTTGTAATTTTTGGTTGCTGTTAGTTTTCATTAAGGCCACTATCATTGCAAGCTATTTTCAGCTCAAATGTGAAATGACTGATTATTCTCTTCCCTGTTTTAAGGTTAACCCATTTTTTAGGCATTATGTCCCTGCTTGCTTAAAACTGAGCAATGATGATAATTGTCTTGTCCCAGGAACGTAGTCCTAACTGTTCTTCAAGACAAAACAGAGAAGAGCTGTATTTTCAGATCCTAACTCTTACTGAAGTGGACTGCAATTTGCTAACACTGTGATGGCCAGTTGGGAAACTGGCTACTGTCATGAGAGCTGCAATGCATAAAAATAATTTTGATAAATGTACAGTAAAAATCTGATACATAACTGTATTTAACAATTCTTATTTCTTAAGGTAAATAAAGCAAGTGGGATCGTGGAAGCTTCAAGAATCTTGAACTTGTATCAGTTTGTTCAGCTTTACAAAGATATTACCAGTCAAGCAGCAGGAGTTCTTGCACAGGGCAGTACTTCTGAAGAAACTGCAGAGAGTTTGATGTCTGTATCATCGTGCCAGGCCAGCTTATGGATGGGAAGGTATTTTCATATACTTAAGCTTGTGACCACAGCTAAAACGTAAATATTTTGGAAGTTGTGTGTAAAACCTGAACTGCAAACACATAGTAATCAAAACTGCACGTACTTAGGAGATGCAGACTTTATCATTGTGTGCATTAATAGCACATCTTCTCTTGTACCAAGAGAGCTGCAGTGAACTTGGTTAAAATTCTTTTGGCTTAGCTTTCAGGATAATCATTTTATTGGTCAGTTTTAATATAAACATGGTATATGTTGTATCTCCTGAATAAGGAAACAGGAGGAAATGGAATCAGCTGCAGCTACAAATCTAGGGATTTTGACACTGTTTGTTTAAACAGATTTTGTTATTGTTCCACTTAAACTTTCTCTTCCTCTTCTACAATTTGGCATGTGAAAGTTCCCATCTGTTGCCACTAGAAACTCATCAATTGTGGTAGTAATTTAACTTGTAAGACTGGAAAAATGTGAACTGTCTCACACATGTTGACATCCTGCTTTGTTAACTAGAGGAAAAGCAAAAGACTGAGGTCAACACCTGCAATAACTTCAGTTCAAATTGAATGTAACAGCAAGAAGCTGCTCACCCTTTCCCTATGTGGAAATGTTGCTAGTGATAATGCCTTACTTCCAGCTTTCTGAATCAGTTCAGTGTTCTAACTTAGTCTTAAGTAAGGTAGAGTTGCTGACCTTGTTAACTCTTCATAGTGTCATATTCCAGCTGTTAGATTGAGAACAGGGTAAACAGTGTTGTCATTAAATAGAGCACACTATTTTTTTTTTTTTTTGTAAACCAGTGGCCTGCAGAGCATGCTCTTTTTGTTCATGTTCCTGTTTGTCAAATTTGGAAGCAAATAATCTTCAATTATTAGCTGTTCTGAGTTATTAATATGCTAGTATCAGGTAGCAAATTTGGGGCACGTTTAAGAAAGTGTATTTTCCTGCTCTTTTTCAAAGATGAATGTATATCTAGAAATGGCCTTTTAATTAAACAAACTGCCACAACTGCAAACCAGTTGCCTGTGGAAAACAACTTCAAGTATTACTAAAGTCAATGAATAGCTATAAGGTTTCCCAGATTAGTTTCATTTTCAGACTTCGAGATGGGGAAGATGAGCATCCTATTTCTGTGCGTGTAAACTTCTTTGCTTAAGGTAGTATTACTGACAAATATCACAAAAAAAAAATTGAACATACTTCTATAATACGATGAGGTAATATGCTCTGATTTAGTGAGCTGGCATTTTCCAACTGTATTTTATCCAAGCTGTTCAAGTCATTCAGAAAAATACAGCCTGAAGCACGTTGAAGTATTTTGCACCTCGGAAATTGTTTTTCCATGGTATCCTCCAACTTGCCTAAACTCTGGTTACCTTTAGACATTGTTCAGCTCTGTCACTGTCCAAAAATAGCAAATATTATCTGTTTCATTCTTCTTCTTATCTTAAGTTCTTACATGGGGAATGATACCCTCTTTCTCTAAAACATACAGCTCCTATTTAGAGCATTCCAAAATATCCGTAACTGCTTTATGCCTTCTGATAGTGAAGAGAAAAACATTTCCTTAGTTTATTGTTCTTATATTTTGCCATTTCTGCAATAACTTAGTCCTATAGCTGTCTTAAATTCCAGAAGCATTGTAAATAGGGCATCGGTTTTGTTTTAAGTGCTTGTGTATATATACCAGCAAGTCTCGATGACTGAATTATTATCAAAGGGTAGTATTCAGAGCTGCATGGGGGAGGGAAATGAAAGGGAGCAAGTCCAAAGAACACAGTGGGGAATCAAAAGATATAATATATGTGTATTATTTTTTTTTGAAACTGCTTCTTGATGTACATGAATCAGCATCTGTATTTATACAAAAAATCTTGCATTCTAAAGTAATTTCTCAAAAACCAAATTGAAAAGGAAGATCCAAGAACCTACTGAAGAATAAAACAAAAGTATGTTAGTTACCGTTCATTAGCTGGCTAATCTGTACAGTTAATAAAATTACTCTGCATTCCCAAATCAGGGTTTTTGTAAAACCTAAAAATTTCAGAACACTTAACTAGCTGTTTTGCATATGAGCCTTGACTGGTTGGATCATACCTACTTGGATCAGTGAAAGTTGAGGATTCGCTGTACCTTCTCACGCTTTAGAAATCTTGGTGATACAAATATTTGAGATGCTGTTGTTGTGAACTTGAGATACAGATACCTGTTATTTGAAAAAAAATGAAGATGGATAAAATGAAAGCATCTGGCCCAGTGAGCAATCTAGGTTTTGAACTCCCCTCACACTCAGGAATACCTGGAAGCTTAACTGGAAAAGCTGGGGTAACTTGACTTGAAATCTTAACATGAAGGTGGGGAGTGTATTGCAAGTGAAGAGGATGCTTTTCAGTCTTATGAGCTGTTTAGCTCTTGGTGTTTTGATGGCATGTCAAATTAGAACATGCACTCCAGTAGTGAAGCCTCTTAACATGCGTGCTTTTGTCACATTTCCTAGGGTTAAGCCAGAACACGGAAATGTGACCAAGTTCATTCTGAAATATTTCAGCCTGACAGTCTGTGAAAGGAAAGCAGATTGTTCCCCTGCCTTTAATGTAAACAGTGTTTCTGTTCTTTGGCCCAGTCCTGTGATATGTAACAGTTACAATTTACATTTCCCTTGTTGATATGAAAAAGGATTTGCATAACCCTTTGCAACACCAAGTACAACATGACAGAAAAAAATAAATGTGTTTTCTAACTTAGTCTAGTTTGGTTGCTGCTATTTGTTGGTAGCTTGAGGTTGTGCCTGCTGACATAGAATGGGATGACGTAACTACTTCATCCACGAGACTACATCTTCATCATCGATAAGTACAGTTGTTCTGTTCTGTCCATCAGTAATTTTTATGTTTTTATGTTGTAACTAGTGTTTTTGGTAGGGCATAAATATGAAACTTGCTTGTCATCTGGGAGAAAATACTGCCTTCTCTTCTGCAGGGTTAAACAACTGACAGATGAAGACGAATGTTGCATCTGCATGGATGGACGTGCTGATTTGATCTTGCCATGTGCTCACAGTTTCTGCCAGAAGTGCATTGACAAATGGTAATAGATATTAAAGGTTATTCATTATTTTATAGTATGCACTGCTTATCTGACTTGTTTCAGTTTGGTCTGACAGATTCCTTAGTTAGTTGCTTAGAATTTAATGTTTAATTACAAAACATTGTAATGTTGTTTGAAAACTAGAGAAAAATAGGGCATATGCTGATGCTGGTACATTATGGTCCACAAATCTCATGAAAAGCTGCTTTTTGAAGAAAAAACAGTAGCTTTTAAGAGTATGCAGATATGAAGGTAAGTTGGACCATCTTATTACTTATCTTGGGAGTAGCTATTAGAGGAATTTTTGTCTGTGTGTTGTGCTTTCCTTTGAAACAAATATACAATTTACTAATTTTTTCCCACATGACATCCTTATCTCTGAACTGGAGAGATGAGGATTTGAAGAGTGATTATTCGGTGGATAAGGAATTGACTGGATGGCGACAGTCAGAAAGATGCAGTCAAGAGCTTTATGCCCAAGTGGAGGCCAGTGACAAGTGATGTCCCTCAGGGGTCCGTCGTAGGAGTGGTGCTGTTTGGTACCTTTATTAATGACACAGGCAGAGGGATCGTGTGCACCCTCAGCAAGTTTGTAAATAACACCAAGCTGAGTGGTGCAGTTGGTAAAATCAGAATGAAGAGAAGTCATCCAAAGGGACCTGGACAAGCTAGTTAAGTGGGCTCATGAGAACCTAATGAGGTTCAGCAAGTCTGAGTGCAAGGTGCTGCACCTGGGTCAGGGCAGTCCCAAACATGAGCACAGACTGGGTGAAGAACTCATTGAGAGCAGTTCTGTGGAAAAGGACTTGGGGGTGCTGGTGGACAAAAAGCTTGACATGCACCAACAGTGCACGCTTGCAGCTCAGAAGGCCAACTGCATCCTGGGCTGCATCAACAGAGGAGTGGCCAGCAGGACAGAGAGGAGATCATCCCCCTCTGCTCAGCCTTACTGAGGCCCTACCCAGAGTACTGCATCCAGGTCTGGTCCTGCAGCACAAGAAAGATACCCAGCTCCTGAGGGAGCTGGGTATGTTCAGTCTGGAGAAGAGAAGACTCCAGGGACACCCCATTGCTGCCTTTCAGTACTTTAAGGGGGCTTATAAGAAAGATGGAGAGTGACTTTTTACACTGGCAGATAGTGATAGGACGAGGGGGAATGATTTTAAACTAAAGGAGGGGAGATTTAGTTTAGATTTTAGGATGAAATTCTGTACTCAGGATGGTGAGGTCCTGGCACAGGCTGCCCAGAGAAGCTGTGGATGCCCCATCCATGAAGGTGTTCAAGGCCAGGTTGGATGGGGTCCTGGGCAACCTGATCTAGTGGGTGGCATCCCTGCCCATGAGAGGAGGGTTGGAAACAGATGGCCTTTAAGGTCCCTTCCAACACAAACCATTCTGTGATCGTGTGATTGTACTAAATGTATCAGTGTTTATCTAGGAAACAATTTAGTCTTAATAGCAATGCTTTGAAATGTTTCCGTAACGTACCTTATATGTTCAGCCTCATACTAAACCGAACGGCTTTTCAGCTTCTGCGTCTGTCTGATACATCAGTTGTTGGAAAAACAAGAAATTGCTTTCTGTAGGAGAGTAGCTCTCTCCACTGGCCATACAGAAGACCTACAGGGATTAGGCAGTGTTCTGGCAGTCTAGCATTCGATGATGCAGATATTCTTGGAGACTTGACTAGTTAATCCACATGATTTTACATTTTAAGTCATAATGCATATGACTTGTTTTGTGTCTTTTTCAATGGCTTATCAAGGAAGTTACCTTTGTAATACATGCTCAAGAAAAAACAGTAAAGCTTTGTGGATCTCTGAGTATAGTCAGTCATCTCTTTTCTAGGAAAATATTTTAACATCAGCATTGCAGGGCTTATTTTAGCTATCATGGTGGAGAATGGATTATATTCTACTATGGCTGATGTATCAGCTGAACTCAGTTCCAGTTACACCATTCTTTTCTAGTATGCAGTTTCTGAAGTTCATCCCTTCTTAACCTTGGTACATAACAGAGGCTCACAGCTTAGAAGCATAATTGCTTCAGACACCTGAGTAAGTGGGCGGAAGGGGACTCTGAGGGGCCAATTCTAAACTTCAGTGGGCTGATTGATTTAGGAAAAGGATTCCTTTTTCTCTTTACAGAGGAAGGTTACAGAGACTGTTTTTTGAAGTACCTCAGCTATATATCTAAACATAGGAAGAGTTAATTTAGACCATTTAAACTTTCTGGGAGGTGTCTAGATGTATTCTGTTTTGCCTGAGCAAACTTGGAACATGACACCAAATTTATCACTCACAGACTAGAGCCACATTCAGAACTGTTGGCAAATCTTTGTCATAAAGAAAAACTTGTGAAACAATCAAAAAAAGATATTGGAGGTCTCATCCTATTAACCTGATAATTTTTTAAGTTTTTACTGTTTTTTTTTGTTGTTGTTGTTCATTGGTTTGTTTGTTTTGGGGGCCAGAAAAAAGATTACAATTGAAAAATAGTTACTTCTCTGGATTTTTAACAGGAGTGATCGTCACAGGAGCTGTCCTGTCTGTCGTCGCCAAGTGACTGGGGCAAGCGATTCTTGGGTGGTTTCAGATGCACCTACAGAAGATGATGTTGCTACTTACATCCTTAACATGGTAGATGAGGCAGGCCAGCCTCACAGACCCTGACACTGGTCAATAAGCTGACGGTAGTGGAAGCACTTGAAGCTTTTGTTTTCACGAACATCTGGTTTTACCTCTTGTTGCCATTCTTCCAGTCTTTTATTTCTCTTCTTGGCTGCTGTGGATCTATGTTGCTCTTTTAAAACACAGGATGTATGAGCCAGTGTGTGTGTTTGCAGTCTTAATTATTATTCTGTACTTTCAGTGAATTCTTTAACCATTAACAACAGTTATTTTAACAGTAACTTTTGATATTAATTAACTATTTGACTACTAGATGAAGCTGTTAGTAACAACACAGCTACAACTGCTAACTGCTGTTTGAACATCACAGTGTACTGTTACTGAAGATACACCATGTTAGATGGATTGACCTCACAGTTCTTTTCCTTAAAAGCAGTCCCTGTTAGGTTCATGACAAATACGAATAAAGATGAGTTAGGACTAGTGATTACTGATTTGAAATTTTACTGCTGAAACTTGAAGATGTCACATTGCCTATTCTTCAGTAGCCAGTCTTGCTGTTTTTAGAATTAACAGATACCAATTTCTATCTGTTCTGCTACAAGTTTTAGTATTAATTACCGTTATTCTTCTAACTAGATAATCTCTTAGAGTATTTATTTTAAATTGGATATTTAGCATAGTCTCATTAGTTTGAAAACATAAAAGTTTCACACACAATCCTAAAAAAGTAAACCACTTTCTGTATTTTTTTTCATCAAGAACAGCCACAATTACTTTTAAACAGGCATATCTGAAAGAAATGACGTTATTTGAATTAGCAGTTAAGGTGCAGTTTAGTCTGATGCTGTGGTTTTATTTGCTTCTCCTAAGTTTTCCAAGTGATAAAACTAGGTATACTGAGGATTACAAGGTGATAATCTAAGTAAGTGAGGTGCTGTGCTTTCTATCTACAAGTGCAATATGCTTTTATGTAGCAGAGAGAATCTTCTACTTTGATAATAGTTATGTTTGCTGTGAGATATGCATGTGACAGTGTGGGAAAAGGGACATTATGACTGGAGTTCAGCAGTGTATTTCTGTCTAGCAGAGTTAAATCTTTAAAGAGCTGGGTTTAGATAGTCTAAAACAAATTGTCATCATTAGTATTCAGGAAACCAAATCTTAAGCCTCTCTGGCTTAAATAATATTGTGGCAACCAACTGCTGTTGTGAAGAATGAATTAATGAATATATTTAACTCTTTTAACTTGAGGCTGTTGAGAACTACTCCACTGTATCATTTGAGGGAATATCAGCATATATCTTGTTCATTCTAAGACTGTATTTTTAATTGCCGTACTTGTTCAAATTTGATGATGCCATAAGACTAAGGCCTTTTATCAGAGAGTAGTTCTCAACTGCAAGGTATGTACACACACAAATAAGCACATTTGGGTTACTTTTCTAAATTGGCTAAAAATAATTGAATTATGTCAATGACCAAATTTGGGGAATTCCTCTGTTATACTTCTATTTGCTAAGGAATATGCACATCATAGGGCATCCATTTAAGCTTGGCTTGTGGCACAGTTGTCAAGTTTATAATAAACATTTAGACAGATAAGCAACATACTCCTGTTGTGGTTATCATCTAAAAGCCAATATGGCTTATGTATAAATCTCTATTTAACTATTTAAAAATCCATTTATGAACTATTTTTAGAACCATTTTAGAACTATTTTTTCCCATTTGTTAATCCTTTGATATCAATGAGGTATTCTTCAGAATATATATGGACTATTTGGTTACATAAGGGCAGTTATTTGGGCTGAAAATTATAATAGTCAGGGATTTTCCACTAAAATATTCACAAATGGTTGTAATCACATTCCAGTTTGGTTTCATTTTGCTTCTTGAGCTTGCATTACTCCATATTAAGGACTTTAAAGTCGCATTTGAATTTTAAAAGCTGTTTTTTTTATGTCACTGGAACAGAAAAAGCATCTAAATTTGCTTCAACCTAACTTTATTTTTCAAGTATTTTGAAAATTGTACTTCTAAACTGAGATTTTATAAGTTAACTTCCTGCTGAGAACTTACATGAACTTCATAAAATATAATTTTGTAATGAATGCAAACAGGTTAATTGTAGCATAATGACACTTGCAAATACAATATAAAATATAAAATTATGCAAAAAATAATTAAATAGTGAAAAGTAAACTTTGTATTCTGTACAGCTTTTTTAATTAAGTTGCTTATAATTCACACTGCTGTGATGTAGGTACCGTAATGTGTGCCTTGTAAAATATATGTACTGTATGTTAGATGGGATAATAGGTATATTAACACTGAAAAAATAGTAATTTGGTACAGTTGGTATTTCCTATTCTGAAATATAGTTAGCAACCAATTTTGGAAAAGGAATCACACTGGCAGGGACATGGCAGTGTGTTCCAGAAGCTAGACCTTAAAATGTGAATTAATATGAATAACTATAGGTGGAGGGCATTAGAACTGAATCTTCTTGTGCTAAAGTGAAGATTTCTTACAGATTTAAAGTGAAAATATAATTTAAGTATTATAGATTGTATTAATAGCTAAGTACATTCCAATATATTAAAATTTGTGTATGAATTGTGCAATAAAGTTACTTTGGAAGAAATATCAAGCTTGAAGAATCTCTTAGCTTTAATACCACAAAAGTCTGGAAACTGAATTTTAATCTGTATCCAATTCCGTCATGCAGATGGTATGGTTAAATGTCATAATGAGTCAGAGGTTTCTCAAATGTTAAAGTGTGATATTAGCAAGGTAGCTTAAATGCATCTCTGCAGAAGGACTCACTGTTTCTTCAGTTTTCTCAAAAAAAAAAAAAAAAAAAAAAAAAAAAAAAGAACATTCTGCAGTGGTGGAAACAAACCTCTACTTCTCAAAAAGACAGTATCAAGCAGGATTTTTTGTTTTTGTTTTTTTTTTGGGGGGGGGATTATTTTTTTCAAGGAATTGTGATTTATTTTGTATGCAAGCTAGTCCACTGTGTTTTTGATAATAAAGTTTAAGAATGATAAGGTGGGAAAATCCTTTCTTCTCAGATTTCGCCTGTTTGGGTTTTATTTGACTTTTTTTTTTTTTTTATCGGGGTGGGAGGGTCAAAAAGAAATTAAATCTATAATTGATGTAAGTGTTGCTTCTGTCTAGTTGTTTGGTTTATCTGTTTGGATCTTTGGAAGCCAAGTGAGAAATGAGAGAGGAATTCATTAACAAGTCAGGAAATTAACAACTGCAAAACATACAGTTGACAGAGACACCAAGAGGTAGGTAAAAAAAAAATAAAAAAATGTTTATATTTAGTATGTTTGAAGATTAGGCATCAAATCAATGTGACATACATGTTTATTTTTTAGTGGTAAATGGTATATTTATCTTGTATATCTTTCCTTTTAAAGAGAATTCTGTGCAGAATTATAAAGGCTTTCTAATCTATATTCATCCTAGTTCTGGAATCACAAAGCAAACTATGAGATCTCTGTGCTGTAGGTTTAAAACACTTTGTGCCTTGCTGAACCCTGGATCAGCAGCCTCCTCGGGGTGCCTTAAATGTGATTGGGAACCATACGTTAATCTGTCTGCCCTGAAATCTTGACATGACATCTGCCCTTTAGTTCTGCATGTACTAAATACACGTGGTCTGTAATGGAAGAAATTATATCATGACTAAGACTGCAGTAATGAATTCTGTACTTTGCTTTTCTGTTGCTAAACCACTCTTGAATATAAGTTCTCATAAAGTTTTACTTTCACCTGCTGTAAGTGGTGACTGGAATTCTGCCTATGCGCATTTCTTAAAAATTATTAGAAAACTGATTTTTTTCTAGTCATCTCTTCAGATGCTTGTCTTCTAAAGCCTCATTTTTATCGTACAGCAACATACCTTAAAGACTTCTTTTCCTATTGCTCCATGTAGCTGAAAGTAATGTGACTGATACACTGGTCTTCTCAAGTAACCCCAGAGCTCTGTCACCAGATACGCAATTTGCTGTAAATTAGCCTTGTTCTTATCAATGTTACATCTGTAATGGATTTGACAAGTTCTTCACTTTTATTATCTGAGATGTCCATTCATGCATTAGGAGGTGGGTGACTGGTTACCTTGCTAACCTAGCTATTGAGGGTAAAATATTGAGCTCTGTGCATAAGCTTCATAGGTGTGAAGTTTTTTTTAAAAAAAAAAAAAAAGTGTTTGGGGAATGTGGATGGAACTGTGCCCCATGCTAAGGCTGGTGGTGTGAAGAATGCTATTCAACAGGTAATCAAATGAGCACTTCTCTTTGATTCAAATTATTTATTTAATATATTTGGAAATACACAGTATTTTTATGAATGAACCTAAAGTTAGCCAGAAACTTCCCTTTCAGGAGTTCGCTTGTGTGTAGAACAAGGTAGGGTTTTGGTACAGAAGTCTATGCATCCACACTAATGGATGCATCCACACTTTGTAACAGACCTTAAAAAAGTGTTTTTTCATGTGGGAGGATACTTCTTAGCCATAGTTAATGCTTAATGCATTAGCAGTGTTGTTTTTCACACTTACTTAGTACATATATATATACATAGTACATATGCTTAATGTTGGTATTTCGTGTTTTGAGACATATAGGAGAGAAATATTCATTAATCATTTACATATGTTCCCAATTTGCTACTCTTGTGCTTAATGCACACCAGCTTGTTCAAAAAAAGCAACAAAGGGTTTGTACAGAGAGACACATTTTAATTTTCCTCTGCAAAATCTTTATTTTCTACTGAAAAAAGTGATTTGTGTTAAACTCTTTCCCTCAGAAGTCATCTTTACTGCAGCAGAATCTTAATGTTGCTATTAACTACTTATTTCAGTTTGTCACTTATAAACTTCTTGGTTTTGTTGGTTGATTTTTTTATTTTTATTTTTTGGTCAGATAAGACTGTTCTGTGTGCTTAAATTGTTTCATCTGTGGGTTTCAGAACTGCTTTCCTGCTCCCAAATTCAGTTGTTTTGATTCATACTTTAGCACTAAGCTGAGGCTCCAGTATCAGAAGAGCTGCAGTATGCCCCACCCAGATTTCCACTTTGGATGAGCACGGAGAGAAGATACAGGGTTGGTAGCCCTGCAATACAGTTTCACCTTGGGATGTAATGCCAGGTCTTCTGCTGGGATAAATCAACATAACTGGTTTTCATTAACACTGGGTTGCTTTAAATGAGCTAAACATTTGCTTCCTTTTCTAAATAATGCTTATTATTATCTGTATCTATCGCTGCTGTTTTGTGTTTTTTGTTTTTGTTTTCCCAATTTTCATGCTGTGGTAATCCTTTATCTTTGGTTTCATCTTCTGTAATGCTAACAGTTACATTACAGTTTTTTAGTTATACTTAAATGCAAAGATTTTCAGCAGCCACAATTTTATTGAAAGGCGTGCGCACACAAAAATACTATCCAGATTTTTTCATTTATTTATTAATGTAATGTTTAATGTCTCCACGAGAACCAAAGATAAACATCATTTAACCCAGGCACAGAACGAAAAAGCAGTTCTCACAGACATCACTTCCTTTACCCCCGTTTTTCAGGCCAAAATGTTAACAAGGCAACCAGAATGGAAAGGTTTAGCCACAATTAAAGAGCAGTGACATACATGAGAAAGTAAGATAGGTCTGGTATGAAGAAAGACTTGCATTACCCGGTAGCAGAGTAAGCGCCTTAAATCTGCTAAAGTTCTTTAAGAAAATGGGAGAGCATCACTAGAAGTAGCTCAAATGGATATGTTTTAAATACCAAATAACCATAATTAACCATTTTAGGTGACAGTGTAAAATACTCTGAGCTACCAGATTTAAGGAAGTCTTGAATAACGTTTGAATCTTAACACCAATGAGATGATGAGAATAGGCTGTTCTCCCATTCTGAAGCACTCCCCCGCCCTTCCAAATCACCACCCACAGTGATGTTCTTCTAGTCCCCTTCTGTTTTCTGTCTGGGTAAGGTAAACAGTGGTGTAACCAGGTTGGATCTCAACACTGTCTGGGAAGAAATTACTTCAGCAATTTCATTTGAGTAGGCTCACATTTGAGTAAATGTGTCCAACAGTAATTCAGATGACATTAACGCTCCAACGCCGGATCTGCCCTTCATTACATACATATCCTAATATTGCAAGGTTATTTGAAATAGCCAACGCACTATTACAAAACTGCAATTTAAAAAAAAAGCGCTCAAGGTCTGGAACATGAGGATTAGTAACCTTTTCCAAATTGAAAGATGACAAGAAGAGATGTAGTAATGGATGCCTGGAAGGATGCACATTGGTTTTCCTAAATATAACACTATTAGCTCAATTTACGCTTAAAAGCATCACCCAAGAATGCACTGAAAGGAGAGTGTGTGGTAATAATAACACACAAATGACCATTGTCAAAAATCCACATTAGTGTCTCTTAACAGTGAATACTGAAAGATTCAAATAGTTTTGTCTTTTGATTTTTTTATTGTTTTGTCTTGAAAAGCTACCACCATGTTAGAACCAGATGTTTCTGAGGTCAGGGAAGCAGAACATGTAGTAGAACATACAATAGTATAATGCCAAGAAAACTAAAACAACAAAAAAAAACTAAATGACAAAAGAAGCTGTAACAGCAATGCTTAGGTGAAGCAGCTCAAGTAAAACAATGATTCTGAGATGAAAAATACTTGAAAGTTAAATTTGTTAAACAAAACACGTTGCTGAATCAGAGTGGATACGCTTGCTTTTCTCAAGTAAACAATGTTATGTTTATAATATTAGGATGTTGTACTAATGAAGACAAGACTTCTGCATTTTACCAAAAGGTACCAAAAAAAGGTTGTAACCACTCAGACCATTGTAAGAAAATTACACTCTTGAATCCTGATAATGCATTATGATAGAATCATAGAATGGCCTGGGTTGAAAAGGACCTTAAAGACCATCTAGTTTCAACCTCCCTTGTCTAGGCAGGGTTGCCAGCCACTAGAGCAGGCTGCCCAGAGCTGCATCCAGCCTGGCCTTGAATACCTCCAGGGATGGGACATCCACAACCTCCCTGGGCAAACTGTTCCAGTGTCTCACCACCCTCTGAGTAAAAAACTTCCTCCTAATTTCTAACCTAAATCTCCCATCATTCTTTAAAACCACTCTCCTTTGACGTATCACTACCAACACATGTAACCAGGCATTCCCCCTCCTGTTTCCTCCCTTCAAGTACTGGAAGGCCGCAATGAAGTCTCCCTGGAGCCTTCTCTTCTCCAAGCTAAACAAGCCCAGTTCCCTCAGCCTTTCTGCATAGGAACGGTGCTCCAGCCCTCCGATCATCTAAGTGGCCCTCCTCTGGACCTGTTCCACGAGTTCCACATCCTTCCACATCTGTTAAGTGAGCTTCTAGAAATTTCTAACAGAGGCCAATAGGTATTGTTGATTAAGAGAACAACGTCACGTTACACAGTTGAACAATATAGCACTAGTTTGCAGTGCTAGCTGCATGAGGATTTAAAAAAAACATATGGCACTAGTGGAACAATGAGACCTTAGGCTAAATGGCTGAAGAGCTCAGGACAATTCTGCCACCTGCCTGCAACCATATTTTGGACAAAGAATTCATCTTCTATCCCTGCCAACACTGCAGCTCCCTGAATGACACAAAGCCTGTTCCTGTTCCCCAGGGCACCCTACAGCAGCCTTAGTTCCAGGCTGCTTCCTAAGAGTCTTTTTTCAGGTTAATTTCTCTTAAGGGGCTCTTACGGGTCTGTACAGTTACAGGCCATGAGAGGGAATTCTTCCTTCCCTCACTTGGCTATTTTCCTGTAATCACCATTCAGGACAGTAGGTACATAGGAAAAAAAAAAAAAGAAATTGTCTTTGAAGGTATTGCTTTCAGATCCTACAGCCTGTGGAGCCTGTCTTCAATAAATACATATGTTTATACCATTGGGTTGTTTAGTTTAGGTATTACCACCAACACACCTTCTGTCTGCATTTACAAGGGAAAGTAAGACTTGATCTGCTCCTGAAAGGAAGGATGTAGGTGTCCAAGAGAAGGGCCTGGCCCAAGAAACTTGAGTGGCATGAGATATTTGATGTGGTAAAAGCTTGCAAGGTTCTAGGTCTATTAAGGCTTAATTGACTAAGTTTAGTTATTTGCTTTTTACACATTAGTTCTGAATTACTGTTCTAAGATGCCTAACCTCCCAGTTTACTGTTTTAGATATCCAGGTCTCTAACTGTAGGCTGAGGATCTTAGCTTATGGACTACAGGCCTTCAGATGAAGTAGTGTAATATTGAATTTACAGGCATCTACATCCTCTGTTTGCCCCTAGCCTTGAAATCCTTTTTGTTGTGTAACTACCTGTAATTTCTACTATATGGAGATACTACCTTGTAATATTACTTCTACTCCTTTCTGAGTGAAGCTTTGTCTTAAGAAGGATGTTCAAATAGAAAAAAGAATCAAAGTGATAAATACTGCAGTAGCTGTATTTATTTTACTAACCACTCTGTCATAAATAGTAAGTTCACATTTGAAATGACCTCTTTCAAGTGGGGTAGCGCTGTATAAATTGTTTGACTTCTCATTCAACTCTGTAATTGACTAAAGTAAAAACTAACACAAATTTGTAAGAAGACATCAGAAGTAGGATCAGAACCCAGGACTGAAGTTTCTACCACTGATTTGTAATAACACTTCCTTTGTTCAAGTAAAAAATTTCTCATTACATGCAACCAAAATTATCTGAGTAAATTTTCAAGTAATTGGAACTGGCATACCCACATATTCTGATTACAAAGCAATAAAAAAGTGTTCTCAACTTACAAGACAAAGGTTTCATAATGTAATTACACTTCTTATTACAATGTACAGTAGTGACAATTTTGACACCGTGTTTTCTACCTATTAGATTAAAGAGCATTAATCTGCTGTTCTTCACAGATATCCTACATGACAACAGGAAACAATTAATTTGTCACTAAATGTGACTACCAAATTTTGCTTTTTCTTGTTTTCCAATTTAACTGGTGAAGCATTAAGGTAAAAATTGTGTCAGGACACATTCCAGAATGAGAGGGTAGCCTCTAAATTATACACAACATACAATCTGCTAGTGAGTAAAAGGGAAGTTTAAACTTCCAATTGGTAAATGCCATGATTGCTACTGAGATTTGCAGGACAAAAACAGGTGCATGTACATGTATTCTGTCAGCATCTGCAGTATCCTATGATGCATCTTACAGATGCATTATCTATAATCTCTGCAGTTTTGCAAGCTACAATATAATGCACAGTTAGGACTGTACGAAACAAATTATACATAATTTTGAGTTTGCATCTAATATTTACAGCAGTCTTACAAACCCTACTGTTTGTAGAAACTGAAATTTTTGCAGTGAGAATAATGCTGTAAAAGAAAGCAGCAAATGCTGTTTGCCTTCCATAGCTACTCTATTTTTCTCCATACTGTTCAGTTGTGTCTTGGTAGCATCAACAACAGATGATTCAATTAGCATCTCATCCTGCTTGGGAATGAAATGTTCTGGTTTCTTTGAGTTTGTAACTACTTTGACAGAGTAGAAATCTCTTCTGTTCTCATAGCATCAGACAGTAAGCTAAGTTCATTGCACAGTGTCTCATACCTGAAAGCCATCCGGATCTGTGCAACATTTGTCTTTCGAATGTCATTTCCCTCAGGTCCTTCTTTACAATAGTTCAACCCTAAGAATTTCTGTTTTTCCTGTGAACATGATTAAACATAAAGGAAGAAAAATCAGTTCAACTGTTGTGATTTATTGCATAACTGAATATATAGTTGAACAATTCCAGTACAAGTGGAAGAAGCAACTTTAACCAGCTGGCCATTGACCTTTACATCAGGGTCTTAACCACTTCTGGAGATTTTAAAGTCAACATTTATACATATAATTTACTGTCAGCAGCACATTTAGTTTGGCTTGCTAAAACCCTTTGTACTATTGTTTAGTCTTCACTACTATGTCTTTCAAGTGAGAAGTCAAAAAAGAGAGGCTTAGGTTTCTTTTGTTAAAAGTTTGCACAAGAGGAAGATCAGTAGTTGTCACTAGAGAATACTGGAAGACACGACAGAATATACTTGCAAAGCCCCTTCACATACTTGTTCCTTGAAAGGAGTGTCTGAAAGGGATGCAAAAGAGAGGATGTTCTAAACTAAGTCTTAAAGAGCATGCCATGGATTTATAGAATTTTAAAGCAAGAAGGGGATTTAATGTAATGTGACTGCCTGTCTGAAACAGAACATTTCATGTAATACTCACTACTAGCTAAAAACAAGTCTTGCTTAATGACAGGCAGTTTACTTTTACTTATTGCAAGACATGTATAAAATTACTTGCAGAGGGATACTGGATTAAAGGATTAAAGTTTTGGGAGTAGAGCGAGACCTGAGTATAAACAGGTACCTAGTCTCTGCACATTGGGGGGGATTCCAAAACAAAGCTAATGAGGAAAAATACAACTTCAATACTTTTTAAATGTGAGACTACATAGATATTTTGCAAATATTTCAGTAAAAGAGGATAGGGATGTATTACAAGTACATCACATAAAGACCTGCTATTTAATTTTCAGACTACTGGCTTCTCACTTCCTACTCACCCTAATATTCACAAAAGATAGCCACAATTACCTTATCTGACAATCCACTCTGTAACACGCTGTTTCTTGCTATTTCACACAAGTCACAGGTACTTAGTTTCCACACCTGGGCTGCAATAGCATATTCCTCCATGAGAGCTTCCTGTATCACCAAAATATGTTTAGTATCAAATGATAAATAATGCAAATAAAATGTAAATGCGGATATGCAGTCATTACTAATTAAGGAATTTATACATGCTGTTTAGATAGCTGTGAAAACTTACAGGTTTAATACATTAACATCACAACTATTAACAAAGAGGATTGTTTATTTAAAATTTTCCAAGGGTGATTGTTAAATAATAGGCACTGGGTATTGAGTTATTTTAGCCTAAGAAATTGCAGCCTGTAGTCCAGATCCTCAAAGGCATTTATTAGACAATTTCAAATGAGATTCTGGGGAATATAGAAATCTTGGAGGATCTAGGCTTAAATCTTTAGTGAATATGCTACATAGACAGACAGGGCAATTTCTCACTTCTAACCTCCCCTACAACAAGGGTGTTGGGTCTGGCTCTAGTGGGCTCTCACATCTAAGGATGTCCCACATCATGTGTAATTCAGACTGTGTTGCGTTACATCCATGCAGAAAGCTCCCACCTCTCTGTCTCTTCTAGCAGAGGCATGTATATCATGGGCAAGAAGCAAGCCTGAGTGAAGCACAGCAGAGCTTGGATCACCCTCAGAAGACTGACAGTTGAGCAACGTATGGGTCATTGTAAGGCACAGCGTGACTCAGGTCTGCGCTGATGACAAAATTGGGGCATCAAAACAACCAGTGACCAGGCATTTCCGCCCTGCCAGGCCACCCAAGGGCAAAATTCAGTTTCAGTTCACTGAGCAAAGAGCTTATGTGATCGTCAGAAACTCCACATGGTGTTTTAGTAATGTACTTCCCCAGATTTATTAGTAAGGAAACTGGACTTTCCTGGCACTCTAGAGGATTGTTTATGAAGGCTCAAACCTCCCTCCAGCCTCATCCTTCATTCTATACTTCAACAGCCAACACTGGAGAGGCAAGAGTACAAAAGAAACATAATTAGGAAATTAGACATTTCCCTCTGAAACCTAATAGTGAGCAGTAGACTGAGAATGAGGAAGAATAATGAATGAAGTGACTGAAAGACATGGAACTTTATATCCTAAGCAATGGTATAAAACAGCTTTCAGGTCATTCTGGGCCTATGAGGTACACTGTTGCCAAATTTGAAGACAAGTGATTTTTGCAATTCTTACCTTTGTATAATGAAACTGCATAGGATCATCTGTAGAGAGAGAGACATGAAGTCCCTTATGTAGAAATTCCCGTAGTGGATTTTTTGAGTACTCCAGGAACAGGCTGTTGTTACTAAGTGGAGACATGGCAATGGGTATTTGTGCAAGATAATAAAGATACTGGAGGACAGGACTCTACAAAAACAAACGAACAAAAACAGTCAACATTGAGTGGTATTATGGGACAGTGGGGAAAAAAAACATCTCCATTAGGGAAAATGGAAACAATATTACAGTGGGAGGATGAAGATCAAAACATTTATGTTGACACTAAACTCTGAAAATACTTTAAGAATCTGAATTGTAAATTGTTACTGATCTTTATAAAAATAATTTATGTTCCTCAAAAAAAAAAACCTGCAGCCTTGTATTTAAAAATAATTAGAAAGTGTATATGACTATTAAGGGTGCTGCATTTGATACTAACAACGTACCTGCCCCACAAGCTTGAAGTCACAAATAACATCACATATATCAAAACTGCTAAGCCATTCATTATTTTCAAAACTGCAGTCCAATTTGAGGAGCAAAAATAATTGTGATTTATTAGACATTACGTGTTGCTGTGCACATACTATAAATAATCTGTGCTCACCTCATCTTTATTTATTACTATTTCTGGCTCAAGCGACCAGTGAATCTAACAAACACCTTCATTATTATTATCTATCTGTTCTGCCAGGTTTTCCCCCCAAGCTGAGCAGGAGAGTGAAGAGAAGAATACTCTGGGTCATGTACAGCCTTAGTACTACTATGTCTGGGTCTCATTTTAGGAATCAGTGGTTCAGAGGATAACGTCAGACATGGTTTTAGACAAAACTATTCTTTATTCTTGGATACATTGTAAAATACAGAGAGAGTTTTCTAACACTAACCAGAAAATTCGATTTATGAGAAAATTTTCAGAAGAATTACAACACTCATGTTTCATGTCTGCCACCTACTGACAAATTATTTTAATTACAAAACAGTGGCCTGGGGATGAGGAGTTGTATGATGGGTATTTATGGATATGCCAGAAATGTCTGTCCTAGCCACAGCAGTCAAGCTGTATATACAAAATTGCCATGTTATACTGCTATGTTAAATTTCATGATCAAATGATCCCAATTACTCTAGATATAAATAATCAAAACCTTATGAATGTTGAAGCACAGGGATGTTAGTCAGGGAAAATGAGCTTTGTCCCTGTGCAGAAAAATACTAGAGCTTTTCTTAAATAATTCTAAGATCTAAAACAAGGAGTAATAACAACCTAAAGTAGTTTTTTTCCACTATAACTTAAGTTCTGCATAGAGTAACCAGAAGTAGGTGTCACCAAGCCCTTGACATATAAGAACAGTTCTTTCAGATCTTTCCTATAAAGACAGAGCTTTAAAATATTCATGTGGTAAAATATCTGTTTTTATAGCTTAAATAAGAAGTAGGAAGCTCTGCTGAGCTTATTCTTTTATGATCAAAGTAAAGAGTAACTTATGCCATGCTAAGAATATTAATTTGGGACTGTCTAGATAAGTTAACTTGGTGACTGCTATTTGAACCAGTGACTGAAGTCTAAGCAGATAGTGATTAATTTAGATGAGCAAGCAAGCAATACCTTCTTCAAGAGCAATCCATGAGAAATGTTGTCTGCTGTCAGAAAGGCTGATACAAGATGCGTGATAGACCCAGCTTCTCCACAGTGAGGTCGAAACAGAAAAGTACACATGCCTCTTTCCCTGAGGAGATTAAAACCAAGTTCCACTAACAAGAAATGCATTATTATCTATCTGCTATGTATATAATTATCATTAATGTGGTATTTTAAATAAAATTTTAATATATGCATTCTCATACAGCTTGGCACGACATCCCATCAGGCCAACGCATCAGCCTATTTTGCTGCTGTCAAATAGGGAAGGTCCCTCTATTCAAGTCTCTTCCACGACCTGATGTATGTGTGTCCCTTCTCTCCTTCCCCAGTTACATCTCATGTAGCAATTGCTTAACTACTGGGTGAACAGTTGGTCTGGGAATTTTAGTTATTATGCTAGACTTCACACTATAATTTCTAGAACCATTTTATTTGTATCATCAATATTTAAAAATGATGCTCTGTTTTAAGTTATAATGGACCCTGTTTATACAGTGCAGACACATACCCCAAGTCTTTGGGGTGTTCAAAACAGAATTTCAACGAGGACTGCTGGAGAATATAGCAATTTGAGGATAGATGGTCAGTAATGCTTCTCTTGAGAAAGGATCTGAGGATGGAATCTAATTTTGCTGATGTAGATAGTATTACAAAAAGTGTAAAACAGTCCTGCAATGGACTGGCTGTGATGTCTCAAATACTTACTGGGTTCAGGGGGGTGAACAGTTTTACTGACTTGTTGATGAATTGTTTCATTGTCTCACCTAGCTATAAAGATGATTTTATGATTACCTAGGGAGATTTTCAAATGGTAGCTGAAATGATCTTGAGGTTAAAAAGAAATGCGTTAAGTTCTGACAGAATCTCTGTTTTTGAAAAGACAAAAAGTGTACACTACAGAGGATGCAGAGAAAGTCAGGAGGAAGGGATGACTTTAGTTTTAGTTCTGTAATGAACAAGACACAACTCAGCAGGTATCTAACAACTAGGCCTTTCTGTTATAAGTACAAAGCAATCTAAGGTGGATGTTTTTATTATGAGATTTGATTATATAGGGTGATAGAGAAAGAAATGCTTAAGGTAGCAGTGGGAGAGGGGAAGAGGAGAGGACAAACAACATTTTGATTGTAAACTCAAATAAGACTTGTTAAAATGACAGTTTATGTACCTCCTATAAGAAAATTCCCCAACGTTTTATAAATAATAATGAACCAAATCCTTGCAGGGTAAGTGATGATACTGTAATATCAATGGATGACCTCCCTGTGCCTCAATTTGAGTCAGTTGTGTAGATCAGCTATAAATTCAGGAACATAACCTCAAGTTGAATTTCAGGCTTAACTGAGCCAGTGACAAAATTTGCCTTCACAGTCATGATTTCATACTCAGAATCATACATCCCTGCATTACTTGCCTAGGCACTGGTATCAAAAGGGATAAAACTGAATGAATCAGTAAGGACGTTTAAGTTAATTAGCCAGATGTGTGGTTTATATTTATGGCTTCCTCTGTCTTCAGTAACAGCAGCAGCCCTTAAACTAGCATTTCACAACTTTGTATCTCTAAAATCAGCAGGAGATAACAAGCTACCAACAAGTATGTTAGGTTTGGAAATCCACTGTGAATCTGAGCAAAGGCCAACAAGTCAGTTTTGTGGGGTTTCTTTTATTTCTTTCTTTTTTGTTTTAAGTATATTCAGATTTAAGGAATTTATACACAAATGTCAAATGAAGATATTAACATGATGCCTTTACAATTTCTGAGTATTTCATTTAAGTTAAGCCTACAGTTAACATTTTCAGAATAAATCATGTACTCCTCTTGGACTCTTTTTAAAAATTGTTTGAGATAAGCTTTGCTTCCAAAGATGTATGATTTAGACACAGACTTCAATCGAGACCAAGATTCTAACTGTTTTTTTCTTTCCAGAAACTCATAAGAGAGCAAATGACTACTTACTTCCTAAGGTTGTTCAGCAACATGATGTTGACATACATGTAATACAAATAATAGCTATATGGGGGATTCTTCTCACTGGTCCAGAGGTCAGGGTTAAGGCTTTTGTCAGAAAACATATGGCCACTATGTTTGGATTCATCATCAACACTATCAAAGCCAGTCACCTGTAGGAGATGAGATTCACAGGAATTAGTGCTTTCAAGAAGTAAACTTTGATGTTACTTACTCTTGTTTCAGGACTTGTTTGCACAAAGCATCTAGTTTCCCTCCTTATGCGAGCAGTTATGCTGTTCTGCCCTTCTACCACACCATGCAGACAACAGCAATAGCATATTTTCTTTGAAATGTTACCCAAACAGCAACGCTCACTCCAGAAACTAGTTCTACTGTGATGCAGGGTTTGCAGAAGCACAAATAAAGAACAAGCATGAACATGGCACATTCCTCCTGTTAAGCAGGAAGATGAGTCCTGCCACTGATGCTACAGTGTTCAGAAGCGCTCCATCTTAACAAGGCACAACAGTATGGGTCGAGGGGAAAAGAAAAAAAATGTCATAGATACAGATTATAACCCTTTGAACTCATCTGCTTTGTTATTTGAACAGCAGCTGTAGGCCTGAAGCTCCCAGGAAAGCTTGAGTTCTGATCTGAGATACATTCACAGATGTCTCTCTTAATGAGGTCAACCAGATCTTTCCTGAGCCCCATCAGGATCTACACATTGTTTCCCTTCAGTCACCTCTGAGACTGACCTCCAAAAAGGAGGTAAGCTCCTTCATGTACCAGATCAGTAGGTTCCCTCTGCACAAGAGCATGTGAACATTTTTTGGTCCTTCATTATACAGAGGACTACTGGTAGTACAAATAAATAGCTGTTGAGCTGTTTTAAAACAGAAATAAGTATTCTACGTAGGAGAAAGGTTCTTTTAGTGTCTGGCAACAGCTGTGTTGAATAGGAGAGGCTCCATTTCATGTAAGACAGAATATCCGAGCATACTTACATATTTGAGGAAAAGGTGCAGTTCTTTGTGGTCTTTGGGATTGATTGTTGCTTCAAACAAAGGTACAAAAATGTTCTCTAACATCTTCCCAAAACTAGGCAGAATATTTTTTGTCCTAAATATATCACTGAAGGGGAAAAAATACACACAGTTGTGACTATTCTTTAATCATCTTATGTTTTTCATCAGTTTTCACATTTCCTTTCATTTCTGTTTATATTTTAAGGCTTCAGTTTTACCAGGATTGAGAAATCCAAAGTTTAATGTCAGGGCAGGGATTGCTTCTGTGCTTTGTTTCCTGCACTGCCTGGCATTCTGCTTCATCCAGACTCTGCAGAAGTTCCTGAGTGCTCCAAAAATAGTGCAAGTAAGCAGTGGTAAATGTCGTCTCAAGAACAATGACCCTTTCCTTTACAGCAATACAAGTACGAAAAGGGGAGATAAGGAATCACCCCTCATGACAGTCTGTTCTCTAGTTTTAACTACTCTAAATGAAAGTAAAATGTTATGGTTTAGTGAGGCTTTCACAAAAGAGAGGCAGTAGTTCAGTGAGTCATTAAATGCATGACTTAGTGGAAGCGCTGGTGAGAGGTCTGGAGAACAAGTGCTACGAGGAGCGGCTGAGGGAGCTGGGCTTGTTCAGCCTGGAGAAGAGGAGGCTCAGGGGCGACCTTATCGCTCTCTACAGGTACCTTAAAGGAGGCTGTAGTGAGGTGGGGGTTGGTCTGTTCTCCCACGTGCCTGGTGACAGGACGAGGGGGAATGGGCTAAAGTTGCGCCAGGGCAGGTTTAGGTTGGATGTTAGGAAGAATTTCTTTACAGAAAGGGTTGTGAGGCATTGGGATGGGCTGCCCAGGGAAGTGGTGGAGTCACCATCCCTGGAAGTCTTTAAAAGACGTTTAGATGTAGAGCTTAGGGATATGGTTTAGTGGAGGACTTGTTAGTGTTAGGTCAGAGGTTGGACTTGGTGATCTTGGAGGATCAACCTAGATGATTCTGTGATTCTGTGAAAGGAGAGAACTTTCTCCTTAGTGAGATATACACTCTGGGAGATACATGAGACTATGACAGCTCTTTCTCTACTCATATTCCAACTATGCAATTTCAAAACACAAAGCTCAGCCATTAAGGCTGGCAAACTCATCATGGGAGACTACTAGTTACAATACACAGTTTTAAATACACATTTAATAAAGGACCTGAAGTCCCAAAGGATGCTTAAAAACTTAGTAGTACTAATACTGATTTAAGCTTGCAAATCATAACAATGCAGGTTGCATTTCTAAGTTCACTGTCATTTAGTCACTAGTCTTGAGGAAGTTTGATGATAATGGTCTTGCAGAGCAATTTCTGCTCCCTTACGGAATTCAAGAGTTAATTTATTTTCATTACTGAATTGCATTTTACCCTGCCTGCAAATGCAACTTAATTTCATCCAGTTGTGATTTTTGTTTTTAGTATCTTCAGGCTTTAAAGTATTTCACAGTTGTTTTGAATAGCTTCATAAGAGTACATTTAAACCCCATCTCCTCCTCCACCCCCAGACTGTCAGCAATGGTCAAGAATAAATTTCCCAGGCTGTTGCTCATAAATAGAGCTACAGAACAGCTCATAAGCCATTTAAAAAAAATATATAAGAAATTAAAACAAATTCATTAGGATGATTTCAAACTCTTAGGATTACCAAGAACTCGTGATTACTTACTAGATTCTGGGAACCTGAATTATCCAGCGCATATTTGGGGAATAAACTTTATGTTTAATGAACCATTTTGCCAAGTTCAGCCATTCATCAGGAGACCGTCCATAAATGGATAATCGGGGTTCTGTATATTGGTATTTACTTTCTTCTAGTTCACGGGCTACTTCCTATTGAACAATAAATAGATTTGCTTTAGTATGGACACTGAAGATCATTAACAGCTAGTAGTATATTCATCACTGTATTTTCCTCAGGCATAGCTTTGTACTGTTACTCCTTAAAGGGAATTGCTTGTCTGTTAATTCATTGTTTGTTTTGTTGTTGTTGTTTGTTTTTTTTTTTACTTTATTTTAGGTATTTAAATATTCTACCAGAATGCCATTTGAGTATAACTAACTATAACACCTAAATTTAAAGGACAAAATTTTTGTGCAACTATTCCAAATATTTTTGCAAGACATACATATATGTCCAAAACTGGTAAATCAGAACAGTAATACTTTATACCATCATAAATGACTGCGTAAAATAAGCAGAGCATTAATGAATCTGACCTAGAACTCATGGTAGTAAGTAATTTTAAGGCTATTAATTTTAGACAAGTACTCGTATATATCTAAAAATCATTGATATTTAGTTCATGAATACAACTAATTCTTCTGTTGTAAGAAGCAAATCTGAAGCCTGTGCATATGTGTGCAGATACAGATTTCTGTAGAGGTGCTTTCTTACGTCTTCCCTTCCCTAGCAACTAGCACCAGCCAACTACATCCTAACAAAATATTAAGCCAGTGATTTGAGTCTTGGCAGCTCCCCATTAGTTTGAAACTGCACACAACCCTGCTTTGAACTTATACACAGTTTAGAGCTCAAACAATTGTTTAGGAAGCAGCAGTGGCCGACTTAGCAGAGGCCTTTCTGATAAATTGGTAGAGCAAGCTTAATACTTGAGAATCACTTAACCACACTGCTAACTCTAGATACAGTTATCACAAATCTTTTACTAACCATTATTTCTCTACAGCTGGAAAAACACAAAAATTATTTACCTTGACCATGCGAGCAAAGTATTCACCTCCAATGTAGTTCTCAGTTTTCAAATACAAGTCCCTCAGCTCACTGGCACCAACTGGATTGTACTTAGAATTGAATTTGTCAAATCTATGAAATGTTTGACGACCCTATAGAAGGAAAAAAAAAACAAACAAAAAAAAAAACACAAATAATCTTGGTTTTAAGTACACAAATTGTTTATAAATAAAACTGCCTAGAAACGAAATGCACAGAAAAGAACTGTGCTTAGTTCAAACATGTGAAGTAATGCATGAGTTTAAATTCTGATTTAATGTTATGAAAAAAATGCAGAAAAGAGAATTTCACACTTAGTAAACATAGTTTTTTCTCTCTTATTTTGGTATCTTACTTACTGCATGGACATCTAAAGAGTCTACAGTGAGGTCATAAGGGTCCATGTGAAGGCTTTCAAAGACTTGCTTTAAGGTCATCTTCTTGCCTTTTTTCTCTGCAACAATCCTGTCTGGCTCTGTTTGATATGTATGCTTTATAAACCTCAGTAAGTGTTTCTGGTTCATGCAAGCAGCAGCATGGATATGAGTATCAACCTGAAATCAAAATAAGGTCATTCATGCTTGTTATATTTATATATAAACTTACTTTGTTAATTGATGTATGTCAGTGACAACAATGACTAAAGCCTTCTAAAATATTCCTTAAGCAATGAATGGATTAGTGCCTCAGCAAGTCAAAATGTTTCAGAACCCTGACAGTTTGGTTTGGGGAGGATTATTCAATCATCAGAGCTATCAATAAAATAAAGTAACCATCAGTTAATAGTTCACTTTTTATATAAGAAATATTTCAACAAGATACATTACAAATGCCAATCACAGAATTTGGATTCAGAAAAAAAAAACGAGGCTTCCTTAAAGAATGTTCTGATCCTTTAGTATCCTTTAACAGATTTCATCCATGAATCAATGATGTTGTTCTAGGTACAAACCATAGTTTATAACCATCTTCTCTGACTGAAAGGACCTGGAATTCTCAGCCACTTCCGAAAGCATAAGTCATTTTTGTTTTTCAACCACATGAAACATTTCAGGTCTCATGCATATGAGAGATTTTTGTCACTTTTTTCAAGCTTAATCACAATACAGCAACTCATAATACTGACAGGTCTTTCAGTTTCTTCAGAACTGTTCACACACTGAGGGAAGTGCAAGCTTCACAGAAGGACCGAGAGCAGTCCTCCATTTTTTTCTGGAGTGCCTATTTAAAAAAAAAAAAAAAAAAAGACAAGAACAAACCAGCTTCCACTGATATTTTTCTTTGCACTGCTATTTGAGCAGCCTGTATTAGATAGATCACAATCCAAAGAAACAACTGGTGAGGTCTGGGAGCTTGTTGGTTTAAGTTTTCCATTTCAAGTATGTGTAATTTCTGCCTCCAGCAGGTATGTGCAATGAATAACACAGTCCCCTTGCAGCCAAGGGTTCAGTATTTTTAACTACACAGATAAAGAATAGAAGAAATAAAATCAGGTATATTCCCCAACTTCTGCTTTTATGAAAAGGCAGGTAATGCTGATAACTTCATGAGGACTAAGTACCTGAAAGGAAGGAATAGGCTTCAGCAGGGATAATGGGGAATTTAAAAGCACAGAAGTATCTTGTGTGTGTGAAGCAGCACCTATAGGTACATATGCTGTGAAATTCCTTGAGTAATTCATCCTGACTGAAAAACAGAATAGCCTAAATGCAAAATAGCCTAGGCAAAATAATGAAATGCCTCTAGCAACAAATTACTATCAATTTAAAAGCAAAACCAACAAAACACACACACACAAATAACCCATAAGACACTGTCCTGATTAGCTTTCACAGTTGACAAAAAGATAAGCGCAAAAGCCCTGCGAACTGTTTGACAGACTCTGAAACTGCTCTCCAATCCAGACTGCCAGATCCTAGCAGAAGCAGTTTTAGCTCAGTAGTGCTACGGGCTGCCTGCTAAGCTTTGTGTTAGCCTCCAGCCCAGGAACTAGCTGGACATGGAGGGCTGCAACAGCAAGGATGTGTGGTAGAAACAGTCCCAGCTTTCACTGTTTCTAACACGTGCCTTGTGCACCAGCTACATAAACATAACACTTTATGGTAAAATGTTACTTACTATGATTCCAAACCATCTCCTACCAAATATATAGGATAGAGGAACTCTGAGGTGCTTTTTTAGACTTAACACCTGAACCATCCTGTCCGTGTTATATATAATCTTGAAACATGCATTACAAACTGACTGTATGTTGCTTCCTACTCCTGCAGAACCCTTCTGTAAGCTGGTCTTGTAAGACCTGTCAGTCCCATGTGCTAGACACTACAGCTGAATGAAGAGAAGCAAGAACCAGTCCTGTCTCAGAGTACACAACTGCAGGTACACTACTAATGCACAGGAAGCACTACTGTGTGTAAAATAGTAAAACCAGCTCTGCTTAACATATTATTATCTTCCCCGGAGTACTTGTATCGACATTTGAACCCAAGTGCATTTTATAAATATTTACTTAAGTTAGGGATTGTTTTCTGTTTTAGAAAAACATTGTTTACTACAACCTGGTCCTGTACCAATGAAATTCTATGTACTAGCAGGTTTGGTTAACTTATATGGGAGAATTAAATAACAGTTAACAGATACATAAGCTCTAAACATTCATGAGAAAGCAATATATAAGCATACAATACTAGTTACAGACAACCTTAACAAGTACAGTTTATTTAGTTTCAGAACGTGGTAGTTTCAGTGGTGGCTCAGCTACTGAAATTCCTGTCCCTTCAACACTTCCTCTTCCTTTAAATCAACATGACTCAGCTACTGTTGTAAGGGAAAGCAAGGAGGCATTTTGTTTATTTTGTTTGCTTGTATGCAAGGATCAGATGACAGAATAGTAACTGTGTTTTTTTTTTAAAGTCCTGCTTCTCTTTGAGAAATAATTTTCTCAAGTGTGCCTCTGCAATTTGCAAGTTCCTGTCAAATCCTCACCAGCCCCCATACCCATATCACACACAGCTCTAGAGCTAAGCTAACCACATCCGGCTTATTCCCTGGGAACCAAGACCTGCCTTCTTTTCTTTCTCTCCCTCCCTTTCTCGAAATATATTTATTGCCCGAGAGTGAGACTTTCTACCAGAGAATGCATTTATCAGAGAAGATGCAGTACTTTGGCTACTTTAACTATCCAGTACATTCTAACGTTTACACATCCAGGAACTTTATATCAACAAAAATTTAATGGAGTAACACACAGCTTTTTCTTCGTTCTGCATTTTAGGAGCTACTTAATTTTTTTGAAAGGTTTTAATGACTTGAGCTTTGACCTTGCCTAGCATGTAATATATTAGTCTGTATGCTATTGTGCATTTTCACAATTCAGGGTGCAATCCCATCCAAATGAAGCAGCTAGTCATAGAACCTTTAGCCATAGCTTAAATATATATAGCTTATATAGTCTGCTCTGGTTAGGAATTTTTTAAAACTTGTATTTGAAACATTATCATGTTAGGGAATTGTTGCCAAACTCATTGTTATTTACTATGAAAGGCAACTACTAAAAAAAATGGAACCTATTCACTTTAAATAAGAGTGACAAATGGCCCCCTTGCCTTCTCCTTCACCCTAAAAACAAAACTGGTCCCATTCTTAAGCTGGTACTATCCTATTCTTCATACATTAACTAAGCTAAGTCTTTTCTGGGACATGAATAACAATCCCCTAGCACAAGGTTTATTTGCTTCTACTTGCATGCATTCTACCTGCATGTCCAGATTTATTACACTGCCACTCCATCCCAATTTTCCCTTAGTGAAAAAATAAAAAACACTCAGCTGCACACCCTTAGCCAAGCTCTCTGACTGCAGTTCTTTTTCTCCTCTCCCTCAAGAGGAAGCATTTTATGCAAGGTCACATTAACCTTCAATGAAAAGAAGAAAAAAAATGACTGCCAGACGCCTATCTTGGAACACATATGCCTTGTGTGAACTTTTTTTTTTAACCAAACGAAGATAATGGTTAACCCAAAGCTTTCCTTACTTCTTTTAACTTCATCGTCCATTCAAGCAGTGGCAGACATCAGTTTTCTTTCATCAACAGATGGTCAAATTCCCTTCCCTCAGCAATTCTCCAAGTAATGGAGCCATCCTGTCTTCCTCTGCACCTTCTCATTTCAGACCAGCCCTTTCCTTGTTGACCTGAGCACCCATGCCATTCTGTCTGCACACTTTGTGAATGAAACATTTGTACTTCCAGTCAATATGGTTACATCTGTGTACAGCTCGCAGTGTGGAGTTCCCTTTGCCCTCCAACCACACCTCGGAGGCACCCCCTTCCCTAAGCCGCTCTGCCTCCCTCCTCTTCCTGCATTGCTTCCCTTTGCTCCCACTCTCTCAGACCTCCACAAAACACCAAGTCGCATTAATTTCATGGATAGATTTCAGTGCATAGATTAACAACATCACAACTGTAAACTACCTGGTGTTCTGCATATGTGCACTTCAACTTGTGCATGCTTCTGCCCCAATATGAGCTTCGTGGACTTCCCAGGGAATTCCCTACAGCCTCAACACCCGATTGACAGGATATCATTCCATGTTGCACTGACAGATTCCCTGCTCACCAATATATTTACACTGCATTAACTTTTCAAAGGGGAAACAATAACCTTCCTCATTAAGCTTAATTCTTTACTTGTAGTTCTGTAATAGACAATGAAAGGCAGAAGACACAAAATTTTCTGCTCTAGGGCAATGTGTCATATCCTCAGGTCTGGTTGACTGACACACTGAAATAATGGCTGAAAAGAGAAAGCATATGGAAGGAGAACTAGGCCATCAATTTTTCATCTTTAGAAGACTATATCAAAGCTATCTGCAGTTAAGGACACCTATCAATGCAGTACACAGATACACTTCATAAAGGCAGCAAATAAATATTAGGTAATCAAATGTTTTCCTTTTTTTTTTCTTTTAAAGGTAAAGGCAAACAACCTCTCCCCTAAAAAGAACAATACAGACAAACCAAAGTTCCTATTAAGAGAAACCACTCCAATACCAAAAAAGCACAGTAAATTCCTCCTGCAATTAGTAACATCTTAATAAAGTAAAAGAATATTCAACATACTTCCTTTACATTGAAGTATTTACATTCCAGCTGAAAGGCTGAACCACCAGCCCTCAAATATCTGAGGCTGTTGGACAAATGGTCTGTTTGAAGCCCAGCTCAAAAACCTCGCATCCTTGCTTATGAAAACAAGATACCCTAATACACAAAGGCTAGAACTCAGCTGTGTGCTGTGGAGCTAAACTTGCTACTATATTTCATCCCCGATGCAGCCAAACAGGAGTTATGTAGCAGTCACTGTGACTGCACTTTGCTATGCATTGGCTGGAGAACGTGGGAGAGCCTTGCTAATGGCAGACTCAGAAGTCTTGTGTAAAGTTAGCCTTCTCCTACACAGACAGTTGTCCACCTCCTGTGGTGAGCCAAGTGGAGTCAGTCACACTATCTTACCACCTTTGGACTCTCATCTGTGTAGTGAAATGTTTGTGTCATTATTATAGGGTTATTTTCCAATTCCAGCTTGATCAGTGCAAAACATCTCCCTGTTTGCATTCTGGTCAAGTCCAATACCTCAGATATATACATACACTTCCCTTACTTAATGGAAATCTTATCTTGGGATTTATTATATTGATAAGCTCTCTGGATAACTCCCACTAAACCAGGAAAAGAAAAGGGCAGGGAATAGAACAATAAACTCCAATTGTCATGTCAGCAAATAATGCTGACGAGCTTTCTCCTGTGCCTTTCTAAATACAGTGATACGTGCCATTGATAGACCTTGCTACTATATTCATGATTGCTTTAATTTTGTTATTTTCCATCAGTTACATTAGCAAACAGATTGTACCAGTATTTCCATACTAGTGTCTGATAGATGTAATCAACAACTTGAGTAACAACTCTGTCAGGAGGTGAATCTTATTTCTTGCAAACGGGCAGTATGTATTGTTAAGCATTGACTAAAAGAGAGACATCCTGAAAATATAGGCCCTAGTAGCGCCCGTTTCCTATTATAAATTTCACTGTTGATGCTGTTATTATTAAAGAAGCACCTCTGGTGAGTTATGGATCCAAACATCGCTTAGACTAGCACGATAAAATGATTATTTGTGGGCTTACAGTAACTCTGTCTACAATACAGTTTACTTGCCACAGAGAGTGCTTTATAAAAATATTATCCATAAGGGTTTAAGCAAGATTAACTCTGTGCTGCAAGATTTTTTTTAAGCAATATCTAGTAGTAGGACAAGTCTCTGACAGAGAAGAGCAAGCTTGTTCCTTCTCTCTTGAATTTGAGTGTTGACTGATGCACATTTTGTGCTTCTGAACAACATTAATTCATTTGTTGACTGGCTTATTTACTAGTAGATAATTAGAAAATAATTACATGCTCAGAGACATTGAATAGTTGCTTTTAAAAGTTGAACTGAGCAAGTAAAGCTTCTCTCTACTCAGACTGATTGCCAAGGGATTTATCTGATCCACACCTGTCCATTGCATCTCTCAGTCACCATATGTTTTATTATTAACACCTCTATCAGCTAGGCAAGTGTTTTATCTGAATGTAGCATGGAGTAATTATCTTGGCTAGGGTTATGCAAGATAACTGCCAACAAGTTCAGATTTGAATCTTGGCCACTTGAGTGAATTAGCTAACAGATCCTCCCATCCACACTCATAACAGATAAAAACGTGAAATTCATTAGAACTTATCTAACAGTCCATCTGCTTCTGGCCATGTGACAGACAGAGATACATTCATCAAACACTTTTGCTTAGCAGATTTTGTGCTTGACAGTTTATTACCACAACAGTAGCAAACATTCAGCAGCCAGTACACTGGACACTATAGAGAAAAGCCTAACTGACTTTTTGATGTACTAGCAAACCAAAACATAACAAGAAGGATCAGATTGTTGATCTAAATTTCAAAGTTATAAAGTAAGGACTACCTCTTTCAATTGTGTACGGAAACAATGCAAAATGGACCTGAAACGGTTAAAAACACCAGCAACGATTGCTGCTTTGTGAAGAAATCTCACTTATGAAACTGAAGCATTTTCTCTCCAGTAACATCCTTTAAAATTGAAGAAAGGGAAGCGAACTAAGCAACATAACACTGTTGATTCCATGCTTTTAAAAGAATGCAGCTCCCTTGAGTATGTGGTAGGAAATGAAACAAGCTCCTACGATTCCCCTAACCTGTCTCCTAATTAAATCCCAGTGCATATCAGATGCAGCTAAGAATATAACTCTAATAAGTATGGTGGTTTTTTTTGTAATATTGTGCAGGCTTTAATTTTTTAAAACCAGATACCGGTGGCAGTATGAAACATGAGTTCAGTTTCCATAGATCTTTTGACATGCATTTAAAGACATGCAATTTCAATTTGAAGTGATTTTTTTTACCTGGAATATATACAGCTGTTCATACTGCAGTTTATTATGGCTTATCTACACAAAAGCAGGAAAATGCAGTTGAGCTATCTTTTAAGTGAATTAACTAAACTCAATTAAGCCTCCACATGGATGCTTTTATTCATAATCCAAGTGAGCTTAATTTGATTGACTGTTTCACTCCTTTAAAGCAATCTACATACAGTTAAACCCCTTGATTCTGAAAAAGTAAATAGAGGAGTTTAGCATAATCCCCTTAACACACTTGCATTCAGGTTAATGTTCGTGAGTGTTAATATGTAGAAAAAAAATAATATTCTGAAAATAACATAATTCAGTTGAATAGTATTCACACACAACTTCATGCATATCATCTACACCTCACACCAAAAAAAAGCAAAATTGTTGGAACTCCTGCTGAAAATAATGTCATGCCTTTAATCCTTCCCACACTTACCTTTCTCACATTATAGAAGTCTCGATGGGGATTGCTCTTTAGTTCTTTAAATTCAGACATTTCATTTAACATCTCATGCAAGCTAAATTTGGATTCTAAAAAGTTAAGCCGACGATGACAGTATGTCTTTCTGTAAAAGAAAACACACACAAAAAATTACCTGTAACTTAGAACTGTTTGTATTGCAAGTTCAGAAAGACCTTCAAAGGTTTCACAGTAAAAACAAATATTTTTTAAAATGAAATAAAGGGCAAATCCGTACTTTGTTTCCTAGAGGTTAACACATATGTTAGTCAATATCCAGTATTATTTCAGACCAAAGGTACTTGTGAAACCTCTAATGAAACAGAACTATACATAACCATACTGTTAGGTGCTTCACATTGTCCAAATATTTTATTGCTCTATCTGTGCCTAAACCAAGTTCTTTTAGTAACGATATGATCAGAGAAAACAAAAACTTAAAATGAAATGTGATATCAATTGCTACTATTCTGGAATTGAAAAATCCCATAGAGCAGATCACCTTATATATAACAGAAACAACCTATAATCAAAACTTTACTATGAAAATAAAGACTTCTTCCCCCTATGCTTTCCCCCTTATTTGCTTTTCAATGTGAGCCAACATAAGGTCCTTAGAAACACATCTATTGTGTACATATATTAGTTTCTTTTTTTTTTTTCCCCAAAATACTTTTGTGCGCTCTTCTTAGAAAAGTCATGCTTTGTTGTTCCTGCTTGCCTACTCCTCCAGCTTCACTTTCATCTTCTGTTATGGTTTTCATTCTCTTTTTAATAAATCATATGTTTGTTCTCTTCACTGTCTGCAAATTCTTATCAAATCTACAATATTTTTATGGCATTACTAATGTAATACTCAGCCTTCTTTTTTTTCCTACTTCTTTATTGACAATCTCTCCAAGGAACACAAATTCCATAACAAATTTGAAAGTCTGATTCAAATACAGTCTCATTGTATCAGATACCGCTCAAGACCAGTTTGCCTGCTGCAGGCTATCTTTGTTGGATAGGGGTGAGATTTCACCAGTTCAAGAAGAGCAAAGGTTAAAGAACAATGGGTTCTCGATCTCCAAGAAGGCCCATGCATGACAGACAAAAATGACAGATAGGAAAGCACTTGTTGCAAACAAGGAAACAATAGAATATGAAAATCTTATGCAACAGGTTTACTGAAAAAAAAATTTCCTCTTGGTTTGTGTATAGTTATCAGGGAGAGTGAGTCAGCTTGCAAATGCTTAATCTGAAAAAGCAAAAGGAGCAAAGGACTGCTGCTGCATTCACAAAGCTGAGTTTTCTAACATGCCCTACCAAGGGCCCTCCTTCTTCTGGCTTCCTTTACATAGACTGTTAACAAATGCTGTAAAAAGAAGGGTCTTCAGTATGTCAGTTTGGTTTCAAGTTTGTCCTCATTTTCCTTTAATCTTCCCAATATCTGTCTCTCTTGGAATATAACACACTGAATAAAACTGGAAATGCATTTACCTAGAGCATACTGTAAAGCAGCACACTCAAGCTAACTTTGATCTGGAGCAGGAACACTGACAATAACAGCAGGAGCACAGGCTTTTGCTCTTGAATAAGTGGTTAGGGAATGGGACAGATCTGTTCAGGCCAGCTACTTTGCCAGCAAAAGGCAGGCAGATTAAGCTGCAGGTGTCATACACAAACTCTAGTAGGAAAACATATAACAGGTGTGACTAACTCGACACATTGTCACCACAACTTGATCTCAAAGTCAGGAGGACTAGGAGTGCAGTGCTGGCAGGCAGGGCAAATAGTTTGGAAGAACAGTCCAGGTTCCTTCTTTGTTCCATCCTGGGATGGATTCTTTTCCTTTCCTGGTGTTGAAGCTATAGGACACTGATGTTTCCAGTATTCAGCTGGGAAATAAACTTTAAAAACTAGATACACACATTTTCCCTATTCACAGGGCATGGACTTTGCAGTGTACCAGTGACAACGCTGGAGTTGCTATATTTCTGTTTTTTGGAGATTCCCTGGAAGCTTGATGGTTTTGGGAAGTGAGACCTATTTTGATTATGCACACGCAGATCAGTTTTGCAACACATGAACAGTTAATTCACATCTGGAACAAACTTGACTGAGTATTTATATTGCTGAGCTGTTATGTGTATTGTACATACAAACAGTTTCTTTCCATGCAGCAAGAGCAGAGCAGACATTAAGGAATTCCAGACAACTGTTCAAAACCTCAAATTCAGCACAGGCCAAAATAAAAAAGGTAAGGTTCAAGTTTCAAGTTTCAGTTCCCATGCCTCAAGAAGTTTAGGTCAGATTTGACCTGAATGGGAATGTTTGACCGATGTCTTACTTTTCTGTTAACTGTTGCTCATTCTGCCATGGCTGATGCAAAGAAACTAAAAAGAAAAGAACATACAGCTGGATTTCATTTATTAAGTCTTTTTGTGATGTGCTAATGCTAGAGAGGCAAAACAAGCATGACTGTAGAATACTTTGAGGAATTAAATGTCATAGAAGTGAGAAATATTAAGGTAACTAGCAGCCTGAAGGGGCAGGGAAGAAAGAAAAGGAAAAACATACGTTGGACCATCTGCAATTAGAGCAAGAACATGGCTCAAGTCAAGAGTGTAGGTCTCCAGGTCAGGATATGGCAAACTCCGAGGCTCATTGAGTTCCATCATTTCTTTGTTATCATAAACAAAGGGAATGCCACCTTTTATCTTGATAACATAATCCAAATTGTCTGGAGCATCATCAAGATTGTAAGGATCTTCGTTTTCATCTGGGGGTGAATGGAAGTCTGAAAATAAATTTACATTGTGTTTAGAAGTAGCTTATACAAAAAGCCAAATAGTAGAAAGATGACTTTCTACTTCTATGTTTCACTTTTAGCAGATCTCAATACTTGCATTAAAATTATATTTTTGGTTGCTACAGAAGATCTGTTGTTACAACATAGTTCTATTCTGACAGACTCATATTTAATTGCAGTCACTCAAGTTATTCAAGTGCCTACATTTGTTCAAATATTTTACTCTAATTATTAGAGTTCTATGAACGAATGTATAAATAGATTTAATACTATTCTTTATTAATGTATGATGACACAAGTTTCAAATTAAGTTTTGAGAAGTATTTAAATTGGGATGGTTGAAAGTACAGTTTATATTTTTAGAACAATCTAACAGTTGTAGATTTCATACCAACCTTCACTGCTTTCACCTTCTGACTCATTGTAGTAATTTTGGAAGTTTGTATTTAAGCTTCCAGTATGCAGCTGTTCTCACATTGAAACATTAACCAGAGAAGAACTGACTGCCTTACTTTTCCACCTCTGCCCCTCCCATAGTCTAGTGTGGTAGACTAGTGCACACACAATACAATTTTCTTTTCTCTCAACAATCCCTGAATACACTTCACTCATGGTAGAGCAGGAAATAATTTAAGACCCTAAGACCCTGTGCTTCCCACTCTGACCAAGGCAGTAGTGGTGTTTTTTTTGTTTGTTTGTATGTGTGTACGTGCGTGTGTGTGTGTTAATAAAACGCTTTTTTTTTTTATTATTGGTTTTGCATAGAACCAAGAAATGTGGAACCCAGAGGTATTACAACACAACTGTAGTTTTCTCCTTGACCTTCTGATCATGACTGAAGTACCAGAAGCAGAGTTAGGATTTTCTCAATACAGTTTTGTCATCCCTTACAAAATTAATTAAATCACAACTGTATATTTATATCAACTGAACTGCATCCTTGCACTCACTCTTATCATTCAGAATCCTTTTGCCTCTTCAGTTAAACCAAGACTATAAAGTAACTACCCACTTTTATCCACATAAAGCATCTGAACTTACGCTATAAACTGATATCATACTATAATATTCATAACTATCCATCTCTAACTTGTGCATATTAAGACAGTGTGATATTTTATTATTAATAAAACATCAGCTTAAAACCATAACTGTAAAAAAATCATTAACATAACAATAGCTTGGAAATATCTTCTCAGCAGCTATACTGAAATATCTATCCTGTTGTGAATATTCAGTGTACTGCTCTCTTTGCACTCTTTCGGTATAACAAATGCTTGAAAATACTTCTCTTCATTGTCTTCCCACTAGTGACCTAGATGCTAGTGGATTTAAAATAATACAAAATGTCACTTTACGGCTGAGAATACATTGCCAACAATATGGATGTGTCTACACTGGCACATCTGAACAGACCAAAGGTTGCTCCACACAGGCTAATCCAACAACTAGTAGTGCAAACAGTTTCATGTATAAGCAAAGCTTTCAAGACACAACCCACTTAGGTGACAAATACGATTTGTGACATATATAGTTGGGAATATGTCCAACCTAATAAGCCTTGTTGAGAGATTGGAGTTTATTTACCCAGGCAGACTGCCCAACAAATGTGACTATCCAGCTTCCAGACCTGACATGGCAAGCGTGCCATGCCTGTGAAATTACTGACTCAGGGCTTGCTAACTGGTATGTATCATGCTTCAATTTACAACATAGATGAGCTCATAATCCATTTTATTTTAGTATGCCAAGATCAGGAGGAATGACTTTTCACTTGAAGCTATATTCATGTATGTTTTTCGAGGAGGAACACAAGTGCGCTACGTACCATCCCATTTGCTGGAAAGAAACCAATGACTGTCTGGTACGGTTTTAGCTTTTAACAGTTTCAAACTTTTGGATCAGATATAGGCTTTATAATTTAAGTCCATCAGTGATTCTCCATCAATTACTAACAGAATAAATTATAGAGACAAATACACTCTGAAGAGACCATAACAAAAACCCAACTCACCTTTACTAGAGTAGTATATGGTTTTAATTCTATATTTTAAAAACAAGGATATTCACCTGGATGCACTTCATCTTCAACCTTCCATTTTTCATGTTGCATGCTACACAAATACTGGGATGTTGTTCTTGGGAAGCGATGGTAGGCAAGACGTGAATATTTTTCTCGAATGAGAAGAGCTTTCACCAGGCTCTTGGCAGCTTGTTCATAATCATCAACTGTAACCTGAAAGGAAAGACTGGATAAATACTGACAAAAATAAAACAGCAGCTTTAGTCACAAACTGAAACCGTGCCCATAACAAGGAGAGTGGATTTCCAGAAATATAGATCTGTGTGACCTGAGCATAAGGATCTTACATGAGGTCTCAGGAAGCCAGTGACAGAAGCAGAGTCCAAATGCAATGTGCAAAACATACACACACATGGAATTTCTTTCTCCTACCATATATTACCTGTGTATTCAATGCCTGACTATGTTTTTATCTATTTGACCTACCAATTTATTTTTTATGGGAATAAGTATAAATAAATTGAAATGACATGAATTCAAGTGTTTTACAAATATAGAACCTTTTACAGTTTGTTGCAGAGAGCCATGATGCAGTATCATTTCACACTTGAAATATATTAGCTGCTTGTGGTTTGGAATTTTTTTCTGTAGATACAGGAAGGGAGAAAAATAATGTCTTACCCCTGCACAGTAGTCCCCACTAATTGAAACTCTCTGAAACTCTGGTACATCGTATGGCACCTGGACTGGCAGAAAACCACTTTGAAGAACTGGTGTTGTAGGAGACAGAACAGGATTGGCAGACGGTGCTTTCCATTCCTGAGATGGAATTTGTAATGATAAAGACTGAGATCGAATCATCTTGAAACTTTTCTTCCTAGGAATTCATGGTATAAAGCATTAAATGAGCCTCAGTATAAAACATGAAGTACACTGGAAAACAGATTACAGCAAAGAAATCACCCTCTAAAAAATTTTACAAGATGAAATATCTCATACCATGAGCAAAATGTTGGTCACAAAATATTTGTGCTTTTAGCTTTTATTCCAATGATATTTCAAATGGTATATGCTACATACAATTGTACTTACCCTCCACACAAATACAATACACAATGATTTATTTACAATCACTCTTAGATACCACTAAGATTATTTTGTATCACTTCTTACAAATTCAGTATCAGCGAGTCTCTGGGTAGAAAGAAAACATGATCACTGGTATTAATTTAGGAGAATCTGATTCTTAGAGCCAGTAAGATTAGAATTCAAAGTATCAGAGGAAAGTACTTGAATGTCATATAAGGTAAGTTGATGTAAGTTATCATGCTATTATACAAACTTTTCATTCTTCCCAAAACATGGAGGCTTTAAAAACTCATCTACTTCTCCAACAACACTATGCACCAAAATTTCATATATATAGTCATTCAATTAAACTTGTAAGAACAAGGATGAGCAAATATAGTTATTCCTTAGGTGGTGTTTGATGAGACTTGAGCAAAAGGCTAACATTGGTTATCTGAGTAATAATATAGTATGGCTGTGATATGCAAATTTATTTCTCCCCTCTGGACAGTAAATGGCTATCCCCCATGGATTTAAAAACTTGGACCCTTTCTCAGCAAAACTGTGATGGATGCGTACCTTAGGAAAAAAACAGCCGAAAAAGCATGCTGTAATTTTCAGTGAAATAATCATAATATCTTGAGTGAAGTTTTGTAATATCTCTAAAGATTTCATTATTTTTCTTACTCAGTTTAAATGTCTTTTGAATATTCATCTAATAAGCAACCTTTGATGTCACTTTGTTATGTGCTGTGGAAATACTCTTCGTTTATTTTATAAACTAGATAACACTTTAATATGTTAGTAAGAACCACTAACAAAGGAAAAGGAATACTGGAATTCTCTCTGGAAGTTGTGTATTACCTCTGTGGCATTCAACACGCAGTGGTGGTGTGAATAATATGAATAATACCCTATGACCAAATTCCATCCTCACAACTAATTGGAGCCACCTTTGAAATCAGTATGAAATTCTTGACAGGCAATGTTGGATCAACTGCAACTGAAAGCAACAGGACTTTTACTCATATAACTGTTCTCTAAGTACATTTCAATACTTTAGGATAAGGGCAAATACATGTAAGCAACATATATGTAATATCCCACTTCCCACTGTTAAACTAGTGCAAAACTTTAGGCACACAAACACACAGTTTGATAGAACATTTTTATGAGGCAGTTTACCACCTTAAAAGTGAAACTTGCTGTTTCAGAAGGAAAGATACCAGGTAGTTATATGAATGATAACATCTAGTTTTCCCTTCTGCACTTTTGTTTAAGAACATGCCAACTGGAAAACCCACTTGCACAAAGCAAAAACAAAAGTCTAAGCCTGCATCATCAGTGTGTCATACCTTAATTTAATTAAACCAAATCTTCTCCCTTCTGTTCCAGAAACACAATGCCATGTGCTGCCCAACTGATGGTCTGGAGCTAATAGGGTACATGTGTTTACCTATCAGTTTCAAATGCTTTCTTGTTTGCCTGTTTTTTGATGAGTCTGTACACATCCAAGAAAGACTCTGGTATTAGACAGCTGCTGAGCTCATGTGACTCTAGCAAACAGTCTAGCCAGTCCACTAAGGTTAAGATACTGGGACAGCCTGACATCAGTGTAAGGCTATCTCCCTCACACAAGAAAACTGTAAACCAAATCGAGTTTGGCTTGATTAGATTCATGGGTAAACTGAAGGTGGACTGACTGTACACTGACCTAGGAAAATTAAATTCAAAATGTGCACTTTTGTAGCTGACAGCAGTTCAATTTTATCTCCATGAGTTAAGGAAACCTACAAATAACCTCATTATGCCCATCCCACTCTCTGTTTCTCCCTTGATGTTAAATGTCAAGACTTTGCTTTCATCTATTTTTACAGAGACTAGAAGAAATATCTTACCACTAGTCATTTTCTGGAAGTTAAAATTTTCCGTTTCTCTGAATGAAACTATTCTATTCAAGAAAAAAAGAACTGTCCTCTTTTTTTCCCCTGATTCCTTCTTACATTAAAGAATGAGTGAGTTTTTTTCACTTCTATCCAGCAATGCTGTTTGTTAAAATTGCATAAGCAATATCTATGCAATTGCTGGAAGCACAGCTGCGGAGACAATCTCACCCATCCCTACCCCATCTGCATAGCACGGAAGGACACCGCACAGGTGCTCTTGGTACCTGCTGTTCACCTTTCTCCTGAAGTAATAACAGGCAGAATGTTATTTGCCAAACATTTCAGTATTATCTCAAACACACTTAAAAATAATTTTCCACTAAGAAAGCAACTACCAAACAAACCTTTTGGCTGTCTCCACAGACTGTTGTTCTGCCAGTTCCTTTTGAAGTTCCCTTTCCTTGGCCTCTTTCTGCCCAATAGGGCAATCTTCAGGCACGGTGAATAGTGATAAGGCATCTTTGCTGTCTTCTTCTCGGAGGACTTTAGCAAATACTTTCTCTGCTAGGAGCCGCACGTGTTCATCCACCTCCGAGATATTCAGCTTTGGAAACTGTCTGGGCATCTCAGCTAATAAGGAAGACAGTTAAAGGTTATAAATACAAGTAGAATTAACATATGTGAGAGATCAGGGTTTGTTCTTTCTTTTGTGGTACACCTGTTGAAATTAAGAGTTCTGAACAAAAAGCATAGAATGGTTTGAATTGATAACCTTAAAGATCATCTAATTCCACCATTCCACCCCCCCTGCCACGGGCATGGACACCTCCCACCAGACCACATTGCCCAAAACCCCATTCAGCCCAGCCTTGAACACTTCCAGGGATGGGGCATCCACAGCTTCTCTGGGAAACCTGTTCTAGGGCCTCACCACCCTCTGAACAAATAATTTCTTCCTTATAAATAATCTAAATCTGCCCTCTTTTAGTTTAAACCCATTACCCTTTATCCTGTCAGTACACTCCCTGACAGAGTCCCTTCCCAGCTTTCCTGCAAGCCCCCTTTAAGTACTGGAAAGCTGCTATAAAGTCTCTCCAGAGCCTTCTGTTCAGAAGTTGAATTAAGTAGAAGTCTAAACAGAGTTTAAACTACTGTGCAGTACGCAAGAATTGTAAGACTCCACAAGCATCTTTAGTTGTTGGGGCCATGCTAATTTGCAAATTCAGAACTTCGTGCACTCATTGAGGTGTGTTTTGTTGTGTTTTTTTTTTTCCCCTAATAGGAACACAATTTATAATGTGCCAGTTCAGCTTGAAGTATAAAAACTACTAAAGGAAGGTTAGAAGTATACCTAAAGGCATACCATACGAGATTTTCACTGGTCCCTAGTTCTTGGCTGACTTGGAGACGTCCTAAGTGTTAAAACATAAGCAGAAGATGGCCTTCCAGACTGCTTTTGAGACCATAACAAAAGGCAAGGGTATAACGTGTAATGGGAGTGTTCTTTCCTTGTCACATGGTGCTACCTTGCCTCATGAAAATTCCTAAGATAGGTACGTGCAGATTTGCCAGAAGATGCAACTTAATGGCATATCTGATAAACCATTGTTTGCAACGTGTGTGTTTAGCTGTATGTATGTACTTGCACGGAACAAGGAAATCACATCCACTCAGTTGCCTGCCTCCTTCTCTGCTGTGACTTGAAAGCAATTTTAGAGCCAAAAGTAAGTTAGAAAAGAATGTTGCACATTTCTACCTATTTCTTTTTTCTACCTATTTCATTTTCCTATTTCTACCCCACTCTTTCCACAAATACATGGGTTGTGCAGCGGCTATGGAATAAAATGGCTGTATAACCAAAGTAAAAATGTAGTTAGTTAACTCGGTGGATATTTTTTGTAGGTCATATCCTGCTTTTGAGTTGCATGTGGGAAGCAGACAGGATATAGACTTTAATTTCTTCTTGGCATTTAAATGTTTTTTCTAAAGATATGCTTAATATTTTCAATTTCTATTTAAGTAGCCTTACATAACAAAATATTTCCATTTTGTGACAGCAGCAGTACTGAAAATACCATCTTTAGTGTTTTGTTTTTTGTTTTGTTTTGTTTTGTTTTGTAGTTTCATTGCTTTATTTATATTTCATTTTTACGCAACAAGTGGATTTTGACATATCTGGTAGCATTCTGGAGCAGAAAAAAATACAGTTCTTGCAAGCACTGTCCAGCACTATTTATTATGTGCTTAAAGCACTTTTCAATGCATTCACAATTATGGACTTTACAACAAAGATCTAATTCTTATCATGTAAGTTAAAAATAGCAATGAACATCACAACAAATGGATCCAAGCGCTGCCAATATGTTCAGCTTGTGTCCAAACCAACATTTCAAAGCCTTTCTTGGTTACAAAAATACAAATATATTTTATAAGATGGTATTCATTTAAATAATGTGAGGTATGCTGAAATCTGCATGAGGCATGACAGTTTTTAACCACTCAAGGCATAACTTATCAGCACTCCTATTAGAGTATTTCTGAAGGCATCCTTCAAATTTCATACATTGATATGTGATCCCTTTTGATATGTGATCCAGTTGTTTTCAGTCTAAAGGATTCCAATTAACATCCACCTGTTTTCACAGTTGCTTTGAGAACACTTTTCCTTTTATTCTAAAAGCAAATAGAGTATTAAAAGGTGACGAGAGAAAGGCTGGACTATAGCATGGCAATTTAGTGATCGCCTACATTTCGTTGTGTTCTTATTTTTGTAATGAATTCAGAGGACAGTGAAAAAACGTTACTGATTTTAAAGAACTTTTGATCTGACCCAATGCAGTCTTTCCACTTGCAGAGTATTTGTTTTGCAACTAGTACTGAGTCTTCATGAAAAAAAAAAAGTCTAATTACATAAGAAACAAAAATACATACATGCCTAACTGAATGATTCAATGACAATGCACTAGGATGCCTTAGAAGCATCCAAACTTAGATTCAGTTTCTCACTTTCAAACCTCAATGAAGTCATGGGAGTCTTTCCACTGACCTCAACAAGCGCAGTTGTCCACAGTAGTAACTGACACACAGCTGCCGGCAACAAGGACCTTTTGGGCCACTACAGCCATGGCAAAAACAACATTTCTAGTTTGTAATTCAACTACAGTAAGAGTGTTAGAGATCTGAGTCAAGTGTGGAATATTTCTTCTGCTGCTGAATCAGCAAAGAAGATACCTTCAGTACTGACTGACTAGAACAAGAAAAATTGCGTGTTTGAGTGGTTATCACTGGCTGACTACTTTCTGAGTATAAATGAACATTTTCTTAAAAAATCATGATCAGAAACAACAATGCAGCGGGAAATAAATTGCATGAGAAATCATAATTTAAGTTACTAGAGTAACGTAGGTTCACATCTGAAAGCATAGCTACAAGTACAATCAACCCACTGTGGAGAGCAGCACTTTTTGTTTGTTGTCTTTGGGTTTTCTCCTTTCTTTCTTATAAAATCTGATCTCTTTTGCTCAAGCAAACGAAAGGTTTGCCCACATCACTGCTAGCTTATGTCACTGAAAGGAGTTTAACAAACCTGAAATAGCTGAGAGACACCTCATGCAAACCATGCCATCCCAAAGCGGGGCAGGGATGAGGATCTCATACCCTGTATCCTTCCATAGGAGCGCTTGCTGTCCTCTACCCAAGGTGAGCGACCTGGAGAGCAACAGCTCCGCACCCGGATGGGATGGGATGGGATGGGATGGGATGGGATGGGGACACAGCCGCCATCCAAACGCTCTCCTTTCCTCAGCCTCCACCGGCAGCTCGGGTTCAGCACCTTTGTGGCAGAGAAAGCTACTTCCCTTGAGGCGTGCGGCATGAAACCGATGCGGCGGCCGTGTCAAGAGCCATTGCAGCCGCCGCCGGGGCTGCCAGCCCGCCCCTCACCTCACCGCCCCTCACCTCACCTCACCTCACCTCCCCTCACCGCCCCTCACCGCACCGCGCCGCGCCGCGCAGGCGGGGCCCAGCCGGGCCCTGCCCGGGGCCGCTCCCGCCGCAGCAGCCCCAGGCCCGCTGCCGCCGCCGCCGCCGCCCCCCGGCCGGGACTCACCGCCTGCCCCGGGGAGAGCCATGCTGCGCCGGGGCGGCTCCGCCACCAGCCGGCGGCGAGGAGGGGACGGCGAAGGGAGGAGCGGCTCCCGCCAGCCGCCGCCGCCGCTTCCCTCTGCCGCATTCGCCCGCCCGCTACCGCAGCGCCGCCACGGGGCCCCGGGGGGCGCCGCCCGCCCCCGCTGCCCTGCCCTGCCCTGCCCGGCCCCGGCCCCACCCCGGGCGGCCCCTCAGCACGGAGCCGTTAACGGCGGGGCGGGGGCACCGTGTCCGTGCCCGTACCTCTGTGAGGAGCCGCCCGCCCGGCGGGGAGGCGGCCGCGGCTTCGGGCTGCACCTGCGGCTCCCGGGAGGGGCCGGCTGGGGTCTGCCCTCGGGCTGCCGCCTCAGGGGGAGCCGCTGCCCCGCGTCGCGCCTGGACGCTTCCCCACGGAGGCTCCGGGACGGCCGCGGCGCCGTCACATGGCTCGGGGCGGGCCGCCTCGCCTCAGCTCAGCCCGGCCCGCCTCGCCGCGCCTCGCCTCCGCCGCCGGGCGCTTCCCTCAAGCCGCTGCCTCCTAAAGCGCTTGGACGCGGAAAGCTCCGCTTCGGCAGCAGGACGCCGCGAGGCCGGGGCGAAGGTGCTGCTGGAGGATAAGTTGGCTGCCAGGGCATCCCTGTCAGGGGTATTCGCGGCGATGCTCGTTCCTCCGTGGAGACACGGTTCAGGTGCCAGTATAGCATGAAAAGAACCGGAAAATAAATGTACTGAGTAAGGAGCCCAAGGCAAATAACTGAAGGTCAAAACAAGCATGACTCAGCAGGAATGGAGACTGTCGCGTGTTAAATAATTTGACCCCAATGTGAGAGATTCTAGGCCCTGGAGCTGAACACTTTAGAAACATTTAAGATAAGTTTAGGTTACAACATATGGGGTCCAATCATAAGGCATTTAAAGACAAAAGTATCTTTCCAGTGCAGGGAAGCACTGGGAATGAAGCAAGTGGAGAAAAGGCCCTTAGAGTAAGATGACAAACGGGGTAAAGGTAACTCCCAAAGCATGTCAGGCATCAGGTAGTTCTGTGTTCTGCCAACTTGGTCAAGGAAGAAATGTTCCATTGATAAACTTCAGGGTCTTCAGAGATTCTTTTGCCTCACACAGCTGGTGTAAAAGAAAGGGAAATAAAAAGAAATTACGGACTCTACAAAGTACGAGTTGCAAAGAAGACCAGCTGTTTTGAGTCTTATGCTAGTATCAACCTAGTTATGTCTTCAGGTATTGTATGAGTCATGGAACTGTTGATGCCAGACATTTGAAAACAAGGCAGACATCCAAAATCATAAGATTGATTTTAAAATAATGATGGTGAAAAAAAAAAATAGACACAGTTTCTTCTCTTAGCTTGAAAAAAGGCTTATGCTGCGTGTGAATGTTTCTCCCACAGCAACTTTGAATGTCTTCATGAGCTGCTGCCAGGCTACACCCAGACCAGCCATCTGCTGCCCAGGAAACTACATACCATAAGTGTCTGTAATTCTGACTCACAGTTGTCCTGCCCACATGATACATGAGTAAAGGACACCTGTTGTTGTTGGCCATTCAGTATGCCCATTGACTGCTGGTGCATTTGTCCCGATTCCTTTCTCCTGTTTCCCTAGTCCTTCTCCCAGCAACTTGCCTGAACTTGCCCAAACTTAGCTGCTTCCCATCCCAGAGTTTTCCTGGCAGTATGGGCTCCTTAGTGAGTCTCTAATCATAATTGTGCCCTCCCTGCCTGCTGGGCTTAGATATCCCATTGCTTCTTGGATTCCTTTTCTCAGCTTGGCAAATGTGTCTTGCCTCCACGCTTGATTTCATCTCTGTTCTAAGCTACGCAAGACCTTGTGATAGTTCCCTCATGTGCTGTTGCTGGCTTTCTACCAACCACAATGAAAGAACATCAGTCTCAAAGATAACTGAGTTTCTACATTTATTTTTTTTTCATGGAAACAGGCTGCTCTGCACACCCCAAGTTAAAAGAACATGGTAGTGTGAGTTCACATTTTATGAAGACCAGAGAATTCATGTAGAAGGGAAAACTTTAAAATGCCTTAGCAAAGAAAAAGCTTCTGTAAGCATTGAGGTACAAATCCATAAGGACCAAGGACACTTGTTCTAGAAGACCATTGAACTATTTCAATTAGGTGTTTTTTTTTTTGTTTGTTTGTTTTTTAAGCAAAAGTTAGCATGGGTTGTAAGTGTAGAGACATGATAATAAATTGACAAGAAAATGCTTCAAAACCTCTGAATTTTTGCAGAAGCAATTACTATGGCTAGTTATTTTATAAACTGTGTTCAGAACACACATTTGCTAGTGGTTCCAGCTACTTTCATGTCCTGTCTCTGCTCTTAAAATGAACAATTCACATGTACCTTTGGAAAATGGAATTTACACTCAGCTGGCAACTATGAAATAGCATATTTTCAAAGGTAGGTGCTGTGTACACTTCCATGAGCACCTGCTATGTATAAAGGCATTACACTTTGTATCTAGACTCAGAACACCCCAGTGATGTCAGTTAACACCTTGTTAAACACTTACCATCTGACCTATAGAGGAGTCTATCTGCCTGTCCAATTTATGCTTGTATATAGCATGTTAAAATTAGTGCAAGTCTCCAGTTATTTGAAATGTTCTGATTCCTAATAAAAAATGTCAATACTTTTCTGAAACCACCAGGGTTTTGGTTCACTTCTTTCAGGTAGCTGCAGTTCTTCCAGGTAAGTTTTGCACTGTGTAAAAATAAATTTCTTTTTATGTTTTTAATCTTACTACAGAAGATGAAGTTACCATTATTCTTTAAATTTTGCATTTCTACTGCGCCATCATGCTGCTTTAAGCCCTACTTCAGAGACAATTCTTTTGGTAACAGTAGTAAAGTCATGGTTGTTCCAATGTAGGTGATATTTGAACTGCTCTTTCACAGTCAGTTTGACATTGTAACGAAAAGAAATTCAGCAGAAGTTTTAAAGATTTGCTTGCATGTCAACATCTACTGAGGAATGAACGAGAAGAAAGCACTGATTAATTTTTAGAGTTAGGCAAATGTCTGTGAGATGATTGAAGCTGGCATTCATATTCATCTAAATTAGGAAATGGTCTCTCATTCTCACTTGAAATTGTTTCAGTTGTTGTAAACATACTGCTTTCATGTGAACACTGCCTTAAAAGCTAATGAATTTGAATTCTTTTTTTTTTTTTTTTTTTTTTTTTTTTAAAGTAGATTCATATTATTGACTGTGGTGTTCATAACAGCAAAACAACTAATGGATCAAATGAAATATTTTATTCTATAATGGGCTTGAATAGTGAATTAGTGGCATCCAGGCAATGCTACACCTATTACTCATTCTTCTGATCTTTAATCAATTCAGTTAAGGATATGCTTGGCAAACATGCATTTACCTGCTGAAGAGTAACTGATATTCCAACACCAAAGAACATGGTCAAATACAGTAATTTCCAAAAGCTGGAGGGGAAGCGTGTGCCAAGTGTGAAATGTAATTGAATCACATTATCAAATGCTGTCTTCTAGAAGGGAGAAGTGATTCAGCATTTTAAACAAAACAATGGAGGAAAATAGTAATGATTCAAAAAAGGGAGAAAATTATTACAATGAGTGATTGAAATAATACAAAGCCAATTGTATCTTTGTGTTATATAAAGCCAGGAAATCAGAAAGCATCATCTTTCTTATCCACTGCTTTTGCAAGGTTGTAGAAATTCATCCAATGTATGAGTATCCAGCCCTGTATTTGAATCAGGCCCAGTTCAGGACTCTTGATACGGATGATTAGGTCTTTCTCAGTATCGAGTTAAACTGGAATTCAGAAATCTAAACATTTTGTTCCTACTCTAAATATATGCAGCAATTTTTATATCTTTTGGAGACATCTAGAAGCTATTCCAGAAAGTATGCTAGGGGGCTACCAAGGAGAAGAAACATGTATTAGGCCAATTTTTGATAAAACCCTATCTTGGATAGGTATGGTGTTAGGAATATACATGTATACCTACAAGATGCATGTATGAACATATAAAATGCAAAATGTTTTGAAAATGACTTGTACTCACTAAAATTGATAGTAAGTTAGGAATCCCATTCCTTCTTTATTTCAGTCAAATGACGTTCTCCTTCCTGAAAGGATGCCTGCAAGTATAATTGTCCTGTAGTTTATTATTATAAAATAAAATACATGTAGTATGCAAATATAAATCTGATTGTCAAAAAAAAAAAAAAAAAAAATGAAGTGGAAATGAGACCTGTGGAAGTCACAATAGGATGTGATTGTTCAGTCACTATTTTAAAAATAAACTAGGAAAGCATCTGTATAGTCCTAATAATGTCAGTCTGAAATAACAGAAGTTTTCCATGAGTTTATAAATGGAATATACTGTAACACTTTGTTGCACAAGAAGGTTTTACAAGCAAGATGGGAAGCTTTGGTATGTTTGTATTTGTAAGCTGGAATCGTAAACTGTCATTTGGCTATTTGGAGCACTTTCTTTCCAGTCAGTTGGCAAATTCTTTGCTAGCATCTACTAACTGCCTTGCTTTGTTGCAACAGCCATGTAAAAATGCCAGTTTAAAACTAGTTTGTCTTAAACTTACTTCACTTGGACTTTGCAAGTATTTACCCCTGGTGGAAAACTGTCTTGCTCTGAAATTATACATAAATTATCTGAAATTCTGCATCCCTTCTAAGAAGGAGAGCTCTCACTGTATTAGATAAACCTATATGTGGAACTGAAAGATCTTTAATCTGATTTATAAAAAGGAGGATTTTCTGAAAGTTGCATTTCACATCTGTTACATGATGTCCAAATGAAATCCTTTTTAACCACAACTCTGATGTACCATGCCATTTTACTCAGGTCTGTTTTAGGAGGAATTTTATTTGTTTAAAATGCACATAAAATAAAACATTCAGCATGCAGCTGTCTACATGTATTAAATTAGACACTGCTAGTGAATGATAAATAATTAAACACTGAAAGTACAGCTCACAATTAGGAGCTCTATGGTCTGAAACCCCCAGAATAAAGAATATTCTGAATTATTTGACTTCTGCAAAAATCATTCCTGAAACTTAAACGGTATGTTTAAAATTGTTTTTCATATTATGTTTGCAGTGGAAACACAGATAGTTTCATTAAGTGATATTAAGTTCTGTTACTTTTAGATGACCAGTAGGGTTTTTCATGATGATCTACGACTACGGTTGGCATCTGGATTACTTGGCTTTCAAGTCAGAAATTTAATTCCAAAAAACAGATATCTGTGTGATGCAGGTGGAACATATAACTGTACCCAGAAAGTGGAAAATAAAAGATATGGTTTAGACATAAGCTTACACAAACTTATGTAGCTTTGTATGAACCTGGGGTTACATGTCACTTAACTGCAGTCTTCAGTGTCCCCAGAACATCCCCAGTCTTTTCTTCATTTCCTGCTCTAAAGAGATGAGTGTAAATCTGCAACCTGAAAAGCCAGGCATTCATTGTACAAGGGGATTCCTTATGGCGATTTGCAGCCAAAATAAACATGATCTGTATTGCTTGTGTAGTGCTATGCAGACAGTTGTCAAGAAATAGAGGCCCAGATGTTCCTATTTTCATGTAGAAACTTAAAATTTCACCTGAAAAAGAATTTGCTTATTTATTTTTTCCAGCCTATGTGAACTACAAAATGCTATGGCTATGCCTAAGTTTATGCACAAAATAGCTGTGAAAGGCCCTGTGTTCTTTCCATAAAGCCCTTCTAAAGTATTAGGTACTAGCACTTCGTGACATTTTCCATACTTTTTTTTTTTTTTTTTTTTTTTTTCCTACCACATAGGTAAAGGGAAAATGACGTATTTTATTTGTTGCAAGCGTGGTTTGCCAAGAGGGAGATGCAGGTCTGCCCTTACTAGATACCAGGATGTGCCACCCAGCAGCACCAGTTTGCCAGATGTTGCCTGGCGTAGATGCAATGAGGAGAGGGCTGTGGCACCACCTGCTGCTCTGGGCTGTGGCGCGAGTCTGCTTTTCTCCCTGCGGCTCGTGACCTTGCCGGTGTTATGTAAACTGCAGTTATGCAAGGAATGCAGATTTCACCTTACATAACAGTTCGTTCCTGCTCAAGATTTCCTTATGTGTACCAATGGCTCATATAAATTAAAAGAAGGGGAAAAGCAGTTGTTGTGTTATTAAAGAGATATATCTCTGGTTCCAAAACAACTTGATTACCTGTTTGCTGCTGTGGTATTTCATACTCAAGCAATTTCATGGAATTCCAGTCTCTTTCTTTACCTGGAAGAAGTTCCCTCCTGTTCAAAAAACCAGCGCATGTACCTTAGTCCTATCTGTGCCACTTTATGAGGGTCTGAGAAAGACTTTACTGAATCATAGTTCTTGCACAAAATGAACTTAACCTAATATGAATGAAGGGAAATAAAATCCTGTGTATCTCAAGTTTCGCATTTCAGCTGCTGTCCCAACCAGAAGACCTGATTCCCATGTCTGTATGGAAAGGTAGATTTCCATGGCACTTAGGAACATATGAAGGACTAGAGAAAAGCGCCCGGTAGCCCATACTCTGTCTCTAACAGGCATTAGGAGAGATCCTAGAGACAGTGGGCTGGTTTCTTTTCACTCGTCCTCTCATGTGCAGACAGACGTTCAGAATTTCTGCATGTGATGCCTCACTCAATTCCTTCCATATTTGTTTTTGATTCTGCAATTCTAAAATACCTTTTCTTTTTGATTTAGTTGCTTCCTTATTGCTTTTTTGTTGTTGTTTTTGTTTTCTTTTCTTCACTTTGTCCTTTTTTCTCCCTGGAAAGACCTTGAATTCGATGGATACCTTGACAGATTGGTGGACAGGAGTACTTTGCTCAGGGTTTTGCTCTGATTCTCAATTTACACATCTTTGACCATACACTTTCACACCCCTTTCCGTTTTCATTTGTTTTCTAATGTCCAGCCAGCTCTAAAAGGAAAATCCAGTGTGAACAGAGGCAGTTCAAATGAGTAGATGGAACCAAAGACAGAACAGTCCTTTCCCTGGTGTGCCTCACCTGTAAAGCTTTATGACTTTTATAAGCTGGAGGTGGAATGTGGGCTCTCCTAACTGATTGTCTTCATTCTGTGAACATCTTCCAAGAATGAGTCCAGTACCATTTTTAACCACATCTATTTTGAGGCTGACAGCATCCTGTCGTGGTGAGCTTGTTCTACACTTCATTGTGCACTGCAAGCCAGGGGGACGTGAGCCAGCTTTGATCCAAATATTGTATGACCAGATATAGCACAGTTCTTTGAACCGCTAGCTAAGACTACAGCCAGGGTAAGCTTGTGTCTGTCACCTGTGTACTGCAAAGACTTCCACTAACTGATGAGTCAAAGGAATGTGCCACAGATTACCACACTCAGACAACTCATGTTACCAGGGTAAGACAAAGGATCTCCGGGGAGGGTCTCTGCGCGTGATAAAGCTCTTTTCTAGATCAGATCGTGTTGCTGAAAAGAAGTAATTTCCCCGGGGGGGGTAGCTCACATGGGTAAATCTCTCTGAGTCAGGCAGACCACAGAGACTGGAGCAGAGGAAAGAAAGTGTGAAATGAAAGATGACCTGATAGATTAGTCAGATGTTAGGATGGCTTACACTTGTCCTCTCCCATATGATCCAGTGGGTATAAGCAGAGAGAAGGGGAACAGGCACTCTTCTGATCTAGACAAACACGGTGGAAAAATAGAGCTTTTAGACTCATTGCCTATCTTCTGTAATAATTGCTTTCTGATTTTGGACAACTTTTTGTTTACAGAAAAAAAAAAAAAAAAAAGAGGAATTTTGAATTTAATTAATAAATACTGAAAAAAAAAAAAGAGAATATCACATCGACATTTCTTCAACTTGATATTTCAGTTCACTTTTCCTTCAAATTCAGATTGTGGTGTTATTTCATACAGATGAGATACAGATTTTAAACTCTTACATATATAATACCCCAAAAATGCATAAAGAAAAATTTGCTCTGTGCAATTATTTATTTATTTAGTAATTGAGTACTGAAATTGGATATTTGTGAAAACAGCAAGAGTAAACTTTATACGTCCTATCTCTTTGCCTAAGTATATGCTTTTACAGTTCACAATGTACATACAATGTACATACAGTTCACAATGTACAAAGTTCATAAAAAATATAGCTACTGTTGATTGCCAAAATAATCCACATAGACTACTCCAGTGATGTGTTCTACAGATGAAAATTGTGTACCTGGGAAGAATGAAAAAGTTTTAAATGTAACTATTAGGGCCATGTTCAGGGTGAACAGGCTTTCAGGTGTTCAGGCCTTGCTCAGCTGCAAAGTTGCTGAGAAAGAAAAAAATGCATCCTTTTCTTTTCTGACATGAGGAAGTATGCTGGTTGTGGCTAAAGGCTACAGAAGATAGCACTGAAATCTCCAACGACATCTCTGAAAGACATATAAAATGTTTTCACAGTCCCAGATGAAATCAGCCATTGATTTTGCTGCTTGATAATATGAAGCCTGTTTTCCCCCACACCAAGGCGTGGGTTGTTTTGGGTTCCTTGTTCTAAAGAGCAGCTATTTGTCAGTTCCACCATCTCTGGGGCGATGGCTTCAGAAGAACAGAATCCAAAGAGAGTGCCTTGGGACAGGTTTTCAGCATTTTTCAGCACGGTGGGAAGGAAAGGCTTCTGACACAGCTTAGGGATCCATTGCTGTCTTAGCGGTGCCTTGAGTTACTGTTGACAAGAAAAAAAGGACAGTTTTTCTTGCATATACCAGTTGGACCAGTGCAAAGTGGTTCAAGAATTCGGTAAGCATGTCAACAGATTAAAAACACTTTTGCCAGCTTTCTTCATGTATAGGACCAGAATCCGAAACCTTTTGTTTTCCTCTCCCTAGTCAGCACACAGGCATCCTGCAGGCAAAAATAACTATTAAAGTTCTGTAAAACACAGGAGAGCACATCTTTCTGAATTGTATCTACTTTCAAAACTTGGACAAGAGTGGGAAATACTGTATTAAAAAGCCAATAGAGCCACCTAGTGCTTAAGTTACAAAAGTTCAGTTATTCATGTTTTGGACTTCTATATACAAGAGCAGTGTGTAATCTCAACTGTCAAAGAAGGAAAATATCTCATAGTCTTTTATATTAATCCCCGAGAGTTTTTGTTTCTTACAAACTGTACAGTTATTGGTGCTCAAATTAAGCGTTAAAATTGGTTTTGGAGCATTCCATTATTTTGCCAGAGACACTGTCCCAAGGATAGTCAAAAAGTTTTCTCTGATATTTAGCTTGAACCAGTTCCATATTATTATTTTTAGTTCTACATTTTAATCTCCTCTTAGCATTTAAATCCCTTTAGATACCTGTGCTCCTTCACTGCCTACTGCTTAGGGCGTGTATACTTGGTTATTCTCTGCAGAGTGTACTTCCTTCTGTGAACTCTTTTGGCAGCCTGGTGTATCAGACTTGGTGCAGTGCTCTGGGGTTGATTAGAAAGCTGGGAAGGATCCACATAACAGGTTTCTTACTCTGTCCTCAGAAGGCTGCAGTAAGCTTTAATGTCTGTTAACTCCCTTCCTTGTAATCAATGTGCATGTATGCATGCACCCAACAGACATACATGCAATTTTAGTGCTTTTTTCCCCCCATCCTTTCTCATGTTGAGCTCAGATGTAGTTTCTCAGCATTCATCACCTAGAGTCGTTTCCTTTATTGTATACTCATTTTGTCATTTTCTGCCTCTGTGGATAACTTCTAAAGAATAAGAACTATATTTTTATAGTTACTGGCTAAGTAGTCAAGCTGGCTTTTTTCTCCCACTACTGTAACCAAAAAAGGTGAGTGCAGATCAGCTAATGGCTACTCACCAAACAGGCAGAGCAGAATTTTGCTGCCTGGTGAGAAAACCCTGGGGTCAAGGCAGAACTGGGGCTATGTCAGAGTCAACCTGACAGCTTCTGCTGCTCAGAAGGGTGTAGGACAGAGGACGAAAATGGCCACACTGGGAACGGCCACTAATACTTCTGAGGAAAAATACCTCTTCTTTGATCCATGACTGAAGTCATTCTCCCACATACTCTACTCTGTTGCTCAGCAAAAGTTGATAGACTAGCTTTCTAATGTACTTATAAGGCCAAAGAAGCACTTAAGTGTTGCCTGTTTTGTTGACCCCAGCTTACTATTTGGACAGGATTATTTTGCCTGTACCCAGGGCTAGTCCTTATTAATGTGTTTTAACTTCAGTCAGCCCACAGGAGACGTTTAGTCATGGACTGTGGTGCACAGATACAGGTTGGCCTCACAGTGCAAGCTCAAGAGATTCCTCAATGCAGCTGATGTGTCAGTCAAACAACAGTTTCCATACAGACTGTTATTCATACTCAGCACCACGCCTCTTCTGTATGTAATCTTGCATCAGCCACTTGTTTGCCCATAGGCCAGTTTTCTTATCAGTAAACTGGAATTCATTATGTAATTATCTTTACCGAGATCAAGAGGCTAAACTACTGTTTGTAAATACATATGTAAAGGCATATCTACTTGAAAAGTGCTGTAGAAGGGCAAATAACTGTTCTGATTATTTCAGTATCCTCACATTTTTGTAATGATTTTGCTTAATTGTCATTGGCAAATTCTATTGACATATTTGTTGTTCATCTTCTACATGTTGTCTTAAGGATGTTCACATCCTTCCATCGCAGTCTCAGAGACTGTGATCATTTTGAATCTGTGATCAGATTCAAAACTGGTTGTATTTATGTGTCCGAATACTCCCACAAACTGAACCTTAACCCAAATGAAATCAATGGGACTATATGCATGCTAAAAGTTGAGCATGAACATAGGGATTTTGCAGAAATAGGGCCTGACACCAAGAAGTGAAAGTCTGCCAGTGTTCTGAATGATACCATTCATAATCACTCTATTTTTTTTGTTGTTGTTGTTTCTGTCCAAGTCTGATGTAATACTATGATTTCTGAGGCAGCATGCAGTGATGTATTTGAATCTTGATGTCCATCGTTAAATCTAGCATATGTACAATTCAAAGGTAGGACGAACACTGGCCACGGTAACATATCTGACTTAGCTTTAGATGTTTAAAAGGTAGTTGCTTAAATCTAAGATGGAGTTCTGACATTCTTTATGGTCTGAGAAGAAGCAAACATTGCCAAAAGATGCTTTTGATCTCCACATAGGTGCCTAGGAATGCTGGAGTCAATAATCCTAATGAGTCAAATCCCATGTGACGGACAGTGGGATCACTAAAAATCACTTGCTTACCAGGAATCTCAGAGTGAGGCAGAACTGTATTAGTTGTTTTGGAAGCTACTTCTGGAAAGCCATCTTAAACAGGAGGGGCTACGTAATAAGAATGCTATCCTTCAGAGGAACCACTTAACAGCTGTACTCCTTTTAGTAATTGCCCAATGTGCTCTGGAAAGGAAACGGAGCAAGCCTTCTGCTTTTTAAACCTATTTTGCTTATTTCTGATGTTTTTTGTTGTTGTTGTTGTTTTTTGCTTGTTTGTTTTTCTGCACACTAGATATTTAAAGCTTTTAAAAACACTTGGAGTTTTTTAAGTGATTATATTGCCAAAAGTCAAAACTAAGGCTGTGATAATACCACAGTGCATTACTGCTGTATTCTGTTTACCAAATGCCTTCAAAGGGACTATCATATTATCACTATGACCTCAAAAAAAATATGTTAGTCTTGTTTAATCATTAGAACAAAGAGCTGGAGGCCAGAAAGATCACAATACAACAATTAGGGACAGAGAAGAGCCAACAATGTGGTTCATAGAAAACAGAGACAATAAAAGACATATTTAAGCCTGTGAAGTCTTCCATTTTCCCCAGCTGATGTGCTGCACAAACCCGTGATATATCCATTTCCCCCAGAATTTAAATTTACATTGAAGTCAACCATGTGCCAAGCTGTCCTGTTTACAAAACCCTTTGTCTACACAAGGAAAATGATTGATACAGCTCTCATAGCATAAGCTATTTCTGCACTATTCTAAAAGCTGCAAGGAGTTATTTAAGAGCAACTATTGTGGAATAGTTTATGCTACGGTGGTTACACCCATCGCTTTCCCTGGAGAGAAAAAAAAAATCCGTTATAATATTCTAAATATGAACTCATTGTAAACTTTTGCAGCATTTTCTCCAGGACTCTACGAAGAGGCAGCTTGAAATAATATCCTGAATGACGTTAGTTGTCTCTTTCTTTGAACAGTTAACTTCAAAATCTAGTGGCATGAGTTAGAATGCCTAGCAAACCTTTCTGATTGGAGGCAAGCGGGATTAAGTGTGAGAAGTAGTAGGAATTATTACAGGGAGAAAAACTTGAAAGAAAGGGAAGAAAAGACAGAAATGGGAACAGAAAGGAAATGCCATCAAAAGGAAAACTGGAAAGAAGAAAATCAAAGTACAGAAATAACAGTGACAATCAAGATGGAAATGTTACCTCAACTGCGAAATGATCACAATATTAAGCCTGACATAGTTGTCACAGTACCAAAGGTTAGTTTATCCCCTTGATCTTAATGCCAGGATCCCACTGATATCAATGTGTATCTTGCTGTAGATTAAGTGTATCATATAGTCCTAAATTTAGACAAGCAGTCATTAAATGCGGAATTTGGCCTTCTCTGCAGAATGACTTTGCACATCCCTTGCGTAGGTCCCAGTGCTAAGACAATATTTTCTCCATTGCATGCCTGTGTTTGTTTTACCAGGGTTTTTATTGCTTGCTTCATTTGCTCACAATATGTCAAAGCCCAATTCTCTGACATTCCAATCTAAGTACATTTTAAAGGAACTGTTTTTTTCTCTGTTTTGAACAGTACAAAGCTACTTGTTTGTTTCCCTCACTGTGGCAGACATTTCTGTCATTCAAGCAGAAGCAAATGCTGTGATAGATTGAAGGAAAAGTATGTTGTTTTCACACTTACATATGGCATGAGCTGAGGAGCAAGTGCAATGCCAGGGATCCATATCATATAGCAAGAGCCAGGAAGGACAGAACAGGGAAGCAGAGCTGCCTCTATCAGACCACCCCGAGACAGTGTCTGAGATGGCATGCCCCGATCTGTCAGCTTCCCACACAGTTCCTGGATGAGTTTTGCACTTACTGGCAGGATCAGGAGCTAAGTGATTTTACAGAAGCATTGCTTCTTTTATTTTCCTAATTTTTGTATTATTTTTATTTTTTATAATGACAGAAGAAGCTGATAAAGGATTACATGAATCAAAAATGTTATTAACTGTAGTTGGAATAACTGGGGGGATGCTGTCTGTGTAATGAAAACTTTTGTCCATTTTTTAATCTTTAAGTGTGTTTTTAATGCTGCTGTGTAACTGTGTATCCACCTTTGTTACAAAAACCTTTGTATTGTCATTAGGAATAAAGGGGAATCCTTTGTTTTAAATCTTATAGCTTGACCAAGCAATTAGTATGTTGAGGAAGTTAGTTGAACCTTTTAATGCAAATGTTTCTTCAGGGGAATGAGACTTCAACAAAAAAAAAAGTCAGATACTCTAAATGGGTAGATAAAACGGAACAGGCTCAAGGAAATAAAGGTGTGATTTGAACAGATCTATAAGAAATTCAGTATCGTTAATGTAAAATTGGTTGCTTCAGACAGATCCAGTTTCAAATTTGAATGAATATACATAATTGTGGAGATGTAGTAATACCAAATCTCTTGTGAACTGTTCAATTAATATCTCTGAAGTTTAAGAGAAGTGGCATTATTTGATGCTAGTAGAGTTTGTGCAAGATACCTGAAGGATCAGCAAAATGGCAGATCTCGGGAAACAAATGTTCATGAGGGGACCATTAGCAGATGGGGTTTTGGGGCAGCATTCCAGAGCAACCAATGTTAGACACAATGTTCCTGGTGGCCTTTGTCAGTGATCGGAAAGTAGATAGAATAGGAGACAGCTAGGGAACATTTCGAGCAGTTTGGCATTAACATTTTAAGCCTGTTGGAAACCTGAAGAAGGTACAGGGTAGATCCATAAAGTGTTTCAGGGCTAGAGAAATGAGCTTGCCCTGGGAGCCTTATGGCAGAGCTAGACAGTACAGCTGAGTTCCTCTCTTCTGTCTCCCTGTCTCTGCCCTCAGGTCGATCCTCGTGGCCTTGCAGTCACATTTTGTCCCTTTCACCTGCCTCACCATACAATACGCTTACTCACATCATTAACCCTGGAGAAGGATATTCCCCTTTCTGAGGGAGGGGCATCAACTCTTTTTCCCCTGCTAGACGGGATTCAGTCATCTGCTTGCACAGTTAGACAAGCAGCAAAGCTGGTAGAAGGGAATTGATACGAGTATGCGGGCAGGAGTAAGAGGAGGGGAAGGAGAGAAGGCCAACTTCTCTGGGGGGGAGCAAGGCGTTGTGTCAGCCCAGGGACTTCACGTAACAGTGTTAGCTGCGCAGTGTGTTCACTTTGCCCAAAAATGGACCAATGCTGACAAGATAAGTTCACAAATAACTTCTCTGTGTGAGATTATCAGGAACACATGGGCTCTTTAATATCGTAGAAAGAGGGAAAAATGAGAACCACGTGCTATAAGCTGAAGCCAGCAAATCCAAATGAGAAGTTACACGTGCATCTTAACAGCGTGGGTGATTGATCAATGCCAGGGGAATTGGTTGAGTGTCTAACCCTTGATGCTCTTACCTCAAAACAGTGCACTTTTCTAGAAGGAATTTTTCATTTGAAAATAGTTGCAGATCACCATATCACAATAAAGGGACAAAATGTAATGGCCATGACAAACAGGAATCAAAATAAGATATCTGTTGGTTCATCCAGGTCTTAAATTCTCCAAAGTCTTTGAAAGGTTTTAGAGAGTTTTTAATTCCTCATCCTAGATTTAATTTTCCTTTCTCTACATTCAGTTCAATGTTTTAAATGCATGTCTGAAGGCCAGAGTTTTTTGGTTTTTGTTTTTTAATTTTTTTTTTTTAACACCGACTGGAAGCTGCAAACATTTCTGTTTGTCCAAACCTGGAAAAATGCGGAAAGATTATGTTACTAAAGAGAGAGAGAGAAAAAAAAAAAAGAAAAAAAAGGAATACTGTGTACCCAACAAAACCGGGGCAAGAATGCAGGAATGTAAATGTCTTACAGGCTGTTACTAGGATTTTGGATATAAAAATAAGAAATAAAAGACTGAGGAGTTGGAAAGGTATAATAAGATACAGTCTATTTAGACTAAAAATTGTCTTCCCTAGATTGCTAAGGTGACAGGAAAATAATATTAAAAGAAGGTAATCATATTTGTTTTAAATCTGGAAGTTTCCACTAAAATGCTTGTCTCTATAATAGTTTGGTTTTTTTCTTCTTTTTTTTAAAGAAAGTGCCTTGGGGAATTACTAGAAAAATGAGCTTTATTAAGTGTTCATGGCCATCTGAACTACCCACCCATCCAGTATAAATGTGTTCTGGCAAAATAAGTGTTTGTGTTGCCATGGCCTTTCCCATGATGTTATTTTCTTAAGCAAAGGCATTTTTCTAGCTGAGATCTTAACAAGGACACAGGCAGAGCGCCATGATTCAGTCCTTGAAGAGAAAAATAATGATTTGCAGGGAATGGTGAAGAAAAGACATGGTCTCGGAGTGGGTAGAGCAGAAGAGTTGGATGTCTGGTGGTGACTCTTTTGCCCAACAGAAGCAGTGATGTCTTCCCCTAACCACTCCAGGTCTGTGGGAGAGTAGTACAGCCTCCACCAACCCTGCAGAAACACTGACAAGCGCAGTGCTAAGGTTCTCCTGTAGCATCCTCAGTGTAGGGAAAATCTCCCTTTAAAAAACAGCAACATTTTTTTTGCAGATTTTTTTTTTTTTTTTGCAGATTGCTTTGCAGATCATACACTTCAGACACTTCAGCCTTACTCCGATTGGTTGTAAGGCCCTGCCCCATGCACACGTACAGAGACTCTACACAAAAATACTTCCCTAAGGTCTGAGTGGTTCCATGTGGGATATCTGCAAAACAGAAGATGTGAACATGTTTTACATACTGGATTTTTGTCTTCCTTTGCCCTGCAAAATCCCATCAGGAAGATCCAGTCTAAGAGTTTCACATGGTTTTCTATCCTTTGGCAAGTGAAAATGATTGTGAAGTTTACATTGCTTAATTGTTTATATTCCAGTTTTAGATTAATATCAAAGTGTTTTGTCCTAAAAAATAGTGAGCTGGTCACATAAGCATTGAACATTATCATATAGTCAGTATAAATCACAGCAACTAAACAACTAAACTTAATTTTCTTCGTAGTGCAAATCACTTCACAAGGTGGTGACCAGTATGTCTTCTGTTCAAAGCAATGCAATCCACATCTTGCTGATACCTGAATGCAATACCATTTTAGTAAACAGATCAATTACAGGCCTATGGCAAAACAAAGAAATCAACATGGAAAACTTTTTTAACCTTCAAATAAAATTGATTAGGTGGAAACTAAGAAAGCAATCAGGATTTGATAGAAAGAACAGAATATACTAGATCTTTACTCACTTAACTGCTGAGATCCATTCAGTCTTGTGCTCGAGCTCTGTTAGTTTTAGAAAGGAGCAGAGCTCTACTCAGTCCTCTGGGAAACAATTCCTCAGCCTACCAACTCACTATAGAAGTCCTTCCTGTTCAACTCAAAATTTAGCTGTCGTCTCATTAGTCTTGTTAAAGTATCTTCAGTAACTCATACTTGTCTTTCATATTCACACCCACCAGAAAAAATAACAAGGTATCTAAGTCAAAGCTGAAGATCCATAGAAAGCAAAACTAGAGCTTTCATAGCAAGCCTGAATGCAGCTTGCTTTATGAAACTAATTGCAATGAAATTAAGGCTATTCAGGGGAAGGAAGCAAAAATACCATTAAGTAACACCAGTTGTACATTTGATTTTTCTAATATGACCTTTTGAAAATTAGATTAGAAAGAGAATTCAAAGTAAAATAGAATCAATTAAGTCTTGTGCTCTTACAGTTCAGGATGTGTCTGCTGCATAAAGCAGTACAGGAACTGCATATTGCAGGATGTGTCTGACTTGTGGTCTTAAGCAGACTGAGCTGTCACAGTGTGATGGAAGGAGTTGATGGAAGGAGTTTACAACCTCCATGCTGCAAGAAATTGGTTAACCTGGAAAATGATTCCAGAGCATAGGGAAAGGGAATCAGCTGCAGAGGATGACAAGGCTGCCAGGAGAACAGCAAGAACAACTCAGAGCATAATATTACTTATAATATAAGTTAGTCCTGACAGGAAGTTGGAGATGTGGGAAACCAAGATATGAATTACTGGTGCTTCTTATCAGCTGTCACTAATGGTGGCTACTTTATAGGTGTACCTCATTTGTGATACAGATTTCCTCAGGTTGCTTGTAAAAACTCTGAAGAGAGATGTCCCCTTTACATTTGTTTGCTTCCTTGGAGTATAAAGTCCCTGCAGCAGAAAGGGCGTGATGGAACTGGTGTACTTCAGTGTCCCACTCTGTAGATGGATGTATTAGTAGAAGCTGCTTCTAATTCTGTCTTTGAAAGGATTAGTCTTCAGTTTGAGACCGCTGAAGGAGTGGATATGCATTTAATTTAGCCATTCCTACTACTGAAGCCACAAGTCCTATTGCTGGGTCAGGCCAAACCATCTCCACCTGCAAATGTGAATAAGCCTCCTTCAAATCTGATTGTGGAAGACTAATTCCAATGACTTAAACATCTAAGTAAATAAAAATAGATTTGCATGTGTTGCAAAAATTAAGCCATATTAACCTTATAAACAATGAAGGCATATTAAGTAATCCACCTTTAACAAAATGCTTAAGAATGCAATGTAGTTACAATTAAATTCCAAGTATGTACATTATTATTACATTATCACATATTACGTCCAAGTGAATACAGAGAGTGCCTCTTACTTCTCTGTTGAGCTCAATCCTACAGATAAGAGAGGTAAAGCAGGCTCTGCAGAACCACAGAAGTTGCTTTGAGCCACTTCCCCAGTTATTTGCTAAGAGAAATGCACTAAAGAGATTTCAGTTTTATCTGATGCAAGACTGGAACCATTTTCTTAGTTTAGGGACACAGATCAACTTCATACTATTTCTTTGTTCAGGGCAGATTACAAGTGATAATCCAGTCCTAATTTTGCTTTTCCTATCATTAAATAAACTAAGGCTTAACAAAATACAAAATACCTGAACTGTGTGCAAAAATCACCATGTTCTATACTATAAAAAGAAATGGTCCTGATTTTATAGTGGAGCACTGTAGAAATGGCTGGATGGATTATTCAGGTTTCCCTGTTGTGGGATGTTAAGAGCAATCAGACAGACAGGTAGCTGACGGCCACCATTGGCTGAGTCTGCCTATGTCTGTGAGTTACCTTCTCCGTACATTAGGGGGGCAAATGCTGAACATTAAAGGAAAGTATAAATATTCATCATGGCAACTGGCAATCACTTGTCTGCAGCAAAGCACAATAGGTACCCAAGAGTTTGGTTGCATGTTGAATATTGCCTCCAAGATTTTAAAAGGCCAGAGAACTGGCAAACCTATCAGACAGATGTGAGTTATGGAAACATTGTGATGGAATTCATTTAATGTTGGATACATTTTTATCCCTGTAAAGATCGTGACATGGCCAATGTTCTTGTGCAAATCCTGTGTTTGTCGTTTGTGTTGGAAGGACTGAAAGACTTCTGCCAAATTATTCAGTTGTTGGTCAAAAACTGGAAGAACTACCAGAATATGTTCCCCTAGTCTTTATGAATTACATAATTTCAGGTATCATGTTGCCAGCATTTTAGATAGTGCTAAGGTGTCTGAATAACTGGCATGACCCAGAAATCAACCTCATTGCAAATCTGATAAGTTACTATGAAGTTACAACTACCTTTGTACTCTGTGGTTTCTCAGCTGATGCCTGTGGCAAGTGATCTCTGATTTCAAATTCTTAGAATTTGAGAATGTGGCTAAGAAATCTCCAGTGTAGTAGAGAATAGTCAACTGCACCGATAATGTTTTTGAGGTGAAATCTTAGCTCTGCTGAGGCCAATGCAAGTTTGCAACTACTGATCATTAATAATAACATACAACCAAATGAGGGGCATTGTGTTGGGTTTTGTTTTCGTTTTTGTTCATGTTTGTGTGTGCATGCATTTGTGCCTTTTTAGTTTCTTTTGCCCTAAACTGAATTAGCTTTCAATATGTTATCAGTTCTGGGAAGCAATGAAATCTCATTCTTCTCTGCATGGGATTTCCTGTTATTGCATGAATGAAAAACAAAGAAAACACTCTGTATCTTGGAACCTTCAGAAAGGGAACTGAGGCCAGGGAGAGTACCTGCTCCTTTCAGGAGATTGTGGTATGGTTATGAGACTGGGAAGCTGGTTTGAATTCACATATTATCTGAAACATCAGTTATAAAATTAAGCCACTGCAGGTCATGTCATTGTTGCTAGGCACTAGATAGACACACTTCTTGGTGCTGGGCCATTGTGCAGAGACTGCCTTGGGAGATATCCCAAGGATACCCACTGAGCATGAAAGGAGCACTCAGCCAAGAAAAGCAGGAAAAAAAAAGAAAAAAAAAAAAAAGGAAAAAAAAAAAAAAAAAAAAAAAAAAGAAAAGTTCTTCTAAAGTGGGGGCAGGGATGCTGTTTGTTTTCAGTCTTTATTCCATAGGAGCCTAAGAAAGGGAACAAAAAAATGAAAAAAACGGGAGGACTGAACCTGGGAGAAGGGGAGTAAAAGTATCTTTTTACATCAAGAACTGCCAGAGCAGACCACTGTTTAAACCTTGGAACTTCATTATTCTTGGTCCAGCTGGCAGTCTGTTAGAAGAGTCCTCCTGAGTCCTGGGTATCCTGGCAAGTTTGAAGAAATGCAGGTTTTCCCATTTCCACTATTGCAAGAGTAACAGTTTGCTTGCCAGAAACACTGACTGGGGGAAAGCTGCATATCTGCCACTAGAGTAAGGGCAGAGTTGAGCTGCTGCTTCAGGGACCCAGAGGGAAGTAACTGGACTTCTGTGAGGCCAAGAAGTGTCTGTCAATGTAGGCGTTGAAGACAGTTTGCTGACTGCTTTATGTTTGTATTAAGATCCTCTCAAAGTGCAGTATTAGTCAAAGCCTCTGCTGTAATATACAAGTTAGTTTTCCAAAGGTTAACTGCTCTCTGCCAAAATAAATTGGTTTCTGTCTCATCATTTCCTGCAGACCTTTCAAAAGCATGGACATAAGCATGTCACCAGAGCCACAGGAAGGGGGTGGTTTGTCTTGCCTGGCAGCCCTTGAAAACCAACATCTTCCCTGATACTTTTTTGCCTCTTTTTGAAAACATGTCACTGAAAGGTGCTTGAAGCCATAGACATTGCTCTTCACTGCTTCAGCAAAAATGACCATCCTGGCAAAATAAAGTAAGACAAACTGTGATGCTGCCTGAAGAAAACACTATCAGTCATGGACTTTTTCCAGTGGCCATTTATAAGGGCAGCAGGGATTAAAATTCTTAAGGGTGAAGGGAAGGCTTTGCCTCTTCCTTGCTTTAGTTGATCTTCATCTCAGTGCTAAAATGTACCTTGATATTCCAATGAGACCAGGAAGTCCTTCTCTGTATTATCTGTATTCTTTTCAGTGCTTTCTAGTAACCAAAAAGACAGGTAAGGGATCCATCAAATTGCACATAAAGAACAAAAGAGAATCACCGGGCAGAAAAGGCAATTTTCTGGAGATAAACAGAAGATCATGGGAGATAAACTGTACTCCATTTGTTAATTGTGTTGAATTCAGCAAGGTAAGCCATAAGCCCATAACTTTTAAAAGCTACATTTTCTATTGTAAAATATAACAGTCTATATGAGCTGTTACCTCTCTCTTACCACTTAGCCTTTCAAGGGATTTCAGTTTTAAGGCCTTTTGTCCAGGTGAAGGCACATCTTTTTTGAATTGTATACAGAGGGGAGATAACTAAAATAATAGAAATAAATAGACCTGGAATGTTAAGACAGTATTTGTTGTTTCCTTGAAAATTATTTACAGATTTATGAAAGAAAACATGACTTCACAAAGGCTACAGATTCCTACATGAGGTCATAGAGAAAAAGATTCCTACTTGATGCACTTCTCACTTCCTTTAACTTCCAACCAGCTTTTTCCAAACCTGAACACTAACACCTAAACGCTGGCATACACATGCAGATTTCATTTAGAGTTTTCAAAGGTCTGTTCTGAGCAAATATGTGCTTTGGAAATCCATTTAGGAACATGGACAGTAAGGCAATGAAAATGGACACATGCCTCTAGCTGAATATTCCACAGAATTATGGAGAGGACCATTCCTAAATAAGATTAGTATTGAGTATCTTGATATTCTGTGATTCTATATAAGTTCTTAGATACATTTAATTTATTCTTGTATTAAAAGTATCTTTAACTAGATATATCATCTCCTAAATACTTCTTAGATCTTCTGGATACAGAGCATGACCAGTGTGTGCTGTTTGACCTTATTTTTCTGAATCACTTTTATTGCACAAGGAACCCGTGCCACTGTTCTGTACAAATGAATACAGCACACTGTAATCACCCACAGACTGATGTTTTCTTGCCTATGAACTGACTTCTTCCATACATTCTCTAATCTGTGCTGTCTAGCCTGTCTCATTCTTCTTGACTACCTCATTTCCACTCTTCAGGTTTTTGAACTCGTGTAGCTCTTTTTGTTTCAGATGTCTACATCTTTGCAGTTAGAGACTGAACCCTGACTGTTTTTTATCCAGACGGTCCCAGTTCTCCTACCACACCCCAGCTGTCAGCACAGCCATAGGCAACCACTCCCCGTGGCAGCATAGCAGAGTGGGCATGAGGCACATAGAACTGCTTGGCTCAGGGACCAGTGATTGCTCCTTGGAGGACATGACATAATCCATAAAGGTGTAGCCTGTTTGCCTGCTCTTGTCTCCCAGTCTCCCCATAGTATCCTTGTTTTCTCTTCTTGCCTTAATATCACTACTGGTAATCATTTAATTGCCCAGGGAGTCCTACTACCTTACAAAATGAGAGTCGCATACATAAGAAGTACAGGAAACAAACAAACAACAACAAAAAAAAAAACAGTCATCAAGCCCAGGAAGATAAAGGTGTTTCTAAAACAGATAAATTTTACTTACCTAATCAGGGAGAGATATGTCCCCACATGCTCATGGACTATGCCATCAAGGTTCAGCTTTGTAATTCTATAATTACTTGGAGATACTTAGTCAAGTAGAGCTGTATTGCATACCAAGATTGCCCATTTCTGGGTTACTGTGTAGCCAAATTCCTCATGGGTGGCAGCGAGGCAAGAAAGTAATTGTAATTCATAATTTGGAAAGTTGGCATACACTTGTATGTCAGCTTCCATTTTTAGCTAAATGCTGTTTCAAAAATCTTACATGTTAGACAAGGATGAAAATAACTTTGATATTGGAGGAGCTTTTCAGACAGGAGTCAGCAGAAATCAAAATCCTACTCTATCTCTGCACAGTATAGACAGTATTTAAATATTCGCGGCATTTTCACAGTGGTTTGAGTTGGAGGAAATCTGTATAGAACACAGACCATAATCTTTCTAATGGCTTTTTTAAATTTGTTGAACACATTGACAGTTAGATAGACAATATTACAGGAAAGGGGTTATGTCAGAAGGACCTAGACACATGCAGGAAAACCATTACCTTCTCAAGTCATTCTTCTTGGAATAATATTTTTGAGACCTACAGAAAGGAGTGGATCATATCACAAAAGTGAACTTAGGAAGGAACATGTGGTCTAATGAGCACTACAGAAGAGCAGAGGTGTTGATACTCCCCACTTTGCTGCTACAGAAAAAGAACCCTGAAAGGCTGAATGCTGTTTAAGTGGAAAAGTTGACAGCATGTGTCTGGGAAAGTAATTGCCTTCTGCCTCAGGATAGCACTGTCAGGCAGTACCACCTCAGAGTACCAGTATGTGGGCTTTTGGGCTGTGTGGGAAATGCTGCAGTTCCAAAGTGCAGTATCACTTTCAGACTGGGAAGTAGCAGCTGTGAGGGAGATAACAGCACAGTTATTACCAGACTGTGCTGAACAGATTAAAACAGCAGGCTCTAAAGCTGTGCCATGGCCTGAAAATTGTATTTTGGTATGGTTCCATCCCAGCTATTTGAGGGACAAGAGCACTCTAATCAGCCATTTAATCCATTTACTTCTGTCTCATGTCTGTGACTCCAAATGAAGTCCCAAGGAATTCAGAGCAAAACACTGAATGTGTCACAGTAAGCAAGAATATTTTTCTCATCCCCCTCTGGATTCCTAGGCTGTGAGCTAAATCACGTTTGCTTTCCTTTGCCGTCCACTTCCACCACATAAACAAAGCAACCACTCATCTGTTGCAGTGCGTGTGAGGAACCTGCAATCACCGTGCTGACAGTAGTTGGTATTTGCTCTGGTCACCTTTACAGTCATGCTAATTAAAACTGACTTTCCTACTCACATATTGAAAGAAACACAGTATCTGGAGGCAAGATGATGTTGTCAAGCATCCCAGGAAAGCTTTAATAAATCCCTGTGCACCAGTGTCTGCCTCCCTGAGAGCTGGCAACAGTCAGTTCCACGCTACAGGGAAACAGTTTGTCATATTCTCTGGGCTCATGTCCCCTCAATGTGCATCAATAATTCCATTTGGAGGAAAAGGAAGGTTTATCAGGCTAGAGGGCCAACTAGCACACATTGATTGGACATGTGTGTGACAGCCAAAGGTATTTACTGTGTTTTGTTTTGTTTTGTTTTGTTTTCTGAACAGTTTGCTTTCCTCTAGTGCTTCAGTTGAGCACTTTTCATTAATGTGCGTAACAACCCCAGAAACCTGTAAGGCTTAAAATAGAAAACACAGAAATAGGAGGAAGAACTAGGGAATACAGATTGCAGTTCCTCAGGTGTGAGCTTTAGTCAGGATACTGGAATCCTTACAGGATGCATAACAAGCTCGTTAATTATGACGTGGTTTAATGTTGTCTCGAAGTATCTCCAGCATCCTTTTGCCATGCAATTCAAGTTGGTTCCTTATGAAATCAGCAGAAATTGCCCACGCTTCTGAAACATCAGCACACTGCCCACTATGCTGGTTCAGCTGGGTATTGTCCATCCAGTCACTCACTGGCTACTGATACTTGGTAAAATGAGATTGAAGTCAGAGACTTCAGAACAATAGAATGACTTTGTCTAGTAACCTCTGCTCAACAAAAACTTCTATGAAGACTTCAAGGTAATTGAAATCTAGCATAATAGTTCTAAGAGGACGGCTTGCAGTTTCATAAGATATTAAATGTTTTTACTTAGAAAAAATTGAAATCTATGCCAGGAAAACTAAAATAAAGAACCTCAAAATTAGATTAAATAGATACCAGTGAATTTTCCAGGGCTCTTTCATCTTTCATTTTCTAACTTGTTAATACAAATGCTTCTGCAAGAAGGAGGTCAGTACCAAGAAGAAAATTGCAGTGTTTGTGACTTGCTCAGCTTTAATTCATGCTATGTTATTTAACTGTTGTTTATAAACCACTGATAAAACTAAAGACATACTTGCCTCAACATCTTCCTTAAGATTTTATAACTGAATATTCAGGTTCTGATGTAAGTGAGAATCCCAAAAATTGTAGGTTCCAAATGACTAAAAGAACTGCAAGATGTCGTGATTAACCCAAATCTACCAGCATGAATGTTAGCTTTTTCACAGTTCTCTAATATAGGACAGTACAAAAAAAAAAAAAAAAAAAAAAGGCATAGTGTATTGGTGTAAGATATTCTGGTAATTTGGTAGACATTGCATTTCTCTTTTTTCTTCTGTCCTGCATGGCACTGCTGTCTACCATACCATTTAGTAGTTACATAATTGTTCCCTCTCAGGCATACAAACAATGAGGTCAACTTGAGTCATGTCAAATAACAAGAGCAAATACCACATATGAAACCATTTAAGATAACAAGTCATGTGATCAAATATATTACCTCTTGCCTGGATTTTCTGGATCATACTGGAAGTGTGTTAGAATACACAAAAGCTGCAGAGCTTACCAGCTGACTGTTTTGCCTACAATAAGCCACTGATGAGCAGTTTATTGCAAAGTATTTAATACAGACAAGCTAGAACTGAAAGCTACCGTCCTCTAAATCATTATGCTTCTTCTTTAAAATGACCTTTTCAAGGCAAAAACCTATGTTTTTCTGCAGGAAAAAAATATGTCAGGGATGAAGGTTTAATTTTATTTTAGTTGTTTTAATAACATTCAGCTATGTTACATTTTAAAGCTGCCTAATTATCAGATGTAACATCTGGGATACAGTTCCTATCAGACTGTGTTTTATCCAAACTGGGCACAGATACAAGAAAGTGTTATTTGTGTTTATTAACTGGAACATAAAGAGAAAGGTCAACACTTTCCCTCTTCATCCTTCATCAGCAGAGATGCTGGTGTAAAAAAGGAGGGTAAAAGTAAAACTCCTTAATCAACAAATCATGGTGGCTACAAAAATATGCAAGACACATGAAAGCAAAGAATAAATTCTTATCCAAGCATTTTTTTTTTCTGTTATTGAATATCATTCAGTTCTATTATACTCTTAGGGCACATCATGGGCCTCTGCTGTTCTTAGCTGATGTCAGATGAAGTGGTTTCTCTCTTGCTACAGTGGTTGACAAGAAGACAAGCATTAAAACAGTCTTCTTAAATAAACAACAATTAAGAGAAAGAAGAACATGATTAAAATAGTTCCCATCAATACATTTTATTCCACTCTGCAGCACCCTTGAAGCAGTTAGAGTGGCTAGTTGCTTCCATGACCTTCCCAACTATGTTCATAGTAGTTACAACTACTGGCAGAATGTGTTCTGCCTTGCATCCAGAGATTTTGAGTCTTTCTCTTGCTATCAGCATTGCAAGACCTCACAAAGTAGAGTTAACTATTTTCTAATCTTACAATCCCAGAGTGATTAAGTTGCTGCTAGAGGGTACTTGGATGTATAGCTAGAACAATCTTGTTGGTATTTCTTACATATAGATGTGTATTTTTCTATCAGTAAGTGCTCTCGTTAGCCAGTTTTAGAGTCCTCTGCTAGAGTCATCAGCACCATTCACATTCCCAGTATATCACGATAGGGTGGCTTTTCTTACAAAGAGAGAATTCTCAAAACAAAAGCTTTATTCATGAGAACATAAAAAGTGTCTGATTGGGTCTGAGCAGTAGTCTGTCTAAGCCAATGTGCTGTCCCCGCTGTCCTGAGGTGAAAGAAGAAGGTAGTTTAGGCACAGCATGTGAACCTGGCCTCTTCCTGGGGTTTGTTCTCCTCGTGGTCTCCCAGCATCATTGGATTAAGGAGTTTAAATGGTATGCCCTTGCCTGTGTCCTATAGTATCTGTCTTGATACTGTTATATGATATATTTTCTCATTCCTTTCTGGACTTGCTGATGCCATCTACCTCCACAACCTCACAGGACAAGAAATTCACCAGCTTCTGTATAAAATAAATAAAAACATTAAAAAAAAAAAAAAAAAAGGATTTCCTTGTATAAGTTTTAAACCATTTCCCTTCCCTACTGGTTTCAGTGAGTGCCCTGCCCCTTCATTCTAGTATTGCAAGATCTGGTGCACTACATTCACCTTATCCACCATCTTAATGAGTTTGTAACATTAGTACCTTTGATCACAACACTCCTCAGCCTTTGTTTCTCCACATTGAAGAGTTCTGGCCTTTTTAGTCTCTCCTCAGAAAACAGCCACTTCATCCCTTTGATCATTTTTATTACTCTTCTCTGTGTCTTCTGTAAATCCACTATGTCCTTCCTGAGATGTAGAGGTCAGAACTGTGTATCAGACACAGATGTAGATTCCCCTACCGCTTCCATACAACATTTCCATTTTCACATTTGTAACCGTTCATAACAGAGTATATAAGAAGTAAACTGGATGGGCTAAATGAATTAATTAGTGTATCACTGTATATTCAGTATAAAGCAAATTTAACCAGCATTGAATCCAAAACAGAAGTAAATCAAAAATATGCTGCTTCAACCACCTCTTTTAAACATGGAAGAGCTGAATGTTGTCCATAGGCATCACATTGTATATAACTTATACAGAAGTTCTACAGTCAGAGAGATGAGAAGCATTTTGTTGGAAGGTCCTTTCTCCAATGCCTGTTTTTGTATTCAGCAGTATAATAATAATTTTAAAAGTTCGCATAAGCCCAGAGATCTTTACAATCTTTTATAAGATCTATTTTTATCTTCATTAAGTAGAATTTGAAGAAACCTTTCATACTAGATATACTACTTCCTTCTGTGAGTGCTGGATTATCTGTTACAATTAATACATTTTGCAGTGGGTTATTTATTAAAATAAGAATACTTGTATTGTACTAAGTATATATAGGATAATTATATCAGAGTTAATATGATTGTGATTTCAATCCAATATAAAAATGTCACTGCAAAAAAAAAAAGATCCTGCTGGGGTTGGTTGTATCAGTTATAGGAATAACTTCAGCTCTGCAATAGCAGAAGCTGACAGCTCACATCGAACTACCACTGAGGGGCTGCACTATTTATGACTTAGGTAAATGGCAGGTCAGTTTGATTTATCATGCACTATTCTAATTCCTCCCTTCTAAAAATCTCTCCATCTAGAAATGAAGAGCATGTGCACTTCTCTCCATTCATGAATGCCCCTGAATAGGCAATGCTGCTCTTTCTAACTTCAGCCTTCTTTACTCATCAGTGAATAGGTAATTCCTGTAACACTTGAAGAGCCAATGTTCTTGATCCCTTCATGTCACACCTTGAAAACATTCTTTTCTCCAAAAACGCTGCTGTGGTCACAGTTATCTTGGTAGCCTACAGCAAAAGTGGTGTTGGGATAGAGGAAACATCTAGGCATCCAATGGGCGAAGTGTAAACCCTGAGCTTGCTATTAACAGAAAGAACAAAACAGTTTCCTTTCTCCATCTCCTCAGAATATGTAAAGGTATTGTGCTGTCCTTGCTTTTTCTGAGTAAAGCTGAGGAGGAATTAAAAATTTGAGCCTAGGCCTTACTCAGCATACTGAGTAACCAGCCCAGGCCAGCTAAAAAATCCGTGTAAATGCAGGCCTCCCTGCTGGCAGCAGCACTGTGCCACTTTGACATCCAGCAATAATTTTAAATGAGAGTGATTTATTTTTTTTAGAAGACAGCAGATGGCAGCAAAGTTGTGCAGATGTGCCAGACTAGTAGAAGGAGAAAAATATCTTGGTACACAAACTCTAACAACATTCCATGGAAAAAACGTATCATTTGTTTCTGTCTGTCTCGCAGTGTGGTTAACACAATAAATCAGGTTTAATGGCCCTTGTGCACTTGCAATATGTGTTTTTTTTTTTTTTCCTCCATTATCAGGAGTTAATGAAATCAGACTGGGGCAAGATGATGTGAATAATCACTCGACAAATCATCTTTGTCTTTGCAGGACTCACTTCTTTGTGCAAATCTTTTTATACCCTTCATTAAATAGTTATCAGTTACCTTATCTGTGTGCGTGCCCTGACTGATGCAGCAGCTCTGACTGCCAGTTTCTGCTGTAAACTATGATACACCACTCATTGTCTCATTGGAGTTGGTTGTCTGGATATAGCCTTTCTTCAGGTTTCAGAATAGGTGATGAGATTCAAAAAAAAAAAAAAAATAGAGAGAAGAGAGAGGGGAGTAAGGAAGTGCTGCTGTATAAAGTCATAGTGTTTGAAACAACACAAATTCCTACTTCATTAATGGTATCTGGGTGTCGGACAAGAACACTGGAAGTTTCTGGTATTCAATGCCCCCTCATGAACACATTTAACACCTCACTTCATACATGTATGTTTGCTGAAGCTGTCATTTCCAGCAGTACCACATCCACTTAATGATCATACATTGAACTCATTTCATAAATGAACAGTCTGGATTTGTTACCTCTTTTTGACACTGTTCCCGTCCCTTACTTTTAATTTTTAGCTGTCTCATCAGTCTTCAAAAACAGAACTCATGAATAAATGAAGTACAAAGTGTAACTTACAATACAATTTTTCAGTGTAGAAACAGCCATGTTTTCGAAAGAATGCTATGGCTTAGGCTTTTTTCCTGCTGAAGTCACTAGAGGTTTTGTTTCAATTAGATGGGATCAGTCTCAGGCCTGGGATTTGGTGCTGAGATTCCTATCTGGCTCACCAGTACATCACCAACAGAACGTCTGATGTCTGTAGGCAGAAAGGAGACTAATGATATATGCCAGTTGCATATTTGTCTTGTTTATCAATAAAAGGCCAGACTATGAATTTGTTCCTTATGCAGAATGGGATGCAGAGCTTCACAGCCCCGGGAGGGGAAAAAAAAAAAAAAAAAAAAAAAGACTTAGAAAAAGGGACTTAGAAACCCATCATTTTTTCCTTGGCTCTAAAGAGAACAAATACACTTTACAAGGTGCAGCTGTCTTCTTCCAGTGTGCAGACTCAGATCTGCTCCTGAGTCCTTCTGTGCAGACAGGGAAGTGCAGTGGCCTCCGAGGGCTTACTGCTTTCTAGCAGAGAGCCGCGGTAGAGTCAGGTCATGTAAGGGGAAATGTGGAACCCCCACCCCCTTTACTGCTCTCCTGTAACAGCAGTGAGATGGATAACAGTAACCATCTACTGAAAGGACAATAATCATGTTTGTTTGATGAACTGCTTAGTTTGCTCCTGAACTAACAGATAAGAAAGATCCCTAATGTTTGTTATCCTGTTTCTGCCAGTACTACTGGACATCAGAGATTAAGACCCAGACATTTGTTTGTTTGTTATTGCACTATGTTATGAAAGCATGAAAATAATATTAACAGTTTTATAATTACTGGAATAGCTACATTGAATTTGCAGACTGACATCTGGAAAGTGATAGTGAACTGGAAGTGTTGGAGGAATATTTATTGTGCAAACATATTTTGAGAGTCAGTATTTATTACAAAATTTTTGACTTCAGCTGGGTTGGACTGGTCTTGCCTGATTTTGGAAAAAAAACAGGCTTTTGTAAGCGGATGGAAGATGAGGAGGTGTAGTTACATCTTTGATAAAAGTTATCACATAATCAAACTTAATCAAAAGTTTTCATTTGGACTCCTCATTGCTGTTGTTGTTGCTGGGAATTTGGAAAGCAAAAAACGCCAGTCTTATCAAGCCACGGATTCTAGTTTTAATGGAACCATTTGTTTTTCATTTGGAGACATTACACTTATCAAGCGCCTTGACTAGTGTGTTGTAAAAAGGGTTTTACTTAGCAATGTTCTTTACCTCATGAACAAATTATGCTTCCTCTCCCCATGAAGGATATATGGCCCTGTTCCAAAGAATTAAGTATTTGAAAATTAAAACAATTTCCAAGTTGACACGAATTATTTGGTGAAAAAAGTGTTCTTTAAGAAATATTTGGATAATAAAAGCAAACCCTTGTGAACGCAATAAACAAATTTTAGTTAGGAGTAATTGGATTTAGTTATTGGTAGTACTCAGTCATGTTGGAATTTTTTCTCCTGATGCTTGTGTGCTCTCCACTACTTAAGTATGATGTGAGATAATATAAAATGGTGTATTGACGGCACAAGGAAAATATTTGGATGGCTGTCTGGAGTTGCCATTATTGGCTTTAATTATGACTTGCTGTCCTTTGGGTACTAAATGAGCCAGAAAAGGCTTCATATGTGCCAAAGTATTCATTAGTATTCCCCTTTCTGTCATTGTACTTGAAGAAAAAGTTTATATCTGGCACCTGAGTGCAATGCTTACTAACATGGACCAAGATGCTTTGCAGATTTTGATAATCATCTGAAAGTACAGCAGTATCTCTACTTTTTGGATACAGTAGAAGTCGTTCCTAGGTAACAGTAGCAGAACTCTTTGATGGCTTTCTGATGTATTCGGAGAACAAACGTCTTTTCCAGTCCTCCCCATGACATGGTTGCTTAAAGTAAATTTTGTGGTACCTTCTGGAGAAAGAAATACAATTACTTGATTCCGTCCTCCAGGTTAGGGGATCTGCACTAGGATTTATGGGAAAATGCTTGCATATCAGCCTCTTGCCACCATTCCATATAGAATAAATAATGGAGCCACAAAAGTCTTTCTGAGATAAAAATAGCCTTTGCAATCAATTTTGGTAATAAAAATTGTCTATAGCAAAGTCCTGGGGTGTCTCTAGGGTAGACACAGAGCAAAAGAGTATTTCATGAAGAATATTCTGTGGACATTCCTGACACTTCACCATGGAGGCTCTGCTGAGAATGGTGACCACTCCTTTGGCATTTGTTCTTGGATAGACTGATGCACAAGGATGAATTTCTGCTCCAATACATATTCACCATTGCAAAACTTTATTATTATTGTTATTATTATTATTATTTTAATTCAGAATCTTGTTTGAACTGAGCTTATAGTCATGTTTCAAACAGCCTTTGAAATGGTGGCTTACAAGGCACAAGGTTGTTCTTAGAACCTGATCCTTTAACTAAGGTGTTGTGTAAACAGATGCTACTGATTTAGGAGGCATTTTATGCCATCTTCCACTTCTCATCTGTCACATTAGAGCACAGGCTGGCTGTGACCTAAGCACCCCAGTCTTCTTCAACTTCTAGGACTTTATGAGGAAACTTACTCTCATGGGCTGACCGTCTGTGAGCACTGGAAGTCACTGTGAGCACTGGGAGCTCATTTTCATCCCTGAAGGCCAAAGGGCTGCATCTTATTCCTGTGTTTTTTTCCTGGTTTCACAGGCTTGTTCTCGCTGAAACCCCAGGGGGGGTCAAAACACTAACACTCCTCAGAGATTTTAATCAAGTTCACATATGGATTTCAGCTACTGTTTGGAAGTTCATGCCCAGCATTTTGCATTATGGGATGTTCATAGTGAAAAGATGCATTAACCAAAGTTCTTCAGTAATGCCCCCGGCACAGAAGAAAGAACTCCCACAGAAGGAAGAAGTCTCACCTGGACAGATCTCATCTGGGGCAGGTGCAGAAATAGATGAGGAGGGAGAATGCTGTCTATTTTAACCCTTATGGAACAGCTCCCCAAGACTATCCTAAATCTGTCTGGGATGTGGCCTTAGCTGTGCCACAGGAAGGAGTCCCTGCTTGCTCTATCATTCTCCCCCAGTTGCTCTTTTTCCAAGGAATTTACTTTTCAGCTTCATTCCCCTGCCATTCAAAACACGTACTGTCTTCCAGACACGGGACTACACTACTTTCTGGTGTATCTGGTCCAGCAGTGCTGGTCTTTACACTTTAGAAGTCATGATGGTTTTCAAGATTTGCGGGGGTGGGAGAGTATTTTCTTTAGTTCCTGTTTATTGCAACTGTGAAGTTTTGCTTCTCCCTGCAACCACGGCAGGTGGTGCTCTTGAACCTTCCAAGTGGGAATTGCACTTAGGGAGCTCCAGTAAGGTCAGAATTCCCGTTTTTAACCCTCTGTGGTTAGGCCAAGGATATTTCAGCTTTGAGTGAAATGATCTTTATCAGGAAAAGGGAAAGGAGGGAAGAAAAGGTATTTTAAGTAGGCATTGTTTTTTTGGCAGTAAATGAAGAAAAGATTAACATAAACAAAGGTAGCTGGTTGATATATACATACTTAACCACTCTATAGTCCAGTATGTCCCAAGTTTAGATGATAAAGGTGCTAACTTTGTAACCCATAAATAAAATACTGTAGCTATTAAAGTGTAGGGCTCTATGGAAGTCATTCCAGCTGTCCTATGTACTTGGGTAGCTTCAGTGCTTTCACCTACACATTGTAATTTCTCACTGCAAGCTCCCCAAAACTAATAAATAGCAACTAGCCTAATTTGAAGAGCTTTAAATTATTTCAGAATAGCCTTTTGCTTGTGTCTCAGCTGGCAGCTATAGTCTACATTGAAGATTGGGTGATTGCCATCATTCCTTGTCAACTAGAAGGTGGTATTTGGAAGTCTGATACATTTCACTCCACACTTATCTAGGTCTTTATGTTTTTACCCATCCTATTTTGACACCCTAGAAAATCTGGACCAGCAAGACCATCAGCAGCAGACACAAATTCTCTTTCTGCTGTTAACAAACAGTTGGTGATTAAAACTGGCAACATATATGCCTTTAAAAACAAAACAAAGCAAAACAATGAAAAATAAAACAAGAGAATATTTCAAATATTTCAACCCACCTCTCAAGATTCCAAGATTCTTAGTTTGAAAAAGTTTAGGAAAGTAGCTTAAAAATAAGCACTCTGAGCAGAATTTCAAAACTTCGGGGAGAAAAATCATTACAAGTATATGCCAGTTATCTAGTTGACTGAATTCCTACCCAAGCTTTTTTGCAGCAGTTTTCCTGGCAGTGTACCATTGCTCGTTCTTTTGATTATTTCTTGGAAATAATGTCTTCTTTCAGCACTTAAATAAAAATAAAAAAAATACACCCGCTTAATTTCTTCTAGCAGTATTTAGTGCTTCTGTTCCCCTACCCTCTTCTATGTCCACTGTCTTCAGAGATATATGCCATAGGGGAAATGGTACGTTTGATCCAAGAAGTTACCCAAATACACTTGTTTAGTTTTTCAGAGATTTGTTTTGTTGAAGGATGAAGAGTTGACACCAATAGATGGTGCTGTTGGTGCATTAATAAGGCTCAGTTTCACATTTGTTTTCTGGTCTGTGGCTGGAATTTGTTTTAAAAAAAAAAAAAAAAAAAAAAAAAAAAAGAACACAAGAAGAACAAAACAACAAAATCCCTAACGCTGAGCTTTTATCCAAGATGTTCTGCCCACACTGAACCGGTCACCGTTTAACTTTAACCTGAACTGTGGCCCAGGAAATCCTTCAACATAAATAACCTTGGAAGCTGCTATGACCATTTTTGGAACATGCTCCCTCAATAAATCTGTTACTTTGTTGTGCAATGTTGAAGTGTGCAGTTGTTTCTCTGATTAATTAGGGCAAAAAATAAACTTGCGCGATCAATCCAAGCTGTGACATGTTTCAGCCCTGGCTGGGACGTGTGGGTAAAAGAGGCCTTAGAGCCTTCTCAACAGCTTTGCCCTGGGATTTTAACATGCACGCTTTTGAGCTTGTTTGATTTGACTAGATAAGGCAGCTGCTAACAAAGTCTGTTCCTGCCACATTCCAGGCTGTCACAGCATTGCCATGCCAGGTAAGTAAGGGTAGGACTGCAGAAAGTAAAAGTTCGTTCATCCTGACCACCTGCCCCTACTAAAAACAACAGAAAAGCTTTACGTAATAGTGTTTACTTTATTTCACATATTACCCATGGAGAACAGCTGATACATTCTCTACATCTTTCACCAGTCTGGAATGCGAGATAAAAAAGGTATGGAAAAAGAGTTTAACAACGTCTGACATTCACGATATGAAAAATAGAGGGGATACAATGTTTTAAAATGCCCATATGCAATATATATATATATATAAAACGTATAAAAATAAAATATATCTTCCAAAAAAGATACAAACAGGACATGACACAGGACAATCTTAAATACCGATACGTATCTCATGATCCACACACACCGCACCGCACATAATTAACAAAAACCACGTACAATTGCACTTTTCCTCTCTGTGACGTTCAAGTATATCGCAGTCCCCGCAGGGACTAGTGAGTGTCCGATTCCCTGCCGGGTGCAGATAGCGCAGAGGGTAGAGCAGGCGGGGGCCGGCCGCCGGGCTCCCCCGAGCTCCCCTCCTCGGAGCCGGGCAGCGCGGGGCGCAGCCTCCCGGCGACGAAGGCCCGGTCCCGGTCGTGGCCCCGGCGGCGAGCACGGCCGCCGGCCGGTCCCAGGCGGCAGCGGCGGGGCCTCGCAGCTCCCTCGGCGGCGCGTCCCGCCGGTCCTCGCCGCCCCCGGCCCCGGGAGGGCGCGCCGGGGTCCCGCCCGAGCGGGGGCTCTCCGCGAGTCCTCCGCGGGCCCCCGGAGTGTCCGTGCCTGAGTGCAGCCGAGGCGCTCACAGCCCCGGCGCGGGGGCGCGGGGCAGCGCCCGCAGAGTCCGGGGGGAGCGCAGGGAGCGCCGCCTGCGGCCGTAGCCCTGGGGGCTGATCTTGCTGACGGGGGCGGCGCCGTCCTTATCCTTGTCGGTCAGCTGGTAGATCTGGTGGGCCAGCTTCTGCACCGTGCACGTCCCGAAGCGGCACCCCGTGCGGATGGCTTGGAAGTGGGGGAAGCTGTTAATGCTCTGGCGGTAGCGCTTGACGCGGATGTGAGCATCCTCCCGGCTGCTGCGAGGCAGGAAGAGAGAGCAGGCGTGAGGGCGGCGCGGGGGGGCCCGAGGAGAGGGCAGGAGACCCGCCGTGCAGCCCCCCCGGCCCTGCCCTCCGCCGAGCGGCGGAGAGGGGCGACCCGAGCTCGCTGCCCACGGGAGGAGAGGCCCCGCCGGTTTGCGACTGTTGCTTTATCTAGGGATCCGGAGCTCGAGTTACTATTTATATTTGGCTTTCGCAGTAAAAGCGCGGCTATCTTCCGCCGGCTGAAGAGCGCGGGGAAAGGGAGGCGGCTCCCTGAAGGAGCTGTCTCCGGGGCGCGGGGATTTGCAGCGAGGAGCCGAAACACCCGGAAACGAGGGGACCCGGAAACTTTCTGCTGGCTCGAGCAAGTGTCGAGCCCGGCGGGTTCGAGCTGGAAGTTACCTGGGATGCGAGACGCGGGGATCCTCCTTCACGTCCTGGGTCCGCACGAGTGGCTGCACGGCGGCGGCTGCTCCCAGCGCTCGGAGCGCGCCCGAGGGCTTCACGTCCCGCTTGGCTCGGCTCAGTGCCCATTTCGTCCATCTGAAAGGAGCGCAAGGGAAGAGGACAGCCTGTTAGTGCAAGCCTGCAGGGCGGGAGCCAAATCAAACAGATTCGAGGGGCGATAATCTTTGCCAGCGCTGAGATTTTTCGGACTTTTTTGGGGATGCTTCCTGAAAGGGCACGCGGCCCTGTGCAATTCCCGCAGGGAGTCCGGTCCCTCTGGTCGCAGCCGGAGCCCGGCGCTGGGGCGCGGAGGCTCCAAAGGGCGGCTGGGCGCGCTCCCATACTCACTTTCTTTTGAACTCTGTCGCTACGTCCACCCTTGCAGCATCCACCCCGAAGAAGGTCGCAGAGCCGAGATAGAGCAGGGCTACGTGAACCAGTTTCATTCTGGCTGAACTCCTGGTGGATAGAGAAGAGAATTTATAAGTATGTTTGCTAAGATAAGCAAAATAAGGTCTGTCCGTCTCTTTTTCTTTCGGTGCCTCAGAAAACTTCTTCCCTCGGTAGAGCCCCCAGGCTACCGGGAACTTTGTGCGCGACATGAACCAAAAGCTAGTATTTGCTCAGCAACTTATCGCAGAGTAAATAACAGAGCCTCTAAAGTTTACGTTTGTCGAGAGTTTTACTTGTAGAGGCGGATGAAAACCAGCAGGATTGCCAGAATACCCCCAGCGGCTTGCATTAGGATTCAGCAAACCCACGAGATTAGAGGGAGCTGGCTTTCAGATGCATCGTTTCCCAGCTCCAGTAAGTGTTTTGCTGCCTGGAAGTTTATCCCCGATAGCTCATCTTCTCACTTCACACGCAGAAGTGGCTAATTCTGGACCTTATGTTGTAAACTGCAGCTGATGCCAAGAGCCAGTGCAAGGCTCTGCAGCATAACTTCAAGCTCTTCAAAACAGCCCAGATTAAGCAGATTTCCACTTCCTCTCCACCACCCCTGCATTTTTTTTTTTTTTAAGGAAAACAACAACAACAAAAAACTTCTTACCTGACAGTGAGGCTAATCCACTGAGACAAACGTTCTTGCAGTAGCGATCCGAACTCGCAGGGTTTCCTGAGGAGCGAGAGCTCTGTCTTTGTGTGTCTGGAGCAACCACTGCCGAGCTGCGCTCCACCGCTCCCTTTTATAGCGCAGCGCGGGGGAAGTGGGTGGACCTTGGCGTGCCTGCCTGGGCGATTTCTCTTTGACACTTACCCCCACCCCCACATCCCAGGCACTGCTTAATCGTTCTAGCATGGACTGGGGGCAACCCATCCTGGGGGAAAAATTGGAGGATTCATGTAAATTATCTTCAACACCCCCCCCCCCCATGGTACTTTATGAATTATAACGACGGCTTTTAGGTGTGGAATCCGAGTCCTGGCATAATTTACAAAAGCTGCTAAGCCCCTCGTTCTGTTTTTCTGGGGACAGTGTTTTTAACTGCCCGTATAGTGCAGAAGTAAGTTTGTGCGGTCTGTGCCGTAATTTCTCCTTTCGGGCACGTTAACTCAGGTGTCTGAGTGGGGGGAAGCAGGAGCGTAGGAACCGGACCCGATCGATTTCAAGATCCACGCAAATCCATCAAACAGCAAGGTTTCACAAATAAATCCATATTTGGACAACGTGAATTGTAATGAGTAACTATAATGAATGTCAGCCTTCTTTACATAAGCTAAGAGGTGACAAATCAGCCGTCATTAATATTTGTGACTCAACGTAGGTGCATTTTTCATCTAAAAAAGTGTTCTTGAGGTACTCGATCCGTTCAAATCAATCGGTTCCAATGGGTTTGGAAGGCGAAGGTAGGGGCGCACGGTGTGCCCTGGGCCGAGGAGAGCGGTGCCTGTGCCTCCAACACGGGGCACCTGAGGTGCTCCAAGGAAGCCGTGCGCGGCTCGCCGGGTGCCGCAGCCCGGTGTACGTGACTGCCCTTAGCTCAGCGGCTCCGCTGCTAAAGCAGTGCCCGAACGCCTGCAGGATCGGGGGCTCTAACAGCATTCTCCTGGCTGCCCAGAGGCAAAACCTGTTGTTTTTGCAGCCCGTATCATCTGCGCCCCGTGGCGCTTCGGCCCCGCGGAGCTCTCGGGGGCAGCGCCCCTCGCCCCGCGCCTGGCCGGAGCCGGAGCCGGCCCCAGGCAGCGTGTGCCGGGTGCTTCGCCCGCATCTGGCCGCGAGCGCGGTGTTTCAGAGAGAGGTGGGTTACGTGCCCGTCACTCTGCCTGGCTAGGTAGCCGCGCTCCCTGCTACACCCCGCAGAGGTATGTGCGAGGGGATGACTGACACTTTCCTACATGCGGCTCACTCCGGGGGAGCCGCCGCCTCCCTCGCCAGCAGTGGCCGGGCCCCCGGGGGCTGCCGGCTCCGGTACCCCCGCAACCGGGGCGAGCTGGTGGCAGCGGCTGGCCCTGCCCGCTGCCGCCCCGGAGGGGCAGCGCACGGCCGGCGGTCACCCCGCACCCCCGCCCCGTTTGCCCGGCCGTGAGCTGGCCGCTGGGACAAGCCCGGATTCGCTCCTGCGCCGCACCTGCCCGGCCGGAGCACGGGGCGGGAGGCGGCTGCGGGAGCCGGGCAGCCCCGGGCTCTGCCTCGGCCCCTCGGCCGCCGGCTCGAGTGGTCCCGCGGAGCCGCAGCCCTGCTGCCTTCCCCGCGGGCCGTGCTCGGCCTTCCGAGACCTCCCGAGGCAGCTCAGGCTGGAGGGAGTCCGCACGTTTCCTTGATCAGCAGAAGCTGAAACTGAATCTAACTTCTCTGAATGAGAAGGCAGGATTTTGTGTCACGGGCATTGCTTTGATTTAATTTAGATCTCTTGTTCCAGTAAAAAATCCCACACTTCCCAAAATGCTGGAAAATCCCTCATTAGAATCCTTGGCCAAAAGGGAAGTGCATTTTGTGTACTCTTAGGCAAACAATGCAGAAAGAATCCTACATTGGTTTAGGAGTAATAATAATATTAAGACAAGTCACATGTGAGTGCCATGCTGAATACAATGGCCATTTTAGTGACACAAAATTAGCTCATTCAGCTTTGCGTGCAGGCAAACTTTGGCACATAAATGATCAGGCAAGATGCAGTTTGTTGCTGACGTGATTTGTGAAAGGGCTTCAGCAGGTAAAGCTGGTTTCAAATCTAACACAAAACATCACATTCTCAGTCCAGATGCTCGTTTTGTTCTTCCTCAGCATTTGCATTCCTAAGCAGCTTGAAAATGAGCAATAGGCACTGAATTTGTGCGACGAGGTAGTAACAAGTTCTGCTTCATAAAAATTACTTTGTAAATAGCTATTTACATTCCCCCCCCCCCCAAAAAAAAAAAAAAAAAAAAAAAAGATACAGAGTGTTCTGTGGACTTTTTTTGGCAAAGTATTATTCTGAGGCAATGCCACACAGTTCTGCAAGACTGGACTCTCCTCAAGAAGTGTAGGCTCTCCTGTGGGTGCTACCTCATCCATCACAGAGAAGCTGGCCTGGAGAAACATCTGGCTCTTGTACTTGTTTACTGATTATCTTGGGCATGTCATTCAACCTCTCAGTATTGCTGTATGTACAGAAAATTTTACAACATCTATCTAGCAGGGAGATTGTGAGGATCTCCCTGCTGTTTTGTGCTCTTTTGTACAGTATTTTATTCAGGTGAAGTTTTATTCCAGAAGCAAAGGTCCTAACACCTGTAGGCATCGATGGCAAATAAGTTTGAGGCAAATATTCTGTGTTGTTTATACAAGAAAATTGTTATTTGAAGGCAGTGGGAGTGCTTTTGCATATTGCATTCCAGGTTGGTACAAACTTTACTGAGTTAATATACGATGAGTGTGAATATACTTGATTGTACTTCAGGCTGTGTAAAATCAGCACAAAGATGATACAAGCAGAAGAAAGACACCCTATGAAGCATGTAAAACCCTTGTCAAGCTCCACAGAGAAAAGCCTCACTGTTGGTGCATGTACTCAGACAGCTGTATTGTGCCAACGGTACAGTGACAAGGGACAATTCCATCTCCAGCGGTCCAACTGGAGAGGGGATGGTTTCAGTGTGCCTCGTGTCTGGTAGGTTTGAGTATACCAAACAAAACCTCCTCGGTGAGGGAGATGCATATTGGTAGAGAAAAACTGCTCGGGGTCATGGCTGCTTTCCTCTTCTGGTAAGGGGTGTCACTAAACTGGTGGGTGACACTGGATTAAGGGACTGCAGGCTGAACGTGACCTTCATATTTGCCGAAGGAGAAGTTAACTGTACAAGCTGCTGGGAACCTTCACATCTTTTTTGTGCTAAGCACATGGTCTGAGTGCGGCGACATTATCCCTTGTATGCTTTCTGTCTCCCGGGGTAGGGGGGGGACACACTGCCCACAGTTCTTGCCCAGGTCCTGCTGGAGACCTAGGCCTTGGTGTTCACCCACAGCTGCTGCTCCAGGAACCCCTTCATGGCCCGGTAGCAGCCAAGCTACTCTGCTGGAACAGAGGGAATTTTATTTTTGGTGGTCTGGATGAAAGTTCAGTTTACTTTGCCTTAGACTTTAAGCGAGCAAACAACGTCTGCTCCACTTCCTCGTTTGTCCTATAAGAATATTAGATTACTCGCTACTAAAGGGAAGTTAAGGAAGTAAGTTACGGCTGACTGAATCCTTTTGGTGTCCGTGCAGGTACGCAGCCAAACAGCTGTGTTGGAGCCCAGATGAATGGTGCCCTTCCTGTCACATGAGTACCTAAGACGTGCCACTTCTTATGACCTGCTTTATAGACTAACCAGGCTTTGGTTGTATTGGTCTAGATGGAAGAAGGAACAAGGCTGTATGTAACGTGGGCGCTAGTACTACTGGGGACTCAATAAGTCATATTTTCCTCTTGATCTAGCATTTGTTAGTACCCTGGGAAAAGTGTTAGGTGGTATTCTCCTGCCAGAGGTGCTGGCTTAAAAGAGAAGTGAGGCTTAAGTACTGAGATTTGTCATTGCATATCGAACTGTTTTATGAGTGCAGATATGATAACACTAAGGTTCTGTTTGAGCTCCAAATTAGGTAATTTCTTAGTGTCTCTAAGCTTTCTCTCCAGGTTTAGCTACACACATTATCCTGTGCTTTCATAAACTGTTGCATGTCCTGGCTTTGTGCTGTTGAACAGCTGCAGCGTCCACCCCTAGGAGTTATGGTGCTGAGCCTTATCCTTGTCCACTTCACCAGCAGTATGTGGCTTCGTTAAGCTTTGCATTCCTTTTTTGCTACTTCAGAAATGCTTTAATCAAAAAACTCAGTGTTTTGAAAGCAGCTTTGTGGGTTTCAGTCATTAAAGCCTACAGGATCACGGTCCAAAAAGCCTATGCATAATTTAATTCCTTCTAGCTCCTGCCTAATGTAGGAAGTGACTGACCCCACGGTGTGCGTCTCTTGAAAAGTATTTCCAATTTTTTCGATGTATATGTATGTTATTTCCAAAGTTAATAAGCAGTTTATTAAACCTTAGATCTTCCTACGTGGTGTTTGACTTCAAAATAGTTAAGCCATGAAGCTGATCGCTTGAAGGAGATTTTGACTGCAGCCCTTCCGTGAGAAGGTACGAGCAAGAGCATTGCAATTGATTCTCGAAGCTTCCCGGCTAATTTGCCGCCGGGTTATCAGCAAGACATTGCATTGCTATGTCTCAGCTGAGTAGGAGGTGTAAGTATTGCACGCTCGAAGCAGAAATGTCTCTGTGAAACGGCTGCTGACTAACCGCCGGGTCCTGCTCGATGGCGGGTGGGCAGGAGCAGCTCCGGTGCATTTGCTGAACTCCCACGTGCAGCGGCTGCTGCAGCTCCTCGTGGCGTGCCCGATGCCCTTCGTGTTGTTTCTTCTCGCTGTGCTGTCAAACAGGACGTCCACGGAAGCTTGCCACAGCGTTTTGGCAGCCCCTCAGCCAGCCAGCCCAGCGCCGCAGCGGCAGGCACCCTGTGCATCAGCCGGTAAACACCTCTGCGCCCGCTGCCGAGGGTGACGAGCCCCCGGGCTGCCGGCCGCACACGCCCGTTACGAGCAAGCAGCGCGACCTCTCCCCTCGGGCCTCCGCACTGACGGGGCGGCCGTTGGGGCCGTTAGCGCCCGGCCGTTGGGGCCGTTAGCGCCGTCGCAGGGCTCGCCTCCCGCCCGGCCGGGCCCGGGGCCGCCGCGTGCCGCCGGCGCTCCCGCAGCCCACGCCCAGCCCGGCGGGGTCACGGCGCAGCGGGCTCGGCGGCGCGCAGGCGCACAGCGCGCCCGCGCCTCCAACATGGCTGAGGCGGCGCCGCCGGTCCCGCGGCGGGGAGGATGCTGAGCCCCCGCCCGCCGCCGCCGCCGCCGCCGCCGCCGCACGGGTGGCGAGGCCCGGGACGGGCCGCCCGCAGCCATGGCCAGGCTGGCCGACTACTTCATCGTGGTGGGCTATGACCACGAGAAGACAGGTAGGTGTGGCTGCCGCGGGGCCGCTCCGCCGTCCCGGCCTCTTCCCCCCTCCCCTCGTCCTGCCCGGCCCCGGCCCCGGCCCCCTCCCGCCTCCGGCCGGGCCGCGGGAGGAGGAGACTGGCGGGGAGCGGGCAGCCCGCGGGCGGCGGCGCCGGCCTCGGCCTCGGCCTCAGCCTCCCCCCGCCGGGGGCACGGCGGGCCCAGCCACCGCCTCAGCCCACCTGGACGGCCCCGGCCCCGGCCCCGGCCCCGGCCCCGGGGAGCCGCCCCGCAGCCGGCGGCCTCTGCCGCGGGGCCAGCGGGAGCGCCCCTGTCCCCAGGGACCCCGCAGAGAGCGGCGGTGCCGGCCGCTGGCCCTCTGCAGCCGGCCGCTCAGAGTGCTCGGAGGTGGTGCCGCTGCTGGCACCCGGGGAGCGCTGGGCGGCCAGCGGGCTCTTCAGGAACGGCTCTTTCTTCTTCTTCTTTTCTTTATTTTGTGTGCTCAGAAGGAAAGTGGTGCTGTCTCTTAACATTGTGCGGGGAACGAGACTAGTTTCAGTTGTGTAATCTCTTTTGGTAATACCACACTGCTTCGCTGAAACAAACCCCAAATCAGGATGTGAACTGATTTGAAAACGAACTGATTGCCCGCTGATGCGTGCGTGTGCTGGGTGCTGCAGGATGCTCCTTTGGATGTATGGTGTCAATAAAAGAGTATTCTAAACAGTTGAACGTCCCTTAATTTATTTGACTGTACGTAAAACAAACAACACTCAAGTTTGTTACTCTGAGTTATTCTTTGAAGTGGCAATTGCTTGGAGGCTGTATTTGTTCATTGTAAAATATTAGGTAATAAACCATTAGAATAAGATCTTTGTTTTTCAGAAAGATAACTTTCAGAGAGATTATGGTATCCATGTATTTAAAGATATATTAGCCCACAGAGTTGTACCAAGATTCTCCAGGATTTTACTATACCAGTATTATTACTGTAATTATGGTGCGGTTCCCCCTCCACTCACTTTAAATAGACTTGTCCTGACAGTAGCGGCAAAATTATAAGACATTTGAAATGGAGAACACTTTGTCTGAAATAAAGTCTTCCCACTCTCCTGTTTGGAACATTTTGCCCTGCAGTATCAGAGAGCCCAAGTCAAAACAAAGAAACAAAAAATCCAGGAGGAGGCAAAGCAAAGCAGACTGCCTTCTTAAAGGTTATGATCCGTCTGACATAGCCACTGTGTGAAATAAAATTGCAGATTATATTGGAAAGCTTTATGTTGGCAAAATGTCTTCATCTGTAGTATTAAAACATGTGTTTAGCTTCCTGTACATAAATTGTCGTGTTCGGTTTAGTGGAATTGCTCGTATGTATGAAGTTGAGCAGATCCATAAATAAGTCCAGAATCAGAACCTTATTTTTTAAAGGTCATGCCCAGAAAGCAACTATTTAGACTTCATTACTTAAATTACTTCTTGCTACTTTAATGCTTCATAATAAAATTGTTTGAAGAAACAACATTCTGTTGGAGACTAGGCATGCATTGTTTTCCAAATTCCTTTACCCCCACATGCAGTCCCATAACACGCGGAGTACTGACCTTTCTTTTTCTTGTAAAGTCATAGCTTACTTGATGTGTTTATGCTTCCTTCTAGATGAAAAAGCAGGAGCATATGTTTCTGGGACTGTGGACTTATTACCTGTGAATCTTTTAGGTTTTTAATTATGTTATCTCTCTCTTTTTTTTTTTTTTTTTTTTCTTCCCACCTTCAACGGTGTTCTGGCTTGGTTTAAATGCATTTGATTTTAATTTTGAGTGTAATCGTATTTTGTACTGTTTTTCAAGGATAATCAAGGAATTGATATTTCAAGGAATATCTTTGTATAGACAAGCAAACAAAAATCCTGTAACCTTCCCCTTCTTCCCCAACCTGTATGTCAGCAACAGTTTGAATAATATGCACTTGAAGTTAGTAAGAAAAGATGTTTATATTAATGACTGCTGTCCCCCAAAAGCTCTCGTGCCTCTTCTCTTACTACGAGGAGCGGCTGAGGGAGCTGGGCTTGTTCAGCCTGGAGAAGAGGAGGCTCAGGGGCGACCTTATCGCTCTCTATGGGTACCTCAAGGGAGGCTGTAGTGAGGTGGGGGTTGGTCTGTTCTCCCACGTGCCTGGTGACAGGACGAGGGGGAATGGGCTTAAGTTGAGCCAGGGGAGTTTTAGGTTAGATGTTAGGAAGAACTTCTTTACTGAGAGGGTTGTGAGGCACTGGAACAGGCTGCCCAGGGAAGTGGTGGAGTCACCATCCCTGGAAGTCTTCAAAAGACGTTTAGATGTAGAGCTTAGGGAAATGGTTTAGTGGGGACTGTTAGTGTTAGGTCAGAGGTTGGACTCGATGATCTTGAGGTCTCTTCCAACCTAGAAAATTCTGTGATTCTTTCTATAGTAGCCATCATCTGTTCCGACTTCAGATGGGTTAAATGGATTTATTTACACATGCCAATATCTGCAGTATATTGAAAATGTGGTGAAGATGTTGCTTTCTTGTTAGTCTAGCAAACCATATTTCCTAGTTTATCAGATTATGTAGCTTTATTTAAAAAAACATTCAGTATAAGTATCTAAAATTATGCATTTATGCTCCTGTGCAATCTGGGAGTGGGGTTCTAGATTTTCCTGTAGTGGAAAAACTTTGATGTTAAAAGTTTTTATCCAAAATGATGGGAGAGTGTTTTTCTTGTCCTCAAATAAACCAAAGAGAGTATCCTTTGAGGAACTGTATCTCAAACATTCCAAAATTCATTTCTGTTACAGCCTGGGTCTGTGTAAATTGCTGTTAGTGCAGTCCTTGTGGCCATCCCTGTTATGTTAAGTCTTCCTTTCCCTTGCACTAACACTGTTGGTGGACCTTCTGATGGCCCACTCTAGGATGCTGACCTGTCAGAAAGACCCTTCTTGCTGACTAATTTGTCTATGTGACTTATTTTAGTTTTCTTTCTGAGTTAGATTTCTGCTTGTTTGTCAAACACAGTTTACTTGCCAGGGTATCAGATGAGCGCAGGATCAGCTTAAAGGAGGAGCAGGAGCTTAAGTCTCTGCAGCCTGAATTTGTTTCAGCTTGAATCATCCTAGAGCCCTGAGCACAAAGCTTTTCATCAGGTGCCTCTGTCTCCTTTGTACTTTGGGAGAAGTAACGGGTGCCTAAAAGTAGATCATGGAACAGGCGGTTTATTTATGCCTGGCAAGATGAGCGGAGGTGGCAGGAGTGGAGAATGAGCTTTGCCACTGATTGCTTAGGTGTCAGCAGGCTTTCAGGCACCTAGGAAGTTAAGAAAAAATCTTTGTGTTTTAAAGGATGATCTCATTCACCTAGCTTTTTATCTATTTCAGACACAGTTGACTATATTTCTGTTTAAAAACTACTTTGTCTATACATTTCCCCATGAAAATAAACTTAAATTTATCATAGCTACTGCTACTATGTATTTTAAAACTGATTTTGGGCCACTACAGAAAATCATGACAGTGGTAGTTCCTGCTGGAATTTTGTGTTTGTTCCTTGGCAGAGGTGGAGAAACCAGACTTAATAAATGTTCCCTGCTTGTTTTAACAGTGGAAATGTGAAGGATTTTGGTGATACACCAAGGTTGTTTGCTTTACTGTGTTTATTTTGCATTCACCTGGACCTTTACTAAGGGAGATAACATTTTTCTCCAACATATCAGTGCAATATAAAGCTGTTACGTCACTTGCTGCAAAAGGCATTTACAGAAGGCTCTTTTAAGGGAACAGACGTGCTAGAAAATGGAGGCTTCATGTTAAAAGCAGGACAAAATCCCACAAGACCCTACTGTATAGCTACTTTGTTTTTCCTTCAATTTTGAAGTGTACTTGATGTGTTGCACCAAAGGTTTCCATTTAAGATGTTTGAACAATGGAATGTGGACAAGATTTAGGAAGAACACAGATGTTTGCAAAGATCACAGAAGGCCATGAGAAAATGCCTTTTTTGTTTGGTTTGGTTTTGTTTTTGCTGGTACAAACTATAATCATAAATTTATCACTTGAATTTCCACGTGGTGGCACATGAAAAAAGTAAGAGACAACATTTTGTGTCTTTCTTATCTCACAAACTGAAAGGTAGGGTTAGTGAAGAGAGAACTAAATACTGGATTTCTTTATTCTGCCCACGCCCCCGTAATGGTCTTGCTATAGGATGCTGTTGTGTACACACCTGTGAGAGGGAGAGAAAGTTTTCTGTGAGACTTTTCTGCTGTAAGAAGACAGACTTTTTTTTTTTTTTTTATATTCTTCCTTGTTGTGTGTAGTTGTAATGCGTATGGCAGAAGGTGTAAGGCTTATAACAGCTTCATAGCAGTTTCATTTGACTGTTGTCATAACTGATAAACGCTGATACAACGTGTAGGCTCTGTTGTGGTTGTTTCTGTTCTGATTTTTATCAGCTTCTTTTCTGGGAAGCCTTTCTTGTCTAACCTAGTTTCATATCCTAATGGGTTTTGAAACTAGATAAGTGATTACTGATAGAGTGGGAGAAATTCCTAAATGCAATTGTCTGATACTGTTTGTTTTTGTTTTTGTTTTTGTTTTTTTTCCCCTGTGGGCAGATTTTGCCTGTGAAGAAGTATTATTTTCATTTTGGGGGTTAAATAGCATATAATATGATGAGAAGATTTTTTTTTTTTTTTTTTTTTTGTGGGGGGGGGAAGGGGGTGTTATATTTATTGTGTATTCCTAGTTGGGCATTCCACTGGGCTAGCACATATATAAGGAGTGGGTGAGTTCTTGGTGTCTTTAATATGCAATTTTTGTAAAATAGAACAAGTAGAAAAATGAGAGTATCAAGTAGTTACTTCAGTGGTTTTCTTACCTGTGCTGGAGCTTAATTTGATTCAAGTGTGATCTAGATCTAACACGCAAATCTCAAAGTGAAAAAGACCATAAAAACTTGTGGCAAAAGGAAGAATCTTTCTTGGAACTGTAGTTTAGTGAAGCATCAGCAGTAGCATCAGAACTGAATCAGGATGCAGATATGTAAATATCTGCGCTTTGGCAAGAGATTACTGTGGCTTGGTATGATGACTGAAGAAGAGCATGAGTGCCCTAAACATTTTCCAAGCAAATGAGTTGCTCTAATGTAGGAAGTTGTATCTTGTAACCTTGTTCTTGCTTGGGTTAGTCTTTTGATACAACAGTCTCCATCATACCCCACAGAAACAGAAAAACAGAATGAGAGAAGAAAAACAGAATGAGAGTAGCTTGAAAAGCTACTTGGAGAAAAAAAAAAAAAAAAACCAACAGTATTTTTCTGTTAGCATTTCTTCCTTGAATGTATCCAGGCTATAGATTCTAATATGTAATATTGACAAAAAAACAAACAGAAAAAAACTACTGTTGTTTTGATTTACAGATTCATTAACATTTCAGAAAAAAAAGCTTGACAGAGTTCAATTCAATTTTTCTTTCCTGCAAATGTCTGTTACTGAATCTCTCTGAAGAAGTTGTATTTGAAACTCTCTGCTCACTTGGTCTTGCCTTCCTAGAAGCAGTAGCAATATTTTTTTTTGTTTGCGTTTTCATTTAAACTGAGACATTCATGAGGTTTGAATGTTTATGGTGCAAGCTATCTTAATTTCTCCTAAAACGTAAGGACACGGATTTTCTTGAGGGAAGTAACATTTCTTGTCTTTGGGGAGGTTTCAAGGCTAAATTGCAATAAAGAATCTCTCTCCCCTTTTCTGTCCTGGATTAATGTTGTGGATTACCTAACAAAAAGACACTTTTCATGCAGCATGTTCATGAAAAACAGTGTGTTATGCAAGCCTGAATACTGTTTAAGCACTCGCCTTCTATAACTGCAAGCATATTTTTCAGTGGGGGACAATGAGAGTGGCATTTAACTCCTACAGCGTCGCAAACATAACAGCCTTATCTTACAATACTGGGGAAGATAATTATTCTGCTGTGGTAGTTCACTGACATGAATTTAAAACACCAACCACCTCCTGAGCTACTGGTACTTACGAAGTGAAAAACAAAGGAAAACCACAGTCACTGTGGAATCATTTACATGTGGAACAGTAGATGCACTGTTCAACCTTAATAAACATCAGTGTAAGTTGCTTCTTACAAATATACACTGGTAATTAGGAAGCCCTCCCTTCAGTTCATCTGTTCTTTTCCTGCTTTGCAGTAACATGGGATCTTGCAGCTCATTGTTTATATAGCGAAAATAATTATTTCTACTAATGAACTCTGTTGAAGCATTTTCTTCAGTTTGGTGTTTTGGGGCTTGTATTCCACTTAAATGTATTTGTTGAAATAGATGATTCCTTTGGTGTCAGTGGTATATTCTGAAGGCAAAGACCATCCAAATAGCATTGATTTGAATTTGACAGCTAAATCCCTGCTCGTTGAGCCAACAAGATGCTTGTCATTGCTGTCTGTTAGTGACATGATCTCACATCTCTGATGTTAACAGTTCTCAATTTTCTAATTTTCCACAAATGATATGATCTGAAACGATGAAATCAATTAACACAGTTTCACGTTGTTTGCTTTGTAGTGCTCTTGGGCTCAAGGTAATGCAACTGATCACAAGTTTTCTATTAAACTGGACATAGGTGACGTGCTTAGCACTGCAACCAGGACCAGTAGTTGGTGGTAGCACACACAGGTTTTGTGTAGCTGTAGTAGATGAATGCTAATATACAGCAAGTATAAAATTGTCATAATTCTGGATGCAAATTCACGACAGCTGAAATAAAACCACATTGGATTCTGGAGGGCCTCAACAGGTAAAAAGAGACAAGGGAATATTATTAAGATCAAGTACTTGGAGATTAGGAAAAAAAAGGTAGGAATAACATCCTTTTAATGTGACTTATATGTAGCTTCATATGGGTGAAAAACACTTTAAAACACAGAAAATTCATTATCTGATACTTGGACAAGTCTTCAGCAAGATTGGAAATGTCTGCTGAAATAGTACAGACTTGTACGTTGGATCTAATGGAATAGTAACTTGAAGAAGAGACATTCTGGCAGAGGATTTCACAGATACTTGCAGACGCCAAGGGATGGTGACTCCTCTCTAGAATTTTGAATTCAGTTGTGGAAAAATGTGCTTTGGAAAATGGGTTGCATAGAGTTATTTTGCCAAATGGCATAATTATTAATGCCAGTAGTATTGAGTGCTGTCACTTGGCAGTGTCCTTTCCTCTCTCAGCTCCGTAGTGGGCTGCATATCACTTTATGTAGGTTGGGACCCCTTGCTCTGTATGACATTGGTGGCTCTTACTGCTTATGTTTGGACTATTCGGGTATTTTGGAGTTCTTTCTGTCTTCCAGTTTGGTTTTCCAGTCTTACCCTGGAAGAATCTCTGACTTACAGGTATCTCTTCCTCTGCTTTCTCTTTCCCTTTTCTCTTAATATGTTTAGGCAGTTTTATCCACTCAGTGTTTTTTCTGATATGAAGTCCTCTTGTCCAGTCAGTCTGGTTTCTCCTGGTTTTCATCTTCTCTTCTTTGTAGCTTGCCTTTTGTCCTTTGTTTCAGCTCCCAGCGAGATTGATGTCTGTTGGCACATAGTCTACATGAAGGAAGATGTCACCTGATTCGATTCAAGTGAAAAGAAGTACTGTATTTCTGTTCCTGTTCTTAGGCAGGCCTTAACCCACAGTTGTTGCTTTCGCAGAACAGTTCATCTTCATATTGCCTTCTCTTCCCAGCTTTGGACGAGAGCGCGTTTTGATAGCATGCATGTGACCTGATCATCAGTTGGGTTGATACGGTAACCACTAAGCATTTTGTTTGAGATGAAATTTTCAAATGGTTAAAATAAATATCTGTTCGTCATGTAAACACAAAGGCTGGGTTTAATTCTGATGTGAATTTCAGGCCTAAAAGAGTGCTTGTAAGAGTTTTAGTTTAGGCAAAAAAAAAAAAGTCCTTGTCCCCAGTCTTATTTCTTAGAAAGAGCATAAGTATTTGCTCTGAAGTTTTCTGAAATAATTCAGCTAGAGGCAGATATTAAGCCCTGAGACATAAGATGGTACATTTAGTTTGGCTAAATCAGAAATAATTGAAAATATTTATATTTATGTAAATGGATTAGATAAATATAAATTACATAATTTTATCAATTTTACCTTATAGAACAAGAGGTTAGAACACTCTGAGTAAGGCTTATGTCTGTGAGCTATTTGCAGATTTAAGCATTGCACCATCTACACCACGATAAACCTTTCAGTTTCAACAAAGGCATTATTTAACTCTTCATTTTCACATTTTTAATTTGTACACTTAACATATATATTTGTGCTTTGGACAAAGAAATATGGACGCTGGTCCTTTTCTGTGACTTTTGTTCTCTGAAATATAAACGTAATTCCTAAATAGCAGTAAGCAAAAGCTGACTGTACTGCCGACAAAATACCGGCGACTTATTGAAAAAATACAGAGTTATGATCTTGTCCATTCACAAAGCATAAAGATAATGGAATGGATTTTTAATTCTTAAGTACTGGTGAATGGGCATACCATTCTTTTTAAATAACTGTAAATTAGGAAACTGTGTTTTCTAATGGTATTATAGGGACAGTGTTTTATAAGAATGTAAACTGCATACAAAAAGCCATATGCTTTGTTTCTGCAGAACTATTTCTTCATAGTAGTCTCTTCTCCCAGAAACATATATAGTAGGTCTCTGAAGCTTGTGCAATGACTAAGCTGTTACTGTTCTATGTTGTTAGCATATGCTGTTTTAAAACTGTTTAACACAAATGATTCTAGTAGAAGTTACCAAAGCACTTCGTTGTCCTTTCTTCTTGACTGGTAACTTGTGAAGAGAGGAATTTGATTTTTTTGAAGAACTTAGAATTTTGAAAGGATAATTTCAAAGGAAAAAATGATATTTTTCCACCCTAAAACACTGATTTAAGACTATGTTTTGTTTGCCATATAGTATCGGTAATTAATGTGCAAAATAAAATGATGCTCTCTGTAGTGATAAATAGAGCTTTAGAGCTTGTGTTCAGAAATGCAAGCCAGTTCATAGGGCTGTGGAAAAGTAGCTTCCTCTCTAGATGTTTTATGGGTACTTTAGTAATTATTTTACTTATTCTAAGTTTTAGCTACAAATTCTGGTCAACTTTGCGGAAGGGATGTGAGGTAATGCCTGTTGAACTCTCAGATTTGCCCTTTAGCTGGAGGCAACTACCCCTACAACAGTTTTGGACGCTCATGCCTGTTCCTTGCTAGTTCCAGTAATGAACTGACATTTTGACTCAAGCTGCCAGTAAACGTGCTTTAAGCTGAGACACCTGAATTTGTGTTGACATGGTTGGAGCATGGGACGCGTTTTTCCAGCTCTGGGGAGCTGATAGTTTCCAGCAGAAAAGCAGCGAAAAGACCTGGAGGTGTTAACATCCCAAACCATCTGAGGGTTTTTCTAGGACTAGAGTGTCAAAGCTGTGGTGTCAGCAGTGATGGCATTGTAACCCAGCAGGACTGCCAAAGCGAGTGTCGTGTTTTTTCAGTTACAGGCAACCAAAAAGAAAACAAAACCATATAAACCCACATGCTCGTGATTTGGAATTCAGAACTCATCTTTCAAAAGATTCTCTTTCCTGTTTGATTAATCTGCATAAATAATAATATTAGGTTTGCCACTGAATAAACAGCGTTGATTCAAATAGTGATACTTTTATATGGTTGTTTTTTCAGTACTCTGTTTTCCAAATATTTTGTTTATAGTGTTTATTATGAAGAGAGATGAGATCATACATATTTAACAAAATACCCTGGTGGAGGCCGTTTTTATTATTTTGTTCTCTTTTGCTACATGCCATATTTTTGGAAGAGGCAAGACTGTCACTTGAAGCGTTTAATGTTTTGTGAGAGTGTGGTCTTGAAATATGTCCAGAAAACATACTTTCTAGCTTTCTGGCTTTGCAAGATGCTTTTGCATTTTTTTCTAAATTAATTTTGTTTGTATGTTTGCTTGTTTGCGTATGTTGGTATGCAGTTTAAGAGCATGTGGCTTCACTGGTCCAGTCTCTAGAAATAGTCATTGACACTCCGAGTTCCTTTCTAATAGTCTAGTAGCAGTGAGAAGATACTGATTTACTTCCATCCCTAATTTGAACAAAGCTGAGGATTGTTCTTTGTTACCATGAGATGAGGATTTTAGAGGCCTAACCCAGAAGACTATAATTTTAATAATCTGTTGTTTAAATTTAAAGTTAGAAAATCCAGAGTTAAGATTTACAGATGAGCAATAAAAATAAACTTAAAAAAAATCAAGTCTTCATTCAGACTGGATGCATAGTGTCGTAGGTCTTCCAGAATCAACTGTGGAAGTGCTCCCTATTCCAAGGTTGTGATGACTGAAGATGGGATGTTGGGAAATAATCGGTAACTCTGGTCTTTCTTTGTCATGGAGTTGTGTGCGTTCTGTTTATTCTCTCTGTGTGCTTAAAGTTATAATACATTTTGTGAGCTGTGTCATCTCCCATTGTGAAATTCTTTCCCTTTTCCCATCCCTGTTCTGTGATAAAATCGATAATCTTGTTTCTTGTCGGTCTTTAGGTCGTGGCTGCCAATATACTTTGAAATCCTGAAGCAGAAGATTCTTGAACTGCAACATATAACCTTTGAAGTAAAAACAATTTTCTGTTCTATAACAACAGGTTTTGTTCCTTCTTCTTGAGGTGGAAAAAAAGGGGGGTAAATGTTTTATCAGAACCTAAAAATGGATCAGATACTCTGGTCAGTTTCTGTTATGCATCTTCATGTTTGCTTATCAATTGCACCATTCCAGCTATCCAAGTTTTCTTCCTCTTCTGTCAAACCACACGGTTTTCACAGTGCACCCCTAGCCTCCCCCCCAAAAAACCCTAAAACCTCTCCAAAGCCAGGAGGATGACCATGTAGCTTCTGCCAAAAAATGATAGAGTTGTAACTTTCAAAAAATCCCCATGTGAAGCCTAGAAATAAACAACAGTTAGTGAGCATGAAGAATCTCTAATCTCCTACTGTCTGAATCTGGCCTGTACTCCCTACCTGAGGCTAATCATGCTTCTTAAAGGTTAGAAAATAGATTTGCAAGGACCAAACTTAGATGTTTTATTGGGTTTAATTGATTTATGAAGACTGTATTTATTATTATTTATATATTTTTTTTATTTTTATATTTTATATTTTTTAAATCCTATATATTGGAGTTACCAAAATGAGATTTGGACTACAATAATCTTAACATGGTAGTACAAAGCATCATGTGCTTTTTGCAGTTCTTTCAAAGAGTCAGCAAACAGATGGACAAAGATGTCAACGGTCTTGCCAATCATAATTTTCAGTGAGTTTTCCTATCCAGGGCTCTTTTTAAATAATCTGAACTGTTGCTGGTTAAATGGTAACAGTCCAAAGAGTAAATTGAAAAAGGCAGCAAGTGATCAGTATTTATAGGCATGGCTGGTAGCATGGATTCCCAGAGTCCATTCTGCAGACCTTTCCTGTTCAACATGTAAATATATCCTGTTTGAAATGAGGGGTTGAATAGTTAGGGAGTGAGATTTGCAGATAATTTAAAAATAAAGAAACAAAGAGTGTAGCTGAATCTAAAGCTTACTGTGAAGGTCTTCAGAAAGAACTCTGACACTGAATGAGCAGGTACTGAAATTTTGGATGAAATGCAGTGTTGAAAAATAAAAGCTAATGTGCAAGCAGTGAGGAGCAAAGATGATCCTAAGCCATTCACAACAACGATCTCTAATTTAGCTATTGTCACTTAATGAAACAATTCTTGGAATGAGTTGAGGCGGTTCTTAAACATCAGGCTAGTGTCTGGTGATAACAAGAGTATAAGCCAGAAATAAAAAGTGTTGAATTGTGTGAGAGAACTGAAAAAACAACAGAAAACACTGCAGTGTTGGGACTTACAGCCTAGGGGACAAGAATAGATGAGGTGGTTCCCAGAAGTCCTTCTTAGCCCTGGTTTCTGTAGTCCTGAATATGATGTAAGAGTGGTAAATAGCTCTGGGAATCATCCGATCCATTCTTCCTCACTAAGCTGTAGTCTTCATTGGTCTTGGTGCATGTTTGTCTAACTCATTCTTAAAAACCTCCAGTGACAGCAGGTTTCCAGCCTACAGTGTTAGTCTATTCCAGTGCTTCGCTGCCTGACCTTTAGAAGGGTTTTCAGAGTGTTTAACTCAAGTAGTTTTCTGGTACGGTTTGAAGCCTATTACTACTATTCTCCTTGAAGTGTGGTGACCAACTGCATGTAGTAATTTACATGAAATCTTGCCAATACTAAGAGTGATACTGTTATTTCCTAGCTTTGCAGGCAGTTCTAGTGTGTAGACATCACTCTGTTTGTGTTTTTTTTCAACATCACAACACTTACGGTCACTTAGCACTCTACTTTAAGCTCTCCATCCCTTTTAACCAAGCTGCTACCCAGCTAATTGGCCACCTCGTCTTTGTGTGATCGGCTCTTCTGACCTAGCTCTGAAGCTTTGCCTTTCTCCTTAGCCATACTCCAACATTTTTCATAACTTTCTCCAGTCAAGATACTTTTGAATTCTCATTTTGTCCTCTAATATGCTTGTTATCTGTATTTTCTGAAAGAAATAATTTACATCTGTGTTATGTATGTCTGTATTTTTGTGTATAAATCTACAAGGAAGGGTGTAGAACAGCTTCAGTTACGTTTTGTATTTCAGCCTGTAGTGATTTTAATAAAACAAAACACCCCAAAACAAAACTGAGCACTGAGCCCAATAATCACTTGTGTATTGTAGCTAGGAGATTTTTGCTAGGAGATCATTCTGTGCATTTTTGTCTTGTGTATCCCTGCTGCTAATGTTTCTGCTGCCCTGGTAATGTTTCTACTGGACAAGCAACAAGGTGTCTTGAATACTTGTTTTTTTCAGACTAGGTTTACTGGTGACTATTTATCGAGGTGAAGTGCTGTTGATCACATAGACCTTGTTTCTACTGGAACCATATCTGAAAGTAGCATTGTTACTTGTAGGAACATGATTTACTGACGTGTAGAATACTTGCTTTCCTTTGTAAGAGACACTTTATACTCCTTTAAGCCCTGGTTAACATTTTGGGCTTGTCACAGCCTCAGAAGGGGGAGTTATGTTCTGTTAACTCATTTTGGGCTCAAAGTCAAGTGGTACTTAATTGTTTGCTAGGATATGGATGCAGCTCTGTTTTCTTCAATTACCTTTTAATTTCAAGCAATCAATTCCTTCAGTTTCTGAAAACTGCAGAGTATGGGTTGAAGTTTTTTTTTGTTTGTTTGTTTTTTTACAAATTATTTTTACTGCTACTGATGCATGCAAAGGCAATGCAGTTTGACTTGTAAAATCCTGGCAGTGTGGATTGTTTATGGGGAGGGAGACTGCAATAAGGGAATATGTCACTTTGGGTTACCAGGACAATAAGCACAGAATCATGTTATTTTTGCGGTACAGTTTTAGGAGAATTATCTCAAACAGAGGGAACATACTCATTGTTTAAAATTTAAAATTAGTGTTTATCTTAGGCATGTGTATTTTTTTTTCTCGCCGTAGTTACCTAAGTATTTAGCAGCATTTGCAGTGCTTGTGTAAGTATGCTTACAGGTCGGGTGAGGTGATGTTACTCTGCATGAACAAGGGACATGATACAAAGCTCAGCTTTTGTGAGGAACTGACTGCTAGTGTTAGGAGAACTGAAAATACACAGTAACATTTAAGATGTTTAAAAGCTCATAGGTGTAGATTTAAATGAAATCTGAATATATTATTTTTTGGTGTCTCTTAGAAATGACTGCATTCTTTGTATTGATCCCTGCTTAATTTAAGTAACTTTGGCAGCTGTATTCATAGGGGAGGAGGGGGTGAAATATACTCTAACCTTTGAAAGCTAGAATACAAACAAATACTGTTTAACTTGTGGAAATTTGTGGATGTTTCAAACAATGGTGTTAATTTTGATTGCCTTTTTGAAGTCAGGCTTTTCTTTTTGTTCTTGTTTTGAAAGCTGGACATATTGTTTGAAACTTTTCTGCAGCTGTGAAGAACAAAGTTGGTCATGCGGTAGCTTAATAAGATGACATCATGAGTTGATTTTGACCACTGTGTGATAATCTTTCTTTTGCGGTTGTAAACGTGATCACTGGTGTGTACTCGTTTCTGCTTCACTAAAATCAAGAAAGTATTGATAGGGTTGCATTCTGTGGCTACTTACTTGACACCGTTGTTCTGGGCTATTGTTATTTTTATCTGAAAAGCATTCTACTCAAACCCTGCCCCAGTTTGTTCTAAAAAATGCTCCAGGTAAAGTCGTTTGGTCTTCAGGCAGGGGAGCATTCCTCCAGGGAATGGTGGGTTACTTGGGGATGTTTGAATGGTGCCACAGTAGTTCTTTGAAATCGCTGCATCACAGAAGGCCGCTAACTGCAGAGTTGGGCTCGGGAGCCCCCAGTTGCTGTGTCACGTGTCGTCGTCGTTGCTTCCCTTCCCAGTTTTTGAAGTATTGAAGAAAGCAGAGCAGAACGTGTCCAAGCTCCAAGCACTCAGGGTCAAACTGCAATCACCTTTCGTTGCTTTACAAAACTGACTTGCACATACGTGTGTATTCTGGTAAGTGAGTACGGAGCTAGTTTTTGTTAAATACGTATGGGCCATAAGATATGCTCACATTTACTGGAAAACTCTTTGTTTTTGATGTGTTTTTAGTCTATAGTCAGTCCAGACAAAATATTTGTCCTACCAGGATATGTGAATCATTCTTTGTAAAGTTTCGTTTGTCATCTGTGTTCTGAAAAAATGTTTTGCATGAGGGAAACATTGAGTACCTCCAGTAATTTTATTGTTAACGTGCGTTTTTACAGCTGTTAGGTAAAAATCATGCTTTGTTGAGATCAAAATATTATTTAATTGTTTTATCATACTAGAATCACAGGAAATACACAGGGTGGGAAACTTCTAAATGACTCTTCACTCCTTGTCATCTGTAGGTGAGCAAAAGCATGCACGCTTAGAAAACAAAAAAAAAAACACCAAAAAACAACCCAAGAAAAAAATCTTAGCGGCTCTTTATTTCTGGGAAGAGAAAGGAGAAAAGCTACTCCTCTATCCTGTATGTACAGCTGATATTCTAAGTAGAAAAAATACTTTACATTTTCCTTTATCAATACAAAAAGGCATATATAGTATTAAATTGATGCTAAGGACTGAGTGAACATTGACTTTTTATTTTTTTCTCTTTTTTTTCTTTCTTTGGAGCCTGGTTTTAAAAGATACTAAGGGCATGTGGATATGAATCCAGGCAGTAAGGGCTCTGTATAAAATCTTACGTGGATTTTCAGTGTGTCTCATTACCTGAAGGGATGCAGCAGTTGTTATGAAGTAGAGGGAAGAACAAAGTTCCAGTAGACCGCTGAGATGACCTTCCAGTTATGAAATGCTTCAACTTCTGAACAAATTTTCCATAAACATACCATCAGGAAGTTTGATGGTGTGATACATATGAGTGACCTCTGTTGTGATGGGAACGTGTTCAGCTCCATGTCCCAGTTCCTCTCATTAAAGAAGCATGGCTCTCTAAATACATAGAGGGAGGAAGTGTTATACAGAAGTGGAATTTTTAATAAGAATAATTGTAGAACAAGACGAGTAGAAGACGGTTTGAGAGGATATAATCATTGCCTTTTAGAGAGCATGTGTGCAGTATGCAGAAGAATGCAGGGAGAGCAGTGCAGGGAGAACTGTAAGGATTTGGAAGGTGAAGAAACTTCTTATTGTGGAGGCTTTAAAAGTAGATAAGAAGGAAGACAATTTTTCAGAGCAAATATTTTGCATAAGATGTGGTAAACTATACTAACAGATTGGAGTTGAGATGTGGGTAGCTTGAGCAAGCTTTGAAATAGGAATTCACAGTGATGTGAGTGATAAGGAACTTGAAATAAACACTTGATTTAAGGCTACTGTGAGAAAGTTGGAGTCATTGGTTGCGTGGTTATCTGTGCAGTGCTGTCTTTGTGGGGGCTATCGAAAGGGGTCTCGTGAGGATGATTCCATCTGTATGGATTTCAGATGTGAGGAGGGTTGTTTTGATTTGGGTGATGAAAAAGACAAGTCTGAAGATACTGTTTTTGGAAAAAAAAAAAAAAAAAAAGGAAGTGAAGACAGAAGAGATTGATCTGTCTCTACTGTCTGACCTGTTCTGTAGTTCATAGACCCAGTGTTGAAAATTTCAAATGAGCTGTTACAAGCTTGAGTATAAGTTACTCAAGAATATTTTGAACTTTGAGGTGTTAATTTTTAACATAGTTGGCAAATAGCATTCAAAAGTAATTTTAAATCTTTGAAAGTTGTGATAATTCCCAGTCTCTAGAGTGATGGTGTGCTGAGTGTAAAGCAAGATAAAGCTACTCAGATGTTGCAATTCAGCAGGAAATGTGGATCTTTCAAGTAAGTTTTGGGTCAAGTGTGTATTTCCTTTAATTCCACACAAGTACTTCTTTCTAAACTTTATATATTCATTTTAAGTTACAGTAATATTTCTCTTACTGGTCAACTACCTAACCTTGAAATGCTTTGGGAAGTGGTGACTGCTTTGCTTCAATGTATGTGGTACCAACTTGAACAAGCTGCACTGTGCTGTTTCTGGAATTAAAAACAAACAACCACACAAATGAGATTTAAAGCTTTGTTATCCTTCACCTTCAAAAATGCAGAAAGTTTGTTACTTTCTTTATAAAGAACGTTATTTAATGAGGTTCTGTTACTCACTTTAAATCAAGATGCTTATTGTAAAGCATACTTGTTTTGGCTTCTTGTTTCTTGGCTTGAAGAAGGGACTGCTTTTCTGCTGCTGTGTCTTTTACACAGATGTGCATTTTAGCTGGGCTACATTTAAACAGCACTTCTTCCAAGCTCAGGATCGGTGCATCCCAAAGAGTAGGAAATCAGGGAAGGGGGGCAGGAAACCTGTGTGGATGAGCAAGGAGCTCATTGATAAGATCAAAAGGAAGAGGAAGGTTTATGAAATGTGGGAAAAGGGCCTGTCCTCCTGGGAGGAGCATAGAAGTGTTGTCAGGGCCTGCAGGGACGTGACAAGGAAGGCTAAAGCCCACCTAGAGATGAGGCTTGCAAAAGAGATAAAAGGTAATAATTTTTTTTATTTTTTTTTTAAAAGTATGTAAACAGTAAAAGGAAGACTAGGGATAACGTGGGTCCCTTGCTGAACGAGGGGGGTGTCCTGGTAATGGGAGACGCTGAGAAGGCGGAGATACTGAATGCTTTCTGTGCTTCAGTCTTTGCTTCAAGGACTCCCCCACGGGACTCTTCAACCCTGGAGGGGGGAGAAAGGGTCTGGGAAGTGGAGATCTCCCCCCTTGTTGACAAGGGAGCGGTTCAGGAGCATCTGAGTGGGATCAAGGCACACAAATCCATGGGTCCCGATGGGATTCATCTGTGTGTGCTGAGGGAGTTGGCAGAGGTGATTGCTGAACCACTCTCTATCATCTTTGAAAGGTCCTGGAGAACAGGAGAGGTGCGTGAAGACTGGAGCCAATGTCACTCTAGTCTTCAAGAAAGGCAAGGAGGATCCGGGAAACTACAGGCCAGTCAGGCTCATCTCTGTCCCTGGAAAGGTGTTGGAGCAGCTTGTTCTGGATGCCATCTCCAAGCAATTGGAAGAGATGAAGGTTATGAAGAGTAGTCAGCATGGATTCACCAAGGGGAAGTTGTGCTCGACCAACCTCATTGCCTTCTATGATGGCATCACCAGCTGGGTAGATGGGGGGAGAGCGGTGGATGTCATCTACCTTGACTTTAGCAAGGCTTTCGATACTGTCTCCCATGACATCCTGCTAGCAAAGCTGAGAAAGTGTGGGATAGAGGAGTGGACAGTAAGGTGGGCTGAGAACTGGCTGACTGGCCGAGCTCAGAGGGTGGTGATCAGAGGAGCAGAGTCTGGCTGGAGGCCTGTGACTAGCGGTGTTCCCCAGGGGTCGGTGCTGGGTCCGGTCTTGTTCAACATCTTCATCGATGACCTTGATGAGGTGTCGTAGTTCCACTCGAGTGGGCAGCCGAGCTCCACCACAGCCGCTCTCTCACTCCCCCTCCTCAAAGAGGAATGGGGAGAAAATATGAGGAAAAGGGCTCAAAGGTTGAGACAAGGATGAGAAGATCACGCAATAATTATTGTAACGGGCAAAACAGCCTCGGCATAAGAAGATAGTAAGATATATTGCTCATTACTAACAAGCTAGAGAAGTGAGAAACAAAGGAAAGAAACCAAAAGCACCTTCCCCCCCCATCCACCCTCTTCCACTTCCTCCCCCTGAGTGGCACAGGGGAACGGGGAATGGGGGTTATGGCCAGTCTACAGCACTTCTTCTCTGCCGCTCCTTCTCGGTCACTCTCGTCCCCTGTGCTGTGGGGTCCCACCCACGGGATGCAGTCCTTGATGAACTGATCCGGCGTGAGCTTCCCACAGGCAGCAGCTCTTCCAGAACTGCTCCAGATATGGGTCCGTACCACGGGGTCCATCCCTCAGGAGAAAACTGCTCCAACCTGGCTCCCCCACGGGCAGCAGCTCCTGCCAGGTCACCTGCTCCTGCGTGGGCTCTTCTCCACGGGCTACAGGTCCGGCCCGGAATCTGCTCCGGCAGGGGTCTTCCACAGGCGGCAGCCTCCGTCGGTGCAGGGCCACCTGCTCCACCGTGGTCTCCTCCACGGGCTGCAGCGTGGAACCCTGCTCCACCGTGGCACTCCATGGGCTGCAGGGGGACATCCTGCTTCACCATGGTCCTCACCACAGGCCGCAGGGGACTTCTGCTCCGGCGCCTGGAGCACCTCTCCCCCTCCCTCTACACTGACCTTGGCACCTGCAAGGCTGTTCTCTCACTCCCGGCTGCTGTGTGGCGCAGCGTTTTTTCCCTGTCTTAAATATGCTCTCACAGAGGTGCAAAACAACATCGCTTATTGGCTCGGCTCAGGTCAGCAGTGGGGCCCTTCCCAAACATAGGGCACCTTCTAGATCCTTCTCACAGAAACCACCCCTATGGCCCCCTGCTACCAAAACCTTGCCACGTGAACCCACTACATGAGGGAATAGTGTCTGCCCTCAGCAAGTGTGCCGATGACACAAAGCTGGGAGGAGTGGCTGACGCGCCAGAAGCCTGTGCTGCCATTCAGTGAGACCTGGACCAGCTGGAGAGATGGGCAGGAAGAAACCAAATGAGGTTTAACAAGAGCAAGTGCAGAGTCCTGCACCTGGGAAGGAACAGCCGCATGGATCAGTACAGGCTGGGGGATGACCTGCTGGAGAGGAGCTCTGAGGAGAAGGACCTGGGGGTCCTGGTGGATGACAGGTTGACCATGAGCCAGCAGCGTGCCCTCGTGGCCAAGAGGATCAGTGGGATCCTGGTGTGCATTAAAAGGAGCGTGGCCAGCAGGTCAAGGGAGGTGATCCTCCCCCTCTACTCTGCCCTGTTCAGGCCTCACCTGGAGTACTGTGCCCAGTTCTGGGCTCCCCGGAACAAGAAAGACAGGGATCTCCTGGAAAGAGTCCAGTGGAGGGCCACAAAGGTGATACGGGGCCGGGAGCATCTTCCCTATGAGGAACGGATGAGAGACCTGGGGCTGTTCAGCCTGGAGAAAAGAAGACTGAGAGGGGATCTCATCAATGTGTATAAATACCTGAGGTGTGGGAGACAGAGGGATGTGGCCAACCTCTTTTCAGTGGTCTGTGGGGACAGGACAAGGGGCAATGGCCACACAATGGAGCCCAGGCAGTTCCGCACCAACATGCGAAAGAACTTCTTCCTGGTGAGGGTGACGGAGCACTGGGACAGGCTGCCCAGGGAGGTTGTGGGGTCTCCTTCTCTGGAGATACTTAAGGCCTGTCTGGACGCCTACCTGGGCAGCCTGCTGTAGGGAACCTGCTTTGGCAGGGACCGATGATCTCTTGAGGTCCCTTCCAACCCCTTCAATTCTGTGATTCTGTGATTTTATTTCTTGCTTTATTTTACTGTAATCCTTCATATACACATTTGATGACAAAGTAGTAGTAGAAGATCCTTTACAAAGCATTTAGATATTTTATTGTGTACCAAATCATCATTTTGAGTTTTGGGGAAAATGAATATAATGAAACAGCTGAGAATGAGATACAAACATGTCAGAATTGGGCTTGAGAATAAACATTCTGCATTTCCAGCTGCTATATGGAAAACACTCTTTTAAAGCATGCAGTATGCAATTACTGTGTGTGAGAAGATGCAAAGCACTTTTTGTTTGCTGTAAACACTGTCATAATGCTCCATGACCTATTTCACTTTGTTGATGATTTCTTACTAAATAATACAAAGTATAAGTAAGAAAACATCAAGAATCTCTAAAGAAACATCACAAATATTCCAGATTATCTCAAAGATAAAAAATTATTCTTAATGGCAATCTTTCTTTATTTGTATTGGAAGACTTTAAGACTTTATTTTTCAAAACCAGAATACAAGCCTTTGTCTTTAAGCCATTAGCTAGACAGGAAGCCTGCAATGCCACAAAATGCTTTCCACTAAACCCAGCAACTCCTAGCTTCTTCTTTCCATTTTGCCTTGAACTCCCACCCCCCCTCAAAACAGACATGAAACTTTTTGTGGGTATACCTCGCTTAACTTCTGCCTGAACTTGTGAAATTTAACTTCATTTTTCAAATGGCAAGCAAATGGTTTCTGATGTGTATAGCCACCGCTCCACGTACAGTGCATATGTGACCGCTAGATTGCCCAGGCCTATTTCAAAGCATCTAAAATCATCTTGGGTTTAAGATTTTTATTTGATTTTTTTTTTTTCAGCCTTGTGTTTCAAAATTTATATGCTAGTGAACTCAGTGTCTTTCTTTCAGTCTGAGACTTTCATCAGGCTTGATGCCTCATAGAGTTGTGGCTGTTCTCTTTATACAAATTCAGAATTGTGAACTCAAGGTAAACTGGATTTTCCTTCTCTCAGCCTCTTTGCATGCTAGTAAATAATCCCTTTCTCTCTCCCAAGAGATGAGCTTTCTAGAAAGACTTAGAAAATCTTGTTCGTGCTCTACCTGTAGATGTACACCTCTGAGGTATCAGATGTATGTGGAATGTATACGGAGTGCCCAAAAGATTGCATAAAAGTTCCAGGTCTGTGGTGCTGTAGACTCGGGTGTAGGGCTGCAGCAGGAGCTTGCTGTAGATACTCAGAATGGCTCTTGGTGGTTCTGCTGTACTTACTGTCTTATCTGCTAAATGTTCATGGTTCCCTTTTCAATTTTATATAGCTTTTCCGGTTCTAGTAACAGGAAAAAAAATGGATTTTTGCTATCGTACAATAAGATTTTTTTTTTTCTTGCTTCTGAAACAATGACTAAGCATTCTGATTTCTCTGTTAGTGCAAACCCTTGTATGTTGTTTCGGTGTTTTTGTAAGTTTTATTTGTATTTAATTGTGAAAGTTCATTTTTTGCTTTGAGAGCTCTGGAGTTTGACTTCTCTCTCTCCAGCAATTTTTTCTCTTTGTTTTTCCATAGACAATAAACTTTGCAAAAAAGTCTGAGACTAATTAAATGATGACAGGTACAGATTTACAATAAGAGTGTTTGATGTTGTCTGCAATGCCTGTAACTTCTTTTTGTAAGTTTCTGTGAAAACATTTAGGATTTACGTAATGCAGGTGCTCAGAAGACTTAATTAATGTGCAAGATGTACATGCAACGCTTGGAAGCCATGGTGATGCCAAACAATATTGGAAATTCCTATTAAAATTTAAAACTGCATTCACTGTATAACTAGATACAGGATATGTTACAAAACAAAGGATATTGTCTCATGGCTCCCGAGTTTTTAGTGTATTATCTGTTGAGCTTTCTGAAAACAACTTCTCTTGAAAGACTTGGAAGTTTCTACCAGCTAATAATCAATTATTTCTATATGACTGTTTTGCTAAAACGAGAGAATGGCAACAAGTTCAATGCTAGGCAGTAGAAAATCTGCATCTTCTCTGTCTGCAACTCTTCTCAGTCATTGTCAGAACGTAAGAACTTCTGTCAGAAAGCATTAAGTTACTTGCCTCAGCTGCCACTTGAACAAAAACCAACCCCCAAAGCCAATCCTGATAAGTTGCACAAAATGAAAGGAGACCTGGAAAAACAAAACCAGCAGAAATGACTTCCTTTGTTTTCCTCATGTGTTTCCAATAGAGTTGGGGGCCTTCAGATCCACAAGTAGCTTCTGACATGTCAATTATTGAAGTACCTGATAGCAACAGGTTTTCATAGTGTATGTGATCAGCCACTTGAGGGAGGTAATACATAGCATGAGAACGGAAAGGTAAGATCTGTTTCTTCTGTCTTTCTGACAGAAAAAGAAGTCTTTCTGACTTTTTGTTTGTTTGTTGGTTTGACCTTCTTTCAGGAAGGCCCCTTTGCTAAATCATGCCAGCCTCTATATGGTTGAAAAACTGCTCAGTAATAGGGTAGGGAGGTGCAGAGCATCAACTGTTCAGCTTGTCTTCTGCAAACTTGTGGTGTTAAAATAATAAAAGTACATTGCATCACTAGTTCTGGATGCTGTGCATGGAAATTAAAATTTCCAGATTCCAGGGTAGGGGAAGGAAGGAAGAAAGCAGTAGTATCAGTATCTTGATTTGGGGGGGGGGGGGGGGGGTCAGGAGGCATTTTTAAGATTTGTTCTGGGTATGTTCCTGCCTCATTTCATTATGCCTTTGCATTAAGATCTGTCCTACCTCTGTTAATTTAAAATGAACATATTTTACGATTGTATTGTAAGTAGGTCATAACCTGAGACATAGTTGGAGTATGTGGAAAACTACTTTGGTTTAAGGACAAATGACTTCATTATAAGCTGCACCTTTGAATACTTGTGTTGCAATATTACATGTGTTTTTGTCATAGTGATTGGCTCTGCGTGATGCATCAAGTCTGTAGAGGGCCATTTTATTAGCCAGTACTGTTCCTGATTTAAGTAGAAACCTTCAAAAGACATTGGTGGATTTTTTTTTCTCTCATATTCTTTCACAGCAACTGACAAAATAACAAAGAAGAAAATGAAGAAATTAACCTAGCAAGACTTTTTTTTTTTTTTTCCTGATTAACCTAATGTTAGTGTTTTCTTTTTGGCATCAGACCTATTAGAGATATAAAACTGAAAGCAGGACTGAAATTCAGACTTTTCTGTTGCCTTGCAGTAATAACTACTTTGTTGTTGTGACACCGGAAAGTAAAAGACGAGTAAGGAATGAAGAGTGGGGAAGATCCTCTGCACAAAGCTGAGAGTTGTGTAAAGGAGATACAAAGTGAGGAGGGAAGTAGGTAGACAGTGTGCCCAACAGAGCAAGCTGAGTGGAAGCTGTGCTTTTACCTTAATAACAGCTGAAATAAAGTAGATGATGTTCTGTTGGGAAGTTGGCATGGTCCATAAAAAGATTCATATGCATCTAAATGGTAGATTTGTGTTGCATTAATATGGATGCTCCTTGGACTTTTTTCATTCTGACAGGTTCTGCTTTTCCTCTTGCATTTCCATGGAGACTTTCTGGAGTTAGAGTTAGCAGAAATTTTGTACACACAACATTGTCTTGTCATCCAGAACTTCTCAGTTCTCTGAACTACTCCCAAGCATTTGTTCAGTGTGTGATATCTAGATTTTTACACTGTACATAAAAACAAATATTAGAAAGGAGAAGGCTGCTTGTCTTGGACACTGTTTTTCTGCCATGCTCTTCTTTCATTGTCAGTGTTCTGGCTGATGCCCAGCGTGGGCCAGATAAGTACAGAAGCTGGCAGCTCCTAAATTCAGAGAACAGCTCTCATTTGTGGCATTATTTATTTCTATTACACACCTGCTGAGACAGAATCAGACAAGTAGATTACAATACTTTTGCTAAGAGTAAGGGTGGTGAAACCTTTTCCTTTGGCAAATAGATTGTTTGCAAAATAGAGACTAGTTTAGAATATGTGTCAAATTAGACTATCTGCTAATCATTTTTCTTTTGGACCGGGCTTAAAGTGTTAAAATGTTATCCATAGAAAGGCTAATGGAAACAGTTTTCAACATAGAGCATTTCCTGGCTTTTGTCTCTTAAGGTTACAATAGTTTCTTTCTTATTTCTAAAATAAGATATACGTAAGTTACTTGTTTAACAAATATGTGCTATATGTTTCTGTTGTGTTTGTATTCTTTGGTAACACTGGGAGGGGGGGAAAAGTCATCCTGGACAACCTAGTGGACCATAGCCAGGTTTTTGTTGTCCCCTTACCAGATGCTCCAGTGGGGGAGATGCAGTTTGTGTAATTACTCCATGTTGTGTGGGGGATTCTTTTTACCCCTCAGTAGCCATGCAGGGGAGGTTGGAAAACTGAGGAAAGGATCGACTTGAAAGCATAGGGCTTTTTCCTTAGATGGTTAAATAATTTCCTAAATGGGTAAAACAGTTAAATAGGATTTTGCAAGTCCAGTGAGGAAAACTTCAGTGTTTTAATTTTTATTATTTTTTTAAGTACTTTTTTTTTTTTTAATGACAAAGCAATAAGCTTTTCCATTAGATTGGGAAGAAATGTAATGGGACATTGTGGTTTTCAGGATTTGCTTACTTAAGGAGGAGAGGTTTCAGACAGGCTGTTACTGTGGGTGACCCTGGTTGTAGTGCAGCGGTAGCAGAGTTCAGTACTTAGTTTCTCAGGTCTGCAGAAGGCTAGCGTTGTGGTGAGGCACAGTGTTTTTATAGCTGATAAATCTTCACTGAAAGAAAGCTTTGTACTATATAGAGCTGCTATGGTGTCTTGGCAATCTTCAGCTTCTATAACAGCCACTTGAAGGGTACATTTAAGAGCAGCCCTTAGGCTTTCTGTATAACACTGAGGATTGGTCTTATTCCTGCCAGGCAGGTAAGGGAAGTGGAAAGGTGGCTTATAACCAACTTCCACTTGCCTTCTGGTCCTGTGTGGCTGTTCTGGGGCACCTGGCTAAACATACATAATGTGAAAGACTTGTTAGGAAACCACAGTATTTGAAGATAGAGATTAAGTATAATTTGCAACAATTTGTCCGTGATACTGAACAATGTTGTGTTTTGCAGGTAGCAAAGAAGCAAGCCAAATTGCATTAGCAATTTGCCCAACGAGTGTTTTATAACTTGCAGTTTGCATCTCAATAGTGTTTAGAAAAAGTAATTTCAGACATGCTAGTCTCATGATAGATCCCTCATTCATTAGAAGTTGAATTCTTACTCATCTTTTCCCCTGCTAGAAAGCAGTAGCTCCCATGTGCTCTTCTTATCCGAAATGCATTGTCTAAGTACTAAAGAATGTGAATGGTATTTCTTAAAGTAAATTCTTTTGTACTCAGAGAAAGTATTTACTTATACTCTTTAAATATTTAAACTTCTCGACTGAACTGTAGTTAACTTAGATTATATCGTTCTGCTTGTTCTAGACATCTTACGTAGAACACTTTTCTACTAGTTTCAGTTTGTAGCTGGTACATCTCTGCCATTCCTACATCTAAAATGTGCACTTCCAAAAACAAAAGCAAAACAAAACCAAACAAAAAAATACAACTGACCCCCAAACACCCCTCTCCCCACCTCCCAAAAGACAGCTTGTAGTGTTATCTTCTTATAATACACCTTCATTAGTAGTACAGATGATGCTGAAGTCATTCTGCTATCAATATTCACTAATGTAACTGATTTTTTTTTTCTTTCTCACTTCTCTTTAGGACTGAGATCAAATGCTGTGTTGTTCTCTCTTCCCTAGTTCCCTTTCTGTGCAGGACTAAATCACCAATTGAGTGTTGCTTTCAGTGTATCAGTACACAGTAAGGAGCTAGTTATACCTTTGTTCATGATTATTAATTTGTGTCATTTGAAGCCAGTTTTTAAGTGTGTTCTGGCTTTGGCATGTTGAACTACAGCATTAGCTGTGCTCCAGAATATAATGAAATGATTGGAAGTTGTTAATACTAAGGGAGAGAATGTATCTACCGTTCATGTGGAAATAAAACATTGTTATAATTCAAGCCAAATAGGATAAATAGTCCCCAAATATTCTTTAAGAGTCTAGGTCAAGTGCTTAAGCGTTTATCATGAAGCATGTTGCTATGTATGGAGATATTCATAGCTCTTTATGTATTTCTCTCTTCAGACCTGAGTCACATTTAAAACCTTTTTCCTTCCAGTAGAGCTCTGTCAGTAAGTGTTAGTTTGAAATATATAGCAGATTTATTTATATGCCCAACTTTGGCTTTCTTCTCTTGCTTGTTTTGTAAAATAGTGTGATATTAAGTATTGTTATACTTCTTCCCATGCAGATGACCTCCAGAGGAGCTGCTGAAGTTGAATCCATTTGTTGCAGTTATAGTACAGTGCTGTGTGTATCTCTCGCAACCTGGAAAAGATCCAATATAGTAATCTTTGAAGTATTGCATCAGAATCCACAAGGTTGCTAAAATCAGTGTGCTAGATAAATACGATGTATTTAAACAGTGTGAAGTCATCTCATCACCTCTGAAACTAACAGGAGAGCGATATGGGTGTGATTTTATGAAAGTTTTACTTGAAATTTAAAATTATTCAGAGGTAGGTCCATTTTTATTTATTTATTTTTCGAACCAAAATGGAAAAAAATGCTTCACTTGTTAAGGTAAAGTTTACTTTTAAACCTGTGGCAGCCTTCTTCTAGATTGTACGTTGTCTAACTCACAACCATATTAGATCATTCATTCTTTTGTTAATGAATCATTTGAATTATTTCTTTAACAATGAATCACAAAACACATTTGAAAGAAGCTGATTGAGGAGTGTATTATTATATCAAATTTGCATCACAAATGCAACATTCCTACATATATTCCATTTGGTTTCATTAACTTACTGATCCTGTTCTTCCTCTCTACTCCTTTCTCCCTCTCTGTCTCATTCTATGTCATCCTCTAAAAGGACAGCTTGAATTCAAGCTTACTGCCTTAGATAGTAGTTGCATTTTCTTTTCTATTCCTTTAGCATGATTTGCCAATCCTTTTTTTTTTTTTTTTTTTTTTTAATAAGAATCTGCCCTATGCATAAAGTGCACCACCTACTAGCTCACACTATTTTGTACAAGTAAGATTGGATATAAGTGTTTTATTTACAATTCCAAACATCTGCACAGGTAATTTCAAGGTATTAAAAGAAAAAATTTAATGTAAAATTAGCTGAGAATGTAGATATTAGTTCCTAGGTAATGTTAAGGAAAAGATGCACTGTTAGCGCTTAGAAGTCATCTACACTGTGGAGGTATATTGTGTGTGTTTAGGAGTTAAATTTTGCATTGCTTCTAAATTTTGCTTCGTATCGTACAATCAGTTTTCACCTGAGTTGGATTTTAATTACAGATATGTTTTGTTTTTTTTTTAAATATATTCTAGGTTATCTTAAATAGCCAGCTTCTGATCTTCAAACTGTAATATTTTGTCTTGAAGTAGTATGTTCCTGCCATATAACAGCAATGAGTGCGTCTTAGGTAGCACTAACAGCAACACCTGATATCTCTGTGGAAGCAGAATTTTTGGAAAATGTTGATCCAGTTGATAAACCCCCAAAGTAACTGTTAAATATTATGTCTGAGTAGTTTGGCACCTGTGGCTGTTTACAAACATATTTGGTTCTTGGTAGAAAAAAATATGGTAAATATTAGTTCACAGCAGTTTACATCCAGGTAATTCACAATAAGTTGAGATTTTCATTTATCCTACTTCATTTTATATGATTCATAGTGCTCTGGTTAGTTGGCTAGAGGAAGTTGTTTCTGGAACAGTGGGAAATCAGCGCTAATAACACAGTCAGTGTTAAGAGAACTGCACAGTGTTTATTGGCTTTGTTACTTGTTTGGATTTGTTCTAGTTTTTTTGTGATTGCTGTTTTTTCTTCTTTAGAAGGGGAAAAACATGAAAAAGCAAATCAGAGTAGCAGGAAATGTTTGATATGATATATGATATGTAATTGATTAATGAATGAAAAGGCCAAATATACATGCGTTATATTGAGGCATAAGTTTTTATTCAATGCATGTTTTTACACCGTTCTATGAGTTTCTTTCTGTGTAGGCATTCTTTTCCTGAAGACCTGTGAGCTAAATGATATGAAATCAGGCTGTGTACTTTCTGTCCGTGTTTGTACCCTTCATGCTGTTTCCACCATCTATACACTGAGAAGAGCAGCTGTTTGTTAACAGGTGTGATATTTGGCTTTACTTTTGCTGGGCAATGCCATGGCTTTCAGCAGCCTCTGCTGCCCTCTCCTGCTGTGCTTTCTGGCTTCTGTTCTTGGAAGAGTGAGTGATTGCCAGGGAGGAGCCAGGACAAAACAGGCTTCAGGAACAGGTAGGGTGGAGGGCTCCATGCACCTTAATGCTCCTCTGTAACACATTCACCACTTAGTATGGGTTCTCCTGCCTCCTGAAGCAGCTCAGGGTTAGTTATGGAGTGGGGAGAAGGATTTCAAATGTGCTACATATATTAACCTGAAAGTAAATAAAAAACACATCAAATTGCCATGCTACTTTTGATGGTGGCATAGTTTCTTACATTTGAAGTGGTAGGCCAATCTTGCAGAGTCAGGAACTTCTGTTATACTTTTTCACATTCTTTGGTCACAAGTAGTAGAAAATGTACCTGCAGCTGTATTAGCGGTACAAGAAAAATAAATGCTAGGTATGTTAACATTTCAGGTGTAATTCTGATACTCTAGTCAATGTTTCATCAGACGCAGGCAAGAATTAGAGTTGATTTTTTTGTTGTTGTTGAAAAAGACATAATTTCCCATTTAATAAAATATTGCACATATAATTGAAATGAGGAAAAATAGTATTGAAAAGTTTGAAAAGTGAAAATTCTGTGCAAAGATGTATATTAGGGTATGCAAAATACTCTGACAATTCCTACTCTAGGAATTAGTTGGTCTGAGGATAGTCTTTGAGACACTAAGGAAGGGATTAGAAGCATGTCCTAGAAAAACAGTCGTTGGGTTTTGCATTAAATGGTACAACAGCATCTTTAAGAGCTCCTGTTTTGGGTAACAAATAGAAAAACAGATTAGAAAGAGTATTTGAAAATGCATTTCATTGAGACTATAAATATGCAATGAAAACAACTGGGACTTGGATGACATTGTACGGGACAAAGAGTACTTAAAATGCAGACCTCTGTGGGAAAAGTAACGTTTACTTCAGCGAGTATCATCTATCAGTTTGACAAATAAAGCTTAACTGGCATCAAGTTCTGTTATAAAAATCTACTTATGTAAAAGAATTACTATATATTAATTTGAAATGGCAAGTATCTATTCTGTCGTTTTTAGCTATTTGTCCTAGCTAGCTGTGTTGCAAAATGTATTTAGTTATCCAGCTACTTTTGGTGCTCAGGTGCTCATATAGAAGGCTGCAGCTAATTCAGTAAGCATGTGTCTCTGGTGGAAATCAGCATGTCAATCATGAAAATTAAAATACCATTTAAGTTCTTATCTCTCATCTGTGGAACGTTATAGGTGCGTTTATGATATTATCAGCTGCTCCTGGCAAATATTTGATTGAGCAGCCTTTAGCTGGCTCCCAAGAGCATATTCTTCCTCAGAGCTGAGGCACGTTCCTTTTCTCTCACGCTGCAGGTGATGGGGAGCTCAGTGCCAGCATTTGGAAAGGCTGTGTGTTCTACGAAAGGCATTGAGCAGTTACCTGGGGTCCAGTGTGCACTGATCGACACTCGTTTCACGGGTCTAATTTGGGTCAAAACTCATCCCAAAAGACAGAGTTTTGGTCTTATAAAAGTAAAGCTAATGAATGTCTTGTTTCAAGTCAGCATGACATGCTAGGCATCTTTGTCAGAACATTTGGTAGGTTTCAGATACCCCTGGAGTTAAAAAAAAAAAAATAAAATAAAAATAAATAAAAAAATAAAAATAAAAATAAAAATCTGTACTTAATTAAGGTGACAACACGCATAAGGAAGGATATCTCGGAATAGTTTGGGGTGTCTTTTTGATGTGTCACTTCCGGCACGCAGAGAAATTCTTTCCTTTTTGTAGCTGTGGCGATCTGGAAGGATGCATTTAAGAACAGGTGGAAGCAATTTGGCAATTTGACATTCAGACTGTATTACACATGCAGGTCCCACAGGATTGCAAAGTTTGTGGGGCTTTTGCACTTTAATATCACTTTGCATGTAGTGGCAAGGCTGGGTACTACTAGCAGAGCATTTTCTTTTGGAGATTGTGTGTTAAAGAAGGTGGTGCCTGTAGCCCCTGGGGGTCTTCAGTGATAACATTCCAGGTCTGGAATCTAGGAAACAAAGAAATCTTAAGCCATAATCATTTGCTCCAATTTTGTTTTTTTTTTGCATTTTAAAACAAAAAGGTGCCATTTCTAATTAAGGCTTACAGTGGAGGTTCAGTTTGGTGGTACTCGTCTGAATAAAAACAGATGAATAAAACTTAATGTATGTGGTGCTGTGTTAAGGTTCTGAATACTTTCTTAACATTTTCATTTGAGTCTTATGATGGTGGTCTATGCAGAATCCAATGAATTCCAATTATTGCTGATGATATACCATTTGGACACTCATAAATGGTATACAGATTAGATAGAAGGCATGCTAGAGTCCTAGCCAGTAGATGGGATTGCAATGCAGTAGCTCTGTATGTAAATGTGAATGTTTGCTTGTAGATAGGTAGCACAGTTTTAATAGGCCTTATTTTGCACAATCTTTTGAAATATGTACACATGGATTATACGCAGAAGTGAAGCAAGTCCTTGGCTTTCCTAACCATTAATCATTTATATCACTTTTTTTTTTTTTTTTTTTTCCACCAGCACATTTGAACTAACAGCATAGAGCTTAATGCACAGATGATTTTAATCCTACACCAGTGTTCTTTATATACAGGTGATACTTATTTCTGGAAGAATTTTACAATACTCTTTCCATTGTAGTACTCCTGTTCCATGATTTTTCCTTTTGGAACTTCGGATGCAATTTTCATTTAGTTTTTTTTTGGGAGGTAGGAATGGAGTGTTGTTGGCTTTGGTTTCTTTCCTAGGCTGTTTTTTAGCGTTCTCTCTGAGTGACTGTAACATGTCATGGGTAGGTAGGCAGCTCTCCCAAATTAAATATTTAAGGTTTAGTCATGTTTAGTCATTTAAAGCAGACTTTGCCTGAATGTGCCAGAATTAAAAGACTTTTTCTGATACATCTGGTTATGTTCTACTACTGAAATTCTTGTATGGTTCAAAAATAAGAACATACGGGAACAGAGAACATCAGTACAGAACAATTGTCCCTGGTTGTACCCTTTTGTCCTCTATTCCAGAGGGTTAAAATATCCTTATGGAAGTGTGGTCGATAGGATTTTCTACAGAATTGTATTATAAACAGAAGGAAGGCTTCCTGGGCCCCTTAACAGTATTTCTTCTGTAATGCATTTTTCATTTGAAGTACTACAGAATTTGTAGTTCTGTATTTGAATTTGTAGCCCATGTGAATGTGAACATACTGTTTACAGTTGAACATTTGAGAGTGGGGAATATTTTCCTTTTACTGGTTCTGTAGATGGAACATTCATGCTCTGTGCGTGGAGAATGAGAAAACACATGGACGCGTTAGCTGGAATGCATCTGGCACGTCTCTTCCTTGGGGAGATGGAGTGTTCCATAGCTGTGAATTGTTTTCTTTTCAAAGTGGCAGAAAAAGTTCTGTATTTGTTCTTTATCCAAGAATATTCTGGCTTCCCGACTTCTTCTTTTGCAACTCGAGAACTGTCTCCATCTTGTACTCCACATATGTTGTATCCCACTTACCATGAAATGTTGAGATGATCTACCAAACATTATTTATCAAAAACAAACAATCAAAAAAACCACGATTTTCAAATTGCAAATTGTCTTTTTGACAAGGCACTGAATGTCTCCCTGGATCTGAGGGCCTGTGTCTGCCACAACGTGATGTCACTTAAAGTCAGACCATTTAGCACAACTTTGGTGCCAGGCAAGTTTTTGTCAGCAAGCTGATCAGGTGTATCCGTCCTAAAAAGTCCATCTTGAGGATATTACCTTTCTGTCTACATCATAAATTCGTCAACCTGTTCAGCACTAGCTCATTTCAGTAAAATCCAGGAAGACAAAGCTAAGACATGCTTGTAGTGCTGTCTTTAAGACCTTGGCCCTCGGACAGCATGGCTACTTGTGCCAGGAAAATGAAGGTAAGGTGCCAGAGTTGTGGCAGTAGCAGTCATCTTCCTTATCTTTGGTTTCTAGGTTTGCCTCCACAAGAGCTCTTATCTGTGGCTACAGTGCAGGCATTTGGTCAGTCTGGGCTGGTTACAGTACGCTATCACAGAAAAAATACCATAGGCTTATTCTGTTCTAAGCAGGTTCATCTCTTCCAGAGAAAATTCCTCGCCTTCATGAAAGTAGTACCTCAGAACCTTCCCAGAACGTGGTCTCTGTTGAAACTATTATCTTCTTGGAAAGGATGATGAAACCTGCTGAAATAAATTGAGGATGCCCTTCAGTGTGGGAATGGAACCATGCTTTTTGGTCATGTTTTGTCATCTGTCTGCAGCTTGGATGCCATTGCATGTAAAGAAAATCTGATTAACCTCTTTGAATTGTCTATGTGGTAAGTTTGCCCTGGCCAGCAGATGAGCCCCCCCTACCCAGCTGCTTGCTCACTTATCCACTCCATCCAGTAGGATGGAGGAGAGAATCAGAAGGGCAAAACTGAGAGAAAATGGTTGCTTAAGATAAAGACATTTCAATAAGTGAAGGAAAAAAACAACTGATGCAAAAGTAATCAGTCACCACCTTCCACCAGCAGACTGAAGCGCAGCCTGTCTCTGAACAATGTCTGCTTGGTAAAAACTCCCCCAGTTTTATTGCTGAGTGTGATGTTTTACATGGTACTGGAATATTTCTTTGGTCAGTTGGGTCAGCTGTCCCAGCTGTGTTGCCTCCCAACCTCTTATCCACCCATAGCCTTATTCACTTTGGGGGCAGAGGAGAAACACAGGAGGCCTTGACACACTGCAGCAATAGCTAAAACATTGGTGGGTATCAACACAGTTTTAGTCACAACTCTAAAACATAGCACTATGTGAGCTGCTGTGAAGGAAATTAACTCTATCCCCACCAGATCCAGTACACCCCGTCCCTGAAAGCCTCCAAATTCTGTTGTTTCATTGTTCACAGGGTAAATAGAGAATTTGGGGTAAATGGTGCCCAAGGGGTTTTTAGGAAAAGTTTTAATCCTTTTTCGTATGGATTGGCACTTGATATAGAAGTTCCAGGTTCAGAACCGAGTATCTTAAGCACGCATCTGATTTCAGCAAAAGCATTTATTCCTTTGCCTCAGTGCATTTGGGCCGTCAGATTATTTCACACAGCTCTTCTGAAGTGAACAAGCTGTTCTTCTTTGACTTCCTGCCCGCTGAAACCAGACAGGATTAATTCTTACTCCAAGTTGTCTCCAGGACATTTCTTCAGGAGTTATTAAGAGAAACCTTGATGATATTGGTCTGTGGAGTTGACTGTAAAAATGAGTATGTGCAAAAGCTGAACACGGTGTTGCTACAAGTTGTGTAGTAATTGGAGTTATTCTTGAATCCTTGGTGAGGAGAGATCTTCCTGAGAAACAGGTTCCGGTCTTTAAGTTTGGTTCTGCAATTGCCTACTCAGCTGGCCACTGTGGTAAATCAGGACATTTTCTTTTTATGACAGATGACCTATTTATCTCATGTGACTCATTGCACCAAATGTTACCTTGGATGACTTCAAGTATGTGGATTCTGAATTCTTCTGGCAAGTGTTCCCTTGGCAAGTGGGCCAACATTTCTTATATTTGCTGTGATAGTACTGTTCATCACTTGTACTTCTCCAAATCCTCCAAACCAGTGACATCAGATGTGTTTCATTAGAGATGGGAAGCTCGGTTTCACTGCTCTGTTGTGCAACAACTGTAGTCTTGGTTAGAGAAGAAGTTTTACTTCCATGTACTATGGCTCGGGCTCTTTGAAGCGAGGGAAAGCTCGGCTGTGGTGGGTAACCTCACCTTCTGCTACTAGATGAACAGATTTCAGTACTCCAGTTGTTAGGGGGAGGAGGAAGAATAGGTGCATGGAAGATCATCAGTCAATAGCTCACCCACATAGGGCTTCAAACTCTGATATACAAATTTGGGTTGTGTTGCTTCTAAACCATGAGCAGCAGACGTAATAATCCAATGATGAACTGTGATGATCAGTGATATCATCCAGCTTTCCTTTCTACAACAACTGGAAGCTCTTCTGCTTCCAAATGTGTTTGTATCCAGACTTTCTTGGATACGCTCTTGATTACATCCGAGTGTCTAGGCATGCTTATGTTTTTCAGGTTCCATTGTTTTAAACAAAAGATCTTTCTAGCCCAAGGTAAAGACAAGGCGTGTCGCTGTATCCACTTGTTTATATATAGGTGATTTTGATATTTGGACATTCTGCAATTCTTGGTGACATCTCTGAAATTGTTATTCCCTTACTAGCTGCCATACATCATGCTATTAAAGTGCTATGCCTTCCAGGCTGTCTTCTGTCAAGAGAAGACTGTCCTTGTAAATTGCAGAAAATTCTGTCCTTGTAAATTGAAGAAAAGCATCTACTGAGTGCATTTATCATGCTAGGTGGGTGGCTTTGAAGTTATAGCCACTTTTTGAAGGGGCATGTGGGCTATGTTGAAATACCAGCTTGAGCAAGAAGCTCATCTAACTCTCTTAGGTCTTATTTTGTGTTAATGTCCGCCCATCTGTATTTTTTGTGGGGTTTGTTTATAGCTTTTCTTCTTCAGTATTCTTTCCTTCAGACTTTCCCCTGATATTACACATGGGTCCCCTGTTAACCATTGCCGCACCTGTCTCTGTTAGGTGGCTCTTTTATTTTTTGTGGTTTTCAGTGAAAGAGGTAGAGGAAATGAAAGGCCACGCATAGCCTTGTATGAATCTTATTTCTCAAGACAAGATATTCCGGGTGAAAGCATTCCTCTCTCTGCAATAAAGTGTTCTCCAGCCTCAAGTAATAGGATGTTTTGTGCTACGTGAGCACCTTGTAGCTTCAGCTCTGGTTCCTGGTAAGTAAACTTCCCGTGGCAATATTCCTTCTCTGTTGTTTCCTGTTTGTATGTGTGGAGTGTGATAGTATGTTTTAGTTCCAGTAATGTGCCTTTTTCCATCTCAAGTAACTGAATTACTAGGCTTTTTGTGAGTTAGAATTCATGTCAGGTCATTCAATTTACATCCTGGCAGGGCTTCAGAAGTCTGTTTAAGAATGTTAGCTGCTGTTTTCTTCAGAACTACTGTAATACTAAAAACACTCTTGGAGAATCACTGCCTAGTGCCTTTTATGCTGCAGAATTCTTCTTGCTGTTACATTAAGAAAGTATTCTATATGCAGACTACATAAGAATACCACAATTAAAGACAATTATTTACTGAAGTTTAAAGAATGTCTATTATTAGGCTACAGCTGAGAACAGAATGTGGTAAGAATTATTTTTTGTGGCAATAGTACTGCTTAATAAAAATCAAATGACATTTTTAAGCATTCAGATGCATGGCGACCCAAGAACTGAAACCCCTTGGTGGAGACATTTTGCCGAGACATAAAGTAGCTGTACGGATGTTTTAAATAAAACTTTATCACTTACTCGTGGCTTTGAGCAATTAATCTTTCTCTGCATATACTATAGGGTATCTCTGTTTTGATAGGCTGTCAGCATGGTAACCAAACGTAGAGTCCTTTATTAGAGATTTTGAGGTGTTAGGATAAAAAGTGCTATAAGTTGAAATACTAAGCTTGTGTTCTGACATCCGCAACAATGACAGTATCTTTTGAGTACAGCTGTTGGACCGAAGGTGAAGTATCAGGCAAAATGTTTGAAAATTAAATGGCTTCTCCTTAAATCTAATGGTCCAAACAACGATTTTATTTAGTACAATGTAGCCTTGTACACATCTTCCTACTTCCCACCGCTGGTATATACCCCATTTTGTGCTGGGAGTTTCAGGGCTGCATCAGCAGTCGGTGCAGGGTATTTTATATCATGTTAATGAAGCAGATCTGTCAGCATAATAGCTGTCAATGCAAGATGCTGAAACTATAGGAGACGATACAAATACTATTCCTTTATGAGGTAGTAGTTCTTGAGAAAGTGGTACCAAAATTAAAAAACAAAACAAACAAAAAAACTAATACCACAAGCCCTTTAAATCTGAAGCTGACAGGATTTTCTGATAAAAATGCAGTAGCCACTATTGGATCCAGGTCTGCGTGTATTGGTGCAAGTTGACTAACAAGTTCCTGCCTGTTAATATCTTTAAAATTTGGGGATATTTTGGGGAAAGAAGAGTTGAAGGATGTGAACTTGTTCCTCTTTATTTATGCATATCTTGAGCATTTCGTAAAAAATCTGAACTTCACATTTTTGCTTTCTTTATGTATTTAAAGAAGTGCTCTCTTGTGTTTCTTTTATGTGCTTCATAATATTATTCCTATGGAAAGGAGGCTAATAGAGTTTTCATCTGTGATCTGTATGTGCTATGTGTGTTGTGTTAACCAAAAAGAGTGGTGGTGATGGGTAACTCAAATAACACCTTTCTACCTGGTAAAAAAATTAGAAGAGTATCTTCAGCTATTTCTGTTCTTGTAATAAACTCAATTTATTGCTCAGCTACTTTTGATGTTAGCATCAAACCGATAAGGATGTTAGAAACTAGACTATGCAGAACTATCTCATTAACATGTTCATCTTCAAGGACTTTAATATCACTTCTTTTGGAAGAAAGAGCCAGCATATTTGGATATTTCAGTAAATTTTTCAGATAGTTTCTGTAAAATTTACTGAGATCTAAATAGTGACAAATGGTGTAGCTTTACATGTATAACATGGATTTGTATATTCTGTTGGTTTTAAAAGGAAAACAACCACTTTTCTTGTTATTAGCTCTTTATACTTCACAGGTAGCTGCAAAACGTTTGGCTGCCAAACTATTTTAAAATAAATCACAGAAATAACTTTCATTGCTATAGCCATTTATCTTTTTTTTTTTTTTTTTTTCATAGAGGTCAGGAATACTAAGCCAATTGAACTTGTAACTGTATGTTTCTTTTCCTACTCCACCCATATGCTTTACATAGGTTGGTTTACTTCAAAAGATAGATGAGGATCTAGGGAAAGGCAGAATACATTCAGTTTCTAAGAAAAAAATGTTGATTTGTAGTGAAGATAAATCTTTTGCTAACAGAGTCAAAACTTCAGTTATGTGAAGTCAAGGCATCTAGAACTGTGTTCTACTGCTGTGTTTGTTCTGCCTCATAGCATAGAAAATCTGTGCTCAGTCTTCTTTCTGTCTCTCAAAAAATGTACCCTGCTTGCTTATCATGAGTCTGTATGTTGGTGAGCCTCATACTGAACTAAAGTTATCAGCCAGCTCTGGGAAGTGTTTTGCTTACTCTTTTGCAACATTGCATTCCCTGCTAATTAGATATATCCGACTCGCTGGTGCCTTTAAAACAAGTCAAAGCTTGAGAAGACACATTTGGTCTTGTACTGCGACATTTTTCCTCATCAGCAACATTTTCAGGTGATAATTCACCCTGGTACTCTAATTTTATCTTTTTTTCAAAGATAGACTGAGGTAGAGATAAGATTCTTCATGCACTCTTAATGTTTGCGTGAATTCCCTCTTGACAGGAGGTCTTAAATGTTGTTACACAAACCACTGTAATTTTTGGAGCAAATGTTTTGTGTTTTTTTTTTTTTTTTTTTTTTCCCCTCTTAGTGGTTATTTGCGAACCTCTCCAATAGGGAAAATATCTTATATACATTCTGAGAAACCCATTTGCTTTGTATTATTTTGACTCTATAGATGCAATAGGTGTGACATTTTTGTCTTTTGTTTTGGAATGTTCTCTTGAATCACCATTTTTATGAGAGTTAGCTCTTTTCTTTTGACAGAATTTAAGCTCTATGACTCCTTCCCTCAAACAAAACCGCTTTTTCAGACCATTGGATATAAATGTGTGCTTCGAGGGAAATTTTTGCCTTAAAAATGTCTTTGTCCAAAACTTCACAGATCTTTTCAAACGAAGACCTGTGTATTTGCTTATTCCAACATGTGTGTTCAGCTACTGCTGATGTTGTTCTGTCAAATAGGCTAGATATAATACTATTCTGGTAGTGTGCGCATCAGTTCTGGAAGCATTTCCTGATCTCAAGACAAATTTTCTTTTACAGAAACTGTTCCTTGTTTGTATCTCAGAATAAGCAATACAAAAGGCAAATATTCTGAATGATGCGTTGAGTTTGATAGTAACTATGTTATTGTTATATTATCAGGTTGGTTTTGTATTCCTACTTTTAATTATGCTTATAGCTAGCAGCTGAAGGGAGTAGAGAGAAGCTACAGGCTAACACAAGATGCATTGCATAAGCCTCGTTTATTCAGGAAACCAACTGAGGAGCAGTGAAGATGTCCTGTGTAAGCCAGAGAGCTAGCAGTTCGGAAGAGGTTGAAGGTACTGAGTTCTGATAAGTTTTGTGGAAACTTTTTTTTTTGTGTGTGTATTTAGGTAGCCCCATAGAACTGTGGATGTATTCTGTATTAGAAAAAACTTACAGGATAATAAAAATGATATTGCTCATCAGACAGCATGTGGAACAGGTGTTAAAGATATATTAAAAAAAATTATCTGTGCTCTGACTTTATTAAAATGAGATTCTAACAACTGGGATCAAGCCGTTTGGGAATTCAGCCTTCAATATCTTGATGCTCACAGTGCTGATACCTGGTCTTCCTTCTTGCTCTCCTCATCTAGATTTTCAGTATTTTTTTTTTGTCATTTTGTCATGATTTTTTTCTTTTTCCTTGTTTAACTTGATTTTTTCCCTTCTTCTCTCATCTGTTATTCAGCATATGTTTATGAAAATAGAATATTAAGAAATAGAATATAATAGAATATTAAGAAATTTTCTTTGACACTTACAGAGTTCTTGTCTGTAACTTGGCTAAATATTGGAAGGTCCTAAAGGATCAATTAAAAAATTTATTTTCATAACCACATATGTGGGTCTTTCAAAGTGAAAAACTTTTTATGATACTTGAGATGGCATTTAAACTGGAATTACATTGAACAGTGTGTCTTTTTGCTGCTGCCACATGATCTCTCATATTTCCACAGAATGTCACAGAAAGAATCTCTTTTTGTCTCAGCATTGCAACCTTATTTTTCAAAGTTCACACAGGTACAAATAAAGCTGAACAAACAAAACCCAAACATGGGCCCAAGCCAAAACCTAAAGAGTAAGCTGTTTTTCTGACATTTTAGACATTAATGGCATATATCCGTATTCAGCATACTGAGTCTGAATTTTGTTTAGGATTATTATCTGTGTGATATCATCCATATAATTATGCACACAATGCATATAATTATGACTTTCTCTGCCTATTACCAGGCATGATTAAACACTTTCAAAAGTAAGATCTGCTCCTACTTCCTATCTTAGCTGTCAGATGTTTCTATTTTATTATTTTGTATATCTGAGCAATAACCTGTACTCAGTAAAATAATAGATGTAGCATTCCCGCCCCCCACCTTAGTTTTGTTTCTACTCTGCTAAAAGAAAAAAAGAAACACGTTAATGCGTGCTTGTACTTGAAATAAATAGCCAAAAGACGTTAGATATTCTCACTTAGAGAATATCTTATAACTGTTGCATTTGCACCTGAATCTTCATATTCAGGAATTCCCTAAATTTTATTTTGTTTTATTTTATTTTGTTTTATTTTATTTTGTTTTGTTTTATTTTGTTTTATTTTATTTTTCTTGAGCACTCAGAGAAGCTCTAAGACCTGGATTCTAAGTACAAAGCAGAGGGCAGTTTTGTCATCTTAATTTTTATACCTTCCTTGAAAATAAATAGAACAGATTTTTCCAAGACAGCTGGGGAAGTCTTGTTCAGTTTGGTGTATTCAAAAGAATGTTCGTTCAATATAGAATGCTTATTTTTAACTCTGGTCTTCCTTTCCTATCCAAAAGCTGGCAGAAGTCAGTTGTTTGCAAACAAAAAGGGGAATTGTCTGTGAGCAGGAAACTTTCTCCCTTCTAGTCCCTCAAGCTTTTTTCTAGCTTCTTGAATATTATGCCAACCACTGGGGAGAGAGTAGCTTGAAAGCAGTTTAACATTCACCATTGCTTTCTCTTGTCAGTTATTTTCTTTCAAGACTTTTATAAAGCTGTGTTATTGTCCACCCAGCAAAAATGTGGTGTATGTCTGGAAGTGTAGCGTGTCCCAGAGTTCTTTTTGGAAAGGAGGTTTGCAAGTGTTAGAGCCAAGCTGTAGTAAATGCACCAGTAACTTACTCAGATAAAATCTGGGGGTAATGAGAATCCCAGTGAAAGGTGGTGGTAATGAAGGGTTCTTCAATAGTAACTGACACCTCTATAGGCTCTAGACAGTGTAGTGTTTTCTTGAGTTTCTAATCCTAGAGTTTTATAGAACACTTCAGATTATTGCCAAAGTTGCTACATAGGCTTTTAAAAACAGTAGTTGCCACAGCAGCAAAAGGAAATATTTTTTTTACATAATTAACAATTGAAAAATGTCAGTGAGGTCATGGCCACTAGTTGATAAGCTTTTGGTCTAAAACACAGCGTTCAAAATGAGATAGCACTTTACATGGCTAAAAAACTCTCAGGTATAATTCTGACTTGGTGATGTTTGGTATGTGGCTATTCAGAAAGAAAAAATGATGGAGTGAGTAATGGCTGGCCAAATCATTTTGTGTGCTGTCAGCCAGTGAGTGGTATTAGATATTGCTGGAGTAGGTAAATATGCATTGAACCAATAATGATTATAACATTTGTTTATTCACTCTTCTACCTCTTCATTCTGACCATGTTTCACTTTCCTCTGATTTCGCTTCCTTGCTCTTCTGCTTTGTATAATATTTGTCCATTTTCATTTTGCATTGCATTGGATGAAGTTCATTCCTAAAGGTTAATTTTTCCAAGACTTCCCAAACCTACTTTAAAGGTTTTCTTACTGAGTAGGAATTGACATCCTTCTTTTCACAGAAATAACTGTTGATTTAGTGGAATGAGATACAGTGTAGATTGCCATTTTTTTCTTCTGTGCTTTAATTAAAATATAAGCTGTAGAATAGAGGCCTTTTCTCTTCCTTTATTTACAAAGCACAGAAATGATTTGTATATTTTTTTTTTACCTAGGAATGAATTGATTAGCAGTTGACCTGCACAGGAGAATATCTGTTGCAACAGCAGGAAGGATGATCCTGTGAATAAGGCACTGACCTGCAATTTGGTGGTATAGATTGGGGCCACTTGTTGTGCGTCCTCTGGGGACACAGACCACTTTTGCTGTGCTTCCTTTCCCTGTGTGTAAGATGGGTTATCGGTTCTGCAGAACAGAAAAGTACCAAAATCAAATACTGAGACATTCAGGAAATGGGACCATCCAAGTGTCTCAGGTAGTTCTGACTAACTGTGTCAGTACATTTGGGGAGGATTAAAATACAACTTTCTTTTTTTTCTTAATTTTTTTCTCTGAGAAGTTCAACACAATTTTCCTGTTTACAAAGAGAAGTATCAAAAGATCATCTTATCCTGTTATTTTTTATATCCTTGATAATATGGCAAGCATCCAGGATGTCTGTTGTTCAGATTCCCAAGATTGTTGAATGCATTTCTTTGACTTCATTAAGATGAACTGACTATGAATTTTGCCAGTTGCACAAATAATAATATCTGTGGTCACTGTGGGAAGTCTGCCTTGCTAAAAGCACCGGCATTTTTTTTTAACCTTTTATGGCTGTTAGGCCACAATAAAGTGTTTCCTCTGTAGAATACACTAATTAAATTCTCTTTAGGTAAATTTTAATATCTACTCTACTTCAGACTTTAAGATGCACATAACTTGTAATGTGTTACAGTGGCTTTGAGCAGATTTTTAGAACTTTGTGCCATATCAAAGAAGTATTTTCCTTTCCAGGTATTTAGTCTTCTTGTTCACCTTGGTTCCAGCTCTGATTTCCGTCTTGGGACTGAGTTAAACTCTTCTAAAACAGAGATATCTTTTGTGATATTTTTTTCTTGGCATCAAGACTTCTGTAGCATAACTGGAGAGTTACAAGCCAAATAACAGGAGTCCTTCTGTTGTCAGGGGTGGCAGGACTGAAAAGACCATCTTAAACACACCAGAAACCACTACAGCACTGCCCAGAGGCCATAGATAGTGCCGAAGAGTTGAATTCTTTGGTTCTTCCTTAGTCCAGCTTCCAGTAAGCTCCGATCTAAGTGTTGTTCCTTAAGAAGCAGTTTCTTAAAGAAAATGTCACCGAAAACTGTGCAAAACAAGAAATCCTGGGAGCATGTGTTGATACAAATTTGATTCTGCTGCCACCTAGACTATTTTATTCCTCTGCCACCCTGCTCCCTGCCGCAGCCCTAGAACAGGAAGACATCAGGGGGGGAAAACTGGAAGGCAGTTATTTTGGGTGGGTTCTTTGTGAAGAAAGAGTGAAGAATGCAGACCTGCTAAAGGGAGCCCAGGGGGACCCGTAAAGGGGCCATGCTCGCAATTTGTATTGGGGTTTAGGAACTGCCCCTAAACTGTCCCTTCAGTTTATGAACTGAAGGTTGATTTCAGTTGTGCTTAGGTGTCAGTGGTATGTCTTAAAACAATTGCTATGTTGAGTGTTTATTTCGTAAAGGATATCCTCCTAATCTGAGCTATTGTTGTTTGACGTAATCCATGCATGTTTGTAAACACTAACTTCAGTAGGGGAACCAGCCTGCAAACTATACAAGCGTTAGGTAAAAATGGTCTACCGATCTTTCTAATTGGTAAAATTGAGTTTTCCTCTTTTTTTTTTTTTTTTTTTTAATCCTGTTCACATTCAGCTATCTGATCTTGCTGAAGGTCACGTTACCAGCGGGTTCTTGTGATCTGTGGGGGAATTCGGGTAGTTGGCTGCTTGTAGGTATGGCTGATAGGTGTTGAGGAGAAGCAAAGGTTGTTGTGTGTGGAAACGAGGTAGTGCGGCTTGGTATTAAGAGTTGTCACAGCAACTATTATTATCTGTGCTGGGCTCCGATTCCATTAATTGCTTGTTAGCATTCTTGTTGTGTGTCTTCTGTTAGATTTAAAATGTTTACCCTCTGCTGTTTCAAATTGTTTAAGAGCACTGATGCAAAAGATTTCACTTCCCAGCGGATTTTAGTGATTTCTGGAGTACTCAGTACTGTTTTATGAAGGATAAGCAGCACTTTACTCTGCCACTTGCACCTGTGTATCTTTCACTGTCAGTATGTTTCTGAATTTCAACATGTAAACCTTTGCCTCTGAGTACTCAAAATGATTTAGTAACTTTATATCTGGGATGTATAATGGTAGCTTTGAAGTATTTTGTGTGGCTTAATTCTTCTTTGTGTAGTGCCCCCTCATTCTTGATGATCTGTAGTGTTTCTTCTGTGCAGACTGAAGACGATGTATTTTGTAGTTTTCTTTACAGATCAACAAAGTTCTTATACCCTGAGCTTTGCTTGTGTAATTATTAACTCAAATGTACAACTCAAATGTATTTTTATCATGGGTTTGTAAGTAAAAAGACAGAGTTTATCACAGTTCTCATTAATTTGGAATGTAAGTTGCATTAACAGCTTGCTTCTGGAATTCCAAGGGCAAGCAAGAGATGGCATGTGACCTTTCATGGGGAAAGATTTATACAAGAAGGGAGTTTAGGGGACTAGGGTTCAGGAACCAGCAAATTGTGCCAGAATTTTAATGTGTTGCATGTTTGTTTTGCTTAAAGAGAAAGATGGGAAGAAGGGAATGAGAAAGAGGGCAGATTAGAAGAGTTTATCTGGAGAGAAAAGTTGCTTTTTCTTTAATTTCTTAAGGTATACACTGCTGATTCAGAATTCTTACAGGCTAAAATTTTGTTCTGGTCTTGGACAAATTAGCTATGAATATGTATAAGAAAGGCACAAAAATGTATGTCTAAAAATTCAAGTCTAATTTGCTGTTTGGTCAGAATTGGTTTGTAATAGGTTGACTTTAGTAATCCTCAAGGTAAAGATACTGTTGGAGTTCTTTTTATTATTATTTTTTTTCTACTTATCTTCATGCAAATGAAATTATAGTTCGTTGTTGTAGGTGTGAAATCACAGCTTTCAAAATTACTATAAGATCATCACAATTTTAGTGCACCATATTACATTTAAATATCTTAACAATTGAAGAAAAATCATTGCAAAATACTTCAGTTAAAGTATAGGAAGTCTTGCTTTTGTAGGGTGTTTGATGATAGTAATGGTGGTGATTTTGTTGAAAGTGCTTCTTTTGATTACTTGTAACTGCCAGGCATGTTTTGCGTACATAAATAATAATGCAAGCAGTTACTGTTATACATGGAACATGTTGTTAACATGCAGTGATCTTTCATGCTGTGCTCATGCATGTGTATGCTATATTAAATAGTTTGAGGGATGTGGCTAGTGCATCTGAGCTTAAGCAGTCTTGAAAAATAATAATAATAAAAATTCCATGTGATCATTTTGCATATAGTGAGCAGTGTTGGTTATGGCATTTCCACTGGGTTTGGGGCAGCTCGGACATTGTTTGAGAGGATACCAAAAGACAGAAACCTTTCCATTCTGCTGACTGTGACTATCTGAATCCATTAATATGAAGATGACCTGTTTTTTCCAATTTAAATCCAAGGTGCCTGTATTAATGTCTACCAGTTCTTCCTGCTGCTCTCAGTAAACAGAGTGGAATGAACAGGAAAAAACTTTGGGGATCTGTGAAGTTGCTGGAGGCACTAACTGAGGAGGCTGAGCTGCAAGTCCACAGGCAGTGTGTGTGTTTAATGGGGTAACACGTTTAATTAATTAGGGCTAGTTAACAGGACTTTCACTTGGTATTAAAGGAATGTCCTCCTAGGGCTAAGAACTAATGAAGGGACCTTGAAAGGAGCCTTTGGAAATTGTAGATACAGAGTGGAGGGAATGCGGTAGGGATCTAGCACTTATTCTTTCATTGGAAGACCTTAATCACCTTATTTTATTATTTTACTTAGATAAAATGGGCAAAGGTTGTTACTTAACCAGTGAAAGCAGCGGAGAGAGGGACAGAGGTTACCGAGTTACTTCCTTCTCTATTTTAACCAAGTGAATTGTACAATGTACAGAGTGGGGAACTGCTGTTTGTCACAATGTCAACATAGGCACTTTTGAAGCCCACCTAATGCAGAGTGTCTCAGTTCAGAGGGAAAGTTTATGTCATACAAAATCTAGGACACCAGGGGATGGATGCATCTAAATGCATGCTGAAGGCATAGGCATTACTGAAAGGGCAAAATGATGTATGTAAGCGTGCCTTCTTCCCGTTCTATTTTTTGATTTTTCCTTAACAGAGATCTGTAAAAAAAACTGTACACTGGAGTAGCAAGCAAGACCAGCAGTAAACAGTCTTCCTGCTAACATCTACATAACTAACCAGCTCTCCTAACTGAAGAGCTACCATCCATAGCCTTTACCTCCAAAGACAACGCCATCGTTCTTAAAGGCAGCACGGGAAGTGTAGTTGGGAGAGTCAAGTGAGTATTCCCCTGGCGTGTTGGTAGTAGTCTCCTCCGTTGGTAATATTGTTTCGGTTACACATACCACCTGAAATTTCAGCTTTTTCAAGGCCCGTTCCGTCTCAGTTGCGTTAGGCACTGCCGTGACGTTTTCAGTTAAATCTGAGCCTGAAGAGGCAGTTAAGTCCGTTGGTGCGCTTGATGATGGTCTAGTTGTAGTTGGATCTGGTACACATGAATTAATTTGGACATCTGCAGTAGGGAAAGGAGACACGTAAAGGTTATGCTTCTGTTAGGTTTGTACTTACTGCGCACACGTTTACAGAAATTGTTACCCAGCCGTTCCCTTCTGCAAATTAGTTGTTGCCTTATCCAGATCAGGCACGCTTATTTCCGATGTGTAGCTAAGACACCGATGATGCCCTTTTTATCATTACTCACATGGTTAAACACTTGGAGTAAATGCGATGCTCGTTTTGTATTTGCATACCCATAATCTATTCCTCCCGAACAGTACTTAGAGTGATAGTCCATATTAAACACACACACCGACCTCCTGCAGAGCAGAAGGCTTAACTGCAGATTCAAGCTTCAAAAATATTTGCAATATATAACACACTTGAAGATAAATGCTATTTTAGGTACCTTTTATCCTTATTAGGTACCTTCCACAACCTTAAGGGGCCCTGCAAGAAAGCTGGAAAGGGACTCATCAGGGAGCGGTAGGACAAGGGGTAATGTCTTTAAACTAAAAGAGGGGCCGTTTAGATATTCGGAGGAAAATCTTCACTCAGAGGGTGGTGAGGCCCTGGCACAGGCTGCCCAGAGAAGCTGTGGATGCCCCAGCCCTGGAGGTGTTCAAGGCCAAGCTGGATGGGGCTTTGGGCAGCCTGGGCTGGTGGGAGGCATCCCTGCCCATGGCAGAGGGGTTGGAACCAGATGATCTTTAAGGTCCCTTCCAACCCGAGCCGTTTTGTGATTCTGCGATCTGCAAATCTCTGTCATAGGACATAAATCTCTGTGGAAGGATTAAGTGCTTTGTGTTTTTTTTTTTTTTTTTTCTTTACTTGTCTTCACATCTGATGGGAAACTTCTTTCTTCCAATGGTTGTATCTTGTGATGAAGAACTACTCACTTCCACATTTTCCCTTTAAAATCCGCCATTGATATATCCATGCGTCCTTCCACAAAACGTTATTTCTAAGTCAGATCTTTCTTTATGTTGGTGACTCTTTGAAGATTCCTCTTAACTGGGTTGCCGTAAAGAGTTTCCTAGGTAAAGGAAGAGCTGTGTGCACAAGCCAAGCAAAACCAGGAATCCTTTGCTACTTCCCATTGGCAGGCAGCTGTTCAGCTGCTTCCAGGAGAGCAGCGCTCATCATACAGAACAGTTTCTTGGGAAGACAAACACCATCACTCTACATGCCTCCCCCTTCCTCCTCCTTTCCCCCAGCTGATATTGCTGAGCATGACACCACATGTTGTGGGACACCCCTTTGGCCAGTCAGGGTCAACTGTCCTGGCTGCGTCCCCTCCCAGCTCCTTGTGCACCCTCAGCTTGCTTGCGGGCAGAGCAGCACCAGCTGCTGAAATGACGTAGACTCTGTGCAAGTTCTGCTCTGCAACAACTGATCAAGGTGTGTTATCACCACTGTTTTCATCAAAAATCCAAGCCACAGCATTGTGTGAACCTCTACAAAGATAATTAACTGTCCCAGCTAAAAACCACCAAGGCATATTGGTTAACGTAAGTTTACTTTTGCTTTGCTACATTACATTGTGCTGTATCCCAGAGCTAAACTTCAGTAAGAAAGGTTATGGCTCTTTTCAAGATGTTCTCCAACAGTTCCAGCATGAGGAACACACAGATCCATGTTTGTGCATGTGTTCCTGCACCATTCAGGATAACAGAACACAACAGTTGAACATCTGTGGCTTATCTGAAGGGCTTTGTATCTATTGCACTGTATCTTAAAAAAAGAAGGAAAACAAGAGAATTGGATGAGCAAAGGTAGTAGAAGTAAGCATTTTTTCTCTACTCTTTTTAGTGCAGAAAATTGCTGATGTCCTAGGAAATGAACCGATTCATGTCAGGGCACTGTAATGTTCTAGGTAAACTGTGTGAACTTTTAACCTATGAACTTATCTTTTTGGAAGACGACCTTTTGACAAATGTTTGATTTTTGTTTTTTTATTTTTCTAATAATGGATCATCCATTATTTTTTATTTTAATTTACTTCTGTTTGTAGCCTGTAATAGCCCCAAATCATTTATCACTGTAAGTATGCATGGCAGCTGTAGGCTGGATGTAGCTTGCAGCTTCATTTCCTATAGCAACTCCTCATGTTGCTACTGGAGAATATTAGGATTATATTTATTGTGTGACTTCAAGACACGTTTGAGGAGTCTGTTTAGCTTCTTGGGCTGCTAGTATTGGTATATTCTGAAAATATTCTAAAACTTATGGCAGTTGAAATTTCACCAGTTTGTATTTGAACTTTATCTTTTAGTAATTGAATTTATTTTTCAGCAGGCCCAGCAGAAGGTTTGGGAAAAATAATACAAAGATTTCCTCAGAAGGACTGGGAAGATACTCCTTTTCCACAGGGAATAGAGTTGGTAAGTTTGCACTACATTTCTTAATTTTTAGAACTTCTTTAACATGTAGTTAGAAGATGCGTTTGCCTTCACACAATAACATATTATTTATCTTGACAGGAAATGGAGACAAGTTATGCGAGTAAAGGGGATAGATAATGGCTTTTAGAATAATAATTTATTACTGTTCTTTACTTGTAAGTTGGTATTCCTAGAATACAGTAAGTCTGCTGCAAAGTTACAGTGTATTTATGTTTGGTTTGCGTCAATAAGTTTATCATTGACTACATTTTTTAAAAGCATCCTTCAGATTGCAGATGACTTTTCAAATGATTTTCAAATAAATAAAAATGTGTAATTGTATACTGTAAAATAAATAAATAAAAATAACATCATGATTAATTGGCTTCATTATAATGGTTGGTCTTTACCCAGTACTCTGTCCTGAACAGATAGCGTAAGGAGTGCTAAGGAAAACTGTGCTGAACAAGACTGGCATATGGTGATCTATTTTAAATACTCCTTGTGATAATTCATTCTTTCCTTCCCTTGGTCTGATGATGTGAGATGCAATGTGTAGGTTTATCTTATTCATCGAGGTCAGGCATTCATTAGGTACACGCCCCTAAGAAGTCCTGCAGAGAAATGAAATATGTGGTCATACACTGCAAATTAGGTTTCTGAGAAGTCAGAGTGAAACTTACTGCTGTGAACTTAGGAACTTCTGGGACAGGATGAGCTAGGGAAGGAGATGGCCTGTAGGAAGTGTTGCAATAGAAGTCTTTGCACTGCAGGACAAAATCGGCTGCAGAGGACAAAGGCACTGATGCTTCATTAAACTTATTACACAGATATAGCAGACATAGCGAGCTTTTATTGATATGATACCTTTCACGTGCTGTTTAGCTAGCTCACAGAGTCATGCCTTTGGTTATGTCTTCTCCTGTGTAAGGAGGAAAGGGCATCTTGGTGTTTAATGCTTGCGCCTGCTCTTATATGGTAGAGGTTTGTGTTCATTGTGTGCTGGTGTACACGACTGGCTGCTCGTTTTAAGTTTCTGGCTGTGGTTTAAGTTTCTTCATAGTCAAGCACAATCCTTATGTTCTGGGGGAATGTCATACATTAATTACTGGTGTAAGCATTATTTCCGATGCACGTGATGGATAGTTACAGTGCTTGTGGTACACTTGCATAATACTACATTTAGCAATGTAGTGCTGTGCTGAAACAATGGAAGCTCCTGCTTTCTCTGGAGTATTTCTACTACTGTTACAACATTATACCACTATGTATAGCAATTGTTGTTTACTTTGGCTGGGAGCTGTCGTCTTAGTACATGCCTAGCCAGTGTATGCTCAATGAGTACCGAGTTCAGATAAGTGAGTGTTTTACACAGTACACACACTTGCAGATCTTTAGAAGAAAAATAAGGCCTAGGCGTTTTTTGTTCATTTCTAAACCACTGTGGTTGAACTATGTTCAACCACTACGGTTGAACTAGGTGGTGTGATCTTGCCTTAAACAACTGCAAGCATCTGAAGCATACTAAGGTGTTTTTTTTTTTTTTTATCATAAATTACCAATTTCAAAGTAACACAGCTCGTTTACAATGATGTTTTGAAATAAACGAGCACAGTTTTACTTAAAGCAGTGAAGCTACTTCATACTGTATCTGTACCCAAATGACTCAGTAAGCAAAGTCTTTGATGATTTAAAGTTCCCAAGTAAAACAAAATCTAGCTACCTAAAAGTTAAGGACATCTGTTCCGCTAGTCTGTACAATTATTCAAGTTTTGAATTGCTATCCAAACTTGGTAATAAAATTTTATTTAATTAAGATTGAAGAGATATTGCAAAGGTCATGTACTAAAGTAAATCATTTGTGAGAGTCAGATACTGGCAGGATGTTATGTTCAAGTTTTTGGCTAAGTGTAGCATGAATCAGCATTGGTAGAAAGGAACGAAGAAACACTGTGTTACAACTTTCTGCTTGTCCTCTTAAGGACAACATTAATATCATCAAGTTGCTAACAGGCAAACCTGGAAAAAAAGGAGAAAGAAGGTAAAAACAGAATAGTTGACAACAATGTTTGAGAAAGAAGGTAGACATTTTTATGAATAGTACTTAGTTCTATGAAGAATTTGAGTTAAAATCCGTTAAGTGTGTTTCCTGCCCTTTGAATGAAGGATCTTTGTGGAATTGCATGGTTTCTCTAAATGGGAAATGAAAACCAAAACAAAACAACAATGGCTTGTATTAAAAAAATAAAGTGTTATCCACTGTGTTTTCATGAAGGGAAAAAAAGGTCAAAGCTTTTCATGTCTAATGTTAGGGTTGAAGGAGGAATTTTATTTTTGAGGTTTAAGCTAGTTCTTCTACCATGAATCATTGAGACTGTTGACTGATAATTGTGGTCATCCCCCACCTCCCCGGGTGTTTTATGCAGTGTATTATTTGTGAGGTTGGACACTGAATGTCTAAGTTACTTGGACAAATAATGTACGTCAAATCAGATAATTCATCATGGCAGCTAATGGATGATGTGATTTAATACCTTTTCCATTCATGTTGTTAATGGTATTCTTTGAAACAAGGGGCACAGAAATCTCAGAGAAGACCTATGCCCCTACTCACTCCCCAAGTTTTAGTACTTTAACATGGAAAATGCCCTTTTAGAACCCTAGTGATCAGCACAGCTTGTGGAGATGCAGTTTGCCCAAGCTCACCCAAAAACTAATAGACAAAATCCTCCAAGATATGGAGGGCTCTTCTGTCCCCACAACCCTGCATATACCCCCAAGTGACTCCAGTTTGGCCGGATTTCTGAGACCTGAATAAAGTCAATGTAGAAAACAGAGTTGTTCATTCACTGTATTTGTCGTTCAGTTAATTTGACATAGATATGGTGAAAATTGGGTTGCTATAAAACGTAACTGCAGTTTAAACTTTCCTGAAGTGTATTACATTTGGTGCGTGTATATTCATATGAAGTATCAAGAGTGTTACTTAAACTGTTTCTATTTTTATATGTGCTGTGTGTTAGAAACATCCTGGTTTTGTTTAACATAAGCGTAAATTCTGAAATAAACACATTGTCCAAAATTCAACAGAAATACACTTTAAGAAATTTTATTGAAGTCAAGAGTTTGAATTTATCTTGGTAGATAAATTTTATGGTTTCTTCTTGTCACTGGTAAGTGAGCAAAGCTATGACAGTATTCAACAGGTCTTGGTCGGTGTGTTTTTAATAGAGCTTCTACCTGTCTGCATCTCATAAAATGACCTAACGGTACATATGTTCAGGTATCCTTCGCCATAATTTGTTTTGGAGAAGTTGTTTCAGCTTTACACAAATAGACCTTAAGTTTAAAAATAACTCTAAAATCAAGAGAGAGAGACATGGGCTTTATATTAGCATGGTCAAACTTGTTCTCTCTTGTAGAAAGAATCTTTGAGAGCGTATGTTTGCATCAGTTGGCTTTACATTTCTGCATATTTTTCTTATTTATAAGCCAATTTTAATTCTGTTATAAACCTTTCTAGTCATCTTAATTAGTAATACATCAAAGAAGGAAGCTTTGATATGTAGTGTTACAATGTATACTTGCATACCTTGGTGTGCAGTGTCACCGTGTATACTTGTTTTGGTCAGAGGGCTAAATTACCTAAACTGCATGTCATTTGCATTACTCAGAGTTAGGAGGATAATGCTAATTAGGCCAATGAAAGTTACACTTGGAAATAGATTCATTGTCTAAAATTGGATACAGTATATTTGCAGTTTGTGAGTAAAGGGAAGAAAATTTCCCTAACCGTTAGTAGAGCTATCAGTTATTCATAATTTTAATTTCAGACATAGGCAAGTAGACAACTGAACATACATTTCTATACAAGCCAATAGCCTATCCAAATAACTACTTACAATTACATCTTATAATTTAAATTATAAAAAATTTATATACTTTTTTCCTTTGGAGAAAGGCATTACACGCATTATGATGCAAAGAAAAATGCTTCTGAAGAAAGACTGTGTGCATTCCCTTGAGAGCAAGCAGGATGCTTGCCTCCTCTTAGAGGAGGAGTTGATGTTGGTATGAGCATACTATGCACTGGTGTTGATTTCAGCATTTCTAGATGTTTAAGCAGCTTCAGATATGAGCTCTTAACTGTACATGAAATATGTCTTTTATGAAGTACTGGATTCAGCTGCCAGATTCCAACTAACCTGAGACTTGGAATATGAGAAAAAAAAATAATCAAATGAGTGTAAGGAAAGGTGTTTTTGAATTTTCAAAGCATGTCTGAATTTTGACTGACCTAAAAGATCTCAATCTTTTGACAAAACCATCTTTGGAGTCCTGTACAGCTTTCTACTTCACAAGGATGTACAGTTCTTAAGAGTGACTAGCAGCTATACCTCTGAGATCTTACGCAGATACACAATGCTGTTAGAGCTTCACAGCGGGGACAGGGGAGAAGAAAGCTATCAAATCAAAACAAAGAAACAAACAAAAACAAAAAATCAACCACCTAATTTGTCTTCATGGTTGTGATGTAAAACAGAGTTGCTATCAGTCAATTGAAGACATTTTAAGGTAAAACAGATCTTAAAGTAGCGATTGCCTAAACTTCTAGAGATTTACGACAGAGTGTCTCTGAAAATCATAGAATCATTAGACATTGCTACAGAAGAGATACTCTTAAAATTCAAGTGCTAATCATTTAGTGTTATTTTTGTTTTACTGCTTTGGTATAATGCTTGTTTTCTGAAAAAAAAAAAAAAAAAAAAAAAAATCTGATACCTGAACATTTTACCTATATTTTAAATAAGGCATAAGGGAGAAACTGGGTTGCAAATGAGCCAGCTACAGCCTGAAGTGATTAAAGTTTTAAGGGGGTTAATCTTTAAATGCTTCAGTCTTAACTCACTGATCTGCAGGCCAATTTTTCTGCAACATTAATGCTTTTAAGAACCTGAATAAAGGCTTGTCTGCAGTGTCTGCTTAACCTTCAGTGAACTTTATCAGCTCTAGATATTTTGGTTTTGATTTTTTTTTTCCCTCTTTCCTCTCAGATTTTTTTTTTTAGCTTTCAAAAATCATTGTGTATATAATTATTTAATGAACAACTACATCACAGAACTTAAGGTAGTATTTCTAAATGCATTGCAGTTTTCTTTCCTTCTCATTGTCTTGCAGCACTGGTGCTTTCAGCAGTGTAGTAGAAAACAGATGATCACAAAAGTACAGCTAACATTTTTATTGGAGTTTTATTATGGACTCAGTTTATATTCCTTTAACTTGTCTATGTTAGCCTCCAGTGGAAATCTTACAGTGCCATAAATGTGTTGTGTTTTACAGCAGTGTCTCTGCTGTGCTGTAAAATAGTTATATTCAGGTTTTAGAATCCCACTACTCTTACTGATTGGACTGTAACTTCTGGATTTTGTAGATTAGCGGGGTAAAGTAATTTGATATTGAAATCTAAGGACTTGCAAGTAGTCCTTGTGTAGCAAAACTTGGTCCTACTTGACAAAATACCATGAAAAGATGCAATGAAAATGTTTGATCCATTTTTTTCATTTGTCAACAAACTGTAAAAACCAAATAAACAAGGAACGCACCATAACACAGGCAGCACTTTCAGTAAAAAACAGTTAAAATATTGAGGGAACACCTGTTTGGACATACTGTGTTCACAGGATGATTCTGATGTAGTCCCAAGTACACAGAAATGAATGCTGATGTATTTACGTGCACTCTAACATCCAGATCTGTTGTTACATGTAAGTCCTGTTTTCCATCTGCTTCTTGTGCTGTATGCACTTGACCTTGTCTAAGTGGTATACAGGTGTCAGCATTTCCTCGTCCTTTGTTTTTGCAAACAAGAGTGTTGTGCATGTTGAGCTAATCACAAACCAAGGAAGTTTAACTTTTTGAAAAAGTGAATGCTGCTCTGAGTTGGCCAGGTTGGATATAAGAAGACTTCAGATAAGTAAGAGACTACTGCAGAAGGGAAGAGAATGAACTGTTGTCCTTATTTTTTGAAAATAAGGTGAGTAATAGCATATGGATACTATAGCAAAGAAAATGTAGTGTAAATAGTAGGAAACATTTAAATAGAGCTTATAATAAAAATTTTGGTCAGTATTCATTTTTGATCTCAGAAAATATCTGGGAGGAATGACTTCTGTGAGGTTAATAGTGAGGCATGAAAGCAGAGTAGCCTGCATTCTGAGGTTCTTTTTTGATTTGTTAATCTGGAGGCTTTGGATCTCTGTCCATCTGCTTGTTTGCTCCCTCTGCAGAGAGGGGCAGTGGTAACAAGCAGGTGTTTCCTCTAGAACTTTTTCCTTGCTGGCCAGAATTCTTTTTGTCACTGTCAGATCAGGTTCCTGTACCTATCTCATAGGAAGATAGAAAATTAAAATTAGAAAAATGTGACAATACAGCAGGACATTGAAGTGAAATGCCTCAGAATCACGTAACAACTTGTTGTTTAAAATTTGCATGTCTTGTAAGAAATTGGATTTTTTTATTATTTTTTTAAAGCTTGACATGCTGTAATTTTTGCATCTTTGGACTGAAATTTCTGTTTGTATTTTTTTTTCCCCTGTGTGTTTGTACAGTGAGCTGAGAATTTGTGTGATTTCAGAGAGAGACAGAAAGCAAGACTTGTCTGCTGAATTCATAACTATATATTCAGTTGTCACAGAGCTGTCCTTTCTAGGGTTTTGTGGAGGAGCAGAGAGGCAGATAATGTGCATCTAATCAAATACAGTCTTATTGGGCTGAATACAAGATTGTGAAATTTGAACTGGGTCATTGAATGTGTTCTGGAAATCCAAAAATAATTTATCTGTGAAGTTGATTCATATGAATATAAATCAGTTTGGAATGTTTTCTAATAGTTCAAGAAAACAGAGTAATGGAAAATAACCTTACTTTATGTTTTTCTAAATAATTTTTGTAATGGATTGTATTTTGTTAAAACTGATTGTGTTGGTTCTAAGAGTTTCTAATCCATAGTACTTATAAATTGGGATCCTTCTCTCAGTTTGATCAACTTTTTAATTTTAACTTTTTATGTCAATTCTGTTACATTTGATGCAGGTTTCTTCTGACTTAAATCATTTGGGCAATTTTAAAGATTGGCTTCTTCAACTTCAAAAATGTTTGTGGTACCTTTATACGGTGTGAGTGATTATTTATATTGTGTTATAAAAGGTGTATTTCAGTTGTGTTCATTTAAAAAATAATTAAAGCAAGTGACAGATTTTAAGTAGTTGAAAGACTTTCCAATTTGGCGTATTCTGTGTGCTGCAGCTCACTGTTAGCCCTTGTATTATTCAATTAGAAGCCAAACCGGTATTTGTACAGAGACTTTTTACTGTTCCCAATTTATTTAACCCCTGGTTTTAATTTCTAGACAGGGCAGAGCAGTTGAGTGCTCTAAATGTACACATGACACCTTTACCTGTGCAGACTTGGGGAGAAAGCTGACTTGAGCTGTTCAGCGCCTCACAGAGACTGTGCCATGTAGAGCCCTAGGGAAAGGACTTGGAGGCTTATTTCTTTTTCCTTTTTTTTTTTTTTTTTTTTCTTTCAAAAGTACCTCCACTAACTTGAATTCGACTGCTTTTGATACTTAAAAATCCTGAGGCTGGTGACATTGGTTTGTTCGGTTATAAAGCAAAGACTACTTAGTACTATTTCAGTATGGCACGTAGGTGCCAGCTTTTGAATAATTGCATGGAATTGGCAAAAACGTGTACAGATCTTTCAGTTTTATTGTACGGCATTTTATACTCTAGTTCTGTTTTGTCCATTACCTCACAACTTACAGAATCTGGTATTTGTAGATAGAAAAAGGACAACCTTATGAATTAACTTGTAGGTTTGAAGATTTAAAAGAAGCTAAGCTATTTAGATGGCCTTCCTCCTATATTATTCTGTACTAATTTCTGGTACGGTCTAACCTCTGGGATCTATATGCACATTTATAATGAAGTGTTTATTTCAGTAGGATTTGGTAAATAGCTGCAAGAATAATGAAGATAGCTCCTTATTTTAAGTAAAAGTTGATAAGCTAATTTTATGGAGTTCACTTTTGATCATAGTAAAGTACGAGTGAAGCCATAAGCATGGCTTCTTAATAGTGAATTTTGAGTCTCAAATCAATATTGTAGAACCTGTAATTTTGTTATTAGTTTACCTGAGCTTTTCCTAGCACTAACTTTTCTTCTACCTTCATTGGGTTGTGAATGTCAGATACAAAACAGTGTAGGACAACCCCCTTAGAAGTGGTGGATTTCTAAGATGAGTGTGTTAATGATACGGTTTGATCTGTAAAGTGATATGGCCTTATTTAGTGTTGCTAAAAGAGACCTATCTGACCTGTGTTTAGTTACAGAGTCTTTAGGTTCTTCAGGGATTTGCTGTCAAAGGATTGTTTGATGAGGTGCATTTATTTAGCTGTAATGGACACTAGGATAAACTAGAAGATAATTTATTTCTGTATCAACAGTAGAGCAATAAATTAAGCATTTGAACCGGTATATAGTATGGTTCTCTGAATCTTCAGCTTTCACAGGTTTGGAGATAAGGCAGTTCAGACTTCAGCTGAAGTCAGTGTTATTTGTATGGTGATCTCTTTAAGGTTTGCAGTTCTTTCTCAGCTTGCAACTTAGTAAATCAGAGCTGCAGAGTGAACCTAGACAAAGGGGAGGAACAATGGTACCCAAATCTTCTTTTGAATGACTTTTGGAACTCAAGGGTAGGGCTTCCCTGGCAGTATATGGCAAATCTTGTTATTCCTAATGCAAGTTGAGAAGATATAGGAGATAGGACATCACGTTTCACCTCACCTTCTCTGTGGACACGTGCAAGTGTCCATAATCAAACAATCTGTGTTTTGATCTAACTCTTACCGTTACCCGATTCCTTTATTTATGTATCTGCATACATTATATTTATGTATCTGCATGCTCTGCATGTTTCCATAATATTAAAATACTGCAGTACTGATCTCCATTTTGCGTTACATCGGGGGGGGGGGGAAGAACAAAAAAGAAGAACAAAACCCCAAACCAAAAATCCTCTGCATATTTAAAACAGAAACTTGATCATTATATGGCGTTCCTGAAGTGATTTTTTCCCCATATTCTTTGATTTGTGTATCAAACGAAGGTACTATTGTTCTTTTTGAAGCAACTATTCTGTCTAGATTTTGTCATAAAGATGTCCTAAAACTGTTGCTCATCTTTTTCTTGCACTGGCTGGTTTCTTAATGAGAAACCATCTTTTATTTATGTCAACAAAAGGAGATATAAAAAATAGATCACACTCAGTTACTTAATAGGTTTTCAGTTTTCCTCAAGTCAAAAATGTCTTTGTTCTTTTTCTGTTGAAAGAACACATGTTCTGACATGAGTCTTTGCAAAGTTACATTCACTAAAGCAACCAATATATGCATAAAATTAGGAATAAAACAATGCAATAAATAGTGGGCAATAATACATCCCTCCCCCTGTAAAATGGTCTACTTACCAAGCTGCTAATATTCCTGTTGTTATTCAGTAATAAATTGTGAGGAGTTAATGTAAAAGCTGGCTTCCTGCTTTTTTACTTCCGTGATTTCAGAATTTAACAGTTAAGTCCTTTACCTAAGTAAAGGTAATTAAATTCAAGCCCATGGTAGCGTCTCTCTAAATAAACTGTGATGGGGCAAACTCAGAGTATGTGATCACTTTGCAATATACTGTGCCAGTCTACACATTGGATTTTAATTGAGCAAATATGATGTTAGTATTAAAAATGCCCAATTAAATTATGATTCTGTTGCTTTATCTTAGGCTCACTTGGGAGCTCAGGAAACAATTAATTCTTCTAAAAAATACAAATTCAGTCTAAGAGAGGGTATCTACTTTTGTAATTTACTACAAAAATCTACTTTATAATGTAATATTGTGAAAGCTAGCACAAGTCCACTTCTCCAAATGGTATATACAAGATCATCCTCTGTTCATTTTTCAGCTGTAAAAGTTGTAAAGCTGTAACCCTACAGCATGTAGAAGAGAGATGTTCATTAAAGTAATGGCTTCTAAGTTTTGAATGAATAACGAATTAGATTTAATACCAAAATAGTGGGATAAGAAGTAGGTACTAAAGTTACAGAGTGCATTTGTGACCTCAGTATTTTTTAACATTCTTTGAATTCCAGATTTGTCTGCTTCTCGGCATCACCTCATGATTATTTGCTATAACTGCATACCAGAAAAGCTTATTTCACAATGATTTTCCTTCATTCTAGACCAGTAATATACTTGTAGAGACTTGTTGGCATTTGCAATTTTTAAGATTTGTTAGACCATTTTCATATCAGTTTCACGTCGTGTATATTGAATTTGATCTCTGCCTCTCAAATAATAGAGAAATGGGCAAGACCTCTTGAAAAGGGGTGTGGGGTGTGGTGGGAGGAGAGTACATTTTCCTCCCCCAGATTTAGGCATCTTGCTGGTATGACCAAGATGTTTTAGCAGCAGTAACTTCTGTATTAGAAGCTTTTAAGCATCCACAGCAAGCTGTATTTACCCCGAGAAACAAAAATTGCATAGAAAAATCAGTTGTTGCTAAATTGTTTACATGAGTGCACAAACAGAGCTTTCTGTTTTAAAATTCAAGATTTGTTTCTTGTTCCACTTTGATCAGTAGTATTACTTAAAATGTTCTGGTCATTTCATGTTTGAATGTCTTTAATCTAAAAGATTAGCAGCATTTCCAATTGTGTAGTTGGAAAACTGTTTTGGAATATTGTAATAAATAAATACCTACTGTTTTCTTTGTTCTTGGGTAATACAACTGTGTAAATTTGACATGAAATGGGAAACAGTTTCCAATTTATATAACTGAAGAGATATAAAATGAACAGAGATACATTAAATAACAATCTTCTTGTCAAGACTGATTAGGCTTGAGGCATTTTAGATGTTAGTTTTTTGTAATAGTATGCCTCAGATGAAGAAAATAAGTGGTTGAGTTATTTTCAGTATGCCCGAGAAATCATATAGTAGTCATAAATTCTATGGAATCATATGTGGTTAATGAATATTTCAGTACGTTTCAATTGAGTTTAAAATGAAGGCATATCAATGTTCAATTTTGTTTATTCTGGCCTGCTACAAACATACTTTTTTTTGTACTTGGTGTGGAAAAGGTCGAGTAGTTACTTTTCAGTTAAGTGTTCAATAATACATTTTCCCAGATGTTCAAGTTTAATTCCAAGGTGAATAAATATTAACAATAAAGGATTAACAATTAACAATTAAGGAAAATAAAACAATATCTGGTCTTGTGCTGACATTGGCTTTAGACTGCAAGCAGTATGGTGGTATTGTGGAAGAGTTCAGCTAAAACCACTTAACTCTTCAGTTTCTGAGTTCAAACTGAGTTAATAGAGGAAATTGAAGAGGGCCAATTTTATTAAATTGCTTCTTAGTTTGTTAAAATTGAAAGGCAGATACAGTTTAACCAAAGAAACTGAGCCTGCTTAAAGGTTTTTTTTAGCTGCACATCTTTCAAAACTCACCTTTAAGCTTGCAAGAATTCTTCAGAGTTGCAGAAAATAAGAGATTTCCCTGTACTCTTCATTCATTTTTTTTTTTTTTTAACTTTTTTTTGTAGGAACTATGAGTGCATTACATAAGTAATTTTTAAAGTTTTTTCTTCTGTTTGTAATTTGATGGTAGTAAAAACAATTTTGTTAAAATGGTTACCCAAGCAGGAACATTCTTTGTCATGTTTTATGTGTTTTTTTTTTTTTTTTTTTCCTTTTTTTCTGATGAAACCTTTTGAGATTATCACCCTGTAAGTAGGCACCTATTCTAAGTATCCTCAGTTAATTTGTTAAATGCATAGATGTGATCTGTACTGAAGCATTTTAGGGTGTGTAGTATGGGATAATAGTGACATACTTCATGTATTATTAACTATTAAGGTGTGTCATTATTACAGCATATGCACACCCTATTCTGCCTTACTGCTTAAATATGATAAGCTTATAAGCTTTCCTTTTAAAGTATTAATTTACTGTGATGAGTTGGGTAATAGGATATTTATGTACATTATTTTACCTATTATGGATGATACTTGCATGTGGGTTGCAAAAGCAGTGCTGCAGTGGAATCCGTAATTAAATTGAAAAAAGGGATTGAACTTAGTCGTGGTTTCTGAAGAGTATTCAAAGAAATAAACTTAATGGCTCTTAGCTCTTCCAATTATCAATTTTAAGGGTGGCAGAAAACATACCTTTTCAATCTTGGTTTTCTAGTATTTTGTGTCTTACACTGTATGAAGTATAAATGGATTGATCCTAACTCTGAGTTATTTAGCATTTTGTTTTAATACCATTTATTCTCTGCCTTAGGTTTTTTTCCTTTGAGGTGTGGGATTGGAATTGCTCTCTATGCCAGAATTGATCCAGTATAAGAGAAGACCACACAACTGTAGCTTCTATCTAGAAAGAGGTGAACAGGGAGGACTAAGTTATATAGCAGGGAGAACTAAGTTATATCAGACCCCATAGGAGAGAGTACAGAAAAGATGTGTGCTGTCGTTCTACTGAGACAGTGTTAGGGTGACTTGTTTAAATTTCAAGTTGTAGAAACTGTAGTCGGCTTTTTGCAAAGTTCTTACTAGATATACAAGCAGAACCTTCTATTTCCCTATTTTTTCCTTCTATTTCTATTTTTTATTATGTGCTTTATTGCTACAGGGCCCATATCAATGTTGGAAATCTGTGTTTTAAACATCAGTTTTAGCAGTGTAACAGGTAAGTGAGTGTAGATATATTAATTCTGCCACAACTAGGAACATTATGCTACAAAGAAGCTGAGCTACTTTCCATAGGTCAAACAAGGTTTATGGGAAAGTGCTGTAAGGAAAGTTTTGCGTTTGTGAGACTCCTGGAATAATTGCACTGAACAGCAATGGATATCCAGGATCAGAAGAGAAGTCTGTCAGGTATATTGTCCAAAAACGATCAAGAATTGGCACTAGGTAGTTTGGGAAGGCATGCAAGGTATCATGAGATGGCACACTGTTGCTTCTTTTTATATATAATGGCATATGCTGGTCTAATTTTAAGCAATTGGTAGTAGGAAGTGAAAACTGTGATCAATAACTAACTTTGTGTTTTGTTCATTTGGAACTCTTGGAATACCACTCTCCCCATTCCTGGTGATTTGATTTGAATTTAGTTTTTGTTTTCTGAAATAGATATCTTTTGCTCCAAAATACAGGTTTGTTGTGGGAGCTTCCCCAGACATCTCCCCACTATTTCTGAATATAGAAAATTCTTACTGTTTTGGGGGGGTTCTAGCTAAGGCTTTCTTGAGCGATCATCTTTCCTTTAGTCATCCACTCTTCTTACCAGTTTTTACAAACTTTATACTTGTGATGTATTTTGAAATCTTTTCATTAGTCAGTATGCTTTTTATTTTATTCCTCAGCAAGCTTCACCACCAGATTTGTTGATTAGCTCTGTTGGTAATTTTACACTTCATTTGCCAGTGTTGGAGAGTTTGTGCTCATTTTTACTTTCCTCAACTGGGATGAGTTTTTTGTTTTGTTTTGTTTTTGACATTCCTACTGTTATCAAAAAATAAGTCTGGTTGCTGTATGATAGCAGGAAAATCAGCTTTTCTGAAAATACGTAGACTGTCAGATCCTTTAGAATAGGATTCCATGGGCATCTCATGTAATGTGCTCTGACATCAGTAGACTTCACAAACTCATCACTGTTTTTTGGGGCTGGTCAAATCTTTGTGAGTTTTGTCACAATGACATGCCACAAACAAAGCTGCTACATGTTATTGCTGTTATTTGTTATATTCCCACTCCCCTGGCTTTGGAGTCTGCTTGTCCTACAACCTGGGATCATTGCTACGAGATTGTTTTGTGCTGCTTTGTTGGCCCAGCCTGGCCTGAAGGGCCTGCTGCTTTCCTGGCAGAGAAGCAGCTGCATCATATTTGGAGGGGCAGTGCCTTGGGCCTAGCTCAACAAGGGAGCTGCATGGGCCACCTCCTTGTGGCTTGGGATGTGACAGGAGGAAGGAAGACAAATTGGTTAGTCTGGGTGCTGATCTTTCAGCTTTTTCATACTTACTGTCAAATTTTTCTTTTCAATTGATATTTGATGCAAGAACATCTAATAAATGTTTAAAAGTTGAGAAGAATGCTTTTAATGAGTTTTACCAAACAAGCATTTTGACTCTGAAATTTCCAACCAAGTTGCCAAGAGTGTGCTTTCATGAAAGCACGTGGCCAGCTTGCTCGTGTTCATTTGGAACAGAGCTTTGAAGCTCGTGGTGTTTATCACTGCTTGAATTTTCCTTGCGGTGAACTGTTTTGAAATTTCCATAACAAATCTCCTGTTTGCGATTATTTCCTCTTTGAAATTAATTTGTGTATATTTTCACTGCACAGTAAAGAAATAAAAATGCAAACAGTATATTTGTTTTTGTGTGTACGACTTGTTTACCAGAGTCACATTATTGGAAGTGGTCCTTGAACATATTCTATATGACGTCCTAAGCAGGGGGGAAGGAAAGCCCCCTACAATAGGTATGTCTGAAACCAACCAACATATTGAAGCAGAAGAATATATATGTGTTTGTCTTCCTGCAATTGACTTGAATGTCAGGGGCTGTAAGTGTTGAATTTTCCTGATTAAGTCCCTTTCTTCCCTTTTGTGAGAGTCAGACTTGAAGAGAGAAAACAATTCAGGTCAGTCATCTTCGCTGAGGAACCTGAATAAGATGCTCGGATGCTCCTCTCACTAGGAGGGAGAAGGATTAAAGCCACACATCCTCCAGTCTTGACCAAAGTGGGTATTACTGAGACCCATGAATTAGACTAGTCTTGATTTTTCAATCAATGTTATACTGACTGGCTTTACTTTGATAGGAAAATGAAAAGATTTTACTTAACAGCTATACCAGTACTTACAGAACACCTTACCTTACTTGTGGCACTTGTGGACTTTTTTTCTTTTTTTAAATAAAAAATAAAAAAATTCAGGCTCCAATTCCAATGCTATATCCCATAAATTTTGCACAGGACTGCAATTCTCAAGTGATATTTTCTGTTATAGTAAACATTACTAATGATCTAATCTAGAAAAGAATTATAATGCTTGAGGTCATGAACCTAATCCTTGGAAGCGCCATGGGTCGTAATTAGAGATGAGTTTAGTCAGTGTGATTGTTTTTATTTTACATATATTCATATAAATAATCAGTTTTTTCAAATATATATATTTTTAGAATTTCTGGATAGTGAAAGAGAGGGTGACTTCCAGAGCTTCATTGCATTTCTATGGTGGCTTTTAAAATGCCTGTGTATAAGTATTTTCATAGTTTAAATTGAAACTAAGCAAAAATGCGTGGAGTGATGCTTAGTAACTTTTGTCTTACATATACTGGCTATCTCAGTACAGGTTATTCACTTTAAAGAATACAAGAATGTATTCCCCTTTTAGTAATGCAGTCTTTGCCATATTTTAAATCAAATTAGTCATGATCTTAAACAGAATTTAGGAACAAGCTTTGTGTAATACTTTGTTGAGGAGAGGGGCAAGAAGCTTGTTAAAGTCCATTAAATGTTGACATACATTTCCACAACAATTTGTGAGTACTTTTGTGTGGACTTAGTGGAAATGATGAAACAGAATATTTTTCTTAGATTTTTTTTCTCTTTTTAGCTGGCTATATTCCTTTTTTATTCATTTTTTTGAGATTTTCCTTTACTAAGAAATCTATTTTTATATTAGGGAAAAAAAACAAACACAAAAAACTAACAACCTGCTGTCTCTGGAAATAATTAGTTTAGATGAGACATTAGGATTATGCATAAATATGAACACTTTAATTTTTCCTAACCTTTAACATTTGATAATATGATAACTTCCTCTGTATATGATTTCTAACATTAGTTTTGCAAGTTTAGACTTAGAAGGCCTCATGCAAGTTGGTAATGAGTTCTGCTTGCACATTTGTATAGAACGTAGTGCAAGCATGCATGACTATAACATTTTATTGTGTTGTGCCTTAGTGTTTTGTTTTGATGTTGGGATTAAAGGAAAATATTTAGTGAAGTATTTAGCATCTGAAGTTATTTTTGCTGTCTCATTTTGAGTATCTAACCCTTGGCGCTCCGGACTGTCCTTGTTGAAGTGAATTGACATTGAAGAACCCATCTGTTAGAATAACCAGTAGAAGCTGGTTCACATCAGTTGCATGAAGAAACCACAAGTATCTGGCTCCAGCAAATACTGGAATCTGATACTGGAAGATACTATCTAGCGGATACTAGATTGAGCAGTCACAAAAAAAGCAGTGCTTCAGTCAATTTTCCTTTTCTTTTTTTCCCTTTACTCTGAAGTAAAAGTCTCTGTTAATTCTTAATGTTGCACAAAGATGTATTTTAAGTACTTAAACGTATTCTGTGATTTCACTTCAGGAAGAGCATTATACAATGTATGATTTGCAAGTCCAGGGATTTTTTTATGAATTTATTTTTTACTGCTTTTATGTGAGAGATGGTAATATTTAACCACCTTTATTATTACACTTTTGGTTAAAAGTACCTTTCTGTTTTCTTTATGCTGAGATACATAACTTCCTACTACAACTGAGAGTAATGAAGCTAAGGAATGCTGCCTTGGCTCGACCACTTGTAGTCCCTCAGTCACATTCTCTGCAGTCTGCCTGGTGCATTGGATGCTGGAGTGGAGACAAGGAATTGCACTGTGGTCCAGCTGCAGCCTCTTTCCACCACCTGAACTTTCTTCCTCCTGGTCTCTTACCCTATCCCACTAATCAGTTTAAAAAATAATGACGGTGGGGGAAATTAAGCAGTTGGTAAGCTATTACTTGTTTCTTGTGAATAATATTTTGACAATCATTGCTTAATATGTTGGATAAGCATCCTTTTTTATCTTGCATGCAGAGAGGGAGGTTATCCTGAAGAAAAAGCAGGAGATACTCAAGGGTATATATAATATAGCAGTCCTTTAGGAAAGAAGCCAAAATACAGTGGATGTGAGAAACAAATAATTGCCTCAACATTAGAGGTCATCTGTTTGTGTGCAAGAGAATTTTTATTGGTAGGAGGTTTGCAATTTGACCATCATCATACTTACTGTTCTTTCAGCTTACAGCTGAGAAGGTGAGGTGACATCACCTTATTATACACTATATTCAAAAGTGAAGAGAGCTCTCAAATCTTTCTGTCCCCAGATTTAAAATAGTTTTAAATGACTGATTTGCTTAAAGTAAATGGATGTGTATGTATTTACACACACAAATGATGTATGTGTACATACAGACACACATGTATATACAAAAATAAAATCAGGGCTCACTGCAAGATATTTTTTTCAGGTGTTTACTGAGTCTTTGCAAGTGATTGCTCCTACAGATCAAATTTCAGAGGTGGAATTTTAGAAATTTTCTAATTCCATCTGTAACTTTAAATGTAACACGTAACTGCCTGATCTACTAGCTGTTCCATTAAGCACGTTCTATCAGTACTAATTTTACGGTATCCCATTTTTGAATAATCTCCATCCTTGAAGGCTTTCAAGACTGACTTGGTAAAGCCCTGAGCAGTCAGGTCTAAATTCAGGGTTTAGCCTACTTTGAGCAGGAGGCTGGACTTAGACCTCCTGAGGCACCTTCTTCCACAGGCCCTCCTGTGATCTGTACCATCTTGCCTGCAATACATGTGCCCAGCTTGGTGATGAGAACAAAGAACTCTGCAGTGGTATTACATCTAGATATCTGAATTAAAGCTGCATCCCACCTTGTCACAGATGGCTTTACAGAGTTAAAGACTATTGGTATAAAGAGAAGAGAATCCTTACTGAGGATTTTTTTTTTTTTTAAAAAAAAAAAAAAAAAAAAAGGCATGTGCTTTCCATTCTAAATTCTTCCCATTCCTGTGAAGTTCAGTGTAGCTTTACATTTCCATGTGTCTTGGGAAAAAACCTTTGGGGTCAAAGGAAAGTTTATTTAAATCATTGGTAAGTAAAGGAAAAAATGTTGTAGAAATCCATGTCTGATTTGAATTTAAACTACTTAAGTAGTTTGAGTTTGTAAGGTGAATTTATTTGCATTCAAGTATTTTGAATTTCCTTTGAAATCATTTATTGTTAATTTGTTGGCAATCCATGTGCAATTTTATGCATCTCTTCCTGATGCATATTTCCAATCTTAATTTTTAGTGAAAAGTCTAGAGTTGTAGAAATAGGAAAATATCAGTTGTAATTGTGCTGAGAGCAAACACTGATGTGAACTTTCCTGAGAACTTGAGGGACTTTTTGGTGAGATATAGTGTTTTTCCACAGTGAAGTTTTGTTTTGAAAACATTTCAGTTGGCATTTTCCTATATTTTTCAATTGTAGATTTTTAGAGAAAGAAGGGATGATATTCTGTATAAAAAAGTATGAAATAGTTCCTGGTACTGATATAAATTTATTGAATTTACAAAACTTTCTTTCTTTGGACGTCAGGCTCCTGTGTCATACTTAGTGACATATTTTATGGTAGGACTTTTAACCTTGGAATTTTAGTGGTTTGTTTGGGGAAAAGCTGTATATTGGAAAAGTATCTGGTAATTCAACTAGTTTTAGCTAGTTTGTCAGAGTTCGTGTGTGTGTGTGAATTATAGTAAAGCTGTCTGAAAAGAAAATGGGCTGTCTACATACTTACTTTAGTATCTTTTTAGGCTTGAAGTATTTTTAAACAGTTTTATTCAGTAAAAACATCTGCAAGTTTACTCTAGAACTTGTACTTTTACATAGCAGAGCAAATCAGTGATGTGTGTTTCTTATTACTTCAACTTCTATAGTCTAGAACTCATGCGAAACAGGACACAGTAATGTCCTAGATGCTGAAATGTATTTCCTAGTTAAAACTTGGAGTCCCGCGGGCCAGGGAGTTGCATTTGCCTTCGTTGAACACGATGAGGTTCCTGACAGAGTCCATTTCTGTGATCAGGACAGGACTGCTTCAGTAAGTCAGCTGTTCCCCTCCCTGTCCCAGCTGGTATCATCTGCATTTTTGGCACCTTCATGCCCAAGCATCAGCTGGCTCAGCTGGAACAGGACTAGAAAGTAGAATTGCAAAGAAGACCATATTGACAGATTTTACGTATTTCGATTTCTGAAGAAATCTTTTCTATATTTTAATATTTTATTACCTGCACAAATAGATACAGTTCTTCTCTTGCAGTCAGAGAAATGCAACTGATTGCAGATAAAATACTCTATTTGCGGTTGTAAACCGTTAATTTTTAATAACTTTTTTCATATGTATGTTAGCATTACCGGAATGAATATGTTGTTTCTCTTTGGCTTCATCCCATTAGCTACCTTAAAGGAAAAGTTTGCATTCAGACAATTGTTTCTCCCTCAGGCAATATCATTTTTTTCCATCTACTTTTGTATTTGCTCTTATTGATGCTTTTTTTAGTAGTCTGTAAGTATATAAGAATCCAAAAACAGTAAGTACATTGTCTGCTTGCCATTGCATTTTGATTTTTAATGTTTAGAGACAAAATAATGCAAGCACTGCATTGCAAAATGGCCTTACTGCAGCATGAGGTGGGCAGAGCTGAATCCCAGCATATACAGCTCATGGCATGACTGCATGGCTCACGCACATCTTGTGACTAATTCTGTATCCATAGCGGTGCATTCCAGCTCTCCTTGTGCTCCTCGCCCAGCATCACTGGAGTCCTTGCTCTGTGAAGGGGCTGTGGCTGCCCTTCTGCAGCTGACCGTAGGGAACAGCAGCTTCTTCAGCTGTACAGAGCTCATCCAGGGACTGCTGGTGTGACCTGTTAACAAAACCAAGTGCTCATTTCCAAATTCTCTTTTAGAGGATCTTGATGGAAATCAATGCATTTTTAAAGCAAAGCATTGACAAGATGCTGAAGTGTAATACAGGAGATAGGCCTGTTTATTAATTGCTACAAGGTTACCAACATTTTGATGTAATTAGCGACCTACTTCACAAGCCTCCACTTGAAAAAGATGTCTGAATATGACATTTCTGGAGAATGCAGATAGGCTGAAAATACATTTTGTCTTCTTAACCTTTAACAGGTATTGACAGGAAACTTGCATTTTACTGTGGAGTTGTTTTCAGTGCTCCATTGAATCACATGGTTTCTGTTTATTTCTCACAAAGAGAACCAAGTACACAATATATTGGTTTTAGTAATTGCTGTGCCTTGGCTTATACTATGTCAGCAGCATCTGTTTTATAGCAATGTGCGGTGTTTGTAGAAACTTGTACAAGAGGCTCTCTTCTGGCTCACCAGATCTCTGGTCAAAAGTTATTGGAGGCCTTGAAGCTCTTCCCTGTGCATCTGCTGTCAGCCCTATTGAGAAGCAGAGTACCTGCTTGGTTAACTCCAAGGTACCTTTCCTTATGATAAGCAATGCTGATCAGCTGATGTGTTTGGTAGGAATTTTGTAGGAGGATATGGATGTCTACAGAAAAATGCAGTGAAGGTAAAAATGGCAAACATCATGCTCAGTTGGTCTGAATGTTTTCATGCTGCTTTGTCCTTTCCTGGGAGGGTGAGCAAAGTTGTTCTTCCTTGTGCTCTGGGTGGGCTTTCTCATCCCTGCACTTGTATTGATTGTAATTTGTACACTTAAAATGTGAGAAACAGATGTTGCAAGAGCTGGACAAATAAATTATCATGCTTTATCACCTACTTATTTAATTTTCAGGAAAAGAAGCCCTTAAGCAATTCAGAAATTTGTTTCATGTCAGTGTGTGAACTTATTACTCATTTTCTAATCTCTTCCATCATAGAGGTCTAATTGTGGCCAATAGGCAAATTTTTCTTTAAACTTTTTAAATGCTTAAACAAGCCTACTGGGCAGAACAGTGTGATTTGTATTTTGCCTTTTAATTTCTTAGAACAATTTTTAATCACAGGTTAAATTTTGAACTCTGTTTAGATTATGAAACTCTATTAGTGTATTTTTATTATTTGTGTATATAATTTCAGGAAATGATGTGAAAGGTGAAGCCATCCATAATGTGTTGTACTTACCTACTATCTATATCATATGAAATTATTTTTAATAACTCATTTTTTGTGTTATTAAAATACTCAAAACTGAAGTGAATCAATCTACTGCAAGAGCTTTTCTAATTAAAATAACTGTTGGCAAAGTGTTTTCTCTATAAAAATGCTAAACATTAACTCTTTTCATCTTCAATATAAGTTTATTTTTGTGTTTACAAGGTGCCTAGTATAAGGTTCATGGGAAGTACTTTAGAAGATACATAGGTATCTTAAGTATACAAATTATTGAAATGTGGTTTTGTATCTTATAGCTGAAGTGTAATGAAACTGGTATTTTCCTCCAGTTGAAACCAAGTTGCTTAACGTACCATTCTGGAAAAAAAAAAAAAAAAGTTACTAAAATAGAAAGTGAAAATACCTGAATGGTTGTGTCCTATTAGTACTGGAAGATTAATTTGAATACAGAAAGGGAGTGCCTAGAGAAATTTAGGCTAAGACTGTTCTTAAAATGTGTGTATAAAGACAACGAGGTGGTGAATCTGAAGTTTATGTAAATTTATTTTTTTAAATCTGTTGTATTTCTGTGTTTTATTTCATTTTATGGCATGGCAAACCTGACCGGGCTTCACCAGATAGTTATGCATGGAGGTATTTATCTGACAGTGACTGCTTGACTTTTTAAACTCTTCTCATTGTTACAGCACAGTCCCAGCTGTAATGTGGAATGCAGTATGAGCTTCCGGGAAGTATCTGAACACAGCTTTAAAAAATGCCAAAATAGGAGTATCATCAGTTGGTGACTAAGGGTAACTGAGCTCAGCTTAGCAATTCTTTAATTCTTTTGTTTTCCTGTCCTGCAGTGAGATGTGGTCTTGGCAATGAGTCTTATGATAAAGGAAAAAGAGAGGTGAATGCTGCTAATAAAGCAGGAACTGCAGGAGGCTGTGTTTGTTTCTTTTACTTGTTTTGTAATGAAATCTGTTGTTACAGTGAATAAGCAAGAGGCAATGACATGCAGAATTGCACGTTCTAGTGAGATACTGACCTGCCAAGATTCCTTTCATTTACAACATACTCCACAACATACTCCAGGAAAAGCTTTTAACCAGAAGTGTCATGTTACCACTTAGTAAGCTGTTGTTAGAACAAGAGAATCCAGCATTTCTGAAACTGCAATTTGACATCGTGGTGTAAGAGGTTTTTGTGATTGTAATCAGAAGGGTTGCTTTGTTTAAGTAGTGTTGTAAAATTCAGTATTTTACTTTTTTTTTTTTTTTTTTTTTTTTTTTTTTAGTTACTGCACTATATACTACTTGCAGTATTTCCTCATGTTGTAACTAGCTTTTTTGTTACTGTTGTTTCTGAATTCGTTTCAGGTTCTCCACTTGTGAGAAGTGGTACCCATTATTTATGTCTTTGCACCTTGAGAGGTTCTTTGCGGTCTTTTACTGATGATGCACTGGAGCTGGAATTCATTTCTGTTTGTACCTGTATTGTGCTGATGAGAAGTTATCTTCTGATGTCTTTGAGTAGTAGTGTTATCATGACAGGGAAAAATTTATGGCTATGCATACTGTACACTTACTGCTTACATATTTCTAGTAATTAAGAACACCAAGTCTTAGAGGAAAGGTGTCATTACTACATAAAAATACATGTATGATTTTAATACCAAAATATATGAATGATTTACAAAATCATGATTTACAAAATACATGAATGATTTAATAAGAACTTTGTAGGTCAGGTCTTAATTTAATTTCACAGGTGACCAAAACTCTGCAGAGTGAAATGGGCATTTTTTATTTTGTACATATATATGTGTGTGTATATATATATATACTTCATTTTTTTTAGAGCACATCTAGCACACTCCTCACATGTTATTAAAGCAGTATAATCAAATCTTTCAAGTGTGTGCACTGAAAGGCTAGTAGGGCTAGTTGTTATCAGAACAACTCAATAGTGGATATGCATGATTTTTTGTTTGCTTTTTGAAAAGGTGATGAACGAGATTCCCAAAGAACAAGAAGTTGTTGGTTCCATGAAAGTAGTGTATTCCGATTTGAATATACATTCAGAACTGCATTCAGCTGCAGTACGGACTGCTTGGTCCATACAGCTGATCCCTTTATCTTGTGACCTGGAGTGTGTGACACATCGGGTAAGGGATTCATTCCTCTCTCAACATTCCATTTCAGTAAATCCTTCCATGCCCGTGGCCTCATCCTAAGCACGTTTTTGTTTGTCGGTTCTGAAGTTATTTAGGGAAACCCCTGAAACAACGTATGCAGAAAGAAGGATGCATCCTGCTGACATGCTCTTCCTTTTCCAGGAACTGACGTTCCTTCACCTTGACTGACAAACACACGGGATATTAAGTTTTTAATACTTGTGTGAAATAAAACACGAAGTAGGAGGGGAACGGCAATATTTGAGAACTTGGAAAGTAACTTGGGTAGTTTTTTTCATTTGTGATTAGCCTACTAATTAAAATACACAGGTTTTAAAAACTGAAGCTGGTCATAATACAGAACAAAATACTCTTGGTTCCACAAAGGAAAACTATGCCTTGCTAATCTATTAATACTTTCTGATAAATACTCTCTGCATAAAACAAACATTGGATACAGCTGAAGTCACTGACATAGTTTATTTGAAGATTCCAAGTCCTTTGCCAAATCCCTTCAAAATAGGTCAAGGAAATTAGAAGGCAAGGGGCAGTTGTGAATCAGGTAGTGACCAAGAGCACAGAAAGGAAACAAAATTTTACCTTATGGATTCATCACAGCAGAATTGTTCCATATTAGAGCTGAGAGTGTTGATATGCAGTAAATATCAGGAATAGGATTAGCAAAATTACAGATATTAGTATTATTTATATGGCTAGGATCAGATAAACCCCTTGAGGGAAAGTTGGGGGAGACAGTTAGTTGGATGAATAGTAAAACGGCAGATGAAATTCAATGCTAATGAATGCAAAAGCATGCATATTGAAGGGAAGTAATTTGAACTGCACATAAGCTTCACTGTGTTATGAATTAATTTTACAAATTTAGAAGACATTTAAGCAACATTTTGGACAGCAGAGTTGAAGATCTCTGTCTCAGTAAGCAACACGAGTCAAAGTAAAAAAAGCAAAAGCTAAGATGCATTGGGAATAGCATTATGGAAATAAAACACAGATCAAGAGATCCACTGTTGCCTGGAACAACAGAAACAAGAAATTTGCAAATGATAATTAGAATGACAAGGTAGATGAAATGCTGGTGGAAATGAAGAGGGGGGCTGAACATTTGGACCGTTTTTCTTGAAGATCAGCTGTTTGGAGTCTGGGACAAGTATGTAAAATTTTAATTGGAATCCAGTAAAAAGACAATTCTCAGCTCATGTTGAGCAGGGGCGTTCAGTAGAATAGGTAACTTAAGAATGCAGATACCCATTAGCTACTGCTCTGGAGTCTGCAAAGTTGAATTCTGACAGATGTACCTGTAGGCTTATTTTGAAGGTCAGTAATTTAATTACATTTAAAATTAGTTCTTTATAGGTGCTTAAAAGTAGACAACAGTAATGGCTCAAAAACAAAATTTGAAAATGGTATCACCTCTGTGCTTGTGGAAGAAGTCCAATAGCAACTAACTAATATGGTAGGAAGGGTTTATTAGGACATTATTCCGTTACAGTGCTGTAGCAGGGCTCGTTCCTTGTAAGGTGGTACTTGAACCACTAGTGGTACTTGAAACAAAATGAGAAGTAGGCGAGTTTCTTCAGATTAGGTTGTGAACCTTTTGCATAAAATTACCGTACTCATTTCTTGAATATTTTACAGAAAATATATTACTTGAAAGGTTTGAAAATGTTGTATATATTTTTTCTCATCTTCTAAAATATTGTATACTTTTATATCTTTTGTAACAAAGAGATGCATATTGGCAGGTCCAAAGACAAAGAAAAATGAGAAGCAATTTAAGTGATCAAACAGGAAAAAAAAAAATAATAAAAAATGAACGCGGTGACTAATTGTAAGAGCCTGTGACATATGTGGGCGACTAGTAGGTTCTTTTTCACCAGTAGATTCTTGCTTTACATTTTTATATAGAAAGCATTCACTGTAGTTGAATGATTTGCTGGTTAGTGAACACAACCTTTTAGTTTTGCTAAAGTAAATTTTTCAAATCCTTTAACTCAGTTAAATCTAATTCTGGTTAGAAATTCCATATGTAGAGGAAAGGCTTTTTTTTTTTTTTTTTTTTTTTTTTTTTTTTTTTTTTCTGTTAACCGCTTTTCTTGGCTTGCCCCAAGAAATCAAAACCAAACCAAGCATAATTGAACAAAATACCAAGTCTTGTCACTTCATAAATGGCTAGTATAACATACTTGGGGAACTATTGTGCTTTTAATTATTTGGTGATGATTGTCTATAGTACTGACAACTAATTGTCATTGTGAGTCCCTTAAATGTATGTGCTGTACTGTTATAATGTCCTAAGAAATGGTAATGTAGTACCCATATGGCACACACGTTGGGCTTGGACATTGTGTACATCTGCTCCTAGCCTACACCTCTCGGTTTGTTTTTGAATACTAATCTTTGTGCCTTAGAGACTGGTTGTGTCCTTTTGATTTATGGGTCTGAGTTTATTAAGCTAATTATGTCTGAGCATCTCATAAGATTAGCAAATGTTACTTTTCCTTCTTGGAGGCAAGTGAGGTAGATTTCATATTAAAAATTAGCGTGCTAATTAATGGACATGGTACTTCTGATTTAAATAATCTCTAATACAAAACAAACGTTGTAGGCGCATAGAAATAAATTTGGGATTCAGAATGAATTGTATGAGGCAGCAAATGTACATTTATGTGTAGCAGGAGAACTACTATAAAAAGGCTTTCTGTCCTAACCAGATTTCCTCTAGCAGGTATTTTGCAGCCTTTTCCTCGACACTGAGAACAACTGCTATGAAAAAACATAGTAGCTATCATGACTATTACATATCCTTTAAATTCAATATCCTCACTTTAAAAAAAAAAAGTTGCAAAAAATACGTACCATCATAAAGAAGCACTCGTTTTCTAAACAGAACAGGTTATTGTAGATAAAACCAGCAATTCTGACACAAATGTATCTGTTACTGACAATTCTGTTCATATTAGTATGGCATGAATGGAGTAAGCAGTGGCTTATTTTCTAGAAATTGAAAGTTTGAAGGGGTTGGAAACCAGGTTTGGTTCAGGAAATTGCTGGGAGTATAGCTCTTGTACCATTAAGGATGACCTTCACTGTTTAAATCCTTTTGTAATATAATAAGTAGGTATGTAAAGGACAGAGTGACCACTTTAATTTTTCCAGTAGTTAACATGGATAGCAGCCTAGGGTAGAAGACAAAAAAAAACTTTTTGCATGAAAATGAAGATGTCATCCTGAAATACAGACCAAGGTGGTGTAGCACTTTCAGTTCTGAAGTCAGAAAAGGTACAAGAAGAAATACATGTACATTGCGGACATTTTCTGTCACTCACTCATCAGGTACTTCCAGTGGTTACACATATACTAGAGCTCTGCATTTGGCCAGTGAAGGTGAGTGTCAGGTGGAGGATGTTGTCGTTCCAGGCAGGCATTCTGGCCATGAAAGAGGAGGGGAATTTGTCATAGTTGTACTGTCCTGGTCACTGCGTTGTTCTTCTGTTCATTGATCCACAGCGTTCTGGAGAAATGCGGGATGAAGTGACCTTGAGGACAGTAATATCTATCTAATGGATAAGATTATTCCTGTTCTCAGGTTTGACAAATCCCTATGTTCTGTGCTCTGCAGCTGTATGTGATACCCCCAAAAGTTAGGTTACTTATCAAAGCCTCTTTCCTGCATTCCACGACATGGATTAAAGTATAGTTTACTGACATGCCTAGAACATTTTTTTTGAAGAGTAAAGCATGCTTATCCTGGATAAAAGCCCCAAACCTGTAGCCAGTGCAGAGATTTGCAGTTAGGGTTTAATGTTACCAGTTGTTTACGCAGAAGGCTCGGCCAGCATAGCCTGTTACCTTCCTTTCTGAGGAGCTGTGGCCTTTTCTCTGGGCTCCCTGAGTGTCCACATCATTCATTCAGTAGTTCAGAGTTGTTTGACACTTCCTGTCTCAAGGAAGCTACTTTTCTGAGCAGCTTCCTTTGTCCCTGGCTAGATAGCTTCCCCTTCTATGTTGTCATTAGTTTCCTGAAGAAGTTACTAGGTCCACTTCTTTGTGCCTCGATCTAGATGTCTCTGTTTAGTCAGTACGTTTAGTAATGAGAAAAGCTTTTCCTGTAGCGAGAGACAAAGTTATGGCATTATGATACTGTCCAAGGAGCTACAAATTAAAAACAGAGTAAAACAGAAACACCTACTGTCACCAGCAAGAAAACCTGTAAAAATCCACAAGGCTTTTCCATGCCTTGTTATAGTGGCCAATAAGATTCTTCTAGGCAGGAGTATTTGAATGTGACAGTATATGTAATGCATGTGCCTAAACAGTGACTTGTATGTGTGGCTAACAGTGTAAAGTATTTAACAGCAAACGTCTCTCTAGCTGGCAGTACAGAATCAATGATAAGCTATATGAAGCATGTTAGTTCAGTCAGATGGTTTGCTTGTGACTGTCCCAAGTGTCAGTCATTTCTATCTGGCTAAGAGTGTATAAGGAACTGCTTGTTTGTGCAATAAACCTTTTTTTTTTTTTTTTTTCTCTTGTAAAGCTGAAATCAATCTATATATGCTTGTGTGTGTGTTAAAGTCGTGCAGAAATGATCAGCCTTTGTGAATTGCCACCTGGATTTAGTTAGAGAAAATCTAAATTGTCTGAAGTTATGTATTTTCAGGACTGTTTTTTCTTGTTCTGGCAAAAATGCAGGCAGGATATGCATGTTACTCTCTTGTGAGAGTACTGACTGGTTACATTTAGACACCTTCATAAATTCTTGTATACATATATTTAGCTCGGTAGTAAAACCTTGCAGTCTTCATTAGAGGACTAAATACTTTCCTTTGCATAGCTAGTTAAGGCCTTACTGTGAATGTATGAATTGTAGTTCTATGATTGAGAATGTTGCTTTTTGAATAATGTTCAAATAATAGTCTTGTATACTAGCTTCAATTCAGTTGACAAATATAGGATATGAGAATAGATTGCTATGTGTATAATTTCACTTCTCTCTACCCCTTTAATTGAGAATTTTAATAACTCTTATTATCTTATTATAACTCTTATTATGTTTTTTTTTTTTTTTTTTTTGAAGCATTATAGTTATGTGACAAAAACCCCAAAACCATAATGAATATTCGTTTATTAATGCTTTCTCATGTATTTGCCCTTTCTGTATAGTATCAATTTTAGGCAAGAGTGAATATTGCTAAATATGCTCTGCTAATTGGAAAAAAAAAATCATCTCTGTTTATGGTTTAATTTCTTAGAGTACTTCACCTGGTATGAGCTAGTACTTTGCACTAATTTGAGGCAGTGAGATTAGCATGTTCATGCCAGTGGCAAAATTTTAAGCATATATATTGCTTATTGGCACAGAGGATTGTGAATTCCTTATCATATATCATGGAACTCTTTGTAAAACAAACAAACAAACTCAGTCTGGAATGCAGTCTTTTGTATCACATTGCCTGCTTATCTGTGTACTGCTTGTATGTTGTACTTTTTAGTAAAAGAGGAATGTACGGTGGTTATTTTCACTTTTTGTTTTCAATCTATTTGTTTTATAAGTATAACCCAATTATTTATCCTTCTCAGAGAGGAGAAACTAGAGATGCATAGACAAACATTAGAAATAAGGGCTTTGAAGTCTGGCTTTACTATACGTGGTAAAATCTAGTCAGAAATAGAGCTCAGTGAATTAGAACACATCTCAATTTTTCTTGTTGAAACTGGAAAATTGTCAGAGAAAATTTCTTTTGACTGGAGAAAGATATGTCGTATGCATCTTCAAAAGCAGTGAAAACAAGTAATAAAGCAACAAAACCAAACAACAACAAAAATGGCTCTGACTTACAGATCAGCCAGCCACTCTTTGTGGGGAAGATCATGGAGCAAATTTTCTGGGAATGCATTTTTGAGCACCTGAAGGGTGATGTCTGGGAATAATCAACATGGATTTTCCAAGGGTAAATCACATTTGACTGACCTGATTGCCTCTGTGATGAGATGATGGATTTGTGAATAAGGGAGAACAGTGAATATCAGCTAACTTGATTTTAATGAGGCTTTTGTCATGATCTTCCACATCATCCTGGTATTCAAGTTAAGATGTTAAGGTTGAAGTGGCTGGATTCTACTAAACGGGTGAAAAACTAGTTAGATCACTGGGCTCATGGGACCCTGTCTGGAGAATGATTACACCTAGTGTTTTTACAAGGACCTACCCTGTTTAATACCTTTACTGGTGACGTGGAGGAGGTGGCAGAATGCTGTGCAATCAGATTTGCAGGTGTACTCCGACAGGGGTGCGGTTTAATGGACTTGAGGGCAGATCTGTCATTCAGAGAAACCTAGACAAGCTGGAAGAATAGACTGTCAAGAACCACATGAAATTCAGCAAGGACTTATATAACATGAGGAAAACATTTTTTATTGTCAGGTGAACCAAGTGCTTGCACAGGTTGCCCTGGGAGGTTGTGGAGTCTCCCTCCTTGGAGATATGCAGGAGGTGTCTAGATGTGGTCCTGGGCAACCTGCTGTAGGTGGCCCTGCTTGAGCAGAGGCTTGGATTAGATGGCCTCCAGAGGTGTCACTTCCAAAACAAACCATTCTGTGAACTTAAATCTGCAAAATGTAGTAAAGATTACAGAAAGATTGAAATATGCTTAGTCAGAGTAATATGCATCATGATAGTTTTATGCTATAGTAAAGTCCTCTAAACATTCAACAATCCACTGAAATTCATCCAAAGTGAATTCTCATTATACTCGTCATGCAAGCACTTTATAATCTTAGGAAACATATTTCATTTTGAGGTTTATTTAGATGAATAGTGTTTCAAATTTAACTGCCTAAGGTAACTGCTTGACCAAAAAAAAAAAAAAAAAAAAAAGGTGCTCTATGTGGGAAGACTGATGTTCTTTTCAGTGCTTGTTTACTGATACTGGGCTCGATAAAAATCATTTTCTAAATCAGTACACAGAGGGTAGGTGTGTATTTCAGAGATGATTGCCAGCCCAGTACCTGCTTTCCAGATGTCCAGAAAGAGAATAACGTGCATTCCTCCAGCTCAGGAGAAATTCCAGAGAAGATTGGATAAATTCTCAGTTGCCCATTAAACTCTTCTACTGTTTGGTGTTTTCTAAATCTTAATAGGAAACTTTCCCATCTTTGCCAGTTTTCCAGAATTCAGCCATGGTCTACCTCTGTAGAGCACTAAAGACACTTTATTGTGGTAGGCATAGCACATCTACAGGCTATCTGGCAGACCTTAAACTGAGTATGGTTAGTGAGATCATTTTTCTGTAGGCATTTATTCAGTGTTAAATGAGAAGAATGTTCTTGGAAAGTGCTGTTGTTTACAGGCCTTGTGCCTAGAGGAGTTGAGTGGTATCTCCAGGATCTGGGACTGAAGAGATGGGACGTGATGCAGCCGGGCGCTTTGGAGAAGCTGGGCCCTGCTTGAAGGGTACTTCTTTCAAGGCTGATCTGCTTTCCTGTATTCTCAAGCAGTGGTTGAGTTGTGATGGTGAGAGCATTGGTTCCTGGGCTCTCCTGCTGGTCAGGGCTCCAGGTATGAGCGTGTTCTTGGTCCTTCTCCTAGGGCATGGGCTTGGAGGCTGCCTAGTGCGCCTCCTGAGGCAACCCAGGTCCTGGTGTCAGTCGCAGTACTGAACTAAGCTATCCGTGTTGCCAAAGTTAGATGGCTATCAAAAATAGCAATTGAAATAATGGAAACGTGATCTGGGGTGAAACTGTAGATTTGAACTATGCTCGAGGTCTGAAAAAGAAGGCATGCCAGTTTTATACTGCTTCTCATGAAATAAGTAACAAATGTGGTAAAGGGGCTAGATTTTTTTTTTTCTGTCCTGCTTATACTTTCTTTTTATTCTTAGAAGAGATTCTAACTATGGTTACTGTTACTTGTGTTAGCCTAACTTCTTGTGGAGAAGAGATTCATTCTCTTTGTGTTCTTCTGTTTTCATTTCATTTCTTAGAAGTTTAACCAACAGCTACTGTTCTGTGAAGCTCTGAGTGACTGGGGATAGAAAAAGGGCATTTTCTTTAGCAACAGGAGTTTTGCATTTGCACTTGTCCTAGACAGCTTTCTCTCTCGCAAAGAGATGTCATGCACATAATGCGGAATAATGATGCATGTTTGCAAGGTGACAAGTAAAGTAGAAGATGAAAATGAGATGTTTTGGCAATTTCTTCTAGCAATTAAAAATACAACTTCTAAGAACAGATCTATATTCAATAAAACATAGTGCTACCTAAGATTTAACAAAAAGGTTAAAAATGTACTATATTAAACATCTATCTGCATATGCTTTTATGGTAAGACCTCTTTGCTTCCTAGGAAAGTAGGCTGGCAGTTCTTGCTCTCTCCTTGCTTGTACCTAGTCATTTGGGCCATGGTTGGGAGGAAAATGAAAAAAAAAAAAAAAAAAAAAAGAGAAGCAGAGAGTCTTTTTCTGGGCTGCACAGCCACTATGGCAGGAAACAGTTTGCTTCCTACACAGAGCTTGTCTGGGCTTTGACCATTTGAGTTGAGGACTGACTTTGCCTTGATATAGTTTCATGAGGATGTTACTTTGCAGCTCCTATGCTAGCTTGATTTAGGAAACAGTACAGCCCTCATCTGCCCCTGTGGAGCTCAGTGGTACTGGCCTGGGGCTGATTTGCCTAGAACCTGCTCTGAAGTCTGCTCTTCAAGGGGGGTGCAGTGGCGAGTGCACTGCAGGACTTGTCACAATAGCTTCTGCACTCTCAGCTGGAGTCTGACAGGGGTTGTCAGCTTCAGATCCGAGCTCAGTTCCCTGCTCGACCATACCCACAATGTTCTTCCCAACGCACGGGCTCAGGAAACCTTTCTAGGATCGGGGTAGTTGTGGTCACTCTTGAACTGAAGTTCCACTCAGGAGGCAGTCTAAAAGTGCTTCCCAAATGGCAATGTGTGCTATTAAGGATTATTGATTGAGAACAGTTTCTGTTATCAATTTGTGACCAAACAGAGGGAAAAGTAGAAAACGAGCCTCTTTTAGCAGAGTCAGAGGAAGGTTTTTTGCCTGGTTTCTGGGCTTAGAAAGGAACGTACTCAATTGAATTCACATCTGGTTGGCTGATTCTCTTCATGGAGAAACTCCAAATTCATTGTGAAGATTAGAGTAAGCGTTTATGGTTTTTCAGGATTTTGAATGGAATTTGAAGTATTGTGTTTTCAAGCAGCGGACAAATCAGTTTTCTCATAGGTATTTGTTCACATTCTAATTTTGGCATTTCTTTGTCTATATTCTAAATTTAAAAATTGTTTTATACTTCGTGTTGTGTCTTGGGATTTTATAACGTGCTCAGTCTTACTGCAGAAATGCACACAAATCCATTGAAGTTCCTCATGACAAAAAGTTTTCATCTAAAAGACATTGCCAAGTTAGCTGGAATCAGCTTATTTATCAAAATAAGCTGCTTATTAATGGGAGTGGAATTTGGAAATCATAAAAAAAAATTTTTTTTTGATAAGTGTATAATATGCACGATTTGTTTTAAGAGTACAAACACGCTATCTTACTGTTGCTTTTTCTTCATAATAATGGTTAACAAATGCATTCATATCTGAAAGAGGTCTCATGAGCAAGATAAAGAAAAATAGTTAGCCTGTAAAAAGTGCTTGCCAGCTAAAAATGTCCTTCCTTTCAGACTTTATGGATCCCTTCTTCTGTATTTAAACTCATATATTGCAAATTATGTAGTCTTTTTGTGTAAATTGGTCTGGGTTTCTTAATGTCCAGCATTGCAGAACTTGAGAGCATTCCACAGTCTTGGCAATTTGTTATTAACTCATTTCTGGCATGTCTTTCCATCTTTGTTCATATATATATTTCTTAAGTGTACTGTATTCCAAGAAGCTCAGAAACTGTAATCTCCCCCTAAACTTTTCTTGATCTTTATTTGAAAAAGAATTTTTTTTTCTTGATTAAAATGCATTCATAGTGATGCCTAGCTTAGTTTCCTCATTTGGATATCTCTTGTGTATAAAGTGCAAGAATTTATAGAAATTGAAGACCTGTCTATCTGTCTGCTTATGCAGTAGCCTAAAACTGTTGGAACATTTGTGCTCTGTTACATAGGCAGAACAGTTTGTCTACATTATTTCATATTAAAAAGCAGGCATTCGTGCCTTTGGGCTGATTTTAAAAGAAATCTTGCAAATACCTTTACTTAACTATAAATAAATGGTTGTATGTTGATTATATATGTGTAGGATGCAGGTATTACTAAAATACTTAATTCCTGATTTTGATAATTGTGGTGCAGACAGCAGCCACAGAAAATGATCATGTGGTCATCTTTGACGTTTGAATTAATTATTTGAAGAACTGTTTGTTTTGGCTAAGAAGAGGATAAAACTTTAGATTGGAAGTTAGTGTTCTGAAGAGTCCTAATCAACATTTTGTTTTTTCAAACTTCAACATGTTGGTTTCAGCAGGAACTTGAATTCTGTCAACAGCTTGTTGCAAAACATCTGTGGACCAGGAATCTGAAGACCAAGTTCAAGAAAAACTTTTGCTGCCAGTTCCAAATGTTTTTTAAGGAAAGAAGTGAAGAAGTTTAGTTACTCTAAAACTTCTGGTTTGTTTGTTTGTTTGTTTGTTTGTTTTTCCTCTGAGTCCTACATGCATGTTATACAAAGTCATTGTAGGGGGGCATTGCTCTAAAACGCTCTGCTCTTTGGTTAACCACATCAAAACAAAAAAAGCCTTCCTGATATTTTTGTTACAGGATGCTAAGGTAGAGACAGAACAGTCTAGAACAGTCATTCTGTAGATTCTTTCTAATTTCATTTTAATTTCCACATTGGGAAAGAAGATCTCTAATTTGTTTAGGCCTGTAATTGATTCAAGGAGAGGATACCGACAGAATGATGCTGTTCCGGACTGAAGACAGAGTCCATGAGGTACAAATTCCTTCTCGGGTGCTAGTTTGGTCTCTTAAAGTATTATCACTATTGAGCTGTAACAGCTGATGAAATAAACTTTAAAAATATATTTTAGAACTCTTATTTTTCTTTCTGCTTAGACACTGAAGCCAGCCATCAACACCATCAATTAATTTTAGTGTTTCCATATTTCTTCCTAAAAATTCTGTGGATATGTAAAGGTTTTGTTGCAGTAGAGGTGGAGAATGTATTTGCACTGTATTACCACACAAAGAGGGGGGCTGGGCATGCCCGATGCTGTAACCTTGTTCTAGAAATGGTTGTCATTGCTTTGTTCTGAATCTCTCCCTTAAGAGGTTTGGTGACAGTGGTGGTGGTTGTTACTGTTTTTAGCTATGTATTAGAAAGTCTCAACTTTTAGATTACTGAATTAAAAAAATGTATTAGACGGAAGTAGTGAATGCCTTTGAGATGATCAGAAGGGACTAAAATCACTAAGGGCCCTAGATGAATCTGGATCGTCAGCTCCTAGCCTCTGCTGCACTGAAGGGGTCTCAACTCACTTTCTTTGATGTAAGTGGTTCTGCTCCTGGCTCAAGAATCTTATCACCACATTGTGTTTTATTAAGGTGTGACACTTTTAAGTCTGCAGCAACTTTGTTTGCCAAATCTGAGACGTTTGACCCAGATTTTTCAGGCTGGTAGCATTGCTGAGTTTCCTGCCAAACTAAACATTTTCAAGAGTGTGCCTGCTCAGCACTGTGGAAAGTCAAGCCCTGTGACTTTGGTGTTCAGTTGTAGCAATTAGGGAATACCTGTAATAAGTGGCTTTTCAACATCACGCAGAAAATCTTTGGCAAGGGCACAGGGTTATATGCTAGTTCCCAAAACAGCAATCAGTTGACCGTGTGACTGATCAAACACTTGTATTATTTCACTGTACAAACACTTCCCCTGATTTATTTTCTGTTTATAATTGTCCACCTATTGCAGCTGTTCTCTCCCTCTCCTAGAGGCAATGAATCTTCTTTGGAACACTTAATGGATTAGTGCTGGAATCAAGAAACAACCTTTAAATTTCAGCAATATCAATTACAGTATTGTGCATTTATCTTCCTTATTTTATAATGAGCTCATAAGTGTTTTTGAGCAAGGATTCTTATGAAACATGTTTGAATTCTTTTGCATTTCTTTAAAGCAATATGTTTTTTTAAACACTGATTGTCAAGGCATGAGAGACTGACCATTTATGTTTGCTTTCATGGCAGTATTTTTCATAGCCTTAGCTGTAGGCAGTCCTGGTTTCATAACATGGATTGTATGCAGAATGTATCCCTAAGTGGTCTGAGGTGCCCATCAGCCCTGTTCTGCCATAGCATAGCTGTCTAAAATCTGTATGAACAGTCAGTAGCATGTTTGCCTCTGTATAGGAAGCTCAGGGTGCATTATACTGTTAGCATCCTCTGTTCAGCTTATCTCATTTCTTGTGACAGATGACATGCACAGCTTTTCCACACACCCTTGCTTTTCTGAAGTTCCTTTTGGTCACTTGAGGTGACACAATTACAGGTGAACTAAAAAAAAAAAATCTAAATTTTGCTGTGCGGCAAAGAATGTTGAGGTCGTCTTGATATTCCATCTGAATTTTCTCACATCTGTGAAGTGGTTCTAGGAAGCTCGTAAACAAGTGGCTGCAGTCGGTTCAGGGAGATCAGTGATTTTCTGCTCCCAGCTTTTCTTTTGAAGTATGGGAAGCGCTAGCACCATTTATACTCTGCTTTCTGGCATTTGGGATAGAGTTTCCAAGCTGGTGCGGAAATATTGGAAATGTTGGATTTGTAATAATTCTTTAGCTTTGGACAGCTTTTTGGTGTGCTGAAAGACACGATGTATGCTGTTGAGCATTGGATTATCTCCTTAAACATATTTTGAACATGTTTGAAGGCTGGGGTGTTGGGAGGGAGGTTCTGAAATGATTTTAGAAAAGTGTAAGGCATTAGAGCAAGTGAAAAAATTCTTGTTGCATTTAAATATGATAGATCAATGACACTTTGCATGCAAAATTGATTAGTGAAAGTGCTAGATAAGATGAAAATATTATGGTGCAGCTTTTCTCTTTATGTACATCTTAAAGATGTTACTTGAAGATTTGTAACTTTTTCAATACTAAGACTATTGGTATTGAATCATAGGCCATTGTTAAATCTGCATTTAGGCATGTAATTATTGTACAAATGTTAGCACGTCATGTGTTTTGTAGAAATAAAAAGACATGATCCAGGCTTTCTTTTTGTAGCATTTATTTTCCCTCTAGTAACTCATGCTGCAGAATATTGAGTTGCAAGCTACCATTTATAGATGGACATTTATTTACTTAAGGCAAGTATAACTCGCATGGGTATAATTTCATAAGTAATTTTTCTTCTCAGCTTTAGAGTTTGTACTTCATGAAGGACAAAACCTAAGAATATCAGTCAATATAAAGATTTCCAACCTTTTTGTTTCATTGCTAATTTAAATCTTTTGAAAATGAACGTAGTTATTTGTGTGATTTACTATTCTTTTACTATATTATAAGCAGGACATGGTTCCTGACTTTTCTTCTGTGCTTTTTACTTTATCCCTGCAAGCGGAGCTTAATTTGGCTGTGTGAGCTGTATTCGCAGGTGTTCTGAAGTCACTGGAGACAAAAAGAAAAAACAGAGTAGAATGTCAGTTTTGGGGAGCAAGTGGACCTCAAGATTACTAAAGTGTAAAGAATAACGCTAGTTTTAATTGTAAATACTAGCTAATGCTAGTAAATTTTACCGTAGCTGGGAATTTACATGAAATGATTTAGAAATGTATCCAGTTTGGTTTAGAGAAAAATGCTCTATTTTCTCATGCCTATTGCAAAGCATGATCTGCTGGCATTACTCTGGTAGCTTTGAATATACCTTCAAGACTCTGCTGCATTCTGTGTCAGGAGAAATTCTTTGCTAATTTTTTTCTAATTTTTTTTTTTTTAGCCACTGACTAAATCAGTAAAGTATGAAGTCAACCAAAATTAAAGATATTAATGAAGATGCTGATTTACTGCATCCGATAATATTAAGCAAGTGTTCTTAAAAATATACAAGTCTTTATGTTTTTAGTTATGTACAAATGCACCTTACTAAACACACAGTCACCAGAGAAGAGGAAGAATGCCCGGATTGTTCAAATCCCGTCATATCGTTCCAGAAATTGTGCTCACTGTTCTTACGGTTAGAGGGTGCGGTCAGTGCTTCAGGCAAGAGGCCAACAAGTGAGATGCTGTTGCTGTGCCAGTTTCATGAAGATGGGTTTGTGGAAGTGGACAGCGTTAGTCACTTTGGTTCTATCAATTTAAGACGGTACGTCATTTTGTTATTGAAGGTGCCTATAGGAAAACCATAATCTAAATCTGTAAAGCTGACTTAATGTAGTACTTACCTTCTTCCTTATTGCCATGATTTCACCTTTAGAAAAAAAGATCACGAAATATGTTGCTTCTGAGACAAGGCCTGAGATGTTCTTCCTGCAGGCCACCAATTTCATTTTTACAGGATGTGTCAATTCTTCCTAGGAATTGTTCATCTCTGAGACTGTTGGGGATAGGATACTTGGCACATGCAAGTCAAAATTCACAATGGTAGAGGGAAAAGGAGCTGATACTCTTGGGAATGAGTCATAGCTACAGTATTGCTGTCTCGTTGTGGCTTTGGGGAAGTATTTTTTGGAATGGACAAGTTTTTGATGAGCCATAAAACCGAGCTCTGCCCACTCTGAGTATTGATCTCTTCATGCAAACGTAGGAGTGTTAGCCACTGTTTTCCGTAAGGCTGTGTATTGAGTGATGACATCCTGCCTGTGTTCCTCCAGCAGCTTCCCTCTGATGAAGTGCAATGCGTCTAGCTTTAAAATTGTTTTTTATTTTCTCTGAATGGGGGGGAAAAAATCAATTTCAAAAAGAGAGTGTTATGTTTCATGAGTGGGACACTGCCAAATTATTTATGTGAGTAAAGTGAGTATTGTTGAATGTTAGGTGGAGTTGGACTGCAGGAGGCAGTGAAACAGAGAAAGTTCCCTAGCTGTACAAATGGCTAAAAAAGAAACTGCAGGGCTCTTCCACTATGAAGTTTGGATTAATGTAGAAGATCTTTGTAGTCACAAATGAAATTGTTTGCTGCAACTGTTAGCAACTACAGTGGCAAACAGAGGTTTGAAGGTAACATGAGGAATGAGAAAAGAACTGGCAGGTAGCAAAACGATTGTTCAGCAGCCCTTTTTTTTTTTTTATCAGGTAGAATTATAGACTAAAGTTCTTCAGTACAGGGATCAAAGGATGTGGCATCTCAAACCATGTACTTACCAATGGAATGTAAGTGAAAGATATTTACTAGAGGTCATACGGGAAATGTTGTAAGATAAAGCAAGATTTTGGAACCAGAGGTAAGTGAAGAATGGGTCAAAAAGCTGCATGTCACTGGGTGACCGAAGAGTAGGTGGTAAATTATGACAGAAAATTACATTTTCCTGGATTCTGGTGGGAAGGCCAACTGAAACAGACTCTGTGGATAATGATTCAAATTTTGGTCTGCCACTCAGTCTGTAAACATGTTTATACATCCAGTTCTTACTCTGAAATGCTGATAAATCATTGTATATTGTTAATATCTTTGGCTTAACAATAATTAAATAAATGATGTCTTTTTTTGTTGATGTTTTCCCTCTCCCCCTACTCTGGTTGTTATAGTTCTGTTACTGAACCATAAAATGTCTGAAACAGTGAGCTGAGGGCACAAAGATGTCAGTTCTCTTACAGGCAGTATGTAGTTTGATGGCTTGGTCGTTACATCTGGACATTTGATGGCAATTTCTGTGACCTGGAGGTAGTGTTTTGCTTGTGGTTTGCAAACAGAGAACACAAGTCAATGAGCTTTCTCATAACCTATAGTTTCAGATAACACTGTCTAGATCCTGGCAGAACTATTCTTTTCATTCCCTCTGCTTAATTTTGACCCGGGTGTTGTGGTATGTTCTCCATTCCCATATCCGCTGCTCATCTGCTTAAGTCACTTGTTTATTTTCTTTACTTTTTTTTTTTTAATGTGGACAATTGGAGGAATGTTTTTAATATTTGTGAGTTATTCCATTGTAATACAAACACATTTTTTAGTTCATAGTTATGAGAAGTCTAGAAGAGAGTTCAGACTTCTGATGGTTTAGTAGACAGTGATATTGCATGGAACAGGTTACAAGCATTTTCACTAGGCTTTCGTGTCAACCTATCTATATTTGTTCTAGTGGGTCTCTTTCCATATTTGTGGGTGCACTGAAAGTTGAACCCATCTATAAAAATCACTGGATAGTAACGATTAATTTGATGAACTTGTCTAGTTTGCTTTTTAGAAATTATTCTCCAGGTTCAGAACTTGGTATTTTCCATTGTCAAACTTGTGAAGTTTTTTATATATGGATGTAGGGTAACTCTTTGATTTAAGTTGATGGGATCCAGGTTAATTATATATAAAAGCATAAGTCAACATAAAATTATAGCTAGTAGCAGCTAGTTGGCATTGTCAGTATGTGTACATTATAGGTCTTTGTTATTTCAGACTGGACAATCTCTGAAAATATGAGCTTCAGTCCTTCAAACCAGCAGTACCAGCAGGAGTTGTTTTTACAATAATAATAAGAGGAGCTGTTTCTTTTTTCATCAATTTATTTCCTAGCCTTAGGCAAAACTTTGCAAAAGATGAAATTAATTTGGACACTTAATTTTTAGGCTTACAGTCATATACTGAAGATTTGAGTTAAATTAAAAAGAAATTAGAGCATAGTTCTCTCTTTATGTAGAGAGGGTTTTGTTGTTGTTCTGGGTGAAATGTAGTTTACGAAATAGAGTACAGTAATTTTCTGACTACTTACAGGAATTTGTAGGCCTGCACGTAACACTTTGCCTGTATACAATCGGTGTTTTCAAATTGGTAATGTTAAAGTATTTAAGAAAATGTGCATTATTTTGAAAATATATCTATAGGGTGTGGGGTGCAGAACATTATTTATTGAAAAATAGAGTCTCCATCCATTGGTCTCTGTTCTCTATTTAGGTACAAATAAAATCTGTGTGTAATTGAAAAATCATTAAGGTACTCTATTGTGAACTTACTTGTGTTGGCCACAATCATTTAGGTAATATCTCATGCCTGTTACACTTTTTCTTAAGAAAAAATACTTTTTTTTTTTTGCAAATTCCATGATGTTCTGCTGTGTTTTTAAAGGGTTCTCCACTCCCCAAATACTCAGAAAAATTGCTTTACTTTTGTGCTGTTGTAGATTGAGTTTAGAACAGAATTGTTAGCTTTTCAAATGTCGTGGGTCAACACATGTTTCCTGGTATGCAACTGTTGAAAGGTTTTTTTGCTTGTTTTTTTTTTTTTTTTTCCAGTTCATTTTTTTTAATGTAACCCATACACACATTGTCAAAGCTCATATACTATTCTTCTAATGTTTGTCCAGTACTGCGTAGTCATTTTCAAATTTTCACATAATTTGTTTGGAGTTTACAGCAAATATTTTTCATATTTTTTTTAGTATGATCTGTTTTGTATTTTGAAGACTTCAGAATCTAGGAAACACTGATGCATCAGGAGACATTGCATGCAGCAGACTTTCTGCTCATCTTGTATCATTACTCCTGAGACAAAATGATGAATGCGCTGATACACATGTAGGCAGCTTTGCAGTCCTTGCTGCTCAGACAAGACCGTCACGTCTGAGATGCTGACATCTCCAGCACATGACATAGTCGTCATCTTACCAATACAGATTTTGTCTTGCAGTAGCATTTTACAAACTTCATGATATATTGAATTTTAGTTTTAGTGTGAGCATATGGTAAAGCTGTGTTCTTCCTTCCCTGTGGAAATGGTACCTGTCATCTGTTGTCTAGAGCAGCAGTTTCACACTTTTGTGGGCTTGTAGGTGCCAATGCTGAGCTACTCACACAATTTGGACCTTGTACATGTATTTCAGTCTTCTTTCAAGCTTGACTCTAGCAGCTGTAGTTTCCTTGGCTGTGTAATATTATTATATTAAATGAGGGATAAAACAACAACAAAAAAGCCTACTTCAATATTTCACCAGCACACTGTACAATCTATTAATAGTGGTTAAAAAATCCCCAAGTTTTCAGGTGATTTTCATGGTGCTTGTATCATGAAAGAATAAGTAGTCATTCTTTCAAAAGAACATGCTGTCCTTTTGGAAAGCTGTATTGCACAAGTGATGTCCAAGTCAAAAGTCTGTTGTTGTGTCGTTTCTTTTTTTTTTTTTTTCCTTCCACTTTTTATTTTTCATGCAGATGGCTTTCTCTTGGGTATAATTTGGAATAAAATTCAGTACTGTTAAGTGATTTGGCTCTTTCTTTTATTCAAAGTATGTAAGACATTACAGATGCCTTGAAATATTTCTATTTCCTCTGTATACTTATGGGACAATAGAAGGGAACCCCCCACGGTTGACTAGTGTTTCTATTTTTATATATAGGAGTAGCATGAACATCTGATTAGTTTTGAAGCAGAAACATGTTATTCGTTTAACATTTTCAAGAAGAATGTTGTTAACATTTTATTTTCCATGTACCAATTTTTACAATTCAATAGCTGCTTCTATTATGTAGCAATTCTTTGATAATATTTTGCTATCAAGTTTATTGTAATAATTACATATATTGCCCGTCTCTTGTGTGCCGTTTACATGAAAAATATGTGTTTTCTATTTCAACTCCCTGTATTTTATGAGGTGATCTATAATTGATGATGTTCAACAATGGTCAGTTTGAAAGAAATTACAAGGGCAGCCTAGTTGCATTTGGATACAAGCAGCTAGAGTTACCCTGCCAGTAACTAAATAAGAGGAGGCCTTTTCTGGGTGTGCAGTCACCGCAGAGAATGCTTGCATGCAATTGAGATGTGCAAGTGTATTTATACAGCGTATTTTTCTGCACTTGTTAGCTGTCTTGGGACATAGAGGGAAATGTGTGCTCTTTTTCAACCAGTAAAGTAAGCAGCTTACATATTTCAGTTGTCTTAACTTTGCATTGTTTTAATTGATTAGCAATCACTGGCATTTTCAAGCAGTGAAGTATTTTACAATTATTGAGTCTGCCAATTATTTTCTATTAAATTATCAAGCCATGATATAATTACCTAATGCCTATCAACCCACATGAAAATTATTTATGCCTCTGTATTCGATCCTATTCAGTACAAGAACCAAATTTTACTTGAAATGTTATAGCAATTTATATTGTATGTTGCTCATAAACAACAACTAAACTTTAAAAAAAAAAATTAGTTTCTTTTTTAATCTTTTTCTCCCAACTTTCTGGCTTCAGAGAGAAGCAACTTGTAATGCATCAGTTGATTTAGTCTGACCAGAGTCTATTAATTAGCACCACTGATACGTGATACGATGTCCAGCAATTCCAGTTGCATCAGAGAGGTTCTGTTCTGTACAAACTGATGGCGTTTTGAGGTGAAGATAAGACTAGAGCATCTCCTGAGCTTAAGTGAATTGATTACACTGATGATACCAACATATGCTATACACTGCAAAGGAAACAAACAAAAGAAATCCGTGAATCCCTGTCAGTTTGATTTGGTAGAAAATTTCTTCTCAGCCCTTGGTTTGGCACATGACACTTAGTCTTGTAAGCAAGACAGGTCAGCCAGAATTCTCTGCAGCACCTGCCAGCCCCATGACGGGCTGGATCTCTGCTGTTGGCTCTCTTGCAAAAACTTGGATGTCTGATTAGGTACTTTGGTGGAAGTTTTGTCTAAATCTCTCTGCATGAATGGCTGAAGCTCTGAAGTATGAAATTTGATTATAATATCATAGTGTAAAGCTTCAAGTATTATGAGCACTTTTGAGCCCTAAAAGGGAAAGAGGTGAGATATACATATATAGGTTTCCTATACATATATGAAGGTTAGAGGAACCTCCGCTACAGTATGGGCTGACTTGCTCTGACACACAGGTGTTGAATGACGTCTTGCAAACGCTAATTCCAGGAGCATCTTTCAGAATTACATATATATCTCTCTCCATATATAGATATATATGTTTATGAGTTAAGGACTTGGACTTCAACTGTGGTGAGCCCACTGCTTACCTCAATAACTTGTTTCAGTTTTCATCCCCTTCTTAGAGAGTGACATCTTATTTTGAGGTTTGAATTTTTATGATGATGACTTCTAGATCTTGTAATACACTGGATCTGGGAATGCTTTTATCTGCAGTCCACTTACTAGTAAACACCTTATTTGTGTATCTTATAAACATCTAACATCTCACTATAAAGTGTTTTTCAACTCTCTTAGAAAAGAAAAAAAAAAAAAAAGAAAAAGCTGAGATTTATTTGAGATTTGTAATCAAAATCTTTTGAGATTTCAGCAGAGAGTTGATAGATTTTGGAATCTCTTATTGTGAAACTCACAATATTATATTTGTTTTCCAGCTCTAGTTTTATATTTTTGTCTTAGTTAGAAAACTTTCTTCTGCACTCTCTATACCACATTCTCAAGTGATTTTTGTAGCAATTCTGGGACTTCCCGGTAATGATACATGGGAAGGAATGAGGATTTTTTAGCTGGGAGGAGGTTTGGGAATTAGATAATTCTGTCGTGAGGTGGTGCCTTCTACAACTGTCCTCAGTCCTCTGAGTTATAGTTTAAATGTGTGTGTGTTGGTTGCGGGGGGGCGGGGGCAGGATGGGAAGCATTAACTGCAGTTTCATTTGATTAAAATGCCTGGTTTTAAAGGGCCTTTTTTGTTGTTGTTGTTTTTACTTCACACGTTTCACATTGAATTAATAATATTTTATTCTCATAATGTCATACTAATAATTTTTTGAGTTACTGGTGATCTTTACCAGTAAACTTTCTAAATGACTGTTGATCTGGTTATAAATATACCAAGCAGTGGTAGACCAAGCACTGCTCTCTGAAAAGCCCCAGTAGAGGTAGCTTCATCGAGGTGTGTGTGTGCTAACGGTTCTCTTTTCCAAATTGTCAGAAAGGTAGTCTTTTAATCCATAGAATGTAATTGTAGTAATTTCTTCTAAAAAAAAGTTTAATCATCACATAGCACCAAATAACTATCTTTAAAATAAATATGTCCTGCCGTTGTGGTTGCGTTTATTAGTCAGATTGTAATTCTATTACTCCACCCTCCCTACCCCCCCCCCAGAAAAGGCTTAATGGCATAAAAATGTTTTAATGGCATCCCCCCCACTACTTAAATATACCAGTTATCATTCTGTTTCTGACTTTGATTTTTGTCTCCAATACAGCTTCAAACTACCTTTTTGTTGATTTATGTGATCTCGCTGTTGTGCTGAACTAGTCCATAAATTCCTGTGGACATTCTTGTGACCCTTTTAAAGCATAGAAGTAATGTATGTGGCCTGTAGTTCCCTGGTATTTCCCCCTTCTGGAAAACTTGGGGAATATTAACTAATATTAGTGGTAAAGAGCTTCTCAGCGCTTTCGATTTACATGCAAGATTCTTGAGCTAGTCTGTTTGAAAATGTTGAATTTTATCAGAGTTTCTCACATTCTTTCTCTTTTTTTAATTCCGGTAACATCTTATGAAATAAGATGCTCCCATTTTACAGACCTACAATTTTAAATAGTACTCCTGATGCTCTATTTTACTCCGCTTGTGATGGAGAAAGGAGAACATACAAGTTGCGGTTTTCTGGAGATTGCACGGAACTCAAACCCAAGATGTCTTTCAGAGATGGAGCACAAAGGAGAAATGCTGAACTGGAGAAAAAGCGGGCATCAGGATTAGATAGGAACTGAGAAGTACAAACTTTCTCATTGCCAATCCTCTCTGAAGTATCAGTTTGGCAGATTTTGGAATCTGTTATTGTCTTGTTTACAAACTGCTAAATCATGCAAACCTACCTAGTGGAAATGCAGATTATTTCTCAGAATTGCTGTGCTGCTGCCAAGCCATTAATTAGTGCACATGACAGCATTTGCACTGGCACCAAGTCTTGTTGTTTACACTAGAGCTTTTGCTAGACCAGCTCTCGTACGGGTACTTTTCGTGCCACATGCACAAGAAGTCATGTCTGTAATGTAGTCAGGCAGCAGCACTCACTGGTAGTAACACAGCACTTGGCTTCGGGGGAACAGAGGACAAGTGTGGCCCTGTGCTGATTCCCTTTTTCCACACAGGAAGCTGGAACTCCATGGAAAGCACCAGACTTTTCAGCTCTCTTTTCATGCTGCTGCAGATGGTGATATATTTTAATTTAATCTCAGGGAGCGTGCTGACAGGAAGTGCATTTGATCTTTCTTCATTAACACTATGGGAATGTAAAATTCGGTAGGAGCAGCCAGTGCACAGAATTCATTGTTTTAATGTGATACATTCATCATGCAATCCAGTAAACTTTTTTTGGGTATTTATTTCAGGTCTAGTCGAGGCTTTCACTCGCATGAGAAGTTGTTTCTTTGTGAGATTTTTAGCCACGTTTTCCTGTTTATGTACTTTCCCTTCTGTTTCTTTGTGGAAACTCACACATGCAAAAGGGGAAATTGATTGTGACCCTAAGTGGGGAACAGTAACATGAGGCATGTAAGAAGAATTGTTAAATTCCAAAATGAACAGACCAAAAGAACGAAGAAAAATATATCTCCTTTCTCGTAAGTTCCTTCAGTTCTTTTGAACTTAAGTCCCCTTGGCTGCACGAAGGTTTTGGTGTGGTGAACCTTTATGTCTGTCCCCTCAGTTTGCAGGTGAAACCAAACAGAGTGAGAGGTGTTAGGCGGTGGCTGGTGGTGGAGATCAACATTGAGCGTGTGCTTGGCAAGGTGCTGAGCTAAAGGCTACACCCCTGGATGCACTCTCATTTCAGGTCTTCTACTTCTTACATGGCTAGAGGTGCTTATGCTGGGCTAGTTGTCTGCCAGACCATGTAAACTCCATTGGGCTTTCCAAAATACCCTCTTCACACTAGCTGTCCCACACTCCTTGTGCTGGATTCCTCTGTAGTAATTGCAAGAGTTCAGTGGGCAGACTGACTTTCTGGTGCTGGCATTGGAGGGATGTGTTCGCTCTGGTCTACGCTAGCAGAAGGCTGCTTGGTGTGAGCGTCATCCACATGCCAGATCCTGGAGGCACTGTGTTTAGCAGTATGTGTATGTGAAAATAAAAGAGTAGGAGAAGGGAAGGCAGATGAATTTGCTCTTTGATGACCAGAACAATTGGAAGTGTTCTAATGTTCAGAAAAATTAGAACAATTTACTGGGACAGATGGCATTGCAATTTTGCTGGCATTATTTCTAGAGGGTAGACCAGAAGACTTGGCTCCTGTTTAAGGAAACTGATTAAATTTCAGTCTGTGGATGGGAAGAATCAAACAATACAAGAATAAGAAGTAAGCTGAGTCCTGCAGAGGTTGAGTATGACGTACCCCAAAACCTGGAATGGTTTGTTTTACAAGCATATGTTTTAGTCTAATTTCTACTGTCTATATTAAGACCGAATTCTGACTTCTTGATTTGTTTGCATATTTGAAGACTTCCTGTTCTGCGTTTTGTCATCTGGAGGCTGTTGGCATCTCCTTCAAATCTCTAAGCCTATTTTGCTGTAGCTGGCACAGGCCTTCTCACTGCTAGGCCTCTGTCAACTTGGATCAATGTTGTTTTTAGTATACAGGGCGTTACCACCTGGTTATACACGCATGCACTCATGTATGCACCTTCTCTTGGAGTGTCGAGTCCTAGAACCCTTTGCTGGCAGGTTTATTCTAATTCTCTGAATTTATGCTCATATAAATACTTCTCTATATGCCAGTTGTAATTGTTGAATGATGCATGGTAATTACCCTGCTGTTCTTTTTTTTTCCCAAAACATTTGATCAATGCAATAATTATACATGATGTGTATCTTTTGAAAAACACTATCTAGAAAATCATTTGGGAAGTCATTAGAGACTTGAAAAAGTTTATAGTTGCTGTTGCATCACAGTGCTGCTGCTGTCAAAAGGGTGAAGGAGGGAAGGCAGAGGAGAGAGGGAGAGAAGAAGGTGCATTAGGCAAGGTTAATGTTTCATGGTTGACTGATAAATACTATAAAATTCTCATGTACATTTCTAAATTGAAGCTGGTTTTCCAGGCTCCTATTCTTCAGGTGACTAGGAATCTCCTCAAGTATATAGACAGCACTCTGTAATAACGGGGAAGAAAAACCACCAACCAATTTTATTGTCGTAGAAAAGTGTCCCAATGCATTTTAGAAACTGCTTCTGAGCACTGGTAGTTCCAGACTTTTACCTGGAAATAATTCTGAGTAACTTTAAGTGCATTAGTTTCATTTTAGACTACGCTAAAGATAGATAAGTGGTTTGTTAGAGACAAGATGTTGAAAGGCAGGAAGATGTTACAAAATTTTATGTATATTTTGTGTTCTGTTTATGTTCAGAGATATCCCCAGAGTTTCAAGCATTTCCTCAGATTTACGGCTTCATAACATTGCTTTTTTATTATGCCAGTGAGCATTGTAATTGTTTTGTTTTGTTTTAAGTAGAGGTATGTATCTGAAAAAGAAAATTTCCCTGTGCCAAAATTCCGTACATAAGTGAATGGTGAAATGGTGAAATATTCAGCAGCTGGTGCTAGGTCATGCAAGTCCAGATGGAACAAAATTCCTTCACATAATGTCCAGAACATGGTCCCTTATTTTCAGGGAGTCTTGTAGAAAAGTTGACGACGGTTTGTGTTAAAAACAAAACACAGTTATTTGAGAAGTAAAAGAAATTCTATTGACTCTGCTTCTGTAGGCTGAAGCATTATGTCCAGAGTGATCCAAGAGAGAATCAACAGTTGGTGAAGGAGTTAAAATGAGAAGGAAGGTGAATATCTGTCAGATGTTTTAAATCCCAAAGGGATCTCAATTGTTTATTACTTTATGTGCATTCAGATAGCTTTTGATGTTATTTAGCAAGAAACAAGTGCACAAAGATGTTTTGAGGAAATACAGTGTGAGAATATATTTTAAAAATGTTTAATTATATATCTGCAGTGGTCTGTAATGGTGTTTCATGCACATAGTCATCTGTTCTCTTCAAGCTCATCCAAAAAAATGCTTTCAAAAGATGACTTGCAAGGAATGTATCATGTGGTAACCTTTCTGAACAAGGTTTTTCCCCATTCTGTTCTGGTAATGCCATTAGAAGTAGTGGATTTCTGATGGAAAGCTTAATGAATTGTTGATACAGAAAACAATGTTAAGTGCAGACAGACCAGCATTCTAGGCTGTAGCTAAATAGACCCAACTGGAACATTGGTCTGGGTTTTTGTTTGGGACTCTGCTTATCCTCAGGGTACGAGCCCGGGGTAAATGGCACAGTTCTAACATGCAGTTCAGCAAATGAGTAATTTCTGCTCAGCAGGTACGGAAGTTATATAATGCACTTCAGCTGTAATAAGGATACAAATCACTAAAATTTTTCTATGACACTTGTACACCAGATACATACTGTTCAGTATAGTGATAGCATCAAGTCTTCACTTCCATAGCATCCAGTAAGATTCCTTCCTACGTCCTAATTCCTCCAGTGCTAGAATAGAGGTTGCAACTATTGCCTTCAATTTTTCAACAGACTTTAGAAAGCTGATACGTATATCGAAGGTATGTGCTGATAAATGCAATGATTTATCTTCACAGAGAAGGACAAGTTAAGGAGCAGTACAACTATGGCTCTAGGTAGGAAAGAAGAACAAACTTATCAACCAAGGAAAGACAAAGTTTTTGGCTTATAGAAATTAGAAGGAATAAATGTCACTTTTAAGTGAGCGCTAATCACATCTAGACCTTAGAGGGAAGCCTTGCGGTGATGACATATACACTTTTTAAAGGTGGCAAACCCAGCTACAGTATTTCAAAATGTTATGTATGATTATTAAACCCGTCTAATTTCTTATTTCTTGTTTGGTCTGAAAGCATTTTGTGGGAGTAACTAAGAGAAAGTGCTTTGCTTCACTGAACACCTGCAGTTTCAGGCAATGTTTGAAATGTCATTTCAACAAGTTGACTGGAAGAACCCTGTTCCATGTTCTTCAGCCCAAATTCTGGATATTTGTGCCAGATTTTAGAAGGCAATCACTTGTAATCTGGAGTGGATTTGAAGCACTCACCACCCTTAGAGGCTATAAATAGTGAGTTGGACAATCTGATTCTTTCTAATTTTCAGTGTCTTTGATAGAAGCTGTGTTCTGGTTCCAAGAATTCTGGCAAATAAGTGAAACAGTATGGGAGTGCATTCATTTTTAAACTCTTTCTTTTCTTGTTTACTGAAGAAGCACATGACCTTTGAATTATGTTCACAGTGGTGCTTTTGTCTGTTTTGGTATAGCGTCTGGTTGGTAAGGAAACATTTTCCTGTTCTTAGTAGCCAGACTCTAATGGCAAGCCTACTGGATAGTAGCTTGTATTTATACTAATTCGGAAAGTTCTTCTCAGTGTTATTTGCATTTCAAATATTACACTAATATTTATTACCTGATTTTAAGGAAACTGAGACTCATTCATTGCTTAATTTCTTGGAGGAGCCAGTTGTCTTTATTCTCAATCTCTATATTTATAAATTCCTTCCAGTTTATTTAAAAACAGATTCTCTGTATAGCCAGTGGGTGTACTCTGCTTCAGCTGTTTTCCTTAACAGTCACTAATGAGTGAAATCTAGAAAGCATTATACACAAGATCATTTTAAGACTGGGAAGGATTTTCACTGACATGAGTAGGGCTTGGACATGCGCAGAAGTTGAGAGAGGGCTACTGAGAGCTTCCTGCCCAGCTCAGCAGTCACTTGGCATACTTAGAAAAGTTTTCACTTTGCATTTCCAAGTTTACAGGGCAGGTGCTGGTATAAATTTTATATGGTAGACCTGCCAATAAAGTTTCATTACAACAAAGAGAAATATCATTTAAGTACACTTTATTTTTAAAAACATTAAAAATAGACCTACTGATACTTAAAAGTTTGAAATGAGTAGATTCTGCGTGTACTGTGCAAAAATCAGCTATGCATAAGCTGTGCATCCCACTGTGTGATGGGGAATTGTCCTGAAAGCCAATGGGCAGTGGGCACCAGCAGAGCCTGTGGAGGCAAGCAAGGAGCTCCTGTCAGAGCTGGTAGGCTTGGCAGGTCTATTTATTTATTACCAGAATGTTACTGTATTTGTTGCATTTGGGCTTGTAGTCATTGAACAAATGGCTATTCGGTGGTGGTGTGTCTTTCTGTCTTCTCTGAGCTATAGATTCCAGGCTTCATTTACCAAATATCTCCCGACCTTTGCAATACATACAGATCTCTAATGATTTAATTTTGAAACTTTTTGATGATCCTTTCATCATAATGTCTGTATATATCTACCATATTATGTTATCTTTATAGCAGTCCTGCAAGATTAATGGTGGTATTTTCTTATTTTTAACTGATGTGGGATGAAAAACAAAAGGAGATTAGGTCAGTATTATCAAACTCGGGGACTAATACTGGATGCTTAGCTTGGAATGACTAGGATGTCTTTTCACAGAGTACTTTTTGATGTTCACAGCAGTCATTCTCAGTGGCAGGGAGGAGTGCTTAGCACTTCTAAGTATACAGACTCAGAAGCGTTAAGCTGAGTATCTACGACATGAAGAACATAACATGAGAAACTTTTGGTTTTGAAGATTTTCCCAGGACCATAAAACCAACTGTATGTCAAAGGCAGAGTTTTAACTGCTTTTCACCTAAGAGTGCCTAAGTTTTATTGTAGGGGATCTAAAGATGAATGTGTAGTAAATGCTTGCGTACAACTTATTCCTCACAATCTTTCAGCTTTTAGCGGATGTCCAGGGGAATGAATAAATTGATAGAAACATGAGATCTCAACCTTTCTTTCTGGTTCCTTTGCTATCTTTATTGTTCAACAATTCTAGAAATTTCATGTATTTATTTATTTTTATAATTCCCAATCCAGACATGGGCTGTTGCCTTCATGCCTTGTAAATTTTAAGTTTATGATTTTGTTAATAGAAACGTACTGTGAGTTTTCTGTGTATGTGACTTCAAGTATTCAGTAAAAGAAGCAATGAATACAAAATTCCATAAAGGCTGTTTGAAGAATCTTCAGCAAACTGACTTCTCAATTTCAACCTTCCACTCTTCCATTTCTGGAACAAGTTATCAATCAATGATGTATTTCAGGCATTGAAAGGAAGAAAAACAAAACACTTTTCCCTTTGCTTTTGAGCTGTATTTCTTTTTACTCATGCTTCTTGTGTACCTCTGTTCTGAGGTTAGAATTCCTACCAGTGGTTAGGGTGACTTACACAGCAACAAGCTCTCGTAAACTTGGAGGAATAAATGCGGAAGAGACTTAAGCTTATTTGATGTGTGTGATAGGTATTGCACATATTTCATCTGCTTGTTGCTGCAAGAGTAACGTCTTTTAAGAAAATATGATATACTTGAAGAATTACAGCATCTTCGAGGCAAGATTTTTTTTGTCCATGAGACACATGAAGTCATGAACTTTGAACATATTTTTCACAGGGATGGCAAAACGTATCCCTGTTATGAGATGAAATCTTACAAAATTTCGAATGTTCACAATTAAGTTTATAGAGATAATTAATAAGTAGTTGAGAAATATTGCTCTATAAATAAGCATTTGTTGGAGTAAGTATTGAATGATTTTAAGTAGGTGTAAATGGAATATCTAATTTTGACTAGATAAACTAATGAGGAAAGCTGTTTTTAACAGCTAAGAGTGAATGTTAAGGACAAATACATCACCTGTGGCTACCAGAAAGCTTGTCACCTGAATGCTAGTGGAAACTTTAATGGTAAGGAGACAGAAGTAACTGGGCAGTTACACAATCTTGTATTCTTTTTAAGCTTCTGCTATTAGCTCCTAATGGAAACAGGATACTGGACTTTTCTTTGTTGCAGGGTGGAAGAGAAAAGGTTTGGATACAGCTAGTACTTGCACAGGAAAGGATTGCACTGTAGTTGTGACACTGCATGCAAAACTCAATCATATCTAAAAGCAGCATTCAATGTTTGTATTCTGTGATTGCCTTGACTATCTATTATTGTATATACCGTGGTGGTTTTACCGTGCTGGGCAGTTAAACCCTACAACCGCTCTCTCACTCCCCCTCTTTTAGATGAGGAGGGGGGAAGTAAAGCAAAGAACAACTCACGGGTTGAGATAAGGATAATTTAATTAAAGGGAAATAATAATAATAATTAAAGAAAGATTATTATGAACTAAACAATTTAACTAAAGGGAAATAAAAAGGGAAAGGGGAAAAGAGAAAAAAAAATTAAAAAAGGGAGGAAAACAAAAAAATAAAACAAATGAAGGCTATGTGGAAGTGCAGAGGAAAGAAATTACTCTCTACTTCCCACAAATGAGCGATGATTGACCACGTCCTTGAAACAGGGCCTCAACGCACATAGCTGGTGTTGGGGAGGAGGACCGACATTTTCCCAACGAGAGCCCACCCCTCCCCTCTTCTTCCTGTTTCCACCTTTTATTGCTGAGTGTGACACCACATGGTATGGAATATCCCTTTGGTTGGTTTAGGTCAGCTGCCCTAGTGATGTTTTTCTCCTCACTTTTTGCCCACCCCCTAGGAGGGTTAGAGAAGGGCCTGATGCTGTGCCACTGCTGCTCAGCAGTAGACACAACACTGGTGTGATAACACTGCTGTTCCAGCTACAAGTGCAGAGCACAGCACTGTATGGGCTGCTGCAGGGAAAATGAACATTCCAGCCAGACCCAGTACATATACATGTGCAAAAATGTGTGTACAACTCGTACTGTATATCAGTAGTTTTGTACTTCCAAAGATAATTTTAGTTGAGCTTCTGGGTTTCTAATGAATCTGTAGGTTGCAACTCCAAGTTTTAGGAGTCCTGAAATAGACGGAGAAATTAAAAATGTAAGTGCAGACATTCCAAGACACAATGATTTTTAGCTTTGAATTCTAACCTGTTATCCAAATGAAACCTGCATTATCAGTCAGTTTATTCCTGTTGTTGCCTGTTAAGTCCTTGCAAAGATTATCTTGAATACTGAATTCAAAGGGAACTATCTTTAGTGTGTACAGTTTATTACATCTCCCTGACTAATCCTAAGATGTGTTGGGTTTTTCCCATTTTCTTCAGATTTTGCAATCCTGTATATATTTCAATGAAATTTTCTAAACTTCTTGTTTCAGACAGTATTTTATCTTGTTTAAAACAATTTCTCATATTTCTTAGTACAACAGATATTATTGCTTAACTCTCTCTCTCTCTGTCTTTTTTTTGTTTCTTCAGTTTTGTCAACCTGGAGGATGGCAGCTTTCAAAAGAGAGAAAACAGCCAACGTTCTTTGTGGTGGTTTTGACTGATATAGACTCAGAGAGACACTACTGTTCCTGCTTAACTTTCTATGAAGCAGAGATTAATCTGCAGGTAAAATCTTCAAAACAAGTTATAAAAATGCAGAAAAAGGTGTCTAGAAATAGAAGATTAATAAATTTAGAAAGTATATTTCTCTTCTTGGTAAGAATGTATTGTTCTGTCATATATAAACGTGTGTATTTTTCTTCCAAGGTAAACTTGATGTGCTTGTTTGTGTTTTTGTTGTTGTTTTTACTGCTTAAACAAACAAACAAACACCTTAATAAAATTGAGAATGAGACTCGTTGAAAATCCCAGGTTGGAAGGGACCTCAGAAGTCATCTGGTCCATCTTAAATGCTGAAAGCAGGGCCTAGGCAAGATAGTTTAACACCTTGTCTAGCCAAACTTTAAAGGTCTCAAGTGTTAGAGAATCCACCACATCCTTGAGGAGGTTTTTCCAATATTCCAATGATTGATTGCTCTCACAGTAAAAAAAATATTAAAAAAAAAAAATCCTCTTCTTATGTCCAATTAGAATCTTCCCTGGTATAAATTGTACCCATTGCCCCATGTTTTCAACAAAAGGCTTTTCTTTTCTCCACCATATGCTTTTTTATTTTTTGCTACCATTTGTTTTGATTTTGTTAATAGGACAGTCAACAAAATGTTCCTTTCATTTACTTCCGTGTTTAACATAGCAGGAATCATTCTCATTTGCTTTAAGATAAAGGTTTATTAACTTCTGCTCCCTCTGCTGGACATCTCTATCAGACTAGCACAGGATAAATGTGTGCACGTATGCTGTAATGTTACATACATATTTCTGGAAGCGCATTTATTGGCAAGGCTGGTGTGGGTGTAAATAGCAAGACTGTAAAACTGATAGAGTGATTCTTCAGCTTTTAGGTAGGTCAGATTTTGGGTGTCAGCTACTTGGCAATGTTTGTTTTAAACATGCATTTAATTAATTTTGGGCAACCTCAGTCTTTCAAAAATAGACATTTTGTTTCCCATTTGATGTAAAGTACTTCACAGAATCTATGCTATGACTTAATACTTGGAATCTTTAGTTGCTAGAACCTAGGGAAAACCTAATCCAGTCTGTAATTGTGGACTGTTATGTTTTTGAAATATTTTCTTTCCAACATGAAAAATCAAAAATAAGTAAAGTCTTGGCATTACGAATATTAAAAAAATTAGTTAAAATTACCTAAGGGGCTAAGTAAAATTGTTGTCTATTTTAGTGAAGAACCGTAACACCATTAATTATTTGAAGAACATGCTTTTAGTGATCCAAATGTATTCTGTTCAATACTGGTGTTGAAATCCTTCTCTGCCTTGTAGAATAATAAATAGATGTGGAGTAGCAATAATATTGTGCTTTTTCTAGGCACAATTGGAAGCCAGAAAATAATAATTGTTCTTATTTCATTAACTCTACAGTTTAAATGGCTATTTTTGTACATTATTGGAAGGAGCTAAAAGCAGAAATGTAACTGAAGAGTAGATATATTTTAGTGTAGATTAGCTGACATCTTCCTATTGATATCTGTCATCTCTCCTTTACTTAATAAGTAAAGAGTGAAACATTCTACAGTAATTCTTTCCCAGCTGATAAAAATTTACAATGGTTGACTCTTCTTGCACTCTATGTATTTCATAACATATACTAAATTTAGCAAACTTGTTATTTATCCTGTGGTTTCTAGCAGCTGCTTTTGATTCATGATCCACATCTTCCAAGTAATGCTCATCACAAAACATCCAGTATTAACTAAAAGGTTATTTTCTTATATTGCCTAAGTAGTAAAAAAAATAATAATAATAATAAAATAAAATAAATTTGAGAGCAGCAGGATGTTGGTTCTCATAATGCCATTCCTGGCTGTGTTGTAAAGAATGCATATTTTTCAGATGAACTTGCTGTGGTGAAATTTATTCTATGACTGTTTTGTTTATAGCCAAACTTCCTGTTTCTTTCTAAAACCCAAAGAGAATAATTGAACGTGCCCTGTTACATGGTCATTAGACAAGAATTCAGCACATGTACAATCTGTAATGAAACATAAGCTTATGAAGCATTGGGCTGCAAAAGTGATGTTGATTTAACCATTCACTTGCACACCTTATTAAACAAACAATCCAGGAAACAGTGTCTGTGAATTACAATGAAATCTGGACAGTGCTTTTCACAGTTAAATTCTGTTCAGTTTTTAACCTAATAATATAACAGACTATGACAAAGATTCAGTTTCCAAAAGGAATGGCTCTTCCCTTCCTAGTTAGCCTGCACCAGGTAAATCTTGCACGTATTTAAGATTGGTCAGATTTCAGCCAGTGTAGATATGCTCTTTGACTTGGCAGAATCATCTTCAGAAAACACCAAAACCCCAAGCCTTGGAAGTTTCTGTGGTTAATTAAACTGCAAAGTGAAAGCAAGCTTATTTCTGTGCTTTTGAATGGTAGAGAAGTAGAGAACCTTTTTTGAGCCTCCTGCATAAAAATACAATAATCTTTTTGACACAATTTGTCAAGCTTGGCCAGAGAAGTCTATCACTCTCACTCCAGTTGCTTTCATTACTGCTTCAGCTGTTTGTCACAGGCTAGTTAGTATATATACGCCATCTGAAAAGTAAGGAGACTGTACTCACATGGTGTCTCTTAGGTTTACCTATGACAGTCTAGGATACAAGGTTAATGTAGCAATTGTCAAAGCTCTATGCAGGAATGTACAGGAAAAAGTATTGTCCTTGGTATCTCTGAAAGCCCTGGATTCAGTTAATCTCTTTGCAGTTGCTTGTCATTACAACTTTTCCAGAGATGATAAAAGCACAGGTTCTAATAATCAGCTGATGGCCTCTTTTCAACTTCCCAACCCTGGGCAGAATACGAAGTAGTTGATAGACACCTGTGAATTGTACTTTGCATTGTTGCAATACTGACATTTTGAATCAATGCGGTATTTAGCATTTGTATAGATGTTGGTCCATTGTTTGATCAGCCTTCACCAAGTCATGACAGTATATCAAAAAGATCAACGTTACATCTATTCTGATTAACACTCTAAATCTGTACTCATGAAGAAGATAAACATATGATAGTCCATTACATAGGGAATAGAACTCACTTCTTTCCATGAATGCAGGTGATGCAGCTTTCCCATTTAATCCCCTGTGAATTGTTATAAGATGCTAGTCTCATTTAATTGTTCCAATAACAATTGTAAAGTGTATATAAGGATAAGTTCCTCACCTGAAATTAAAACCAAGCATTTGAAAATTTGACCCTAACAGGAATCTAAAATTGGGAACATGACTGACTGATCATTAGACTACGAGGTAGTCTAATAATCAATCAACAGTGGCAAAGACAGTTTAAAGACTTGTTCAGTTTAATTAAAAGCAGTTTAATATGCAAGATTTCTCTCTCACCTCAAGTTTCTACCAATATAAACGTAAAGAAATCTGAGATACTGTGCCAGTGTCTCCTTGCTTCCTGCCTTTTTTTTGTCTCCAATTGGTCTAATCCGCCTTCACGTCTGCCTTAAGAGATCCTCTTAAGCATGCTTTAGAGATGCTCAGACAAATAAAGCTGGATGCCATACTGACTTGCATGTATCTACAAGAATTAGGAGGAGGAGGACAATAAGTCAAAAACACCCCCACTGCTTCTTCCCACACCGTGCTTTCAGGTTTTTTTTGCATTACTGTATTTTGATCCTTGTTGTCCACTCTCTTGCTGTAAATTGTCATTAATTTGAAGAAAACCTCATCCTCTAAACCAAAGTGTAGTATATGTTCCTTGTTATTCTTCTGGTGACTGAAGCTGAAAGTTGTTAAGAGCCAGAGGTTATTCAGAAGAATCGTAAGGTACATCTACAAAATTCACCCATAAAACTCAGTTACTCTGTGTGTAACTTTATTTACTGTCCAAAAAAATTGCACACGTGTAGTTATTTCTAACAGCAATTTCTGGATGTTACCACTTAACACACAAAGACTTGATTAATATATTTGCCTCAGAAGTTACTTCTGTCTACTTCGGTGGTGCTTCCTACAAAATGCAGTCAGAATTTATGCTAACAGCCCTTGGGAAGAGCACCATAGGTGGAATCTTTAAAAACAACAAAAAACAAACAAAACAAACAACAAAAAAAGCACATTGACTTGCATCATTGGGAACTTAATGGTCAAATGGTATATTGCTTTGTGCTTTGGAAAAAAAAATATCCTCACCCTAACCCCACCATCAACAATGATTTACGTTAGCAACTGAGCCTGTGCAAATGTATTTCTTGCATTTCAGAAATTCTGTTCAATGCAATCAGCAAGAAACTTCAAGTGTTAGTTTCTAACAGTCTTACTACAAGGTTTTATCAGTCTTAAGTCTATATATGTTAAAACATTGTGATCACAAGGTTAGGAAGAGTAAATGTATCCCTGACAAATGCAAGTAAGCAGTAATTTATGTCTCCTATTTCCTCTCATTCACGTTCTCTTCTTCTTTCTGCCCCCTTGCAAATACAGGAAAAAGAAATTGTAAAAATCCCAAAGCAGAAAATGGCAGATTAACAACATTCACAAATATTTCCTGAGTCAAAGGAAAATCTGCCAACAAAATGACATCATGCTTCATAAAGTTTTAATTTTTACACTTGGACTGTAGAGTTGGTGATCCTACTGTGCTAAAGCACATGCTACTTGATGAGTCACTGATGTTTGGTTTTGAGCAGAGAATGCGAACACTCAGTTCAGTTGTATCCTTGTTGAAATGTGAAACCTGATCTTCTTTTGGGTATTATATTAGTGTGTTGTTAAGATGAAGCTTAATAATTTTGTGAACATCCCAAATGTTAAACTTATCCTGAAAGTGCCCTTATTATCAGTGCCTCAAAAGACATTCCGTAGGGGGTGGGGTGGGGGGTAGACCATTTTAAAATAATCAACATCTTTCTAAATCTGTTGAGAAATGGATATTATGGAAACATGCAGAGAGCAAAGCAGTGCCTTCTTCCCTTCCTGTAAAAGGTAAAATTACTGCTAATGTTCTGTATGATAAGAAATTGCCTTGTATTTTGAATATCAAATTATATGTTTAAGGTCTTCTCTAAACCAGAATTTAAAGTTAAGGTGATTAAGGTGAGAATGAATGAAGAAAATAATATTTTCATCTTTCTAGCAACTGTGGCAGTAATTTATCCTGTCCTGTTTATGTCCTGTGTGTGTGCTTGTGCATTTACGCACCTTCTTCCCAATTAGATTTCATGTTATTGCAGGGTGCAAAGGCTTATTTTGGGTAAAGGTAGTCGTCATGTCTTTACTCCTGCATGGAGTCTACACAGTAGCCCATGGACTTCTGGCATTTATGTCGCATCTACATGTGCCTTGTATCTTGGAATTCCCACATCTTTTGGCATGTACGTGGGCTAATGACCCACTCAAGAATGTGTTAAGTGGTATACATGTCGTAGATGCTACTGGTGTAAATTTTATGTAATGCTGGAAGGTGCAATGGGAACTCCTTATTTTCCTATAGGAGTACTCTGCACTGTCAACAGTATTTAGGGAGTGAATGAATTGATTGTTACAGGGGCTTGAGGTTACTGTATTTGATAAGTTTACCGTCTGATCTTCACATAATCTTCTATCTTTGGTCGTTTGTTTTTGTAGTTAATGGAGTTGCTATTGTGAATTGGTACAATTTACTATCCTGTTCTGAAAGTATTAAATCAAGATAATGGCTTTTTTTTTGCTAGTATAATTATTCCAGTATAAATGTAGCTACTGTGGTATGATATAGTGTGCATAGACAAGCCATGAAGTATATTTCTCACCCATGGTTTTAGTTCAGTAGAGCAGACAGATCAATGCAGATTGGTCTTTTGGAGGCATTCTGCTAAGTTTATTTTAAATTTTGTATGTGTGTTAGAATTTATTGGATACATGCATTTGCACAATCTGAAAAATAAATAAAATGAATTGTTGCTGAATGGCTTTTGGCCTTTGATTTTTAATAAACCAGCTATTTGGCTGCAAACAAGGCCAGCAAAGCTTAAACCACGTGCAGAGAAAGGGATCTGTCCCAAATGAGTAATTGGCATGAGATTACTAAAGCTTCAAATAATTTTTCTTAAAATAAGGAATCATGCATGATCTCCACATCTCATTTACTGTGCTATTAGTAGAAAAACAAAGGGCTTGCTGACCTTGACACAATTTCTGTGCAAAATTTTGCAAAGGGCAAACTGTTTGTATAACTATCATGAAGAACTACAGTGAAAGTTTTTGTAATGGCAGATGTTCATTCTCTCTGACTGACTGAATGATTAAAAGTACAACTATAATTTCACTATCTGTTCATATTTCATAGAATCATTGAATCAATAAGTTTGGAAAAGACCTTTAAGATCATCTGTTCCAACCATACCCCTACTACCAGCATTACCCATTAGGGACCGTGTCCCTAAGCACCATATCCAACCTTTAATTTCCGTTGAGTTCGAAATTATGCCTGTCAGCTTCCACCCACAAAACTGCAAAGCTATATCAAATGTTTCGTATTTTCTAACTTTTGTATTAATACCTCAGTTTAAATGGGTTTTCCTCACTCTGACATGAAAAGGAACCTAATATTTCTTCTCTGCCCAATGTTAATCAGAACTAAATGCACTGACTTGAATGGCATGTGCATCCTGAGTAGAGATGTACAGTCAGCATGCCTGGGTTGTCCTCCTGATGCCTGAAGATGCCTAATGTCCCTAAAAAAAAAAAAAAAAAAAAAAAAAAAAAAAAAAATGCAATTTACAGAGGTGGTGCAGATGTGATTCAAAGACCTGGAAGTACCTAGTCATCCAGAACCAACAGAAACAAAGAGCAGATGGACTAGTCTTGGAGAGTTGGATTACAGTTCAGAGTTGCTTTTTCTAGAAGTCTTCAATGTTGGAGATTTGATAAGTAGAAGATTTGGGCATACAAACTCAAGACAGACATGTTGAGGTTCTGAAGATGAAAGTAGAGACAGAAGAGGAGGGATGGTTATGGTTCATGTGTGCTAAAATTCTGCTGAACATTGATTGAACAGTTGTTCATGAGTTCTCAAGCTGGATAAGTCCCTTAAGATCACCTACATACAATAGCTTGAACAGTTTTTTTGGACTATGTTGGTAGGTCATTCTAATCTTTAAAAATTTACTTCAGTTCCTAATGCAGATTTTGGCTAGATTGTTTGTTATTTTTAAGTTAAATGTCAGTTGCTAAAAGCAGAGCTGACATCTTAAAATAATCTGATTGTGGTAGCAAAAGTGGGTTCGTGCAAGTTGAAGACTAGCCCTTAATGTTTGAGGGCTAAATCAGAGCAATGAGTATCTCTGAATAAAAAAAATATGGTTAACATGAGTAAAATTGGCTGCTTTCATCTGTTTTCTCGGCTGCCATGTCTGTTGCCTTTAAATGAGCTGCTATTTTCAACTGAAGTAACACAAAATCAGTCACTTCTTTCTACTCAAAGTTTTAACGTAATTTCTTAGGCTGAAACTGAAGTTTATGTGAAAATATCCATTTATCTGTTCATTTTCCACAAGGAACGCTTTAAACAGGTCCAGTATCAGCCACACGTAACTGACAGCAGAGATCTGCTTCCAGTAGGTTTTAAGTATATAAGTGGGTAGGAAGCAGAAAGAGCTGTTATGTTGTCCACTAACACATGAGGGAAAACTATAAGCCCTTGTCCAACATCAGGTAATCCACAAATCTTTTTAATCTAATGACATAAAGCTACAGGAAATGAAATTAATTCATTCTACTACAAAGAGCTATTTGCTCACTATATGGATGCTAAAATTACTTTTCTTCTCTATTCCCCATAAATGAGATCAAGCCTGAAATTAAGTCAGTTTAGGTTTTAGAATTGTATACACTTTTTCATTTGTAAAATTTTGTTCTCCAGAAGAAGGATGGGAATCAGAAACAGGTCAGTATTCACCTAATTGATTTTTTTTTCCCCCTATATTTAATAAACTCTAATTTAGGCTTAACCCTGCATTAGTATTTTGTGTGTTTGTGATTTGGATATTAATAGAGAATTAATATGTTCTTAAATTAATTAAATATGTTCTTAAAGCTATTACATAACATACACGGAACACTGAATATAACTTTTCTAGCATACTATTATATTGCTTTATAATCTCTGAGTAATATTGTGAACCTCTATCATAAAGTAAGATACATTCAAATATGTTACTCTAAATGTAAAATTTTCTTTAAAGAAAGAAAATAAACTATAATTTGGGGACAGAAAGAAAACATTTTGTAGAGAAAAAAAAAAAAAAAAAAGTATTTTGTCTCTGAAGGTGGATAGGAGTAAATGTCAAGGGAGGAGTAGAGGACCATGACATGTGGTGATTCCATGGGTGCTCCCTCTGCAGTCTGTGGAGCAGCTGAGCCACAAATGCCTGCTGCATATTTAGTAATCGCTATGAATTTCATGAATGTGTCCAATCCTGTCATGGTCCCTGTGCATTTCTGTTACTTGCACTGTTTTGTAGCATAAGAGTTTCATAAGTAACTGTTGTGTGAAGAGCTACCTCCACTTGTTTGAGCGTATTTCAGTTGGCATGCTGATTTCCTGGTTGTTACTGTTTTTATTGGTGTCCCTTAAGACTAACTGTAAGCAACTCATTTACTTTGCGTTTGCTGTTGTGGTTTTTGGTCAGATGTTGAGGTTTCCGGTTTTCTTGTGAGGCTATCGGGTTCAGGAGTCAGAAGTATATAAAGAGTAAAACTAAGCAGTAAGTAAAGAACTTGATCCAAAGGACTTTTTAACAGTTCTGCACTCGGTTTGATTGGTTCAGCTCTTGTCATGTTTCATGTAGTGTGAGTGCTGCTGCTTTGGCAAGCAAGCACACTAAGAAGCTCCAGTGAAACGTCTCTGATGTCGCTTTGATGCTAAACGTGGAAACTAAACAATTACACTATTCTTGGCCTTCATAAGATGTCATCTGAAACTCATAATTTTCAACTGTGAATATATATTTGTGATCTAAAGCAAGCAAAATGCGTAGGATAGAAAATGTAGTGGGATTATTTGATGTTCACCTTCGTTCTTGCTTCAGGTTTGCCAAGTAGTGCACACAGTATGCTGAAGGAACAGGAGGCAGTGTTGAACTGTTACATTGTGCCCAGTTGGTTTTACACTTTTCCATAGCTGTGGAGGTTTTATTAAAGCAAAAAGACGCTGTTATTGATAGTTTAATTTAAAGCAAAGTAATACCTTATTTAATAATGTGTATCAAGCCCACAAGTATTTGATTTTATTTACGTCTATTAAAATTGTATTAAACCGTTTTCTAGACTGTGGATTTGGGACATTGTGCCTGATCTGTTGGCAGGTAACTCCAGTTGTCAGTTACCTCCTGTATTAGAAATACTTGAATAATTAGACTGAATTTGTCTAGTTTGGGCTTAATGCCATATACATCCCTTGGCTGAACTGAAGAACAAATAGTTCTCAGAAAACAAGCGAGCAAACAAATAAATAGCAGAGTAATGATTAACAATGCTGATCACAGTTAATTTTTCTAAGCTATTAGCTATCAGGCGATTAATACTGATCGTTGTTGTTTTGTTTTGTTTTGTTTTTCTTTTTGCCATCTGAACTCAAATTGTTTTGGGGAAATATTTTTTTTAAACGCTTGCACAAATACATTTTATTAATTTGGCTACTTTTATTGACAAAGTTCATGAACTATAAAGTGATTCTGTTAGTTCTGTATCTGGTTATTGTACATTCCAGTGTACCTCAAACACATCTGTTTGGGACACAAACATGTTAAATGTCCATTTCACATGATACGAGAAGAAAGGAAAACAGTTGGAATATTCGTGCTCTCTCTAGCTCCGTATTCTCACTTAAGTAAGAACCTAAAAACTCACTACTGTGTGTTGCCAGAAGTTGACATATGAATTTTTGAGTTTAGGTGTGGGTGTGTACATTCATTAAAACTCATGGAAATTTAAGAATGTATTGGTTTACTGTAAACGTACAGGCCACACAGTTTCTTGGTCAGTCTCTGAACAGTTTGCCATACAACAGTGGCAAACAAGTTGAGCAAAATGAAATTTTGCTTCAAAAGAACGTAGCTTCAAAAGAACGTTCACTGTTTTCTGAGAGTTCATTATGTTTTTATGTATTGTATTATTTATTGGTAAAAAGGAAAAGAAAAAGGAAACAAACAAACAAAGAAAACTAAACCATGGGTAAATGAATTAAGCAGCATGCTGTAGAACCAGATCGGATTTTTCTGTTTCGATTTAAATTGATACATCCTCAATTGTGTTCTACTTGCATACACAATAACATATACATGTACATGCCTATTTCATTGTATTTAAAAATGTTAAAGATATAAATCTCTGTAGTTTTAGAATTGGTCATCATCTTGATTTTTTTAATGTTTTTGATCTCATGGGAGATAAGTATTAACGTTCATTGTTGTGCTGTTGTCTATACCTTCCCAACAGTTTGCCATATGACAACTTAAAATTAGTCTGAAAAATGCCTAAAGTTAGCAGTTTGGCAGTGCCGATGTATCCGTTTATCCAAAGGATACAGTGGAGTCTAGAAGAAAAAAGGCAGCCTTTAAAACGAGAAAAAGACTCCTATATACCTTCCATGTGTCAGATGCCAAGACTGTCACAATAAAAATATGTGAACAAGGAACAAAGATTTATACAAAGATGGTTTCTGTTAGCTTGGATGAACGTATTAAGAATCTCAGTATTATCTGGTGTGTTTTTCTCAACCAACTGCTTGATGGACTTGAGTCAGCCATAGTTTGCAGATTCCCTGTGTAACTTAATTTAGAAGCCAAGTCAAGATATGGAAGCAAAGAGGATTCTGGCATTGGCAGGCAGGGGACAAGATCCTGATGAGCTTCAATCAAACTCAATTAAACTTCAATCAAATAAACTCCAATCAAATTATAATTACAGGTGACCAAATATTGTGAAAACTTGTATGATTGTACATTATCATGCAGTTCCTTTCATTAATACAGTTATGTCAGTCTGTTACCTATTCCTTAGCCTGACAGTCTTTTTTTTTTAAGACCTTAAGTCATTAAACACAACACAAAACATGTATTTGTTTCTGTTCTAAAGTCACAGATGATTCTGAATTAGATTTTAAATATGTATCACTTTTTGAACTAAATGGATCTTTAAACATCTGGAATACTGTTTTTCTACCCAGTGGTATTTTTCCCTCATCTTACCTGTTTTCAAAGTCTGTCTATATGTAAAGGTAGGAAGGGAGGGGAAAAAAGGAATCTGTTTGAAAATATAATTAAAATTAAGAAAATTCTGAATATGCTCTACCATAATATGAAAAACTACTTGCCAACAACATAGATGAAAGATGTTGGGAAGCCTCATAGCAGTATGCCAAATACAATTATCATCTTCTTCCAACCAGTACAAGTGCAAAAGGAAAACTGTGGTTATTAACTAGATTTGTTTTTAAAAAATAGTAACAGCATTATCCCATTTCTTATTGAAACCATTTAATTTTATCTTTTAATTTATGAATGCTTAGAAAGGTTTTCTTTAACATTCAGTTATTCTTAATTTATTTGCAAACTGAATGCTATATGTAAAAAATCTATTAAGAATAAAACTTCATATTGTTCATTCTGTTTAGAGAATATTTTTTCCTTAGATGAGAAAGGAAATTTAGAAAGGTGAAATGTGCATGTGTCTGAAGAGAAGTACAACTAGAAAGAATTGAGTTTGTGGTTTTACCACTTTGTATTTAGCATTGCTAGAGAATGCATATGCTGTTAATACTTAGCTTCAAAGTAGGTTAGAAGTCATGTGTTTGCCATGATTATCTGCTTAGTCTCCTGACTTCCACTAATGTGCCTGCCTGCCTGTCAGAACACTTAGCTCAGGAAGGAATATGGCTGTAGTCACGTTGGTACATTTGCCTGTAGATCTTGAAGTAAGAGAAATTGTTTTAATAGTGTAAATGATTTATCAGTTTAATACTTTGCTGCTATTGTGCACTTAAAATTTTAAGTTGTATTTAGTTATGAATTAACACAGGACTTGATATGAGGTTGAGTGGATTTGATGAAGATGACCTTTCTCTTCCCTGTCTATGGATCCTGAGTTTTCATTATCTTAGTACTGCTTTCATCTAGAGAAGCTTCCATGTTGAATGGAAATGTTGAATAAATTTTAATTCATTTTTCCCAATGTTGTCATTGTCCAAAATTTGTTGGCTAGCCAGAACCTGCTACTTTTATGCCTAGAATTTATAATTGTTCTTTAGAACAGTTGAAGGTTTTTTTTATGTTTAGTGGTATATGGTGGTTGCTGGAGGCTTGCTCTTTTTCAGGGGTGCCTGTGTCATTCAAGATAGGATACTAAGCCATATGTGAGCCTTTTGTTGGACTCCTAACGCATAAGCATCACTATACAATTCTTGATATCTTGAGAGACTATAGACTAAGTGAATACCACCTAACTTCAGTGTCCTGAGGAACCCCAGGCAGTTTTACAGGAACCCCATAATCTTGTTTACTTTGTGTATTAAAAAGCACCTAAATATATTATACCGTTTGTCTCCCCTCTGATATAAATACAAAAAGTTACAGTCTTTCAGGTCTATATACCACTAAGGTATGTGTGTTTGCGCATGTTCGTGTGAATCTTACTTTTAAAATACAAGTATTTGTGTGCATTTGTATGTTTGACACAGAATTTGAGAGCTGTTCAGCAGCTTCCAAGAGGCACAATTCTGTTTTTTACTAGCTACATATTAGTCTGTGTGACACTGTGAAAAATCATTTTTTGTTTGTTTGTTTTTTATTCCCCCCAAATCAGTAGGTGTGCTAGTTTCCCTTCTATACTGAATCTTTGTTATGTGACTGTTGCTTTCTATTTCTGGAATCTTTCTGTCCAATGTCTTTACTTATTTTTCGTCCTGCTGTGTCATGTTGAGAATAAGGGATCTTTGCATGATTAAACAATTTGGTTATTTGCTTTGTTTTTATGCAATTTTATTAAAGAATGGGCAAGGAAAGAATTCTGTACCTAGGTGTCGCAACTTTGTGCAGTGTTTTTTACCAGTTGTTTATGACATTTAACTTCACATAACTGATACTCCATTTTGGAACACCAAACTCAAGTAAGTATAATAAAGGTTATTTGAAGTGTGGCTAATGATCAGAATGCTACCTGTAATTATAAATATGAAATAAACTGCTCATCACTTCAGGTATGCATGTCAGAGCCTGAATTTCTTCTGTTCAGAAGGAGCAAGGGTCAAGACAAAAGAGAGTTAGCAACAGGAGCTCTGTATTTTGGCTTATAGTAACTGAATGTTTTTCATAATTGAATCATTTATAAAGTCATTCAAAGTAGTTATATTTTTTTTCCAATTTCTAATTGGATACATTCATTTGCTTAAAGATACCATACATTCTGAATTGAGGTAGTAAAATAAAGTTCATTCACAGCATTCCTGGCATTTCAGACAATTTTATCAGGTTTCTTTCTTTTAGTAGAAAAGCAAAGTTGGATTTATTTATTTATTTGTTTATTTTTAATAAACTAAAGTGCTGACCAGGAACATGATAGAAATAGAAGGCCGATATTTCATGTTGTCAGATGGAAAGGGAAGTCATTTTTCTCGTGTTCCCAATTAAGATAGGACAGTGATTTTTGCTTAAAAGAATGCTCGTTTGGAGGAACAAATAATACACTTGGAAATTTGGTGGGTGGTGTAGGAGTGGAGAGAATTACATGCAAAAATTGGAACGAGCATACTGTCTGTCATTTGAAACTCAGTTAATGAATTTGTCAAAGAATGTGAGGAATTTCAGAAATTAGAATAATTAGTGACATCTTTCGTTTTGGCTAAGAGTTAATAATAAAGTATTTGTGACTGAAAAATAAGTGCTGGCAAGGAGGTTATAGTAAGTTGCACAATACCATGAACAACTGCAAGTTTATCTGCATTGTGCCATTCTGTTTTTTTCTAACCGGAAACATAGTGGTTCTTAAGTTTGAGAAATTGAGAAATTTATTGAGAAATTTGAACTACTTTTCTTGTGAAGAAATTCCAAATTTGTTGGATCAGGCTGGAGATGACTATGTAGATCCAGATATACATATCTGTATTCTTTGTCTCAAAACTCTTTGTCTGTAAATTTTATTTACACCAGTGCATGGCTTTATAGATGAGTTTCAGCAGGTTTAACTACATCTAGAAGGTTTTAGAAAGTTCAGGTAACCATTGGAATGATCTCCTCTTAGTTGACTTCATTACTAGTTTCAAACAAGGCATACACTTCTTTTCTGGTTAAGTCTATTTGAAATCCTGAGAAATGTAGACTTACAAGAATGCTAAAATTTTACCTAGAGATGGCTTATTAATTGAAATGTTTCTGTTTTCAAGGGAACAAAAGAAACCGAAGGTGAAGAGGAGTCTGGTTTAATTCCGCCTGCTGAAGTATTTGCTCCTAAAAGTTTGGTGTTGGTGTCCAGACTAGATTATCCAGAAATTTTCAGGGTAAAGAATTTACCATTGCTATTTATAATCTCTGTCAGCAGACAAATCTGTTTTTAATGAATAGCAGTCACAGTACTCTGATTTAAAGCATCTCAGGACTGATTTGGGAATTTAACAGCAAAAGCAGAGCTTAGATTGAACTAGATAAAATTCAATGTTTATGATAGTAAATAGCCCCTACAGGTTAAAGCAGTGCTTTTTTTTTTTTTTTTTTTTTTTTAACACTCCAAGTACTCTTAAATCTATGTAGAAGACAAAATAGAGATTTTTCTGGGCTCAGATTACTATATATTGAAGTAAATTATTAAGACAAAAATTAACTTAAGTAAAAATAACACATTAATGATAATTGATTAAATATATAGTGATAAGTCAATAGTGGAATCCTAGTTTTCTTTCATTTATAAGGTAAACATGTCAGAGCTTCTTCCAGATAGAATTAAGATTCATAACGGAGATTTAGGATCTTGGATCGCTTTCAGCTGATGAGATAGAGTTTGTGGGAGAAATTAAGAGCTTAAATTTTTATTAAGCTAATATATATTAACAGAAAGAAATATACTTCAGTTTACAGATCAAGGGAGGAAAATCATTCAACAGTAAGTTGTCATTGAACATGAAGAATGATTGTACCAACTCAGACTAACAATCCACATAACTCAGTATTTTGTCTGCTAGTATCGCTTAGCAAATGCAGTGCCAAACGTGTAAAAAAAATGGTAGGCTGTAGAAATAATTCCACAGAATACTTTCCTAGTCCTGTGTGAATTAGTTTAATGACATCCTGAACCAGAGGTGTCAATTGTATGGGTTTTCATATAATTTGTCCAATTTCTTAACTCTTGATTTTACAACATCCCATGGCAAGGAGTTTCTCAGCTTAACTATGTGTTATATGAAAGGGTACTGTTGGAATTTTGTCTAAGAAGAGAGTTCCTAAGATATTTACGGAATTACCAAAATTATAGCAGTTAAAAGGCACCAAGAGGATGTTGTGGGACATAGTTATTTCCTTTTATTCAAAGGCTTTTTGGAACATAAAGTTAAATTATCTTACATTAAATTAAAATGATAAAGCTGTACCGTGATTTCTCAATCAAAACTGAATCCATGCAAAGCAAATACTGAAATGTTAATATGCTGTTCATTCTAAAAATATGTTTGTATCGAAATAATAAAATAAAGAATGCAAGTTAAACAATGTACAGAATTGTTGATTCTTGATGCTAGCTCATTAGCGCATCAGTGTTTTACTCTGGAAACCAGTCAGGTTTAGGTCCAGAGAGCTCAAAGTGCAGACAAAACTATGATTTTATCATTCTTAAAAGTAATTAGTAGTAAAGCACTTTTTATATAATTGAACAAACTCAATTAAATAATGAATTTCCTTTACAAAAGAGGATATCTGCACCTGCCAACACATACATCACTTTTAAGTAGCCAAGTTAATTTTTTTAATGAGCAGTTGCTTTGATAGCAACTTTGTCTTAGATTGGAATGTACTTCACTACATTATCTATTAAGACACTTTTAAAAAAATTATATACATATATCTTTAACTAATCTGATGTGTGCCCTTCCTGCATAGCAGGCTAACATATTTTTTGTGTCTTTCTAGGCATGCCTGGGACTGATCTATACTGTGTATGTGGACAGCCTGAATGTGTCACTGGAGACTCTGATTGCAAATCTTTGTTCATGCCTTGTCCCTGCTTCTGGAGGGTCTCAGGTAAATGGAAATAAAAGAAAAGAAAATAAAAAAAAAAAAAAAAAAGGTGTGGGGGGATATTTTTCCAGTTAATTTAATTTATGAAGAAAACAAAAAATAAATTCTTTAAATATTTTTGTTGAAAAAAGATCATAGTTCAGCTGAGTGCTTTCCCTGTGGCCTGTGAGTGCTTTCCCTGTGGCCTGTCTTCTAAAGACAGCAAAAATTCCATTCCAGGATAAGGTCAAAGGGTTAATTTTGTCACTGAGTTGGCTTTTTACAAGGCACAGTAACAAATCAAGCAGTTCATGTAAGTTTAGTTTTTAATAATAATGTGTGTTCAGGAGTATTTGTGCTTGCTATGGATTTTTATTTTTTTTTTCCTTTGCAATTTTTGACATGTCCTTTCCTTTAGTTCATTTACCTGTGACTTTTCCATGTTGCAGTTCAGGATTCCAATCGACTTTCCTTTGGGAAATGCTTAAAAAAAAAAAAAATTAAAAAATTACTTGGACATGTTTTTTTTTCAGAATTAGTTAAATATTCCTGGTAACCCATGCATTCAAAAATATGAAAAAAGTTTGTCAGTAAATACACTTCTTTCTGCGAGCAAATAGTCAGGTTTGTTTGTTGATTTACTTTAAATAAATTATTCCTATATATTTTTAGGTTTCCGTTGGGTCTTATTTGCTTGGTCCTTACATTATGCTGTAGCATTACAGTCCTTATCATGAAACATACCTGGAAATCAAGAATGCAGCTGGCAATATTTGAGGATAGATTTCATACGCATTTTCTCACACTTTATACCCAACCTATGTATTCTTGAAATCCTACAAATCACAAATTCTTTTTTTTTTTTTTTTTTTTTTTTTTTTTAAACCCATAGCCCTGTTTACTTTGGTATTTCTCTTAGCTCGAAAAGAGGCAAAATCTCCTCTTAGCTTAATCAAGATCTACTTGAATGCTCTCCAGGAAACCATGTCTCTGTTGTTTTGCATCCTAAGTTTCAGTTTTGAAGGGAAGTAATTAGATTGTATCTTGTCAGGAGCCCCCATTTTCAGTGGTATTTGAACCTCAAATTACACATTCTGGTGGTCCACTTGAATTTCTAGCTCTTCCTTCTATCCTGTTCTCCTATAGCCCCATCCATAAACGGGGCTTTCAACAGTGTCTTTTCCAACTGCTAGAAGAGGGAGGGAAAGTGCATGCTCCTCTGGCTATTCTGCCTTCTGCTTTCTTTCTTCAGATGAAATGGTATTTCACTTGTAACTTTAATTTCTTACTTTCAAAGTTTCATTTTAACCAGAAAATCAGTTTTTCTGTTTTCTTTCTTAAGCTTTGTGCTTACAGTGATAAATCTGAATTATGTATCTTAGAACAGGAACACTCTTTTGTTGTCTATCTCCAGAAGACCTTGAGGACCTCCAAGATTGTTCATATGTCCAATGCTGAAATGATCAACTGCAAAACTTTTAGGTTGGACATTAGGAGAAATTTCTTTACTGGAAGGGTTGCACAGCATTGGAATAGGCTACCAAGGAAAGTGGTTGTGTCAACAAACTTGCAGGTCTTCAAGAGGCACATAGATTAAGACTGTCTAATTCAATGGACATGCAAGGATGGCACTATCAGGCTATACATACAAAGAGACATACAATTGTCCTCAAATGATGTTTCAGATCTACGTTGGTCAGTTCAGTTATTGGTACTGATTTTAAGATTCTGTATACGGAATTTTTGCAGAATGAATCACTTATCTGTATGACAACAGTGTATTTATTCTGTATAAAATAAATTTATACTCAATTAAAAAAATTCTTTCTACAGAAATTGTTTTCTTTGGGAGCTGGAGACCGACAACTGATACAGACTCCTCTACATGATAGTCTTCCTGTTACAGGCACCAGCGTGGCTCTTCTCTTTCAGCAACTGGGTATGTCTAGGCCTGACTTAAAAAAAAAAATAAATTAAACTACAGAGTGAATTATTTTCTGTTCTCATTCAGCTCAAATCATGCGCCAAGAAAGCTACATGGTAAATATTAATTTTTTGGGGGGGAATGAAAGAATGACTAATAGCGCTTTTATCCCCCTAATCAGACATTATTATAAACTTTTTGTACTTCCTGCTTGTGGTAAAATATCTGCAATGTTATCTGCTGTCTGCAAATGTTCTGTGAGCAGGCTTTTCGGTTACAATGACATTCATGGAAAAAGATTCCCCACCCCTTGGTTATCGTACGAACTGGACAGAACCAAGCAGGTTAATAAACTATTGTAACTGGAAAAGCTCATATAAAAGATAGTATATAGTTATATTGGTAACTACATGGAATTCATGTTATTCTGTTATCATCTATTGTTCCATATCTTTTATGAAGAAGATGTAACACAATCCTCAGCGAATGCTTACTTGTTCATTACAGGAACAACTTCATGTAACTATGACCTGGGTACCTCAACACTAATCTCATGCCTCTCGTTGAATTTTAACAATCTGTGTTAGTCTTCTTTTCCTGGGCTTCTGAAGTGGCTTGGAAGCACAAACTTGTGGGAGCAATGGGTTAAGGGCAAAATCAATAGTCTTTTCTCTGAATCTGTGAGCCTCATGGTTAGTCTTAAGTGGCCTCAGAATATATGTTGCTGACCATTCTTCTCATAAATGGAAAACAAGGACAGATGCTAACTGTTTTACCAGTTTACCAGCTAGAATAGTGCAGAAAAGCAAGAGAAGTCTGAGAACTTGAAAAAGCATCCTGTGGGGGGGAGAGAGAGAGAGAGTTCTCTTTCATATATTCTACAAAAAGAGAAACAATGTGCTTAAGGATACAATTTGCATTAAAACCTGGCGTGAAATTTGGCTGGAAAGATAGCTGAAATAAGAATCGTTAAATAATTAAATAAATAGTTTGCAGAAAATGACATACTGAGGTAATATTCAAGCCATTAACATTCTCTTATTAAGGCAAAAGAATATCCTTTCTGCTATCTGGAGAGGATTTTTTTTTTCAGGCTGATGATCGTTCTGTCTCAGAACATGATGAGGACTAGGAGTTAAAGCAGATAAATTGTATAGCAAATTTTGTTGCTAGACTCATGTTGAGGAAATTGCCTTCCTTCTGGGAAATAAAACAGTGAAAATCTTCTTCCAGTCTCATTCGTAGAACTACTATTTTTAAAGACAAAGTCTAGTATATATTGTTTGAAAAAGGGCTGGTAAGCTCCTACTGCTTTCCCCAGTCAGTCATAATAGAGAGTTTAGTGTACAGTAAGCAATTGTAAACAGATCCTTTGTAATGGGAACCAAATTTAATGTAGATACTTAAAATACTCCAATGTAGCCAGATCATCTTTCTTCTTTAAGAGACTGCTTTCAAATCTTAAACCTTACTTAGGCATGAAAGAGACTGGGGGACTATGGCCCAAATTCTCAGCAAGTATGCATTTTTGTAAGCCACAGAAAATACATCTAAGTGATTGGATTTTGAAAACTAGCTGCACTCTGGTCACCACATGAAAGAGAAAAACAGAAGTGTTTATTTCTTGAAGCCATGTTCTTGAATGCTTCAAAAATATTGGAGAAATGATAGTTTTGTGTAATAACTCTTGCTGAGCATCCACGGAGAAATTATTCTTGTCAACACAGTAGTAACTTGTGTTTCCTACTCCAGCTAGTTTTAAGGTCTAGTCGTTTGGCAGTAGAAAATCCAGGCAACAGAAAATTTCAGATCACAGAGCCATTAAAACTTATGTCACAGGAAGCGGTATCAGATCTAATAAGTACAATGTCACCTACTACTGGTAATGTTTAATTGTATCCTTCCTAAAAGAATATTATCCCAAATGGAATATTATTTTTTTTGATAGTGGTTTAAATTAAAAAATGCAGCTAATGTATTATAGATGCTAATTATCCTGACCACAGTCAGGTTTTACTTGGGTTATTATGTCATTGATATTACCCAGAACATACTACAGGCCATGGTTCAAACGTGGAAAGGCCCAACAACATTGTCTCTTTTGTGAAAATGTAAAGTAGGGCATGAGGCAACATAAGTATTGTATGGTATGTCATGTGGTATGGTGTGCTTATTCTGTAAGTATGGTATGAGGTACCTAAGTTAAGGCAGTTTATTTTGGGCAATTCTACTGAAGGTTACTGTAAATTCACAGTTCTGAAAATGTCAAAGAAAGCAAGACTTTTAGCCAGTGCTTAGATTAGCTAACATCTGACACTTGTCTATTGTGTGGCAAACTTGGGTTGTGTTTTATGTCGCAGGATTGGTCTGAGACAAACAACAAAGGCAATCTGAAAAGTCATTGTATCCATCAGATTTATAGAGAGAACCTGTGTGGAGGGAGAGTGGGAATGTAAATATGGAAGAGGAAACCAAGAGGACCATCTCTTCCTCTTGAATTCTTAGTAAGCTTGTGTGCAGAGTGAGCTTTATAAATTCCACTCATGTATAAAACTGAATAACAACACTTTCATATGAGAATTGAAAATCACTTTCAGACACATGGGATGTAAGTCAATTTTATTAAGGACATTTTATTAATGAATAAATGTCTACACGGATGTGTCTACACCTCTGACTTACTCTTTGTCTACCATCTCTTCTTTTCCCATTGTCCATTAGCATACTTGCTGTAAACAGTCTGATTTCTATATTTTTACTGCTTTCTTTTCTTATCCTAAGTTGCACTAAATTTTGGAGGTCCAGTCTTTCTTGCTTTATGGTGGCTTGTAAGGAGTATAAGAGTCAGTAAGCATATATGTACCTGGTACCCTTTCCAAGTATGCTGCACATACTGGATATGAAAGAAGGATATAAAAATCAGCAGGAGATGGAGAGAGAGGGAGAAATTGCAAGAAAGCTTGCTCATTACTCACAGTACTGGGTAGAGACACTTCATTTGGCCTGAAGAAGAGAGAGATAGAGGAAACTATGTGATTATAAAACCTGGCACATCATCACACAGAGAATCTACAGGCTTACATCCTGTTTCTCTGAGGAGATGAATCAAGTTCCTAGGAGGAAGAAAAAAAAAATTATTCCCAAATTATCCCAGTACCCCATCTTTTCTGTTGTGGCATCATTTTTTGATTTACAACACTTTCAGATCTTTTAGGAGAAACCTCTCTGATGGTCTTGTGGAGGACAGAATCTTTTAGAATTCTGTAGAGTGGGAACATTAGTTCCCAGCTGATGTCGGAGTTTTTTGAGTCTGAGTATCTGAGAATATAGCACAATAGAAGATTCACCTTGTATCTTCTAAGGACAGAAATTAAAAAATGTTTCCACTTACTTAGTGTATGTCACTTTACTGAATAGCCCTAGTTCCTTTCACATGTAGATGGTGTATCTCTTTGAAAGGATTGTTATGTTTCTCTAGAGACTAAGGTTTGTTAATGTGAAATTTCTGGTTGGATTTACTGGAAAAGAGTTATATCTGTATGCAAAGGTTGTGGAATAAAACAAACAAAGAAACAAGCTACATGTAAATGCATGTTTGTCTCTACTGACCTGGGCAAAAGCATTTGACTTCTGTTGTCCAGCAGGGTGTTGGACAGTAGTTTAGTGACAGCTGTGATTCCATCAAGTGCCTGTGTTCAGGACACAAATATTGACTAGGCTGTTTGTCAAGTAACGATATGTTCAGTTATTTCTCTTCTGGTACAAGTCATTTAATCCTATTTAAATTATTAATAGAAAAATGAGGAGTAGTTAGAAAAACATTTGTGAACTGATTAAATCACCTTTTTAAAAATAGCTCTTTCTTTGAGAAAGATGGGCAGCAAGACAAAATTTACCACTATGAATAGATACAAAAGTAATTTCAACATTTATTTTGAGAAATATTGTGCAATAGTAGTCTCATCATGCTTTTTCTGCTTGGCAGGATAGTGTGTCAGAGGATGATCCTCCCTATATTACTAAGCTTGCAGCATATCTGGAAATTTTATTTTTACTTAGCATTAAGCTACAAGTGGGAAAAACATCCCCAACTGTTTTAAGCTTCATAATAAGGAACGTCACTCTTTGACATTTTAAATCATATGTTCTTTTTTATTGGAAAAATTAATAATAATAATCTATGGGAATAATGTGACAAAAGCCAGGCCTGTAGCTGGATCATTACACCTAAAAATTATTTCATCAACACGGATTAGCTGGAAAAACAATGATCGTAATACTGCATTTCAAAATGGTTCATGTCTTTAAAATACTTGACTATTTCTCATTGTCTATTAATGAGATGGTAGATGTCTATGTTGTCCACTAGCGTGGCACTGGTGCCACAATGCCAGCCAGCAGGGGAGAGGGCTCCAAAATGTATTGGGTGGCAGGGACCGACATTTCCTGTAGTGTTTGCTGTTTAGCAGAACCACAGATCACATGGAGTAAGATGCACACTTACGTTTTATGCAGTCCAGCCTTGTATTACTGATGGATTTTTAGTGAGATGAAAAATGCAGTAGTTCATGTTAAGCAAAGTACAAACTTCACAAAAGATAGCTAGCATAAGTAAATACTACTGTTAAAGAAACCCCATACTATATATTTAAGTGCCTGTATTTAATAAGCTGTTTTTAAGAAGCTTTTCCAATATGAAAAATAGTACAATTCAATATTACTTTTTGTTCTATAACAATGAAGTGGTATTTTTAATTGTTAAATGAAAATGTCCTTTGAGGTATATGAGAAGAGAGTAACTAACATTTTTTCTACTGAGAGTAGAACTTTAGAAGATGCCTCCTGGAAAAATGAAAAATGAAAACAGATAAAGGTTTCCCAGAGATTAGAAAAATGTAAATTCCAAAAAGCAAAGGTCTAATAAATAAACAAATAGTTATACAGGTAAAAGAAGCTTATTTTTGCTTATAGAAGAAACTGAAACAGATCGTACTCAGAACAGATTACTTGTCTTTCTATTTTTACTGATATGAATGCAGAAATAGTTTTTTTCATTATTGCATAGCAAATTTTATAGCACTTAAAATGATAAGATATTTAAATTTCAAAAATTTAGTGGTAATACTTGTACTAAAAAGGAGAGAAAAAAAGCAATTCTAGAGGAATTTCATTCCATATATTTTTTCTTGTAATATCATGCTTAAACTTTTGCTAATACAGTTGTGTTTTTTTTAATAAGTACATGGTATATTTAAATCTGAAATATGTAGATATCAGTATTATATATATATGTGTATATATATGTTTATATATTATATCTATATATATTTGTATAATATCGATTCAGTAAGACTCTTCTGAAACTATTTAAGTTCTTAACTCCACTGAGTATCACTCTGGTTGATAACAATGATAGCTCTGCATGCCTTCATACCTGCATTCGTTTCTGTTATCCTGGCATGGTTACAGGCTCAATTTCTTTTTCAACATACTGTTTTTAAATCTAGTTATATTTTTGACATCGTATAGAAATAAAACCTAATAGGTGATAAGTCTTTTTTACTTTTTCAGTTACTTCCTCATTCCTTCGTTCATTAATTTACTCAACATCACCACCACATCAGGTCTTTTGATTGCCAGATAACCAGCTGCTAGTGCAAAATGAAAACAAACGTGAAACTAAATCTAAGTTAAGTCACTAGTTGATGATTATGATGTAAGAAAAACAACACTTACATTCATTTGTATAGTAAGAAAATTTGCCTTTTCACAAGTCTTACTGAATTTAATGATTTTTTAATATCAACTACGATAAAAGAAAGCAGTGGTTGATTATTTTAACTTCTGACAGTTGCCATCAGGAAAATAGTTAACTACAGGAATGTATTTTCATCCAGTATAGTTTAGTTTAATTAAAATGGAAATACAAACCGAGCTTTTCATGCTGTACTGTGAAAATACTTTATAAAAAAGAAAATGTTTGCCATACTTATCAAACATTAAGGCACTGGTGTGTTAAAGGATTGCAGTTCTTTCCTCAGTGGTATGTATCAGGGCATGTAAGCTCTCTAATTTCATATGTTTCTGTTGAGGAAGAACATAGCAGGATGAGCAAACGTTTCTCTTTCTGCTGCTTCTTACTCTCTGTGGTGGATGTATTGTTACCCAATTCTAAAATCTTTCAAATTGTTTAGCAGTACATAGTTCTTTATATCTAGCTATTGTGAAGCCCCATGCTGTAACACAAAACCTTCTCGTCTGTCTGATACTCTCTTCTTGAGGACCCAGGCTGATCAGTGTTTGCTTTTTTTTGCCTCCCCACACAGACAATTTTGCAACATAGCTCCTGATACCTGCAGGTTTCTTTCAAATAGATCAGTGTGCATCCCACACATCATACTTTTCACTGTTGTTTTGGCAAGGGGAGTTGCACATGCTATGAAGTTTCCTTCATTCTGCTAGAACGTAAGGAGCAGACGTGTCATGCACCAGAATACAGTCTAGTTAACTATCCTAAACTGGTGTGTGCATAGATTTATAGCACATGTGATGAATACACTTAAGACTAACAAGAACATTCATCCCTTGTTTACTGCTGAAGAATTGCTAGCTATTTAGTTGTCATTTGTGCTGAGATATCGGTATCGCAGGAGGTTGGAAAATCTCAGAGGATTTCACAAAGTTTGTGTTGTTTTTTTTATTTCTAAACATTTTGCAGAAAATCCAGATACTTAAGAAACTAAAGAGACTTATTCACTTTTCCTTGTTATAGTGTTCTGCAGTTTTCTTTTTCTTAACAAGACTACCTGTGGTTTTATGCTTCATGGGTATCAACCAGCAGTGTCTGAAGATGGCTTTAAGAGAACATCCTGATCAGCCACCTCTGGTCTTGCTGTCTTTGCATTTCTTTGATTCCATTACTGTAAGGCTGCAGTAGTTTTGTCCCTTGAGAAAGACTTTGTAGTCCTTAGACAGGAAACAGATATGTTTGCAGTTTCTTATGTATCCTTGACCATTTTTCCTGTGTACAGTTCAGGAATGACAATACTCTTCTCATTCTTAGATATTTTCTTTCTAAGGATCTTCAAGGTATTATTGCTTGCTCTCTGCTTTGTTTTGTCAAAAGACATTTTTGTTTTAAATGAATACAGTCAAATTATGGGTATCCATTTGCTCCCAATGGAGTAAATGGATACTTCTCCTCTATTTAGGGGATTCAGACAACATTTTAGTTCATTAGTGTGTGTCTGTTATCCTAGTCCACTCAAAATTCTTTTACAAAATTCTTTCAGTGTGTTTTGGTTCGTTGAGTCTGGGCCTGTGAGAGTAATAAAGAAATTCTGTACACTGATGTTAGGTTCGTACAGGGTTACTGTGTACCTCTACTTGCATCTTTGTCGGGGCTAGGTATGTATGGGATAAATGTCAAAACCAAATAGCTTTCTGTTTTAGGTATCTTACTAGATAAGTAAGCAAGCAGAAGATGAGACGTGAAAATGAATTAAATCATATTTCAGCAAAACAGAATATTACTCAAATGATAATGTATGCATATATGAACAGTCAGTGAAAGAAAAAAAAAGTTCTAATTTACTAGTTAACAGCTTCATATTAGAGAAATATTCTTTGCTACCTTCCCTGTAGGTGAAAGAAACCTTAAATAATACCTTCCCCTTAACAGCTCTAAGTTTAATTTTCTATGCAAACCTGCTTTGACTGACATTCTGTTGGCATTTATTCTTTATAGGAATTGGTTTTGGTATGTGTTCGGTAAAATAAAAATAATGAAATAGAAACCCAGCACCTATTAAATCTGTCTATATGAGACAGACAATCAGGCATACAATCAGTTGCAAACCTTCATTGGTAATATGGGTTACATTTGTACAATTCAAAATGATTTGTCATATAAATTTGGCATTTACCTCTCTGCAAAGTGAATACTTTCAATATATGCTTCAAGCATTATTTTACCTTCCTGGTTATTTTACCTGTTTTACCTTCCATTGTCTGTTCTGCTTTATTGAGAAAACTACTCAACACTGCCATAAATCTTGAGCTTATCTTAAGTCTTGTTTTGGTTATGTATAGCTTTAAAACTATGCATATGAAATGGTTTTGCACTTCTGTCTTTCAGAGATGAAGACCTTGTTCTCTAAATATTTTGTCATTAATTGTCTTTAGCTGCATCGTCACTTCTGGAAAAAAAAAAATATATATATGCAGCTCATGCTTGCTCAGTGTATAGTCAGATTTGTGTTTGAAGGCTCAAGAAATCCAAGGGGCATTTGTTCCTCTTTTAAGCAGGTCTGCAGAGGGACTTAATGAAATTGATAATAACAAAGTGTTATCAACATGCAAATGACAGACATAGCTATGTGTCTCCCCAGGTTTGAGCCCTGTTTTCTCATGCTTGCATAATATTTGAGTTTGGATGGCAACCATTTGCTTATATCCGTGTAGACAGAACACAATTTTGTTAGACTTGGAGGGAGCAATAGTGGTAGGAATATTTATGTGTCAGCTGAAAAGGCCTTTTTGTTATACCCATTTTCAGTCTCTTCGATACAGTGTTGAATGATCAGTTGGCCTTTTTGGTATTTATACCATAATCTTTCTGTATGTTCCTCCTGTGCCTTCCCGTTTCCCACCCTCCGTGAAGACTGCTTTGCAGAGAAGTCTTTGTCTTGCTCTGCTTTTTATAAAGAACATGCAACATTTGTGGTTTGGATACTAAATTACCTTCGCTTCCATTCCAAAATCCAAACTTTCTTTCTAAAAATGTGTTTTGATTTTGGTACTGTGTGTCACACCCACTGTTTGCTTCTGTGTGCTTAGAAATGAGTAAGAAAACTTTTTGTGAAGTGTTCCATTCTTTGAGGGAGTTTTAGCTGAAGGCTCTGTGCTTTTGAAACTGCTTCTCTTCCTCCTTAGTCTGACAAAGTCCAAATAAATTAATCTCTTGGGGCACTTGTCTGACACACATTTTCCGTGTTACCCAGCCAGACAGTAGGATAAATTAACCCTCACAAAACCCTGTGCTGGTACAGCTAGGTTGCTCCCCATTTGCGAGCAAGTCTGGCTGTCATTTAATCATGTAGTATGGAGTGCAGTCCTACTCTAAGAGAACAGCATAATTTGCTAAATGTAAATTGGTGCTGAACTGAATGACATAACACTTCTTTAAAAACTGTTTGTAGTTGATTGTAGATAAGGTCTAATTTTTTGATTGGGTGAACAAATGCATTTTGGCAAGGATTACCTATATGAGTATTGAGTACAATTGCTGCCACTTACTTATTAGCTAAGCATGTAATTCATTCATTAGCAGTGCTTTGCAGTTACTTCTAAAAATAAAAATGAAAAGAGTTTTGTAGTTTTTCTTTATTTTGTTTGCCAGTTACCTTTAGAGAGTGACGCTGCCTGGCACAGAACTTGTGCTATGCAATCTCTGCTGTCCTTTCAGAGAGGCTCTGCAGTCTTTGTAGACCCATTTCCTGGATTAGTCTGGCTAAATTATGGATTATTTTGTCTGTTAAGCTTTTTCTTGTGTACAGTAATTCAAGAGTGGCATATTGGCATAATAATGTATTCAACTAGTTGAGTTGAATATAAAATCCAAATCTTGTGTTTATAACTCTTTAAAAAAGTCTGAAGATGTTAGTGACAATATTTCGATTTCATGCAATACAGAAGACGGTTAATCGTTTGTCAAGTACACTTTTTTAATTGTACTTAAATAAATACTTAAATTCTACAACAACAGGAAGCAGCAGAATGATACATTTGTTGATGTAGGATGTCAGATAATTTAGAACAAATTACAGATTCTTTAAATACTTGAAAAGAGTGAAGGTCAGGAAGCCTCTATTCAAAAATTTCCAGCATATGTATAATATTTTACAGGATGCATGTCTGTCCGTAACTGCAAAAGAGTAATCTGTAAAAACCAACTTGTTTGTTGTTTTTCATGTTGTCTATTTATGCCCTGACAAATTAGCATCGGATGTAGTGTGGAGTCTAAAGACCAGTGTGCAGTTCAAGGTTACAAACAGGCAAGATTCTGTCTTATAGCATGAGGAAACTGGACTCAGGCTGTTATTCTGGACTGTTTGTTTTCAGTAAATAACATTCTTGGCTTGAAATAATACCTTGTTGGCTTGGCCAGATAATTTAATCAATTATTTAAATGGTTTAAAACAGGAGAGTAATGAAAAATCTTTCTATGTGTAATTTGATTCTGTCAGATGTAAATTTCTTTCACAATCATATCACTTTTATTCTTGCAAAAAAGTATGTCTGAAAAAGAAAGTATGTGTGGAGAAATAATTTTGCATCAAGTTAATTAGTGAAAATAAGAAAATACCAGCTTAGATGTCTATCCTGAACACTTATTTATATTCTTCTATGTTATATACAGAGTATTTAAAAAAAAAAAAAAAAAAAAAGCTGCTGGTATAAGAGCACCTCTCTGGACTCTCTGGGCTGTTCAAGTTGGTCAGTATAAGTGGTTAACCTGGATTTCACTATCCCAAGCGTGACTCCAAACAGAGTAGCCAGCTGTCAAGAAGTTGGTTGGTATTGGTGCTGAGTTTCTCAAGAGAAGAGTGCTTCTACTATGCAAACACAAAACAGAAAAGGTTTTAGAATATCTCCTTTGGTATAAGTTTCATGTTCTTTAGGCTATGATGCTTTCACTCAGGAAAGGAAAGGGGAAAAGCCAACAACGTTCTCCCTTATATCTAGCTTTTGCGAACTATAACTGAAGAAATAACCATGGCTATTCCTTGTTGTTTATTTGCATTGTATTGTTATTTCCTACAAGACATTTCTTGATTTATATATGGATAGTACAAATCAAATACTCTCACTACGAATATTCATTTGTATTGGAGGTAGCTTTCTAAAATGAAAATAATTTTGTTTTCAAATGTAAGCACACGAGATTCCTAGGACTCTAAAAGTCAAGTTTCCGGTCTCTTTTGTCTGCTTCCGCTGAAATGCGGTCAGTTTTAGAGAGGTGACTTTCTGCTTTTCATGCTTTCGGGATGCCATAAACGGCTGAGAGAATTTAGAAATAACTTTGAGATGGAGACTGAAACCATTGAAATCCCAGGCTCAGGCTGAACCTGAGGATGCCTTCAAGTCCTGCCAGTTTCATTAGGTAACGGGTGCACGTTGCTCCCATGCTTCTCGCCTGCATCCGGCCTTTGTCAAGCCTCACAGAGAGGGTGCGCCAGTGTCTGTGCCCTGCATGCTGCCCTTCTGTCCTCCCCCGCTGGGTCATCGGGGAGGGAGTTCAGCCAACGACTGGTTGTGTGGCAGCAATATTTATACACGTTTCACACATGCTTTTAGCCACTTATTTCAGGGACTACAGACATTCCACGAGGTCCACCAAAATGGAGTGAAAATGCCTCCTATCCCTTCCCGTGTGTTGGGCAGTGAGCACTCCTTCCTGCTGCCAGCCTGTCTCCTTGCTTTGGTGACAGCTTTCATTTGTCCCTTTTCAAACTCACAGTTGGATCTTCCCCAGTGTCCTGTCTTTTTCCTGTTACTCCTTACAGAACCTGCTGGTATGTGATAGAGATGCTTTCAATTTTGGTTATCATCACAAGTTCTGTAGATAAAATGGTGCGTCTGTCTAACTCAGCAAAGCTGGGGCTACAGCTGCTGCATTTGCATCACAGCAAACATTTCAAATTTGTCTTCCGTGGCCAGTGAGAAAGCACTTAACAGTTGAGAGGGCAGCTAATGGAATGTAATAAAAACTATATTTGCAGTAAATACTCTTATGCATGGCATCAAGTTCATACAGGGGAGGCAACAGCTAAAAATAGTCATCTTAAATGTCAGATCATACTGGCGTTGATTAAGCCACAATGTGAAATGCCTTTGTGAAGTGCAGACTACATCTTTATCTACAGCTGCTAATATACAGCAAAGCCAGACTAATTTCCCTAGTGAAGTTATGAAAGCCTCATATACAGTCCTCACTGCTTAATAATATATATATATATATATTAAAAAAAAAAAGAATGTTGCTTGCTTGCTTTTTTTTCTTCCTTTTTTACTCTAGTAAGTGTTGTTTTTTGAGTATTGTCACTTTGTCCTTCAAGAAAACCAGGGGAGGAAGGAAGGGCTGTAGTTGAATTCAGATGACAAACCTGTTGTTGCTGTATCTTTTTTGTTTGTTTATTTTATGGAAACTAAGACCTTATTTTTCAGGTTATCAAGATCATACTCTATTAAGTAGAAAAGTTGAGTAACTGAAGATAAATGCTGAGTTTTGATCTGTCTTAATATAGTATATATGAACTTGGTTCTTAAAATAAACCATCTCAAAAAATCAGAAATTAAAAAAAAAAGTATATGTACTAGATGTCCAGAATTTTCTGTAAATTGAAGACACTTGCCAAAACCCATTTCTTACAGTGATAAAAATAAAAATCTAACAGATACGCAGGTTTATGTTATAGAAGAGCATGAAGATTATCTGTATTAGATATACAATAGCATGTCATTTTATTAGTCTCTAGGAGACCTGTGATCTCATGCTATACTGCAAATGTGTTCTCAGTTTTGCTTTTAATAGGACAAGAAATAAATTTAACCATAACACTTCAAATTTAATTGTAATATTTTGTTCTGGCACTAGAAATAAGACTATATGTGTACCTTTTTAAAAAGACCAATTTTCAGATGCCAAGAAGTTCTTGCAGGTGTCCTTGTACATAAACAAATAATCCTGACTTCCACTTCATTTACGCATTTTGTTAGTAAAATATTTATATATATATATAATTTTAAGTGTTCAATTGTTACGTACTATTTAGAACCATGTGTTGTTTTGGTATTTGATGAGGAATCCTACATTTAGAAGAGATCTCAAGTGAATGATGTTGATCCTGGATAAATGTTATGACTTTTAAAAGTATTAGAATTAAGATATTTCTTCTAGACTCTTGAATCATTACAATCCACAATGAGAGAGTGTCACATTGCAAGAAAAAAGGTTGATTCTCCTGTTGAATGCTTTCATTAAATGAATGTTTTTATTTTTTTGTAAAATACACAGTTGTGTAGTCAATAATATGCAGAAAATGTTTTATAACTGTCATGTTCAGTGTTTTTATAACTCCCAGCCTAGATTGCAATTTTAAGATGCACAGAGTGGAAAACCACCTCTTGCAATAATCTTTTAGTTATGGATATTTGAACTGTAAGAGGCTTTTTGAGATAATTACCAAAGTTGTACCAAAAGCTTATATTCACCAAAAGTGAGTATTTGTGTTGTACAGGCAACAGTTTCTAACTTGGAATACAAATCTATACATGCTTGCATACAAGAAAGGACCCTGTTTCAAGTTAACTTCTAACCATTTGCTGGGAAGTGGTGTTTGATTCACATAAGCAGACTTGATTTTCCTTGAACCCTGTCATTACATCATGTATTGCAAAGGAGTGTGATTTATACTAGCACAGCATTATTTATGCTGCTAAAGGCAATAGTATTTGCAACAGTAATTTGGTAAGCTTTTCCGTGACTCCCATCCTCAAGTTGTCTCATATCTCTACCTTGATTTCATGAGGCGGCTATTAAGATTCCTGGAGAACAGAGTTAGAAATCACAAGCTTTTATGTTATTGACTTTTTCCTCCTAAGAACTGAGTCTTTTTCTCAAGAACCCTCTGAATCCTTGTCCTTTATAGGAAGCAAAATTTAAATGTCAAAGAGGAAAAAAATTGGCAAAACATGTAATAAAAATTACTGAAGCAAAATGAAGTGTTAATTATAATATGACTGTGGTGGCTCTTAGTAGTCACTTCATATTGGGAAGATTGTTTTAAGATAAGCAGTAGTTTTGTTAAGGTAATACTGATAACACAAGCTATATCTTCAGGGAACCATCATACATTCCAGAATATTGGAGGAAATTTCATAAATTGTGGCATATCTCAGACATGTCTGTTTCTCAGGATGGAACTTTTGTTTTAAAGGAAATATATTTTTGATTTTCCCTCTGAGCATAGGGCTTTATCTCCTAGAAAAGTTATATATATATATATATATATTTATTTATTTATTTTAACAAACAAACAAACAAAAACATCATCTGATTCGCCTGTCTTACTCTAAAACTAGTGGGGCTTGTTTAAGCAGTCAGCTCTTTAACATATCCTTCAAAATGACATGCACACTCTTACTGCCCTTTTTTAACCTTGTGACTCCACAGTCACAGTGCTCTTCACAGATAGTGTGAGTGGGTTTACTAGGAAATCTGTCTCTTTTTTGTCTTTGAGCTCTGCAGTATGATTTATTTTCATGGACTTGATATCAAGGTTTAGAAGTTAAGCATGGATCAGTGACCACAGTTGAGTTCTAGATACAGAGGAGGCTGTGCAGAAGATGCACATAGTACTGTTTGAAGTCATTATGAAGTGTTGCTGAGAGGATGAAGTTCTTGAAAGTGGTGTTGAAAGGGAGTTATAATATATTGTAAATGTAGAAGTATATGAAATATATTCAGATGGTGTTTTAGCAACCTGAGAAATAGAAAGGAAGCTATGCTAATTAGAGGAAAGGTAGAAAAACTTGGTGGTTGGCGATTTGTGCATTTACACATTCTTTTGAAAATTCCTTCAGAAAATGGTTACATTTTAATGTAGTTTTGTGTCTTGTTTTGGCAAGTTGTTATATTTTTTTCCTTTTTTTTTTCTTTTTTTTTTCTTTTTTTTTTTAAAGGAATCCAAAATGTACTCAGCTTATTCTGTGCCGTGCTTACAGAAAATAAGGTTCTCTTTCACTCTGCAAGTTTTCAGAGGCTTAGTGACGCCTGTAGGGCTTTGGAGTCTTTGATGTTTCCCCTCAAATATAGGTGAGTTGAGCTGTAAATCTCTGAACTCTTTGACTTGTTTTATATTTATAACTCATATTTCGTTCTCCTTAACAAAAGTTGTGCTGTGTTTATTCAAATAAGCCGAGTTTTTTCACAATCAGATCTAAAAGTCCTAAGCTGTACACTGCATCAGTGAAAATCTGGTTGTGTTAAGACAGTGGAAACAACAAAAGGAGAAACATCCTACCTATAAATACAATAGAACCCTACTTACAGCATCAGTCATATGGTAAGACTTGATAGTGGTAATTGATGAGTAAATGCCTGGAAAAGGGAGCATTTGGACAAGACCTAATAGCAGTGTGCCAATAAGTAAGAGGCAGTGCGTGCCAGGAGCATGAGAGACTGTGGTCATAAACTGAAATAGCAGAGGGATAGGTTTCTGACTGGATGCAGGGAAACCATGTTTTATTGTGAGGATAACTAAGCACTGGAACAGAGTGGAAGACTGTGGAAACTCTGTCCCTGTAGGTTTTCAGGACCCAACTGGACAAAGCCCAGGACAACTTGGTCTTTATTCAGTCTTGACTCTGCTTTGAGCAGAAGGTTGGACTGAATGATCTCCTGAGGCCCTTTATAACCTGAAAGATTCTTTGTTTCTAAGATAACATCTGTATTAACTTGTAACACAGTTTTAAGTCATTGACAAATGTCCACCAGAGAACGAATTTAAATCAACAAGTTGATCGTCTCTAAAAAGTCATAACTGAGTCCAGCTTTTTGAAATGGAAAACTTAATGTCAAATCATTTGGATTTTAAGCAAAAAGACATGTAATTCTCACTCATCTGTTTTAAAAGAAGCTTGTACTTTAGTAGCATCTTTTATTTGTTTAAAATATTTCCTGGGTGGACATACTTTGATTATAGAGTAAGAAATAAAAAAATGGAAAGTAGTTTTGGAATATGTTTGCTTATATGATGGAGTAGTAATGAATGTAAATTTTTAATCATAATTATCAGTTAGGAGTTGAAAATGCATTTATTGAGATCCAGATTTTAATGTTGCTCTGATGAAAAGACTTATTTTTTTCAAATTGACAACTTTAATCAAGTAAACAATATCTGAAATGTTTCTTCATATAACATGTAGCTGCTACTTCAGTATCAAAGTGAACAATTTCATCTTGAGATTTCTTATTAATATTTTATGAAAGGATGAATTGTAGCTTTCTCTCCAAAAACTAGCAGCGCTTTGAAAAATGAAAGTATTATCCACAACCTTAATGTCCCTAGTTACCTGAAAGTTGTGGATGAATATCTGTATAACATAAACATTACAAATATAAATTGATTTTTATTTTTCAAAATACTTTTTTTTTATAAGAAAATGTAGACACTATAATAGTTTCTAAGTTTACATCTCAGATATTCCTTTAACAGGTACTTTATAAAGAGGTATTTCATCTTTTGTCTTAAAAAAAAGAAAAAGTTGTTTATAGTAAATTTAGTTTGCAGCAGGAAGATTGAAAAAAATATAAGTTGTACTATGCACAGGAATAGTCAGAAGCTTTTTTTATTTTACTTTATTTTATTTTATTTATTCTTTTCACAGTTATCCCTATATTCCAATTCTTCCTGCACAGCTATTGGAAGTTCTCAGCTCACCAACGCCTTTCATAATTGGTGTACATTCTGTCTTTCGTAATGACATTCATGAACTTGTAAGTATGTCTACCTAGAATATTCATAGTCACAGAATTACCTAGGATGTTTAGTTGCAGGGAATTTCCATACTTCAGAGATGTTCATATGAACCATTCATATACTTTTAAAATATTACTGTAGAAGGCTTGATAAGACCGATGAGGAAAAAAGGAAAATCATTAATTCTTCTATAAATATTTTAAGTCTATAAAGCAGAAAAAGGAAATTATTTGATTCCAGTGCAGGATGGGAAGGAATGGATCTATTTCCAGCTTTGTCATGTCAGCCATAAATACGAACAAATAATTTTTGGCATTTTCAAATTTATTCCCAATTATGTTATTTTATTTGTGCTTTTAAATACATATTTCAGAACCTGAAGCAGGGTTACAGAGGTTCCTAGAAACATGTAATTTTACTTACAGTTGTCATCATTGTGTCTTTTTGAAAACAGAGAATTCAATATCCCAAATCACTGAACACAGACCTGGAACATCAAGAAGGAGTTGGGTTTCCATTCATTTTTCACAGCCATGTTCAGTCATTTGAAGTATTTAGAGCATTTCCTTTTACAAAAGTATTCTATACATTAAAGTTCATACTGTTTTAATTTGTTTGTGTTAATTTATGTGCAGGTCATGAAATTTCAACTGTTGTGTTTTTAAACCATGCTCACAGGATAATGCTTGCAGCACAACCACTAATATTTTTGTCCTTTACAGTTAGATGTAATCATTGCAGACCTGGACGGAGGCACAATTAAAATTCCTGAATGTATTCATCTCTCTCAGCTCCCAGAGCCACTGCTACATCAGACTCAAATGGCACTTTCTCTAGTATGTTTTGATAGAAAACCATTTTCTATTCTCTCACCTCTTTCAAAAGCAAGAAAATAGAATTTCGGTATTCAGTTGCTTTCAAACACACTGGAAATGTGAGATTTAAAACTATGATACATGCCAACACTCCTCCTTTCAGAATAATTTATGATCTGAAGTTACAGTTAACATCATCAGTAATTTAATTTACTACTAAAGGAAGTTTTTTCCCTATTTAAGAGCAAGGTAGTGATTTTCCTAATAGTACATTCAAAATTCTTAAAGTTTATTTCTCTAATGCCTCTTTATTAATATCTGAAAGTGATCGATGAGGAATTACCCAAGAAAGCTGTTGAGTTTTCTGTCTATGAAAAAAAAAAAACCACAACTTTTTACTGTGTTAATTAGGTTCATTGACTGTAATAGGGGTTTTGGTAACTAGCTTACATGTAGAAACATGAATTTGATAAATTAACCCCACCTTTATTTCCATTAAGTCTTTATAATTTATCTCAATTGATTATTTGAAGTATTTACTATCAGTAAATATTATTTTGAGAAAGCAGAAAAAATAAATTGTTCTTGCCTCAGCAAAATGAGGGGAAAAATTATTTTAAAAATTCTCTAGGTTTTGCATCCTGATTTGGAAACAGCAGATTATGCATTCCCTCCCCCACGAACAGCTTTATCACACGCAAAAATGCTGGTAAGATTTCTATGTTATGTCTGACTTCCTTAAACAAAAAACCCTTGAAATTTTAGACTAAATTTCTTTAAATAATTTTGCCTTTGTGTTTTCGTTTCCATATCCTTTACAGTATTATTGGTAGAGCAAAGAATTGGCATAGGACTTTGCATTCTGCTCTGTAGCAGCATTCTGATATCTAATAATGATAGGTATTTTATATTTGAAAATATTGGAAAATGAATTCCATGGTTTTTTAATACTGCTTTTGGCTTTGATGAACTTCAACCTAAATGACATGATAAACAATTGTCTATAATTAAAAAAAAATGTTGTTGTTTTGTTTTGTTTTGTTTTTTTACTAAAGTCTAGTTAACTTGGATTAAAAATAATTGCAAAGCCATGACAATTTAATAATTTGGTAATCCTTCTTGCTTTAGCCTGCAAGTGTGTAGAATTGAACTGGAGTTGGTAGTCTAAACTAAAATCCAAAAATGTAATCCAAATTTCACTTAGACTAGTTTCAGAATTCAGCTAAGATCTCATTTTGGACAGTGAAGTTATAAACTAATGTCATTTTATATGGAAATATGAATTTTGTTAAATCTGAAAGAAATAACCATGTTTTCAAGATGTCCAAAAAGTCAGGGAATGTGTTAAAATCCTAGAGTGCAGCTTGGACCCAAACAAACCTAGAATGTCTCTCAGTAAAGTGAGTCCTTACAAAAATAATGTAAAAATTGAATAACAATGATCAGACAACACATGTAGAAAAACATTCACAAAGGACAGTTTTATGGAATCTTATAGATATTTAGTTCTTTTAAAAAGTTATTGAAAGCTTAAACTTACTTAATTTATACTAACTCGTTGATTAAACAGCTCATCAGCTGTTTACCCAATTTGATAATCTAATATTCTTTGCTGCTTGCAATTTTTCAAATTGAAATTTGTTGAAAAAATTGTTTGAGACGCCACAAAAACTGAAGTTTTAAAACAAATTTTAGGACCTCACGTTTTAGACATGGCCATGGTCTGATTAGGTACTTGAGGTAAAAATGAAAATAATGTGGGTCACACAGGATTGAACAATGTTTTTAGATGCATTTGGACTGAAGATGTCCCTGCCCCAAGTCTGCCCTCATCTGTTCATATCATTTCCACTAAACCCTCAACGTTTATTTAAGCACTCCCCTGCTCATTTAAGTCAAACATAACCAGGACTTTAAAGACCTACTATTTTTAACTTTTTAAGCTAACCCTGGCTTGTTTTGGCTGCACTAGATTGGCATGTGAAGATTTGAGTTGGAAGAGTCATAAAAAAGTAGTTGAGCAAAACTCAGAGCAATCCCCGCAGCAGGCTGCGCAGCATGATGCCTGCCCCACTCTGAGCCAGGCTCCCGTCACCACTGCCAGCTTAGACTCCTGTGGTTCCCTGCCCTCATGCCTGCTCCAGTGGCGCTGCCTTTGTGTAGTGCTGCAGAGCTGGCCTATTTGAGGGAATAAATCCAGGCAAAGGATTTATTCTTTTTCTTTCATTAGCATCAGTTTTCACTCAGGTTGGTTCCTTCTTGGGTTTTTCCACGTGACCACTCAGCTACTCTTGATTACCCTGACACTAATGTGCAGGTGTGAAAAAGGAGCAGCAGGAGTGACAGGGTCGATAGGTAATAATCATTACCATCTGTATTGCCATCCAGAGACAGGTCAGTGAAACTGTAGCCTTGCTTGCATCGGATAGTTTTGCATGCGTGCATATCTGCACTTCACATGCTGCACTGCTGCACTGGTTGGCAAATTTGTAGGCGTTTATCAGATAGCTTTATACAAAGTGTAGAAAAAATTAGGAAATTAAAATGTTTTGACAGCATGTTCAATTACATCTCGCAGGATAAAGAAGTGCGAGCAATCTTCCTTAGGTTATTTGCGCAACTTTTCCAAGGATACCGGTCATGCCTTCAGCTGATCAGAATTCATGCTGAACCAGTCATTCATTTCCACAAGGTAAAAGAGAAAGTTATTTTTATTTAGTTAGCATTTGTTTGTGTTGTGTTATTTCCAGGTGCTTGCCTTTTGAATGAGTGCTTAAAAAAAAACTTTTTTTTTTTCCATTGCTGTTGACATGTAAAATTTATCAACTTAGAAGCATATAGTTTTGACATAGCATTGTATCAGTGCATTGTAGTGGGAGTAATTGTTGAGATAGTGATGAACATGAAGTAAAGTTAACATTAAAATTTAATATAAAGAAACATTTGAGGGATAATCAAGGAATTTTGAAAACATATATGTTCCTACAAGACAATACTTAAAAGTATCAGTTTTGTTTTATTACCTGTGAGATTTATAAAACGTGTGCACCAAAATATTGTTACTTCACTCCTGAATTTAGGTACAAAGACATCTTATGTAATATAAAAACTTTCTCATTAGAAAGTACCTCATATAAGCTGATGAAAATATATAGTTGCTTATAAATAAATAGTTGAATTTATGATGCTGATAAAATACTTGCCTTGTTTTCTATCTCTAATGCAGGCAGCCTTCTTGGGCCAGCGAGGCTTAATTGAAAATGACTTTCTAACCAAAGTTCTCAATGGAATGGCATTTGCTGGTTTTGTGTCAGAGAGGGGTCCGCCCTTTAGAGCCTGTGATCTTTTCGATGAGGTGAAAACTGTTTTTTTATCCAAATAAATTAAAATGTACCAATGACATTGTAACGTGAAAAACTTAAATGCTTCCAAACTGTCTATTATACAAAGTTTATCTGTTATATAAAGTTTATGCTAATCTTTTCAATTCTCATTATCTACTAAACATGCATTTTTAGCTTACTTTCATAAAACTGTGCCCTGCTCATATGTATGAAGTTGAACATTTGTGTAAATCATGATAATGCTGTTCTTATTGTCAGGTTTGGAAATTTATAATGAATCACATGTGTTAGTACAGAATTATTTTGAGTAATCTAATTACATTCTTAAAACATTGAAAAAGTAATGGAGAAATATTAAATTAAATACATACCCAACAAAATCAACTGGGACAAACATTTTTTCTGTTAAAAAGCAGTACTGTACTTTTCCTGTGCTGTTTTTTATTTGAATGTACAGTACAAATAGAGTTTGCATAGTAGCAGTGCATTGGAGAAATGTAAATTGTAGCATTAGAAACGTTAAAGGAATGTTTTAGGTTTTTAGGACTTGGTGTTAGGTTAGACTCTGGCAGCAGAAGCTCTGTAAGAATCTTATGTTCTAGGGCAATGTGACAGCACAGGTTGTTCTTTTTCTTTTTCTTTTTTTTTTTCCTTTTTTCTCAGTTTCAATTTAAGATTAACATTTTGTAATTTAAACACGAAATAAATTATATTAGTTGAATCATAAACATTCTTTTTTCTTTTTTTTTTCTTTTTTTTTTTTTAAGTTGGTAGCCTTTGAAGTTGAAAGAATTAAAGCTGAGGAAGGTAATCCACCAAAAATGATAAAACATGTTAGAGAACTTGCAGAACAACTCTTCAAGAATGTAAGTTTACTATACCTACCCCACTTCAGTATCGATAACACTAGAAGTTCACTTGTCTGAGATAGATCCAGTGTCTGAAAACAGAAATGACTGCTTGTGGTAGTTATCTGCATTATGACTTTGGAACTTTAAATACCAACAATTTTATACATTAAGGATGTTTAATATATTGACTGATATATTAATGCTAGTATTAATTTACCTACTGCTCTTAGTACTACTTGGCATACTGTTTTCTTAGTGTGTATTCATGTAATGTTTATAAACTGTTATTTTCTCTGCTGCAACCTGTCTATGCCAAACGTGTCTTCTTACTTCTCAACAGTTTCACCTATGAAAACCGTACATCCAGTGTAGATAAATAGACGTAGTGTATTCTTCCAGCAGATCTCTCCTGCTGTGTAACACAGGCTCCATGATTTGCATTCTCAGCAAGTGTTAACTATCCTATTTCTTACATGTTGTTTCTTGAACTCTTTGGGTTTCCTAAAATACCATTTCCAGTTTCATTCTTTTCTTCCTATCATGCCTTTATCTTGTACAGTGCTTTTGTAAAATCTCTTAAGATTCTATTAGATAGGGCATTTTGTTTGCTTCTTTTATTTGGCATCAGCTAATCTCCATCCCCTTCACACTTCCTGTCGTTGTTCAGACTCCACAGAGCAATATCTGTTTTGCAATCAATCAACACCTTTATCACCCTATCTTTTTGCTATCCCACTTCCCAAAAGCTATGATTTACAACTACACTGCTATAAAAAACACAGGAATTACTAACTGCTGCTAAATTCTGGGGTATTTTTGTTTGTTTGTTTGCTTTCAAAAAAAAATAATTGCTTTTGAGCATTTCATCAGTATTAATGCAGTCTTTACTTTGGATAAGATTAATATCTTAGTATAGAAAATCCAAAATTTTACAACCATTGCATTCAGGAGTTCTTGTGTCTGTAGGTGTTGGATGAAAAAAATACATCTGTGTATTTTGAGTGGAATGTGTGGATAGTGAGGAGTGTGAAATGAGAGTAGTCTGACTTTTAATACTGTCCTTAGCTGATGAATTTGTGCATCTCTTCAGACATGGATTTGGTCTTCACCGCTCCCCCAGCCACCTCTTTTTTCCACTGAAATTAGCAAATGACCTTTCAATGACCTTTCTGCTTTTTTTTTTTTTTTTTTTTTTTTTTTTTTTTTTTGAATTAATGAAAGAATTGATACACAGGTTAACCTCCTTTGATGAAATGTCTCTGTCCATTTGTGGTATAGCATATTTGTTAAAGTATTTTAAATTTAATGTCTTTATACTGATGTCTTAGAATTATTGTAAGTGAACGTAAGAGGTATGTCAGACATGAGAATTTTTGTTACATAAACTCATTTCATCCATGACATTAAATCTGTAATAAAATGTTATTTATTTCATGGCTTACCTTCTTATCCTTATTAGTGGTAAGTACTGGTGGAATCATCTTCTATTACAAGTTAAAAATATGTAACCTAAAATAAAAGCTCCAGAATAAATGTTAAATGTTATGCTACTAAATTAATAGTAGTGTTCTGTATACCAAAGTGCTTTTTCCAAATTCATGTCTTTATTTCAAATTAATGCTGTCAGGAGGTATATTGGTTGACAGTACTGCAGCATTCACTACAATTAGTTTCATTAAAAAGTCGACGGGCAATATTCAAGTAAAGTAGTCTGGTTCTTTTTGATCAGGTGGCAGAGATGTGTGGATTTGAATTTGCAGAGTGTATGACAGAAAAAAATTAGGGGTACCACACTTAAGTTTCATTAAAATCAAATTATCTTTTTTTTTAACAAACATTGGAGCTATAATGTTATAAGCATATGATTATTGCAGTACTGTCCCATAAATATGGGAAACTTCTTCAAAAAATATAATTCTTATTATCATTCTAAATTACTACAAAGAAAATGGAGAACATTTGGATTTGTGTATATAGATCCTTCTTTAGAATGAAAGAACCTATAGAGCATAAATGATTGCATATATGCAACTTCTCACTTAAATAATTTCATAAATCAGTGTCAAGACTTACTCATTTTCATCTGTTCTTATGATGAGATTTCCTTACACCATTGAGAATGACCAGCTACTACTTCACTACCACCAAGTTAATGATTTAAAAAGTCAGATTTTTAATAGTTACGCATCTTTGAATAAAGCACTGTGATAAGTAACATTGCTTCTAAAAGTGATGCCTAGAGCTGTCTCATTTGAACCTAATTGCATGACATATTTTGATATCACAGAATCACAGAATTGAAGGGGTTGGAAGGGACCTCAAGAGATCATTGGGTCCAACCCCCCTGCCAAGGCAGGTTCCGTAGAACAGGCTGCCCGGTAGGCGTCCAGACAGGCCTTAAGTATCTCCAGAGAAGGAGACCCCACAGCCTCCCTGGGCAGCCTGTCCCAGTGCTCCGTCACCCTCACCAGGAAGAAGTTCTTTCACATGTTGGTGCGGAACTGCCTGGGCTCTATCTTGTGGCCATTGCCCCTTGTCCTGTCCCCACAAACCACTGAAAAGAGGTTGGCCAAACCCCTCTGTCTCCCACACCTCAGGTATTTATACACATTGATGAGATCCCCTCTCAATCTTCTTTTCTCCAGGCTGAACAGCCCCAGGTCTCTCATCCATTCTTCATAGGGAAGATGCTCCCGGCCCCGTATCACCTTTGTGGCCCTCCGCTGGACTCTTTCCAGGAGATCCCTGTCTTTTTTGTACCGGGGAGCCCAGAACTGGGCACAGTACTCCAGGTGAGGCCTGACCAGGGCAGAGTAGAGGGGGAGGATCACCTCCCTTGACCTGCTGGCCACGCTCCTTTTAATGCATGCCAGGATCCCACTGGCCCTCTTGGCCACGAGGGCACGCTGCTGGCTCATGGTCAACCTGTCGTCCACCAGGACCCCCAGGTCCTTCTCCTCAGAGCTCCTCTCCAGCAGGTCATCCCCCAGCCTGTACTGATCCATGCGGCTGTTCCTTCCCAGGTGCAGGACTCTGCACTTGCTCTTGTTAAACCTCATTTGGTTTCTTCCTGCCCATCTCTCCAGCTGGTCCAGGTCTCACTGAATGGCAGCACAGGCTTCTGGCGCGTCAGCCACTCCTCCCAGCTTTGTGCCATCGGCGTACTTGCTGAGGGCAGACACTATTCCCTCATCAAGGTCATCGATGAAGATGTTGAACAAGACCGGACCCAGCACCGACCCCTGGGGAACACCGCTAGTCACAGGCCTCCAGCCAGACTCTGCTCCTCTGATCACCACCCTCTGAGCTCGGCCAGTCAGCCAGTTCTCAGCCCACCTTACTGTCCACTCCTCTATCCCACACTTTCTCAGCTTTGCTAGCAGGATGTCATGGGAGACAGTATCGAAAGCCTTGCTAAAGTCAAGGTAGATGACATCCACCGCTCTCCCCCCATCTACCCAGCTGGTGATGCCATCATAGAAGGCAATGAGGTTGGTCGAGCACAACTTCCCCTTGGTGAATCCATGCTGACTACTCTTCATAACCTTCATCTCTTCCAATTGCTTGGAGATGGCATCCAGAACAAGCTGCTCCAACACCTTTCCAGGGACAGAGATGAGCCTGACTGGCCTGTAGTTTCCCGGATCCTCCTTGCCTTTCTTGAAGACTAGAGTGACATTGGCTCCAGTCTTCACGCACCTCTCCTGTTCTCCAGGACCTTTCAAAGATGATAGAGAGTGGTTCAGCAATCACCTCTGCCAACTCCCTCAGCACACACAGATGAATCCCATCGGGACCCATGGATTTGTGTGCCTTGATCCCACTCAGATGCTCCTGAACCGCTCCCTTGTCAACAAGGGGGGAGATCTCCACTTCCCAGACCCTTTCTCCCCCCTCCAGGGTTGAAGAGTCCCGTGGGGGAGTCCTTGAAGCAAAGACTGAAGCACAGAAAGCATTCAGTATCTCCGCCTTCTCAGCGTCTCCCATTACCAGGACACCCCCCTCGTTCAGCAAGGGACCCACGTTATCCCTAGTCTTCCTTTTACTGTTTACATACTTTAAAAAAATAATAATCTTATTACCTTTTATCTCTTTTGCAAGCCTCATCTCTAGGTGAGCTTTAGCCTTCCTTGTCGCGTACCTGCAGGCCCTGACAACACTTCTATGCTCCTCCCAAGAATACAGACCCTTTTTCCACATTTCATAAACCTTCCTTTTGATCTTATCGATGAGCTCCTTGCTCATCCACACAGGTTTCCTGCCCCCCTTCCCTGATTTCCTACTCTTTGGGATGCACCAATCCTGAGCTTGGAAGAAGTGCTGTTTAAATGTAACCCAGCTCACACGTGCACCCTTGCCCTCTAGCAACCTATCCCATGAGATACTCCCAAGCAGGTCCCGGAAGAGCTCTCCAAAAGTTGGCTCTCCAAAAGTCCAGGGCTACAATCCTGCTTTTAGCCTTACTTCTTCCACCAAGTTTGATCTTGAACTCCACCATCTCATTGGCGCTGCATCCCAAGCTGCCCCCAACCTTCCTAACAAGTCCATCCCTGTTGGTAAGGACAACATATCTTATTCCACAATTTTAATAGTCATTATGTTGTAGCTGGGACAGTCTAGATATATATGAGGAAAAGGTTCATTGGGGAGAGATAATGTTTGTATTAGTCTAGCTGGTGCAAGTGGAAAATCTAGACAAGTTTTTGGCATATACTGCTTCAGTAGTTGAAGGCATTAGACATACATTGCTGATCTGTATGTCATTGCATATGCAGCTGGCATTACGTTTGTTATGTCCAAGATAAAAGTAACTCTTTCTAGATCTTTCCTCTGGACCTCTCTTTTCAATTAAATGGAACGTGAAATAGATATTTTCCCTTTCTGGCTTTTTCCTATTATATGCCATCTGTTACCCCCCACTGAGGTTGTGTTTCTTTTCTCTGCCTTGCTGCTCTTGGCATCTGCTGCTGTCATCTTTCTCATAGCTAGATTTTTGGCTTGTTTTATTAAACTCGACTGTGCAGAGAATTTGTACGGCTAAGTAGCTGGTTTGTTTTTCTAGATCTGAGTTCAAATGCGTTGGTTTGAGACTGCTTTTTCTCTAATTGATGCATTTTGTCTCCTTGTTGCCTTTTACTTCTGTAAATGAAAGCACCAGGCTAACTCCTGATTCTGAGTTGTATTGCAATCTAGTTATGCTTTTACAACAGAAACCTAATTGTTTGCATAATGCTCTTTAGCAGCTATACATAGCCAACAGCATAGAGTCAAACTGAATTGGAGTAAATTCAAATGCGACTAATGACAATCCCTTGTATATGGATTAAGAGAAGAAAATACCCTGTTTGATTTGACAGCTTTACACTGCTCAAGACATAAGACGTAATCCTCTTAATGGTGGTGAAACCCTTGTGGTGCATTTTAATCTCTGCTGTAATTTTGGAAAAGGTACAACCTGAAGCCAGAAAAGAAACAAAAAGTGAGAGAAGTTTATCAAGCATTTGAAGAAAAAATAAAAGAAATAGTGCATTTTCATACCTTGCAGTCTTCAGGATGTCGTTCTGAGAAGTGTGTTTTACACATGCTGAAGTCAATGTGGAGGCAGTTAAGAGAAATTTCGTGGCTTGTGGTGTACATGGTCTTCATAGTTGCTGACCACCAGAGGCAGAAGATGTGTGTGGGAACATACTGTGCCCTGATACTGTATCTGATATGACAAATACCCAGGACAAGAAGTAAAATATCACACACACAGCATCCCTTTTGTTAAGTACAGAACATATTTTGGCACTGTCCTCAGTACTGCAGTATTGCACAATAATGTCACACCAAGACGAGTATCGGAACAGTTACGTAGCAGACAGAGCAACTATTTTGGTAGAATAAATATGGCAGTGTTCTGTGATGCAAAACTGAATTGTTATTTTTTTTTTTTTCCTATGCTGGGGATCTCATCAAGAAAAGTGAAAAGCAAAGATAAAAACTTTCTCTGGGGTTGCTTATTACATTTTCTTTTAAAGAAAAAGAAAACAAAGACCATAAAAGAGTGAGTGAAACATCACTGTAGACAAACATTTCTCATTGCAGTGGAAATTCTGACTTTTTGCAATGATAGTGATTTCTATCCATCAAGAACATCCCAAAATCTGAATTTCAGCTTCTTTTTACTTTCCTTGTAATTTGTACCCATTGTTTCCTCTCTTTGACTGACTGTATTAATCTTTTTCCTTTCTTTAGTGCAAGCAGTGAATTGTATAACATATTTTGCAGGACATGCAGAAATTACAAAAATGTTACCTAATGAAGGAGGGCCACAGTTTCAAACATGATACAAAAATTAATTTTCACTTTGTAGACTTGACCAAGTTGAGAAAGTTTCTGGATGCTTGGTGAAGAGACTGTATATTATATTTTTCAACCCTGTCTCTAGTATAGAAGCTAATTGTCATGCTACTTTCTATTTAAGTCCTAAATATTCATTAAGTTGCATAAAAGCAACCCAAGTTAAAAAAGTGATATTCTTTTGCTCTCTTTCTTATTTGAATTAATTTGGATGTTGACAAAAATAACTTTATAAAAGCCTTTAAAGAGTTTGGAAATACTAAAGTAAATGAAAAGGTGATGTGAATTTGAAACATGATAGTAGTCAGCTGTATTAGTTGGCTTTTAATCTTTCAGGTGTGACAGATACACAAAACAGTGATGAATTCAGTGAGGCAGCTGGTAACAAAACATAACATGTTTGTGTTTAATGTTTTGGTTTTGGCCTGCAGGAAAATCCCAATCCCCACATAGCATTCCAGAAAGTGCCACGGCCCACAGAGGGCTCCCACTTGAGGGTTCACATCCTCCCATTTCCCCGGATCAATGAGTGCAGGGTGCAGGAGCTGCTCCAGGAAGGCCTTGCAAGGAGTCAGGGTGCCCCCCCTGCAACTCGGGGAGACAAGAAGTGCGTCGTTCCAGCAGGTCCCCCTGTTGGTATGTTTACCTTTTCACTAATTTACCTGTTTGTCATCCTATCTCATGTGTTGAATATATAATCAGCATGGCTGCAATGTGTTGCATCCAAGAAAGATATTGAGTTACTAGAACGTGTTCAGAGAAAAGCATCAAAGCTTGTGAAAGTATTAGAAAACTAGACATGCATAGGAGCTGAGGGAACTGGGGTTGTTTAGTCTGGAGAAAAAGAGGCTGAGGGGAGACTTCATCACTTGCTACAGCTACCTGATAGGAGGTTATAGTAAGGTGGATGTCAGTCTCTTCTCAGATGACAAGTGGTTGGACTTAAAGTGGCCTCAAGTTATGCTGAGGAGGTTTAGATTGGATATTAGGAATAATTCCTTAAGGGAAGGTGTTGGTAAGAATTGGAATGAACTGCCCAGGGAAGTGGTGGAATTGCCATTCCTGGGGATATTGAAGAGGCATGTAGACATGGAGCTTAGGGACATGGTTTAGTGGTGGAGTTAGTAATGCTAGATGGACTTGGAGTTAGTAATGCTAGATGGACTCTCAAGGGCCTTTTCCAACATAAATGATTCTACAATTTCATGCTCATATGGTATTTTTAGCAATCACTGCAAACTTCAGTACATAGACTTACTTGTTTGCAGTTTTAAAAGCCCTCTTGCATCAGACTTCAATAAGAAGTGAACCATCTAGAGTGTGATTGGCATAATTAAGAACAACAGTAAAGGATTTGGTTTCAGTTGGATTGAGCCTAGTAAGTTAGGTACTTTCTTCATCTAGCTGTGATGAATATCACCATATGTTAATTGTATGGCTGGCTGAAACAATCTTTGAAGGTTCAGGTTTCTCATCTGGCACTAGTGGAAGATGTGGAAATCACTGGGAAAAGATAAAGAACAAACAAGCATATGTAATGATAATATGTATATAGGTATCTAAATATAAAGAGCAGATGAACACATTTCTCAGTTTAATTTTAGAACCCCCAAAACCTCAATTCATCATATTCATCAGTCTGAATAATGGCAGAAATAGGTATATTTAGTAAACCTTCAGGACACGTGAAGGTGGTAGAGCTTGCAAAATTACTGAAGAAGGAGATTAAAGTACCAGTCAACCTCGGCAAATTAGAGTCTGTAGTGTCTGTTGAATGCTGTCCTTCTCTACTATTTTTTTTAGATAAAGTATTGCTCTTGCATAGGCATGATCAGCTGACTAGACAACATTTCTTCAGAAATTCATTTTGGGATTATAATGGTCATAGGGCAAACATGACCCAGCAATGTCAAGCTATTGCAAAAAAGACAAACATATTAGTGCGATGTATAAACAGGAGTACAGTCAGTGAACCCCATGGAGAAATCCTTTCGTTGTTCTCAATAAGACCTCAGCTGGATTGTTTGTTTCCATTTTTGGACAGTGGAAGACTGTCTCCGTTTTTGGTTCTGTTGGAGGGAGTCCAGAAGGCAAGAAGAATGACCAGTGCTCTGGAGAATGTGACCTACAAGGAAAGATGGAGAATTGTTTAGACTGAAAATTGGAAGACTGAGGGGACAGATAGTAGCAGTCTTCAATTACATAAGAGGCTGTTAAAAAGAGGAATCTTATCGCTATCTGTAGTGATAAGAAATAATGGGTGTAATTACAGCACAAAAGTCAAGTTATTTGTAAGGGAAAACTTGGTAAAATGAGGATTGTGAGGCATTTGAATGGATTTCTTGTGAAGCCAAGGAGTCTCTGTTATCACAGAACTTTGGGAACTTACTAGACAAACATGAGGAATGACATAAATAGAGTTGATCCAGTCTAGGGACAGCAGAATGAACTAGATGGCCTCTTGTGGCCTGTGTCAGGCCTGTTTCTCTTTGGTTTTGTGTCAGAAGAGGGTAAACTTTATTTACCTGCCTTTGCTGTTGACTAGATCATTGAATCTGTTAGTTATGGAAAGTTAAAAGGATATTCTGTTCTGCTGCCTTTCTTTAAAAGTATTTCCGGGCTAAGTGCAAGAGAAAGTTTCCTTTCTTAAGAAGTATATATTTTTGTCTGTTTTATGTTTTTTCAAGAAATAACTTTCATACTCTTATTCCCAGCTATCCTCTGTGTCAAAATCCTTGGATATTAAGAGCGCATCATTATCTACATAAAGGGCATATTATGTGTTTATATTCTATTTACTCAACACTAAATAGAGAAAAAGAATGCTAGATCTCCTATTCTGATTTTTCTTGACATTCAGAACAAAACACCACATTAAGAAAATAATCGTTATATCTCAACAAATTGGAATCTAGAAAAGAGAACAGGTCTGTTAGTTTTTATTCCATGTCACAGAATTCTTGGCACGGCTAACAAATTCTTTCAGAACAATGTAGTTATCTCCTGCTACACATGAAACATACAAGAGTATGCAGTTCACTATAGAGCAAGTGTGTGTGTGTGTTTATATGTGTATATGCATGCAAATTTGTATTCTCTATTAATTTGTATTTATATATTTCATGAGTATGTTAACTAGTTCAAGAGGTTGGAATCTCCATGTGCCTGTATGAAACAAATGGAAGAAAGTAGTAAAGAGAACTGAAAGCAGTAAAGAGAAACTGTTTTAGTTGAAATTAAGAGCACTCATGCAGGTAGTATAGAAAAAAAAACAAAACAAAACAAAAACAAAAACAAACAAAACAACAACAAATAAACAACATTCTGTGTTCCCATCTGTATATATTTGCTTAACAGAATAAAATGCAGGGCACATTATTTATTTTTTTTATTTTAAAGAACATTCTGGTATTCTTTGTGACTCTTGCTGAAGAAATTTACTGATGTATATTCATCTTTTCTGTGATAGTTTCCATAATGGAAAAAGGAAGCACAGTTTTCAATAGTGCACAAAGGCTGGAAGTTGTTAGAAACTGCATCGCATTCATTTTTGAAAATAAGTTTTTGGAGACTGAAAAGGTAATAAAATTAAATTTAAACTTTCCCAAGTAAGTATTAACTGTTAGTGTGTCAAATGGAGACTGACCTCGTAACAACAAGTCTTGAAGTCTTATGTTTCAAATACTATTATTTTAATAATTTAAGTGAATGAAATAAGCACCAAAACTCATCTAAATGCAATATTATGTGTAATATGAGGCAGATGGATTTGGAAACCTGAATGTTGATGTTCTGTTTGCTAGTTTATATTACCATCATAAATAGTGCTGTCCATGTGATTTTTTTTTTTCTTTTCAGAAAAGGTTTATATTTTTCCGACAATGTTGATAGGAGGAATGTAAACAAAAAGTATACGTAGACATTTCATTGTCAACCAATGTTCTTTCAGATTTTCAGTCCAGTTTATTTTGCTGTTTTTAAAAATCAATAATTTGAAAAAACTTAGAGATGAATATAAATATTTGGTATGTCTATTTTTGCTAAAATGTACAAGTTGTCTTCCTTAACATCCTTATTTTTTCATGTTAAGATGATGCCCCTTTTTCTTGATTCTGTCCATATAATTTTATAATTTTGATTTCAAAACAGTCACTCAAACTATCATTCAAATTTAATTATGTGTATGAAAATGATAGTAAAATTATTTTCAGAAATTTTTCAGCTTCCCAGAGTACCATCTGTACACATCTCTCAGGCTATGCAGTTCAAGACAGGAAAGCAGTGTTTCTTGATTTACAAGATAGCGTTATGAAAATACATACAAGAATACATACAAGAAATGTCCTAATAAAATGTGTAGCTGTCCTGAAAGAATTTTGATGCATGTGCAACAGTTTCTTAATGTCTTTCAACTTGCAGGCACCTAGAAAATTTCAGTAGTGTTTTTTTGTACCACTGCATAGTAAATTTATCCTTTGACAATAAGCTGCCTTTTGTTATTTATCATTTGCTGTCTGTTAAATCTACTCTAAAGTGCCACAGTTGATAATCACTGATGTAGCACTTGATACATCTTTAAAGCATTGGTATAAATATTTTATTGGACCTAATTTAGGATAAACAGCATAACAGTCTTGTGGCCTCAGTACTATGAGTGGTATGCATCTTCTAAAACTACTTGTTTTGCACTGTTTATCAAAAACCATGCTAGCGGCCTAGCCTGACTGAAGGCTGACAAGTTAGCATATGGTACAGATAAAGCACGTGCTTTCATGTACAGTAATCCAGTTCTGATTTCCTGTCCATTCAGTGCCTATCCATGATCAGTTGTTCCCATATACTGATGTAGGTGAGATGCCGTTTAATGCATTTGAAAAAAAGTAAAATAAAAAATAATGGAAAAAAATATATATTTAATGTTTGATTTAGCTTGAGTCTGTTATGTGAAAGCTTGATATCCAAGACTAGAAATCATTCGTTTGTTCTCTGTACTGTCACCTGCAGTTTCTTGATAAAGAAGGAATAATATTCACTGTTTTGGTGCCATTTCATTTTAATGAAGTTAGACTTTCTTGTCTCCAGACCCTGCCGGCAGCCCTGAGAGCCCTAAAAGGAAAGGCAGCTCGGCACTGTCTCACACAGGAATTAGGCCTGCACGTTAAACAAAATCGAGCAATTCTGGACCATCAGCAGTTTGACTACATAGTACGAATGATGAACTGTGCTTTGCAGGTACAATATGCGAGGTTTTGTTCTTTGGTTGTCTTTTTGTTAGTATGATAATCAAAAAATTGTTTACAGTGATGTGGACAAAATAATTGAATTATGGGACTGTGTACTGGAGTGATGTAGCAGATACTACCTGACAGTGCATTTAAGACATTTTGTAGTTCAAACGATAAAGGACAAAATGCAAAGGTCTGTACAGATCTGCCTATATGAAAAAAAGAAAGAAAACTGTTTCCATTATTAATAATTTAGATATAATCAGTTTGGTATCGGTTAAGTATTGAATTGATTTATAGTAATAGCTCTAAGTATAATTTTTTATGAATGGTGTTAGCATTTCCAGGTCATTTTCATCTGAGCTCCTAAAATGTGTAATACCCACACCTCTGTTTAACAAAACATAAGATTTTCTTCTTTGTCATCACAAGTGCAAACACATTTCAAGAAGAAAGCATACTTTCTGATTCCATAATAGGTGGTGGTAGCACTGCTTTTCACTGCGTTATCTTAGTTTGCCAAAAACTCACTTTAGTTGGTGTTTGAGGTTCATCTACTGAGTTATTCTACAGATGAATTGCTACGTAATTTTGTGGTAAGTAAACATTAACCTGGTAGCAGTTAACTGTAAGAGTAAAACATGTGGATGACTTCTTTTGACCTTCATTTGAATAATTGTTCTGATTTAGCTATATTTGTCGGCAAAATGCATTTTATATATACCGGTGTTCACTCTGATATCTGAGAATGCAGTAATTTTATGTATATTTATAATGTGATCACGCTTTGTTATAATTTGCCTCCCCTTGCCCCTATCTAAGTTAGTGTGTTAGGGATCTGAGCGAGACATGGAAATGTTTTAACCCCACTCACATCTAACCATAAAAAAAAAAAAAAAAAAAAAAAACCTGCTAACATTATTTTGCAGCAGTGTGTTGACCCATATATTTAAAAAGGTGAGTGCTAAATACAGCTTACAGGAGTATAGAAATAAATTATCATTGACTGAGCAAATACTACCTCAGGTCACTATCAAAGGCAAGTTTTATTATCTGTTGTATTTCTGGTCATTTACAGTAGATATTTTTCTACTATTTAGAACAATACTCAGCTTGGTGTGTAGTAGTGATATTCAGAGTCAAATTAGCTGCATGTTGCAGATGAAGATGTCAGTCAGCTGGCTAAAATTGCACAGCTTGTACCAGAATGCACTATTTTGGCACAGCCATTGGCCTTTTCCAAGTTCTAAGTATAGCTATAAAGTTAAAAGAAACATAAAATTACCTGTGAAAGTGCATTTCTCTGCCCAAAATTATGACTAATGAAATACTGCACCTGCTCTGTGTTCCAGAGTCAGAAATGTTACTTCAAACCAAAAACCACAATTTTCTAGATATCCTACAGATTTTGGTCCTTCTCATGATTGTTCCTGGGGGGGGGTGACCAAAAAAAAAAAAGTCAAGAGATATTTTCAGACAAAAGGAAGGAAATACGAATCCCCTTTATTTGCAGCATCATAGTACAAAACAGATAGCAGAGAAAAATGTTGAGTTGAGGAAATTTCCGTTACTGAGGAAAGAAATACTGACACCACCTCTTAAAGCAATGAAATCCAGTTTTTCTGTTCAAGAAAAATTAATATTTTTTTCACAATTATTTGAAGGCCCAAGAAGGACCTTAATGGTCATAAAAATGGTTGGTTGTTGTTTGTTTTTTTGAAGTAATATGGAAATAAAACAGAATGATATTTTTCTTCATAAAGGTAGCAAATCATGCAAATCAAATCATGCAAATCAAATCATGCAAAGGAAACAAATATATGGATTAAGGGGGCACAATTATTACCGTTTTATTTCCCCAGTAGTATTTTTATATCTTTGAAATGTAAAATGGAAATTTCCAGTTCTCAGTAGTAAGCTTAGCCAACATGAAAACATCTGAACTCCTGACACTGGGCAGCTAGTTAGAAACAAGTATTTTCAGTACATCTACTTTTATGACATGAAATCATTTATTAAGATAAAAGCATGATTTATAATTTGTCTATGTACTTGGTTCAACTCTTATTTGGAACAATGTGTAAATTGTGACATTTTGGAGCTTCTCTCTATCACTTGGACAAAAATACATTATCAAGAACTTTGTTAAATTTGCTGCTGCTGCAGTCAGATGCAAGTCAGCATTTTGCCATAGAGACATGAGTTCTGTTAACTGCACGTCATAAGACCAGGCAACTTAAACAGTGTCTGTTAAAAGATACAGAAACTTAATGTAAGAAAGATGGTGTTAACTGAAGATGTATTCAGCCTTTATGGTAATATAATGTTAATTATGATGGAATTTTGAGGGATTATGGATTGCAGTGTTGCTTTAAGACCTCACAGACCTATTGGAATTGTAGAAACCGTGCCATCAAATGTCTTTTCGTACATTTTTCTGTTAATATTAGCGTTCCCATTGATTTTTCTAAGATAGGAACAGAAGTATTGCTGTTTCCAGGAGGCATATAGCAGCTGATACAAAAGCTATGGAGAGGGAAGAGCCTGTGGGATAGCTGGTAGGTTGGGCACAGCCCTGGCTCTCTACTGGTCTCTACTGTACGTGGTGGGTTGAACCGGGGTGTGCATGCAGGAAGTCCCAGCATGATGGCTTTCCCTTGGAAGTACCGGTCTCCCCTGGCTCACTTGCACATGCATATAGGAATTGTGATGCTCTCCAGCCACCAAACCTCTGCTACTGATAATGTGATTTGTTGCTAACAATGTGTATTTTAAGGGATACAGGTAAGCTGTTTCTGGAAATGTCTTTTGACTAAGAAGCTGTGTTACTGGCATGTACAGAGTTCTTTGTCTTACTGGGAACAGTGCCATATATTACAAAATCAGAAAGAGTACATTCTTAATAGTTTATTGCAGATCTCTTCATTACTGTTAAGGTTTTCCTTGTTGTTTAGTTCGTTGGTATTTTTTTTCTTTTAATAGAATGTGCTTTCTTGTTCTACTTGAGTCCGTAAAAATAAATGTCAGATACTTTTTCAGAGCTTCTATATACTCATTTAGTTGATTAAAAGTGGTATGTTAACACAATGCTGCTAGTAATACCCCTGTGTATGTAGTTGCTAGTCTCTTTACGTGTATAGCTGGTATAATGAATCTGCTACCACAATTCTTGAAAATAGATGAAGGATGAGGAATAAATAAATGCTCATAGCATTGCTTCAAGTTATTTTAGTGAAAGATGACTTAGGCTGTATTTCCCCAAGTATCTGATCTGACATTTTGCAACTGGGAGGAGGGAAAGGAAGAGGTGTTTCGCTAATTTCTCTAGAAATGACAAAACTTAGGCTTGGCAGATCTCTGGCATTTGTCAGCTTGAGGCTCTCAGTCCAAGTGCAACATTCCTTTGGACTATTACTATATAGCCTATTTACGGTTTGAAAGATGGGCAGGACCTCGCTGCAAATTTTTAATAGGCCTATGATATATGGGGCAGTACAATAGAATTTCATAAATTATTTTGCCTCGTTTAGCAGGCATGCAGTTGCATGTCAAACCATATGGCAGACTTTAGATAGCTTTACAAATACAGTCAAGGTAAGACTTGGTACAATAGGTCAATACTGAAGTGAAAAATATGCTTTACTGGTCTCTATTCTTGTCCAGGAAGTAGTGACAATCTACTGTTGCTGAAGTGCAAATGTAAGAAATATTTCTGATCATTCTTAGTAGTACAAGAATCAAAATGACAAGGAGATTGTATAGCTAATTGTTTAAAGCAGATATCTTCTGATGAGGTCAATTAAATCACCAGTTAGTTGCTTTTTTCTCTCCTGCAAGTAGTCATTGGCCACTTGCTAAAAACTTTCTTTTCATTCCCTGAGAAAGAATTCTTCCCCTGACAGATCATATGCTCTGAAAAGACTCTGTAGCCTGTACTACAGCAGTGGTTAGTATCTGTTATAGCAAATTATAGGAATTATGTTCTGTTCCATATGTTATTATAACTTCATCACTTCTAAGCCATCTACAGTGTTGTGAAAACTCAGTGTATTGATTGGCAATTTATTCATACAGATGGCACTGTAATGTGAAATTATTTCTCTAGACATTGTTTCCAAGGTGTTTGTTTTCCTCTACTGAGGCAACCTCCAGCATAATTTAGAATTATGCATAAATTCCTATTTTAAAAGTTCTTTCTCTTTAATTTTCTCTAATAAAAAGCTTTTCTCTGGCATGTTAGAAAAGACTGCCAATACTTGACTTTTTTCAGCTAAAAAGGCCATTTATTATCAGAGGAATGCTTTTTCTAAGTAATTATATTTACAGCAATACGTTTTATATTTAATATTAATTAAGAAATAATGACAAAAAAAAAAAAAAAGTAAAGGTTGAATTTGCATAACTCTCCATTAATTAGTCGCAAATCATTGACATGACTTGTCCAGACTTTGAGTTGTCTCTCTGATTTTCTTCTGGCTGTAGCAAATGAACTTTTTATTTTGAAACATAAAAGCACTCTGATAAAATGTCAGTAAAGGCAAAAAGAGGCCTGAAGATTCTCCCATTGTATAGGTGGAGGGTACTTGATAATCACAACTAATAATTTTTATGTTTAAAAATACATTCTAAACAATTTGCATAGAATACTGAACAATAACAATAAGATATGGTAAAAAAAAAATAAAATGTTTTGGCAGAAAAATTCTCTTCCGATAATCAGTGCAGGACTATGAGCTAGCTTCCTTTGGTAGCTGGAACAGACAAAACTTCTCATTTAAAAACTCCAAAACTAAGATGATGTAATTTAACATTTCCTGTGTAAGGTGTTGGACAGTAATACTGCCTAGCTGCACACTAATGCAAATATGTTTCAAATCAGAAAACACCTGTGCCTAGGACATCTGAAATACTTAATCTAAATGTGGTTAAAGTGGAAATTGATTACGTAAAACTGAATAATATATAAATACTTCCAAAATTATTGTTGTTAGGCATAGGAAAGGGATGTTGTCTTCTAATGATGTGAGTTAATCTGGCAACCTACACGGTCATCAATACTGTTTTAGGTCCTGATTTGCTCTGGTTTTGCATCTGTGTGAATATATATCTCTTGTACTAGTGTAACTGAGGGAATATCTTTAATAGAAGACAAATTTTTCATAATTTTAACACTTTAGATAATATCTAATAAATTACTAAGGCTTTCGATAGTGGTAATAGGCAGAGATTTGAAGGACTACTCTTAAGTTTCTCCCCGTATTTATTTTTGAAATACAGTACACTGAGTACTGTAAAAGCATACTTAGAGTTTACAGTATAAAAAACAAAGGCAGGAAGTCATACTAGCAACCAGTGCAAAATTAAAATTTTAACCTGCATTAGGCTACACTACACGTACATCTGGGCCAGCATCTTTTCTTTGACAATGGCCAAAAACGGGTAAAAGATAGTATTGATAAACTTTCTTTCTAGAATTTTTCTTACGACCCTTCAGTATTGCTTTGGTATTATATGGTCCTCTTTCTAGCATTTACTCTTCAGGCTATTGTGAAAGAAACTTTAATATACAAAATTAGACTAATGGCATTCCATAAATATTAACTTTTTTTCTTATGTAAATAACATTGTCAGCAGATGAAGTTTAAAACTTGTCAGTCTCAGAATTCAGTTTTGCAAATACTGTCCAATAACAAGAAAGATTTTATTACTCCTGAGAGAAAATCAACCATGTGTGTGTCATATGATTCAAATTCTTGGCAATATAAAGGTTAAATGAACTAGCATTTCTCATATTTTATGTTGAAAACTACATTGCCAAACATCTTTCTTTTAGAGGGTTATAGTAGGTCTTTCTTCTTTCAAGACTTTTATTTCATGGGCTGCCTTTTGTTACTCAGTTTGACGCGTGTTCCTGGAATCAGCGACTCTCAGAAATAATATTTGAGTAGCAGCAATATTAGAAAGTCTTTTAAGGTATTTTGAAACAGAAAATTTGTCATGAAGAGAAATCGTGGGAGTTTAACAGCGCCATGCTTAATTCTATTGATTCATCAGTTATTAAGAACTTGATCTTGTTCATCCTGTTAGACAGAGTCATGATGCTATTTAAATAAAAGAAAGGAAAGACCTTTCTTGGTCTTTAGTGTTTAAGGCTTGGACTTGAAGCTTCCACTTTTAATTCCATATCTTACTGTAGACTTATTTATTTTTGTCACAAGAAGCTTGTCATACAGTTTCTCTGATCCATGTTTTTTCACCCACAAAGAGGAAGCAACAGTTTTTCTAATCCTGATGACTTTTCAGGAGTCCACCCATAATGTTCTGGACTTCATAAAAGAAGCTGCTATTTCTGAGTCTTTCTGATGATGTCTTTTTCATAAGAAACTGCAAGGTACTTTAATATCATTGCACATGGCTGAACTGATAACACTCACATAGTTTTTCTAGAAAAACAACACAATAAGTATATTGAAAAAGGCTGTATTGCTGATCTGTTCTTATTTTTCTTTTCTTTGCTCTGAGGAACATAATGTTATACTCATGTACTCATGTTATCTCGTGGGATGCCCACATAGTCAAGGCAAAATCAACTCACAGGTGTCTTTTTGCCAAATACAGAAAACACAGTTTTTCTTTGCAGGACTCTCCATGTATGCATTCATAAAGTAGGTACCCGTGTCCTACTTTCACTCAACATTGCAGTGTTTTTAGCTTTATTACTGCTGTTAGAAGACCAGTCTGCAGTTACCTCCTCTGCAGGGACCAAGGGAAATGACCACCTTGACACAGCAATGGCCATGGCTATTCTTCTGCGGGCCATGAGTCTCTCTGCAGAGCTGGCCACATCCAAGTAATCCCTTTTTCTTTGGGCAGCAGTCTCTGTGGAGAGACATCTAACTGTTTCTGCATATGTGTATACAGACAACCAAGGTGGTTGTCTCAAGCTGTGTTAGACTGCCTCTGCAGTTTAGTCAGGAATTTCTTTGTCTGTTAACTACACAGCAGAAACCCACATCCTCTTTTCAAGCTGACACTGGGCCAGCAGAGGAGTGTTCAGAGATGAGTTCCTATGTGGCCAGGCACCTCCTAAATTGCTGTTTGCTTGGGGACTTCCAAGCCCTTGCTTCTGGTAAGCTAAAAGCAATTGTGACTTCTGCTCAGATTATGTTTATGAGCAGTTACCAGTGCAGGATTCAACCTCTTTTTTATTATTATTTTTAAAGGGTCTCTGGGTAATATTTTAGTATAAATATTACATGATAGTAGGGTGTTGTTGTTTACATAAGAATAAGCAAAAATGGGTGAGCAGAGGCAGCCCAGCTCCTCTGGCTGATTGCCAGCTCTCTGCGGGTCAGCTGGACTGGCCAGAACCAGCTGGAACCGGCCGGAACTGGTTGGAACTGGCCAGAACCAGCTGGAACCAGCCAGAACCAGTTGGAACTGGCTTGGACCAGCCTGGGGCACCTGCGCCCTCAGTCAGCCCGTGTGGTGCCTTCAGAGGCACAAGTGAAATTAAGGCCCTGAAGCAAAACAACAAGAAGAGGTATGTTGGGAGTAAAGATGTTTTTAGCAGGTCTTATGTGACGTTTATATAGCGATGTAAGCATTTTGGAAAAAACACAGGATAAGGTATCCAAAGGGCAGACAGCTTGTCTGTGTCTGGGCTGCGTTGATTTCAGTCAGGTCGTAGCTAGCTTGCAGATAACTAAAAATGTGATACCCTTTAAAAAGGGGATGTGCCGTTTAAAATGTGGTACCACTGAAGCAGCAGACCTCCGGACTCCAAAGGAGGGTGCCACAAAAGGTGGCCCCTTGTCAGGGTTGAGGAGAGGGCTGTAACCCCATGCTGCCGGCCAGCTCTCTGGGTTGGTTTGCAGACAGGTCGGTGCTCCTCATGGCCGTCTGCTCTCACCGGCCTTTCTTCAGGCCTCCAGGATTCCCTGTTAACGCAGGGCAAGCTTGCATGTGTTTGCTCACACATAGATATCTTATTGAAACCATGCAGCTTCTTGACGTGGTAGGCTCTAACTGCTCTTAAGTGTTCATTACTGTTAATTGCATCCTTGTGGTTGCCGCGCATTTCTAATAACTCCATGTTCTAAATATTTTTGGTTGTCTTGATGAAAAGCAGACGTGTGGATGTATGCTACTCACTGTTGTAAATAAAATAAGTCTGGTTTAGGAATTGTGTTATACTGCTGTGTAGTTATTCTGTAGCCTGCCCATGAGAGAGGTGGACTGATGAAAGGTAGGGTTTTTTTTTGTTTGTTTTGTTTTTTTTAAGGAAAAAAGAAGTTTTGATGTTGAAAGGAGTAGGCATTTTGCTAATTAAAACAAGTGAAATCAGTGACTTTTGTTTTCGCAAAAAGTTTGTTTTTGTTTTATATTTAATGAAAATATGAAAAGAATACATGGTAAATATTCTTATTTTAAATGTTATGTGTATATATAATTTGTATGTCAGTACATTGATATAATTCAGTATAGATTTGTGTGTAATACTGTCAAGTACATATATATGCACTTAATCAGCTTTTTGTCACTTTTTATACAATAACTAACAAAATACAGAGTACTATTGATGTACAGTACCCAGACACTGAACATAGTTCTGTGGTGGCTGCCAATAGACATGTGTGTATGTATGTAGGTTTAGTTCGATCTTCTGTTACTAAGATGAATGGCAAGAGTTTTTCTGTCTAACATAGTGTCTCGCTCTGGGCTTCGCCACCTGCACATCACCCTCCAAATAACTGTGAAAGTGAGGTGTATTAGAGGAGCTGAAACAGAGTGCTTTCCTGCTCTGCCAGCAAGGTGTGTTCTCCCTTGGTTATTGGTAGTGCTCAACTTACCAGAAGAAACATGCCATGTAGAAGACTGGTTTATTATTCCACTGAGGAACTTTTTGAATTTGTTTGTTTTAAAATGGTTTCTTTCTCAGGAATTTGCATCAAAAATGTCAGTGTGCTGTAAGATGATCATCTTTTATTTATTCTTCACATAAGTCATTTCTGAACCAGAACATTGAAATACATTAGGACTCTTCTAATCATTTGGTTCCTATGATGTTTGTATAACCTTTGGTTTAAACAATTGAAATCTTGGCTGCTTGTATTCAAAAACCAGTGTGATGTTGAGATAAATTCCATAAAATACAGCAGAGTTCTGGGTTTTGTCAATATTTTATGTAAACTTTCGCAAGTGCATTAATATGATGAGCATAAAGTGATGAATGTATGTGGCATTTAAGAATGATGTTTTTAAGGAAACAGGCAACAGAAGAAAAAAATCCATTATAGTAATAGACATACCTCTACTGTTGCATAAAAAAATGTGTGCAAAGTTTTAAGAACAAAAATAGAAAAGATACAAACAAAAGAACACATGACATTCTACATAAATTGTAAAAAGAAATATATATATATATATATATATATATATATGGCACTTGTTGACATAAATTTTTATTATTATAGCCCAGATTTATGACTTGCATGAATTGTTTTTTAGGATGCATGGGAGAATACTATGTAACCAAGCTGTGGTGAAGATTACTTTTTGTATTTCCTCACCATAAGCAGTCTATAGTAGACTGTCAAATCAGACTAGTCTATACTAGACCAGTCAAATCATACTACACCACGTCTTACTTTTTTTTGATAATAATAACACACTAAAAATCAACCTTGATTATGAGGGATGCCGTGGTTTTTAACACTTATTATTTAGAAAGAAATCTTTCCTGTTAGAATATTCTGTCTACCTTTGAACCGTAGGCCTCTGAGTTTTACGTTTGATGCTTCCTTTGACAATACCGATGATTTTAATTCTCAACAAATCTTCATTTTTCTGTGTACACATGTAATACCTTAAACTTCTAATACATTAATGTAATTCCTAATATTATATGTTTTTTCCTGTACTTTTAAGTCTTCCAGATTTCTTTTCTGTAAGTATCACTCAAGTTTTGGTATTTTTCATTTGTACAAGAAGATTAGCATTAGTACAGTCTAGATTCACAGATGGCACAAAATACAATGTACATACATGTTTCTTGGATCAGTACACTTGCCCATGTGCCAGCAAAAGTTGGGGTTCATACCCTTAAACTAAGACTTTACTGGGTTTTTATTGTTTTATTATTAGAACAGAGGCAAAACAAGTGGTGGTTTGGGGCATTTTCTGTTCATAAGAAGACAAAGTATGTTAATGCAGGCAAAACTAATGGACTAAAATAGCCCTTAATTTATTGTTTTCAGACCAAATTGAAGATTCTAAACTATTGATTTCTTTGGAATTTAGTCAATTTTATTTATGAAGTTAAAAGGTGTAATTGCTTTTGTAAAAAACAATTTAAAGGAAAATATTTATTTTAATGGACTATTTTGGAGCCTTTCCTTTGTCAGTTGGGAATAGCTGAAATACTAACCATATGTGTTTCTGTTTAAAATCCACAGGCCACAACTACAGTTATGTTAATACAATTTGTTACTTAGCCTCTGAATTGTATGTGTAGGAAAGTCATAGACTTTGATCCTGACTCGATTATGATAGATGGCTGTTACCTTCCCAATCCCCTATCTGTTTAGCCTCAGCCCCTATAGAGACAAATACCATGTAAAACATTACTTTCTGTGAAGAAGACTGACAGTAGGCTTGTGGTTTTTAAGTTACTTTTCACAATCTCTTAGGCATGGTTAGTGGATAAGCAGCATTGCATGGATCAAAAACATGAAAACCGTAACTACAGACAACATCAAAAACAGGATGTTGAGAGATATTCAGAGAATCACTTCTTTGATTGTCCGTATTTCAGCTAAGCTTTTAAGAAAGGCACTCAGACTGCCACTTGTATTTTGTACATACTTAATGCAAAAAACTGCTTAAGGATAATTTGTTATGAAATGCCATATAACAGATATGAACTTGATCTATCTTGTGTAATTTCTAATATCAAAAAGAAGATAAAACATGCATATGAAAACAACAGGCATCAGAACTGATTCACTTAAAATCAGTCAAGCAAACTACTCATGAAAAATGATCTTATGGAAAAATGAAAGATCTTACATGAGGTCTAATCACGGTGCCGTTGGTGGTACTCATTCCTGGCTTTAAAACTGGCATTCTGTTCTTACAATTAAGAGCAGGTATACTAAAATAAATGTATTCTGATCATCTTTTTTTTTTTTTTTTTTAATCAAAAAATTCACTTTTAATAGCCTACTTGAAATTCCTCTCTTGTGAGGTTACTTAGGAGTAAAACTGTGGGGAGAATTGTTCATTCTTGGATCTGCTTTTCTACAAGAGCGTGTGAAAGTTTCTGCAGCCAGAAGTTTTCTGTGTTGTCCACAAACTTTTGATGTCACTTGGCATCTATTCGGGTTTTATCCATCTCCATAAATACTGTTAGATAGCATGAATATTTAGTGAAGGGCATTCGGATTTGTTGGAGAGGGGGACTTTTTTCCAAGCCATCTTGAACCAAATCCTATTTAATGAAAGTTCCTAAGTCAACAGGCATTGGGACAGGTTGCCCAGGGAGGTGGTGGAGTCAGCATCCCTGGGGGTGTTTAAGGATAGGTTGGATGTGGTGCTTAGGGACATGGTTTAGTGGGTGACATTGGTGGTAGGGGGATGGTTGGACCTTGAATCTCCTGCATCTATTCCTATTGGATTTTCAAAATTAAAAAAAAAAAAAATAAAAATTGTGGCTCAGTTTTTTTGGTCAGTAAAAAGAATCTGACCGTAGAGGTCCCTGGGGGTAGTTGAAATTCTGGTAAAGCCTGCGATTTTCTCTTCATTTCATTACTACCATGTAATTGGCTACTCAGGCACTAGTCTAACAAGAAAGAAATCTCAAGAAAGAAATCTCAAACAAATTAATTTCCAGTTAATTCATTTTAAGTCATAACCTAAATACATTAAAAATTCTGTAAAATAAAAATTCCTTAAAAATTCTTCATAGTCATTTCTCCAGCTTTTTTTTCCTCATGACAGACAACCAAATTTACTAATTGTTACTGCAAAGTAGTTTTATCTTTGGTGATAACTGAGAGGTATTTCCTTAATTTAATATTTCTTCATGCCTTGATTTGAATCTGTCGGGCTATGGGACTCTTATGTATTTGTTCCAGAAATGTTTGTGGTACTGTAGGCTCTTCTGTGATCATACAAAGATTACAATATTACCATATAGATTTCCTTTGTCTCACTTCAGTGATCACTGGTATGCTAGGCAGGTAGGATGCTTTTCTGACTACTGTAGCTGTTCCAACTGCCCTGCCTTGAGCTGGCTGCCCAGGACTGTATCCAGGCCGCTTTTAAAGATCTCCGAGGAGGGGGACTCCACAGCCTGACACTTGGCTGACACTTAAGCGTCATGTTTAAAGTCAGGAAAAAATCATGAACTTTGAAGACAATGGTGAATTGTTTGGAAAACTTGGAAAAATATTTTTATGGATGTATACCTGATAGTTGATACATTATCACCAACAAAAGTAAGAATTTTTAGTCTTTGCATTCTTATAATTTGTAAAAGTTAATCAAGTTTAACATATTTTATGAGACAACAACTGCATGTAAATGTATATACATGCTTATTTAATACAGTGAATCTCTCAAAGCATTTTACCTTACAAAATTTTGGCACTTGCAGCTTTCTACTTAATTCATTCCAAAAATAAACATAAACGTAGATAATTAGTTATCATAAGAAAAAAAGGTTATTTTGCCTATGTTATTGTAAAAACAGGGAATATGCAGATTACTGTCTTGCAATTATTCCCAGTTATGAAGTTTAATGAAAATACTGTAAGTGGAGGTCTAGCCTTCAGTGATACCCAAAGAGGGGGGAAAAAGAGAAGACTGTTTTGGAGAGGAGTCAAACTGATGTAAATATTTATGGATTTATTTTATAAATCCATTAGTGTAAATAGAAGATAACAAATTAGATCAATTGCAGATTGAACCATGACTGCAGAGTGGTGAGATAATTTTCAGACAAGATGTAATTTGTGTAATGTTGGTGCCAGAGGAGCTTTGCCTGCTCAGAGGGAGGAGTCTGTCAGTCCTCTACACACCTGTGGCACATCAAAATGTTTTCTATTCACTCACTAAAACCTCTGCAATTTTCTTCACCTCACTAAAAATGTATCACACAGAATCACAGAATTTCTAGGTTGGAAGAGACCTCAAGATCACCTAGTCCAACCTCTGACCTAACACTAACAGTCCCCACTAAACCATATCCCTAAGCTCTACATCTAAACGTCTTTTAAAGACCTCCAGGGATGGTGACTCCACCACTTCCCTGGGCAGCCCGTTCCAGTGCCTCACAACCCTTTCAGTGAAGAAGTTCTTCCTAACATCTAACCTAAAACTCCCCTGGCTCAACTTAAGCCCATTCCCCCTCGTCCTGTCACCAGGCACGTGGGAGAACAGGCCAAGCCCCACCTCGCTACAGCCTCCCTTGAGGTACCTAAAAAGAGCGATAAGGTTGCCCCTGAGCCTCCTCTTCTCCAGGCTGAACAAGCCCAGCTCCCTCAGCCGCTCCTCGTAGGACTTGTTCTCCAGGCCCCTCACCAGCTTCGTCGCCCTTCTCTGCACCCGCTCAAGCACCTCGATGTCCTTCTTGTAGCGAGGGGCCCAAAACTGAACACAGTACTCGAGGTGCGGCCTCACCAGAGCCGAGTACAGGGGGACGATCACCTCCCTAGCCCTGCTGGCCACACTGCTTCTTATACAAGCCAGGATGCTGTTGGCCTTCTTGGCCACCTGAGCACACTGCTGGCTCATATTCAGCCAACTATCCACCATCACTCCCAGGTCCTTCTCTGCCTGGCAGCTCTCCAACCATTCCTCTCCCAGCCTGTAGCTCTGCTTGGGGTTATTGCGCCCCAGGTGCAGGACCCGGCACTTGGCCTTGTTGAACTTCATGCAGTTGACCTCAGCCCATCGTTCCAGCCTGCAAACTTACTGAGGGTGCACTCGATCCCTTCATCCAGATAATTGATAAAGATATTAAAGAGGACTGGCCCCAGTACAGAGCCCTGGGGGATGCCACTAGTGACCGGCCTCCATCTGGATTTAACTCCATTCACCACGACTCTTTGGGCCCGGCTATCCAGCCAGTTTCTAACCCAACGAAGCATGTGCCAGTCCAAGCCAAGAGCAGCCAGTTTCTTGAGGAGAATGCTGTGGGAAACGCTGTCAAAAGCCTTGCTGAAGTCAAGGTAGACCACATCCACAGCCTTTCCCTCATCCACCCAGCGCGTCACTTTGTCATAGAAAGTTTACTTTGTCATGTAGCAAGTTTGCTGTTTAGTTCATGTGCCATTATTCAGGTCAATGCAGTAGTACTGCTGCAAGTGGCATATCGTGCTGTCTGGGATCTTTCCAGGCTGATAAATCTGTTTGTATACAATGTGCTCTTGGGAGGAGCTTCTTAGACTGCATGTTACTGCATTCTATATGCTAGAACACCACTGCATTATCACGTTAATCGTCTCACTCCTCAAGTCGGCATCAATATACTGCACAGTAGCACCGTACTGTTCTTTTGCATCCGTCTCTCTTACTGTGCAGTCATGTAGAAAACACAAATCATTCTTATTTATTATTTTATCTTCCACGGAGAGGAGAAGGTTCAAAGAACTTTAGAAGAAGAATGGTAAATATGAGTATTTCGAAGTTTTTGTTGAATGGTTGACTAAGATGGCACAGCATGATGTATTAGAACACTAAATCAGAAACTGTGGTCTTAAAACTTCCAAAACACCCAAGAACGAAATTCAGTCCTTCAGCAGCTTTTCGCTACACGCTCCTATTTTTCAGCCATTGCAATCTGGCTCATCCTTCTGAAAGCTCCAGCTGAATTTGTGGAAGGATTTTTAAGCAGCATGAGTGTAATTCAGATTAGTACTTGCTTATTATTTCACTGTATCCCAAACTGTCTTCTCTGAACTTTTCCTTTGCATTGCCATTTACTGTACTTCCATAGCAGGACTCCCCTTTCCCTATACTATTTTTCCCTATCATCTCAAGAAGATAGTAACAAAACAGTAAGGTGTTTGGAGTAAGCCCCTGAGAAAGGAAGATAAGGTAGTCTAGGAGAATATCTGTTAGTATAAAAACAAAAATGTATTAGTTCGCAGCTCAAAAGCTGACGAAGGCCTTTTCTGTGGCTAGTTTAGCTGAACACTTTTAGTAGCAAAGATTTGGAAATCTACAGAACAGAAAAATACTGTACCGAGATTTCTTATGGTTTGTATCAGAGAAACAATTTTGCTGGAAGGCAGAGCTACACTGACATTACTATTGAACTTCTGCTTCTTTGGTCCACACAGCAAGCTCAAGGACTTCTTTCCCTCTCTAGTACTGCTCACACTGCAGAACCCTATACAGGGAACAGGAATTTGTTTCAAGAACATCCGAGCATGTCTGTTCAACTAGATGTATAAAACAATATATTTGGGGAGCTTACTTTTTCACTTCTCTGACCAAGTGGAGGAGTTGCTTCAAAGTATTCTAATCTTCAGATTTTCTGGAGCCATTTGAAATTTCCAAAAAGAAGTACTAATATAAGAAGTTTTAAGACTGAAAGAAGTGGAGGATAGTTGTACAGTTGTCGGTTCAAAATTGTTTTACAGTTTCTGCTACTGTCTTTATTTCTCTGTTACAAGAAATGCTTCGCACTTGTTTTGATCTGTATTCTTAGAAAAACAAGCATTCATTAACATTAAAGGCACTAAGTTTTAATAACAGCTTCAAAGAAACACAGTTCCCACACGTCGTATACACTTACCATACTTGTTATATTTAACCACAAAAAGTGTAAGATTTCACATAAAGCCTGTATCCATAAGAAAGAAGCTGCTGCTCATGCAGTGGAAAGTACAATCTGTACACTTAAAGTACTTCATAATAAGTTAAATGAAACTTCTATATTTTTCTAAGTTTTATTTTCCATAGTTTAAATATTTCTATTAGAATGTATATATGTCATTGATGAATGTTATCTTGGAAGGAGCACTTTACTAAATAAGCAGCTCTTGAAATGCCTGAATCTCTTGAGCTTTCAAGGCTTTTCAAAAGCATTCTTTCTTGCTCACACAGAGTTGATGTGTTAATCGAGATAGACATTGCTTAACAACATGCTCCCTAACCCTGCCCAACATACGTCCTTCAGTTTCTCCAGTTTGCTTTACATATTCTTTTCTATGAGCCATTTAGCCTTTTAAAAGACCTTATCAACTACGGTTATATAGCCATAAATTTGTTGTTTTGTTAGTATTTTTTTGTCCCATTCTACCACCTCTTCCCTCCTCCCCCAGAAATGGGATGTTTCCAATAATGGCTTTAGTAGTGTGATTTTTTCATGATAAGGAATAAGCCGATTCTGATACTCTTTAAGGTTGAGTTTTAGATTAAACAACTCCTACAGCAACTTGTATTAAAGTTGTTAAAATTGCAACTACTTTCTGAAACACAATAGACAATTTAGATTCCAGTCTATTAAGGAATTGAGAGGTCTGGCTGCAGTATTGGCAACAAGGGATTCAGGTTCCATCAAATTCACCAGTGTGTAACCACTACAACGCATCATTTGTGCCTTAGCATGGAAAAGTCATTGCTGACTTTCTGAAGAGTCACAACCCTGTAATAAGCAGAATTACAAAAAAAAAAAAAAAAAAAAAAAAAAAAAAAAAAAGCCCTTTGTCATCCTTGAAATTCTGCAGCCATTGCAGATCAACCCAGAAATATCTGCTTCCAGCAGCTGACGCTTGTTCGTGAATCCACAAATGGAGCTGCACCAATGAGGCTGATCCAAGAAAACTTCTTCCAGAAACAGCTGGTCATTGTCATTCTTCTTGTCTTTTGGTCCAGCTGTACACAGGCGAACTGATACCTCTGCCAAAACTGTAGCAAAGCTTCTCAGTACTATCAAAGTTGGTGTAGAAAAGCTGAAGCTGTCCGGCAACAAGATGTCAAATACAAACGCATCTTGAAAAGAAACTCCACTTTTGGCAGTTTGTGGAAAATGCGTCTCCCAGAGGCAGCGTTAAACTCACACAGACATGTACTTGGATTCCCAGGGGCACCTGACAGAAGTCTGTGGATGCAATTGGTGTGTGTGTGTATCTATATGTATGCATGTGCATCTCTGATAAATTTTTTTCTGTTCATTATGCGTAATGTTTTCATATATTTTCTTAGTTATTCTGGGCGTCTTTGTTCTGTACTCTCTTGATGCTTTCCTTCTCTTGGTTGAGATCGTTAAACTCTCTAATAGTTTTGTTCGTTAGTTTTTGTTTCTTGAGTATATCTCTTGGTAAGACCAATGTTTTTAATGTTTTTGACTTTGTACAACATATTCTTCCCCCTCCTATTTCCTATTAGTCTTGCATGTTGTTAAGAAACTTAATATCACTACAGTAAATCTGTTAACTTCTTCCAGTTGTTTTTCTTACAATGTTTATTTCCTAATGACAAGGTACTTCATAATATTTGCATTTCCTCTCATTCTGAGCATCCCTTCAATTCATCTGCAATATTGTCTATTTTACCTATTCCTTGGAGCTTTCTATGTTCTAAAGACTCTGCTAATATTTTTAAACAGCAACAAAGCAAGGCAATTCATTTTGTACTTTTTCCTGAATTTTAGGGCAGAGTCTTTGTTTGACACAGCACGTGGTTCCCTGGTCAGCTTGTGCTTTCTGTTCTCAATTTCTTGCTCTTCACGTGCCTGGAAATGCTTTCTGTAAGGCTTGCTCTGTAAGTTCACAGAATCACAGAAGCATCTAGGTTGGAAGAGACCTCAAGATCATTGAGTCCAACCTCTGACCTAACACTAACCAGTCCTCTACTAAACCATATCACTAAGCTCTACATCTAAATGTCTTTTAAAGACCTCCAGGGATGGTGACTCCACCACTTCCCTGGGCAGCCTGTTCCAATGCCTAACAACCCTTTCAGTAAAGAAGTTCTTCCTAACATCCAACCTAAAATGCCCCTGGTGCAACTTTAGCCCGTTCCCCCTCGTCCTGTCACCAGGCACGTGGGAGAACAGACCAACCCCCACCTCGCTACAGCCTCCCTTGAGGTACCCATAGAGAGCGATAAGGTCGCCCCTGAGCCTCCTCTTCTCCAGGCTGAACAAGCCCAGCTCCCTCAGCCGCTCCTCGTAGGACTTGTTCTCCAGGCCCCTCACCAGCTTCGTCGCCCTTCTCTGCACCCGCTCAAGCACCTCGATGTCCTTCTTGTAGCGAGGGGCCCAAAACTGAACACAGTACTCGAGGTGCGGCCTCACCAGAGCCGAGTACAGGGGGACGATCACCTCCCTAGCCCTGCTGGCCACACTGCTTCTTATACAAGCCAGGATGCTGTTGGCCTTCTTGGCCACCTGAGCACACTGCTGGCTCATATTCAGCCAACTATCCACCATCACTCCCAGGTCCTTCTCTGCCTGGCAGCTTTCTCATCACACATCTCCCAGCCTGTAGCTCTGCTTGGGGTTATTGCGCCCCAGGTGCAGGACCCGGCACTTGGCCTTGTTGAACTTCATGCAGTTGACCTCAGCCCTTCGGTCCAGCCTGCAAACTTACTGAGGGTGCACTCGATCCCTTCATCCAGATAATTGATAAAGATATTAAAGAGGACTGGCCCCAGTACAGAGCCCTGGGGGATGCCACTAGTGACTGGCCTCCAACTGGACTTGGCTCCATTCACCACGACTCTTTGGGCCCGGCTATCCAGCCAGTTTCTAACCCAACGAAGCGTGCACCAGTCCAAGCCAAGAGCAGCCAGTTTCTTGAGGAGAATGCTGTGGGAAACGCTGTCAAAAGCCTTGCTGAAGTCAAGGTAGACCACATCCACAGCCTTTCCCTCGTCCACCCAGCGCGTCACTTTGTCATAGAAGGAGATCAGGTTCGTCAGGCATGACCTGCCTTTCATAAACCCATGCTGACTGGGCCTGATTGCCTGCTTGCCCTGCAAGTGCTGCGTGATGACTCTCAAGATAATCTGCTCCATGAGCTTCCCTGGCACTGAGGTCAAACTGACAGGCCTGTAGTTCCCCGGGTATGCCCTCCGGCCCTTCTTGTAGATGGGCATCATGTTTGCTAGCCACCAGTAGACTTGGACCTCCCCTGATAGCCAGGACTGCTGATAAATGATGGAAAGCAGCTTGGCCAGCTCCTCTGCCAGTTCTCTCAGCACCCTTGGATGGATCTCATCCGGCCCCGTCGACTTGCACACATCCAAGTGCCGTAGCAGGTCGCCAGCCATTTTCTTGTGGACTGTGAGGGCCACAATCTGCTCCCCATCCCGTTTCACCAGCTCAGGATATTGGGTATCCAGAGAACAACTGGTCTTTGCTAAAGACTGAGACAAAGAAGGCACTAAGCACCTCAGCTTTTTCCTCATCTCCTGTCACTAGGTTTCCCCCTGCATCCAGTAAAGGATGGAGATTTTCCTTAGTCCTCCTTTCCTGTAGATCACCCAAACCTGTTGCTTGCCTTCATGAAGGTCTTGTCCAAGTATTTTGTTTGTGTTTCCCCAGAAAATCACCCATAATGGACAAAGTACCTGTAAAAACTCATACAAGTCTCATACAAGAAAACTTCAGGTTTTAAAGTTCTCTTTTCGAAGATGACATCAGTGAGAGCTTTTAGCATAATTAAAAATCACTGTGCCATCAAAGTATGCATAATCTTCTGCATACTTTTCCTTTGAGTATCTAAACTTTTACGTACCAGGGAAGGTTTTATCTTGATAAAAGATTTTTTTTTTACAGTGAGAACAGTCAATCAGTGGAACAACCTTCCCAGGGACATGGTAGTGTCCCTACCACTGGAGATTTTCAAGATACAGCTGGACAGGGTGCTAGGATGGATGACAGGGTTTTACCATCATGTGGTATTTGATGGAAAAGTACTACTTCCAAGTTGCATTTCATCAACCACTGTTTGTTTAATCTCTCCAAAGTGAATCAGACCCAGAGCCTTTTGGTAATTCATTTGTTTGACCTGAGTGTTGACTGTTTGCATTTCAGAAAATAGCTATAAAATTCCACTTCCATCCAAACAATATTTTTCTAAAATGAAAAACTAATTTTTCAGTGAATTGCTTTTATATACTCGTACAACTCTGATGCTAAAAAAGTGTTAATTCATAGGAAGTTATAAAAATTGTACAGAGTATGCACTAACGATGTGGCGCTATTGCATCTGTTTTAATAACTTTTTCTGTATTTTAAACCTTTTTGTGTTACTTGCTAGCTCAATTAACTGGGCTGTCTATAAAGTGTTTTTACAAAGTATCCTGTATTTATGTTTTGCAATCACTGCATCAGTGCTTTGGTCTACAGGGGTGTTAGACATATGCTGCAATGGAAATACATTATGAATCAATCACCCCTTTCCAACGGAGTACTTAATGGATATTGATCGCTGTTCAGTCATGAATTGCAATGCATTCTATGATTTGAGGGTTGTTTGTCAAATAGTTTTTACAAATTACTATGCAGGACCTTGTATCACAGCTGGTGTAGTTTAAGGTTTGGACAGAGTCACTGTGAATGAAGCCCTGCTGTGAAATAAAAGTCAAAAGGCATCTTGGCATCCCAACCATTTCCTTGGGAGAAGATTACAGCCTGAGTATGTTGAACTTTATTGCCATGGGCCTCATGACAGTATTCAGAAACATGCATGGCATTTCTGTTAAAGAAACTCAGATGTGCTTAGACGCAAGGGATGGCATTCTTGTGTTTATCAGTATCTTGAAAAAAAAAGTTACACTTTTTTACTCCTTTGGGGTACAGTAAAAATCCAGCAAAGAATGTGTAATTTATGCACATAAAAATTGGGGTTCTTGATTTCCTAAACCTAATTTGTTATGGGAAGGAGGAAATGAGTAATCTAAATCCTAGACGGAAATGTATTTATTGAGAAAGAAAAAGGGGGTGGGGAGAGAGGAGCTCAAGAGCTCTTTGAGTAAAATGTTGCTTGTATTGGTTTGTCGTGATCAGAAGTAAAATGAAGCTGCATGGAGAAAACGTGCTGCATTGTTAACTTCTTAACATGCAGAGTAAAGCAAAAGGAGACATTAAAAAATGGATAAAAGTTATCTGCATGTGTAATTGCATCTAAATTGCGTTAATTAAATTCTGTCCCTTCTGTGTTTGAAGGACAGATGAACCTATGAGAATTCAGGGCCAGGTAAAGCCAAATATGAAGCACTTTGTGAAATAAAGTAAAGAATAGGTTCTCCTGCTGCCCTGAATGGCAGATTTACAACATCTTGCATCGCACTGTGGACATGCAAGGTTCCTTAACAAAGTGGTCCTTATGAAGGCTCATTGTCAGGCGGAAAGAACGCAATGCCAAAAGAAATCACTGAGGATTCTTCCAAGTTGGGTGCTGTTCCTTTGTCATCTGCTTTGGCTCCCATACTAACATACAACAGTCTCTCTGTCATGTAATGGTGACAGAGGATGAAAGAAGTATTAGGTCTGGCATAATTCAGAGTGCTGGCGAACGCTGTCCCTTATGGGCTTTGTCTCAAATTACTGCTGTCAGACAGTGACTAGGTAGCAATCTGAGAAGTTGCTTTTCAAAAGATTACAGCATGATTTTAGTGAATGGTAAGCCTGGAAACAAGAGATAGTAAGAGTTTGTATTTTTGTTCTTATTTACTAAGAATCACTGCAACAGTATTTTAAGTAGAACAAAAGTTAAAATCTTGGGCAACGAACTTAAAATGTGCTAGGGTCATTTATGAAGACAGACTTGATTTTCTAAATTAATAATTTTAAGTTAATAATATATCCTTATCAAAATGAGAAGCTTTAGAAGTAATGAGAATTGAATACCCAATAAGCAGTAACATAAGGCAGTATCTTCCATGTTTCTATATTGTAGTTCTATTGGTAGATCAGTCCCCATGTTATCAGCTATATGGGTCTTCCAGGTATGTCTTCCCATCCTGTCTCTGAAGTCCCAGAAGAATTGTATCTAATTTAACAAAATTTTAGTTGTCTTAATAAAGTCAGATTTCACCTTTAGTGACAAAAAGAAAAGAAATCTTTGATCTCATTATAAAGGAGAGCAGCAGTGAGCAGGGATGGTAGATTAGATTTACCAGGCAAAATTGCATATGAAGGTCAAGAAGAAAGTAATTGTACGTTAATTTTCACTGAAAAAGTAATTTTGCTTGTTATTTCAGTAAGAAGATTTTATCCAAAATGTAGTCAGAAAAAACAGATTATAAAATTTCTTTTGAAGTTCATTATTAACTGGTAGTAATAAGTAATGTAATGACTAGTGACATATTTGCATTTATTTTAACAAAATGTCAATTAGAGTATTGCTCCAGAGGATGGATTTATTTGTAGAGTTAAATCTTACAGTTTAAATACTCTTAAAAGTTACACTGGAAATTCCAAATTGGTCTCTCTTGTCTCCTTTTTATCAAGGCAGCATATAATTATATTAGATATAAGCAGTATATTGTAAAATTAGTAGTTTATTTACTTAGATTTTTAACTCTACTGAGATTTAATATAAAGGACATTGGTCATACCATTGATCAACACGGAATAGGTATTCTTTTTTAAATCCTATAGTCTAGTAGTTTAAGTGCTTCTTTCAAGTCAGAATGAGACTTTGTAGTAATGGAATGGAAATCTTGCCTTTTTCTATTAAGGAGAGTAGGAGATTCTAGTAGATGATGTCTGTAATATCTCTGTGGGTGTTTCTGAGGTGGTAGAATATCTTTACTTCATTTGATAAATTTGAGTGGATCCTATGGTTTTGATAGACTACCATTTTTATAGTTTGATGGCATTAACATATTTATATATGGATGCAAAAAGTTTATTCAGTTTATCTGGTGAAAAGAAATGATTTATCTAAAATCAGCTCATTGAAATTAAATTCTAGTTTTGTATTAAATTAGAGTTCAACATGATGATCCTTACTCCTTTTAAAAAACAGACCTTTTTTTTTTTTTTTTCTTTTCCTAAACTGGACTGCTGAATTCTCTTACTGCTTTAAATGAAAAGAATAGTCTTTGCCTTAGATTTGATAGTCACAAGTATTTCCATAATATAAACTGTATTGACAATAAAAATGCTGAGATTCAGTAGAAATCTACCCACATAGTATAGCTGTAACAATAAAAATTAAATCCTGGCACCACTGAAATCATCTGGGAACTTGAAACGAGTATTATACCTGTAATTTGTAGCCAGTGTACATAGTTTATGGTTACCTTACACATGCTGAGTTAGCAGTTCTTCTCTTAGTACTTTAAAAATACATGGAGCTCTAAATTTTCTGGCATTTTTTCATGATTCATTACAGCCTTAGTCACACGGAGTGACAAATGGTCTCAGTCTTCATGAAAATTGACAGCATCCAATAGTTCTCAGGAGGTGCAAGGCAGTATTGAGGGTTACTTCAGCAGTATTTTTAATAGAGTGTGTGTACATCATACTGTACTGGAAAAAAAAAAAAAAAAAAAAAAAAGGACCAAAAGCTGCCATGTTTAGCTTGTTAGTTTGAAAGCATTAATTGCATGTTGATTTCATGCAATTTGAAATGCATGTTGATTTGTAGGTAATTCCATTTATTTATAGTGCTGCTGCTTGTAAAGTGAAGTTGGGTCCTAAATTTTCAGCATACTCATATTTCTATAGATTATTAAAAACATGATGTCTGAAAAGCTTACTGTTCACAGCAGAGTGTGGCGTAGTACAGCCTCAACCTGTATTAGCTAGCACTTAATGAGAAAGACTATCAAGATGGATTTAAGAGGACAATTGCAGTTCAGTAGGAAACTCCAAATGTTACCAAATACTTAATATGTCTCTACCAGACTTTTATCATGTGATAAAGAGAAAGCAGAAATCCCTACATCTCAGTTGTTATTTACTGTGGCCCGTTCAAGAATTTATGTAGGTTTGTGCTTAACTGTTACTGTTTCACTCACTTCAGCTTGCTCTTGTAGCCAGTGGAACATCAACAGTAGTTGAATCTAAGCTTGCACCTTGAATAGCAGCTCAAGAAATCTTCTCCTCATGTGTCTTTTTGTGGCTGTTCATTGCTAGGATCAAATTGTGGAGGGCATTTCAATTTGATGATTATGTACTGTGTTTTCCAAACAAAAGTTCAGGTCAGTACTTGTTCTGAAATCAAGAACAAGTACTTGATTGTAGAATCAAGAAGGAGAAGAGTTACCTCTCCTTTGCAGTATTGGAAGCCTGAGGCACCTACCAGACTCCAGAAGCCATTGGTGCCTTCCTGTGTGCCACCAGACGCAGGCATCCAACCCAAGCAACCCAACTGCAACTTCTAGCTGTCATTTCTGCAATGTGATGATAGTATCTAACCGCGAAAGCTTTGCTGCATACTTAGTCTGAGTAGAACATAACATTAAATCACAGCTATTATCAAAGTAAGTAATGTAAGGAAAATCATTTTGATTTTATTACTTTTTTTTTTTAAATTCAGTTTAGTAAACAGTAAGTATAAAAAAGGTATACAAATTACTGTAACGCTTCCGGTTTGCTGTAGACTTCAGCAACTACCTGTCAAAGAAATATGTGATCAGTTTGCCAGAATATACGTAAGGTTCTCACCTAACTTAGGTGTGGATTCAAAGCACTCTGCACATGTTATGACAGAAGTCCAAATTTCACTGTCGTTAGACATTGTTTCAAAGAAATTAATTTGCTGAGAGTATTTGATCCCTCCCCACCCATGTGTTTCAGCTTCATTTTGTGCAACATAAGGAAACAGCTCTAATTATAAAACAGCTATAATTATTTTACAGTATTTGATTTGTATACCTCTGTAGCAGTAGAAAGAGATATTTTTCATGATTGGTAAAGGTATTATTGTGGATAAAGCAGCTGGATTTCTTTGTTTCAAGAGTCTAAATTCATTAAATACAATACGACATTTCCAGTGCTTTGGTTTGCCTGTAATTGAGAGGCTGTGATTTCAGTGTAACGGCTCTGTTAACTGTGGCGTTCTGTCATGCTACTACAAGGAAGATGAATACTTGGTTAGTTTTACTCTTCTCAAAACAGTGGTATTATATTTAATTCCAAACAGATCATTTTACACGCGCTGGAGAAGAAAATATATGTAGATAATACATTCATACTACAAGTCCAGGGGGTACTGCTGACATAGAATATGTGGAGAATTTCATACTTGCAAGAAGAAATGGAAAAATAATACACTATGTTGTTTATGTGGCTGTGATATATATCTTTGAGACATATGTTAGCTCTTGGTATATTGGATGCTCTCTCGGTGAAGATACATTGCTCAGTTTTAATAAAGATATTTTTATGTATATTTGGGGTAAAAGCCAAAAGCTCTTATAAATAATTTGAGCTAAAGGATTAAGTAGATATCTTGAAATAATCAGGATGGATCATTTGGTACCTGGTTATAAATAAGCACATACAGAAATAAGATATGCATTTCCTTGAAAACTGTGGAGTACTCCTAAGGGTTGTAAAGTCTGATTTTAAATGAGAAGTTTTCTTACAATTTGAAAAATACTAGCAGTATTTTTCGTATCTTTATATAAAAATGCAAATATACATCCAAAGTTCCAAATGGGGATTGGAAGTATGGATAACAATAGAAAATAACAATAGAAAATAATGCTGATATTGAGAATGAAAAGCAGTTGAGGCTATGTCCTTTAGTGTTACTGTTTTGACTTCGACATAAAATGATTCTGCATACAAATTTTGTGTATTCACATGTCAGAATCCTGAAAGGCATTAACATACATCAAGTTTTTCGGTGTCTACTTTTCATACTGCTTTTCTCTACCAGATTGGAATGTGTTAGAAAATCTGAGCAGCTGAACATCTTTTGTTTTCCGTGGACAGTTATTATACATGCATTCATACAGAGTTAGACAAGTTAGAGCCTTCAATAGCTCTATGCAAAGATAAAGCTTCTTATCTATAAACCTGTTGTCTACCTACAACATACACATACAAAATACACATGTAAGTAATTTTCTAACTGCCACAATGTTTGACTGTGTATATCCAGTGATATTTTGTTTAGCTGGGCTCTATTAATAGAAGCTGAAGTATTTATTATTGGAAGTGATGAAATGGACTTTTAAAATATGGGAAGAAAAATAGTCTTGTAACAAGCTTTTTAGTCTATGTTTTTAAACCTGCATTGCATAATCAGTCAGCAGCCATTTGAGAAGGAGCACCGCATGTACTACAACTACCACCTCTATGATCATTGTTAACATAATTGTGCCAATAATATGGATTTTACATTTTTGCTATCACAGTTGGCTGGTGCCAAATTTTTCTTAGTTGTGTTTTAGAGAACTCCGAGGGGGAAATACAATGAGAAGAAGGCATAAATGAAAAGTCTGCCAGAGGAACACTTGAGATGTTTCAATTTTGGAATTTGGTTGAATGTTATGTATTGTTAATACATAATAAATGGGGTACCCATTGTAGGCATGAACATTAATAATATTGAATTGAGTTATTCAAATGGAAATGGTTAGCCATTCGTTATGCAGGGGCACAATGCTGATAGAGTTGTCATGTTAGAGCTATGTGCGTTGTTGTATTTTCCAAAATTAGAAAAAAGAGCAAATGAAAAAAATAATGAAGAAATAAAAAATATATATTTTTCAAACTCTTGATGAATATTTTTTGTTCTGTTTTTTGAAAGTCTTCAAAATTCAAGGAGCTTTGTTTTTAAATATTAAGTTACAGTCCAATTATTTCCAATTAAAAGACTTCCATGATAAAATTACTGTTTTCATCAGCACAATTACTGGTTGATTTACTTTGGCATACCCTTTTCAGCCTAGAGAGACATGTATGACACACTTGACAGTTGAATGAGGCATTCCAAGGCTGACAAGAGATGGTTTTTGTCCTCTTTTAAAGTAAATCTTGTGTCAAGCTGTAGTAGAGGTGATGATTTCATATTAAATAAAAGTCAATTTCTTTGTATAAATTATTTGAAAGTAAATTTTTTGGTCAGCACATCACTTCCATTTTCTAGTCAAATATGCTGTGGACCTAAATGGAAGCAAGCTACCTTTTTTTGTTTCCTTTTATATGTAAACTGTGTTGGTGAACTTGTGATTCAGATATAGGAATTTTAAAAAGGCTAATAAAGGTTAATAAATTCTTTAAATTTGAACAATCATAGCAAAACCTATCTAGCCAAAATCAAGGGAAAATGTGCACATGTATACACATGCATATATATATTAGTCTTACATTATTTCAAATGATTAAAAGATATCTAGGAAGGATAGTTATAGGGACTGCGTGAGGCAGAAATGAAATTATATAATGCAAAAAATTGAAAATGATTGCTAATTTCCTTCCTATGTTTCTCTTGAAGGATTGTTCGTCTTCAGAAGAATATAGCATTGCTGCAGCATTACTACCCCTGACAACTGCTTTCTATAGGGTAAGTTTTTCTTATTCTTCATTTAAAACCACTCCTATTTTGTGTAATTTTAGTTTACATATAGTTAAAAGGAAGAAAGTGATGACAGAAGGTGCATGATGGGTACGAACCCTTGTTCTAAAGTTGACTGATGTCACTGAAACTCTTTTACGAGGAAAGGTTGACTTTATTTTCTGATTTTAGTTCCTCTAATAATTGCCAAAAAGCGGTAAATTAAAAAAATATATCTTTTGCATGGAGTATCATGTGTGTTGAAATAAGCCTAAATAAGTTTTGATTTCACCATCAGGGAGAACAGGCAGCTTTGAACATAGAATCATTAATTTCTTGTATAGACTTCTGGTTTCAATAGGACTACTGAGATCTCATACCATCTCTCTCACAAAAAGTTCACTGACATCTTTTGTGTATTAAAATAGTCCCCTACTTATATTTAACTCTGAAATTTTTTACTTAGTAAGTAGTGAGTCCCCGGATATAAGAAGCATGATGACTTTTTAATGTTCCAGACCTGAATTAAAAATAAAGTAACCTGACTGTTGCTTGCAAAAGCCAGCTGTTAATGCATAATAGAAAAAGAATTTTGTTTTTCCCAGATCTAATCCTCAGGTTCAGTGATGGTCCCCTTTGGTATGTCCCATTAGATACAATTGTTTGGCAAATGTACTTATTTTGGTATAAAACTTAGTTATTCATACTAAACACATACTGATGTGTTTTCCAGCACATAAGATCAGTAGACAAACTCTGTAGTGATTAGTTACAATTAACAGTTTATAGGTTCTGTTTGGAATTCGAGTCTAAGTGAAACTTTTTGAAGCTTTTTTCAGCTTCTCTAGAGGTTTTCAGTATTTTATTTTAGACTGGAATGAGTATGCTAAGTGCCTAACATGAACCTGTGTATGAACAACAATCTGTATCAATATTCTTAAAGTAAGAATAATGGGTGACATTTTTCCACCCCCTTCAAGTCTCCCTTTATAATATCTTGGAGGGATTCCTGCTGTACAGTTATTCTAAATGAATGTTCCTCTTTCCCTGTTCTGGGTAGAAGTTGTGGCCAATCCTGCTGCATTTCTTTTTTCCCTTGAGCTTCCTGCTTTCTAACATATTGATTAACAGTTTATAAATTTTCTATTCACTTGGTTTTTCTTTACAGAAATCTTAGAATAGTATATGTTTTGCTGCTTAAAAAGTCATATTGCTATTCTGTCTCTGGTAAGTCCAGAGGAATGTACAAGCTGAAATTAAAATCATTTGGGGAATTAATTGTTTTTATTAAAATTAATAGTGGCAAAACTGGTACGTTTGTACTATCAAACCATGTTATGGCATTTTCTGCTGAATTGCTTGTCAATTTTACTGAATTCCCATATACAGTGTTATTTATACACACATCAAGCTATGTTTTCTTTTCTGTAGGCAGCATACAGATATTTCAATACTGTCGCTTCAGTATGTAGAACTATCTTACCTCTGCAGTGTGATTGTCAATATGCTTTACAAAAATGTTGAAGTAGTGCTTAGAAGTATGTACTTGTTTTCAGTGATGTTTTTGTTGTCAAAACACCATGTTTAATGCCAGAAGTGTATTAAATATTATTTCACCTGGCTACACTGAAACTACACAGTGTTCTTGGAAGCCAGGAAAAGACTGGAAGTGAGAATACAAGTTTTCATTTTTGTGTTCAGTTACTACAGAACTGATTTTCCAAATAAAGTTACCAGTAAGAAAGATTGTAATAAATCTAAGGACATTGTGGAATTGTATCAGTCAAATATATATTTTACCATTTGTATTTGCTGTAGTATTTTTATGGGAAACTAAGGGATTTCATTACAATACATGTAATTCATGTTACTTAAATTAAATAATGAAAAGAAGTTACACAACATCACAATTCCTTTATTAGAGATCCATTGTACATATGAAATACTAAATTTCAGGATGTGCGTTCATTTTAGTTATCTAACATAAAGGAGAGCAGTAATGAAACAATTACCTTTTCATCCTAAATAGCTTTACTGTACATGGGTGCACAAAGACAACAAGTGTTTGAGGTCTATAAATAAAAACAAAGATGTATTTTCATGCGAGTCCAACAGATGAAACCAAGAAACTAAGTAGTAAGGAAACATATTGTTAGGGGTAATGTCTTTAAGGTTCTGGAACAGTCTCATAAAGTAGCCAAAGCTCTAGCATTAAGGTATTTTAAAATATTCTTGGGAAAACAGTATAAAATAAATTTTAAGAAACAAGCTTGTGTCATCTGACAGGTCATGCGCATCTCCTATTTTCTTTGCTTACATAATGATTACTCTAGGGTATCTCTACATGTATCTGATTAAAAGAACAAGAAATATCATGGCGTGTACAGCATGGTATCAGCTCTTGGGTTGTCTGTTGAAATTTAAGAATTCCAACTCTTGAAGTCTGGTGAGTGGCCTGTTGTGAAACTTGATTGGGCAGGATTTAGTCACAGAAGTACTCTAAGTCATAGCTGGCAGGATTAAATTCATAGACAAGAAGTCAGTACTGGCTACATATTTGTGGCCTGGAGAAATAACTTGAATTTTTCTAGAAAAAATGGTCACAATGCTATTTTAAAATTTTAGTAATTAATTTGAGCTGTTAGCAAAATGTGACCCACCAGTGACAGTGAATGTCTTGATGTGTACTTTTAATGTCACAAAAACAAACACATCTTTGCTTCTGGGTTAGGAAAAGGTTTTAGTTTACCATTAGCAATGCTGTTGGAATTTTGTTTAAAATTGAAACAATATAAATAACATATCTTTATACATGAAGATAAAAGAATTTTTCCATGGATTTTGTTTGTTTGTTTGTTTTTGTTTTGTTTTGTTTTTGTACAGATGGCCCATGCTTATTTGGTATGCAGTCATTTCTTTCTGTGTATAAAGTAGAAATGTACTATTCTGTATTGCTGCAGTAAAGAGTTCTTCATCTACAAGTGGGAAGAAAGGGCAAGGTGAAAAAGATATTTCTGAATTTTGTTTTTTCTTTTATTACTTTGGGAAGGAAGACAGCTTCACAATTGTATAAGTGGCCTTGTCAAATTCACAAAATTTGGATATACCGTTTCAAATTATGTCTCTTTGTAAGGTGGCAAGCTGTAGTGTAGACTACACTGTATTGAAGGTTTAGTGTGCAGCGAAAGTGATGATCATTTGTAGGCACCAGTTTCACACTGTCCATTGGACCAACAGGCAGAGGAAGCAAAATCTCTTTTTCTCCCTGCTATTTCAAGCCACAGGCTGAGCCTGCTTCTTCATCTTCCCTCCCTTTTCAGCTAGGGTGATGTTCTCCAGTCTGATCACAGATTTGTTTGTTGCATCCTTCAACCACTGCAGAACCCGAATGTGCAGAATAAAACACAATAAAAATCTTCTGACTTTCAGGGAGTTTTTTTCAACATTTTATAATTAAAATTTCCTACTTGGACTGTCTGTAATCATGTGTGCTCAAATACAAGTAACCCGCTTGTGAATTACTGTTATTGAGCATTCAGAAGTGACAGTTCTGACCACCTGTGTTTGATTATAGGAAATACCGTAATCAGAATACACTTCTCTGAAACCGAAGTTTGTTAGTAAAAATGTTGAGTGAACGACATACAGTATTTTATAGGTGTCTTCAAATTGCAGTAGCCAGAGCAGTTCATAATCACAACTGGTGGATTTAGATTTCTGAGTCAGTAGTTAATGTTTTGATGTGCATAACTCAGATAGTGTTTATCTAGTTTTAGCAAAAAACAACAACAACAACAACAAATCTAATGCAGCAAGCCGTCTCATTGAGTGAATTGGGTGAATTACATAAAAGTTGTCACTTGTCCTTTACTGTAACATAGTGAGATGCATTGGAGACTGGTTCATAATTTTTACGTGACTAAATGATATGCTTCTTGGAAAGAATAGCGACTAGAATTCATTTTTTTTGTGCTTGGAAATGAACAAATTTTGAATAAAATTTCAGTTGGATACTAATGCTAATTTTATTTTAGAATGTGCAGTAAAACACTGGAGAAATACACACACTAGGGCTTAGTGAAATCCTCAGGTTAAGGTATCGATTGGATGTTCTTGCGCGTCTGCCCATTTATTGTTTGTACTTCATACACCTAAGCCTTCCTCTACTGTAAAAGAAATAGAATTACATAAAATAGGAGGTCTGCTTTATTCAGGCTTTTAAAAAAGTCTACCAGAATTTGGTGAATCATTTATATAAAGCTTTTCAATATGTTACAAAGTATTTATTCAGGTCATCTTAGCAATTATGGTAGCATCATTTTTGAGAAGTTAGTGCTTATTGGAAGTGTTGGTTGGTTTTAATCTTCAAGGTAGTACAAAATCACAATTTAAGAAAAAAGTTTGAAATTAATGAGAAAATATGAAGTTGGAATGTTTGATGGAAAAAATGATGTATAGCCCAATTTTTTTCCATAGCACCAAATATATGCTCTTCAGCGTAGCATAATAACAAAAGGAAATTAATTTGAGTTTATACTTTCCTGCTTGAAATGAACTACAAAGTTGCAGTAACAGCTATGACAGACATAATGGATGAAAATCTTCCCACCTTGAAATGCTGAAATAAATGACCTCTTCACTCCAGAGCCTCTTAGGTGTCAGAAGGTTGCCAGTTACAGGGATAAGGGCATTCTCTAAAGATCGAAGAGGGAGTACTAGAGAAATTCAGAGTAGTTTATCATATTTTGAATATTTAGACTTTTTTCCAAGAGACACCCAATTCCAGGATGATTACATGTAACAGAAGCATCATCATGTGAAATGCTCTCTCTCGTGTAGCATCAGGTACAAAGTGACATGATGAAAAGCTGATTAAAGAATCAGCTCAATTTTTATGTCTTTATCAGGCAAATCTTACGGTTAGTATTGGATGAAATCAGTGGAATATTGGCCCAAATGTACAGTGAAAAGCAGTGGAAAATTTGGTACTAATATTATCTTCTGTTACCTTTCACCAAATAATGCATTAATCTTTATCTTGGAATTTGTATAAATACCATGAAATTGTATAGAGGTAGCTGATGATGGCTGATTTTGAAAAGCAAATTAGTGGTGTTGTGGGTTTGTTTGTTTGATGGATTGATTTTGTTTTTGATTTTACACTTGATGTGAGTTTTAATTCTTAATTTGCATTTCTACTTAACTGTAATTGGCCCAGGCAATTCTCATAAACAGCAGTACTTGTTGGTTAGCCTTCTATAAAGCTAAAAGGACTTTTTGTAATGTGTTAGCTTTCTACACTGATTGATTTTCATTTTTAGATCTAAATGACTTCTAGTCATTTCTGGCTTACTCTGATGTGCTTGCAATGAAACCACTTTAACATTCTGCACTCTTGAGTTGTTGGCTTTAATTTAGAAAACTCCCATCCTGAAAGACTTCCTTTATTATCCTGGCAAGAAGCTTTGTCTGCTTCCATTAATTTTCTTCTTATATCTCTATATTTTGCCAGTTCTGATGCTATCTTAGTCTGTGTAAATGTTTTCATGACTGAAACTGTATTAAGTAACATTCTTTTTAGTAGTAGTTCTTCCTCTTATTTATCCATTCTCAGAATTTCTCATGTCAATTACCTAAAAGAAAAAATCCATTGTTACAAGCTTAAAAACTGCAAGAGCATACCCGTATTGGATGCTAAGGAATAAACTGAACTACAAAGAACAAACTATTTGTAGGCAGACTTCAGGTGCTGACTACTTTTACATAAACTCTTCTAGAATAAGTAGTAGCATAACTAAGGACATCACACAGCAGTGAAGAAATTCTTTTCTGCGTTACTCCTGATAGAGTTACAAGTATCAAAAGAATTACGTATTTGCTCTCATTGTTGCATTTTGCTATTAGTTTACTATCAGAGCCACAATGCTTCTTCATATCAGCAGAGATTGTATGTTTCAACTCCATGTAACAGTCTGGCTTGTAAAGCGGGAGAGTAGTAATGTGAGGGGAAAATGTAAAATGGCATGATATACAATAATCGTTTTGCAGGACTGGAAGTGTATTTTTGGATTTTAATCCTTACAGGCAATTCATATTTTGTAAAGAAAAAGTATGTGTTTAACCTTCAGGTTGAGGTCAGTTCCTAGACTTCTGGAGTGTAACAGAACCACCATGTGGCATTTTTATGATATAAACTAGATTTTAAAATATGAACTTAATATACCAGTTGCTTTTCCATATATCATCATATTTAACAGTTCTTCATTCAGAGATATTAGTCATTTCGCATGTATACAAGCTGACAGGCAAAAAATAGATTAAGAATGATTTATAATGTTATCAAATCTTTGTCTTAGTAGTATTTGTGTTACTGGAAAATCCAGGAGTCCTAATCACAGACCAGAGCTGCTGGTCTTGCTTTTGTACCAAAGAACACAAAGATGATGATCCCTCTCCTAAAGTGTTCACAATATGAGTTTGAAATAAGTACTTGAAGTACTGCTTGAAGCCAGGCTGTTTGAGGCACAGCAAGGAAGCTGTAAAACAGTATTAGTTGTCATAATTGTTGTTGCTTCCATGCAGCAGTAGGTTAACTGTGGCTGAAGGTTTTCCAGAGGTGACACAGAAACATTATTTCACTGAATTTTGAGATAGGGTCATGTAGTTACTTGATAGGTGCTCATGAATTTGAGTGTGGTCATGGAAGAAAGTATTAAGGTGATGGTCAAAGTTCTCTCAGTATTTCCAAACACTTTCCCATCAAGGGCTTTTATTCCATTCATTAGGAGTTACTTTCAAATAAAGATTATAGTTCAGTACATTATTTTTATAAGAAGTAATTGTACTTCTTTTAGTTAAAATAGGAATCTGGGGATTCTTCTTAATTATGGTCGGGTGTTTTTGCAGTATCACAAATGCCAAAACATCATCTTTGACCTTTAATATTCTAATTTGTGTACTTTGTTTTTTGAAAGGATACATAATACATGTCTGCAGAACAGATTTTATGCCTTTGCAGGTAGAGCAGATCTTACTTTCAAAGCTATTTTTAGGTGGAAAAAAATCCAGAAGAATTTCTTCACAGAAAAGAAGAGGATATTGTGACTTTAGCACATTTGTGGGAGGGACTAACTACAGGATTTTTTTAATCTTTGTCTTAGCAAGGAATTTTGGAAGTGAATAACGAAAATGTCATCTCTCTCTTTTTTTTTTTTTTTTTTTTTTTCACCTTCTAAAAGTCCATCATTCTAGATGATTTTAATTTGCCTAGTGTGATCTGTGTATAATAGAACTTGGTAAATCTGTTTATCTCTTCAAGAGAATGAAATAGTATTTCACTGTGTATTATTTAATGTTACATGTAATTTTGTGTTAACATACATGTCTGTCTTTATATATCTGTGTAGAAATCTTTGAGATACTCTGTATAGCTTCAAGTAATGCATACATGATCTTCATGAATCTGGCATTAAAGACAATATGTATTTAGATGTTTAAGTCACCTTTGCCAGAAAATCTATACAATAAGTAAAACTCCATCCAGAGTTACATCCCAAATTTGCAAAAATTCTAGAATTCTATTGCCCTCTGCTGGTTTTGCGTACCCATTTGTGATTTGTTAGCATTGAATTGAAAGTCAGTTGGCCTTTCTTTTATTTTTCTTGGTGAAATAACAGTAGATTAGCAGTGTAAGTTGGTACTTACAATTTAAAGTATTTTAGAATTTAAATTAATCTTGTGACCAGTCCTGTCAGGGGACTTTCTGAAGGTCGGTGGGAGAAGGTGGCAAAGGGTTTTCTCTCATGTTGGAAAGGGTTTGGGGTGAGAGGAAATGCTTGATCTAGTATTGTGTGTCCTTTTTTTTCCAAAGCAGTAAAAAGCAAAACTAAAAAAAAAATAATAACGGAAGCATAATAATTACTACTTTATGTTTGTGTGACCTTTGCCCACATTTGTATGTACAATACATATGGGTATAATTTTGTATTTTAGACCAAGCGGGAAAGCCATTTATTGAATAGATTAATTTTATTTTTTTTTTTACTTACACTATCCATGCAGCATTCAGTCAGGCTTGAAAACGTATTCACATGCATGTACGTATTCATATGTATGTTTCAGTATTTGTATGCTGTGGTGAATATTGGTATAAGCATGATGTGATGCAAGTTTTATGAAGTTAGTACATAGATAAACCTCACCTCTTCAGGGCAGTTTCTGTAGTGTGATCCTCTGGGCTTCTTGGAAGTCCGTTGAATTTATCGGGTGTCTGTGTGGGCACAGCAGACACGTGAATACAGGACTGGGTCATGGAACACATGCAGAGCTTGGTTTATGTCACCTTGAAGAGTGGCAGCATGTTGCCTGCAGTAAGTGGAACCTATTCTTGGTATGTGATGGTTGGTAATCGAATGTCTACATAAACTGCTCCAAGACGGGGAGTAACCCTTTAGAGTACCCTCTGTCCTGCTATGTCCTGGCTGATCTATAAACTTACATTTGCAGACTACCAGGGAGAACATTACCCAGCACAGAGGGAGTGCTTTGATCCCCTTTGGTATGCAGAGAAGTTTGGGGGGTAATTTCACTAATCTTGGCGGTAGCTTTCTCTCAGAAGTCAAGCAGATAAACCATAGCACAGTGATTCCTTGAGGAGTTGAGGACGAAGCTTTTATTTGGTTTTATTCACTTTTATTCGGCAGCAACCTCCTTCTCCCCTCTCTTCCTTCATCTTGTCACCAAAAATATCCAAACCCCTAACCCAGATTACAAGTTGGAGACAGAAATTAAGTTTACTTCTGAAGGTCAGTGTTTCTGGCAATTCGGTGTTATTGAGCTTGCTCCTTTAAGAGGCATGCAGTAAAACCCGAGGTAATACCTTTGAGAAAAGAGTAGTTGCAGGTGCATTCATATTCTGTTTTTTACTTTTTTTTTTTTTTTTTTTCCTTCACTCTCTTTTTCAACTTTGTAATCAAGAACTCGATCCTTTGCTTTGCTAGAACAAACTTGCTTTCTTCTTTAAGCTTGTGTGGCAGATAATGACTGATGAGCGATCAGTGCCAAGCATGCTTTTCTTTACCAGAAACAAGCAATATAAATAACATAATGTAATAGAGAAGCTGCTGGGGCACCTCACGGTGTGCCTGGGAGTCCTGGGAGTTGGTACACATTTTTCACTGAGCTGTAAGTATCATTTTCAAAACCAGAAGTATCCACTGTCAGGAAAAAGATAAAAAAAAAAAAATTGAGGCAGGTATTGTCCTGTGCCACTCAGTAAGGTGGAAAGAATGCAAATTTCTTTCCTGATTTCGGGAAATTGCATACAGTCACACATAGCAAGTCCCAAATCTAGCTTGTGTTTTCACAGACTGCAGAATGTAATTCATTGTCTTGATATGGGTGATGTCTCTTTCATATGTAATGTGGGCTAGGGGGGATTTCTTTGTTGTTCTTTAAGTGCTCTTAGTCTATTGCAAGATCTCGGTGTACTTTGCAGAAGATCACTCATTTTCTGGAACTTATTACAGCTTACACCTCAGTGGTCATTTAGGCTATCATACAGACAGCTTTAGATGAAGGACTTTATCTGTTCAGAACTATTTTTATGATTTTCTACTGGTGTGTATTTTAAGCTGTCAGCCCCTAAATCCTCCCTTATAAGTAGGAAATTCTTTTGCTGACTCCTACATTCATCCTGTCTGGCAGAAATTAATTATCAGGACAGAGAAAAAGAGCATAAATATCAGTATACTTTAGTTGTCTTATGGAAAGATAGGTGAATATTCATGTTATATATGTAGTATTGCTTGAGGAAAAACACTGAACTACTGTTTTACTTAAATCAGAGAAATCCTTTTGCATGCAACAGTAAACATTGGGGCCCATTCGATGTATTAAATTAGTTTCCATTCTAGGCTAAGTACTCTTGGGACGGAGAATATAGACACTTGAAGCTTCATGGACTGCTTATATTTGTACTGAGAGAACTTCTACTCAAGGATTTTGACTGCATAGGAGCAACCATGAGCTTCTTGAGGTTTCTATTCATGTTGATTTTTCACAAATTAACTGAAACGAGGTGAGAATCCTAAGTGGTTTTGCCCCCCAAAATAGGCAGAGCTGAGCTTGGAACTGCAAGTTCTGACTTAGCTTCAGTGCTCTAGCCACTATCGGATTTTGCCATTTGTTTTAGCACCTGTGGTGATAGGAGGGATAATATTTATGATAGTTTAGCATTTTGATGGATTTTCCTTCATCCTTTTGTAAACAGGCTATTTTTATGTTGCCTAGGAGTTAACTGGTCAGTACAGATTTATGTCAATATATTTGAACATGAATCTATCTAAAAATTGTGATTTGTACATGGCTATTAATAATTGTAAATTATGAGCATGGGAGGAGCATCTAAAAGCCCCTCAGCTTTTCTATCACATTCATCCCCATGTGAAAATCATTTGCTTCATTTTTATTTCTGGAACACTGTTATTATGGGCCTAGGATTATGAGTTTAAACTTTCTTTTATTTCTTTCTTTTCTTTTTTCTTCAAAAGCCATCTGGACAGGGAGCTGGGCAACCTGCTCTGGGTGGCCCAGCTTGAGGCAGGGGAGGTTGGACGCATGATCTCCAGAGGTCCCTTCCCACCTCAACCATTCTGTGATGAGGAAGAAATTACATGAGCTGTTCTGGTCTGTGATTTAACAGCTAGATCAAAGATGGGAGCTCTTACTGTGCAGTAATCAAATGCTCAGTTATCAGTTCATGTGAGCTACCATAAACTTCATCACAACTGAAAACTGGGAGCCTAAACTAACCAGTTTTTCTTATGTTTCAATACATAATAAACAAAGTCACCTTTAACATAATTTGCGTCTTCCATATATTTGGATTTAACAGGTTACTAAGAAATTTTGATGAAATTTGTACATTATTAAATAAAATTTATATTTATCACTTTTTGATGATTAATTGCAAGAAGATATTTCAATTGGCTAAATTTTAGTAGTGTGTTACAAATTATTTCCTCAATCATACCATTTCAAAGGAACTTGTCTTCAATAGGGAATGAATAAGTGGCACATGATCAGGACTTTCAGTTCATGTTGTACTTGGACGAGCATAGTGTGGAAAACACAGTTCAAAGAATTGCAAAACCAGAAATCTGTAAACCAGACTTTAAAATTTTCAGTAACAATTTTCTAGTGTTCCACTTGAGTTCTTACTGAGGAATTGTTATATGTGCTGGCTGTTGTGTGTGATTGTAGAATTGTAAATATGCAATCAAGTAGTATTTTTATAGAGTAAAATGTTTCAGAACATAATCATTAAGGTAAAATTCTGCTTCTAGATATAGTGTACATTTCAGGTGTAGGTAGCAGTCTGACAGTGAAAAATTTTAAATGAGGCATCTGGTAACGTATTCGGTTTTACTGTAGAAATAAGTAGATATTTAGATTATGTGCTTCTTTGCTATATGTAGTATAAAACACAATAGTTTCTGTGGACTTCATCAGAAAGTGAGAACATATGGTAGAAGATTTGATGCTTCATATTTGGAGTTCCAGAAATAAATTTATTTTCATTGTATGTGATTATCAAGAATATTAAGCATCTTGCTGAAGGACTAGTGCTACTTAAATAAATATACCTACTTGAAGAAAACAGTGCTCTGGTAATGAGTGTCGATACTGTTTGAGACCTTAGCATAGGGATCCAGACCCTTGTGACTCCAGGAACATATGCATTCAGTGAGTACTCTTTCAGGAGCTGGATGTGGGTCATACAACGCAGTAGATGGCAATGAAGAGAACAATTTATCTCATCTTGTGCTGCTGCAACAAATGCAGCCTATTGGAATGACTCAGTTGCCATGTACAGTTATTTTAAATTTCATTACTGTAGTTCTGACTTCTAAATGAAATGAGAATCTTCTTCTGTTTGAATACTTAATTCTGTGATGTAGGATATTAAAAATAGTACATTTTGTTGGCAAGGAAAACATTTTGTATTAGAGCAGTGTTCTATACTGTCATCACAGAATTCTCCCTCTGGAGTCTCATTTTTCTACAGTGAATCAAGAAAGCCATGCCTTGCACTGGCATTAGACTTGTATACAACATTAATTTCTTAAAGGGCGCAAAACCAGAGATAATTTCTCTTTCCTATATTACATTAGAAAAGATGGCATATATTGCATATTTAATTGTGTACAACTCCTTTGATAAAATTTTCAATATTCAAGTCACAGCCTTTGAACAAAAATGAAATAATAGGAGAATTTTGCCTATTTTGCACTTCTTTTGCTTTCAGAAATTAGCACCTGGAGTTAGTCAGTTTGCTTATACCTGTGTACAAGACCATCCTATCTGGACTAACCAGCAGTTTTGGGAAACAACCTTCTATGGCAATGTGCAAAATCAAGTTCGTTCCCTCTACCTTACAGCCAAAGAAGACAACCATGCAGTACAATTGAGACAAAAGGTAGGAGAATGTATTAAATATTAGGATAGTATTTTTTTACTCACATTTTAATTATCTTCTAAGTTATAGAAAGCTAAGTTATGGTTTCTCAATTTTTCTGTTTTTCTCTCATTTTTCCTCTGTTAAAGATACTGATATATATCTATGTTCATATGAAGATGTGCTACTAGTTAGTGTCCAAGTTAAACCTATGAAAAAATACCTGAAAATCTCAGCCAGAAAGAACTTTGCTATTGAAGAAAATGTCTTAACATTTACCTATACACTTCTGAAAAAAAAAAAGTACTTTTGAATATCATCTTTAATGTAAAAATGTTGTTTGCACTTAATTTTCTGAAAAAAATATTCTTTAGGAGGTCAGCTTAGAGAAGTACAGAAAGAGCATTTTCACAGTTTCACACTTAAGGCTTTTTTAGGGCACTAACACACTTAATAGTGGTGGAAAAAAATAATCACACTGATACTCAGTTACTGATCTTTGGCAGTATTCATTAACAATAAAAATAACAAAAATTTGGACTTATCTGCAAAGCATTATAATTTGATGTTGCCCTTACGATTTTTATGTAACACCACTTTTTGTGTCATTTTTCCACCATTTAAGGTGTATTTTTTCCTGATAATAGTAACTTATCATATAACAATGTGACAACTAGCAAGAGTTCTGTTACATCAACAGCTTAAGATAGCAGCAGTTCCAGTGTCCCTGTAATAGACTGTTATCAAGCCTTAGGTTGGTTTCTGTTGAATGGTATTGCTTACTTTATTAAAATTGGACAGATCTCCCAGAACACAAACCTTCTCAATAAGAGGAAAGCATGCCTCTAATGCAAAAATGAAAGTATAATGGGAAGTCTTGCAGCACACTAAAATTAGAATTTTTAAGGAGCACATACACATAGTAAAAAGCTATTTATAATCTCTCTTCTTTTATGAAAATAGAGCTATCAAATAGGTGACTGAAAAATGTATGCTTCCCAAAGACATACAGCACTGTAAAGAGAAGCAGTAAAATAAAGAGAGAGATTACCAGAAATGTAGTTAGAATGAAGAATTGAAAAGGCATGTCAGACATATCAGGAGTAAAGAGAAAAGGACTGTGGTTGTGTACTGGGAGCCCCTTTCAGTTTGACACTGTGTAAGGAAAAATTCAAAGAACAGTAAAACTTAGAAGAAAGCATCTACTTAAAGCATCACTTATGTTTGTATGCTAAATTAGCTGAGCTTTATGTAGTATGAAGAAAAATGTTTACAGGATACTTAGTCCTCTAATAGTTTAACATCAGTTGTTAGGTCAGTAATACCAGCTTCCGGATTCCTTTATTCTAATTTCCTCAGGCTATAATATAATTTGGCTGCCTATCGTCTACCTAATTTGATCTAAGCAAATGCTAGAGTTGGACTCCAACATGCAAAGACTTGAATGTTTTCAGCTGGTCTGGAAACTATTTATATAAAAGCTTGCCTCACCTGGACATCCTAGGAATTTGGAAGATATCATCTGCATCAAGCAATCAGCTGCATGTTGTTTCTCAATCTGATTTATGCTTGATCTTATGTGACCTACGCAGATAAGCTAGGGAAAGCAGCTATATTAAAATCAGTAAACCACTCGGAAGTAACATAAAAGATTATGCAGCACAAAAAAAGATCTAGAAAGAAATTATGTTAGATTAGACCTGTCTACAGTAGGCAATGCTACTTGTGTATTTCAGTAAACTACTTCAGCCCTGAGTTGCTATAATCATACTCTCCTTAAACCCTACTAACCATAGCTATTTGCTTTTTATTTTTAAATAAATAAATAATTTAAACAATCAAATCATTTTAATAAACATTTTAATAAACTTTTTTTTTTTTTTTACTAACAGTTGTTTTTTAGAATTATAATTTATTTGTATTTATATGTCTTTTAGGAGAAAAATTCTGTGGGTCTGGACCACGATAAGACAGCAATGGACCTGGCTGCTGAACAGTTGCGATTATGGCCAACTCTTAATAAACAAACTCAGCAGGAACTAGTCCAGAATGAGGAAAGTACAGTTTTCAGCCAGGCAATTCATTTTGCTAACCTCATGGTCTACCTGCTAGTACCACTGGATACAAGTAAGAACAAGTTATTGAGAGCATCAGCTACTGGTGACTGGGAGAGTGGAAGTAATAGTATTGTCACAAACAGGTGGGTACACAAGTTCACTGGTAATCAGTCATGTTGGGACACTACTTTCAAAAATTTACTAGTTTTCAGAACTTCATCTAAACATCATTTTTTTCAGTATCTTCTCTTTTCAAGATCATTAATTAAGGAGAGTGGAAATCTAACATGGTTCCTCTTAAATGATGAAATATCACATTGACAAATTTACTGCCACTTAAAGGAACACGAAAATTTTATTGCTTCAGTAAGATTTTTTAATGTAGTAATGCAAACATTGAAGACAAATACTAGAGTATGAAGAGAAAGAAAACAGCAGCTCCAAAATTACTCTGTTTACTCCGTTAGTTTTCCTATAACTTGAGTTTATGTTCCTGAAGGGTGTTGTTTTTTTTTTCAAGAAAGTATATATATATAAATATCCTTAAAATTAAAATTTCTGTGCTGCTACACATTCAAGGAATAAAGTTACTGAGGTCAAAAAAAGCATAAACGATATACCACTTGGACAAATGTTAGATTACTAAGGGGGCAGGAGGAGCATAAAGACAGTTCCTTTCCCTAGCACACAAATCCAGGAGATTTCATAGCAAGCCTTCCTCCCTCTCTATTGTCTTAATTATTAGCTATGACCAGTCAAAATTCTCATATGATAAAATTGTAGAACGCTATATGAGGACGTTGGCATCAAGCAAATAGGTTATGTGTATTGAACTCCACTGTCTGCTGACTAAGCACCTCTAAATTCAGTCATTGAGATATGTTCAGTAGAAGAGTTGCAGCATATAATACAATGTATGAATCTGGCTTTTAATGTTGTTACGGGAAGCCTTTTCAGATGTTTGAAATACATCTCCCACTGACTTGATTGTATTTTATACCTGATGCACAAAATACTTTTTAATAGTCTTTTTGTTTTTAAATACTTTACTCTGCAATTATAATATTCATTTAATTAATTCTTCTGTATTTAGCATGGGTTGTAAATAATGTAATTAACTTTTTGAGAAGACATAGAGATTATTTCCAAGCAGCTGATCTGTTTTTCTCTTACGGGCTGGTCTTCACTATTGAATTCATGGAGAAAATGTTCTGTGTCATCAAGCAATTCTGACACCGTTAATGATACTGGGAATACAGTGTAGTTGTGGTAGGAGCATATGTTTTCAGCAAGTGGTTTATGTTTTTTTACTAGAAAAAGATACAGCTTTCATGTGTCTAGGCAGGTATCATGTGTGTTTCACCAGCTTCTTTTTTGCACACTTGAAATATCTTCTATTTATCTCCAAAGTATTGCAGGCAGTGTTGCAGAGAGCTATGACACTGAAAGTGGGTTTGAGGACTCTGAGAACAATGATGTGGCAAATGCAGTTGTACGCTTCATCACCAGATTTATTGACAAGGTTTGCACAGAGAGCGGAGTTACACAGGATCACATCAAGGGTCTTCACTGCATGATACCAGGTAATAATTGTGACAAAAAATATGCATTTGTAGTCTTTCATTATTCTTCTTTTCTAATGAGAGTAATGCACATTTTCCTTTCAGTTAATTTCAGTGGGGATAGAAGATCAGATTTCCTTTACAGACTGTAATTGCTGTTGAATTTCAACTAACTATTCCCTTGATGATTAAATTTGAGAGTTTCAGAGTATCAGAGTTCTAATTAGATTGCAACTTTCTCTTTCATATTATGCCAGACTTCATTTATGGTATTACTGATTTCCAGGCATTGTAGCAATGCACATAGAGACCCTGGAGGCTGTCCATCGTGAGAGTAGAAGGCTTCCACCAATACAGAAGGCAAGTATTATGAAACATGTTTGTATTCCTTACAAGTATTAGGATCATGCAATTCAGGCATTTTTTTCCCCCTCATAATGTTAGGAGGAAACATCAAAACATTGTTAGAAATTTTCCACCAATGATAAATAGCACTTGGCTTTGGTCTCCTGAAACATGAACTTACAAAACCAGAAGAGCCAGACTTCTGATCATAAACAAGCTGTTGCATACCCTCTGCTTTTTGAGACCCATTTCTCTTAGTTGAGTCCAAACACCATCTCCCTTCTGTGGAATCAGTCTCATAACAATTTTGTTTTGAATCTTTTTATGCCAAATATAACTAGGCTGAGCTATAACACTGGTATCCCTATTACACTTACGCTAATTTATTTGCATCAGCCCAAAATTCTACGACCAGCTTTACTGCCAGGAGAAGAATTTGTTTGTGAAGGACTCCGTGTGCTACTGGATCCTGATGGCAGAGAGGAAGCTACAGGAGGACTGCTTGGAGGTCCTCACATCCTCCCTGCTGAAGGAGCTTTGTTCCTTACCACCTACCGAATTATATTCAAAGGCACTCCTCATGATCAGCTGGGTAAGAAAAAATAAACAATAACTGTAGTACTTCAGATAGGCAAGATTTTGAGTTGGCCTATCTATTCAAGCATCGGCATCAAAATGGATATACCTCTAAGTATAATTTTTCACGTTGATCACATTGGAATGATCTTTTATTATAGGTTTTCATCACTAGCTTTGACAATGATTGCTCTTTATTTTGTATTTAACTTAACTGGATTTCTTCAAATGAGGCAACATATATACTATACTCTTACATATTTTCCTATATTGATGTTCATATAGTGGTTTCCACTACTCCTAGCTTTCCAATAAACCATTTTTTTCAGACACTGGAATTGTGTAAAATGAAAAACATTCATAAGTTAGTATTCGCCTTTCAATTAGTATTAATAAATTAACTGTTGCTTTTAATATCTAATGGAAATTGCTCTTCTGAATGATAGATTTTTATACTTTGACACTTGCCATTAAATTAAATTGTCTTTCAGAAGTACAAGTTTGTTTTGGAAAGTTCACAGTCATATGTAAAGAAATTAGGATTCAACGTTCGTTGTTTATAAGGTGCATAATGCAATACAAAAATGGAGTAAGTTTGAAACTGTTTCTTCACCCCTTTCCAACCTAGATTGTAGGGGTACATTTCCAATATGTAGGAAGACTCAGATATTTTTCCATCTATGACAAATTAAGCAGAAAAAAAAAAGATTATGGATAATACTTGAATTCTCAACTTTTTAGGTCTTTTGCCTGAAATTAATTCTGTACTGCTGTTTTTCCTATTGCTTTGTACTTGGCCATTCCTAACTGTTCAAAGTACAGTGTGACCAAAACAAAACTGATTCTGTAATCTAACAAGTATCTATAAACAACATTCTGTGGTCCTCAGTGGGAGAGCAGGTGGTGATCCGGAGCTTTCCTATTGCATCTGTTACGAAGGAGAAGAAAATCACTATACAAAACCAGTTGCAGCAGAGTATGCAAGAAGGAATGCAGATCACTTCAGCTACCTTTCAGGTAAAAGGAAATTTTGTAAAACTTATGTAACCCAGAATGCTCAGAATACTTTTGAGCAGCAGTTTGTCCTGATACCTGGGAAGAGTTCAGTTTCCTGCCATGTCAAGTCAATACAGAATATGGACTCCTTTTGTAGAAACTCTCACTTTTTTTTGGCCCAGTTGATACAGCATTACTGTTTTCATGTTTCTTTCTCTGCTTTTCTCACCTTTCTATTTTGGATTCAGTAAAAGGCTATTTCGGTGTGTTCAGCAGAGGCATTTAGTGCAGGGCAGTTGACAGAGATGGGACTTCAAAGAATTGGGAATCATAACTTCTCTGAAGCTTCCAAATGTTCCTTATTGGTGGTAATCTAATCTGTGGTTAAATCCTAGGAGATGGGAAGTTGAAGGCAAAGAATTTATATCACAGACTGAAAGTAGACTTCAGTGCTTAAGTCAAGAAATACTCTGTTGGGGTGGGTGACTGCAGAAATAAACTTTCACTGAGAACAATAACTCTTTAAAATCTGAAAATAAAATAGATTATCAACAGTTTAGTAGTTGCTTACAAAGTGGACATTATATAACTGATCATCCTTAAATATCCCAGTCAAAAGGACAAGATTAAGAATACAAATAAGGAAAACAACAACAACAAAAAAAAAGTTGTTCCTGTGGACTTTCTGAGAGGACTTCATGAAAACTTTTTTTTCCAGAAATATTTTACCAGGATAATTAGCATACTTCAATGATGTGCTAAATGCAGACATAGCTCAATGTTTTTAGTGCTGGATTCTGGTCAAACATCATATCTGCTTTTGTTTAGCATAGTGCTGTGTTAGGTTATGAAAATGAAAACAGTTTTCTTTCTGTTCCCTTTGTAACAGCTAGCATTTGATACAGTATAAGATAGCAGCGACCCATCCCCCATCTTTGTTTATTAATTAGGATGTTCAGAATGTTTTGGCTGTAGTCATGCTATTTCATATCTTCAAAACTTTGTATCAGTATAGCTTTTAAAAATTATTTCAAAGAGATCATAGAACAACAGTTATTAATATTTTGGAAAGTAATTACAAAACAAGTGAAATAAAAAAAATAATGAAATCCACCTTCAAGATGACAAGCAAACTTCAAAGCATGTGTAGCTATGCAATCAAAGATAAAGCTCAAGGATATTTCTTTGTTTGCTTTTTGCACATTCTTAAAGTTCTTTTGAGCCGTTTTATGGATTCCCTATTTTATCTCTGCCTTATTTTTTTAAATTCTTTTTCCCTGAAGATTTGACTGTCATACTTTTGGCTGAGAATGATGGAGTGTGATTTAAAGAAAAATAAGAAAAATTAAATAAGAAAATTTAAATAATAAATAAATGAGAAGTTTTTAAAAAACATTTCTAACAGGATGAATGAATCAGTGTTGAATAGCAGGAGGTTAGTTCCTTTCCAAAGATCAGATTTCACTATTACGCTTTATTATTAGCAGTTTTCTAGACTTTGGAAGGTGAGGTAAAAATTAGGATCACTAAATAATGGAAGTTTAATGCTTGTGACATATGAATGCTGAATTTGTTGATTTGATGAGAGTACATTGCCAACTTTACTTTCTGATATATAGTAGAGCTGACAGAATATTTCCAACCTGAGCTATCCCATGTGACTAGCACTTTAACTGTTGTAGACATCATAGCGCCAGCACAACCACTTAAAATATTTCTGTGTTTGGTATTATGAGAATTCCAGATGCTTCATAGTGAAAATACCTTAGTGTTACAACATAAATGCAAAAAGTAAATAACAACAACAACAACAAAAAAGAATGAGCTGTATGATATCCCTCAAAATCAATAGGATATGCGTACATGTATTTGTATTTTCTGATGGGCATAGTACTGCCTAAGTATGTGGGTTTTGTTAATATATATTAGGATCTTTTAATTTATTTTATCATATTTAATTTTTTTTTAGTTTCTAACATGTCCTGTCTTTATATGCAGCTAATTAAAGTAGCATTTGATGAAGAAGTAAGTCCTGAAGTGGTGGAAATATTTAAGAAACAGCTAATGAAGTTCCGCTATCCTCAATCTATCTTCAGCACTTTTGCATTTGCAGCTGGGCAAACAGCACCACAGATAATTTTACCAAAGCAAAAAGAAAAGAACACTTCATTCCGGTATAGTCATTCTTCTGTCACTCTTTTTGTTTACTACTAGTCAAATACATCAGTCAGACGTATTTTCAGATCTCCAGATCATTTAATCAGTTCTCAAGAAAACCAAAATAACTGATTGCTATTCTCTGTATTTTTACCTTTACTGAAAACAAGGTAGATTGATATGAAATAAATGTGTATATAAGAACATACTGTTTATCCAAACTTCTTGCTGCAGTAAATTTAAACAAGTATCTCATTACATTTTGAAACATGCACAATATAAATAACATTTTCAGCTATGCAAACTATGCCAACATAGAAACAGATTTCTTGTGTATTACATTTTAGGTTAGTAACCTAATGTGGGCTAGAATTCATTTTACTCTTTAGTATAGTCTGTTCAGTTGTCCTTGTGTACTTTAATTGAGATTTTCAGCTTTGGGTCCTCTTTTGAATTCTATGTTGCACATTAGTTTTTACTAGACTAGATAGATTCTTATGCAATTCCAGAGTGGTAGTTTCAGTGATTCTTTCTTGATTATTGCATTGTTGACATGGGGAAGTAGAATTCCAAGGTAGTCATGGAATCTTAAAACTTTAAGGTTAATATCTGCCTTTCCTGCCTTCATTCTGCCAACTTCATAGATTTGTTACATTGCTAGCAAAGTACAAATGCCTAAAGGAAGATTATGACTGCTTATTCATTATGTTATATATATAATAGGTAAAATTACTCTCGAAGTAATAAAATTAGCATTAAAAAATTAATATAGGAAGTCATATTTCTGGTGGTTATGATTTTGTTGTTAAATGAGAAAATACAAAATGTTTTTTATATGGGTAAGCACATTTATCCTAAAAATCTGTAGGTGCTATTGTGGAGAATTATATCCATCTTTTGAAATATTTTTATTGCTATGAATTTATAGTACCTTCTCAAAAAGTATTGTGAAAGGAGCAAAACGTGCTGGGAAGATGACAATTGGTCGCCAGTATTTATTAAAGAAGAAGACGGGCACAATAGTGGAAGAAAGAGGGAATCGTCCAGGCTGGAATGAAGATGATGATGTTTCTGGTAATAATAAAGTATTATCCATTTTTGTTTATACGTCTTACCTAGAAGAAGAAATTGTGAGGTCTTCCTAGACAGGAGAAAGAAAGGTTGCAAAAACATACATTCTTAAAGTGTTTTTGTTTGTGATGACCAGACGTACAGGGCAAAAGTAGTAAAGTATAATAAATTTATTATTTGTATTAATTACCATGCTATCTTCATATAATATCTTTAGAAAGCCTGACATCAGCAATTAGTCTATACTGAGAAAGCAGAATTTAGTGAGATTCAAGAAACAGACAATACTATAGGCAAATTTTGAATTTGTGAAAATTGCAAATTATATCTGAAGGCAGCAGAAGTCTGCAAATTACTGCAAATACCGTTTTTCCAAACTTCCATTGAAAGGGTTTGGAGACAGAAGGTAGAAGGTGATTTGGACTCTTTGTGTAGTTCATGTGCTCGTGTGGAGTTTGACTTTCTTCCAAACACTTCTTTTCCTACCATGTGCTGCTGTCAGTATACCCTTATCTGGACCAGTGCTAATTTATAATAAACCACTAGAGGGAACCAGATTCTCCTGTACATAAACAGGTATTGTTTTGTCATACCATTCTTTGTGGTTTTTTTTTGTTTGTTTGTTTTGTTTTTTTAATTAAAAAAAAGGCATTTCCGATAATGAAGTGTTTATGACACACTAATAATTTCTTCAAAACATCAAACAAGCCAAATTTATCTTTTGAATATTTAGTCAGTGAGGTGACTTAAGTGACTTACATGCAGATAAATACACATTTTCTGAAGTCAGAGTATGAGAACGCACTTGATCTGTTCTCTCAAAAAAAAGAAAAAAAAAAAGCATTCCAGGAAAGAAAAAAAAAAATAAATTCTCTTTTTCCATTCCAGATAAATATGGTGGGAAAAAATGCACAAAGAAAAGGTTGTGAAATATGGAATGTTCATATACTGCTGAAAATATGCATTCTTAACTGAATTTCCTTAAGTGCTGAGTTAGCATGTGTTCTAATGTTGCAGAATCTTCAGGTCAAAAGGATCTGTGCAGTCAGTGCCTGTTCTGGGTGTGATTTTTTGTCCTTCACTCAGAGAGACCAAACATAATTAAGCCTGTGTATTCACACTTCTCTTTGCAATGAAGAAATTGTAAGAGTTGTTTCATTGCATATGTACAAAACAACTACATTCTTGAGTACAGGAGTTACATAAAGATTAATGACAGTCACTTTTTTTCCTCCCCTGACAAATTTAGAAAAATATAAATTGTGAGGCTTCCTACCTGCTACTTTCCAGATGTTGTGACTGGGTATGTGTGAGGTGATTAAAATCTGACAGCTTGCTTTTCTGTTCACACTGCACTGACACCTCAGCTGACAACAGCACTGACACCTCAGCTGACAACTGTAGTAGTCCTTGGTTCAGACAAAGTACAAATAGCTGTAGAAAAATTGCCATTTAATCACTGAAATTTGTTTCATATTGCTTGCTGTGAATTACCATTTGTTTGCAAGTCTCAGAAACTGAAGTATAGGAAGCTATGTAGCTATAACAACAATGAAGCAAGTGGGAGCAAATGGGCACTATCTGCAGCAGGTGATGCATTGTCTTACAGAAAAAACCATTAAAGATAGTGTTGGAAGGAGCTTCAATGATCTCCATCTCTCTGCTGGAAAGCAGGATCAACATACTTATTATGATCCTTATATGCGTTTATCTAACTTTTTCTTAGCTTTCAAATATGATTTTTTCACAATTCTAGACAATTTGTATTAAAGTTAAGTTATTAAGGATGGTTAAAGTTAATACTTTAACCTCTTAACTTACTCCTTAACGCTGGAGAATAACAAGCAACTTTGTGATGCTCAGGGCTAAACATTTACTTGCCACAATTTAAATCCTTCATTTCTTATTCTGTTACTATGTACATGTAGAAGAGATGACTGCCTTCCTTTGGATTGCACTGTTTAATGTACTTATGGGCTATTGTAATATTTCCTTTCTCTGTTCTCTTCTGGATGATAAATATCTGTAGTTCTTTTCACTCCTATGCATTAGTCTTGACAGAGTTCTGATTATCTTCATTGCTCTTCTCTCGGTCCTCTTGAACTGGTTCACGCATAACTTTTATTGATTTTCAGAATTGGGAACAGTACTCTAATTACAAGCTGTTGCTAACACCTGGAACTTTTCTTCCCTACATTTCCTCCTAATTTTTATTTTTGGAGAGTTTAGAATCTTATCATACTATAGGTGATCATAGTGGTGTGTTCAATGGAATGGGAGACCTTCTGTAAAAAGTGCTTTTTACAAGCAGTCATATCTCAAGAACAGTAAAACAGAGGATTTATTCCTCTTATTTTCAAAATCAAATTAAAAAAATGCATTTTGAACTTGAGATAGTAAATCTTTCTCTCCCTCTTCAGGTTAAAGACACTGGTATGAGCTCCTATAATCTTTAGTTTTTTTACACATTCAGAAAGATATTTTGCAAATTCGGATCAACAATATACTGCTTTCATGAAAGAAAAATTCATTTAGGAAAAAAATCAAGAAATGCACACTCATGTTATCTAAGTAAGTTATAGCATTTAACATTGTTAAATATCAAGCTTCTGTGTTCCCCAAAATAAAATTATTTCTAAAACCCCTTTACTTTGTTTCTCTTAGTGCACTTTATAATTGTAAATGTTTTGTGACTTCTTTCTTACTAGGACAAATATGAAAATATAGGAAAAAGGGGAGATATCCATAGCACTAAACTCTTCCTTGTTTAGGTCAAATAGAAAATGGTTATTTTTGTACGATGCACCATTGGAGCAAAAAAATATTTATGTAGTTTTTATGCTAAGATAAATAAAAAGATGTATCTAGGTTCTACTGCTGTAAATTCTGAATGTTGTCTGCTGCCAGTAAACTTCTAATTGTATCATAATTTTAGGTTTTAAATGTAGTTTTAATTTCCAGTTTTATAAAGTACTGTTTTAAGTTTAAATCTTTATATACTTTGTGTTGCCTGATTCATGAAGAAATACTTCCCCTCATATGCACATGCTTTAATGCTTGAGATAAAGTGGTAGCAAGTAACCAATACATACAGTGAACAGTAAATCTGCTTTCAGACATATTTGGAAATAGTTGAAGTGTTGATAACAGGCAGGTGGCAGGTTTTGTACAAAGACCCTGCTTGACTTGAATTTCAGTGTAGTTTGAACTTGTGGCATGGTTTTTATCTTTCATGGTTAAAGTTTCTTTTGGTTTGGAAAGTGCAACTGATGTGTATAGCTGAAGAAAGCTGCTGATTGACATTGAAACTGAAGCATTAAGAAGCCAACACTTATCTGCTGTGAAATTATGATGCAGAAACACTTTTAATTTGAACCAAGCTTTAGAAAGATTTTTACATCTTTTGAAGACAGTTTCAAAGAATTTACGAGATCCAGTTTATCTTGCATGTTTAATGAATTTATGTGCTCATTTTTTATTATTCTTTCTGATGTACATCTTTGTATAGCAGTTGTGAGTTTAACATGCTTGCATAAATACACCGTTAATAGAAAGTATGCCTGCCTTCAGTTCAGTTCAAATAAATATATGAGAGAAGTTTTTCTGGAATTTTAGCAAAAGAGAGGTGTCAGCCATGCCAACCACTACAGCAGTAGGTAACTTTGGGATATACTTAAGTTTCCTGACTGGAGTATTATTTTGTTGCTTACAATTTCTGCAAACTATAGCTTCTATTTGTTAGTGCCTGTAATTGATCACTGACAATAAGACAAACTAATAATTAGTTCAGAAAGTAACGTGGGTTTTTTTTGTGTAATTGCTGGCTTTTTCAATAGCAAACTCAAAGATTTTTGATGTTAGTTTCAGATGACAGTGAGCTGCACACAGGTGGTACCCTAAAAGCTTCAGAGAAGTCAACAATGGAGCAATTAGTAGAAAGAGCCTGTTTCAGAGACTATCAACGTTTGGGACTAGGGACCATCAGTAGTAACACTTCTCGATCAAAACCAGAATACTTAAGAATAACTGCACTGAACAGGATGTATTCACTTTGCAGGAGGTGAGTTTACCAACTCAGTCAAGTATTTGAAAATAAAAGTGACATAACATGTATTCCACATTTCAAGTTCATTTAAACAACTTATTCTGACTTCTTCTTTGTCTGTAGTAAGTGTGTTCAACCAGTGGCCTTGAAGCTATTTGTATTCCACTCTTAGAGATTCCTCTTCTGTCACATGGTGGTTATGTATGTATTCATCAGATTTGGAAAGACTGCCAGTGATAGTAGCCAGAAGTGAGTTTTCAGAGCCTCCACAGAAGCTGTCAGACAAGTCTTTATTTCTAAGTTCTTTTCATTGCCTATGGAAAGCGGAAGTCCTTGGTGCTTTCAGAGGAGACTAACCTAGATACTGTGAATTGCCTTCTGATGTAGTTTTTCTCCTGGCTTTCTATACTGAAGATTTGCTACGCTGAAATTAAGAGGCTATTTTCCAGCTAATTTAGTGATCAAGCTAGATGGTAGAACTCAGTCTGCCTTGATGGTTTGTGTTGGTACTGGAAATTATTTATGTAGTATTATGTAGTTTATGTAGCACATAAATTCTGTTCCTTAAAAAAAAAAAAAAATCAAAACCAAATAATTTAATTACTTTCTTCAAATCAAAAATATGTTTTAAAATCGAAGGTATCTATACTGCTTTAAACTTTATCATGTACTGAAAGTCACATGCTGTACATTAATGCATGAATGTTACTAACTCCCTTTTTTGGTTGTTAGTGTAATTTGCTACCACTACCCACAAAAATTCTTTATAATAGAAAGCATATCTGCATAAGTTGTATGAGAAGAGCATCTGCATTCTCTAAAGCCTGTTTTGGCTAGTCATTGCTTTCATTATAGATAATGATATTGCCAGCGAGCCCTTCATGGAAGAAGGGCACAAGAAAATAGTAGATCCTTTCTATGTTCTTGCATACATAGAATAACAGATTAATAACTGTGGTTTTGTTCAATCCCCATTAAATACAATGCAAATAAAAGCATTTAAGTCTGCACATTTTGGCTGTGCTCTGGGCATTATGTAAACAACTCTTCTCTCTCAAAAATCTACCAGTTTTTAATATAATTAGTTTCTTTGGTAAAGATAATTCATGTCTCAGTAGATTACAAATCACTGGATAGAGATACTTACCTAATGCCATATTAGTTTGACTATTGTGTTCTAAGAACCAGAACATAAATATGTATATTCTTTTTGTATGAGGGTAGTTCAATTAATGTCAGAGTACTGAATTTACAAGAGCAGTGTATATTCTGTAGGAACAAAATTGTTCAGTAAGAATTAACATTTCCCAGCTTATTGTGTTAGTTTCTTCTTAACATATGAAATTGGCACTTAAATTGAATTTTTTTTGTAAGACATAGAAAATAGTCTTTCTCCTTGCTTGAATCCATGCTTTTTTCTAACAGAAATGCAAATACCATCTTGTTGGGTTCTCCATTTTTACATCTATTGTATTAGTAAATTTCCTAATCTCTCAATGTATTGTAGTGTTCTAAAAAGTACACAACATTTAATTTTCAAATACATTGTTCCAAGGAATATGGTTATAAAATACATTTTGACATAAACCAGTTATGACCAAAAATTATTGTTTTAGTTCTGATACTCTAGGCAATCTAAACATTCCTTCATTTCCATTCTTATATTCTATATACAAGTGTCAAAACAAAACTACTGTATCATGTGCATGCCTCACAATTCTGTTTTCTGTCATTCTCAAAACTATGGCTTCATTATAGTGATGGGTAAGAGATCCACTGGGAAGAGAATTATTACCAAATGTAACATAACCTTAGATGGAAGGACACTGAAAGTGACGGTCTTACGATTTTTTCCTAATTTAAGTTGTTTAAAAAATGCAGTTTTCTTTACAAATAAATGTATTTTAAAGGATTGGACTAAAACAGGAGAGTTGTGGAATAAAAAGCAGTAGTACCAGTTAGCATGTATTTTCATTAAGATGTATACTCTGCCTGTAGCTTTAGGACTTTTTTTCATTGTTTAATATTTTGAGAGCACATTGTTGTTCAAATTTTTCACCTTTTTGTCAATACAGTTATCCTGGACTTCTGGTAGTACCTCAGTCCGTTCAAGACAGCAGTCTGCAAAGAATTGCTCGCTGTTACCGTCACAATCGCCTACCAGTTGTGTGTTGGAAAAACACAAAAAACAGTACTCTCCTACTTAGGTCAGGGGGCTTTCATGGAAAAGGTGTTGTTGGCCTCTTCAAATCCCAAAACACACATCCTACAGGTGAGCTGATACAATTAGATTTTCTGTATAAGTAATTTTATTTAGAAATACTTACTTTTCTAGAAGAATCAGTAAGATGATTGAATCAAAAATCTCAGGGTATGAATGCTTATCAGTTCAATTGTTAAGTTATCAATTAAGTAGTTCAGTTTAATTACTCTCTGTCATGAAGCAGACCTTGAATGGTATGAAGGTGGTTCAAAGATGTTAATTGAACTAATCTGAATAGGGATTATATATGAACCAGAAGTCTTCAGTAAAAGCTTGCATCTGCCAAATGCAATGTTTCTGAGAATAAAGCACCTATTTTCTGATAAATTCCCCAGTTCGACTTCAATTATCTCTTTCCATTGTACTGTTTTTGTAATGAGTATATGTTGTCATTTTTAATAAAGTACTATATAAAATACTAGAACAAAAATTATTCGATGGATTTTCTGATGTCTTTCAATGTGATATTAGTTGAACTTTTATGTTTCTTTTATAAAATATAGGCCTGAAAGATTATTGTTGGGGTCTTTGCATTAAGTAAATCTTTTCCTTTGTATGAAGACTGGACCAACACAAGATTTGTCACTAGTTAATTTTCCAGAAGAATAAAACATAGGATAAAACTGATTTTGGAAAGGACAATAGTTGACTTCTTCAGCACTGTGTGAGGGGTGATTGATGTTAAGGTTGAAGGGCAAATTTTCCATCTGTAATCTTTTGCAAGGACATTGTTGCCCTGAATCTTTAGCTCACATATACATTTAGTTCAATAGCAGGATTTCATATAAATCAAGCTATTCATCTCTTGGGTCACTTTACAAAAAGACACACAGTGATCTTCACAAAATAAAACTTTCCAAGTGGTAGTGATAAGGACATTATCCTTTCATTTAGACATTTCATTTCATTTAACTAAATTGTTAAGAACTCAAACAACTTTCTGTGGCATTGCTTCAAGGGCTTGAAGTCTTAGAAATCATTCAAGTAAATTTCAGAATGTGCACACTCTGCTTAAAAGTTGAAGAGAAAATGTTTCTCTTCAAACTTCTTTCACTCTCCCAGACTGCAGCAGCGTGATGCTTCCTGCGTGTACATTTTATAATCACTTCCTAACTTTACTATTAATTTAGATGCTACTTGAATCTATCTTGAAGCTTCTTAAGCCACTTCCCACTAATCAGGTAACTGTTAGTTTCCAGCGTAGCATCTGGTTGGAGCATCACAAAGAAAACTATTTGTAAGTTACAGTAGTTGTGGCTTGTCGAAATGTGCTTGCTCAGGTCCTTTGACTCCCTCTTTCATCACAGATTCCAGATTCTGGCTCTTGTGATCAAGTTATATTTTTGTTCTGTAGCAAGTCTAGATGTGGCTGTAGTAAGCTAGAATTCAGAATAAAACAAACAAACAAACAAAAAAGCAGTTGGCATTTGAAGTAAATCTGACCCCTTGAGTCTGGACAGTTTTTTGTCTTCGTAGTCATAGTATGGCCCAATTCACCTAATTCATCTCCTTCCGTTCCTTCTAAGTCCTTGCAGCTGGATGCAAATGGATGTTTTTTCTTGTTAAGGTAGTTTCCTCCAACGATCACCTAGATTCCTAATGCACATTTAAAACTTGCTTTTGTTTTAGCATTGATTTTGTGTTCTGTTATTTGATTCTTAACTTCTTGAAGTCCTAAGTGGATGTCTATTCAACTTCATTGCAGTAATTTCTCAAAACATCATGCTTTCAATGTGCTTTTTCTATTTTGTCCACCCTGTTTTTAAACTGTGTCTTCTCTAGCTTTGCTTTTATCCAGTGTTTTGCAGCCACTTCTCTCTCTCTGAAACAGTCCTCCTCAGTGTTCCCAAGTAACTCAAGCAACATCAGTGACATCTGGAGAGTGATTCAATTTCTGAGATACATAGAGGAGTCATCTGAAACTCCACATGTGTCAAGAGGTTTCCAAAGGTTTCCAGAAAATGGATTATGGTTCTTAGAACAGTGCAGCTTAGCTTTGTGGAGTGGAATGCAAGAGAATATTGATGGTGCTGCTTGCAGCCAGGTGATGAACATCTGGGCATTCTTTGTCATTGAAGAAATGACCTTTTCAACATAGGACAGGCAAACCATGAAATTGTCGATTATCTTTTTTATATAGTTATATGGTTTTATATGGCTTTTGTTATTCTGTGTATTTATAAATATATGTTAATGCTGTCCATTCTTCCTGCAACTCTTTCTAGCTCCTGCTTCTTTAGAGTCTTCAAGCAGTATAGAACAAGAAAAATACCTACAAGCCTTACTTAATGTGATATCCGTCCACTGCAAAATGAATGGCAGTAATACTCTCACTGTTAGACCAACAATTGCTCTATCTCCAGGTAAAATTGTTTGGTATAGTCCTTTTCTGTGTTTAAGTTGAAAAGCGAATTTTCTTGGATCTGGTGTTAGTTCAATTTGAATTCTGTTGTTTCCTCTGTTGTTTCATTTTCCAGATGGTTTTATTCTCTCTTAGTTTTGATGAGTGTTTCTCTGTATGTAAAGGATGTTTTTAAACTTTTTCAAAATGTTTTTCAGTGTTCTTAATCTGATGGTAAGTGATTCTCAGTCTACGGTTCGTGGCTTTTGATGAAATTCACTTGGATACGATGGGCCAATCTAGAGGCATTAGTAATTTTAACAATTCTGGAGCTAATAATATAAAGTCCTCCAGAATATAAAGATGCCAAGTTGTTGTTGCTGTTTCTTTGTTTTAAATGCAACAATTATTTAACAGAATCAAAAACATAGATACACTTTAAGGTCTTTTATAACAAAGTAGGCATATTGAAAACTTAGGTATATTGAATAAGAGAATGCCAACCTGAAGAGACTGTGAAACGCTACTCTGTTTCATACAGTGAGAAAATGTGGGATTGGAAGGCCAGACACCACATGAACAGATTTAGCTACAAAAGTAGTGGAAGTCATTTAGGCATTTTCGTATGTTACATACTGACAATGGGATTTTAATGCTATTTCCATGTAGAGCTTACTTGCAGTGAAAACACTTTCAAAAGACATTATTTAAGTTAGGTAAATGTGGAATCATGAAGAAACAAATCCATGTTTTATCTCAATTACTACCTGATGAAACTGATATGCGGAGGTATCCTCAATGTCTTAGAGAGTATGTGACTTGAAATTGTCTGTCTTGCCTCACTTATTTGGTGAAAATCAGCCTAACAGGGTCAGTGGCTTTTCTTGTAAAATAACACTATCTCCAAAGTCTGCATGTTTACTTCGTTTATTGTAACATATGTTGATTGCTTAACTGTATCTAACATCAACATTTTGTTGCCAATGTATACATCTGTCTTAAAAAAATACAGCAGAAATACAAAATTGGCAAGAATTAGCTGCATTGTGTGAAAAAAAAGGTATTTCATCATTTATGGTAAGTGTTAGTCTGAGTAAGTGTAGTTTTTTTTTAATCTTCTATTCTTTTTTTGGCTGACTTTAGGCACTGAAAGGAGGGCTTCAAGAATGTCTACTGTGTTTAAGCAGGTAGTGCCAGGACATTTGGATGTAAATCTATCCAATAGCTTTGCTCGAGGAGGTTAGTAAGACTAGATCAAAGTCTAAGTACCTGTGTTATTTGAAATAATAAATGATAATAAAATGTCAGTGAAGTAAAAATAATTACACTGCTTACAAATTCATTATATTCTGAAACAAAAAAATCAAAATTACCAATTAGCCTCAGTTCATGACATACTCTTAGTATCTAATTTCTGTTTGTCTTCTACTCTACCATTGAAATAAAGCTAATTTCATGTTTGAAATTAAGCACTCAGGAAATATGTTTCTAAATACTTTGTGATACATCCATGTTTGTAATGTACCTGCCATGTATGACCGAAAAATGCACATTTTACATTAGGATTGAATGCACCTTACAGTCTCCAGTTTTGTAATTTGCATTAGTCTGGCATTTGTCTGAAGATTAGCTGATGCTTCATCTAGATACAAATAATCAATCTGAATAATTTTACTCTAGGTAGAGGATAGCGTTATGTGGCCAGGCTGTAAGAGTAGAGAGATACAGTGCCTTCTTTGGGAATAGTTATTCTTAGTTACAAGGGATCATCAGTGTCATTTCTACAAGAAACTCATTCTGTGAAGTGAATTCCAGTTACTTTTACTCTTCTGGTCTGATGAAATTATTAAGATTTTTTTCTGTGCTTAAACTAATGTGTTAAATTACTTAAAAACATTGTATGTTTGTAGTAATAAGGGTAAAAATATTTCTCAAAATGAAAAATTTTAGAGTTAGTTACCTTTTATCCATGAAGGCTACTAATACAAATATTTTTAGGCATCTGAAAGTTGCTTTTCTTCCCTTATGACTCAGTGTAGCTTTGCAGGCAGCAAAATACCAATCTTACAGCAAGTTAAACTCAGAAGTAGAAATGAGAAAACACATAAAAAACTTCATCTGAAATAAAAGTTAGACCTATTTTGACCTGCTGAGGTCTATTCCACACTAAATTATTTTGTGATAGAAATGCTATAGCTTTGTATGGAGAAAAATAAAACAGTTTTCTAGAGAAAGACTTCCAAAAGAGATGGAAGAGATTGGAAAAATGAAGGAAAGAAGAAAGCAGCTATATAGAGAAATTATATGAGGATTATAGCAGAAAGAAAGAGAGGAAGAACAGTTTATGAGGATCATCGCAGAATTGACAATTCTTTTCACTATCATTAGTCATAGTATATGCATAGTTTATATCTAAAAGTTCTGCTGATGTTCTCTATTCACTGTCTTAAACTATTGTAGTACATGGAGATGAAAAAAATACAGAGAATTTAATTGGAAAGGTAAAATTACTGGGAACTGAAGAGAGCAAGAGTGTCTGGAATTGTTAAATGAACTCATGGCTGTGCATAGCTTGTCTTAATACTGAAACAGTGAAAATACTGGGTAGCCGACAGCAGACATTTTGTTGTATTCTACCTCCTCATGTTGGGATTGAAGTGCCAACAGCGAAATTTTGCTGAGGAGCCATGAAGATACTCCAGATAAAAAAAGGGAAAAGCTTGCTGTTTGACTACATGGAAGTTGTCTTTTGAAGTGTGATAGAGTGAGCTACTCAGGGAAGGAAAAAGGAGTCTCAAGGTAGTGTAAAAGTCACAGACATCATGTTTTCTTGTTGGATATCGTCTCTTGGCTAAATTTCAGCATTAATCAGGAAAAGGGCAGAGAAATTAGCTTGTATCTTGCTGGATTGATGCCACACCTGCTCTATATATTTGAAAGGTGTAACTACAGACCAGTATCTGCAGTCTGTTCACAGCTCAGCAGGATACATGAGGACTTTGCTGAAAAATAAGAATGTTTAACAAGTACGATGGGAGCCCTAGTGAAGGTGAGAAGTTGACAGGGTACAAGAGAAAAGAGAAAGGGAATATCTCACTGTAAAGAAATAAACTCTAGGGTCTTTTTAAGTTAGATAACAGAGTTCTTTTAGAAGAAACTCTAAAATATACAAATTATATAGATTGCTTAAATTGCTGTTCTCAGATAAATGGATTCACATTGTTTATTATCACAAGGATTTTTACTACTTTTGCAAGCTAGTTATATTGTAGATGTGAAGTAGTGTCACAATACAGTATGCAGGACCAAAAATGCAGATTTTTTGGTCAGCTACAAAAGGAAACTTACTTTATGCAGGCAGTCTAAAGTGATTTCTCTTCACATTCCTCAGAGTAATTCAAAAAGCAAAACCAAGAAACACACACAAAAACAAAATAAAGACTGTGTGGTTAGGTAGTTCCTTTATCATAGCAAGCATCTGCACCATCCATTTAATAATTGGATTTTGCACTACATTGTACAAAATATAATAGCAGTATTTTTGTACATTTAATTCTGGATCACTCTTTCCTTCCTTATTTTTATTGTCAAACATAGAGGGCTCAAAATACCGGTTCAGGTTGGATGCACCAACTGAAAATTACATTTTCCATTCTTTTGTGCCAGATACTGTGTTTTTTTTAATATGCATACATTTAAAATTAAAAGATACGTGGCAGTGCTTGAATAGTAATTACAATTTTAAAAATCATCCTTGTTCTGAATACTCATTGATATTTGTGTCCACGCTAAGTACTGTATTTTTTTTAGTTTATCTGGAACATTGTAGTAAAGTATTTGCCTAAAACACAGTTATTTCTGATCAGAAATATTTGCCAAATACTTATATTTCATAATATATTTTCATTCTTGGACCCTTTTTTTTGGCAGTATGGTTGATATTTTTCAGAAGTTCACTAGAAAATGCAAATCTTTTCTTCATATATTACTTTATAAGTACAGTGTAATTATAAAGAACAGAAATTCTTACCTAGTTTTGTTGTGTAATTTAATAAAATAAAATTTTAATAGAATAAAATCCTTTTCTCAGTAGGATTAGCTACTGCTGGAAAACACTAAGATATTTTTAATGAATAAATACAGACTCAGCTCAGACATTGATTTGAAAAACAACATTCATTAGCAAGAATATGTTTTAATAGAACGTTTTAATGAAAAGAAGTTTCTTTAAAGAAAAGAAGTTGCTTGTGCAGATGTGGTTTTGCAGCCAAGAACATTCACTCTGATAAGCATGTAAGACTCCAATCAAAAATGAGTATTTATACAAGGGAGGGAAATTTCTTTGTGTGATAGATATTGCAGATTTTCTATATCATATGGTTGTACTTAATCCTTTAGAAATTTCTGTATGTGTATAGAACGAATCATGTCTTACATTCTGATTTGATTGATTTGATTTTGAGGCCCATTAAATTACCTACTTACAACAGACCAGAACAGCTTTACAAAAATGCACTAAGATTTGGGATTTTTAATTAAGGGAATTAAAAAGGCTGGAGAGAAGCCTTCAATAAAATATTCCACTGAATGATTTAATCATTAAGTTTCCTTTATTAACACTTTATAACAATAGGGAAAAAAAAAAAAAAAGATTGCTGCATTCATTTAAAACTACTGAAATGATAATGAAAATTAATGTTTTTTGATAAAAGGATACTTCCTTCTCACTTAATACTGGTTTTCTGGCTTGACTGATGTTTTGTCTTGTGATTACTAAGATTTTTGCTGTCTGATAAATCATGTAGTATAAAAAAAATTCTATATATACTTAATCTTTGGAAATTAATAAGTAACACTTTTCTTTTCTCCTGCAATGTGTCTTGCTGCAATGTGCATTCCATTCCTCCTACTTCTGTCTTTACTGTTATCTACCAGTGCTTGGGTACAGAGATAAATGTTTCACTCATTCAAATTCCAAATCAGCAACTAAGGGAAGAGTCCATCAAGGTACTGTACTCTGTGTCCTGAAAGCACATTCTCATCTGCCATCTCCATAACTACTACTATATTTAATATATGCCAAAGTAATGCTGTCAGAAAGCCTTGACTCTGCATTAACAAAATTTGGGATTTGGGGGTTCACTGTTGTGGTTTTGTTATGATTTGGGTTTGGGTTTATTTGACCATTGACTGTATGATGCAGTGACAGTGATAAGCCACACACTTCACCACATTATACTTTAATATTAATGATCTAATGCAGAGTGACATGTTGAATTTTACGCTCTTTCAGAAAAATAGTTCCCTGTGCCAAAACTTTAAACCGCAAAAAAATTAATTCTGCAGAAAAAAAAACATTTAGTACTCCTACTGTCTTAGTAGAATAATTAAGAAATACTGTTACCCAGTCAATGATCTTTCTTTCCAAAGCTACTGGTAATGTTAGTGAACAGGGAAAAACTGGTATTTGCCAATTTATAAACTTATAATAACACAATACATCAGAAATAATGAAAGTTAGATACTGCTACCAAAAAATAAGATACTAGGCAAAGTTAGAAAAGAAATACAGTTGTCTTTTAATCACTGATATCCATCAGTGGTAAACATGTTCATCTGCATGTATTTATAAACAGTTTTTATGCTTTTGATGTGCTACAGACTCTAATGATGCCCTGCATTTCTAGTATGTTATAAAGTATGAGTTATATGATATTTTTGTATGCATCATCTTGGGAGAAGAGTTGTCTGTGTTGGAACTAGCATTTTTTCATGCCAAATGAACAAGAACTTATTTCTTATATTAAACGCTTTTTGTGGTTTCTGTTTGTGTTCTAAAGTCTTCATTGTATCGTCTGTAGCAGTTCAGATGTGGAACAAAAGTCTACACTAAAAATACTGTGAGATATTTTATAAAACTGCCTTTCTTTGAGTTTGGAACTGTTTGGTACTGTTAACCAATTCATAGGGTTCTAGCCAACCATCCTCAGTTAATCCTATTTGCTCACATCTTTTGGGTGGACAATAATGTAGCTGCATTAGTTACAATATGCAACCTAAAATGTTGAGAGGCAGAGTTTATTAGATTAGTACAATGCCATTCAAATACAGATGTGCTGCTTTCAGATGCAAGGCTGTGGTTCCATGTTACGCTGCACTCACTGTTCCTTACTTAGGTTCAAGCTCACGTTGCTGCTAGTTTGGGGATTTCTGTACCATGCCAGAGTATTAGTGATCTTAGTGCCAGATTAAAACTAGAACTGTGATCTTCTAGGCATCCTTCTGTCTACACGCACAGCTATACTATATACACATCAGCTAGCTGTGAAAAATGTGATTAGAAAATAACTTCCTTAAATTCATTTCCATTTTTAGTTGCCCAGTAAACATGGACAGTTGGAAACTAAAATCCATGAAATTCTGCATTTTAATCACTGTAGTTGGAGAGCAAATATGGAATACTTTATCCTGAAATGTAGTATTTAAATTGATCCTTGTACATACATTTTTGTTATAATAGGATATGGGGTGCATTATTAAATAGAATTCGAGATAAATGGGGAATTTAAAGTGATAGTATTTCTATTTTTGAGGGAAGAAATTATTGCGTAATATTCTTATTGGTTAGACTTCCAAAATAATATGCCTTTGACAAGGAAATAGTTGAGTTTTTTGTCCCTACTTCTGAAAGAGCACCAGTAATTTAATTTCCGTGTACTTAAATGTATGTTAGTTACTTGCAAATTGTTATTTCTTTTATTTTTGTGTAACTGATTTCATAGCAACCATTTTCTCTACAGTAGAAAGCATTGTTTGATTAGAATCTTAGGTTAAAAGACAGTACAGTAGAAAAATTTTGACGATTTTTGTTATGAAACGATTTATTTCCAGTACATGTTGTTAATTGTGTTCTATGAGGAATGCAAGTGACATGTTTAAACATTGTACTTTCTAAATTACATTGTAGCATATGCATGAATAATTATCATCTCTAGTGCCTCACACTAAGAGGTTTTTAAAATATTTTTCATCTTTATGAAGGTGTATGGGCAAGTCTTCGTTCAAGCAACCGATTTATCAACGCTCAGACTCCATTCATTGATGTTGGTGCAAGACTTGCAGGCAAAGACAATGCCACTTCCTACAGTAGCAGCACTTTTTTGCAAAGTCAGCTTTTGAGACGTCAAGCAGCCCTCTATATATTTGGAGAAAAATCTCAGTTACGGGTAATGTCATTTTTATTTTTATGTCAATATAGTTTTTATTTGGCTTGAGTTTAATAGCCCTAATGTTTTTTAAAAACAAAAATAATATTCCAGATAAGTCAAGTGGATAGCTCTCCTAAAGGTGTAAATTCTGATAGGTATTTTAGGTAGTATTTGCTACACAGGCATGCTCTCCATTTTGTTCTGTTCTGCTGTGTTCTGTATTGCTATACATAGAATAACAGTTAATGCAGCATAATGTGGTTGGGGTTAGAAATCGCACTCTGTCGTTATATAATACAACAAAGTTAACATAAATAAAAGCTTACTGAATTGTTTTAAAGAACAGCTAGACACAAGCACAAACTCATGTAGCTGCTGAAACTAGAGCCCTGTTTGTCACCTCTGGTCAAGTACTGATATGTTACGTAGAGATGAGGGATACAAAAATGATTAGAGGATTGGATTAGCTTTTCTACAGCATGAGAATGTTTAAATTGGAAAAGACATGACTGGGAAGGAAATGAAATGTATTGTGTGGCAACAAAACATCTAGCAAAGCCTTTGTATTTTGAAGTTACCATGTCTTTGCTGTTTCAACAACATTGGCTTTGCAGGGAGAAAGAGCAGCAGAGTTCGGCTGTGCCAAGTGTAGCTGCTGGGATAAAGATCCTGGCAGCTGCCCCATGCAGAGGCTGTTCAGAGCTATTCCAAGAGTGTGCTGTATATGTATGGTCTTCCTGTCAGAGCCATGCTTAAATACACCTAAATGCTTATTACTCCTCTGATTTAGCTGACTCGTCATCTAATGTTCAGCTGAGTTGTCATCTCACAGTAATGTCTAGTTTGAAAAATATAAAAAAGGCTTATTTGAAGTTTTATTTTTTCTGGTGTGCTGAAATACATTATGAAGCAAATGGAATTTTATTAAACAAGAAAAGTAATTAGGGGTAGCATTTAGAATCATACGAAGTCAAATTGATGTGGATAACACTAACTCAGAAGTCTGTTCATCCTGATTTGATTACATGAAGAGGTCCATGATATCTACGGTTTTATACACTCTTTTGGGATAAATTTTAATATTTTAGACACGGTTGTTTAAGAAACATGTATCCTTTATTAAGTCTTCACTTCTCAGAAAATGTTTAGAGATCTTTTTAATCTCTGCAAAGACTGAAAAATCATTTCTTTTTGCTTTTCCAAATATGAGCATACATAAAACACAATGCATTTTGTGAAATACATAGTTTACAACAGCAGTTATTAGTAGTAAGTAAAAACTTCCTTTTTCAATTCTTTATGAATGAATTATTTCTGGAGATGAAAGAATCATGTTGTATTAGAATGATGAATCAAAATGCTAAAACTCTATGCAATCTGTTTCAATTTTAACTTCTCTTTTGTACTTTCAAGTGTTCTTTTATATCTTACTTTTACACGCAGTCATATATATATATATATATATAAAAGATATCAGTTCTTTTCATTTTTAATTTATCATTTATAACTGATTTTAAATTTATTTTCCTTTAGGTTTCTTCATTAGACATTGGTATCCAAAGTAGTCATTTTTATTAGTTATTAATATTTATTTTGACATTCAAATACTTTATAATATAATTAGAATAACAATAATTGACAGAAATTTCCTATTAAATCTATAAACAAAGTGTTCTGGTTCAATGCAATAAAGCATAGTAGTAAAAAGAACAAAACAGAAATCTCCAAAGTAAACATAATTAATAATTATTAGAATAAACTGTTCTTATGAATACTAAGAAAGCAGTTTATTTTCCTGCAAAATTTTCAGTTTTTTGAGTTGCAGTTTTCATTTGATTTTCTGGAGGGCATTCGTCCTGAGGTTTTCAATCAGGTCTACTCATATCAGTTTTTTATCTTATTTAAGGTATCTTTTATAACTATAAGCTCCAGGAGGCTCTGGCAAAGCAGGCAATTTCATAAAAAGGAGTGCAGGAAGAGTAACTCAAGAGATGGTTATGTAGACATAAATTGCTATAGTCAAATACTGACAGTTTTTTACATTTCTGTTCAATTTTTTAATGAATAATAAGTGAAGAGTTAGTGATGCATCTAAAGATGTATAGCAGGAGCAAAAGTCTTTACTTTGCTTCTTTGAAGGAACCCTTTAAAACCACTTGGTCAAAAAATTGAAATTGTTTAATATATCAACTGATGCAAACTAGATGGGGATAATACACTTGTGCTTAGTATAGAGTAAAGCATTTTTAATACCATATTTAATTACCATATGGAAATGCATTACTATGCAGAATATGAAAGGAGGTAACTATTAGATGTGCAAACAAGTGTTCAGCAAAACCAACATGAAATAGTCTGAAGTCCAGCAGGATGTACATAAGTTGAAAGTTGCATAGAAAGGGACACTTCAAGAATTCTTATATTTTATTGATTTATTTCCTTGCTGGTTTACAGGTCAAGGTTTCTTTCTTCTTCTTCCTTTTTTTTAGAATTTATGTATTTAATGTACAATCTTGCAGAAGGTAGGTCATCTCTGGGCATTACTAAGGAAAAGAGTGTTGTATTGGCAATACAGCAATCAGAATAATAATACTATGTAGCAATGAAATGATTGTTTTGAGCCTGCTCTCATTGATCTATATCTGGTCTACAAAATCAATTCAACTTTGATTTTATATAAGGAAAGCTTGTTGATTTTGATTGTTTAGTATTTCTCTAGCTTTTGTTAGCATCCTTATATCCAAGCATAACTTGGAATTGTTGGCTATATTTATTTATTGTTAATTTGCCTAAAAGTCCTAAAGGAAGCACAGAATCATCTAGGTTGGAAGAGACCTTAAAGATCACCGAGTCCAACCTCTGACCTAACACGAACAAGCCCTCCACTAAACCATATCACTAAGCTCTACATCTAAACGTCTTTTAAAGACCTCCAGGGATGGTGACTCCACCACTTCCCTGGGCAGCCTGTTCCAATGTCTAACAACCCTCTCAGTGAAGAAGTTCTTCCTAACATCTAACCTAAAACTCCCCTGGCGCAACTTTAGCCCGTTCCCCCTCGTCCTGTCACAGCACATGGGAGAATTGACCAACCTCCACCTCGCTACAGCCTCCTTTAAGGTATCTGTAGAGAGTGATAAGGTTGCCCCTGAGCCTTCTCTTCTCCAGGCTGAACAAGCCCAGCTCCCTCAACCACTCCTCATAGGACTTGTTCTCCAGGCCCCTCACCAGCTTCGTCGCCCTTCTCTGGACCCGCTCAAGCACCTCGATGTCCTTCTTGTAGCGAGGGGCCCAAAACTGAACACAGTACTCGAGGTGCGGCCTCACCAGAGCCGAGTACAGGGGGACGATCACCTCCCTAGCCCTGCTGGTCACACTGTTCCTGATACAAGCCAGGATGCTGTTGGCTTTCTTGGCCACCTGAGCACACTGCTGGCTCATATTCAGCCGACTATCCACCATCACTCCCAGGTCCTTCTCTGCCTGGCAGCTTTCTCATCACACATCTCCCAGCCTGTAGCTCTGCTTGGGGTTGTTGCACCCCAGGTGCAGGACCCGGCACTTGGCCTTGTTGAACTTCATGCAGTTGGCCTCAGCCCTTTGGTCCAGCCTACCCAGATCCTCCTGCAGAGCCTTCCTACCCTCGAGCAGATTGACACACTCACCTAACTCGGTGTCATCTGCAAACTTACTGAGGGTGCACTCGACCCCTTCATCCAGATCATCGATAAAGATATTAAAGAGGACTGGCCCCTGGGGGATGCCACTAGTGACCGACACATTCTCTTGTGCATAGATAGCGCAACAGATTTATTCAACTCAACTGTGTTACAGTGGTAGTCGTATAACTCTCATGTATACAGTTTTGTTATGAGTAGTATATGGGTACTTTTTTATGCTATGTTTTACAAGTGTTGTAAGGATTATCATTATACTGGGCAGATATTTCAAAATAATTTGAATTAATAATTGAAGTATTTAGTAATAAAGCAGACAAGACTATGATATTTGGTAAGATTTTCACTGAAAAATATGTTTACCTTTTAAATTATATCTGCTGTTTTCCTTCCCACACAGGGCTTCAAACTTGATTTTGCTTTGAATTGTGAATTTGTTCCTGTTGAATTCAGTGACATCCGACAGATGAAGGCAAGCTTTAAAAAGCTGATGAGAGCTTGTGTTCCCAGCACTATTCCTACAGATTCTGAGGCAACATTCCTAAAAGCACTTGGGGAGTCAGAGTGGTTCCCACAGGTAATTTATATGACAGGTACTTCTAATAATCTTTATGCAATACTGCTTACACAAAATAAATTTCAGGCTCTTATGACAGAGACCTATTGTATTCTAACCAGCTGTTGTTCCTCTTTGTTCTTTGTAATTATTTTGCATGCTATCAATTCTGTCCTTACATAGGCATTATTGTTTTAATACAATCATAACATTTACAGATGTGGGAAGCAGTTTTTATAGCATAATTTACTGGTTACATGGAACACGTATTGTTACATGGAACAAGTATGTAAGTAGAGATTACCATTTTTATTGCATATTATCAATTTACGGTCTTGGTATTAAATGTTTTTTTCTTATTTTATGTATTACAAAAATCAGAAAAAAAGTAGAGAAGAATAAATAAGCCTTTTGCTTTTAAGAGTGATATTCCACCCTTTATATGTGTTCCTACACTGAATTTCCACATGCACAAATATTTAGCAAATAAGCTAGCATCTGTTATCTGTTGTGGAATAAGGAGAAGTGTTTGCAGGAGAGAGGGGATTGTGTGCTTGTTCATCTATTAGTATCTGTTGTCTTTAAATCTGTTCCTTTACTTCCCTATCCCATATTTCCTTACATAAAGATTAACTAAATGAAGGAAAGACTGTAAGTAACTTTACAAGATTCAGATTAAGAAGAGAAAGTTAGCTCTTTGTAAATTTAAAAAAAATTTAATTACAGAGAGTGTTTTTTAACACTTGTATATTTTATTTGGAATATTCTGTTGCATAAATTCTCCTCGATGTAAATAATCATAGAAAACAGAATAGGCTCTTACAATGATTTCTCAAGGAGAAAATATATATGAGTAACATAGTCATTTCAGAAATCGTGCATCGGAAAGCATGCTGGCTGGAATGTGCTACAATGCAAGGAATTGCTTAAGTTTTCTCTTTTAGGTGTGATGATTTCTTACAGAATACAGGAGCTGGTCACTGATATATCTGATAACCACTTTGTTCAGAGAGGGAGAAATCAGGAGACATTAAAGATTTGATGCCCCCACCACATGAACAATTTCAATCACGGAACAGTTGAGCAAGTTAATAGATGTAGATAAGGGAAATGAATGTGATTTTGATGAAATAAACATGTTCCTATAGCAGCACAGAGATCGAGAGGTTATCATATTGTGTTACTCTCAGGAATGTTTGAGAGGAAAAGTAACAGTATCACGCTTTGCTCAGGACTAGATCATAATGTCATATACTACCTCTGATTCATTACCAAGACACTTCCATGGTGCAAATCATGTGGTAAATGACTTATGTGATAAATTTGATTTACGGACTGATTTGTCACATTTTCTGCTAATCCTGTGAAAGGACATAGATCTGTCATCTTGGAAATTTGTTTTTTTTTGTATTAAACTTTCCACTCCTACATAACAGTAGTTGTACAATATTGGTTTTAACACTGTATAGATTAAATAGTTCTTTATAAGGTTTTGAATGCAGAAGAAATTCAAAGTATGTTCTGAGCACTAACAATACAAATAGTATTTTGCATTTCTTCATATTGAATCTGTATAACCAGATTGCATATCAGTTTCTTTCATTAAGGAGAGCAAAAAACAGTCTTTCGTCTATTCTGCCTATGAAAGCATAGAACAATAAATTAACTGTTTGATTTTAAAAATGAGACGCTTTTCAACCTTTTCCTATTGAAAATAGCAGGAAAATTAGTTACTTTTATTTTGTAAGTAAAGACTGTGTGAATGTTCAGAGCAGTTAAGTGTTTTCTGTCATAGTTTTCATGGTAATATTCATAAGATGGTTTTTTCTTCTTTTTTTATGAGGCAAAAATCAGCCTTAAGCAAGGACAAATTTTCTAGGGTTGAACTGTTTGATTTATCTTTTTTCTCTTATTTTCTCCAGGTTAATTTTGCTTTCCCTGAGTCTGTTTCCTGTGCTTTCTGAACTTTCTGAATTTACTTTTTTCCCATACATAGATGGTCTTAGATGTCTCTTGCCATCCTTTGCTTATTTCTTTTCCTATATTGCTTTCTTCCTTTCTTCAGGCTTTCATATTTCTGTTACTATGGGTAGTTTGTATTTAGTGCTCTGCAAAGAGCAATTTCATTCAGTGGTTAATAAAAAATTTGCTTACATATAGTCTGTTACATTATTTACCAAGAATGTCATGTCAGTATAACAGAAATGGTAGAAGCACCACAGTTTTTCATTTTAACAGTAAAGAGAACTCTCTTCATAAGGTAGAAATGCTCAAAGTCACCTAAGTTCTTTAACTTGCTTATAAGCGATCGTGTTTGAATAAATCTCATTCAAGTCAATAAACTTTGTCCCAAAGAAATGTATTGACCCTCAGAAATGTTTAGTATCACTGCAAAACAAATTTTAGAATGCAAATAATTAGCGTGTCCCCTTAGTGAGTCTGCCCAAAAGAAAAAAAACAAAAAAAAAAACAAAAAAAAAACACTGTTTAATCTATCTAAACTATTTCAGATAGTAGATTTTTTTTAAATATTCAGTTCATTAGTTGTCTAATTCCATAAAATTGAACATTAAAACTATTATCTTGTAAATATGGATTCTCTCATCAAAGTACTTAGTGACTTCATGCAACCTTAACTTTTCACAGGAAAAGATTTAGTGTTAAGCCCAGAGTGGAATTTCTCTACAATAAATCTGTCAGCTGTGTCATTCTCATTCCACTTTTTATGACAACTGTTTTATTACAGTGCTTATTGGTTTTAATAGTTTAAGTTCTTATCTTCAAATATTTGCTTAGTTTTGTTGTAGTTCAAATGAAAATCCTCTGAGATTGTTAAGTTTTTTAGTTTTTGAATCTGTTACATCAGTTAATTTCTCTGTGATATATGTAGATTTTGTAATACGTTTTTAATGTTAAATACAAACGTATTCTATTTATTGAAAATATCTAAATATTTCTCTTGAGTGTCTTACTGATTTGCAATACTCTATAGCTTCACAGGATAATGCAATTGAGTGTGATCATCTCAGAGCTCCTGGAAAATGGTTCTTCTGTTATGGTTTGTTTGGAAGACGGCTGGGATATTACTGCACAAGTAAGCTGCTATTAAAACCTTGAAATAACTAAATAATAAGAAAAACACCAGGCCATACTTTTTTACATATGTGATTGATAATTTGATACAACCTTTAAAAAAAAAAAGTGTTGTGGCAGCAGGGACTAGCATACATGTAATATATGCTTATGTTCCTTTGCAATTTACATTGTGTTCCTTTGCAATTTACTCCATGAAAGCATTCATTAAAATTAACTTTTACAAAAAGTCCTGGGGGACTTGGAATTCTAAGGCTTATCTACAAGATCTGCATTCCCATACTTGACCATATGGAAGAATAAAAGATGAAAGTTGTCAGAACAGATGATTTATCTTTTTAAATACAGTATGCTTTAACATAGAAGGGAAGGGTAGGAATTCCTTTTTTTGCCATTCACTTGCCATAAATGAAGTTAGGAGAGTACACAGAGAGAAAACTAACTTTGTGCCAAAGTGACCGTAACACACCTGCTGCAAGGACAGATTACCAGAACAGGTAACATTGTGAAACAAACTATAAATTATGTAAATGATGACCCACTGCCTCATTTAATGGATACATAGTATCTATACATAGTTGCCTCATAATCCAGAAATATTGTAATGAATAAAAACATGTACAGCCAGCATCCTTATTTCAGGTTAAAAAAAAAAAAAAAAAAGAGAGAGAATGTTAACATAATTCTTGCAATTGCTGTCAAACAGTGAAGAATAGAGGACAATTACATTGGTGGAGGTGGGAGAAGTCTGTGCTGCATTTTAAAGTCTCTCGGGATGCTGTTTACAAGAACAGGCTGAAGTTGGCTGGTGAGCACCCTAGCATGGCAACAGTGCAGAAGCTCGAGTCACACTCATGACCAATTATTTAATGCTTTCTTTGTTGGGGCGTAGGCAGTGCTATTTTGTAAATAATATCTTACTAATTTAGTCACAGTTTAATTAAGGCTCTTCCATGTGAGATGCTATTTGTATGATTTTATAAAAATATGTGACCTATCTGGTAAGATACTTGTAACGGAATTTATTTGAAGGCTTTGGTTTCCTTGAACTACAAACAGATTATGGAATATTTATTTTCATTGTATAAGGTGTGTTCTCCTTTTAACTTCTGTCATTCTTATCCTGTTTTGTGATCTAGGTAGTATCTCTAGTGCAGTTACTCAGTGATCCCTTCTACAGGACACTTGAAGGCTTCCAAATGCTGGTGGAAAAAGAATGGCTCTCTTTTGGTCATAAATTCAGTCAACGAAGTAATCTGACTCTCAATTGTCAGGGTAGCGGATTTGCTCCTGTTTTCTTACAGTTCTTAGACTGTGTGCATCAGGTAAGTCCATCCGTATCTAGGCATAGATACCACTATTTCATAAGCAATAGATAACTCATTGAGAGAAGACTAGTAGCCTTCTTCCCTGGGTTTTATTAAAGAGAATGGGCTTCACATTAAGAAGAGCTGGAAAACTAACATGGTTGCCTGGAAGAAACTGACCATACAAAACAGACCGTCTATTAGGGATGGTTGGCATTATGGATCTTTTAAGATGCATAATGCAGAGGTTTCAAACTGATGTTTTTTATGGGTAAGACTGGCTTTTGGCAGTCTGGAATGCCTTAAAGCAGCAGAAGAAATTGACAGGTTGTTAATACAGTGAGTAGACAGTTTTTAATTTCCTGTGTTTGACTGTGTCTTGTACTCTGTCAGTTCTGGAAAAAAACAAGCTACATACCACCTCTGTAGTGGTCTGTGATGTTTTCAAACTCTAAAGGAGAGGTTTGTTCACTGAAATTCTATTTTTTCTATTCAATGCATTCCAATAGTCTACTATGCTGCTATTACTTCTAGCCAAGTAGAGCTATGTTGCTAGTAACAGCAAAATTTTTTTGGGAGGACTTTTATACACTCTTTCTCCTTGCTTACGGTCTGGTGAGTAGTCTCTCCTTACTGACTTACTGAGGATAATTCTACCTTTTTTCATATTTTATGTTAGTCTTTAATTTTTATAACATACCTGTTCTAATAATCAACTGCATCCAAAAATTGTGTTTTGATCTTTTGCTCACTGCCCTTCAGCTCCATTCTCCATACTTATTTGTAGACTTTTTCTTCAGGCTATAGAGGCTGAACTACACATATAGCCAGAAGAGGGGTTCCTATTTCCTTTTTAACCCTCAGCATATAAAGAGGGTCATGATTTCTCTAGGTAAGGTTTTTTCATTGATTTTGCTTGTCTTTTTTTTCATTATTTTTTATTCATAATTAAATGCACAGAGGTAGCTATGCCAAGTCTGCTGTTACAGATAATTACTATAGGCATATTCCCAGAATGGATGAGCTTCTGAGCAATCTGTCATTGGTCCCCGGCCTAATACCTTCCTTCTAAAAGAGGGATTCTTCTGGGGCAACCAACAAGAACAACCTGTCTGAGAATAGGAAGACCACTGGAAGTATCTCAAGAGCCTGACACACATTTTGCTCTCAAACAGAGTTATTAAGGACAAACTTCCAAAATGGTTATTATTATATAAATATTATCAGGGCACTTTTTCCATCACTAGCTGATTTGTCTGGGATCACTCCAACAGCAGTATGGCAGTCCATAATTCTTCATTTCAATTTTTCAGATCATGGTCTTGTATAGAAACAAAGTCAAGGCACAATGATTAGGTTTTTGGAAGTATTTTGAATTCAAGACAATGATCTTTTTCCAGGAAGTTGGTTGCAGACCTGATCATCAAGTGAGCATTATTAGTCAGAAACTCTACTATCAGGAGCATGTTAACAGATGTGTTACTAACCTGCACTTAAAGTATGGTTGACTGTCTTACAGAAGACTGTAAAAGCACTCACCTGCTTTCTTGGAACAGACATTCATGGTGAATTCTTGCAAGGAGTAAACCATGCAAGAGGTTCGGCAAGTAGACTTACTCTGTTGCCTGGAGCAACGTCCACAGACTAGATAACATGCTAAACCAATGAAAAATAATCTTTAGATATCTGGAAGAATGGTAATGAATGAGTTTATAAGAAAATGAGTGAAGACTTAACCGAAGAACACGATGCATATTGTATCTTTCCCAATGTTAAACACCATTGCCCATCATTATTTCTGTCCTGCAAGTGAATAGATCATATCCTTGTAATTTGGTTCTGTTCCTACAACATTAGAAAACCTTGCAAGTATTTGTCACATCTCCTGTCTTATCAATCCATTTCCCAATGGCTGTGATCCTCAAGTTAATTTTTATTCAAAATGGGGAGATTTTCCTGAGGAGAATCAATACTACATTTTTCATTTGAACAAGTTAATCTAATCTCAGTTGTCACTCAAATTATTCTTTATAGTAAATTAAGGTTATTTCTCCTTTTCTGAAGCAGAAAGAAAAATAATCTTAGTTGCTGTGGCTACAAGAAGACAAATATCTGCATCTTCAAATAGTGAGACTCATCTGTTGGGTGGTTTATTCAGTTCTTTATAAATCATTTGTCTGGTGCATTTTCTCTCTGTTATCAGATGTCTTCTTGCTTTAATGAACTGGCTGGGTAACATTGTCTGTTAGTAAAATGGAGTAAATCAGCATTTGATTTGAAGCAGTAGTGTAATTTTGGAGTGAATCCCTTAAGCATCTCCCCTTACTATTTGTTAATGCTTTTTGGTACATGTCAACAATGTTCTTCTTGAAAGAATTTACCCAGAACTTCTGCTTCAGGTGTGTGTCAAATGCTCACCAGCTCTTAAAAGGATCTGAACCAACAATTTATCACTTCTCTTAAAACCATATGGTAATCAATTCAACTGGACCAGGCCAAAGTAAAGCAAATACATAGTGTAGCTGCAGGAACCTCATTAGCAGCTGCTTTGGTGTTTTTATCTGCTTCTTCTGCTCTGAACTATGTGCTGATGTAGACATAGCCTACATCATTTTAAACATCCTGTTTCTGACTATGGAGACACCTTGCTCCAGTCTTGCTGTAATAAATCTTAGAAAATTGTCTTAAAGTAAAACAAGGAAACTATCCATGCATACCTGTAGAGTAGATTTTTCCTCAAGTCCAGAGGTCACACAAACTTTGGAAACAAATGAGTTATCCAGAACAAAGATGAAAATCGGCATTCGATATTTTTTTTATTGCCCTGAAATAGGTTGTCCTCTGTCTTCTTTTTGGCAAAATTCTTGTATTTTCTTTGAGTTATGTCTAACACAATCTGAAGTTTTAAGAACAAAGAAAAATGGACTATAATTTTCCTGACTTCAGGAAAATTTCCTGACTCTGCTGTTATAAATTCACAGGTATGAGTCTGCCTCAAGGTGCACTATCTCTAATCTTTACACTTTCTAGGGAGACAGGGAGGTGGAGGAGCAATTTCAAATTTTTTATTGTGCTCTAAGTGTTTTTTTTCCTAAGACTAATCTTGAAATTAAAGTATATATGATGTTACTTTTTATATCATCCAGGATTGTTTTCAATTTGATGTGGTTCTCCTACATGATAGAAGAACATCCTTTTAACAATTCATCTCAGAGAGCAGCTTTGATAGTATTTGAATCTTCTCTATCTTTAGAAATAGAAAGTATACAAATAGAAAGTATACATTTCAATAGAAAGTACTTGTCCTTAGAAATTATAAAAGTATAAAGTCAATAGAAAGTATACATTTCATTAGTGGGTACATCTTATATAAAGATCTGTCTCTCCTTTTCCTTTTCCTTTCCCTTTTCCTTTCCCTTTCCCTTTCCCTTTCCCTTTCCCTTTCCCTTTCCCTTTCCCTTTCCCTTTCCCTTTCCCTTTCCCTTTCCCTTTCCCTTTCCCTTTCCCTTTCCCTTTCCCTTTCCCTTTTCCTTGTGAGTGTTTTTTTTTATAAAGCTGTGTCCACATACCCGGGCTGCAGCTATGTCAGGAGAAAGGTCACCTCTTACAGGCTATCTGGAGCTATTTATCACCTCCTCTCTGGTGGACATGTTGTTCTTCCGGTCTGCTAGCTAAGGGGTTCATGTGAACCTGCCTGCCAAAATGGCAGGAGAAAATAGGTAGAAAAGACCTACTGTGAAAATCTTATTTTGATGGGTACAGGTCCAGAAGTGGTTTGTCCTGACAGTCAATCTGGCAGAGGCCCTAACTTCTTAGCCAGAGTGATAGGGCTATCTAGGGATTGTAATCAAATTGTAAACAGTGTATCTTCATCTGAAAAAGTACCTGCGAACACAGCTTGACACATATAACCAGTGTATTATAGATTATAAAGATTTGTCTGTTATGAGAAAAAGGCATGAAGCTAAATTTCTAACACTTAAAGCTACAAGTCTATTTAGAATGCAACTCTGAACAGATTTTCTAGAAATAGACATGAACCTAGTTCCTGATGGCACATATTGACTTATCAAGTTCTAACAGTATTGTTGCAAACTTAAGGGAGATTGCTTGCGAAGTTAAATTAATGGTTGAAGTTTCACCGGAATTTACTAGGAAAAGTAAATGTATTTAACATGTGTACTTGAACATTTCTGTTAAGCTTGAATGGTTTCTGTACAACTTATTAGATGACTACAGAACCCAATGAGACTGCAGCTTCACCCCAATATCTAATATATTATGTTCAGGGTTTTTTTAATTGACTGGTCACTGGAAGTAAATATTTGGTCCTTTCAAAAAAAGATTTAACTATTATAGTTTTGACATACAAGGTAATAAGAAAATCACTGTAGAGCCAGTATGGATTAAATGTCATTGGTTAAACTAAAGATACAGAGAAAACAAATGAAGCAGTGGTTCCTAAATTAGAACTACATCATCTTCTAAGAAGTCATTGTTTATGCCAATATCTCCAGGTGTCAGCTGAATTATTAATGCAAAATCATTCTTTCACAATAGCAGCATCTGGCAGATACTCTCACTGCTTCTAAGAAGACTGAGTTTATGAAAGTGATGTCAGCGCAGGAAGCTTTTCTTATTTTTCTTCTGTATCTATTCAGTAATTTATTTAATTAAAACAATGCTTTTCTAGAATTGACTTTTTTTTAAGGCTAGTAGGGAGCTGTGTTATAACACCTTGAGTAAAAGGAGGTGAGTGTGCTATTGTTAGTGATTACTAGCACAGAGCATTTTGGACTACTGTATTTCTTATGTAAATTAAGTAAATATTGATATATAATGGAATGACAAAAACGAAAGGTACTGGAAAACTAAGAACAGCTGAAAGAAGTGTAAAATTACTAAAACCATTTAGGAGAGATTTAAATTAATTAGGAACATTTTGATTTGAAAAAGGAGTTCTGAGAAACTGAGTTTACTTAATCATAGTATTAAGAACACCTATAGGTTTACTCAGGTTTTAAATGTTCATATATTATGGAGATTAGGAATTCTAGTAAGTGGTTATAATTTTTAAAGATACTAGGTCCCTGTAGCCTTATTTAGGTGGTATGTGTTGAAATTGTAAAATATAAAAACTGCTTCTAACTTACATACAATTTTTGAGTAAAACTCTTGAAGTCAGTGAATTAATTCAAATGGGACCAAAGAGTTTCCAGAAGGAAACCAATTATATTTAACCTCAACCTAAGTGGTTACATTGCTTACAGTAATGAATAATCTCTCTTGCACTTTTATTTTTAATTGCTTAAAATAATCCAAATATTTTTTCCAATGTTACATTTAGAATTTATCACCTGTGATACTGGAATTGTATTTTGTCAGGAAATGTTTCTCATGATAGCTCATCCATGTTTTGGATTTTGCACACAGTGCACTCATCTAAGCAAATCATCAATAACTAGTCACTTTCCTCAGCTGTGGTATATTTCCCATCTCCAGTTGTATTGAAATGAGCCGCAACCACTATAATGTACATGTAGTTATTGTTACTGTCTGTATTTTTCTACCTTCATCAAATAAATGTTTTAAGTGATAGTTGTTCTTACTTCTAAAAGGCAAATTTTATTATTATAACTTCTATTTACTTGCAGTTCCAGAAATCTCAGAAATGCATTATAGGATTTTATTACCTACTTATTCTTCCAACTCTTCAAATTTATTATACTAATTACTAGACCAACAGTAGAAATTAGGACTCTTTGTAAGTCATCAAATAACAGAGTGTTCCAATTTATCAAAAAGCCTTTCTTTCTAACAATGTATTAAAATAAAACTTCCTAACACAAGGTGGAAATATATAGTAAGTTATTTGTATTTGCATGTATGTGTCTGAACACACAAACACACATAAAGCACTTTTGGGGATCTCAGCTCAAAAGTACATATTATCATTTTTGAACAAAATTTTTGTATCCCAATTATATCTTAATTTACAATATGACAGAAAATATACTTATTTTTAATAAGGGTAACTAAAAAGTTACTTTGTCTATGAAGTTAATCTTGAATCTATTATAGAAAAAGTTTTGCTTAGCATTACTCTTACAAAGCAGTGAAGAAATATAGTCATATGTATCTGGGAAAAAGTGGGGAATAAAGTAAGAGTGGGTATATTGAACCCACTTACCATATCTTAGTATTTTAAATGCCTAGCCATGAGCTAATATTGACATATTACAAGAAATACTCTGACCAAACTGCTGTGTATGTATTTATAGGGTTTTTCAAGGAATTTTCCTGTCACTATTGTAAATTTGATAGTTAATCTTTCCTATTAGATGCGTTTTTTGTTTCTTTATTTATTGTTGCTTTTTCAACTAGTAGATGTGAAAATTTAAACATCAATGAGTTTCAGATAATCTGATTCTTGTTTCCTTAATACTAAATAAACAAATTTCTCTCTTTAGGAATTTATAAGTAGAGATTAGAGAAAAAAAAGGTGGAATGGGAAAATAGGAGTGGTGTGAATACAAAAGACAAAACGTAGGAAGATTGTAAAAATAAAGTTATTTTACAAGTTTGATATGAAGCTAGGTAAATCACTCTGAGACATATTTCAAATGTTGAATTCCATGAGCAATTTCTTCCTGATTGTGAAAATTTATTTCCATTGTAACTGGGGAGTGTTTGGTTCATTACCATGCTTAATTATGAAATTGAAAATCACAGTCAAAATATTTACTAGAGAGTAAATTTTAAATCTACAATTAAAACATGAAACTTGTGAGCAATATCTCATCAAGATAAAATTTTGTCTTAAAGTTTATATGGAGAGCAATAATGTATTTCATTAAAAATTAATGTAAACAAATTTGGCCATGAATATTAAACTAAATGCCTGAAAGCATATGCCAGGCTCTTTCTGATGATGTTCAAGAGGAAGCAGTTGTGAGGAGCCAACTGTCCCACATTGCTGTACTCTAATTTTTGTCATCTTAAACATCTGATCCTGACTCCTGTTGGAGACGTTCACTGAATTAGATCCCAAGCCTAACTGAAGATAACAAATTAAGATGTTATATTGTTTTTACTATTTTAAATATATGCATGTGAATAATGGCAAAGCACCTCCTCAGTATGTTTTTTGTTCCTTCATACTTCAATATTTTGCTGCATAGTTTGAAGACAAGAAAATATGTATCGACTAGTTATTACATCAGAAATGAGCCATTCTAGCAATGACAGATAGAATATCATTTGTCAGCATTGCTTCTATACGTTTGCTAGTTTGGATCCTCAGCAATACCTGGAAGTCCACTGCAAAATGTGCCAATTAAAGCTGGATTCCAGCTATGGAAATGCTACAAGTAGGAATACCATCTTTGCCTATAAATTTGCATGATGTCTCATGAGTTGACATAAAAGACTTTTATCCAGTTTGATTACTTTGAAGAATCCTGGGTTTTATACAGAGTAAAATAACACTTAAAAAAATATACTCTATCTGCTCTGAATTTTTTTTTGCATCATAGACATGAATTTAAATGACTTCAAAATATCTTTAGACAAAATGTAGAAGGGTTTGTGTGTACAGAGAAGATAGTCTCCTGTGAATGCATTTTTTATTATATTGTATCTATTTACATAATAATAATACATATAATATTATTTATCTATATATACATCATTATATACATCATACGTATATCTGTATATATATACCTAATAGTATATATACATTTAATATTATGTATCTTTTTATATAATGCCTCAAAATCATCTTTTTTCCCTTTCATTTATTTCTAGATTCATAGTCAGTACCCAACAGAGTTTGAGTTCAATCAGTATTATCTGAAGTTTCTCGCTTTTCATCACATATCAAATCGATTTAAAACATTTCTTCTGGATTCGGACTATGAAAGACTAGAGCATGGTAGGTGTGATGTTTGTTTATTGCATATTGTATCTGTTATCGTTGTTTTTCTCTTCCATATTTGGTCTACAAAAATTTGCCTAGTTTGAGATGGTTCAGTAGTTGCATGGTGATGATCTAATGAATTTCAGTTCAGTAATATGAAGCGAAATATAGGTGATTAATGTAGAGTTTTCTGAAAGAATGAATCCTGAGACATGCCCCTGATTGGACTAAGAGAAGGTAAAAGAAAGTAGTGCCATGCCTCAATTTATGTTTGTTTTTTTTTGTGTGGTTTTTTTTTGTTTGTTTTTAGCAATTTATCCACTTGGTTCAGTTACCCCTATTAAAATTTCTTGTTTTAATGGAAACAAAGTCCTTGACAATCCTTCAGAGAGTGCATGACATTTGAGGAGAAGTAAACCTTTCCATCTGCTGTCTCTCACTCCTTTCTCTTGCGCTCTCTTCGGTGTTTCTATTCTTTTATTTTTTATTTTTTATTTTTTATTTTTTATTTTTTTACTCCTTGCACATATCATATCCAAGCTCACTGGTTCCAACCAAGGCCTTATCTGCCCTCACAGCCCTCTTATTAAGTCTTTACAACCACAGTGGAGGCTGTTCATGGAGCTTGTTCACTAAGCACAATGCGTAAGTGCTCTGAATTACACTGCTTTGTGGGGTGTTTCTCATGGCATATGGTCAATTTTAATCCTTTTCTTAAAATCTATAGTAACCGTGAAACAGATTAAACTTGAGCAGCCATTTTATTTCAACAAGAAAAATTTATTTCCGTTATTTACCTTGGTTTGAACAAAACATTGGAGTTGATTAACTCCTGTCTTTCCTTCCAACTTGTATTTTTACATGGTTCTACAGTGTGTTAATTTGTTTTTTTTTTTTTAAATCGTGATTGTTTATATACAGTAGTTATACTTTAAAATACCACCTGATGCACCTGTTTCCAGTAGTCTGGCGTAATTGTACGTCCTTCCAAAGTCATTTCAGATAGCACAAATCTATGGCTAACTATTTACACTAGCCTGATCTGTTTTGCCTGAAATGAGTTGGCAAATAACTCCATGTGCAGCCGGCCCAGCAGGTGGGAAGGGCTGATAACATCTCACTGAATGGGGCAGAATCAGTTAGCAGGGCTGTGGTAATCTGTTGAAGCAGCATAGCTGGATGCAGAAAGAGATGTTCATAAATGCACTCAAGTATTTCAGTAAATTTCAGAAGAGTATAATATAATTCTATTGAATGTTTTTCATACAAAAGTGGCATTTTGCCAATTTGTGGTAGAGTGGCAGTTACAAAGCACAGCAGTTGTTTCATCAAATACAATCCCTTATAGCAATGGCATCTGATGGTAGATTTTACTACACATTTAGTTAGTGACATTTCATTTGGCTATGCTTCGGTGTTTGTTACATCTTATCACAAGCTATCTTTTTATTGCTATTATTTTCTCTAGGGACACTGTTTGAAGATAAAGGAGATAAACATGCCAAAAAAGGAATTTGTATTTGGGAATGTATTGAAAAAATGCACAAAAGGAGCCCTGTTTTTTTCAATTACCTCTTTGCTCCTACTGAAATAGAGGTACGTTTTTTTAAAAAGAAAAAACAGGTAATTTGTTATTTTGAGTGATACCCTATGTTTTGATACCTTATTTTTTCTCAGCTGAATTAAGCATTTGGCAGACAAAGTTGACCCTCATTGATTGATTGCTCTAATGTCTCACAGGCTTAAATTCTCAGTCATTCCAGTTATGGAAATTTCATGTAAAGGGCCAATTCTGTAACATGTTTATGTATACCACTGAGGAAAACAAGGTTACTTGTTTGATTTCATTCAGTTATATGACTAATTATCAAAATGATCTTAAAATTTGTGCAGGTATTAAAAAAAAATACACTGTTATGGGAAAATGAGTTTACAGTATGTTCCAGTCACAGTGAGATACATTTCATAATGATTTGATTGAATATTATCTATATCACTGTCTAATATGGTAATACGTACGCTCACTAGATTTGACTGCATCTTAAATAATTAGATAAAATTGGCAATACACTCACCATCACAGAGTTCTGCAATAGTCAGGGAAGAAGCAGTCAAGACATCTCAGGAACTGCATGAAAAGGGTGCTGCTCACACTGTAGGTCTGGTGACACGGCTGGTTTAAGATGATCCAGCCTTCCCCTGCCCTGCAGATGTTCATTGACGTGCTGCTATCTCCTACTTTGCTAGTAAGCTTCACCTTGATAAATCATTTGTTTTCATGTCTGTCCACTGCTGGTGTCCAGAAAACATAATGACAGAACAGTCTCCACTGTTTTAGAAGTCTTGTTGCCAACGATACTTTTGTTGATGATTCGTGGTCTTCTGTTTTTCTCAAGCTTTTTCACCACATTGTATGTAAGCATATGTAACACCTGGCACTCAAATCAATAATATAAACTGACCTCATTTAAAAATAAATAAAAATTATTTATTTTCTTTAAGATGTTCTTGGCAGTCAACAGTGAAGACCACCTCAACCCATGTACATATCACATACACACCTTTACTGACTAAAATAAGTAGTGGTACAAGAGAGAGGAGGGAGAGAGAGAACCATAATGTTATGCTGAATGGATAGGAAGTTCTTCACCTGTCTCTTTCAGAGAGACATCTACATGTATTTTCTGTGTTAGAATCATCACTGTGATGAAGTTGGAGGTTGATAGGCATCTTGCTCACTGTATGTTCTATTTTACTGTAAGCAATAGTCTGCTTAGTAAGCAGTTAAGATTTGCTTTCAGTATTTTGATAGTATTTTATTTCTCTTTTTTTGAACAAACTATTTTTCCTCATGTGAAACGGTGTCATAGTAGCAGAATAAGTGATTGTGACTGAACATCACTCTCCAGGTGTTGAAATTGCCCATTGAACTGAGGCATTAATTCCCATGAAGAAAGATATATCAAACTGAGAGCATTACCTTTTTTTATAAAAAGGAAAAAAAAAATAAAAAGTATGTCTTTAATACAAAGTCTTCTGTTTTTAACTACTTTGAAAGCTTTACAATCTCTGGCTGCTTTCCTCATATTATTGTGGTTATTCCAAGTGCTTGGCCACCTAAGTTATACAACCTTTCTCCTTTCTCTGATGGTCTTGTTTTTTTTGCTGAGGAAAGCTGAATGGTAACTGCTATTGAGTACCTTTTGTATCTTTAACAGGGGGGGCACAAAGACTGTAGGGGTAGCAAATGTGTATGCTGATTTGGAGTTCATAGTAAGCATTTGTTTTAGTGGAAGGATAAATAGGAGCAGTATATTTCTGAAGCTAGTATTACTTTTACTTCTTGATCTGAGCCGTATCCCAGGATCTTGCTGTGGAAATTATCAAACTACAATATTACTCACCCAATGCAAAATACTGCTAAATTTTGAATAATATAGAAAATGTAGGTATAGCATTTTTCAGTCTGCAACTCAAAGACTTGCTTTCTCTCATTATAATAAAACTTTATTTCAAATAGGCATTGAAACCAAATGTAAGTATGTCCAGCCTCAAAAAGTGGGATTACTATGTAGAAGAGATTTTGGCTACGGGTCCTTCTTATGACTGGACCATGGTGACTGCAAAATGCAGTGCTTTAGAGGAAGCTGAACAAACGGATGGTTCAGTGTCTCAAACTAAGAGGAAAATAGTATGGCCATGTTATGATGATGTTAAAAAACTACAACCTGATGCCATCAGCAGCCTTTTAAATGTAAGTACATATGTTACATAGAAAAATAAGTTATTTTATATTTAGGAAATTTATATTTACTTTTTATTTATGTTATTAACCTATTATTAAAAGGATCATGATAGCTGGTCAAAACAGGTATTTAGTAAAACTAACTTTTTTGGGGGGGGGAGGGGATTGATCTTGGGAAGTGATAGTTGGTCTAGGAATCTTTTTTTTTTCTGGGAAGACACTTCAGTAGCAATTTATAACTTTGGGAAAGACAGTAATGGATGCATTTTTTCACTGTTTTTCTGAAACAAAAAGGCAGGTAGCATAATAGACCTCTTGGTTGCCTTTTATAAGAAGTGTACAAACTGTTCTTTTAATTGGTGCAAATAATGAATCTCTTTCTTGTCTTGTTTCTATCAATGTAAAGTATGTGTATGGTAAAGATTCCTGAAGAGATCATTAAAACAGAGCCCAACAGCTGTTGATTTAGTTGAGAGCCAAATACACAAAGATAGCGCATAGCATCCTGGCCCAAATTTCTCAGTAAAGATTTCTGTTATTTCTATTAGTATATTTATTTTTACTAGGACCTAACTCATACTCTTAGATGCTTCAGAATATTTTGGCATATGAAATAGATGCTTGACTTGAGCTTTTTCTTATTTGGGCCCAGGTAGGCTGCTTAGGTTTTGTTCTTTCTTCATTAGAAAATGAAAAAGGATCACATTTAACATGGTAATTGTTGTAGTTATTTAGAATGATTGAGCACCTATATTTTCTTAAATTTTATTGTTTGATTGTAATTAACTAGTGGTCCTAATGTTTAGGTTATCATCTGGATTAATAGCTCAGAAAAAATGACAGTCTTGATTTCCTGGAGCTATTGTTTGTAACCACATGCATATTCAGATATATACACCATATACCTTTTTTTTTTTTTTTGGGGGGGGGGGGAGAACTTTTTTTTTTTTTTTAATTATTTGCAGACTTCACTTTATATTGGAGATAGTATTATGAAGCCTAATACAGCAGTTCTTGGAAGTGGGATATGCTTTGGGTCCATGAAATTCATGAAATTGAAGATGATTTTTAACAAAATCTTAAGGCAGGAAGCTTATGAATGGATTGGAATCTTTAAGGATAGACTTGCTTTTGCCAGAGAGGTAGCTCCATTCAGGAACACTCCTGGAATCTCTTTTGGTCAATTCCATTCAATCATAATTGATCAAAAAGACGAAAAATGACCAATTTAAAAAAATAAAATTCAGCTATGAAATTCCCCTGGACTCAAAAGAGGATAGCCAGAACTGCTCAGATCTTATAACTTCACAGCTGCAAACAGCCTAACAATCTCTCAGCAGGGGATCTCATATCAGGGATTCTTTCACCAAAAAAAATAAGAAAAAAAAAGAGAGAGCTTTTGTTTCAGGTAACTGGAGGCCAGAACTACATTAGGAATATAGTAACAGTGTTCTGCATTTCTTCCTGGGGTAAATGCCAAACTTATCCTATCCACAACTGTGAGAAACTGCCATATAACAGGGAAATTAGCCATATTATAGCCCAAAGATATGTGGGTCAGATTTTATAGAGTTTAAATGTTATTTGTGAATTAGATTATAGTAATAAAAGATAGCAATGGAGAGGAACATTTGGAAGACTAGGAAGGGGTTATATAAAGGTTATGAAAATACTCTCCTAAGTTTAAAAAGCAAAGTGAGCTTTCTTTTAAAACAAGTTGTTAATTTAGGGCTATTGCTGATGTAGGAGAAAGACCTCTCTTTAATCATAAATCCATTGAGAATGTGTTGGTATCCAAAAATGCTTGAGCTGAGACCATATTCAACAATGGCAAACTATTAGGGAAGGATGATTCTCACTTTGTTTGTAATGATAAGACCTAGTAGATTCATTCTAAAGACATTTTTTTAATTGAAGACAAGATAATACTCTTCAGGATGTAAATCTGGAACAAAGAAGTTAAGTGTTTCAATTCACAATATTCCATGGTGCTTTTCTGCAGGGAGCAAAAGGTGTAACATTTTAGCAGTAATGTTCTAACGTGTTTTGGCTACAGAACAATCCACCTTTAACCAGACGTGTGGTGGTTCAATAGTTTCCATAAATCTTCATTCTTATGAGTTTTAGGAAGTTAACTAATCTGAAAACTTCATTCACTTAATTCTAAATTAAGCCTTTTGAACATTGTAGATGATAAGGTGCATTTTAAAATACAAATTTTTGTGTAAAACTTCTCAATTCACTTCCCACTGTTCTTTGGCATGAGTAAGCTGTGATACAGTTTAAATGATCTAAACGGTCTGAGTAATGTTCAACAAAGGGAAGTGCAGAGTCCTGCACCTTGGGAGGAAAAATCCCATGCACCAGTATATGCCAGGGGGCCACCACCCAAAGAGTCATAGAGTCATAGAATGGTTTGGGTTGGAGGGGACCTTAAAGACCATCCAGTTTCAACCCCCCTGCCATGGGCAGAGATACATGTACCTTCCACTAGACCAAGTTGCACAAAGCCCCATCCAGCGTTGCCTTGAACACCTCCAGGGATGGGGTATCCACAGCTTCTCTTGGCAACCTGTTCTAAGGCCTCACCACCCTCTGTACAGAATTTCTTCCTTATATCTATCTAAACATACCTTCTTTTAGTTTAAAAGCTGATCGTCCCCAACTCTCTCAGCCTTTCTTCATAGGAGAGTTGCTCCAGCACTCTGATCGTCCTAGTGGCCCTTCTTCTGGACTTGATCTAGTAAGTCCAAGTCCTTCTTGTGTTGGGAGCCCCAGAACTGAACGCAGTACTCCACATGGTGTCTCAGAAGAGCAGAATATAGGGGGAGAATCACCTCCCTAGACCTCTTGGTCATTCTTCTTTTGATGGAAAAACAGCTTTGCAGAAAAGGCTCTGGGGGTCCACAGTGGATGTCTAATTGCATCAATCGTATGCTTTAATCAAGGGCAATGTGCCTTTGCCACAAAGACTAATGGTATCCTGGGGTGTGTTAGGCAAAGTGTTGCCAGTCAGTCACCAGGTGATTTTTCTTTTCTACTCAGTCCTAGTAAGGCCACACCTGAAGTACTGTGTCCACTTCTGGGCTTCTCAGTATAAGAGAGATAGGGACATACTGGAGAGAGTGCAATGAAGGGCTGGAAAGGCGCTGAAGGGACTGGAGCATCTCAGCTGGGAGGGAAAGCTGAGAGAGCTGGACTGTTCAGCCTGAAGAAGAGAAAGCCCAGGGGGTGGGCAATGATGGCTCTCATCAGTGTGTATAAATGCTGGTGGGGAGGGTGCAAAGAGGATGAAACCAGTGGTGCACAGTGCCAGGACAGAGCTGTTCCATCTGAACATCAGGGAGCGCTCCTTTACTGTGGGGGTGATGGAGCACCAGCACAGGTTGCTCGGAGAGGTGGTGGAGTCTCCCCCCTTAGACATATTCAAAAGCCATCTGGACAGGGTGCTGGACAGCTGGCTTGAGCTCAAGGACCAGATGACCTCCAGAGGTCCCTTCCCACCTCAAGTATTCTGTGATTCTGTGAAATTTTCTTTCAAGTAAATGCAGCTATTCATACTCCAATGCACTCATGTAAGAAAAAAATCTGATGTTTTCTGTAGAATTTAAAACTGAAGGAGCGAGAGTAAATCTTAGTGATTTATTGTCATGTAGTTTTTTTACAGAGAGTTTATTAAGGGAGAATTTATTCCTAACTTTTCAAGATATATATAGGAGATTGTTGAAAGTTTTTCATTTTAAATTCTGGAAGCATTACTCATTGTGGAGCCAAAAAAGAAGGAATGTGACCCAGTTGCTAAGTAACGAGTTTCAGTTATATCCAGACTCTGCAGAGAAAGACTTGTATTTAGAATTCAAGACTGGGGCAGAAAGAGAATTATCAAATTAAAACCTGATGATCTTTTAGCACTAAAGGGTTTGTCTCCTTTTAATGCAATTGGGGAAGCTGTTTATATAAAAAGTATGTGGTAAATATATTCAGTCCTATGTATCCCCTCAGGAAACATTTTACACTCAGCATTTTGAAAGAGGAACAAGTAATCTAGAGAAGCCTTTAGTCTGGCTTGTGTTCGCCATTCCTTGTTTTTGTATCTGTCAATGAAGATATTCCAAACAAAGCTGTTCTAGTTTTGGCAGGAAGAAAGTATATATTCAGTGTATATGCATCTTTTCAACTAGCTTCGGTATTTTAAACTTCTGGTTTGATTCTTGGTGTTCAGCCAGGTCTCTTATATTTGGCCTTACTTTCGAGTTCTCTAATTTACCTTCAGCAAGGAAGAATCTAAAAATATATTGTTGCTGTCAGACTCTCTCTTACAGGTTTTTTTTGTTTGCTTGTTTGTTTTGGTTTTGGTTTTGTTTTTTTTGGTGTTGTGCTCCAAATTTAGTTCAGCAGTTAATTTTCTGGGAAAAATGTTTTCTTACCTTAAAATTGTAGTCATTCTCTGAAAGTCTCAATCAGCAATGATTTCCTGTCATTGTTATATACCTATAGCAGTTGGAGAATATGATGAAAGCTACATTAATCATGTGGCATAGTGGAAATAAATAATTTCAGAGTCCTAGTGTCTCTTCTCTCACAATAAATGTCTAGGGCTTTAGTTTGCTTTTATATAGCATGGGAATTCTCTGCCCTGTGGCAATTCTTGTGCCATCATCAATTCTTTATTGGATTTGCAAAACTGAGTTTTTAATTTGATTTCATTAAGAATCGTATTTTCATAACAATATAGTTGTTGAAAGTCAAAATGTGAAAAGGAAGGATGGCAAGAATATGGACCAAATATCAAAGTAATGACAAATGCATTGATGAATGTTATATTTAATCTGGTTCGCAAGTAAACATAAACTAATGAAATTGTGTCTTTTTACTTAACTGTGCACACACTGTCTTATTAGCAGGAAATAACCCTAATGGAGGTTATCAACACAGGTCATATTCCCAAGTTCCACAACAAGAACATGTTGTTACAGTTTGGCATCCAAATTGAATAAATCTTTCTGTTTCATTTCCTTCTTTTATTATAACTTTGTATCACATTTTATAAACCAGTGTAAATGTTAATATTGGCAATGTGCAATGTTGGTGTCACAACGCAGAATTTGCTCTTTGTAAATATTTTTATAAAATATATCCTATCGTTATCTCTATCATGTTTCTATTATGGCAGTTGATGCTGACTATTGTGTGTTCAAGAGAACTGGAAAAGAATTGAAAGAATAATGTCTCCTTCAGCCTGTGACATTCAAGAAGAATGATATGGCTGATGCTATACTTGGTTGCCTCTGACTCCTGAGTCTGGCTGTTACCCGTTTATAGCTGGTTTGACAGAGGTTCTTGTCCTTTACTGGGCAACATGGCCTTGAAGTTCTCTGTGTAAAAATATTGATGAGAAAATTACTGTGTTAATGTAATTGTCAGGAAGTGAACAGGTAGAAATGTTTATCCTTAAGAAAACCCTTGGTTTTTGTTTCAGGAAATAGAAAGGTTGGAAAGTAAATTAAATCAGAACCCAGAAAGATGGCAGCTTTTGTGGGAAAGGGTCAAAATGAATCTAAAGGATGACACCAGACAAGACAATGTAAGTAGCAAAAGAGCTTGTCCAACAGAATAATAATTTCATTCCTGCTATATAGGTTACCTGGGACACTGACAAAATCACTGTATTTCTTGGAGTAAAATACTGCTTTTGAAAAATGAATATGCTATTCTAACCCAGGATACTGGCTCAGTATTTCCTTCTGCATGTAGAAGAACTATTTATGCTTGTGCCATTTATCTAATTGCTTCTCAACAGTATATTGAGGCATACAGACAAAATGAGCATGAGCATTTTACTAATATACAATTATATGATCTTATATTGTTAAAGATTCACTGTCTAATTCTTCAAGTGCAAAAAACTCAGTTCCTTAAATTAGCCAAAAGGAAATCACATAGGTTCGGGGATGAGTGAAGATATTTCCGTGTCTAAATGGAATTTTGGAATTGTTGAATCTAGTAAAGGCAGGAACTGTTCATGCTGTGTTTACAGTTCATGACTATTGTAAAATGAGTAGCTGACTGCACAGATACTTTCTAAGTTGAAGGCTGGCTCTTTGCTGTCTACATGTCTACATGGAAGTTTGTTAGATAATGATTTTGAGGAGCTTTCTCCATAAACTTGGCATAATGTGTTACCAGCTCAAAACTGTGCCTAGCTCTTCAGCTTCACAAACTTGTTCACGTTTGCCAGCCTCCATGAAGCAGTTAGTCATCAGAACTACTTCGTTTTTTGTCCTTTGCTCTCAAGAAAGCAATATGCTTTGTGTCTATCATAGTCATTCAGTTTGCCTTTATACCCTAGATAAATCCAAGATGAAAAAGTTTTATCCTAGCAAAGCAGGGGATTAAGACTTTTATTGAATAATTGGAAACAGAAAAGAAAATGCAAGTATAAATATACCTGACATCAGTCTCCTGTCCTGGTTGTTATTTAAGGATTCTCAGATAAATGCAATAGCTATGGGTCAGCCCCAAAGAACTCCATCTCTAGGATGTTGTTCTGAAGATTAAGGCCAAGTTCAGGCCACATCTTCCTCCAGGTTATTGAGGTTCTACTAAAGTGATTTGTATCTGTAAGTAGCTCTTGGAAACTGCATTTTTTTTTCTTTCTTACTAGTGAATTTAAGAGAAATTATTGTATTCAAATGTCTGACTAGTTCTAGATGCTTTTGAGAAAGCAAGGGAGATACTGTTCAAGCTTATGTCACTGACATAATATGAATATACAAGACTTTTCTGAAACATTGATTTATCACACAATGTGAATGCTTCTGCTTAAGAAATGCAGTGAATTGCCATCTCTCTGACTCTTGTTTTTGGAGACAGCACTGACTTGTGCTATGATGGTGTGGTTTTCTTATCTCATGATAACTCACAACTTAGACATTGTACCAAGTTTTATTTGTATAATATTGAGAAAATCTCAAAATACAAGACAGCTCAGTTTCTACAAAGGTCAGAGTTACCAAAAACTTTCACTGAGCAAGGTGGTATGCATCTCCCCCATCCACTTGTCACTTTAAAGGTTTGGCCTGTCACAGTGAACAATGATTTTGTGTTCTATATGTTGCTACATACATTTCACATTTAGAAAATAGTAAACTGTAGATCAAGCCATAAAATGCTGTTGCGGATCTGCTGAACATTTAATATAATAAAGATGGTTAAGCATTTTACCTCCTCAAAAAAAATCCAAGTTCTGTTGCTGTTCGAACACCTGCATGTCTGTTTTAGCAAATCCTTGACAAGTTTCTAAGTAACTTACCAAGGTGCTTGCGCTTATTGTCAAAGTACTAGTACAATTAAAGCCGAAAAATCACTGTCAGAATGTCCATGGATGTGTGCAAAGCTGAGGTCTGAAATAGCACAATTATGCCAGAATTAAAATTGATGAAATGCTCTCTTAAAGAGTGCACTTCAGCTAACGTTATATATCTCTCTGTCCTCTTAAGGCTTCTCTTGCACTGTGTAGTACGAATGTCTGCAGTGAATATACACACTAGGGTCTAATTAATCAGGGCTAACAACTAGAAAGGTGTGTAAAAATGAAATATTAATGAAACTTTAGTTCAAGGTGAGTTTAGTAATAGACTAGCTACAGTTCTGCTATTCAAGTTTTTTTAAGTGCAAATTATTAACTACATACATTACCAGAAAGAGTTGTGGGTTGTTATATTTATTAGAAATAATTTTATGGTTGTTTTTCTCTTGCAATGTTTCTAATGTTTTAGTTCAGCAAGCAGTCACATTTCCCAGTTGTAAACTTGTCTAGATCATTTAACCTTTTTTCTTTCATTTTATTCTTTCTTAGCTTCGGAGACATCCTTCTGGCTCCTCAGGGATGATGTCAGCTAATCTACATTCCTATCAGAAGAGGTCTTTGTTGGAAATACCTGACAATGGGCTGGCTGAGGAACAGAGTGCAAGCATCTCTCCCTCCAATGGAGTAGATAGAAGAGCAACTACACTATACAATCATTTCACATCAAAGAATGATGAAAATAGGTAAACTGAATAATCAGAGAATATTTATTAACCTTGTATTAGAATGGTACAGGTATCTGCCTTCAGGAAGAAAAATAAATAAATTTTCATATACAGATTTCTCAGTCTTCCTCTTTATATGCCAAGCAAAGCGTAGCTGCATATTTAACACATCCAAAATACTGAAACAGTTAGTGTTTACTAGCGTATCACAGTTACCAGTACCTAAACTGGTCTATAGTTTAAAACTGTTGTTTCACTACAGTAAAAGGAGTGTTTGAATATCTTTTAGTCATTTCAGGCTTTATATATCACCACTATACACATTATGGAATTGTGTCATTTGTGTTTTCTGTATCTTCTAGATCTTTTGAAGGTACGCTATATAAAAGAGGAGCTTTGCTGAAAGGTTGGAAGCCTCGCTGGTTTGTGCTCGATGTGACAAAACACCAGGTAAAACCTTTTCAGTTAATGGATTTTTTATGACTACTTTGCTGAAATTTTATTTAGTGAATTTGTGTAGGTTAATTTTACAAGTAATGGTTATTTTCAGAAGCAATGTGTGTATTACATTAAATATACCATAAGTCTATGTGTGTCCTGTGTGGCTGATAAATTGGCTGATAAATATTCTGAATGGACAGAGCTTGGGGACGTGGAGCTTCCTGTTTGTTTGTTTTTTAAACAGTGACAACTATTTAGCATATAATCATAAAAAAACTTCCTGGATAAGAAGGCATGCATCATTATGCGCACGCTTCGTTGGGTTAGAAACTGGCTGGATAGCCGGGCCCAAAGAGTCGTGGTGAATGGAGCCAAGTCCAGCTGGAGGCCAGTCACTAGTGGCGTCCCCCAGGGCTCGGTGCTGGGGCCGGTCCTCTTTAATATCTTCATCGATGATCTGGACGAGGGCATCGAGTGCACCCTCAGTAAGTTCGCAGATGACACCAAGTTAGGTGCGTGTGTCGATCTGCTTGAGGGTAGGAAAGCTCTGCAGGAGGATCTGGATAGGCTGCACCGATGGGCTGAGGTCAACTGCATGAAGTTTAACAAGGCCAAGTGCCGGGTCCTGCACCTGGGGCGCAATAACCCCAAGCAGAGCTACAGGCTGGGAGAGGAATGGTTGGAAAGCTGCCAGGCAGAGAAGGACCTGGGAGTGATGGTGGATAGTCGGCTGAATATGAGCCAGCAGTGTGCTCAGGTGGCCAAGAAGGCCAACGGCATCCTGGCTTGTATCAGGAACAGCGTGACCAGCAGGGCTAGGGAGGTGATCGTCCCCCTGTACTCAGCTCTGGTGAGGCCGCACCTCGAGTACTGTGTTCAGTTTTGGGCCCCTCACTACAAGAAGGACATCGAGGTGCTCGAGCAAGTCCAGAGAAGGGCGACGAAGCTGGTGAGGGGCCTGGAGAACAAGTCCTACGAGGAGCGGCTGAGGGAGCTGGGCTTGTTCAGCCTGGAGAAGAGGAGGCTCAGGGGCGACCTTATCGCTCTCTATAGGTACCTCAAGGGAGGCTGTAGTGAGGTGGGGGTTGGTCTGTTCTCCCACGTGCCTGGTGACAGGACAAGGAGGAACGGGCTAAAGTTGAGCCAGGGGAGTTTTAGGTTGGATGTTAGGAAGAACTTCTTTACTGAGAGGGTTGTGAGGCACTGGAACAGGCTGCCCAGGGAAGTGGTGGAGTCACCATCCCTGGAGGTCTTTAAAAGACGTTTAGATGTAGAGCTTAGGGATATGGTTTAGTGGAGGGCTTGTTAGTGTTAGGTCAGAGGTTGGACTCGGTGGTCTTGGAGGTCTCTTCCAACCTAGATGGTTCTGTGATTCTGTGTGATTCTGTGATTATTAGTGCCTGCTTTATAGCTCAGGAAGAAAAGCCTGGTACTGCCTCAGGACATTTTCTGGACATAGTGTTACAGAAGCAATAAAAGCAATTTTTAAGCACTTTTAATTCTTACAAGCCATTACTCGATTAAGTGCTGAGCATAATCTGGCCTTTAGTTACCAAAAGAACCAAAAAATCTCTGAAATGGAGAGTTAGAAAAGTTATAAGATAATTTCTTGAGTGCAGTTAGGATGCTGAGAGCTAATATGATAGAAAGTTTAATTCAGGCACTCTTGTTAAAACCGTAGTAGGCACCTCACGCTCACGAAGCGTGCATTTTACATCCTCTTTGTTCCTCAAGTACTTTTTCATGAGCATTTTTCTTTGCAAATGAAAGGACATTATATACTCTGGATTTCTACTAATTGCTTTAGTAGAAAAATAATTTACATCACTTGGCATGTTCAGTGATTTTCCAGAATTGGTATGACAGTATTTTCAAAGCTAGAGAATAGGACCACCTATCTCTCTGAGATCAGTTTGAATTTTGTAAACTACTTAAAGTGAGTTAGAATTACACCCCAGAATTTTCTCTCTAGAAGTCCTTAAGTGCCAAGTTCCTGATTGAACAATAATTTGGGGTATGTAGGATTATTTTAGATTAGTCTTAGTGAGGTAAATTTAATAGCAAAATTATTCAAAAATATTCTGACAAATCATTGTACAGCAAGGAGCACTAAAAACAAAACATCTGTTAAACCGAACATTTTACCCTATTTACCAAATATGCCAGAATTCAGCAGTGGAAATTTGTGATCTCATTAATTAATGTTGGTTGATAGAGAAGTAACCTTAATTGAGTCAAATGTTCCACACAGTTGGAACATTTGTTGTTTGAATAATCTCTGAGACGTGTGCATGCTTGTGATTGACACATGTCAAAAAATATGCAATATAAATAAGTCATTTTTTTAAGATTCTAATTAAAGATCTCTGGATTAGTGTGGTAACATGCTAACAAATGTTCTTGTTATAGTTATTCTATAGTTATTCTTCCTGATACACAGGTGAAAAGACTCATTTTGCAGAAAAAAAAAACATAACTTCTAAATTTTTTGTATAAACAAATATCCTCCTAGTATCACAGATGTGCAGAAGTAAGAGTAATCTGCAGTATGTAGCAGATACTGGTCGATTGTTGTTGGAGCTTGCTGCGAGGGTTTGCTTTACTATTATGCGCTGGTTTATGGGATTTTTTTTAAGCAAATACCAGATTTTATCATCTGAAACTATTTGCATATCAAAGCTCAGTTTATGGTGTGGTTAACATTCATATCAAAGTATCTTTGAAAGGGAAAGAAAAAAAAAAGGCAAGCTTCATTCAACCACTAAGTGTAGTATAGGAAAATGTGAGTTTTCTATGTAGTTTATAATTATCTAAAATCATACTTTTTTTTGCTGATCACTTTAAATTCTTGAAATACAGAGAATATGTGTTTTGTTAACTCTTTGGTGGAGTAATGTTCTTGCGTTAGCTTCATTGTAATGAACAGGGAAGAGATGGTTCCTGTTAGAAAAACTGGTAAGGAGTGCAGACTCCTAAAGACTAAGTTCTGCTGTCATCCTTCATGCATCCTCTACCCAGAAGGAATGCTTGACTTCTTGAAGCTTCTCTGCTCTGAAATTCTCATGACAAAACGCTCCTCCCTCAGTTCAGTTCTGCACAGGAGTGGATAATGGAGATGTTGCCATTACCCAGAGAAGTCAAATACAGGACTTACCGGTTAAGGGCTATTGCCAGTCCTACCAGTTTGTATATACCAGACCTATGGTTTTATCTTAGAAATTGCCCATATCTGATGTCTTCAGGTCTTAATAACATTTTCCCTCCCATTCTCACCCCCAAGCCCTCAAGCTGTATCCAGGAAAAGTGAAGAAAAAGTAAAAGGTCCAATTAATAGCATATTTGGATTTATTTTTATTTCTTATGTCATCTAGTTACGATACTATGACTCTGGTGAAGATACAAGCTGTAAAGGACACATCGACCTTGCAGAAGTAGAAACAGTGATTCCTGCTTCTCCAACTATTGGAGCCCCGAAACATGCAAGTGAAAAAGCATTTTTTGATGTAAGTATAACTAGTCTTGATTTTTATTTGAAACTCTTCTCGGTGTGTTTAACTTACTACTTTAATTTCTGCTGGAAGACGTGAGCTAGGAGGGAGCTGTCATGCCAATTCACAACAAAAAGTTTTTACACAGCTAACTGGTCCTCATTCCCAATAGCAGAAGATTAAAAAGTGGTACATTCAGACCCATTTTTTAGGTTATTACAGTTTAAAGTAAAATGTGCAAGTTTCTTTTTCTGTTTTGCATTTTGACTTTTCATGTTCTTATTTTTCTTTTGCAGTTGAAGACAAACAAACGTGTGTATAATTTTTGTGCCCAGGATGCACAGAGTGCTCAACAATGGATGGATAGGATCCAGAGCTGCATTTCAGATGCTTAGAAATGAATAACATTCCATAATCAAGACATGGTTAAAGCACCTCTTTTTATAAGAAGATATGTTCTGAAATGTTACTGACGGACAACAAGCCTTTCTTACATTTCAGCCATAAACATTCTTAATATGCTGAAGTTCCTATACTGTTCAATAATGATAACCGCTGTTATTGCTCTTTTTTTTCCTCTGCAGGGAGGACTTCGAAAAATAATCCATCTATCCTTAATTTTCACTTTCTTCAGTACAATTCCTAGCTATAACAGTGAGCCATATTTGCACTATTTTCTAATCCCAGTTTTCTCATTTCAGAGTTACTCTGATAGGAAACCTGTCCAAAGTAGGTTGCAGAAAGTTTCCCTCCAGCAGAAAGTCTGTTTTCACCTTATTTATATATTTAAACAGAAGGTTCCTATTTCCAAGCTAGTCATTAATGAGGGAACATGTCTACAATTCCTAAAAATAAATAATCAAACAAAGCTTATAAGTCCAGTGACATATGTATCAGATTGCCAATGTTTAGACAGTTGATATTTTTTTAAGACAAAAAGTGAAATTGCCTGATAACAAATTTTAAAGTGTCTTCTCAGTATGCAGGCCAGTCTCTAATCTTGTGCTCTATAGAGTGCTTCAGCAATGTTGTTACGGTATTTCAAGTTCTAGGGATTATTTGAAGATCATAGCACTTTCTTTTTTAGATTCTGTTTTGCTATTATGATGGAATAAATGAGAGGAACTGGCTGACTCTGTCCAGGAGAAACAGAAAACAACAAACTAGGAATTCAGTAGAAGGAAGATCTCTTAAGTGTGAGTTGTATATGTTAATTTATACACTGTTCTGCTCACTGTAAAATAAAAAAATAACAAACATGATGATGCACTAAACAGTGAAGCGAGCACTTGCACTGAAATCTTTAAAACACTCACATTTTGAATGACAGAGGTAAGTTATTTATAGCAGAACAATACTAGCTAGTTAACAACATTTACAGATATCAAATATGTACATAATCGGGTTTGATGTGTTGTGATTTGATACTTTTAAAACATTTTTTGCACATAAATTGTAAGACTTTATAGATTTTTACATTTGATAAAATTGTGTTTGTTCAGCTTAAAATCTTGGAAAAATGTTTTTAATAACCCCAAATTATTAGAAATTTTACAGTCTACAAATAGTGATGATATAGAGTAGAATCTGTAGGTAATTAAGCCATTGTTTTTATTTTGAAATGTTAATATGTTGAATAGCACACTAATATTACGAAAGGTTTGTATATATGATTCAGTATTTTCTCATTTTTCCAGACATTCTGCGTATAATTTAATGTCAGCCTAACCAAACTGACTATACTTAATAAGATTTATCAGTTATTAAATTGTTGGGTTTTTTTATAACTAATGTATTTTGTCAGAAATGAATATAAATATCTCACTTCACATACACAATAGGAAATGCAGCTGTTTTTAATGCATTTGCAATTTCAAAACAAGAAAATGAAGGATTTTTCTAGCATTTTTCAATTGACAAATTTCCACCTGTGACAATGGTGTTTGCACATTTGTATGTTACTTTGTATATGAAGTACTTTTATATGTACTTTGTAAAATACTGATCCCGCCCTTAGGTTATATAAAAATTTACATACCACCTCTTATTTTGTAACTAGTTCATTTTAACTCTTGTATGTTATGTGATATATGTATGCTAACCATCTTGTAATAAATACACTTCTTTAGTAAAACCCTTCCTTTTACTGTAAAAATGAAATAAGCAAGAGCCACATGTTGAAGTATTTCCACAGACACAAGACAAATCCTTACTTACTCTGTATTAAGAATACTGTGGTCTTTTGTATCCATATATATACCCTTACAAAAAAGTTGCACGTGAGCATCCTTAACTCAAATACTTCTTAACAGTAACACTAAAGAAATCAGAGTTTAAAGCAAAGTTACCATTCTAACAAGTCTCAATGTATGGCCTTTACTAAAAGGCTGAATACATAATGCTCATTCTAAGTTGTTGAATAATTATGTTAAATATAACAAAAAAACAAAAAAATCCTATATGGTATCACAACATAGAACAGCCACATTCTTTCTTCCTTAAGCATATCTTGCTCATTTATCTCATCTTATGCATGTGATCTAGTTCATAAGAAATATAAGAAATGACAAGATCTTTCATGAGAATGTGCATCTAAATTGAATTCCTGAGTGTAGTGTGAGATAGCAGAGTTACAATGGAAAGGGAACGTGTGATGGAGGTAGGGGACCTGTGACAATTCTTAGATGCTGTGGTGCTTAGATGATAAGGTTTTCATATTGAGCTTGGAATGAATGCTAATATAGCCTTAAATGTTGATCTCAATTTTTAGTGTCTGTATTGATGGAAAATGGACTTGAGCAACTTAACTTAAAATATCCAAATAAAAGCTGAAACAAGATATGTGATATTTGTGTTGTTTATCTAAGGAATATACAAAGGAATGGTAGACATAGGCTCTTGGTGTGAAAACAGAGTTGGTAGTGTCCCTGATTGTCTCTTCTATGCAAACTAAAGATTCAAACAGAGACTTACAGAAAATACAGAGAAGTCAGAGTAGCATAAGCTACACAGTTTGTCAGCCTGTTTTGAGTTGTGGCAACAGAAGTAGATAAATAGGAGTAGAGAACTTGCTTGATAAAAATGGTATGTGGAAGGGGATCCATCTTCATATTCTGTGAAAAATTTCTAGGAGAAGAAATCCATCCAGGAGTTGGGGATGAGGTAAACATGTGCTTCCTCTATTGTGTCATATCACTATTTCCATACTGTATATCCTAAGTTTCCTACTGTAGAAAAGAGAGAATATTATCAGGGGCTTTACATAAGGGAAGAAGATTTCTTGCCTTTCTGTGTTGTGAGTAACACAATGTGCATTTTGTAGGTGATGGGATGAACTGAGTTTAAGTTTTGAAGAGTTGTTACAGACATACTATACCATACTAGCCATTTCTTCTTACACATAAGTATTTTCTATTTAAGTCTTTACTTTTTATGGAACTTCAGAATTAGTATACTAAATAATACGTAGCGTGCCACATGTGTGGGTCACAGGTTATGTAATAACATACAAACAGCTAGCAGACCCAGGAACAAATGTTCAAAATTTTGTATCACATCCCACACACATTATTTGTATCTGATACTTTGTGAACTGCAGACATAACAAAAATGTTGTGATCTTGTCCAAATACTGTAATTTTGCTTTTTCATCCTGTAATATTCTTGGAGTATGCCTAAGTGGCTGCACCACATTTCTCATTTTTCATATTTGTGATCATCCAAATACTTTGTCTGTTCATGATTATCCTGTGGTTGCTTTGGGGAGTCAGAAAACTGAAATGAATCCACCAGTTCCCCACTTATACAGAAGTTCATGCTAAGTATCACTGTTGCACCTATTTTCTGATTTTTTGTCTGCATTATATTAGTACCTTGCCAGAGTTTGGCTACTGTGCAAGCCAAGGGCAGTATTAGCATTCACATTCTCATTTAGAAAACTTTTCTTTGTCTTTTTTCACATGCAGCAAGTTTTTCTTAATTGACTGTCAAATACGGATGCTCCAAATTCACTGTCGTTTGCTTACTCTTCCAGCTAGACTCTTAAAGGGATGGATTACTAATATGAAGAATGCTGATAAGAATTGTTTTTGTGAGGTTTTTTGTATAGTACAAAGCCTCTGAAGACTGATTTTACCTATTGTTATTCTGCAGTAAACCTTTTTGGTTTAAGCTGATAGGACTTTTCACCCAGAGGGACTCTTCAGTTCTTTATTTTTAGTCCTCTACCCTTTAAGATTGTCTGTAAGAGCAAATCAGTTAAATGTAATGGACTATGTCTACCGCCTTTATCCAGGATCACACTCCAGCAATTAAAACTCAGATACTGTTAGAAGGGTTAGAAAGATTCCTTTCTTAGCACTGATAGTTAGGGAAGTTTCTCCTTCAACGCATGTGGCAGAAAACAAGACTGCCTGTGCAAAGTTGAAGGCACTGAACACTGATGTCATTTCTGGTTTAGCAGACAACTATAAAATAAACATATCATTTAATGCATTGAGAGTGGCATAATGTTCACCTGAGTCATTCCTGAGAAGATGAAGTCTTTCTTAAACTAAGATACTTGGTTTCATATGTGGACTCCATTTGCTACTTATGGAAAGTTCTCAAAATCTAAAGTTGGAACAGAAGGTAAAAGCTGATGATTTTGATGTTGTTGTTTATACCTTGATTTCTATGCAGACCCTACAAACCAGGAGATGTGCTGTTGGCAGCTGAATTAAAATTCCAGATCACAGTCACACCTAGCTAAAATACTGTCCTGTTTATTTATTTTTTTCATGCTTGTCTGATCTGATTGTTCTCTGCTTCTATAAAATACTGCTTGTTATCAACATCCAGAGCGAAATTACACTGTGTCCAGTTTCAGTTCGCACCATCTAATCCATGATTCTCTTCAAATTTTGCACATACATGAGCAGGAAATGCTAGTAGTGCTAGTGAGTTCAAAATTATATTCACATTCAATATCTCTAGTAAGTGCAAAATGATAACTCATAAATTTGTGGGTAAGTATATGAATTAAGTTCAATATAGTAGGTGATAGTACAAATAAAATCGCTCTCATTTTAAATATTTATAGGTTTGACTTCTTTTTATGTTGGCATGTTTTTGTGCCACTGCAATGATTAACACTTGGGTTTTTATTTCTGCTGTGCTCAGATTATCACTTGCAAACATTTTAACTGAAGGAAATGCTTATACTAACTTCTTTTTTGTATCAAAAATACTTACAATATTTAGTATAAAGCATTCGAATCTTTGTAGTATTTTATGCACGCAAATGATTTAGGACTAGAATTTTGAGTAAAAATGTTGAAGGGTTAGCAACACAATTATCATTGAATACGGATGAAGTTGGACAGCCTGTTTTACTGATATGCCTGTAAGATGTTATTCTTTATGATACCCCTTTTATGATTTCAGGTTTTTTAAGGTTTTTACTTCGAATATCCATCTCGCTGCTAGTGTACCCTGGATTAGTCTTTGTAGCTCTTTGTAGTCCTTGTAGTCTTTCTAATTGCTTTTAAATTAAATGAAATTAAGTTCAAAAGTCTTTTCTGCTTTCCTTACTTTGTTCAAAATAAATTGTTTCCTTCTTCTTTAGAACTGTCTTCTAGCAAAAAAAAAAAAAAAAAAAAGTCAAAATTATCTTAGCTTCTTCCACTTCAGGGTCCTGACTCAAAGGAAAGTTTGCAGTCGGTCTCCTTCTCTGGTGTGACTGTGTACTGAAAACCTGGAAAATATCTCATCAAGTGATAATAAACCAGAGCCAGGAACAAATTGAGGAGTTAGTTATGGTATGTAAAATCATGTCATTGACCACTATTACATATTTTATATATTTTAACAGTGTCAAGACAGGCTGAAGGTCATTGACAAAAACAATGCAAAAACAGACAATTGTTTTTAAACCTAAAATATCAAAGATTTGTATCCTCTTTTTCCTGCAGAATTATTCTCCTAAGATTTATTCTCTGTAATGACACAAATCTCTATATAGAAAACACTTTTTTATCATCTATTATTACAGTTGTTAAAATCACACAGCTGATCAAATACTGATACTCATTATAAATTTCTCAGCCTTGGAATAAAAAACAAACATAGGTGTTCCCTATGATACTGAATGTTTTTCTAATTCAAAGAATACATCTCACAGACTTATGTCATGTTAGCAGATTTTCCATTTTTGCCATCAAAACCAAGTGCTGCTGTCCATAAGGCCACATATAACTTAGCAACTTACTGTGGAGTACCACAGATGTTTTACCTGTAGTCAGAAAGGCATCAGTTTAAAAACTGATTTTTTTCCTGTATATTTTAAAATATTTCTTTCCTGTCCTAGGTAAACTGCATGTTACATTATGATTTTTCAAATATTTCCTGAAAACGCAGTTCTGTGCAAATTCTCCACTTTTTTGTTTCTTAGACCAGGGAGGTCAAGACCTCTCAGACATCGTAATTTCGCAGTGAGACATGCATTTTTTCTTTGTTTCACATTAAATTAATGTAGTGCTTTCAATACAGATAGCATTCCTTTTTGATGGTATCTCAAGAGAACTTGGTAACTGTTTAGAAAAATAAGTATGTGCAACCAAAGCAGACAAGGATTGTTCAGTTTATCTTAGGATTCCAGTCCATTGTTTTCTATTAATTTTCATTATCACTCTGAGTCACATGAAAGTGTGGTAAAGCCTTCAGTGACGCTTGAAATTACAATTAAATGTGTAATTTCACATGGTATTTCAATTATTCACATGTGGTATTTCAGGAACATGGCTGTGACTGGTCTGTAGTAGAAGTTAGATTTTAGGTTAACCTTTGTATATATTCTCACCAAGTCTGGATGAAAGGAGATTATGAAGGCTATAGAAATCAAAATGTAGAGGCACAGGGGCAAAGCAAGCCCTGGCTGGTATTTATCCAAACACAGTAAGGAGCAGATACCAATGTAAAATGGATCAAAATAGCACGTGTAATAAGCAGTTTAGTGCTGGTTTGTCTATTGGACAGATGAGGAGAGAAAAAGGGAGGTGACAGAGCGGAGTGTAAGAAAGCTCATACTTGGAGATGGGAAGAAGTGCAGGTAAGCAGGCTGTAGAACTGGGTCCCATAAACCTGCATCTCCAAATTGTAGTAAATGAAATCTTCCAGCCTCCTTTACCTTAATCTGAACAGTTGCGTTATCTGTTCACCAAAATCTCCCTTTATGCTTGTCTCACTCCCTGGTTGATACCTCTGACCTTTACTTGTCTGATTGTATCTAAATTTAGATGATAAATTTTTGAGAAGCAGAGATTGGTGTTAACTTGTTCCCTAGAGGTATCTAGAATATTTCCAGGTACTATAATGTTATTAAAGACAAAAGGGGAAAAATCTTTATTTTTCAAAGTGCTTTGAAACTAGGGGCTAACTCAAGTTGTTATACGTATATTTGGGAATTTTGGAGCATGGGGGAACAGTGTTGGTGATTGAGTTTGGTCTGGCATAAGGGATAAGGAGCCACTTAAAACTGGGATCTGAGCCTGGATTTCAGACACTCTCAGCGTTTGACATATGATTATCACTCTTTGGAACTAGATGAACAGCACTGAGGAAAGAGGTTAACATGAAGCCAGCATCAAGTGAGCTGAACCCCAGTCATTGAAAATACCATTGCTAATACTGCTGTAAGTGTATTTCCAGTAGAACATCACAGCTTTGTTTATCAGAAGCAGACTCAGCCAAATTATTATCAGCTGCTGGAGATGGGTGCAAAGGATGCACTGTCAAGTCTCTACTTCAATTCCCAAATTTGGGCCATTCTTTCCATGATGTAACAAACATACTTCTATGTTAGGTGGATGTTCTCAAATGTGAAATAATTAATTATACATTTTTTTGTATTATTACAAGATATAATAAGTAGAATATGGGTGCCTTTGGTTTAATGCTTAATTAATTGCTTTGTCTGTTGTGTTACCCAAAACAATCTGGTTACAAGTTTTCTTGCCCTCTCATCAGTGTAGCTGAGCATGAACTACTGCTGGGAACAGCACAGAATGTGAAATTGGCTAGTGGGCTTACCAAAAATTGCTAGCCCATTGCAGTGTAAGGTAATTGTTGTAAATATTATTTTGAGCTAGTATATAATTAATACTGTTTCCTGCAACAATGAGAGAATTCATAGTGGTTTGTTTGAAATATGCATAGCACACCTAAAATTAAATCTTTGGTGCATATACTGAATGTTTTCCAAACCAGAAATTGTGCAGCCAACATGCCTCTTCCATTTTATGTGCATAGCGAAGAAGCAAAACCTGGAAGTGACATGCCAGTAAAAGTGGGCCCAAATGTCACTTATCAGTGTTCATAAATACTTGAGGAAAGTAATGCTACTTCAAACTATTATATTTACTCCTCTTAAACAAACTTGGTAGGTAATATAACCACTTGATTTTCTGTAGTCTGCTAATACATAGTCAAAGCAACCAGAGCTTTTGTTGCATTAGAAGCTGTTTCTTTTAAAGACACAAGCACAGTGTTAATGCACTAGACTTTGTAAGAAGAAAAATAGTCTACAGCCCTTGAAAAAGATGACAAAACACCATGCAGCATTTCTTGCAAAATCAAAAATGACCATTATCAAACTCTGGTTTGCAAGTCTCAAAGAGAACGGGAGAAGAGAGAAAAAACTGTAGTCCTTTTTGGAGAATTAACTTGGATAGCAGCTGCAAAGAGAGATGTGATGTCTTCAGGAAACAAACACCAGTATTTGCCAACATCTGATTTAATTGCTGCTGGATTGGGAAAAAAAATAAAAAATAAAGTCAACATAGTATAATTTTTTCTTAAATTTAGAATTCTGAATTTCTAAATAAAAATTGTAGGCCTTTGTGAGAGGGAATATATAAATATAACACATGCATAATAAAAAATGCATAAAGTAGATCCTAAAACTGTTAGCTCTTGCCTTGTTACACCAGGTAGTGTTAAATGAGGAGAGGGACAGAGTAGCAAGGTGATTTAGAGCTGGCAGGACAGCAGCTAGGAAAAAGAAGAAAATGGAAAATTGTTTTTTACATAGAAAATTTAGAAAATGCTCTTATGTTGCTTGGTTTTGCACAGGCTAGCAGAGAACTTAGAAGAGTGAAAGATTAAAAATCTCAAGCCCAGTATAGACAGAAATTGCAGTATTTTTATCTAGGTTTGATTTGCTTGTTTGAATTGTGCTGCAGGAGCATGGAAAACCTTTCTTTTGAAGGAAAAGACTGGAGGACAAACAGTGATGGAAAAACATATGATTTATGTTAATTTTAACATTTTAGTAAATGTTATTTGAATTAATACTTTGTTTCTCTGCAAGGGAAAAGAGGATTGTTATGAGGACAACAGATTATTAAAACCCTTGCCAGAAATACATTCTGAATGGATGAAATGACAGCTTGTGCACCAGAGGAGTTGCCCTGATGGTGGCCCAGAACAGCTGTTAATATGCAACACAATACAACTGCCAATACAACAAAGTGTTGGAAATGGTTAACCACCATGAAAGCGTCTGCAGCTGTAAATGGCGCTGGCCAGCTGAGGGCAGGGACTGGCTGCTGGTTGTGCTTGGCAGCAGTGCAGGGGGACTGCTAGCCTCCACAAAGATTGTTAGAAGCCTTGAACTGAACAAACACAGTGAAAGAGAAACCCACCTAATGCATTCTGAAACACACTCCTCATGCCCAGTGGGGTTTACCCCTGCTTGTTCTGAAGCCTTCTCAGAAACAAGTGACCCTGTGGCCAGCCCAGGTGTGCCACATGTACAGTCCAGCTGGGGCAGCACACCCTAATGAGCGTGGCACCTGTGCCGGTAGCTGGGGCAGGGCTGCTGTAGACAAAGAAAGGACAGCAGTGGTGGCTATGTCTGTGACTCTGCACTTGTTCCTGCCTCGGCATCAGAAAGGTGAGAGACCCTGAAAGGAGCAGGCCTTTGTATGTTGCTGGACGAGTCTGCCTCACGTGCAGCAGAACTGCTCTGAACCTTGACTGAAAAGCAGGTAGGAGCTGGTGAGTGTGGCATGTAACACCATGCTCTGAATGTCATTTTAGCCACGAGAGTTTCCAAAGTATAAGCTGTGGCCATACAGGCTTTGGAGGGCAGTGTTAGAAGTTTTGATATGACGATGATATAATTCCTAGAAGTACTGTCCTCTAGAAACTGCTAAAACAGGAAGGGCTTTTGAACAGTAATAGTTTGGCATATAGTGATCTGTTAATGTGGTATTTCAGGAACATGGTGTTGGTTTGCTTGAGGTTACGTTCTGTTCTGGATGATTTGTCTGCAATCCATGTTGGGAAGATATTCTGAGATGCCTTTTGTGTCAAAGGACCTACTATCTGAAATGAAGGAACTCTCCAGTGATTTTTGTGTGTGTGTGCATGCGTATGTGCTGTTTGGCATGTCACCTCCAGCTGGCTTTGTAGAGAGTTTTAAAGAAACAATACATGATGTGAGACTCAAATGCCATGATCCAGGTAATGAAGTCAGCCCTGAGAAAGGAAGTTTCTACCTACTATTCAAATAGCTGTTCTAAGACTAGCTGCATAACTTGGCAGGTTTAAGACATGTTGCACCACTACCAGTACATTTTATGCACAGTTATTAAAGACACATGTGGATTCTGCATCCTGCTTAGGCTGCATCTGCGTCAACTTTGAGGTAAACTCAAAATAGTTTTACCTTCCTTTAAGTGATAACTAGAGCTTTGCAAAGTTATAAGCAAAAACTGATCTATGCTATAGAAATAGAAGCAAGCCAAAAAGTGGCTGGGGCTGTTGTTAACTACATCATTTCAGGTTTTGGCTACATTTGTACCTCTGTGCAAAAGAAGCACTGCAGAGTAACCAAATAAAAATTACACAAATGGGAGAAAATAAGTACTGCTAGGTCACTTTCAGCATCCGATTTTCACATTACAATAGAATTTTTCTGTAACCAGTCCCAGCTCCCCAAAGCATTTTGTATAGATCAGAAATAGCTCTGAATCTAATTATGTCAACTATGTCAAAAATAAAATACCAAATCTGCACATATGCTGAATGTGTTGAAATTATGCAGGATAAAAGAAAGTTTGGACGTTGTGTTAATGTGACAGAATATTTTGATGTTGTAATTTGCTTAAAAAGCATGTGTAAATAATTGCTGCAGGAAGGTGCAGTGAAGTCAGAGTGACTGTTCGCAGATGCAAATGTTTCTGCCTCCCAACCAAAGATTACTGATTCATTTTGCAGTACAGTGTATTAGCAAGCATTGATAGATATTCAACTCTTTCCTGTTGTTAGCCATGTCTTCTCTAAAAATGTTCATGCTTCTGCCTTCTTGGAAAACATTTTTTCTTTTAATTGTTACCACTGCAAACAAGGAATCTCCTGTGCTCAGAGGAAGCGATAAGATGTTCCCATCCGTGTTGGCCCTGATAGTAGTATACTTGCATGCTTTGCATTTCATGCATTACATGTGGCACTGACACATATGATGTACCAACTGAGACAATAGCTAAGAAAGTAAATAGTAGAAAGTATGACGTGACTTAGTATATGACCAACTAAAGAAATTCCCTATAGGTTGCAAGTGAGCTCTGTGGGTGACTGTCATATACGTACATACCCCTTAACAGCTGGCTGTTCTGGGAGACAAGCAGTAAGATGAAACCTGCAGTTAGCCATCTTCCTCTGTGCAGTGGGATAAGTGCATCATCTTAAACCCCTTTTTAAAGATCCCTCAGCTACTGTATTTTAATGATTGTAGCAATAGCTTCAGATAAGCCTACCATCTTAAACAAGAAGGATCCTTCTTTGCATTACAGCAATACTTCTGGATGTAGCTGTCTCTCAGGAGGGATTGTTTGCTTTCCTCGTGGGCAATATTGTAGCCAACCTGAGCATTTCTCGGTGATTACATGAACATAAACAGCATATACTGGATATTACAGTACTTAGTTTGGCTTATACTTAACTTTCTGAATAGTATTGTCAACAATAAAAGTATTTGGAGTTCTCCATTTTCTTGGCACGCTGTTTGACAGGTCTGTTACTTTGTTGTCATAGGTAGCAAAATCCAGGAAAATGTGCAACTGAACAGATGTCCTATCTGTGGGACCAGGAAAAGGTCTATTTTTAGTTTGTTTGCTTTTTTTTCTCTTGTTCCTGACCTCTTATTTTTGGGGTGAAATCATGGTCTGCTTAACTCTTTGGCAAAGCTCGCCCCAAGTTCAACTAAGCAGAGATTTCATACTTCAGGAAGGTTATCGTATCTGTTAAATTGAATTTGAGCTTTGGTAAAAAAGAAAGCAATACTTGCTATTATTATTCAAGTTGCTTTCCTTTTAGTAGCATACTTTGAAATCATGTCCTCTCTGGATCTACCGTCATAATTTAAAAAATACTGTGTTTTGGAAAAGGAACAAAAATAATATATGCTAATAACAACGGGATGAAGGAAAACTTTGGTTGGGTTTGCAAGTGACAACATAAATTGCTTCTAATTGTATGGATTTATGATTTCACAACAGAAATGATGAGATAGTATTTGTTGCAAGTAGTAATCAGGATGAATATATCATGCAGGAATTACTTTCCTGCAGATTCAGCCACTTTGATGTAGTTCTGCAGTAATGCAGCAACTATAGAAACTGGTTTGTATATCACATGCATTGTGTTCTGGTTATCTGTTAAGTATGTACAAAGCTTTTATGTTGAAACCTTCCGCAGTCTTCAGTGCACAGCCAAAGGAGTGACCCTGAGATCTTGCTTAGGTGGGTTATGTTTACTATATTAAGCCCTTATTTAAAAAGACATAGCTCAAAATAGACTTGTAAAGTCAAAGAGATGAATAACTTACAATGCAGCCTACAGATTTTTTCTTCTCAGTTTTCTCTAGAACTATTTATAAGTAAAACATATTCCTAAAAGATGTCAGATCGATGTTTGATGGAATGAGGTATATCAAATTCACCACCCAGTATGATCACCAACTGCCCCTTTGAGGAGCAGGAGTTGGACTTCACAATCTCCAACCTTTGGGATCTGCCTTCCCACCTCAGTCTTTTTGTGATTGTGACAACTTTCCTTGGGTGTAGAGGAATAAAAGGGCGCATGCTGTTTTCCTAAATTCAGACTTGCCTTGCTTCTAACTTCTAGTGGTTACTATGCTTTCTTCCAGCATGTTAGAAAGCCCTTTTCTACCTGCTGTTTTCTTCCCAGTGTAGTATGCTGACATAGTAGTGGAAGTACATGTTTCTGAGAGTGCTTCTGCTATAAAGCAGTAATTCTAATAGCTTTTTCTTCTGAACTACTGTCCTTCTCCAAATCTGGCTGTAGCCTGTTAATATTGCTGTCAGTGATATGGAACATTTTAAGATGGACAGCTCTTTTAATAGAAAAAGGAGATAAACTTAAGCAGGTGTAAGTTTGCTCTCCAAGTCCCGTGCTGTGAGGTATCCACCTGGATATGTAATGCAACTCAGAAACATCCTCATGTCCAGGATCTAGTGCAGGGCTGAACTTGATGGATCCATCTGGTAATTACAGACTAGCTAAACAGTTTGAATCCAATAAATTCTTTAAAAGCATAGAGAATTAAAGATCCGGTATTCTGGTTCAAGTCAGACTCTAGTGAAGCCATGTGATGTAACTTAGACCATTTTATGGTGAAGAAATTTAGTATGCCAAATATTCCAAAAAGCTAGTTAGCTTTTACGTAAGTTTGACAGTCTATGTAACGCGACATACGTCCTGTTCTAGCTTGGTTGTCAGCGTGGCTTGCCAGCAACATTTTTACTGTGGGAGTAAGATACATAATACTTTAAAATGCAGTTTTGCCAATATCTCTCTGTCTCAGACCCTTTAGATGGAGACTTTTCATATGGTTTAGATTCACACACTGCTTTGTATTGGGCTTGGATTTGTATTGATTAGTCCTAGAGTCCTGCTTAAGTCTTCTTGTCTATCCTTACAATGTGTCACAGACATAAAATTGCTATGTAAGGACACCACAAAAATGCTTCTGTCTTTGGCAGCTCTGCTTTGCGTGTCGGAAGCATTTATTTATTTCACATTTTTTTCTTTTTGAATAGCCATTATTTAGACTGTAGAAACAGTAGCAGTTCATCCTTTTAACTCTGGCTTTAATAAAGTTAAAACTGTTGCTTCTGAAGGATATGAGGCTCTGTTGATTGGAAAGAAATTGGGAATTTTTGTGCACAAAGCAGCTCGTTCTTACACAGGGTAAAAAGCCTTGTTCGTTATAAATTCTGTAAGACCTAGAGTTATGTCAGTTGCTGTAATTGCTATGAATTTATGCAGTAAGCAAGAATGCACCAGATATAAGCAACTTGGGTTTTTTTGGTTTGTTCTGTTTGCTTGTTTTTCCCTACCTGTGCCCCCTTTGCTGACATACAGAGCAAAAAGGATCTTCCTGGTGTATATGAGCTCTACTAGCTAAAGCCTGAATTGGTTCTATAAGTGTGTTAAAACACTGAGCTTCACAACAACCCCAAGCAGCGCTACAGGCTGGGAGATGAGTGGTTGGAAAGCTGCCTGGCAGAGAAGGACCTGGGAGTGATGGTTGATAGTCGGCTGAATATGAGCCAGCAGTGTGCTCAGGTGGCCAAGAAGGCCAACAGCATCCTGGCTTGTATAAGAAGCAGTGTGGCCAGCAGGGCTAGGGAGGTGATTGTCCCCCTGTACTCAGCTCTGGTGAGGCCGCACCTCGAGTACTGTGTTCAGTTTTGGGCCCCTCACTACAAGAAGGACATCGAGGTGCTCGAGCAAGTCCAGAGAAGGGCGACGAAGCTGGTGAGGGGCCTGGAGAACAAGTCCTACGAGGAGCGGCTGAGGGAGCTGGGCTTGTTCAGCCTGGAGAAGAGGAGGCTCAGGGGCGACCTTATCGCTCTCTATAGGTACCTCAAGGGAGGCTGTAGTGAGGTGGGGGTTGGTCTGTTCTCCCACGTGCCTGGTGACAGGACGAGGAGGAACGGGCTAAAGTTGAGCCAGGGGAGTTTTAGGTTGGATGTTAGGAAGAACTTCTTTACTGAAAGGGTTGTGAGGCACTGGAACAGGCTGCCCAGGGAAGTGGTGGAGTCACCATCCCTGGAAGTCTTTAAGAGACGTTTAGATGTAGAGCTTAGGGATATGGTTTAGTGGAGGGCTTGTTAGTGTTAGGTCAGAGGTTGGACTCGGTGGTCTTGGAGGTCTCTTCCAACCTAGATGGTTCTGTGATTCTGTCATTAACATCTGTGAGATCACCTTTTTCTTCCTTCCTGTCCCCAGAAAAAGATCATATACTTTCTCATGTGCTGAAAACTTAAGTTCTTTCTTTTTTTTTTTTTTTTTAAGAAATTGTTATATTTGCATTAGAAGAAATACTGATGTTTTTGGTGTTTCCTTCATTTTACCAAAGACACAAATTCAAAGGCATCAAGTAAGCCTTAAAAATGATTTTAAAAAAATAAAATCCATAAAAGCACAGTTAAGTAATACAGTGTATTAGACTTCTGACATTTTTAGACTGCCCTTCAGAAACTTCAGCAAAATATTCAATCTCAAAAAATATTCAATCTCAATTTCATACTAGCAAATGATCTGCACTACATGCTCTTTGATAAAAAAGAGCATAATTTCTCACTTCATAATAATTAAAAAATAAAAAATAGTTCTTACAAGGACTCAAAATAATTCCCATTTATCTTGCTTAAGTTTCCCATATATCTTCCCAGACGACAGCTATTTGTTTTTATGCCAGATTTTCAAGTAGCTATAAGATTGGATTCCAAAATGTCAGTGCCATTTTAGAATATACATCAAATTTGGGGCAGGGGATAGGGATGGAGGGAGAAAGAACATAGTTTGATTTCAAAGGACTTTGCCATATTCACATGGTTTGTGACATACCTGAGATCATGTTTCATTAGCCTTTGGTAATAAATTGAGTTTAGTTCTACTGTTACAAATTATGCTGATCTAACCTTGTCTAGATGATTTTTCTCCCTTAAGAACTTACTCCATCCCCCATATCCAAAGATTAAATATATTGTTATATCGCATATGGATATTTATTCTTCATCAGTGCCTTGTGAAATCTTTCACAATGTGGTTTATTTGGGAGCAAACCGGCTGCACCTAATTCTGTTTCTTGTTTCCAATTTGTTCAGGAGCTGTTATTATAAATTATTCAATGTGAAAGTCGTTAAAACGTTGTAAAAGCTGATGACTTTGTCCTCTTTTTGCCTTTTTCAGTAACCTCATTTAGTGAACAATGCTGCTTGCTGGGATATGTGAGTAGATGAAACTGTCTCTTTCTTCAGTGATTACCCAAACTGATTCCCTTAGTGTTTGTGGCTGAGATGGTCATAGTTAACAGCCTCTACCAGCCGGCCAGCTTCCTCTCTGTTCTCTGAGCAGCTGACACCTACCCTGCCCAGAAGCAGAAAGGACAGTAGAATAGACATACTTTGATTCCTTTCTACCTTTGACAGTGAGGCACCCTTCACGGTTCAGTTACCCAGACATTGGTTTTATTTTTATTTGGTTTTGTATGGATCCCTCCTATGGTAGGAGGGAAGAGCAAGCAAAACCTTAAGATGTACCATCTTTCTTTAAAACTATCCTTATTCTAGAAAATTATTCCAGAGTCATCTGGGAAGTTGTTGTGGTTTAACCTGGCCGGCAGCTAAACACCAAACAGCTGTTTGCTCATCCTCCCCCCTCCCTCTCTGGGATGGGGGAGAGAAACGGGAAAGTGAAGTCTGTGAGTTGAGATAAAGACAGTTTATTAAGACAGGTAAATAATAATAACAATAATAATTATGATAGTACTACTAATAATAATGTGTAAAAAAAAAGTGATGCACAATGCAGTTGCTCACCACCCACTGACCGATGCCCAGCCTAACCCTGAGCAGCCGGCCCCCCCACCCCAGCCAGCCACCCCTATATATTGCTCAGCTTGACCCCAGGTAGGATGGAATACTCCTTTGGCCAGTTTGGGTCAGCTGTCCTGGGTCTGTCCCCTCCCAGCTCTTGCTGCACCCCCAGCCTGCCCGCTGGCAGGACAGAGTGAGAAACTGAAACGTCCTTGGCTTGGTGTAAGCACTGCTCTGCAACAATTAAAACATCAGCGTGTTATCAGCACTCTTCTCATCCTAATCCAAAACATAGCACCCTACCAGCTACTAGGAGGAAAGTTATCCCAACTGAAACCAGGGCAGAAGTGAAGGAGTTTTTTCCTGTGTAATACTCCAGTGCTTGCCCTCAAACCTAATATGCCTGGATATGCCTCATCAACTGTCACTGACTTTGAAGGCTACTAAGCAGTGGAGAAAAAGTTGTCAAATTAAACACATTGGTCCAGGACTAAGTAGGCATCAGAGGGGAAGCTGTATGAAGTCTTCAGGCAGTATCTTATTTGCTTTTGAATAGTGTACAGTTCCATCCTGATCTCCTGAGCCATTTGTGCTCCTGTTCTCACCTGCAATATTTGTTTGGGGCTCACTTGTATAGGTGCTGTAAGCCTGAGAAAGACCGCTCTTCTAAGTAGGTACCAGCTTTACACAATGTATGTGATAGCTTCTCAAGAAGCTTACCTCATGTGGCAAGGCATTTTCAAGATGAACAGTTTAAAATCATGTATGCTCAATCCTCTTGTGAATTAGAACATGAGAATATCGAGCAACGTTGAGAAGCATGGAGACATCCTGAGGGAAACAATAGGTAGCTTAAGAGCTTTATTTTTCCACTTATTCATGGAGAGGAGATAATGACAGTCATTCTGTAGTGTAGATACGTTGAATGGCTGAAGGTTTCCTTAATACTAGAAAGTGATAAATCTTCTGGGAAAACTCTAATGAAAGTCTATCGATAGATTGAAGCATTCTATTCCACGAAATGCTACAAAAGGCGGTGTATGTGTTGGGGGGGGCAGGGGGACTGATAGTCTACAGGTTCCAACAGCATAACTGTATGTTGCTATTATCCTGTTTCCTAACTAGGAGAATGCTGGACTCTGCTGCATAATTAACGAAACGTACATTTTCTTACATAAAATGCAGAAATGCCCTTTTATTTTTAGGACAGGAACTTGGATTAACTGTCTGCAAATTTCCTTTCAGAAAGTCCTGAGTGATTTCTAACCATGTGGTGATTTTCAAAAACATTCAGTACTGCAGTCTGAAATGCAGATCTAGTACAGAGCTTACTTCTAGTGTTATTCCAGTATCTTTTCTCAAGGGTAAACCTCAGATATCATCATGTAGGTTATCGAACAAAAATGCTGTGACCATATCAGCGGAGGGAAGTGCATGCTCTTCTGCTCTGTTTTTATTTATAGCTTGATAATGAATTTGGAATTGTATTTAGCTTTCCACGGAGCCACAGTTGTGAGAATAGATAGAAATGCAAATGTTCTTGTTGAAAGCAGCAGCAAGTTTTTTGCTTGTTAACTCAAATGGAACTTAATTATGCTGGACATATATTTACTGCTGTTCTGAACTGAGGTCAGCAAGACCTGGCACTGTCAGAGTAGTTTTTGATTTGGTTACTACAAAATGATTTATATAGGTGAAAGAAAAACTTGTTTTTATTTTGAGCTCTGGGCCTCTTGATACAATTTGATTAGTATCTTGAGAGCATAGTTCTTGGTATATTCAAAGTATTTAATTATAAATCTCTGTCCTTTACATTTCTGCAAACTATCTTGATAGATGAAAACTTCTACTTACAAATATTTTCTGTTTAAGAGAGATTGCAATTGTGTATACCCTGGTTCTGTTCAAGTTCACTGTAGAGAAAGTTAGAAACGTGCGTCAGTTGGATCCAAACTTTTTCAAGTTTCAGGAATTCTCCTGAACACATCCAAGGCTTCGAGGGGAAAGAACTGTGAAGTTCAAGTTCAGACCCAATGTTTGTAAAGAAAAGGCACAAGTTGTAAGCCCTGTCATAAATGCAGTGATGAGGGAGAGATGTCCAATTAGAGCTTCTTGAAGTTCACTGTTGATCATAATAGTTTATCGGACTGCATTAATATGTATGTCACAAATCATCTTGAATCATGAAACTGACCGTTTACTTCCAGGAAAGAAAGTTTATGGGGCAAAGCAGTCTTGTTTTTCCATATATCTTTTAACACCCAAGAATGTTCTGGCACATGCCTTGCAGCCTTTCTGCAGTAACAGGCCCAAGTCACAGTGAGCAGAAAGCACGGTCAGACTGTGCCCTTGATGAGGAAGCTGATCTTTTTGTTACACCATGGTTTGTCTAGACGGTTTGCCAAGCCTTGTACTCCGAGGGTGGCATTTTCCTTATTTATTTGTTCTTTGTTTAACCCTGCATTTTTATGTGCTGGCTGCAAGTCAGTCATTGCTCAGCCAGCAGCTGTACTGACCAGTTTGAAGAGTCACTAAATTGAACTAAAATGTTAGTTTGTTTGTTTTTAGGCTTCCAAGGATTTCCAGCACTAAATCTGGAAAATGCATCTAATCCCACTGAAGCATTCTTCAGCTTTTTTGACATGAAGGATCATGTGGTGGCCATTGTGATTTGTGTGCGGTGGTGGAGTCTCTGGGACACAAACCAGTGATTAGGAGCTGTGTGATTTGGGGGAAAAGGGGAGAGTTTGTTTGCAGTTTCTAGGTTAGAGAAGGAAGGCAGTTAAACTTCATATTAATGAACTGGCTAGAGGAAACAGACCCAAAATCCAAAAATCCTGCCAAATATTAACTTTTTGTTGATGGTAGAATTTGTTCAGTTTATACACCTGCTGCAGAAGTGCTTTTTTGTTGGAAGTTGGCTTATTTCCAGAGATGAATATAAGCCTCTGGGCAATAACAGAATAATAAAGAGAAACGAAAACAAAATTGCAAGCATCTGTCCATGATGATTTATTCACGTTTTCATCCACATTGAAAGCAAATGTTTTGATTAATTGCTGTAAGTTTACTTCTCTTGTTTTCCTTAACATTTTTCTTTATTATTAGATTTACATCTTAATACAAAGTCTGCTATATATTTAGATATATTGTTATGCTTATAACAATATAATCAGAAACAAAGATGAAATTCAAGATAGCTACTAAGATACAATAAATTAATGGTTATCAAATTTGTTTTCAGATCCCTAGTGCTTCTTAACTGTGAAAGGCAGTAAAACAAAATTTTGATGAAATTTCATCAAAATTTTGTTTTTCTTGTCATAGATGGTAGTTTCTGTGATGCTAACAGGAAGGTTGATGATGGCAGAATTGAAATTGGGAGGAAAGGTGGGGGGAGCAAAAATACTCGTGATTTCTTAAAATGAAATGAAGGACATCTTCTGGCATTGTACTATACCTTTCTGTCCATGAATACATTACACAATTTAATCTTCTGGCTCAAGAATGATCTTGCCAAATAAACCAAAGGGGGATTTGAGAACTTTGGTCTGATGCTGTAATTCCTTGTGAACTTAGACCCTGGTGCAGGAGAACTGGAAGGCTTCTGTGAAGAAGCAAATAGATCTCTTGCTAGGCTTTTTATTTATTTATTTTGAAGTGTTCTGAACTGGTGCATCCAGTTTGGGGCAGAAGCTAGGGAAAGTCTGAAGTGTTATTACCTGGAATCTTATGAGTTGTTTCCACAAAATCCATGCAGTTATATGTTTCATATACTGCAAGAAATATCAGCTGTTAGGTGTTTCTCTTTAGAAAAATGCTCAGCTCCTACCATCCTTTCTGATCTGCCCACTCTAAGCTTTCACTGTTGCTGATATGAAAAAGAGCAGCTTTTTTCCTGAGGATCTGAAATGAGCAGCGTGACGCTTCCTTTTTTCTTCTCTCTTGCTGGGAAAGGGTAGCTGGCTATGGCTGCATGCACCAGCTCCTGCCCACTGTCTTTCCAAGGAGACCAGCCCCTGTTTGGCCCTCCTGATGTGCAGAGGGGACTGCAGAGGCAGGTTGCGTCCAGGCTTACCTTTGCTCTCGTGGACAAGCTAAGCAATTCTTCCCAACTGTTCTGATCCACCGGAAGTCGCTCTGATTTATTTAAATGAATAGCAAATCTGACTCTCCTGTTTGCTGTCTGAAAAGCTGGATCTTATTTTCTGTGGCCTCACTCCTCCCTTCCACCCCTGCTCTCCCCTCCTTCCCCCAGAGGAGGACAGCGCTGCCATACGGCATAGCAATCCTCAGCGCTGGAAGTGGCCAGTTCAGGACAACTGGAAAGGAATTTGAGCCATTACTGGAATTCTAATCTCAGACTCTTCTAGAAAAGAGCTTAACAGCTTTTTGCTTGTCCTCTTGGGTCTGATGTTTGACAGGAAATGAGTTTGAAGGGTTCAGGAGCAGGTCACAAAACTCGCCTTGCTGCCAGCTGCTCTGCCGACCTTAACAGTGTGTTTGCAGAAATCTGATACACTTGCTTATTATTAAAGCCTTTTCACTGAGAAAAGTTACTTCCAAAGCCAGGTCCTACCAGACGTATTGCTAGCATATTGCATCTTTTCCTCTCTGAATTCTTCTCCACTGACACTTGTTATGACCTAAGACTCTAGCCATGTGAAAAATGCTGTTTTGTAATTCAAGGCAGAGTGAACAATTGTGTTTGCAGGCATGTTTATGTTTGTCTTTTGCAGCACTTATTTTGTTTGTCCTTCGTTTGTCCATCTGTGGGATCTCAAAGAAGCACAGATACTTTCCTGATCTCACATAATTAACATTAGACTTCATGAAATACCTCAGATCTGGTCTCAAGAAAGTAATTTTAATGGATGGGCCATTTCCTGTGTAGCAGCTGAGAAGTATATTCCCAAGCAATTTTCAAAATAAAGCAGCCTCCATACTCTCCTGGAATCCTACTGGCAAGTGCGTGTTGTTCAGACTAGTACGAAGTTCAAATAGGCCATGGAGACTGATGGCACGTCCCTCTTTCTTCATCATGTTTCTGATTTAGAAATTGCTTTTTTAAAATCAAAAAAACATCACAGCAGGGCAGATCAGATCAGGACACTGTGGAAGCCCAGTAAAGAGCTACACTAGCAGTAATATTGCAACTAATACTGAAAAGCTGTAGCAGAAGTACCCTTGATCACCTGCTTTGGGAGTGCTGTGTATTCCCAAGAGGAACCTGTACAAGTACATGTTTAGAGAGGGATCCTTCAACAAGTCTGCCATTTCTACCCAGGAGGCTCGGTGTTCCCCTCTTCAGCCCCATTCCCCAAGAAGTATAGGTGCTTTAGCAAAAAAAAAATAATTAGAGATTAAATGAAAATAACATAAAATATATCAAATAAATTGGTAATATCACTGCAATTTTAGCATTTTTGCCTTTTTATTTCTCTCTCAGCTCATTGCTTCGGTACAAATTTGGCTCATCTGCAGTTTCTTCTGCTTTAATATGTTGATTGGTTTGTGTTTCAGTTCAGCCTTCTCAAGTGTCTGCTGTCTCTCCAAATCAGTACGTCCTGGGAAATTAAATGTGTGCAAATATACTGACAAAAAACAGACACATGGAATACAGAAATGTACCGTTATTTTGACTTTTAGTTTAACTGTTGAAAAGTCTTCCACAAATCCTGAGAAATAACTGAAATGGGCTTGCAAGCTCAAAACTATCATTCCTGTATAATGGCTGCTTTGGCACTAATCATTTGTGGTTCTTGTCCCAGTTTGAAAATGACTATGTAAGCCAGTCTACTATCAAATGCAGAGTTGAACGGTAACCCCCTGATTCAGCAGAATGATTACCAGACTTGATAGCACTGAGTAAAAATAGGATGTTCTTTTTTGCTTCAGCACCATATATATACAACACTATAGAATGGGAAGGCGTAGGCACAGCCAGGAATTAAGAGCAAGTAAGATTCTGACTCAAAATGTTTCTGGTTTCCTTGTCTTCCTTAGAGGTTTTTAAAAGAGCTCCAGAGATGATGCTCCAGCTTATTGTCCCTAGCTACACTATTTGAGAGAAGCTACTTCTATCTTAACAGAATTCTTAAGAGAATACTTTTGTTTGTTTGTTTTCTTTTCTTAATTGCTGAAGGATGCCTTCGTGAGATAGGTCTTATTAAATGATCTCCTTCCATAAACATTGCTATTTCTGAGGCCTGTTTTGAGGAGAGACATGGGGCATGATTTGTGTTTCATAATTATGAACAGTTTGTTATAAAGAAATTAATGTATCTGTTAGTACATCAAAATCAAAGTTGTAATGATACCTCTGTGGTAAGGTTAGACCTATCTGGAAGAGGATCTGAATGTTTCAGCTGTCCAAAGACAAATGTTCAGTCTCCAAAATAAATTAAAAAAAAATAAAATCAAAATATTCTAAATTAAAAATGGCTTCTGTCTCATACCTTGAGAATATCACATCATTCTCATTTTGTCATTTTGGTACAGAAATGGAAAAGCTGCTTTGTAGGTACCATCAGAGATTGGAAACATGGTGGAAACACCAAAGAGACTAAAGTTTGGCTTAAGTACAGCAGAGTGAAAATGAAGCCATTGGAGGATAGCCAGTTTGATGTTAGAGGAAGAGATGGGAAGAGAGACAAAACCACATTGCAGTAATCTGATTTTTACAGCAGGTGTACAGTGACAAAAACTAATAGGCTGGTTCTGGCTTACTGGTGACCCGCTGAGACAAGGACACAAAGCAAAGTCCTTTAGACCATTTTAAATGGGCAGCGGCTATTTAAAGGTTTGAGAATCCAAACATGCCAGCTCCTTAGTCAAGGGATAGTCAACCTTCCTGACCACTAAACGAAAATATCTGTGACTGGGGCCACAGGGCTTGTTCTATATCTATATATTCAAGATCTGAGGAAGAAGAATCAAAAGTTGCTCATAGATATGAGAAAGCAGTAGCTCTGTAGAGGCCATATCTTTCTGTTGCAGAGGATGGGATTCTGTTTACAACTTCACTGTAATCCCTGGCCGAGCACAGCACTGTTGTGGTGCTGTTCTCTGGGCGCTGCCCTGGAAGCATCAGCCCCACAGGTTGCCTTCACTGCCCATGTGAACATAACTAGCTACCTCTTATCATTCTGTTGTTCTTTTCATTGTAAAAGGTGCAGTTTTTAAATTCCTCTCTGCTTGCTGACTCTTTCCTTAAATTTTTAGGTGGGTTATCTAAGTATACTGAGACAAACATGAAAAAGGAAATTCAGCCTCAGAAAGGTTAAAAACAGGAATGTTGGTAGAGGACCTTCACAGCGCAGGCAACTACTGACCCAGTGAAGTCACCTGGAATTGCTTCATTGCATAAGGTATTGCTTTGGGGGGTTCTTTTGATTATGTTTTCATGGTTTTGTTTTCCTTAAAGCAGAACATTCCATTTTTACCACAATGGAAGCTGAGAAACCAGTACTGTTCTTGACTGGGCCTTTGTTTCAGAATGTTCATATCAGAAGCAAAGAAAAAAAAAAAAAAGTGTGACCCAGAAGATAATAACGATTCCAAGAAGCATAAATTTTCCACTTCTGGACAGAGTCCTGGAAGAATTTGCTTGTAAAGGCAGAATTTCAGGGGAAACTCCAAATTAGAGTCATCATTGACTCACAAGCCAAACAACTGTAAATGATGAATTAAAAGCAGTTTAAGACAAATCTACATATGAATTCTCCAGTCGTTGTCATATACTATCAGCTTTTCACATTAGAAGGTTCTCCTCACTGTTGTAAAAGAGCTACACAAAAATCAGAGGAAACAATGAGCTCAAATTGCACATTTGATAACACTTTGTTTATGGTTCATCAGGGTGGAGGGAAGGAATGGAATGCAATTTTCTGTTGTCACCTCTAGTCATCCTGCGTGTGATAACAGTAAGTGGGTAGAAAAATTATTAAATGCAATTGCTATTTTCTTAAATTAATGCTATTCATAACAATTCATCCTTGAGTGAAGAGATTATATACACTGAGTTTTTGCTGTCTCATGGGGTCTGTAATTACCTTAAAGGAAAATGATTGTTTGTTTGTTTCTGAAACAAACTTGGTTCTCCTTGCACAGCTACTTTGGTGATCATCTATTGTGTCCTGATCAAAAAATCCAGTGGAGCTGCAGTGGGAGTCATTTCATTGACTTCAATAAGCTCTGGATCAGACCCATGGGGAATGAAGAATGACTTTCTCCTAATCTCTTAAATTCTTCTCCTCGTTCCAAAGCGATTACAAAACTGGTGAAATGGAAGGAATAGTTTCTCTTGGTCTCGTGCTCTTCATCAATCTTCAGGTTTATTTTAGGCTATAAATTGCCCTAATCATGGATGCTTTCTTGTTTTTGACTTACAGTGTTTAGCTGCAGAAGGCCAAAATGCATGTTTACTGCCCTTCTGCAGCTGCTGTTGTACTGAGATTGTTTATCTGCACAGTGCCTGTCTGCTTTGGCTTCTTAGGTATTTCACAATCAGAGAAGCTCAAAACTCTTTAGTAGGGTTTTCAGATTGATAAGAGAACCAAACCACAATGTTCTGGGAAGGAATCTATCACATTGAAAAAGGTCATTTATTTGCTGCTTTTGTAAAAGCATTGCTGAGGGCCAGCATCATAATAGCAATTTTCTGTGTCTGTGTTGTCTTGCGGCACTGCATGTCCCACTTCATTGTTGGCAGAGCACAAATGTGTGCAGCAAATGGTTTGCTTAAGGGTGAGTCCACAATACTAGTAAGATGATACATGCAGTGGTTTTATGTAGTTTAGCTATATATCCATAAACATTGTGCAGTCGATACTGTGTTATTCTACAGGCTAAGTAGTTTTAGGTATGTATCTCTACAACTGGCTGGCATTGCAGTGTTTCCAAACAAGTGCTGAGCTCTTTAGCAGGCTTCCCAAGATGCAGTACTGTACCACTGCTATGTAAGATCCTGAGACTTCACATGCTGTGCATTGTGGCATCCAGCTGAAGATGATGGAATTTTGAGGCTTGGAGTGAAATTTAAATTCCCATGGTTCTTCTTATCTCACATCCATCTCTCTCTTTTTTTTTTTTTTTTTTTTTTTTTGCAACCTAGCCAGCACCAGTTTCAAAACATTGGCAAGCACTGAGATGTTGATGGTGATGAATATAAACAGGCTGTTGCAAACATGTCTGAAGTCATGCAAAGTTTTCAGGACCAGGGCAATAAGGGCAGCCAAGGAGGAGCCTGACACCAGGCACACAGACTGCCCCATGACAGGACAGCCTTGCTCAGTGGAGTGTGGTCTGTCTTGGGCAACCAGTGATGACTGGTAGCAGGTTAGTTTCACAGATCTGATATTACAAATTAAGGTAAAATCCCCCATGATCAAAGTCCTCTTCAGAGCATGTACAGAAGTTGTTTGAAGGGACAGCAGGGGATTCATTACACGAAGGCAGTTCTCCCTTTGACAGCAAGAGCATCATGCACCTCCGTCCTTAAACAACCCGCAAGTTGTTTGCTGATTGTGCTGGGTAGAGCAGCTGCCTGGCTGTTGCATAGGAGCTACGTGTGGCTTCCATGAAGATGTTTTAGGCTGAGCAATACATAAAAGGTACTTGCAAGTCTGTGCATATGTCAGTCCCCAGGTTGTTTGATTTGGATGATATGGTTGCTTATGATTGAAGCCCTGGGAATAACTCCACAAAGAAGGACCCATCAAGCCTGCAATTGCTGTGAGAGTTTTTATGTATGCCTATATTAAAGCATAAAGATCCTAAAAAGTCCCTTGTGCCATGCTCAGGTTCGTACACCCATGTGTGCAGCTCTTGCCCTTGCAATACCTCTGGCTGTGTCCCCCACTGCTACTGCAGAGGAGAGACAAGCTTGTTTGCTTTTTGCCTCTGTGTCAGGGAAGTCACCATCAACATTTACAGCAACTGCACAAGCTCTTCTACACAACATTTTGTGAAAGAAAGAGCTGCAGCCATATGCACTATATGGGGTGCCAAGGCTGGCAGACCCTGAAGGCTGACTTATCCTATAGTAGCTCAAAACACTGAGCAAATGTTGCTATGACTGGACTACAGTCACTCATGCTCCTGCTTTGAGGATTAGGACTGCTCATGGAAAAATGTGTGTTGTGCTTTGTTTGGAACTCATCCCACATGTTAATGTTGTGATGTATAGCCTCCGTCCTCCCCTTAAGTGTGTGGCTGGAGTGGTGAACATGCAGAAATGCTTTATATGGGGGAGGGTTCATGCTTTGTACAAAAAGAGAAGATTTCTAATAATAAACACATTTTGTGTGGGTGTGTGGTGAGTTGTTTGCTTGCTTGGCTTTGGTGTTTTTTACAAAGAAATTATTTGTGAAAGTTCATAAGTGTTTGTCCTCAATGCACGTTGATTACTGAATGCTAGGGATAAGCTATCCTGCTCCTAGGGAGATGGCATTAAGGGCTCTCAAAGTGCCCAGAATGCTCTTTACCCTCGCCTCGTGCAGAAATGCATGACAGCAGGCCAGACAGCAGCATGCAGCATACTCAGAAGAAGGTGGTTATAGAAGCAGGGGCATGCAGAGGATGCCCAGGCTGCAGTGTGCAGGCTGTGGCAGACTCCTAACATCCGAGTCGCTGGGCTGGAACTTGCTGCTGACTCTTCAACCTCTGTAGCAGCTGCATCTGCAAGGCTACTTCTCTCTCCCCTGTTTCACTTCAGGAACCCTTTCCTCCACTGCTGTGTCTCTTTATTCGCCTCCTGGGATATCCTTGTGAGCATTTTGAACGTGTCGTCATCTCTGGAGCTCTTCTTTTTCCTACGTAGATTGGATGAGTATTTGCTTAACGACAATAGCAGCCCTGTCCTTAGTTGCCATGAGATGTCAGCTGTTGGGGGGAAGGAAAAAATGAGCTATTGTAAGAATGATGCTTTCATGCCAACTGGAACAAAGAGCTTGGGTTGCTCCCCCTTCCCCCTTTGTTTCAGCTTTCTGGTTCTTCCCAGTCTTGGAGACAGCAGGACACTTTCAAAATCCTCTGCCCCTGAAGAATGGGGGATATCTGTCTACCTTGGGAAGAGGAGTTTAGAAAAACTCAATGCAAAGCAGGCTAATGTCTGTGTCTGTTCTTACAGAGCATGTTGTGGCAAAGGAAAACAATGATGCATGCAAAGGCAAGGTGATATCTGTATGCATGCTGATACTGGCTGTCCTTACTTGAGCAGGTATCTGTTTTCCAGGAGTTATCGGACAAATGTAGCTGTTGCACTGGAGTGGAAGGACAACGCTCACTCCAAATGGTACAATCTGTATGAGTCACTTTGAGAGAACTGCACTGCTGTGAAATTCTCTCCCCTAATTTAGATTTCCTTAAGGTTGCTCTTTTTTGGTTCTTTTACCTTTCCCAACAACTGCAGTCAGCATGAATTGCACAACAATGTTAAGTGACCCAACAGTCCAGAAAGAGGTTGTACCTTGAATCATTTGTATTTTTGCAATCTCTGGCTGTTTTTTTGGTTTGGGGGTGTTTTTTTAAAAATCCTTAGTAGCTCTTTTGCCACTATGGTTAGAGCATGTATTCCTGATTAGTTAGTACGTGCAGTGCTGCAACGCTGTTAGGTGACCTTTTAGGGTAGAGGTGAAGACAGTGTCCAAAGGAAGATGGTGCAAGCATCCAGATCACGTGTGGTAGGGCTGAGCAAGTGAAGCAGTCATTCTCACCCATTGTTGAGTGAGTGCTTTTTCCAGCATAGTGACTACTTGGAGTGAGAGACGCTGCCATTTTTTTCCTTTGGGGAAGAAAAGGTGATGATCATGTTTATGAATACAGCAGCACTTGCAGTGTACCTGGAACCAGGTTTCCCTAGTGATAGCACTGTAAGGGCAAGAGGAGCTGTGACACAGTAGAAGCACTCCCACCTTTAGCTCTGTGGTGCACCTTGTTTCATTGACCAGCACCGTGGTCTTCAGACTGTCTCTTCTCTGGCTGAACTTACTGAGATTGGGGGTTTCGGTGTTAAATTAATTCTGTTTGGCTCCCTAATTACCTGCAGCAAGGACAGATTTTTTCTGTGACACCCGTGAAGCGCTACAGTAGGCTTTATTGGAAGTATATCCTAGTTCAGGGTGCCGTAAGGCCTGGGTTTCTGTGAGCACTCGGGTCACCTGAGACTCTGCTCTACCCTTTTAGCCGTTGTTGGCTCTATTATCTGGACGAGCACTTTTGTGGATGTGTTCCTCACAGGGACTGGAGCTTCAATGTGTCCTGCTGCCCACCTCTTCTTAGGACAGTGAAAACAAAGTCCTGGTGCCGCATGGGGCAGGGGCACACGCCACGAATGTTTGACCAGGCAAGATGGGGAATGAAGCACAGCGATCAGAGATACTCAAAACCAGATATTCCAAAGGAGGTCCCAACAGCACTCTGTGAGGTGAGCTCCTGTTGGCAGTGGCATGGTGACAGCATGGCGACAGGCCTGCTAATAAATGACACAGATTTTTGGAAAACCGGGGGTTGCCAGCAAGCTGGCACCAAAGTCTAGCTTTACTTACTAGGAAGAAAACTGCTTTCCCTCTCCCTTGTGCACACCTGCTAGAAGACTCACAGGTAGCAGCAACAAAATTTGAATTCACAAGCAGCGTTTGGGGAAATAGGAAGTAAGTTATGTTTGTTTGTTTGAAGTGGAAAGTTTCTCTGACCAATGCATGGTAAACCACTGCTACAGATATGCCCTAAAAGATGATACAGTGTAGATTATATGGTCTGCTGACAGAATCCAGGCATGGGGTTATATTGAGGGGTTTGTCAGAGACTGATCATAGTTTAGACTTTATCCACTACAGGTTTAGGTCTGATTCCTAAAATTGTTACGTGCACATGTGGTCCTTTCTCTCCCTGAAGCCTCATTAAGTGTGTATTTTAGTAAATTGCTTTATGTTTCTTACACAGTTGACTGACCCCTAGTGCTTAATGGAATTTTTGGTAACAGAAGTGTTGGAGCTGCAATGGGATGATGGATAACATCAAACTATCAAACTAGGGCTGCTTGAGAGATGCATCAAATGTGAAGTGAAAACGTGTGCATATATGAGGGGCAACAATACAAATAGTTCCCTATTGCCATATGAGTTAGTAAGTCACAAGAATTAATCAATAGGTTTGTTCCAGGAAGTATTCTACGGCTGAAGGGCAATATGATCATCAGCAGAAGGATATTGGTGCTGCCAGAAACCAAGCTGCAAACTGCATAGGAATTTGAGAAAATGCACTCAGTGATGTATTTGTAATGGCTTTACATATTTGTAAAACTGTGGGATGAATTAATTATATTCCCAGTGCTTACAGTATACGGGAATCTGAGAAGATAATATTTTCCACTGATTATGATAATAAATGTGATATACATTAAGTAGTTAAAAATACTTGAGCCAAAATTCCATAAAAATTGGCAAATCGTGTATGGACAGTTTTTCTTGAAAACTGTCAAGAATGTGAACTGAAGGACAGTTGCTGGAAATCTGTATGTTTAGCTATGCTTCTAATGCTGCTTGGAGAAGCCAGAAGGTTTTACGCTGGTTCATGCAAAAATATGTAAAATGATGGAACACTACAGGGAACTGAAACTAACACACACACCCCACACGTTGCTCAGTGCAGCTCCCTTCGCAGCCTTTGGGAGCCCTTTGCCAGCTGCCTCATACTGGGGCCAGGAGGCACAGACACTTTGTTGTGCTCCCTGCCAGGGCTGGGCCAGTGGCACTGTTGTCACAGGGCTGCGATTGCCTCCAGTCTGCACCACTGCCACCCCTGGTGCCCAGGAAATCCCTCCGCAACCAGGCTGTCACTGCTTTCAGGGCAGGGAGGCGGGGACGTTTCTCTCTGACTCCTCTAGAACTTTTCAGTATTTCCGAAATAAGGTGTCTTCTTCCCTGCTGAGAAGGGAAACTTTCAAAATCCTGTGTGTATTTATAAATAAAGACGTCTCTAAATATATGTGTTAAGAGCTATATGTATCTGTAAAATAAAGATATCTCTAAACACATAGTTAGAGATGAGACTGAAGCCAAATCAAACTTGCCCCTTTTAAGCCCCAGATTGCTCCTGTCCCCTCTGAGCCAGCAGACACACAGCAAAGCCAGCTGCAGAGATAAGTCAGCCTCCCTGTGGCAGAGTGATTAAAACCTCCTGATCCGAACTCCCACAGACTCCAGCATTTCTGATCCAGATCTAAGCCTGGTGGCACAAGCTTGTTTCTAGCACTAGTGCAGATAGCTGAACCACTACAGCAATCAGAGCTGAGCGCTAGAAAATGGAAGGAGTGAGTCACATGAGGGAGATGAAAGCCAACACTAAGTGCTGTGATTATTCTATCGAAATGACTGCTATAAACATGGCTTAAAAAAAAAAATCTTAGCTAAACAATACCATCAGGTGATATTAACTGGTGACACTTTCTAATCTGGGATTGTGAACTGGCTGGCTTGTGTATGCTTTGCAGCAAACTGTTGGGAGGAGAGGGGTAGCCACACTCACTGGGCTGGAGGCCACCCAGGGTACAAGACACCAGCGCTGGAGAGGGGCTAGCAGCCCCAGATGAGTTGACACACAAAATCATTTGTGCTCCTACCGCCCCATAAACATTTTGCACGTGCCCAAGCAAGGGGCAAGGGTGATACGGCATCAGTGGATTGCACAGGAGGGTGGTTGGTGTTTCCTTGTTGGGGACCCAGGTGATGCCTGTCTGGTGACAGGGTGAGGAGCACCATGCCACGAGGCTGCTGTGGCAGAGGAGTGTGCAACCGGGTGTGTAGGGCCACTTGTCTGCTCCTTAAATGGGCTTTAGCAGGGCTGGATTCTCACACAGTTACGTAATCCAACAAATTATTTGCTGCCAGAACAGGAGAACTAACCTGTAATCCTCAGGGGGTTTGTAGCTCTGTTTTTGTAGCCCTGTGCTAGCAGCAGCCAGAGGTTTGCTACAGCTTGAAAAACCTGCCCAGAAATCAGTAAATTTCAGGACCTCAACTGGGATGGTTTCTGTATGATTGCTTGGGATGGTAGTTTGAAACTGGCTTGTCCATCTGTACATATGCTGCATTGCAACGTAAGAGGCACAGCTATGCTTGGGCTAACTCTTGGTTCAACATTCATGGCTCAACCACTTATAGCTACTTTAAAACTAAAAGTCCAGTTCTTTTGTTGGCCGGATGGGTGGATGAAGCCCACTATTTTGGTGCAGTGGGTGCACTTGCACCTGCTGTAAGCAGCTCTCCTTGTGCACTTCTCCAGCAGCCAGGTTTTATGGAGCCCGCCTCAGTAAGAAGATCATCTCTTTGTATAATCAGAGATATTGACCGACCTGTTCAAAGAATACAAGAGCAGGAGAAGAGGGAGAGATTTTTGTCGCACAACTGACTTTTTAAATAAAAACAGCAAAGATAGACACTGAAAAGTTCCTTTAAAATGTCAAGATGATGTAAGGTACCTGCGTCCCACCCTTCTTGTGTGTTCTTGGCTCCACTGTCCTTGACCTGAGTAATTTCAGTACTATTTGTTTTGAGTAATTTTGGTTTTGCTGCTGCATGTCCCTGTGAATAGAAAACAATGTTTCTATTGGCAGCAGTTAGTCCTCCATCCACCCATGTCTCCTAAAGTATGATAAAAGCACGGAATGAACTCCCAGTCTCTGACCTTTCAAGTGTGTGTGTGTGTGTGTTTTGTCACACAAGTAGACTGAAAGCAATATTTCATCCTTCAAATGCTCATGTGTCCGTGCTAATGGAAGAAGTTGAGGGTCGTAAGAGTTGGGTCTAGCCATTGAAGATACCTCAGGATTTAGATACGTGGGTTTGGTTGATGCGACTCAAATCCAGATCTCACTTCTGTAACTTGAGAACTGACTGTGTGAAATCACTGGGAGCTCTGCCTGTGCCTTTTTGGGCATTATGATTTCATGCTCATAGTTTCCTGGGATTGAGATTTGGGCTTTCTAGACGAACCAACTTTTAAGTAGAAAGAAGCAGGTTACTAATAAGGTTAGCTCTTTAGGGATTATTTTTCATTGCATGTTCACATTTCTGGGAACTCCACGCTGCAAAGCTTTGGACCAAAGGTCTTCTCAGGTTTAAAAAAGCAAGGAGGGTTCTTACAAGTTTGTGGGAGGCATCTCTTTGGCCTCTGTGTGGCCTCTGGCTGTAATCATCAAGCCTATTGGGAAATGAGTGAGAATCTAGTCTTCTGCACAAAGCATCACAATGCCTGCTAGTTTGAAGCTTACATAATTTAAAGCATTTTAAATAATTTCTCTTCAAGAAGAATGAATCTCCTAAGATGTATGTCTGCTCTAAATGAGAGGGTTGCAGTTCCCATAACTTCTCCAAAGCTTGAATGTGGGTCCCTGCTAGATTTTTAAGTACATTCTGTCAAGTTTTGAGTTATGGGAAGGATTGTTTTAGGGATCAGATTTCATGTTTTTTTGTCCCTTGCAGAGACTATAATCTTCTTTACTCTTTGCTGAAATGTTGAATCACTAAATTCATAACGGTTACTGATGTTGGTAGCTGCAAAAGGTAAAAGCTGTCACTTACTAGGAGTGTTAATAGACATGTTGGATGACTTTGTGAGATGCCTAGCTTATTTTTGTTCAGCACTATTGCATAGACATGGCTTTTATCTTGCTATATTCCTAGAACCAACATCAAAACCTGCTCTTGCATCTCTCCCACTCCTTTACAGCCTAGAAAAGAAAGGGTAATGCTACTGTTCAGGAGCATTCTGAGCAGGCTGCACAGCCCTGTGGTTACAGGGTGCATGGTGACTGCGGGTCCTTCTGTGACTGGGTGTCTGCCCCCACAGTATCTTCAACTTGGAGTGGTGCGTGCCTTTTCCTAGACAGAATGCTCCCAGTGTACACTAGAGTAGCTACTCCTTAATGTGTGACTATGGCAGGATAATTATCCTCTGATGTGAAATTCTTCTTCATGCTGTGCCCAAGATTATTCTCATTCCAGGACAGAAAAGTATATATAAATTATATGCCTATAAAATTAGCATATAAAGTGCTGAAACAGGTAAGTACTGATATTGTTTGCAAGTGAAGCAGATTGAAGCTGGAGGGATTGTAGTATTTTATGCTTACCTGAGTCTTTATGCCCTTTTTCCCCATCCTTAAAAGGCAGTTTAAAAAAAAAAAAAAAAGAATGTTTTGTCAAGGTCACATAAAGGTTATATGATAAATAAATATATATGTGTGTATATATATATGTATATACATATATCTTTTTTTCTTGAGTAGGCCATGCTTTATTTGACCTGATGAAATCTTAAGTCAAAAATTCCATGAGAATTAGACAAACTGGAGTTTGGACTTTTTTCTATGCATGCATGTTATTTTGGTTAGTGGTTCCCTTCACAGTACTGCTTGCTTGTATGTAACACTGTGTGAATCCCTAAATTTCTCAGCTCTTCACTCTCCTGCTCAATGAAATACAGAAAATCTTGGTTTATCCCTGCCTTACAGAGTTAACATGTTGCTTGTTTGCACTGTGTTGTGTGATCCCCTGATGAAAGCTATCATACGAACTCCGATAATCCAGCACACTCGTACTGAGAAGCATGCAGTCTGAATAGTTAGACATGCTTTCTTCTCGCTTTCAGAGAAGACAAGTCTTTCAGCATGTTTTGTTTTCAGATTTTGATCTTTAACCTTGACGCTTACAATGGTCGGAAGAGGGAGGGGGCTGGCAAGTATGTTTCTGGTAGAGATTAACCAGACAGAGACCAGTAGAGCAGCTGGGGGGGATCCCGGCTCTTTCCTGTATAGCACACCTAGCCCAAGAGTAAGGTCTGTGTCATGTCATGAAGGAAAGATCTGCCTCCACTTTGGCAACAAGTCTGTAATACTAAACTTACTTTCTTGCTGTTCTTTCTCTCGGTATTATTGGTATTTTCTTCACTTTCTTATGTCAGTTTTCTTCTCTAGGTGTACGGAGGGTCACCACTGTGGTTTCTTAACAAACCTGAGATGAAGAAGTAATGCTAAATGGCAGTCTTATAATGGCACTTAAGGGCACTTCTTTCCCCACCTTGGGAGCAGGGAGAAGTTTTAGGGTTTTGTTTTGTGCTTGATTTCCCAAACTGTAGAAACTACATGAAACAGACAGCCTGGGTTTTCGGTTTCATTTGTTCTGTCCTCTGGTTTCATCATTTTGGAAATGTACACAATGCACAAAGTGTCTTGTTGCGACATCTTCCGATAAGACCAGCATAAAATTCACTTGGTTACATAATTGTTTTAAATCCCCATTCTCTGTCATTTTCTTTCTGATTAAGTAATTTAAAAGAATATATTCAAATGAAGATGTTCTTAATCTCCCTTGTTCCAGAGTGGCTTCTGTCTTAGAAAAGACTGTAGGACTTGGACCAATTTCTGCAGAATCAGTCTGCACTCCTGCAGCTTGAATGTTAGTACAATATTTGGAAAGAGGCTGATACTTCTGTAGTGCCAGGTGAAGTGATGCCGCACTCCTGGGCTTGCCCCAGGACAGGGGTAGGGAGGAAGAGCAGGGTTCATACCTACTGGGCTAACTCCTGGAGATGCAGAGAAACACTCACTGGGCATATTGTGAATGAATCCCACCTACACCCCAGGAATATTCTTTCTTGGAGAGGTTTTGCATGTGTCTGAGCCGTTTCCTGAAGTATTTCATTTTTAAATCCAATATGTTTGCTATATACCAATAGTGCTATGGTAATAAACAAGTGACAGTTCTCAGAATTAACACCAGTGTGCAGCTAGTCTCTTTCAGGCTAAAATAAGTAATTTCAACTTCATAGTCTTGTGAGTGCAGCTATGAGGAAAGATTCTGAAATACCAAGCACTGGAGGGGATTAGCAAAAAATGCAAACGTTTGTGTTTTGGGTTAATAGCCTGTGAGGATGCTGTCATTCTGCTGTCAGGACCTGTGGGTTGGCATCAAGACTGTCTCTGAGCGTGTTGAGAGAAGTTAAAGTATTATTAATATGGGCTGCATTCCACTGACGTGCAACTTCGAGGTGCTGAGGACGCCCTTGTTAAAATCTTGGCAGATCATCACAAGCATCTTCCATGCTTTTGGCCTGAGGGAGGTGTTCCTTCATGAGCTCCATTAGTCAGGAAAATAAAAAAAAGAGGAAGGTTTCAAAATAAAGCTAAAGTTCAAACTCAGGAAAAAATCTTCTGCCTTTTTAAACTAAAGTTTGGTTCTGGGGCATGTAGTTGCAGGCACGTGCAAAGCCCTAGGAGTCATGATGAAGGTGTAAGGCTTTCTGAGAAAGGAGTTCTTGATCTCTCTGCATGGTCTGAGTTCTCTGTTAAACACTTGCTCTTTGCCAGGAAGTTTTCCAGCTCAAGTGACGCGTTCCTAGCAATGAGGAAAAAAAACCACTTTACTAAACTTCAGTGAACTTATAGAAAATATCTGAACTTTTACTGTAAAAATCTTTTCACTGTGCATGTGAACTGAACACACGGGGCTTTTTGTCCAACAGCAAAAACTTTAGAGCAAAATGAGGGTGTCTTAAAGTCAGTCTGCTCCTTAGTGCCTGGCCTCCCCAGGAGGCTGCTTAGGGGGCATCCTCTTTGCCTCGCCTCTTGCAGCTGCATCAGGAACATGTTGAGAAGTGATGATCATTGTAGTGGACACCAGTTCTGCTTCCTCTTCATCAGGGGAATTTATCAGCTGCATGAACACATCAAGAGCAGTGTCCTTTTTGGTCTTACCCTACTAGCTCCTGTCCTAAGCCTAGGTTACATACAGATGAACATTAATGTTCTGGAAAGGGAACAGACAAACAAACATTGCAGAAAAAGATAATCGCTGTTACACTGAAACTTTATATCTGTTGTGCATTTATTTTGAGCAAGAATGCTGGAAGCTGGTTTAAGTAAGTGAGCATATTTTAAGTTCCTCTCTGCAATGTACTAAATGTTTTCAATCCTAGCTTTTGGTTACAGAGAGATAAGTCCAAAAGAACAGTTACAGTATGTAGTTAGCTTTACTTTCCCCTCAAAGCTTGGAATCTATTCATTTCAACAGTTTGTAAAAATAAAAAATAAAAAATAAATCAGTGTTTCTAGGCTTGATGAAACATTACGGATTTCTGTGTAGCTGGGGACCCCTGCTCCCCACTGTATTCTTCACAGAAGACAATTCCTGACATCTCTGAAGGTTTAAGTGGTCCCTGGAGTAGTCACCAACTCAGGCAGTACTGCAGTTTGAATATTGTGGTTTTTATGCCTAAGCCTCTTGGGCTGAAAGTGCTGGTCTGCTCTGGTGTTGGTGATAGAGCTTCTTTGAGGAGGAGGCTGGGCTCTAATGTCCAGGGGTCCTTGCCACCCCGTGTTTTGTGCTGCTTTGTGGTAGCTTGTGGAGGTGATGCTGAGGTTCAGTAACACCTAAAGCCAAGCATATAGGCGAGGGTGCGGAACCAAAGTGTGTAATTACAGAAGTGTTAGGTCCATGCCACAAAGGGGTGTTGAGGGACAGCAGGTTCACATGCCTGTATGTATTGTGGGGTTTGCCTATTCCTGTATTAAGATAGAAGTGTAAAGGTGTAATTTTCCAGAGCTATCCAGCCTGCTTGAAATGTTCACAGCAGTTAGCTTCTCTGTTCAGAATAGGTCAAAAAGATTGCTGTGCTTTGGATGAGTGTGCCTCAATTCGCATTTCAAACAGTGCCTTCATCGTAAACCTTATATTATCTTCTGCAAGCTGCTATGAAAAGTGAAGTGTCAGGGAAGAGGCTTTTTATAGTTGTTAAACATTACAGTGCTCTGATGTTGTATTTGTCATATAACTTTCAAAAAATAAGCATAAGCAGAGGAGAAAGTTTCCTATTTTAAATCTGATTAGTCTGTGAACAGTTTGAGTCCAGTTGGCCTGCCCTAAGTCTGGGAGGGATTCTTTGGACAAATCACCTTTTGTATTTTCTACTGTTTCAGCTAACAACAAGCAATCTTTTAAACTATCCGCTTTGAAAAGATATACAGTGGCTAAATTCAACAAAATTTTAAGTGCACGTTGAGGGGGGGATGTTATGAAAAGTCTGGAAACACCACTGTGTGCTCTCATGAGAAAACTTAGATCAGGGTGAGGAGAAATTATCTGGGATTGATTTTTAAATTGTTAATTATTTCCAGAAAGCAACTAAAGTGGGTAGAAATCAGTTCTGCCCCATAGCTTATTTTGTAATGTAAGGGATGGTCACTCCCAACAGCTCCCTGCATGGAGATGAGAAACTACAAAAATTACACAGGACTCCTTTGCATCTCTCTGATATGTTTGCAGGGGGACTTTATGGTTCAGCAAGTGAAGTCTGAAAAGCTTGGTCATGGACCTCATTTTCTTCCCTACAGGACCTTCAGATGGATATGATGCTGTGTCCCCAGCCATTGTCCTGCTAATAGCAGCCTGGGCCAGGGTTCCTCATCCCAAGGGAAGCGAAAAGCTCTCCTGAGCAGGAAGCCACACTGTATTTGTAGCTTTCCAAACTGTCAGAGAGAGCACGTTGGTGGCAGCAGCGTGTCCTCAGCAGCTGTGCTGGCTGCAACCCACCACATGGCAGGGGAGGTAGCTACAGCCCAACCAAGCCCAGTGGAGGGGAAGTGTCCTGATACAGGGAGGAAAAAAGTATTCTGGGGTAGCAGGAAGGTCTTCTTTGAGGAGTTGTCCAACTGAATGGGTCTCCCACAAGAAATCTAGGATGAGTTTTAAAATCGACTTGGTGCAGCATCTGCCAAAGGCAGACCCAAGAGTCTCACTCTGTCCTGTGGGGCCTTGCTGAGACAGTCAGATGTATATTCAGGGGTATGCTGGAGCAGAGCTAAGCCCAACAGCACACAGCTGTTTCACCATCTTAGAAAGTCTAACTCACTTACAAAGAGGAATTTTTGCTTGTTGATTCGTATGTTTTTCTTTGGAGAGGGACAGTCCTTTGGGCTCTCTGCTTTTTCACTCATCTGTTAAAAAGCCCCATTTTGGGACATCCCAATTCTTCCAGCCAAGAAGAGCTGGATTCTGCTCCTGGCTTGCTCAGAAGTGGTTGCTCAAGAGCAAAAATGAAGCATTCCTGTCAGGAATTGGATGCACAACATCCAATGTGCTCCCAGGGTCAGAGAAATAGGTCTCAGGCTTGAAGAGAAATCCTTCGCATGGCAGTACATTACGTCAGTACAGAACTGGACTGTCCAATTTTGCATTCCAGTACAAAACACAGCAGCCAGGTGATATGTCCAGCAATATACAAGTTTAATAAACTTCCTGTTAGACTTGTGGACAGAGTAAATAGTTCCATGATGTCTGCTTAACAAAGCCAAATTGCACACCTCTCTGTATTGTAACTAGAGCTGCAACAGTTAAGGGTCTGTCAACACTTCCCATCTGGTTGGATGATTTAGCTGCCTTGCTTCACATCAGGGCTAATTTGGCATTTGACTTACCCAGTGCTGCTACAAGATTTCTGTTTTTACCAAGTGTAATTTACATTGATTGACCATGTCATTCTTGGGCTTGAAAAAGGAGTTTTAAGCAGTAATAGAGTAGAAAGAAAATGAGTATTTAAACACATGATTTTAAAAATACTTGGAGAATGAGAAGAAGCTTAGACACAGACACGCACAGAGTCTGGAGATGGCAACTATTCCCCTTTCCTTGCTTTTAGTATTAAAAATGTCCATGGGATTTAACTATTACTCATTAGTGTCTGCCTCCCCAGCCTTCTGTTCCATACCGGACGTACAGTGTTTGTATAGAAAGCAAACTTATTGTACTGTGTAATAAGATTTGAATGCAAACATTTAATTAACATTATCTGTTCAGAAGCATAGCATAAACAAAAGTTAAATTTTCTGTGCCAAAGCTGAATGAAACTTCGAAGCTGAAGTTTAGTTTTTCCTTCTCTGACCAGTGCCATGGATTGATGTGCTGTTGATACAACCCCTTTCTCAGATTTCACATATGGAAGTCCATGATGGAGTAGTAACTTCATTAATTTGGCCCATACTGGCTCAGCTTAATACTAATATTTTGACCTTATTCCCTAGGACATATTCTTCCTGCTGTGCAAACTTGGAAATCGTGACCATCCCTGCAGTGTGAGCCACATTTATGACAAGCTTTCAGAAAGATAATATTTCACGTGTAAATATACGGCTGTTGGTTCTTAACACTTTTCTTATTATCAGAAAGAGGTATGGCCTGTCATTGTTCTGTGTTTTTTGTTCCTTTCTTTCCCTTTTTTTAGTGTTCTGAGATTCATATTTCTGCATGCCCTGTAACCCAGGAATGACAAGCATGTGAGTCCTGCGTGCAGCTCACCTCACCTAGGCTGACAGAATTTTGAACCTCAGATCCCAGGACAGAGAACGACCATATCTACAAAGGTATTTAAGCAACCAGTTCCTTTAATCACTTTGTGCATCTAAAGCTCTGTAATAGATCCACCAGCCTGCATTAAATAGGGTCATGGAGAAGCTGGGGCATCAGTTACACATTGACCAACCCGCATAGTCTAATTCAGTGATCACTGAGATGGAATCTGCCTGGTTATCTGAAGGAGGAGGAGGAAACTGGGCTAGAAATTATGTTTTCTGAAAACACAATACAAATTCCTAGCTCAGTTTTCAGTCAGGAGAGCGTGTTATTGTTGAACAATTGATACTGCTTCATGGAAGCTTATTTTCTGTGCCTTAAAGGGAAATTCAATTAAGTGAACTTCTATTTTAAAACACAGCTCTTTCCTGTCACTCATGAAGCAATAACAATTACAGAACATGGGATTTTCTGGGAGTGTTGGTTGTTTGTTCTCATTGATCTTCATTTTGCAGCCTCTATTTAAATCATATCTATAGTATTCCCTGAGGCAGCCCACTAGAGACCTAACCAATTTCCCTGGTGACTCCAGGCTGGTGTATACTTGCTGCCCATTAAGGCAAGAAGAAGAGCATATCCCATAACTGCTGGCATCAGTGTTGGAGCTGCTGTGGTCCTGCAGGACAAGACTGTACATGACAGTAGCTGAGGTTTGTGCTGTACTTACCCATAGGCTGCTGCTGACATCCAGATGAGCTGGTTTCCCTACATAGAGAACTGCTTCTGTCACTAACCAGCCCAGAAACCAAAATGTTCACAAGTGGTGCAAGTCCATTGTCTAGTCCTTGCCTTTCCACACTCATCGCAGCTCTGCAAAAGCAGAGATTTGAATCTAACATGACAAGAAGTGTCAAAATTGGGGACTAATTCTCTGAAATTATTTCCTTGGTGGGATGCTGCCAGAAAGCTTGACTCTGCATTCTTTGGACACCCCAGATTCCCACAAACTGTGAGGAGAGGACTGTGTGGGCAAGGAATGCGATATGAGCTTGTAATCTTTTCAGTTAGAGATATCTTAGCACATAAGTGGGATGCTCTCAAGAGCCTGCTGTGCCAAAAAGATGACCCTTCTAGGACTGGGACCATTTATAGAATGCTGATTTTTAGTGCAGAGCACGTTTTTATAGCTGACTTCTATAAATGTGAAATACCAGGCCAATTAGGCTTGACAGTGCTGACAGAGCCTTAATTAAATCAGTGTGAACAGTATCAGTCTTGCATAACTCTGTTTCCATCAAGAGCATCAGAAATTGTGATTTTTTACTTTGTCCCTTGCAAGAGATGAAGCTTTGACAGATTATTCCTGTTTCCAGTGCTGCTGGTTCATTAGTTTGTGTCCATAATTCTGAGCTTTCTATTCCATTGCCATCTCTCTTCAGTTCTCTGTTTTGCTTCTGTAGCATTGATGTTTTGGCTCATTCCCTTTGGTGCTATACACTAGCTACAGAGAGATCAAATGTGCCTTTTCTGTAACCTTTCTGTCCCTTGATTTAACCATAGAGAACACAAATCTGCAGTCCTACAACAAGGATAGATCCTGAAAAATACTAACAACCAAGAGCTTGTATTTGTAGTTCAGCACTTCTTTTTTTCTTTACTTTTTTTCCCTGTGGAGACTAGGCAAAACTGTCTTTTAAGCACAGTGAAAATTCAACGTGCAAGTAGACTGCTGAGCCAGGGCTGCTCCAGGATGATGGCTACCCACGTGACTTCTGTGAAATGGGTGCTGATTAGTTACTAGGTATTTTAAGAGCTAAAGGTGATGAAATGTCTGGTCTTGCTGTCAGAGACTCGCCTTTTACCTGTCTGCTCGTGCACGAAGGGGGACTGCTGCATGCCAGCCTTTGAGCTTTGCAGCAGGATGAGGGCAGCCTTGTGTGCAAAAGAGCACAAGCTAGGGCAAAATCCTCTGGTTCCTGCAAAGATGAGGGGCAGGCCACCTCGTAGTAACTCGCTTCTTTCTCTGGTTTTGATACCTGCCAAAGCAGCTGGAAACAAGAAGCAAAAGCTGCCTCTCCATCATGGCCTTTATGTGAAGCAAGGGCAGGAAATGCTCATGTGATTTCTGCAGCTTCAGCTGGCTGGGCTTCTCCCCACAGGACTGCAGCACTGAATGCCAGTTGTCCCTGTGTCTGGACGGCTGGGGAGCACCTACTGTTGGCAGAGAGTGGACAGCATGAATCTGGCTTCATCTGGCCTGACACCACTTGTGGCTCCCTCCGGGAGAAGGAAATTCCCAGCTGCTTCCAGGGACAGCTTGAAGTCCTCTCTTCTTCTGGAATGGTGCAAGGGGAACTTAACCTGGACGTGATATCTGGGATCTGGCCCGAAATCTCCTCTTCGGTTCAAGAAATAGTTTGCCTGTGTCTCTCTAAACAGTTTTGGCTGTCTCTGCTTAAAAGCCTTATATAATTTCACAAAACTACTCACACATCCAGCACTGCAAAACAGATAAACAGAGAGAGGAGATGAGTGTGTATAACAGGCTGGAGTACAAACAGAAATGCTTAAAGCCTGTGATCAACTTGGTAGCACACAGGGACCACCAGGGATGGTCACGCGGGTTGATTGGAGTTCTGCTCTCTCTTTCTCTTTTCTGCTTTCTTATCCCATTTACATCCTTGATCTCTGAGTTAATCATTCTATGATGACATAGGCTTAATCAGAACTTGAGCTCATCAGTTAATATTGCTAGCATCTACACAGAACGTGCGGACCAGGCTTTAGTCTTGAAAGTGCCACCATGTCCTGAATCTCTACTATTTCTTAGACTGCGGCTCATCATCTTGTCTATTCTCCCTTTAGTGCCCTGATGATATGTATTCAGAATCAGACCGCACGATGCAGAATGCAAATTAAGAGATTTTGTGGAAGTCTACCAGAAGATTGTAATCTTCTGTTCTTATCTCTCATTCCAGACGTATCCTGAAATGACTTGTTCTTTCTTCTCTTTTTATTTCACAATGTAAGCATTTCACAGAGGAGGTGACATCTTTCAGTGCTTTAGCATTTCATCTCCCTATGTCTTCACATTTTTTTTCCACTTTCTCATCTGTGTGTTACAAACTTAATTGAACTGCACAATGACTTTAAAAATACAAATTCAAACAAAGACTAATGAGGATGTTTCTTGGCAGTTGGTCATTGTTTTGCCTTGGGCCCATAACTTTGCTCGCCGCTCTCCACTGGGTGCTGAATTCATGCTTGTGTTTAAAGATAACTGCTCCAAGCATGATTATATCACGGTTTCTGTGTATGCTTTCAGAAGGGTTTAATGTTGTATAATCTGTTCATTGTAACCACATTTGCAGACAATAGCAGGCTGCAGAGTACAGTGAAACAAAGCGTTAGCAACTCTTGTTCCTGTTCATTCCCTGTCATTACAGTTAGGTTACATTGAGACAGTTTAAGAGAACACAGAAAAGAAACAAGGGTTCAAAGCAATGGCTTCAAACATAGCCAGTTATCTTAGTCCACATGCAAAAGTGTCAAGGCCTATATGCAAAGTATATGATATTTTTTTCATCTGAACCTGCTTGTGAGAACTTTTTAGTGATTAGGTTTTCCATAAGCAATACCACATACTTTTGTAGCCAAGCAACTGGTCATTATTTACCTATTTCTTCTGTAAGTATAATTATTAGTTGAAGGAGTCACATTCAATTCAAGATTAGCATATAAGTGACTTTGCCTTGGTTTCCTCTATAACTAAAGATACAGGTGATGTTTAAAGAGTTGAGAATTGATATTCCTTGAAAGACCTGTTCCTTTGAATTCCTGTAAATGAATTGTAATTTCTGAGTACCACGTGTCAGCAAAATCCTGAACCCATCTTGAAGGTGTGTTGTTGCCACACAATGTGAACGGGTCAGATTCATCTTTTGCAAGACTAGAAAGGATCCGAGCTTGCCTCAAAATGTACTTCTGGTTCCTAGAAATACTCTTGCTAAAAGATAAGCAAAATGATGTAATCATGGATGTCCACTGGGTATTCTGGATTGAATGAAATCCTCCTAGTGAACCATGGTGATAGAAGAAAAACTCCAGATGGGCTGATCATAAAGCAGACACTTAACGAGGTTTCAAGCTGGGGCATCTGAGAGAAGAACTATGGAGCAAAATGCTAAAAAGAAAGGATGGATTCATCCTAGTGAAAGCTCTTCCCTTTGAAATTGTATAAGTGGCCAGGGCTCCTTTTTGAGGAGAAATGCCCTCTTCATTTGGCCAGTGTTAATTAATGAAAGGATTTCCCAACAAGTCCACACTTGGACTTAAAGGCAAGTTTATGCAGTTAGTTACTGGGTGGGAGGATAGGCCTACTGGGGAGCTGTGTCCCTGGGAAAGGCACTGTGGAAATCCCTTGTGCCTTTGTGAGGCTTTAGTATGCCCCTGGGTTTTTTTGGTACTATATAAATTTACAGTGTAGAGAACAGAGTCAACCTTGAGTTTGCTCTATGTGCCATCTACAGAGACTTCTTCCTCTGTTGAAGCCATCTTTATGCTCTGCACTTAATATAAACAGCGTGTTTAGAAATGCATTGTCTGGGCAGATCTGACATCATAACCAAATTCTTTAAAATAAAATGTTTAGGGGGAATCATGTGTCAGCTGCCTAGCACTGAAATGTATGGAATGGAATTAAGCAAACCTTTTCTTAATTAAAAAATGAAAATGGATTCTGAACTTTATCTAAGGGTCACTTTGGGATGATTTCTAGACAGAAAAAATCTTGGCTTTCTGGCAGGACAGCTGTGAGGGAGTGTTCTATTCATTAGAACACAATTTGTCCAAGAAAATATGTTCCAAGTCCTAATCAATTTAGATGAAAACTTACTGGACAGGGTTCAAGCAGGCCAGTTATGGAGTCTTATAAAGCCAAACCCACATGTCTCAGTGGGCAAGAGGCAAGATAATCTTAGCTTACAATGGAATGTTTAAATTTGTACAGCTAAGACACTGACATAGGCACAAGGGTTGGTTCTTTTGTGTGTGTTTGTTGTTGCTGTTTCTTTTCTTTTTTTTTTTTTTTTTTATAAACAGAAACATGTGAAGAATTAGAGGTTTTAAAGTAAGAGAGGGGAATGGCTCTTTAAGATATATTCACTCATGGAGAATGGACTGCAGCCAGATTTGTCCTTGCTTTAGCATCTATAGAAAGGTTTTTGGAAAAGGCCAGCTTCCAAAGCACTAGAAATTTAGGTGTGCCTCCAAAGGAAGATCCTTGGCATCACAAGCTTTTGCAGAGCTTTTAAATTCCCAGCTGTATTAAGATATGTTTTTATGAACTGCACCACCAGTGAAATTCAGCAGTTTGGAGAAACTGTTGCACAGTTAGCCCTTGGGAAATGATACCATGCACAGCATTGTTCATCCGTTAAATGTACGCTCTCTATGATGACATACTGCTACTGAGCACAGAAAACCACAGAATAAGTACCCCCCAACCTTCCTGGTGTTAATGGTAACTATTTTAGGGCTTGCTTTTCTGTCATTCATTTAGTTTCTCCATTATTCATTATTACAGCTAACATTTCAGTCTGCAAGAGGGCACTTAAATAACTTAGAAATTACGCATTTTCAGATTGATGCTAAGAATTCCTACAGGGATGAGACATAACCTGAGAAATCTTTTAAATTGTGGAATATTTAATTTCTTGACTTGAAGTGTTTTTTCTAGCTTGCATAGTCTCAGCCAAGGTTAATCTTCTCTGCAAACATGAGTCAAATTCATTTTAGCAGTAACTACCTATGCTTGGTAAACAGCCACAGAGACAAGTCGATCTCTAAAGTGCCAGTTTACATCTGCCTCTTTGCTCATGGATCCTCTGCTCTCCTGCATCCATTTCTGGGAAGTGACAGATCCACCATTTCTCATCATACTCTTCTGGCACTTGAAGGCCTTCACTGTCTTCAGAAAAATATTTTAAGGAATATGTTAAGGAATATCATCCTTAACAAGGCTTCAAGGGCCAAGGTCTGGATCAGGAGCCATCTTTTCTCATCATGCCTCCTGTAACTTCAAGAGGCAGTGAAACATCCCCCGCAGGCCCTCCTCTCTCCACCAGCACCATCCTTAATATCACCCATGCACCTGTGGCCACCCTCTTTGTTCAAAAGGGAATTTGCGCGCATAACTGGGGCTGGATGTGAAAGAAAAGGAGCATACAGTATTGTTAAGCAATTTGTGGTTAAAGTCACAAACTCTCGAGACTCCTTGACTACTGTAAACACCAGCGGTTCATTGTCCCACAGCCTCTTCCTTCCTTCACGCCCCGCTCTGCCAAGTCAGCCACCTGAGACTCTGCTCATTGCTCTTGTTTTCCCTGGCTCTTCTCATTTGTTTACTTAAAATCTCTTTCCCTCCCCTGCCCTTCATTTGAATTTCTTTCAGGAGGGTCTTATAAGGACACCTACTTTTCGCAAGCAAGCTTTATTCAGAATTTCCTGTGAGTTAATAGGCAATTTTTTCTTTTTTTTTCTTTTTTTTTTTTTTTTTGCATGTTTTGAAATAAAAATGCGAGCATTTCTTAAATGCTTCTTTCACAAATTCTGCTTTAAAACAAACTTTTTTTCTACAGAAAATAATGGTTTTAAAGCCCCAGTTTATAAGACAAACACCATACTAAGGAGAACGGGTACTTTGGATGCAGAAGGACAGTATGTCACCCACGGGAAAATAGCCAACATACTGCTGAAGCTGACTGCATATTTTCATTTTCAAAAAGCACTCAAGACTAAAAACACCTGTGAGAGAGTCTAGCCTCTCAGGCTGACTTAGGAGGGCCTAGTGCAGAGTGTCCTATCAAAAAGCACACTTATTTTCACGAGGCAAATCAATCAGTTTTTATGTGGCAGGGCTACAGTTCATTGGGATGAACTCATTAAAACTTTGTACAACAAAACACAAGTGAGAGGTGCAATATTTCATTATTCAAACTGAGAGAATAGACAGGCGTCCTATGGAAAAGTGAGTCATATTCTCTGTGGTACATTCTGTTCATTCTGCTATAATAAACACGAGTGTTTGTTTGCTGAGCCCATTAGCATCCAACTATAAACTTGATTAGGAGGACAAGATCTCGGCCCGCTGCTGGGTTAGCGTGCACACTGCCGTTTGGTTGTTCAGTTGTGTAACAGCACCAGTCATGTCAGTCTGCCATTCCAAAAGGAAATAACAGCACTTTCCTCATTTCTTTCAAATCCATCCCAAATTTCTATTAAAGACATCAAAGCAATGACTCTAATACTTTCCATGCTTTCCAAATGACTCATATTTTAAAGAAACTGCTGGGAAATAAGGCACCACCGAGGTTCCTTAATTTCAGGGTTTGAGACTTTTAAGAATCTCATGGAAAAAAGTCAAAACAAGAAGCCACAAATCCATCTTCTCATAAAACTAGTTTCCATGTTTTATATGTTTGCATCAATTTCTGTGCTACTAGTTTGAGTTGGTTTTACAAGCTACAAAAAATATCAGAAGAAAAAGCAGGTTCTTAGTCTAGCTGTTCTCTTTGTGATCTCAGAAGAGAAGGTAAATGTCATGATTAGAGAAGGTAAATTATCTGATCAAACGTATTTATTGTCATTGCTGGAAGATGACGGCCAAAGGAATAACTTTTAAATAGGATGATGGTTGGCTGTGTCCAGAACTAGTAGTGAAACATGGGTTTGTCTGCTGGAAGCAAAGGGACTTCTGGGAAGGAAGTTTCTGTGCAGCATAAATAGTATTTTGGAAATCTGACTCTTGCCCAGATCTAAGAATGGGCAAGGTCTCCAAATTTTGAAATGCTTGCTGCATTTCTAATGACTCTAGATGTGGTGGGGAGGGATTGCTGCTGACTTCAGTGGGAAGAGAGTTGGAGATTAGCCATGGGTTAGACTGGTTATAATTGCAGTCAGTTCTCCTGAACTGTTTCATCTATTTCCATAGACCTGCTTGCTTATTATAATTATTTGTCTAATGCAGCACTCCTGGAAGCGAGGTTGGTATCCTGCAGTATCTGAAAGGAAGAGCTGACGATGATCAGTATCCACTACCTGACACGAAGGCATTTTCCAGCTTCTGATGGTATGCTAAGTCTGTTCATTTTACTGACTTTTTTTCTTCTGCCTTCTGTTCATTTATCAGAGGGGCAGTGGCATGTGGTTACAGACTCTCTTTAGTGCAAGATTCACTGAAAAGCTGTGAAGTGACAGTATGAGACTGCAGGTAAAATGATAACTTTACTCCTTAAACATACGTTGGAGATTCAAAGTAGGAAATAAGGAGTCCTTGCACATGGTCTGTTCTCCCATGTGCCTGGTGACAGGATGATGGGGAATGGGCTAAAGTTGTGCCAGGGGTGTTTTAGGCTGGATATTAGGAAGAACTTATTTACTGAAAGGGTTGTGAGGCATTGGAATGGGCTGCCCAGGGAAGTGGAGGAGTCAAAATCCCTGGAGGTCGTTAAAAGATGTTTAGATGTAGATCTTGGTGATAAGGTTTAGTGGAGGGCTTGTTAGTGTTAGGTCAAAGGTTAGACTTGATGATCTTGAGGTCTCTTCCAACCTAGACAATTCTGTGATTCTGTGAGTCTTTCCTCTTTTACTTAAAATTTTAAAGCACTAGAGTGTTTCAGGTTCTGCAGATCACACAATGGAAAATATCTGGTGGTAATTTTAGGGGATGTCCCTAATAATTGGCTTTTAAAATAAATTCCCCTTCACGGTACCCAATTATCAAAATCTGTTCCTCTTTTTAAGTCCCATGTTGTAGGTATTTTTAGCAGTTACGGGAAACCCTGCATTGTCCCTTCTCTGTGTCTCCTCATGCTTTTTTTTTTTTTTTTTTTTTTCTTTTTTTTTTTTAGAGAAAACTATCAGAGCCATGTCAGAGGCTCTCATCTGCAACTACATGGATGAGCCAGTCCCAAAAAGCCAGTCCAGCTCCAGGTTCCCAGTAAGATTCCTCCAGTGGCATAGCAAGTAGTGGACAAAAGCTCTCCTCACCCACTGCAGTGCTTCAGCTTACCTCTGTGAGTCATGCATCACGGGCAGGCATCTCCTAATTATAAATGGGATGTTCAGTAAGCCTGAGGTTTTTGATCTTTGGATGTTCACAATTATTCACAAGAAATAAAATGCAGTGACTACCATTATTAGCTACATACTAGGAAAAAAATATAGTGCTTGGAAACCTTGAACAGAGCCAGGGTATCTTAGTAGGTTCTCTGGCATGAGTGAATGGTTCTAGTTTATCTAGTAACAGAGCCCGCTGAATCCAGAGCAACTTCAAGTCTCATAACAATTCCTACATGTATATGCTTGTGTTGTAGGTGGAGATACCACATTTAAAAAATGGAGAATGACTTGATTTCTTCTATTTATCACTTGCCTTTCCCCAACAGCAAATGTCTTCTGCACATTATGGAAATCGTGGCCCTGCAGCCACCTGGTTAAAGTGATTTATTTTTAATATATTTTTTTTATCTGCTTCCCTGGAGAGAAGGATGCCATATTTGTGTAGGTGCTTTGAAACAGAGGTATTGGTAGCTGCATGTCCTGGTCTTTGCCACGATTGCCCCCACTGAGGCATGGGCGTGCAAGACTGTTTGGTATGTGCTGCTGCAGAAAATGCATATGCAAGCACAATATGGTATCTGTGGGTACAGGATCGTCTCTTCAGGGATTCTGTTGTTTTATTTGCTGATGCTAGCAGTTCTGTGAAGAAACTTTTAGTTATTTCCCACCTCAGCTTGTTTATCTTCAAAACAGGAATAAGGAACTTCCCAGAGAATTCAGAGCTAATTTTTTAATTGCTCATAGCCCTTGTGTACCATTGAACAGAGCATGAGCTGGAAATTTTTGAAGCTGCATACCAACATTTCTGTGATTTAAACACCAGGGGAGCCCCTCTTCTGAAAACTCTGCTGTATTCTCCTGGCTATGTGTTTTGTGACAAGCCTGCTGAGTTCAGCCATTGGCACACAGTTGCAGCACCTAGACCCCATGATCCTTTTCCATGTGAAGGCCCAGGTTTTGCTTTGGGGGACTAAACGAGCAGGGAAAGTGTCTATCGTGCGCACTACGTTTTGAAGTGCAGGAAGCAGCATTTAGCAGACCTGTGGTCTGCATTGTGTAGGTGCAGCCTCTACATGCACAGGTGGTGGCCCTCTACCATTATCAGCACTGCCCTGACCCAACCCCCAGCTCTGCTGTGTCAGGTCTGGGGCTGCAGGCATGCACAGCACCTCCCAGACAGGCTGCAAGGTCGGTCAGGGCACCCCCTGCCTCTTGGTAACAGGCCCTGGTGCTTACCGTCAGCTCCTAGCTCCTCGGAGGCTGCAACATTTGAGCTTATGCTGGCTGCCCCAGCACACGGAGGTCAAACAAATTGAATTACTCTTCAAATTAGCTGGATACAGCTTTGATCACTGTCCATTTAAGACCTTGTGTGTTTTAACTGGAAAAATGCATGCCACGTTCCAGCCACCTCCTCCAGCCAGGGGAGCAGTGATGCCACTGGCAAATACATATACTCTCTGAGCATTACTTAGCTGGAAAGTTATAACTGAAGCGTGTCCTCTATCTAAAATGATCTCAGCTTTGCTGGGCCTATCTCTTACAGATGTTAATTCCTAACTATTATCTTTACAAGTTCCAACAGAATGGTAAGCTGCAGTGAAGAGGGGATATGTTCAATTTAAGCAATGAGATTACCATGCTCTGAATGAAGCCACTTTTATTAATAATTACCTCTCTGCCGTGACTTTAAATTCAAACAGCTGGACAGCCTCTGCTCTTTATTAATTTCCTTGGATCCTTTGGCATGAAGCCCTCAATTCCTGTGATGTAATGGTATAAAAAGTTGGCTCCTGTCTGAGCTTCCACCCACAAGTTCTATATTTGGAGCATGGCAAATTTCTGCAGATTCCAGAGACAGGCTATGCTCAAGACGTGCTGATGCCTTCAGTCCCATCCCATTGCACCAAACAACAAGATTGTGTGCTTTTTATAACTAGGATCATAAATATGACTCAGATGCACATGTTGTCTATGTAAGCACTTGGGGTTGGCTATCACTTTATGGCACTGGGAAGAAGCCAAGCCAAATAAAAATTGTTTTGAGTAAATATTACATTTCTAGAGCATGAATAACTTTTCTCTGCAGCCAACGTGTCACTAATGGGAATAAGGAAGAAGACGGGGTGGGGGGAATGCAGTAACTAAATCATCTCACTAAACACAGACAGTCTGCAGCAAGACCTGTTGTTTCGACTTGTCTGGGGTGTAATATCCCAGATAATTCGTAGCAGGTCTCAGCAAGGCCACAAGTGATGGAAATAAAAATAGCTACATGTATGTAGCTCAGCGCCATCCTGCTGCACAGCTCTCTCTTGGGTGGGATCTCTACCAGTGGTATGTAAAACAGGCAACCGAAGAACCAAGTGTCCTTCTCTCCCCAGCTCTCAAATCAAGCGTGTGGATTGCTCCACAGAGATCAGCGTTGCTACTCACATGGTCAGCATTAAGCATGTGCATATGTCTGTTCAGGATCTGGGCCAAAAGGAAGGATGAGTTTTTCATCTTGCGACTTCAGGACCCCAGGGGATGTCTGCATTGCAGAGCACAGAAAAACAGAACACGAGTCCTCATGCAGCTCTGCTCTGTTGCACCAGAAGGTGAAGCAGCTCGTCGGCAGCTCTCTGGGCAGCGATGTGCCATCCTGCCACTAGCATGCACCGCTGCAGGGCTGGTCAGCAGAGCTGCTGGCTCTGTTCCAGCTCTTCCAACAACTTGTTATGTCTCAGTTTCCTTTCCCTCCATGCCCTCCCCCACCTGCCCCCCCCGCTTCCCCCCCCCCAAAAAAAAAAAAAAAAAAAAAAAAAAAAAAAACCAAAAAAACCTGCCCTTGAGCAGTGCTTAGTGAACAGGTTATGAAGTGCTTCCTATACCTGAAAAGGGTTAAGAGCGATGCTTTGTTTTCTAAAAACATACATAGATGAGAAAAAAATAACACTGATGCATGGAAAAGGGTAAGAAATTAACAAGAAACATTGCCTCATAACAGGAATCTTCAAGTCTCCCAAAAAACAATAGCCAGATAGAAATACTGTGCAAGAGTCTAGCTTTGAAATTCATTAGTGGCTTTCCCAGTTTCCTAATGACTATGTAATCCTGAGCATTCATGCAGGTTGCACCTGTGAGTATTTGCATTATCAGAAGAGTGCTTTCCTGAACTTTGCTGTCTTTTCCTCTTTGTTGTAGGCTGCTTTGGCATAGAAGGAAGAAAACCTGACTTCAGAAAAGGAATTCAGACAGGAAGCAGCAACGTTCCAGGAAGATTTCTGAGTCAAACAGGAAAGCAACCGGATTCTCAAAGTGCATATTTCAGAGATTCCCCAAAACATTTGGCTACAGAGTTGGAGCAGGTGAGTGGGGAGGCATCAAGGGCACGTGATGTTCTCTGTCCCAGCCATCCCTATCAGAAGTATTTGAGGAGCTTTTCTATGTTGTGGGCTGGACAACGGCTTGCAGATAAAACATTTCAAGGGCTGTGAGCCCTGCAATAATGACAGCATTGACGTCAGCAGACCTGCACCTGCAGGGAATAGGGCTGAAAAACCCTATTTGCCCAGCTAAGGCAGCTTTGACTGTGTTTCCACTATCTGGGAGATAAGTCTTTTTTCCATGTCTTACAAAGCTGCCAGTGGTTATTTTCTGCCAAGAGAACAGCCCAAGCAATGTATGAGGGACTAACTCCCTCCCCTTTGTAATGCATTTTACAATCCAGAGGAACTTTTGTAATACAAGAAAGTGTTTTTACATAGAAGAACTTCTAAATTGTTAGAACAGTTGGAAAATCCTAAATTATCTGCAACAGACAAGAAAAAACAGTGAAAATAACATTGTGTATTGGAGAATTTACAAAAGTGAGAGCTGAAGATCAGTTTCCAAGACTGAAAACATATTCAGGGACTCCTGTTGCACTTCATGTTTAACAGAAATACTCTAGCATTCAGCAAGCGAATTGCACCCCCCTGCAAAACTTAATGCTTTGTTTTGCAGAGCTTAAGCTCTGAAAACTGTCTGGAGAGACAGCGTCAAGGTCAGTCCTTTTAGGTTTACCAGGATATTCCTGGTATCCAAGTGCAAAAGGGAGGGGAAAACTTACCTAGGATTGAGTCAGCAGCCTGAATTAGAGATGATGAAAGAGGGCTTGGCTGGAGTGTGGCATAACTTTATGACTATTGCCATGAGTTTTCATGACACTTTGGGGCTAGCTACGTGGCGATTTAGCCCTTGTTAATTAGAAATTCAAGGGCTGCTTCAATTTGTGGTTGTTACCCAAGATCACAAGAGGTTTTCAGCCCACCAGGGATTAGGCATTGAAAGTGGAGGAGCTGAAGGTTTCTTTGCAAGTGGCTGGCCATGATACAAATTTCTGGTCATGCCAGAAAGTTCTGGTCGTGCAGGGGTTGCCCTGGTCGGAATGGCCCTTCCTGAGGCCTCAGACAGCAAACTCTGATCTGCACGTTGCGGACACAGTTTCAGCTTACCGTGGTATTGCTTAAAGAGCTCTCTTTTTAGGAATAGCTGAGTATTTTGCAGACACTTATTAGTCTCTGTGCTTTTTTTGTGGACAAGTATCAGTCACATTTCGTCAGTGGGAAACTAAGGCATAAGGAGGTTAAGGGACCTGACGAAGGTGATAGCAAGTCAGATTGCTTGGAATTTTGTAGCTCTGAAATATCATCTTTCTAAAACAGGAAACCCTCCCAGGAGTAGTAGGTTTTCATTAAAACAACAGTTCAAACCTGTCGATCTTGATATATCAGGAAAACAAGGAATGTAGAAAATGTGAGAGTTAGCTTAGTCTCTCTTAAACTAAACCACCAGGTTCACGTTCCTACGGAAAAACAAATACCCTGCAGGCATCATGGTGTCTTTGATTTATTTTTGGAAGTTGAACCTCCTCCCCTTTTGGTGTCTGAACTAAGAAAAAAAGAAAAAAAAAAAGAAAAAAAAAGGATTTGGGGGCCAACAAAAGGTTTCTGGGAAAAAAAAAAAAAAAAGAAAGAAAAAAAAAAACTCTAGTCCCACTTCTCAAGTTTATGACATGAGCAGTTAAGCTAATGTAATCCAACTTAGCCTCCCCTACATTTCAAAATTGGATTAAAGTTCATAAGTTGTTGAGGGAAAATGTTACCCAACAGAGTAACTATATGACTCAAAGTAAAGTTGGACCTTTGCAGCTGTGGGTGCAAGACCTTGGTTTCAGTCACCTGAACAAATCAAGATAACTGCTGTGCCCAGCGTGTGTGAGGGGTGAGATGCATTGCTGCTCCTCAGCCCTTGCAGTTAGGTGGAAGCCCACCGAGCTGTGATGACTGGGTGAGCTGACAGCCTTGTCATTCATAATCTCCCTGCCTTTTGCTCTCCTTGCTTTTTTTTCAGTGAAATAAGTCATATGAACCATAGGAAAGGGTTTTGCTTTGGTGTTGTGTGTGCTTTCCTTGCAAGGAAAGGCTGATTTTTTCTTGGTGCACTAGCAGTGTTTTGCTGCACGTACACAAGTGACGCAGCTCAAAGCATGCTACCAGCTCAGCTGTAAAGCACTCGCGTAGCACCGCATCTGTGCGAATCTGCCTTTCAAAACAGGATCCGCAGATGTGATTAATTACAAGGCTGCAGAAGAGACGCTCTGCTCTTGTGAGCTGCTTTCAGCCTGCCTGTGCGGAGGGCCGTGCGGCGGTGTCCGGCTGCCATCTGGCGTCCAGCGCCCAGCGGGGGCCACGGCAGGGAGGGCCCCACAGAGCATCCCCCAGGCCACCCCAGCCTGACGACAGGGCTGCTCAAGTGGCAACCTCTGGTTGACGTCCAAGCCGTGAGCAAATCCTGACCAGACTCACCAGGGCCCCCCGCCACGGTATCTCCCGCATTCCTGCGGCAGATCTGGTATTTCTTATTGTTCTCCCCGTCTCCGGGGGAGCAGCTGCAGCTGCCTGGCCGGCCTGCCGGGGCAGGAGCTGGCGGAGTCCTGTGCTGCGGGTCCCAGAACTAGCCGGCGGCTCTGGAAAAACTGTGTCAGTCTTCTCGCCCTGCTTCGGCACGTAGGGAGCCAGGGCTAGTCAGGAGGGCTGAGGGTAAAAGGAGAACAGAATGGAGCTGGAAGAGCAGCGAGTGGCTGTGCCACGCCACCAGCCCAGAGATGGTGCACGCTCGGTGTGTGCTGTCCTGGGCCCAGGAGCTCCCTGTTAAAGTTGCACCAATACACAGCAAGAGCACATCTGGGTTGCTGGGTGGTGAACGCCTGCAAACTGGTATGCTGTGGGCTGCAGTAGGGACAAGCAGGGACGTCGGTAGGAGTGACTGGTTAGAGCTGGGTGAAGAGGGGAAACAGAGCCAGAACTGTTGTCAAAGCCAGGACTGGTGGGGTCTCCGCAGAGAGCAGAAATGCCAAGGGAGCGGCCTGGCCTGGTGAGGGCGTGTGGCACCCAGCATGGTTTTCTTTTTCCCTTTTCCTTTAGTGAGCTGTTCTGCCAGGCTGGTTCCCATACTGTGTCCCATGCCAGTGCCCAGCCCTGGGCTGTTTATCCCTTGGAAATACAATTTCAAGGAATATGTGTTCTGGCTCTTTTCCTGCTGGCAGGGAAGATTTCCCACACGGAGTAGTTGCTGGTTTGGCTCTTACCATACGTAAAGGTGACAGTGAAGAGAGCATGTGGGAGCACGAGCAGGCAAGTATTTTTTGCAAGCATGACTGTGTGCGGCTACATTGCAAGACCAGCAACCAGTCATTTATGTGATTTATGCCTCACTGCCTCCGCTTTCCACACAGTACAAGAACAGGGACAGAGGAAGTGGGGAGAGCCCTTTGCTTAGTCACGCTGAGGTTCAGCCAATGGACCTTAACCCAGTGGGACTAAGCCTGTGTGGACCGGCACGAGGGGATAGTGGCTCCCAGCAGGGTCCCAGTGGGGTGCCTGGGGACTCTGTGGGAAGGCCTGTGCCACCAGCAGGCACATGGGGAGTGGGGCTGCAGGGCCGTGGCAGCTTGGAGTGGTCGTCGCCTCTGGCCATACATCTCATCTGCCCAGGCTGCTCCATGGGCCAGCAGCAACCCACTGGGCATTTGCAGCCCCTGTGGGCAGGCAAAATCCTTGCTAATACAAAGCAGAAAACGCAGAAGATGCCACCTGCATGCCTGCAGAGATCAGTCCCACACCAAGTGTGCAGGCCCTGCAGCCCCACTCAGCTTCTCAGGGGCAACCTGTGTTACAGCAGGCTGTGCCTCCCTAGCATCATTTCCCACCTTTCTGTGGCTTCTCTCTGGGAAAAAGCAGCTCAGGGCCAACATATTCTTTCTGGCAGGGGCAGCAGTCAGGGGAAACTCAGCTGTGAAATGGGGCATGCTCCTCTTTTGCAGGCATGTGTGGCAGTTGACTTCGTGGTTGGGAAAAAGCAGAACAGCCCAAAGTGTCCCTGGCAAAGGAGGCAGTTGGGAAACCTCAGGTTCCTCCAAACTGAAGATTTCAGTCCAGGCTATGCCATAAGAGGAAACCTCTAAGGGTTTCTAAGCAGAGTCTGTCCTTAAACATATTTTTTAAATGCTTTTTCCTTTTTTAAACAGGGCTGAGGAACCAGTGCCCCAGAGGACCTGGACTCCCCAGCACTTGTGTGATGTGTCAGAGATGAGCATCATGAGCATCTTTGGAGCAGAAAGAAAAACCTCTGTACTCTGGTAGGCATTGAAACAGCTTATAAATGACAACACTGGGGAAGCCTGGGCTTTTGAAACTGTCTCACAGCACTGTTCAAGTTTTAAATCCCATCTGAGATACTCGTGTGTTCTAATTAGATTTGTTGGTCAGGTTAGGTGAAAGGACGCAGGTTCCTTGTTCAACTACAGATAAAAGCAACCAACACAAGCCTGTGCAAATTGCACTCATACGTACTCAGAAACACCCTCCTATATTCCCCACGTCAGCATCTGTACAGCATGAGCAAATCACTTGTATGCTTAGGAAACAGGCAACAGGAATAACAGCAGACAGGCACTTGCGTGAAGATAGGAGGCGGCCCAGTTACATGTGGTGTAACTGTGGCAAGCAGCTCTATTAATTTTATAACAGTGTATAAAGCTGGTGCTAGAGCAAGTTCCAGAAAAAGCTACGTGAGCAGTGAGCACACTGATGAAAGTGGAAAGGATGGGTTATTTTGCATGCTTGCTTGATTTTTTTTTTAATGTATTGAAAATAATGACCAGAGGGAAAATGGGAGTGCAGTTGTTCTATTCTTTTTTTTTTGTTGTTTGCTTTGTTTTCTTTATATCAACATATGTACCAAAAAGGTTGGACACTGTGCTTAGGGACATGGTTTAGTGGGTGATATTGGTGGTAGGGGGATGGTTGGACCTGATGATCTTGGAGGTCTTATTCAACCTTAATGATTCTGCTCAGCCAGTCAGAGGCTTTCTGTCTGACTAGCTGCTCGTATCCTTTTACATTTACCTCTGCCCACTAGGCTAAATATGAGAAATCAGGGGCAAGAGGGGCTCTCATCAAGGGGCCTTTCTAGGATTGTGCTTGTAGGGTCATTAAATTTCCCTTCTAAGGCTTTTCAGGATGTTTTTATCTTTCGTTTTGTATCATATTGTACCAATTTTGATATCTTTTGAAGGTGAGAAGCAGCCACCACTTTCCAAATCTTTTCATTTTAAGTGCTAAAACAACCACTGGCCTTGCCATTATCTCAAAGGCTGCCCAGTTTTGACATAGATAATGCTATTCTGTGCTTTTTTCCTTGGTGTTTCCAACTGGTTAACATGCACAATGAGACTCAAAGTGTAAATGTTATTACCTCTAAATTCATATAGTCTTACAAGCTTTCGCTTTTTGTTTTATTCTGGGACTCCTGAAGTACTTTGTGGTCACATTAGCAGTAACAGGAGGAGTCCCTAAGCCAAGGTGTCTGCATGGCTGCTTACCCTTACAGGCGGGGAGCCCCAAAGTGTTTTTTAAAAGTGCATTTTTATCCTGTATGTCAATGAGCAGTGTTCAGTAGGATGAGAGACAACAGGGTGAGGGTAAAGGATAAATGAGGTGTGTCCACAAGGTATCTGGAAAAACCTTAGTTACAGGCAAGTAACCTTCCTTACGTTTCTCCTTGACCCTGGCCTTAGTCTCTAGCAGAGCCATATGGCAGCTTCAGCTTTGCTCTGCAGCTGAGAGCTCACTGAATGATGTATCCGCATGCCTCGTCCTTCCTCAGTACAGTGGTGGGTTTGTTTGTTGTTGCTTTGTTTTGTTTCAATATTTCTGATTTAGCTTTAAGGCTCTGAACATATTTATCCTCAACTAATGGTAACACTCATATTGTAAAATCTTTTTTTTTTTTTCCTAGGGCAACTCTGGGATCATGTATACTGAGCTGAGATGGCAGAAGAACCAAATTAGCTCATGAAGTCGAGGAACAGAACACAGAATCACACAGAATCACAGAATTTTCTAGGTTGGAAGAGACCTCAAGGTCATCGAGTCCAACCTCCAACCTAACGCTAACAGCCCTCCACTAAACCATATCCCTAAGCTCTACATCTAAACGTCTTTTGAAGACTTCCAGGGATGGTGACTCCACCACTTCCCTGGGCAGCCTGTTCCAGTGCCTCACAACCCTTTCAGTGAAGAAGTTCTTCCTAACATCTAGCCTAAAACTCCCCTGGCTCAACTTAAACCCATTCCCCCTCGTCCTGTCACCAGGCACGTGGGAGAACAGGCCAACCCCCACCTCACTACAGCCAGATGACACCAAGTTAGGTGCGTGTGTCGATCTGCTTGAGGGTAGGAAAGCTCTGCAGGAGGATCTGGATAGGCTGCACCGATGGGCTGAGGCCAACTGCATGAAGTTTAACAAGGCCAAGTGCCGGGTCCTGCACCTGGGGCGCAATAACCCCAAGCAGAGCTACAGGCTGGGAGATGGGTGGTTGGAGAGCTGCCAGGCAGAGAAGGACCTGGGAGTGATGGTGGATAGTCGGCTGAATATGAGCCAGCAGTGTGCTCAGGTGGCCAAGAAGGCCAACGGCATCCTGGCTTGTATCAGGAACAGCGTGACCAGCAGGGCTAGGGAGGTGATCGTCCCCCTGTACTCGGCTCTGGTGAGGCCGCACCTCGAGTACTGTGTTCAGTTTTGGGCCCCTCGCTACAAGAAGGACATCGAGGTGCTTGAGCGGGTGCAACGGTGATGGCAGCAAGGTGATCACAACACAGCAGCACTGGGCCGCTCAGCAGTTCTTCGGCCATGGTACATCACTGCTCTTGTTGTTGGAGTTGTTGAAGGGGAATGAAGCAGAAGCGTGGTTTTCACTGTCTCAGGCTGATCACGGTGGAAAACTGCTGTTAATCATGCTAGCTGGGGCAGCTGAGATGCGTAAGGGCTGAACCACCACCAGATGGCAGCGGATGTCCAAATATGAGACAGGCCCCAGCGCTGCCCTGGTTTGCTAAGGGCCACCCCGCCAGACCCAGCGGGCAGCCTGGTCCAAAGTCCCAGCAGGGTACAGCCAGATAAGGAGCTCTGGGGCCTCCCACCTTGAGTTGAAAATATTAAAAAAATAAAAATAAAAATAAAAAAAAAAAAGCCACAGTTATTAACTAACTGGCATGGTGCAGCCAGTGTCAGAAAGTCCCTAGCTGAGGAGGTGGAGGGGGACTAAAACCTTTCTAGTGTTGCAGGAGTTCTTTCATTCCATTAGTGACAAATTTATGGCACTTTTTAATGCCTCTCTTTTGGGTCCTTTACCTAATAAGTACGAAATTACTGCTCTGTGCTACATGACAAAAAGAATTCATGGCTATCTCTTTTCCTGGGGTACCCACTGGTGCATTAGCCACACACTTAGTTACTCAAAAGTTATTTACCTAAAAATGCTTTATTTTATCAAGATAAAATTCAGAGCAATTATTTTTGGCTCACTTGTACCGATAGATGGTGTGGTTATTCTGCCAGCAGGAACTGCAAGACTGAACATTTACTTTTTGTTTGTTTTGTTTTAAATCTCCCCACACACATCCCACCCCCTGGAGCTCCCCAGGATACAGCTAGTGTCCTAACACCACGTTGCTTCACCACACAGGCTTTGCTTTTGTGGCTGTGCATGCAGGAGAGGTAAACTGAAGAAATGAGTTGCTGGAAACGTGCCTGTTGCAGTTTGGGAATGAGTAAAGGTAGAAGTCTCATACACCAGTACCATAAATGGTCACAGAACAAAAATCCTGTCATGGTCTGGGAGAAGAATGAGCCTGTACTATTGTTTTGCAGGATGTTCTTCCATCAGCAGAAGGTAAACCAGAACTGGGCAGCCAGGATGAAGCCTTCCAGCGCATCGTACTGAGGTGTCAAGAGCAGAAGCAGCAGCATCCTACTGCTTTCTGCACAGGTAAATCCGCTGTGTATGAGCAACACTAGGTTTTGCAAGGCACGTTTCAGGGATGGAATGAGACTTACGTAGCATCACCTTTCATTGATAGCCTCCCCCTGATCAGACTTACTTATTTCTCTCTTGGAGTAAGACTGCTGTAACCTCAGAGATGATCACGCAGCAGGGGGCTGTGAGTTTTTTCCATGCTGCGCTGTTTCATGAGATGTGGTGACGCTGACTCACAGCACTGCTCTCTCTTTGAACAGTATGTTTGAGGTGTAGCTTTAATGGACGTATTCGGAAGTGGAATTTTTTTGCTCAAAATGCAATTGGTCAGCTTTTAAGTCCTTTCCCTCTTGCCCCCCTTTACTGTGCAACACTTCACACAAAGTGAAGGACATTTGGCTCATTTCCTCATCTAATAGCAACTAAGAAAAAATGAAGTATATGGATGACATTTTAATTAAGGGCCTGTTCTGCCTGCAGAGGCACATGTCTATATGTGCCATCATACCCTAACTGCAGCTATTTTCATTAACTCACTGGTAAGAGGAAGTATAAATTAATTTCCCATCTGCCACACTTTGCATTTCAGAAATTACCTAAATTGCACCCTCACAATACTGTTACTGAGTGCTGCTGTCTCAAATATGTTCATATTTAATATGTCAGAGTGTAATGATTCTCACGTAACTGTTGCTGTTCTTAAGATATACTGTCTCTCTGACTACCACCGTTATGGCTTTAATAGTATGATCAATGGGATTTGGTTTAAGGGCATATATATTCCACAATGTGTAAAGAAACCAATGCAAAAAGAATCCCAAAAGAAACTGATACAAAAAGCCAGCAGATCATTCAGAAATGTAAATGACTTTGTATTACTTTATTAAATAGCCGATTCTAAAGAACAGTAAAAAATATGAAAACATGCATCATTTGGTGTTTTTTTAAAAAATATTTGTCCAAAGTAAAGACTGTTAGAAAAATTAAAAAGTTTTAGTCCCAAGGCACCTTCTTCTTTCCACATAAAAGGTGTTGGGTAGTTATAAATACTGTTCCACCTCCTTTAGCAACGTTTAACAACGTATACATTAGTATTTCCATTACAGTTTTTTTTCACATTTCATTGTAAACAAAATCAATTTTAAAAATGCCGTGTTAGCAAGCTTAAGGAACTATTGCTGTCCTGTACAGTAAATACAAATAGGAAGAGCCTCAATTTACCTTTCACTTTAATCAGTATTCCATTTGCCAAAATACTAAAGATTTCAATTAGTATAAAAATATAACTAAAGACTAAAAGACTGCAAAGATTCAGTATTTGAGTTTTAGTTAACAAGCAAATAAAATGCTATGGAATTCCAAATCCAGAGTTTGTTTCTATACAGCTTCTGAGTATCACAATGGTGTATACAAATGCACTGGTTATCCATTAGAAACAGTCACTTCTTATTTACTACAAATAATTTAACATTTAGCTGAACTAAAAACCACATGCTAAAAGATGGTTTTACATGTTTCGTGTATGTACAGAGGTCAAAGCTAATTAACAAACCACTTCAATGGGCACCTGCTCTTTGCAAGGCGGGACTTCCTCTTGCATTACATTTTTGGAATCTGGCCTCCAATAAAGAATAAGACAAAACAGCGTGCTGCATCTATAGCGATGGTAATTGTATAATCAAATGTCTTGCATAAACATGGCCAAATATCATCTGCATCAAGGCTTGTACATACCCTCAAGTTCCATTCATCCACTCCAGAAACCTGTAAGTCAAAACTGTACATCTTTTAAACCACCAACCGAAAGCATTATGGTTTTCTAAACTCTGTTTTTTTTAAGAACTTCTTATGTACAAGCCAGTACCAAGCTCAATCTTGCATGACTGCTTTTTCCAAATGTTTTACAGCAGCATTTTGAACATACCTATTTCCAATTCTTTTGTTTGGATTCCTGCAAACAAAGGACACAAAAATCAGCCCAGCCAGGAAACAGCAGCAACAGGCACCCTGTGATGTCAGCCTGCTCTCGGTAAGGAAGAAGATATTAAGCACTAACCCCCCATGTGAAGAGCAGCAGGCACAGAGAAAAATGAAAGGAGACTAAAAGGAAGGAAAGGTAATGCTCTGTCTCAGAGTCAGACAGAACCTTCAGGATTGACTTAGCATGGGCTTAAATTATTACTAACTGAACCAATATAACAGTCGTTTCCCTTGCTTTTTGGAATGAAAATGATGCTGCCTGATGGTTAGATGCTATCAGATTGTTACAGGCTAGTATAGAAACAATACTGTCACGGGCTACGTTTGAATAAAAATCTTGAGTTGAAAAGTTTTGCATAAAAGAACAAAGTATCTGAGAATGTGAGGCAAAACAGCACGGACTGTCAGACACCACACGTTATAGTTACTGAGCTCTTATTAGACACTCCTATGTGGTAAACAGTATTTCCTTTTTAGAAAGGCCCAACCTGCAGGGTAAACTAAGATCTTCAAAAGAGCAACAATGAGCTGTTCTGTGCAAAGCAGAATGAACAAAGGTGGGCTTCTATTCACAAACGGTATGTCAGCTACCGTTGTTACTCAGAAGTGGCTTTCTTCCCTTTCCAGCTCTTTTGTCTTTCCTCCAGTTCTGCTTCAGTGAAGGCTGCCGGGCCCCAGTTTGTGATTAAGTGAGGATTCTTGGAACCTGGAAGACAAAGTGCAATGCTTGAAACAGGCATTTCTGACAGCAACATCACTCACACACCATCGGTGGGGCAGAGCTGGAGGTGCCACAGGACGATTCGGTAAGTGCTGTCTCTTCTGTGACTGGAATCCCTCACAAAGGTGGCCTGCCTAACTGAGGAGGGAGGAATGCCTGGGACACACAGTCAGTGAAGGTGCTTAGTGTGAAAAGTCCAACTGCTGCCATCTTTATGTCCTATTGCCCCTGCAAAGTAGTTGTATAGAAGTAACTGTCTTCTGTTATTCTTGCTGTTACAGATGTCCCTAAGGGAAAGCAATCTCTCCAGCACAGCATCACAAAGACACTTTCCTGTAAGGCTGGCATGGTATTAATTAAGCTAAAAAGTTAAACAACTTCTAAAAATTCAGCAAATATTTTAGATACCTTTACTTTGTGGTTTTGGCAACCAGCATTTAGGCTAATTGCATTAAACGCCCAAAAATGCAATGTTCAGGTAGATCCTTGTGTTGTTTAAAAATAAGTAAAAATTTAAAAAAATAAATAGTTTTATCAGGGACAGTAAAGACTTGAAAGTTTCTGATGTTTAATTTTGCTCAGATTTCAACACATCCTAGATATGAGGCTTTAATGCTAATTAATCCTTCTCTCAAACAACTATGAGCCTGTATTTGTTCCCACCATCACCATTAAATTTAGTTCAAGCAAAACCAAATCCTCAGGGGGCACTAGTCTTATCAGTAAAGATACTTCAGTGCTTACACTATACTGCACAAAATGTATTTTGAAGGTCTGGTGCCAACAGTGTTTTCATGATGCATTATATTGCATAGTTGCAACCTTTTCTCTTCTTCTATTTGGGTTCTGAATGCAGAATTCTACCATTCTGAGGGAAGATCCTATTATGATCAGCAGTTCTGACAAACGTAGTAGTTATAGGCTGTAGTGAAACCAATAAGATACAACAAAAGAGAGACTTCAATAAATAGCTAGGTGATGCAAGTATATGAGATGGAGTTAATACAGTGTTTTGGTTATTTTTCTGTTGATAACATACCTGGCTCTATTAGTCGAATTAATCCCTCATGATGAGCTACTTTATCTTTCCAAGTCTTGGTGTTATTAGCTGCTGTTTCCAACTTCTTTTTAACCTCCTGAAATAAAATACAGCCCATTTGCAATCAAGAACAACTTAATTTATATAAAAAGACAATGCCTCCCTTTAAACCTAAAGACTATATGATACTATGTCAGCCTGCGCTCTGTTTAGGGCAATGGACAGGACCATTTCATTTCAGATTAACATTTTAACTAATATAGTCAGTCACCAACGGTATAAAAGCAAGCCCTCAAACCAGGTTTCATAAGATTGTCTAGCTGCACAGTTAGGGCTGGTCTTCATGAAGACTCAAAACACACACAAACTAGTTTCAATAATAGTTTCAAATTAGAGGCTATCTAGAACTACTGTATTCTGATCTACAACCTTCTAGTAGACATTATAAGAAATCATAAAACATAAGCTAGGAAGTAGGGCCACTGCTGGTAGCCCAAGCACAGAAGAGAGATTCTTCTGTCTAAATTGGTCTTTTGGTCAATTGCAAATGAAAGACTAGAATGCGTAACGATTTCTAAAATACTATGTCAGTTATTGCAGTGACCTACTCCACCATTTCTCTTCTGATTTTCTTGTTTGTTTTGTAAGTGTAGTATATTCTAGATGTTTAGATAACGGTAGATGTATTCTAGATGTCTAGGTAACAGTGGTATTTTATTTTACATACAAAAAGCCTGAGATGGCTTACGTACAAAAAGCCATCCAAAAAAAAAAAGTTGAGTATTTATCTGAAAGCAACTCTACTGATTGTGCCAGATGTAACACCAACAGGGTAAGTTGTAAAACTGGAAAAAATACTACATCTGGGCCTGTTCTTGTAGTCGTTGCAGTATTCTGTGCTGGTCAAGACAGATCAATTGTTTGTCCTTCACAGAAACTCATTCCAAGGGCACAGAAAACAGCGTAAACACACTCCCAAGTTAAACAGAAATCTAGCTGTGTTTTGTTTCCTGACCTAAACAGATGCAGGATGAATACCTCCCTAGCCATAGAAAGTATGTAGAAATTCAGTCTCTGTAGTCACGGGATTCTGATAAATTCTTTATATTTATTCTGTGAATACAGCTACTGGCCTACACCAAAAACACTCAGTGGAACAGAGAACAGCCCTGGCACTTAGGACATCAGGCATTGCTACCCATTTGAGAAACTGGACTAATTCCCAGCTATCCTTGACATAATTCAGTGCTTAAATACCTTGTTAAGGAGCAAGGGCTTACAGTAGCACATCAATTTTTGTCTGTAGAAGACAATATTGCCCCATTACGTTATCAAAATATTGCAAGGTTCAGTAATTCAAAAAGTATAAGGCACTGGGTTATGACAGCAACGGGACTGCACATGGATAGTTAGTCTACAGCAGAAGACAAATGTATATAGAATATTGCAGGATATTATCAAGCTGGCTTGCATGTGAATTGGGATAAAAATATTAGAGGGGGTTATGTCTGAAACCCGACCTCTTCCTCACATATATCTACTGGTCTGAGGAAAAAAAAAGACATAACTATCCTAGCTCTACTTAAAAATCTTTTGTTTACTAATCCTTAAACAAGTATGAAATGGACAAACTTCAAATTCAGTTAAACTGCTGCATATCTGGCTAAGCATGAGAGGTAGATAAACAGAACAGCTCACCTCATATTGCTCAAGGGCCTCCTTCCGTTCCAGTTCAAGCTGTTCCAGTTGCTGCATGGCAACTTGAAGAGCCTGTTCCTTTATCATCCTCTGGTTTTCTAGCTCTTGCTTCTCTGCTTCTGTCATCTGAATGGTCTGCTGCTGCTGCAAGTGCCATTTTTCCAGTTCAGCTCTCTTTGCTGACTCTTCTTCCAGTAATCTGCAATGGGGATTGTGATGTTAACTGCACTTTAAAGCAAGCTGTATCCAGCATGTAGCATACACAGAGGAAAGCCAAGCTAATTACTGGGGGGGCGGGAACTCAGGAAGGAGGGAAAAAATTACTGCTTCTTGGCTTGTATTCAGTGTAACACTGAAAATCATGCCAGAAGTGCAAGCAGACTCGCTGCTACAAAGGGCTATTCAGAAAATGTAGTCAATAACGCAAATGCACACACTGAAAATCACAGACAAAACAAACGCGCGTGAGTTATCTTAACTGTCTTGGGAGGACTGACCATATGAAGAAAGAAATCACACTAAATGAAGCCCATATGAGTAAGAGAAGACTTAACCTTTTATCACTTAAAATTTAAACCTGCAATAAAACATGATAGCAAGTCATATTTACAGTTAGTGCTTTATAAAACATATAACTGAAAGTTTGTGCAGGGTGATCTCAATTTTGGATGTGTGGACAGGCACAATGCCTGACGAAAAATAAGTGAGCCTGCTTTTCTGGAACTGCTTGCATTTCAGACACTTTGCTGGGAGGCAAGACTAGCTTAAAGTGCAAAGATGGTAGATATTTTTTTCTTAAGATCCGAAGACTAAAGGTGGTATTTATGGTTTTCACATGTTTCAATTAGCAGTGGTAATGCTCAGCAATCTTTAAAAGCAGAGTACAGTTGTTTAATATTGCAGTGAAACGGAAATAAGCCACTACTAGGTAAAATGCATACCTGGCTTGAAGTTTCCTTACAGTTTCTTCATCTTGACGTGCCTGTTTTTCAACCTCCAAGGCTTCCTGTAGCTGCTTATACATTTCTTCCAGCTCACGTACTCTCTGTAAATACTGTTCCAGTTCAGATGACTTCTGAGCGACTTGCTCTTCCATTTTTTGTCTCACCTAGCAAAGTAAATTGAGGACACATATGAGCTACCATTCCATTCAGGTTTCCAATACTGAAGGAATTAACAGGTTTCTCTCTGATAACATTTTCAGAGAGACCTTTTCCTGCTACCTGCAGAGCAAAACCGGTAAAATTGAAGTCAAGATTTGTAGCTGTGTAAGTAAGAAAGTAAGGGAAAAAAAACAGTCACTTGCATTGGCCTACTGCATGCTGCATAGGATTTGTACAGTGGTTTAAACCTATCTTCAATCAGTTCGATCACATCACTTAACTTACAAATACACGCTAAACTGAAGGGAGAAAAAGCTTGTAGAGTGTCTAGACACAAAGATCAAGCTCATTTAATTACACTCAACTTGTTTCCTCAGGCAAGTCCTCCCTTGGCAGTAGCAGATTTCACACATATCTGGATGCTGGCACTGCAAATTGAGCTACCAAAGGTTGGACACCAGCTAGGGATGTTGGCTTTGCTAAGAGAAGAGCAACTATAACAAAAAAGTGAAGGTAAGTGCTAGAGGAAGGTGAAAGAGAAGCTGAATGTCCATCGTCACTCAGCCTCTGATCCAATTTCCCCTGTTTCACTGACCAGAGCAGGAAACTAGGGGTGTTGTGGCACCAGAACCGCCCGTCCTCCTGTTTGGCTCACACTGTCATTGAACTGAGGTTTACAAGCACCAAAACCTCAGCATTTAGTAATACATAACATTGACTTCACGGAAGGTAAGCACTGCTCCTTAAGTTAGCAAAAAAATAGCTTGTTTCAAGTGTGATAGGATGGCCTGTCCTGCTCCACTGCTCAGTGGGCTGCTTTCTCTCAGCTAACCCAAATCCCACTGACCCAGAAAGTGAGTGCATTCAAGGATTCACACTTATCCCATAAAGTAGCACTGCACGTGCATTTGTCCTGAGATGTTCCATTACATCAGCCTATTCCTACTTCTTTTCTGCAACTGACAGAAGAGCCTATTATACCCGACAAAACCCTTGAAGATCAAAAATCAGTTGTTTTATAAATCCTTGGCATGATAACAGCGTTTTAAAGCTGCAGTTTTTCTTTAATTAATTTTGCATGTGTATAAATACAAAAGAACAAACAGTATATTTAAAAAAAAAAGAACAGTTTGGGGAATATAATCAACTCAGAAAACTCCTAAAATACACTATAATTATATCTTTGTTCATTTTGTATATTCATATAACACATTCCAGTCTCACGTTCTTCATCCCTGAAAACTGCAACGATAACTTCAGTCTGTGTTTTATCCTATAAACAGTTCATTCTACTCATGATTTTTCCAATAATATTTAAGTTCTGAATGCTATACAAGTTGTAGGCAGGGTGTTTCAATTCTTTTTTCATTACTAAATACCTTTTATGTCTCTAGTAAACGTAATGCAGACTGCACTCAACTTCCTGCAAATTCTGCTGAAACCTTTCAGTGATTGCCTATGAGGGAAATCATTGCTGGAAGCACTGCTCACTATGTGGAATTATAGCAAAAAGCCATGTGCACTACTCACCATTTTTTCTCTCTCCAGCTCCAGACTGAAGCGATCTTGTAATTCAACTTGAGTCTGAAGTCTTTTCTTTTCCTCCTCTGCAGCACGTGCAGCTGCTGCTTCCAGTTGCTGGAATAGAAAAAAGGATCAAGAAAAGAAGGAAAAAACAATTTGTAAAAACTAAGCCTTTGGAATAAATTGAATTTAATTATTTTTATTAAAAAAAAAAAAAAGGAAGAAGCTTTCAAAAGTATTACAGTGCCAACTTTTTAAAAAAAAAAAAAAAAAAAAACTCTGAGGTTACTGTCAATCTCCAAATATAATTTTTAGTCTTATTGCAAGACAATTTTCAATTTACAAATGAAAAATCGATTATCAGATTTCCTCCACACTTCGAGTTCTTCTTTGGAAAACCAATAGAAATGACTGTATTTACTTCTCTATCTCATACAAGATAAAAAATTATTATTGCTATAGAAAACCACATTCCAGGCAGGACTGCACAAAAGTTACAACAACAGTGAGAACATGATAGCATATATAGTGTTCATACAGAAACAGAAGTGAGACATACTAAATTGCCATGGGAATGCAGAAGTGCCACAAAGGTTGGCTATAATAAAGCAATTGTGCTATTGTGAATCACATCCCTTCAACATCCCCTAAATTGCCATGTAAGGTAAATGAAATTATAGTCAGTAATTACCATTTGAACGTTAGGGGGGAAAAATACCCTCAAAACTACAGACATGTAAACAGCTGCTGGTGCCGTCATGACTTCTTGCAACTTATTTAACATTATTTTCCATCTTGATTTTACAAATAAAGAGATAGCCATTGTGTTTTTTCCTTTCATCTAGGCTTCAATAGCGTGTATGTTTAGAATGCTTAGAGGGTTAGAAATGTACAAGTACCAGTCAAAACATTAACAGTACTGAAAACAAAATAATTCTTTCACAGATTTTTCCAGAGATCAGATTCTTTACAGAAAACAAGCACCCTTTTGTAACATGCCAGGCTGGTGAATTTGCTTCCACAGCCCCTCGGTAAGACAGGGACACCCATCCTTTTTCAGTATTTGGGAAGGTCCAACACTTAAATCGTTTTCCTCTCGCACATCCTATGTGAACTAATCAGAGACCTAAATAACTAAAACTACCAAGCCAAAACTCAAAGGAATTCCTTTAAGTGCTAATCCTATTCTAGCCTAAAGTAGATGGGGAGAAGGGAAGAAGGCTCCTAGTTTCTCTTTTTAAGCCATAGAACATAGTACAGAAATGTTCTCCTTTGAAAGGCTAAAAATTACGCTACAAGTCTTTTAGAAGTATCAGTATCATTGCTCTTCTGTAATTGGTAGCATATAATTGTGGTCAAACTTAAGGTGGTATTTAAGTGAAATTTCCTTTTGATTTCCTTCCCCACCTTCAAATTAAATAAACATTGCCAATACTGAACTGAGATGGCAAATGACCCCTCACGGTCACCAGCAAGAGCGAGTGCTAGGCTTTTGCCAGCCAGTTCAACAAGAAAATCCACATTTGTCCACTCTTATCTTTTATCAGCAGTTTCCTGTTCAGTTCACGTCTGAGCACATCAGTTGCTGGCTGGTAAGGTTATCTGGCTATCGTGACAACTAGGGAAAAGTTGCAACATGTGAGAACTGGTGGGGGGTAGGGGGTGTCAACAAGAACACCTCATTGCAGGAGGAGTTAGCACAGTCTCTGAGATCTATTCAAGACTCCGAATTGAAAGAGTACACGAGGCTTGTGCATGCTCTCTTGGTACGAAAAACTTACCTTTCAGTCTATTCAGCATGCATAGCTCAAAATTCCGTTTAAAGATATGAAAAAACAACTATTTTAGACAAAGGAGCATGTTCTTCTGAAATTTTTAAGTGCAGGAGCTATCAAGATAAAAGCCAGTCTTGGGATGCACTTTGGCAGCTGCTGTGCAAGTGCTGGCTCTCAGCCATCAGGAGCAAATTGAACTTTACAGAACAACACAGTTTCCTGAACCATTTACAGAGCCTTTTCCTTGAAGATTACTTTTTCAAAAACAAAAACAAAACAACAACATCAACAAAAATTAATCAGTCTGAATTCTTCCTGCATAGCAGCTCCCCAATAATCGTGTCAGAGACTAAATTATCTTCCTCCCTGTAGTTTACCTGTTGGGATTTCAGCAACACTCCCTGGCACCTGTCAACATCCTACTGCTCCTTTGGGGTTGCTCTCATGTCATCTTCCCCACTTTCTCTCCATGAAGTAAACTCAACACAGAAAGTCATCCTTATGATTTCTGCTAACAGGCATTATTACCAGTAACTTGTAGGTAAACTCAGGCTACCCTTTAAAGCATATTTTGCATTATGAATCTTACACACATGGTAGAATATAGGTGCTAAAACGAATTAAAAAGTGTTTTCCCCACTGTCAAACCAAAGATATATTTTGGGTGATTTGCATTTGCTTTCTAGACTCACCGCCTTTAACACACTCTCACAATATTTGTTTCTTTTTGTTTGGTTTTTTTTTTTTCGCTTTTTTCTTCAAATAAGCTAGTGTTTTAGCTAGCGTTTTTCATTTAGGAAAAACTTAAGCACTGAGGCAGATTTGTCCTAAATGGGAAAAAAAAAAAATTAGGAAGATAGTGAGCAAAAGACTCTGGAGTAAGCAGAGAGCATAGATGGGGACTGCTCTAGCAGCCACAATGTTAGGCAGCAATGAGGAATTCAACGGCACTCAAGGCTATTTCAGTACACACTCCTCATTACAAGGTATCACAGCAATAGAAGGTAGAAAGTACATCTGAATAATGAAGTCTGCGTGAAGAACTATTACAGAGGCACCTCCTGTTCCAACATACAAAGATCCATCAGCAAGTTCAATCTACTGTTAGAGCGTGCAGCAGCAGCAAAGGCACCTTTGGTCATTAGATGTGGGATAAAACCTATCTACATGTATGAGGAAATTAATTTATTGAGAGAGTCTTCTGCTAATACTCAGAATTTTCTAGTGCAGTCTTCAGGTCTCTAGAAGTCAATTTAATGTTTACAAGGAACATACATTTAAACGGTTTATAAATGGTTCTCTCAGCTCTACAAATCTCTCCCTAACTACTATAATAAAATTATGCCAATACAGACTCACAAAAATCAATGTGCGTCTTTGGATTCTCTGTAAATTCAATTTATATCTCTGAAAACTACGTCTGTCTGAAGAGACTCCTCCACACAGTTCAAACAACAACTCTGAAAAACTACCTAAGAAAATCTTAATGGAAAGCCCCAATTTTGGCAGACATTCCCAACAGGAGGGGGAAAAGAAAAAAAAGAATCAACAAAACAATAATGAGTAACTGACACGACTAGATTCTCCAGTCCTGGACCCCATCCACAGCACAGTCGCAGTTGTCCTTCACAGCAGCTTCACAAGACCTTCTTAGGTACAGGCCTGGGCCACTTGAGTTAACCCCAAGGCCACTTGTCAGACCTTAGAAGCTGACACAATCAGTGCTTAAGGCTTTATGGCAAGCTGACCCAGCAGACCTATTTACTTAGGGGCTCAAGCTGATATAAGCCCAACTCCTCTGCAGGAGCTTGCTTCGTGTGTCTGAACACCTGAACAGGAAACAGATGCCAAATATACTTCAAGAAGCCCATCTCAACCACAGAGACTGAGCCTAAAGCGTGAAGGCCAGCAGCTTGTACTCCCACCTTTCTCACGGTCTCTAGTTCCTTCTGCTTGTTCTCGTTGGCTGTTTGCAGTTCTTTCATCTGCCGCTCCAGCTCTTCTTGCTCAGCTAACAGCTTCTGGCGCAGTTCTTTCCGTTTCTGGCGTGCTTCTTTGTGAGGTGGAGGGCTCCCTGCTCTCAGCAGGCTCACGGTGGTCTGGATGGCTGGAAGGGATCATGCAAGGCAAAGGGGGAGGAACTGTAAGAGAACCCCAGTGAAGGAAGATGCTAAACTTTCTGGACTGCCTAGGCAAATGAATACCTGTGTTGGTTTTTTGGTTTGTTTTTAATGTTTTTTAAACCAGAAATAACTTGTTGATTCTCCTAATTCTCACCAGGCTAGCTGTCAACAGAAACCACTAGTAAAAGACACTTAGTTTTCAATAGTCTGTGTGCCACAAGGTCAGGTAATCCCAATGCATTCTGCCAATTCCAATATTGATTTCTAACAAGCAGTGGATATACAAATCATTTGTATGCCTAGCTACGCAAAAACAACTTCAGGATTTCCCACTCCCTAGATTTGGTGACTCTAATCAATAAATAGATATAGTTGCACCTATTTTCTTATAACCAACCTTAAACCCTTTTTATTCTGTTATTCACAAGAAAAACATTCTGCCAGTTTAAAAACTTCTCATTTACTTATATTCAAGTAAGGAAATACACACAGAGCAAAGCTGAGGAGTAGTCAATGCTTCATCTGCCACTGCTGTGAAAAAATATCTCATTTGGGAATTTTGGAATCAAGTAATTCTTCATACGTCAGACTTTGGTGCAATTAAATACGTGCTTCAGGTAAAAAGGGCACTGTGAATGGAAGCACACAGCTTCAAGTATTAAAATGCTGTACGTATTTCAATGGTCTTGGCAATAGTGGCTTCGCAAAGGCTTCTGCCTCACCCTGCAAAAGATGCATGTAACCATCATTCAGCATCTCACCTGGGCAGGTCTCACAGAAGGAGTTACTCCTTTGTGGAAACAGAAAGGGAAGCCCCAGTTACAGCCTTGTCCTCAGTTCATCAAACCACACTACCTCAAGCAAAACTGTAAAATTAAAGCCAATTTATGATGCTGAACCGAACAAGCTTTCCCTTTCTCCCCAAACTAACAATTTTCTATGTATTCCCTGCCCTTTCCCACATGCACAGCCGTACAGAAAAAGCAAACAATAATAGCAGTTTCATTTTGGTTATTGGCTGCTGAAATTGAGGCACCTGATTGAAAGAAGCCGATTCCCACTACGTGGATCATTACTCCTTCCTGAATCGCCAGTTCCTTAAGATCACTTCTCACGTGCACAAAATGGAAATACCAAAAATCCCAAGACTGAGAATTTTAGGTTTGAGTAAAGCATTTCTGTCAGACTCCAGCTTACTTTGACAGGACTTTAAAATGTTTGGAGCCTTACCTTGAATCCACTCCTGCTTCTTCTTTTTATCAGAGGCACTGATCTCAAAGCTTTTATCAAGACACTTTATGAGAAAAAGGCATTTCTTTCCATCTTTGTCAGGCAACGCCTAGAATGGATAACAGGATTGTTGTCACAAACTTTAAATTTAAAGTTGTATTCTCGAGCCCTATTTCTCCAGTTCCCTCTTACATATCTACAAATTTCACTATTAATGTTTATCAAAAGAGTGGGTATGGACTGTTTCATACGAAGTAAAAAACATTCTGTTAATTAAAGCTCTCAGGAGTTCCACCATGCTCACAAAAAAGAATAAATTCCTATCTTTAGAGACAGTCACAGTCGGTTGGTTCTTGTTTTTTTTTGTTTTCTTTTTACCTCTACACAACAGTTGCCATCCAGTATGATGTCTCCCTTCTTGTCCTTTAAATCTTCACTTACATAGTAGGAAATAATATTGGGTTTTAGTACAAACCACCGTTCTGTCCAATTTTTCCTTTTGTGACCTTTTTTCAACATATAACCCTGGAAAGGAAAAAAAAAAAAAAGAAGAAAAAAGATTAGATGAAATGCTTGGCCCGTGTTGAATCTCTTGGTCTTTTGGTTGGGTGGCCTAAAGGTCCAGAGTACCCAGAAAAGTTAGATCAAAGCCCTACAGAGTTCCCTTCCACATTTCCATTCCTAACACCAGCACACTGGTACTGTTTAGCCCATAAAAAACCACCAACTGTTCTTCTGTCTTGTTTTTAAGTAACAGGGTTAACTGAAAAATTATTATTATGACAGCATTAAGTCACTGTTATGTGTCTTTGGTCCTCCTTGATGACTTTTACCAGTTAATTTTCTTCATTCAAGTAGACATTTGCCATCACTGAAATTCATGGCTATTGCTTTAATGACAGATGTTATAAATATATATATCTATATCAACCCTGTTTGGATGCACACCCCAGTGATAGGTATGGGCCTAGACACGCTGTATCACCATCTCGGCACCATTTGGGGCACGTTCCCAGGTACAAAGCAAGAGCACCTCTGTCCTGGGGCGGCCCCACCCTGCCGGGACACTCATTTACTTCACCCTGCGACAGAAGCGGTGCCGCACCAGCTGCTCCTATGAGCACGTCAGAGAAACTGATAACAGAAGCATTGTCTTGGTGGCTTCATTGGGTGGGAGACAGCAACACTGGTCAAGTCTGGATTTTGCCTTAAGAGAACCAAGTTGTACCTTGATTTAAATGACGTCAAGGTATTGACTCACAGTATTTTACTTTTACAGAAAGCTGATTCGGTCACCTTTCAGGAAAAGAGAAACACTTGTAAGCAAGTCCTGAATCTTGCTATTAGAAAGTTTTTCAAAAGAAGGAAGAGAAGGCCACACTTTGTCACTGAGCTTTGAATACTGAATATTAACTTATCTAAAATATAAGCACTGCTACTAAGTGCAGGTGTACTAGTTACCCTTTTATCCTTTACCCAATATAGTGATTGCAATTCCAAAGCCATCTCCTGCAAAAAGACTCCTAACTTCACAAGATGTTTCAGTTCCAGCAGGAATTGGACCACCTATATTGATAAAACTATGAAAAATCTACACAGAAAGCACTGTACCCAAAATATGTCAGGTTAGGAGGATGGAAAAGTTGGAAAGGAGACCACAAACATTTTTCTCTAATGTCTGTTAGCTATAGCAATTTTGGAGATAAGCAAACAAGTGTGCTCTGACAAAACCAAAGGTGTCTTTCTTTATAGGCCTGGGGGAAAGAATCAGAACAGTTGGAGGAGCTGTTTGTGTTTAAAAAAACAAAACCAGAGACACAGAAAACGAAAACCCTTCCTCAACACACATGGCTCGGCTGTGCTCTGCTCTTCCAGCTTGCTAAGCGTGGCCAGAGCCAAGGCCGTGCCTATTCCCTTGATATTCCACCTCCTTGCTCTAGGACAGGAATGCACAAAACAGCTTCGCCTCCTCTGTACTTGGGTCCGAGGTCTGGGTGGTCGCAAGGGCGTGTGAAGGACTCGCACAGCTTCACTCTTGCACGCCCTGCACACTCAAAGTCATAATCTGTTTTTTTCCCCCTTGCTTACATACTGAGACAATCCTCTTTCAAAGCCAAGCCACGCTGATATTTCCCCCTCCACAATTTCTGCAGAATCTGCATCTATTATTTCTGCGCATCAGCTTCATTTCTGACAGTTTCAGGAGGTATTTTCAAACCAGCATTCATGAGGGACGCTTATTTCAGGAAACTAAAATATGACAGATTTAGTTATGACTGCTACCGTCCACAGTCACAGAGACCCGGGATAACAGCACACAGCAGGAGGGGTCACGTGAGACTTGGCTGCCACGTCGTCTGCCATCAAATGACACCCTGAAGCCATCGGGCACTGCAACAACCAGGGCGGTTCTGTGAAGCACCAAGCTGTCGGGGAGCAAGCTGTGACTGAACTAGTTGGGTGACTGGGCCAAACCTTGGCACAGGCTTTTTTTTAAGTGTCAAGGAACTATGCAAAGGCACTCAGACATCCTTGAGAAGGAGGCCCAGCCACCCCAAGAGGAAAGTAAGGAGATAGTAAAATAAATAAATAAATAAATAAACAGGGGGGATAGGGAGAGACAATGCCCTTTTAAAACCAGAAAGCAATCCAATTTCCTTACAATTTTCAAGTGGAAGGACTGATATGACACAGGTTATTTTATTTACATGGTATTGTGCAACAGGATGACTTCATTTTGCACTCAACTGTTTGTGTGAGCCCACCCCAGCCCTCACCTCCAATAGGCAACCAGGTCTTAACAAAAATAGACCTCTGCATTGTTCTGTGGATATTCGGAAGGAATTTCCTGTTCCAAGACCTTCTGATGATTTCTTCAGAAGCCTGCCAAGAAAGCTTTTTTTTCCCTCCTCTCCTTTCCAAGAAGCCAAGAAATCATAGACAAATAAAAACATCTTATCAGGTAAAAGTCATTTTTAAATAGCTAAGTAGGCTCTGCTGTGACCACACAGTGATATTTGTATTTCCCATGAAAGAAATACAGTTTTGAAGCCATTACTATGCTGATAATCTTGCCACTGGAAACCTGGAGAAACCAGAGACTGACAGGAGCTTGCTATGAATGTAAAGGCCAGCATGAGTTTTTCTGTTTGAGTACAATTTGTTAATCAAGTCACCTGCTAAGCAGAACAAGGAAGAAAAAAAACTCTGGAACTCATCTGCAAGTTTTTGCCCTGCTAAAGTGGGGCAACTTAGAAGCAAACACTTCAGCTGGAGCAGTCCCTTTCTTTGTACAGCGCAGGCTGAATACACAAGGTGTATCAGCACAGCTTTGCTACATTTTAACTTCAAGTGAAAAAAATATACGCATTTTTCGAAGATTTAAGAGTTGTCACAAAAATAAGAATTGACAGTGCGTGGCAGCTGTTCTGTCAGCTAGCAAGGAATTCATGCTATGGTGTAAGTTTGTACTTCAAGACAGAGCACACTTCCTTTCTAAAAGCAACTTCTCCCAACAAGCAACTCATTTACCATACTGCAACAATGACAGCACTCTGAAAAGCTGCAGTTTCCCCAATAGAAGTAAAGCCATATTAAAGAATCCTTACAAAGAATTTATCTGGTTTCTCCCTGCTCTTTATCCATCAGGCAAAGAAATGTCAGTACAAGTTTAACATTTTGTAACGATGCAGGAACTTGTTCTATCTTAAAACATTGGTTCTCAGTGGTTCTTACCTGTTTGAGTACATCTAATATGAGCTCATTGAAGACCTCGTTAATCGCCATCGACACTGTCTGTCGGTCCATCCCTTTGCTGAACTGCCCGCTTCCGATGAGATCGATCAGCTCCCACGCAGAAAGACCCTCTCGGCTGGTGTTGAGAGCAATCTTATAGTGGTCAAACTGCTCTTGCTGCCAGCCTGCTCCCATTGCTTCAGTGATTTTTTTAAGTAAGTATTCGATCTGTACAGAAATACACACAGAAATTAAGCATTTTCAGCAGACGTGAAAATCAAGTGTTTCAGAGCTACAAACTAAGCTTCTTCTAGAAACTCTCCCTTACAGCCAGGTTCCTATGTTCACTTTCAGGCCTCTGAATGTGCACAGCTTAATTAGCAAAGATTTTATGTTCCTGTAGCCTTCTGTCACAGCTGAACTTTTGACTGCCAGACCCAGCTGCAGCTACTCTCTTCATGGCAAAGAACCGAACCCGTGAGCCTCCGGCAGCGTTCAGGTGCCCACAGAACACACGGGACCTTCCCTGCAGCACCTTCCAAGCCATGACAACAAAAGTGTGAGAAAGCAGGAAGTTTCAAGAAGCGTTTGTGGGAAATAAAAAGCAAACAAATTGCAAACAATAACAGTAAGGTGACAGTCTGGACAAGACGCAAAATGAAAAACCACCAGTCTGTGACCGCATCTCTTAGTCTTCACCTGGCTCCTCTTCTCCAGCCACTCCGCCACTGGACATAACGTTGGCATAGGTGCCAAGAGAAGCAAAAGAATGTATTTTTCACCTCTGCTTTTACTGTTTCCAAAATGAACTCTCTTTCCGCCTTTAATCTTTCATCATTCTGTACGCATTACCACAGGGCAATACCTCTAATAACACTACTCAAACAAATGCAAGAATGTAGAAGATGGGAAGACAGCTGGATTTCTTTTTTTTTTTTTTTTTAATTTGTTTTTAAACTCATCACTCTTTGCTTTTCAAGCGCCACAATATTTTTAAACTGAGTCCATCTACAGCTTGATGCATGGGGAAAATTGCTCTTTAAACAAAATAATTAGTGAGAGCCTTTCTACAAAGGCCTCTGTACATCAAAGTAAAAACCACACTTCGGAGTTTCTATAAGTGAGGCCATACGATACCCATTGCAAAGCTCAACCCAGCGCTGAAGACAGACCAAGCTAACGTCACCTCCTGCGGGTCTGGGTGACAGCTGGCTGTTTCCTCACCAGCTCCTCGCGTCCCTCCCAACAGAAGCCGCACGCTGCAAGGCAGAGGTGGGGAGGGAAAGCAGCACGAGCCCTCCAGGTGCTCTCTGTGCGCACAGAAAGGAGCGGCTTGCTTCGTGTGCTGTGTTTCTGAAGGTTAGGCCTGATGGACAGCCCGCTCCACTTTCAGCTCACCTATGCTAGGTATGGTTTTGGAAACACTGAGTGACTCAGCAGTCTGAAAGCCATCAGCAAAAATGGCTCAGGTGGACGGTGTGAATGTGCCTCACTGGAAAACGGGGAAAATTGAATGCTTTCCAGGACTGTTTTTCTCACCCCTGATGTTGCTTCACCTCTGTTCCTCAGCACGGCTCGAGCACAGATCGTAATTCCTCCTAGGGCTAAGGAAAACCCCAGCCAGGAGAGCTGGGGATGTTTCACCACGGAACAAATGACCTTTCAGCTACAGCTCAGAGCCACCTTTCAGCTGGTCCAGCAGGCTTTTGAGCACTCAGCAGTCTCTTCTGCATAAGAGGTTTGGGAGTACAAAGAAACGCAGAAATGTTTTTCCCCTGACACATTTCACGACAAGGGTTTGCCAAGCCTCGAGCTTTTGGTGCAGTGTACACGCTGACTGTGGCTGCTGCTTCTCCCTCTCACAGCTAGTACAGGCAAATCCCTTCTCTTCCCGCACACCCGTGATCAAGAAGCACATAACCAGGGCACACTCATCTCACAAAGCAGTAAATTACCAAACCTGAAATTCACCTTCTACAGATGGGTGAGGTTTCACTGCTATTTCAGCTCAGTAGCTGTTCTTAGCCTTACAGCCCCTGTTCTAACAGCACGTGGGGATTAACGCTGCCACGGCAACACAGGGGCTACCAAAAGCCACAGCACTGCCAGGGGGGAAAGTTCCCGTTGGCAGGACTCGCCTTTCCTTCGGAGGCACACCTTCACAAATTGCAAAAGCTTCACAGCATGCAAGAACAGCAGCACCACGAACTTGTTTCAAAACAAACCTAAACGCTGATGAGCTGAAATGATAATCGATACAGGAATCATTTCTTCTCACATTAGAAATAGGTTCTGGCCCTGCGAGCAGCGTGAACTCCGAGCTGCGATTCTGTGCTTCAGTTGAAAGGGAAGCTAAAATAACTAAGGCGTAATTAAGAAGGTGTTGTACTTGCCAAAATGGTAGATAGCAATTAAAAAAAAACTTTAAAATTTATTGTTCTGATTTCACAAGCTATTACCCTGCCTTGAGGCATGCGATTCTCAAATTGCTTTCTCCAAGTACTGGGACTCACTATCAGAGAAAGGAACAACAACAAAAACATCATACCTGAACAGATTTTTTTCCCCACTTCTTTGCCCAAACCATATGAACAATGCACATACCAAACTAATGGTCTGGAAAAGAAATAATGCAAAACTGTGCCAAACTGTTGGCTATTACATGGTATCACATAATGCACTAAAAGCAAGCACTAAATATAATGCACTCAAAATATTATTTTATGTAATTTGTGCATTTTTATTTCAATTATTGGAACAGATTTTAGCATTTCAGTCTGCTAACCTCCCAGCTACAGGTGGCTAACATCACCAAAAATACCAAAATCCCCGTCAAGTGTGTAGTTTAAAATAATGAGTTGTCCTAACTCAGCTTGTATGAAAGGGACTCGTGCATGTTACAGTTTAGCTTTTGAAATAAAACATCTCAAGCTTTATCTTCCTTCAGCTATGCACAGGGCAAACCAAGGTCTCCATACAGATTATTTCTGGTGTACCTGCTCAACAGCAACGAGCGTTGGGGTGGGCTGGAAATACGGATGGGTGCGAGGTAAGTACAAGCAAGTAAATTGGATCTGGCAAACATGGAAGCAGACAAGAGACCATTCATTGCGTGCTCAAATGAGGAAGCTCAGAGAGCAAGTGACATTTCCCCTCCTCCACAGGGGCACGTCCACTCAGCAAATAACTGACAAACGAAGCACGCTGCCTGGCGCATAATCTGCTCTTGTGGTTAAGAAGTAGAGCGTTAAAAAGCAAATGTGAAGCAACGTTTGCTGCTGTTCTGACAGGGCCTTACCCACTGGTACAGACAGAACACGGCTGGGGTTCATTTCAGAAGGACTGACACCGCACCCGCTGTTATGAACCAACTGGCTCTGCAGCATGGAAAACTGATTGCATCCCCAATCAACATTTTTCAGACAGAACTTTGTCAGGAGGAAACAAAAAAGAACATAACGAACAGAGGCTCTGGAAGGCAAGCTGTGCAACCTGCTCAATAGCTTCTTTTGGAGGACAGTTTTTCTTTTCCTATGTTTCAGTACCTGTTTGTTCTTCCCTTCCAGATATTCCTGGCACTACTCGCCACAGGGAATGAAGTTCCACAGATGTTTCACATTTTTCTGATATATAAGTGCATCTCTTAGAGAATGAGAAAGGAAAAATAACATCAAGGAGGCCTTCATGCCCAGCAGAGCATGTCGGACAAGACTATTCTGGTTCATGCTATTCAAATAGGGTTTGTGACATTAATAGTGCAGATGTAAAAAAAATTAAAAAAAAAAAATTTAAATCCACATAGTACAAAATTATGTGGAAGCACATGTTACTGGGCAAGAGATGTGAAAGCAATTATATCCCATTTCACAGCCCTCATCGACTCCTTTCCCCACCCCATCATGTACTCCAATACTCCGAAGCCAAATGCTCGATTCTGCCTTTCCAACAACCACAAAAAAATCCCTGTAATAGAATTCACTGAACCTCCCAGGTAACGACGACTCCGGAACAATAGTTTGTGAGAACCGTGTTCATCATCCAGTGTAAAACTTTTTTGTTATTCAACTGAAATTAACATTAAATAGTATATAAGTTCAACTCAAAAAACAGTGCCCAAGAAAGTCCTAAGGACAACCTGCTGCATAACCTGAGAATTCTCTCAGCTTCCACAGCAGTCAAGGAAAAACGGGAAGAACTGATACAAGTCAAAGGTTTCCCTTTGCCCAGAGAAGCTGTGGATGCCCCATCCCTGGAGGCGTTCAAGGCCAGGCTGGATGGGGCTTTGGGTAAGCTGCTGCAGTGGGAGGCCCAATCAGAACCACCACACACAAAACTTTATTCTAGTTGCATCAGTTTTGTTTTTATTTCTGAACGGCTAAGGTTCAATTCCCAATATTTTGTTCATTGTATCAGTTTCTGAGGATAGAATGCAAACAAGAAAGCAAAAGCGTCCACAAAAAACATTTCTGCAAAAAATTCCTCCAGAGGAATCACCACTGGACAGCTTTAGACTTCCACCTCCCAGTCTAAGAAAAAAAAAAAAAAAAAAACAAGATTTGGATCCTCTCTGTACTAAGTGGAAGGATTAGAAATGCCATGTTAATACAGCTGGAGGATGAACAGAAGATGACTGTACAAATCCTGCTTCCTCAAGAAGTCAGGCCTAAAAAGCAAAGATAGCAAACGTATTGGGCTTACTTAAAACAAGTTATGCAAATGCTGTATTGCAACACAGCGGGTGCACTGCTTGCAGCGCACAAGGGCAAGTTTCACCGTTACGGATGGCCCTGTAACACAGCTAACAACATACCACAGCTCCAGGCGATACAGCATTCCCCAGACTGCAGCCACATGCCCAGAAATAAAGAAGGGGAAGTGTTTGGAAACCTTTTTATAAAACAGAAAACATCTGGTTAAACAACACGAAAGCACACAAACGAGACTGCAACAACTAAAAGGGGAGACATAAAGAAAGCTCATGGCAGACTGGAAATATTTTTCCTCTATGCCAGCAGTTCTCTCCACATTTTTACCTTCTGTTAATTTTTACCTTCTTGTGGAAGAGGTAAGCCCTGTGAGAGCTGAAGCAAGCACATATTTGGATGCCTGCATTTCAGATGATCTAGTGGAAGGGACCAGCTGTGGGGATGGAGGCAGTTCCCACCTGGGCTCTTGCCTTCTGGGCACACGAGCTGCTTGGTAAAGTGCTGCCCACTGCAACAGGACACGGTTCTGCTGTTAGCCAAGAATAATATTAATTCTGAAATCTGTCCATCAGGACTAATTTTAACTCAAGCAAATAAAATCCAGCATTGTTCTTCTCCAGTCCAGCTGAAATACCGCCTTTGCTCAGTTTACAGAAGCGTTTCACTTTGCACATACCCCAGCTTCTCACTTGAAAGGAGAGGGAGCTTTCAGCTCTGATGCCATTTTGCATTTCCTAGGGACACTTGCGGCTCTCTGTTCTTTCCAGCTCTCCTGCCTGCTCCCAGCTGCCAACCAGCAAAAGCCACAGTGCAGTCCAAAGCTGTGACCAGCTGAGCCTGGTGCCTTCCACAGCCCACACGGAGGGCACAAGCTCTTGTGCCTATGACCCAGCATCCGTTTGTAAGCACAAGGTCACACCCCGAAACCACACACCCTGACCCAGGCCCTTCCCCGTGCTGGGTTTCACTAACCTTACTCCCCTCGAAGGCCAGGCTGCCATCCCGCCTTCCACAGCAGGTGAGGAGCCCAGGCCAGGCGCTGCCTCTGGATTTCTGTCCAGCCTCTGCTAAACGAGCAACTGGGGCAGCTTCTGGCCCTTGTACCACCTTGCTGCTGCTTCTAAATTTCCCCTTCATAACTGCTTTCCTTGCTCTCAGTTTCTAAAGCCCTCCTCTGCTTGCAGCTCTGAAAACTTTCCAAAGCAGACTGCGTCCCACTCTCTGTTTGAGCAGCTGTGACAGCAGCTTCCAATTTGCTGCCTTATCAACACCTGGGCAGGGAATCAAGCCTTAATGCTTTGCAGGTGGGGGCAGCCCCTCCACTGTTAGCTTGCTGATATGAAAGGCCTAACGCAGCAGCACGAGTGCAAATGTACACAACGCTGGTATGAAGGAAAGGCAGCAGTGTCAACCTTCAGTCGAAGTAGCACAAAGAAGGTGAGATCACACTCAAGGCAGGGAGTTTTCCAGATAAGACTGCTCAGGCGAGTGCAGAAGGAGTTCATTTCATTAAAATAAGAAAATAAAATATCAGATGTGCAGACAGATCTCAAGGGTCCTCTGAGGAGGAGGACGAGAAGGCATCCTTACAGCCACATGAAGGTGTATCAACACCTTCACTGCGGGTGTAAGAAGTTCCCTCTGTCATAATCCTGCCATCCGCACGAGGTGACTGCAAAAAGCAGTCACCTCTCCAGCCTGGAAGTATGATGGAAGTTTCCCAATTACTGTTTCCCTAAAGCCAACCAGAAACTGCAGTAAGCTGCGTGTTGCAATATTCACAGCCAACGATAAGAAAAACAAACAGGGCTGGGGGAGGGCTTGCTCCCTGGCTGAGAAGTTGTAGTGATTCATGAGAGGTTTACATTTGTCTTACCCAAACATAAATACTGCAGAACAGCAACGGTTCCATCGCCCTCCCATCTGTTCTATCTACACTTGGCAAAAATCCCTTCTCAGAGCTCATTCATACTTGATGTGGAAGTCATTTTTTAATTAAATGACAGGCAATGCTATAAAGTGGTAAAGACTAAATGTATGACCAAGTTGTTTTTTTTTTTTAACTTGAGAGGCATAAAAAGTAAATGGAAAGAAAAATACCTTGATTAGGTATCACTGCCACTCTGAATACTATTGAGATCTATTCAGATGAAAATTCTCAGTATCAATACAAAAATTGCAAGTTTGTACAAAAAAGGCCTTGGAAATCTGGAGTTTAGGTGTAACATTTAAAACAAAACAGACATAAACAAACCAAAGATGCAAGAACTTAAAAAGCAGATATGGAAGGTCACACAGAGAAAACAATATATATATATATATAGATAGATATTCAGAAAGCAGTGTATATGTATTTATATTTATAAAGCACCTATTAGCACATTGATAAACACTCCTAAAGTAAAACTTTGCATCTCTACTTTTGGAATTTTGAGTAAAAGAGTGAGTAAATGTGGAATCTTCCAGAAGCACAGACAACTCCAGGAGGGCCGACAAAGCAGAAAGGAGTGCATTGAAAAGACAACATTCCTCCACTGGCTGACACATTACCTGTGTGGTCTAAGGCAAAAGGTTAAAGAGTGAATACAGGCATTGTATATGATAAAAACAGAGCAGCCTTTCTTTGCCAGGCTCTCGAAGTGTCCTTTAAGAACACTGCATAGTTTAAATCTTGCCGTAATCAAGGATATGCAGACACAGATCCACCCTGGAGTTTTACAAATAATCCGAGTTAAAGAGCAATACAGGTTAACCCTGGGCATTAGGGACGAGAAGAAAAGCAGACAACAGTAGCTACAAGAGCTGGAGAACCTCCTTTGGGCTCAGCGCTGAGTGCCAACAAGCAGCAAGTTGCCATTGGCATCAGCTGGCTACGGCAGCACAGCCCGGGGGCTGCCTTGGTGGAGGGGTCACGAGCAAGCACCTGGGAGCTGGCAGCTCGGAAGCATCCAACCATGCCAACAAAGAAGGAGATGTGAAACAGCTACCCTCAGGCAAGCCAGGCTGCCCAGCCCAGAGCACAATGACAAACCAGAGACGGGCAGATTTGAGTCCCAGGTTCAACAGCCATTAATGGCTCTCACCTCCTACCAAGGCCACATCTGCCACCACTACGAAAGGGAAGAGCTGTGCTGGCTTTTATGAACATGATCTCCACCTCCTAGAACTGAGAACAACAACAAGAAAGCAAGAAGACTGTCCTATTTCTCCCGGGAATGTAAAAAGGCCTGGTGGGACCCTATCATCACCAGTCTGGCAAAACCACAGATGTGCAGAGTGAAAGTCTCCTGTGAAAAAGCAAGCAGTAAGGCAAAACCAAGTGGTTCACTTCGATAGGCAAAAGGCGCTCTCTCTACTTCATGGTTTGGCACATCAGCTCAGAGTCACCTAGTTATGCCATGTTGGCTGACTCTAACTTCTCAAAACTTTCTAAAAATGTCTTAATTGGTAACTCCAGTGCTGTCCTGCTAACCCCTGGGATTCCTGCAAAATGTTTTGCAGAAGACTGTTTATGCCTGGAGTTCTGATCTTTCTCCTTCTTGCCTCACCCCTCCCCAGAGGCAAAAGCTTTAAATTGTGAAGATTCCAAAATCTTGCTTTAGGTTTAAAATACCTATTTGAGTATTGCCCCTACTTGCTCATGCGCTTAAGGCATGAACAGATCTCCCTGGCATTTTGCTCACTACAGTCTATTCCTCCAACCATTTCAAGCAAGAGTGTTCAGACGGTGGCTGCTTTTGTTCAGAAACAGACATCATCTGAAACCTCTGTACTTCTCCTTTTTATCAGGAGGGTGACATGAGACTAAAGATTCATCTTGCAAGTCGTGGTAACGCAGAGCAGAGAGGAGAATTTTTTTTAGAATCACACTGATGCACTCACTGTGCAAAATTTTAATCACATATAGGCAAGGGCAGTGATTAATTATCCCAACATGTACTACTCGTGAGTGAGATGAGAACCTGAATAGCTCCAAGTGCTTGTACTGGACAGTCGTCACAGACTGCAAAATAAGCTGTGTACTGGGGGCCAGCCAGCACATCCCACTTGCTCTGGGCTGTTTAAATGACAGACAAAAATAACCATCAGTATCTAAAGCATCCTGCAGGATCCCCACATGCATCCCAGAAGACAAAGCAAAGCACCTGAGGCCTTACGTTATTAAAGGAGGAGAGTTAAAATTTTACATCAAAAGAAAAAAAATCTCTGAAATCTCTAGGGAGTAACACCCATTAACATAGCCCAGCTGGGGCACTAGGCAAAGTGATGTTAAATGGCACAAGTTTTTGTTTCTTACCTCCTCGGGTACAATGATTAATGGATATTTGTCCTCTGATAAGAAGTTAAAAATAACCCACACTTTAAATGCATCTTCATCACTGATCTGCAAAGGACCCTTGGAGAGGTTCTTTTTAGCACAGAGAGTCCAGCACATTCTGTTGAATTCAACCTTGTCGAAGTTTCCTTGAACCTAAAATGAAGAAATTGAACCCCAAAAAAATTAATATGCATGAATGGCACAGGATAACAGACAGACAAAGTTTAACAGACGAAGTCGTACTAAAAGCACCAAGGAAATTCTGGTTTGCAAGAAACGTCAAGGCCCAAAACGAGCACTGCCACAGCCCGATCTGATTTCCTGCACCGGGCAAACTACAGAATTCCTGCCAGTCAAATCTGCATCCAACCTCCAATTTCTGGTCGATGCCAGTCAAATCTGCATCCAACCTCCAATTTCTGGTCGAGTTAATAACACCCTGACTTCATGTGAAGGAGGCTACAGTGCACTTTGCGTTTCCGCTAGCTCATTAGCCTTAGCTCCCAAACCATCCTCATAAACATTTTTAGCCCCTGCTGCCCTTGTGTTGAGCACTGAGACACAACACAGTAAATCTGGAAGCCATTATAACCAAAGCTACATGTGGACATGCTATAAGTCATATAGGAACAGTAATTGGAAAAGACCATTAATGTTTTCTCTTTCTCCGACTCCCAAATCTTCACTTTACTGATAAAAAAGTTCCTCAACTGTGTTATCCTTTACCATACCTAGCATCTGTATATACGTATCTGTGAATTATTTACATATCCGAAAGCTTTCATTTCCTCTATTTTGTTTTGAAACCCTCGTTTATGTTAGAGATTAAATATCTTTATCTCCCTGTAGCCTTGCCATGCTATTTCTTTGCCGACATGGACCTAACGAAGACACGTTCTGCACTGTCATGGAAGTCTCTTGAGATTTTGGAAAGCACGTGTAAGAAACAGGGTCTTGCACCTCATCTGGGAACAACACTGGTCATATTCTTGGCCATTTTCTTATGATACGCCAAGCTTGGATGCTGCGGGGACACAATTTCCTATCCAGTCTTGTACCTGGTCAGGTATAACGGAGGGTGAGCCACAGTGGCTGAAGTCAAAGTTAGACGAAGGAAGCGGATCGACTGATGGGGGTGGAGGAAAAAAAGGTGGCCAAGGTAAACAGGAAGCCAAGCCTTTGCCCACCAGCACTTTACAGCACAGTTTCCAGGGCTGAAAGGTGCCTCCGGGCACCGCAGGCAGGGCACCTCGCAGACACCTCGGCACGCGCAGCCGGCAGCAGCCACGGGGAGACAGACGGCAGGAGACGCCTCACGCTGGGCCCAGCTGGGGAAAAAGCCAGCGGCTTCTGTGCATCGTGCCAGAAAGGGGCATCACGACCCAAGTCACCCACAGCACTTACTGCCACCAGGATCAGGCAGTGGCTGAGCTGGTTTCAGGACAGCTCTGGCTGGGCGGCACCACGCCACAGCCCCATGCCAGATGCCTGCCTTTGTGTCAGAATCCAGCCTGGCTTCTGAAAGGGACTTCATAGAGAGTGCCCACGTGGCATCCGCGGCACAGCCAGATGAGCACACAAACCCCAGCTCTCCAGAGTAACTCTCCAGCTCACCTCCGTTGTGTTTTTTTTTTTTGTTTGTTTGTTTTTCCAAAGTGATCACTGGCTGGCTGTTACATACATAAAGGATATAATTGCCAAAGCGTTGTTCTGGGGTTACTGGAGCTGTGGGTGGAACTAAATGCTTCTCTTTAACGAAGGGAAAAATTTTCCCTGAACAATTTCATATAGCAATGCTGTCTATTTCTGGTACATAAATTCCTGAAGTTCATTTGTGCAGGGTGGAAGGGGAAGGGAGGAGAAAAGTCCACAACGAAAACCAAATCAACTTCACAGCAAGGTCCACGCCACACAACCACTGGCTGGGCTGCTTTGGCTCCTTGGCTGGCAATGCTGCACTCCAGCTGACTGTAACTATAATTACTCCACAGGAATAATTACTCTGGTGAACAATCTCTCCAGATGTATAAGAAATAATTTCTAAACTGCTTCAAAAATGTAAAATATTTGAACAGTTTCTGAAGTTATACTTCAACTCATTTGCAAAAGTACCTCTAGCTTAACTAAGAAACTGTAAAAATAGAAAATTTTCAAACAGGAGGAACTGATGACCAAAAAAACCCAAGTCAAAAATGCATACACATGGTACTTTTTATTGACACAGGCAAAACATATTTCTAAAAAACAGATTGGGTCAAAGACTACACTGGAATTTCAATTTAAGAAGAATTTCCCAACTGACTTTAGTTATTGTGAGACTCCACTATGAATCTTGATGTGAAACTAAAATGGGAGATTTATGAAACTCAGCTGAGAAACCAGAATTTCTATTCCATTCGGCCAGGATACTCACCCTGCTTGCAACCTGCACAAACATCACACAACTCCATTGCTTAATGCATGAATGAATCCTTGTAAAGAGATTTTTCTGGGGCACTAGTACCTGATTTTAACTGTACTTCACAGAGTTTGTCCAAATTATTTGAAGTCACCTTATTATTTGGAAACTTCTACAGTACACTACAGCTGCTCAGCAGCTATTGCTTTTATTTCTGAATCTGTCTGAATGATGGAACATGCGACGTCAACCAATGCTGCCAACTGCTTAGGGTCTTAGAGATAACACATACTGGCAAGACACCTACTTTCCCCTTCTGAGAAATTCAACAAAATAGTCAAAAGAAAAAATGCAGCAAACCCCATACAATTTTCTAGATCTTAAATTTATACCTATAGGCAAAGTTTAAATGACCATCATTAGTAATCTACCCTTATAACAACAGAATACCCTTATAACAATATAAGGGTTTTCAAATGATGCCCTTCATTGTCTGCCCCCCCATGGCTCTCCCCTGCTAAATAAGGCAGACTGTAAAGCACCACCGCCAGCATTACTGGAAGGAAACAACATTTTCAATTGGTATTAAAAAACACGCATTGTAAACGCTGGAACACATCTACTGCAGCTATGAACCCAGGTGAAACAAGCAGTGAAGACGTTATCTGTCTGCTGAGTAACAAGAAGCATGGCACTGGAGCACATCATTCAGACGACACGAGTTATTCAAATTATTTATTCAACTTTCCTATTTGGATAAAGAAAATTGTTGCAAACTCTTTGTCTCATCAGACTGGCAATTTTGCCTTTCTTGATGATTGTTTGGTTTTATATACAGAGGCTCTATTGCACAGTAAATTAAGGTAACCCGGCACTAAAGGATATAAAAAGTGACAATTGCATTTAAGAGTATCACAAGGGTTATTTTAAAAGATTACAAAGTCTACCCAATAAAAATATAACAAAATTCCTAGAGTCACGGTTACATATCTCTTTTTAAAGAAATATAAGGATTCATTCTTCAAATATTTTGCTGGCGTTTTAAGGCAAAATGCCTTGAGATCAAGCTCTCTCGTAAGCCAGTTGCTCAAGAAACCAGAAAACACGTAACTGGAGGTTGAGAGAACTTCCCCTCTGTCTGGGGTGATGAAGTACTGGTCCTTCTTTAGCAGCTTTACTCAGCAATATGAATTAACACCATTTGTCCTACAGTCACCTCATCTAGAAGAGCAGACTATGCCTTGGAAGAACGAAGAAAGAAGAGGGTTCTTGTTTGCCTTTTTTGTTTGCTTGTTTTGAACAAAGGAGACGTGCCGTGACTCAGTGACTCATCCCACTGCACGTTGTCTTTTGCCCTGACGTGAAGTCATCTCTGACAGATGTGATGCCACAACCAGTCCACAAAGGTAGCTTTCTGTCTGAAGAATTTCTCTGATTTTTAATACTACATATATAAACTGTTTTGAGACATTGAGTCAGGATTAAATAACGTGAAGTTACTGGCAATTTAATACTGTTCCCTACCATTTCCAGTTAACAGTTAAGATAAACCAATGCTATTGGTATATCATGCAATCATGAGACACTAGAGTAGGGTATGAATAAAAAAAAAACCCTAGGGTATGAATAATAAAAAAAACTACACAGTCGCAGTCTTTCATAAGAAAGCAAGGCAGCATGCCCTGTGCTTCTGCCATGGGGTAGGACGACGGCCAGAGCAGCCAAATGCTGTAAGTTCACACTGACTGGTTTATGTAACCAGGTCTTTCATTTTTACATTAAATTAAATTATTTAATAAATCCAATTGTTCCTCATTTCCATAACTTTCTTCCTATAAATGCCTTTTAACAATAAAGCATGCTTATACTTGAAAAAGCCCGCTGTCTCTTTTTTTAATTTGCCTTAATGGCTTGCTGCTGCCTACAAATGGTACTAACAAAAAAAAAATGTGGTTCAGCCTCTGGAATCCTTCACTTAGAATAAAATATGGCCTTCCTCCCCCCCAAATTTGTATACAAGCTGCTTGGACTCTATCAAGTCTTACAGGAGCTCAAACCACCAATACTAAGTGGAAATGAGATCGAAGCAAGATTTTCCAATAGGAAATAGCCAAGGCAGCCAGTGGGTACCCTGTAAGTGTTAATTATGTTATTAATGGCCAACAACGGCCACACACAAATCAGGGCACAGCTACTGAGCTGGAGAGAAGCACAGACTAGAGAGGTAGAGGAGCTTAAGATATATGAAGCTTTTCCTGTTTCCAGGGTGACAGACTGCATCTCAGGTACATATCGTATTTTTCACCTGTATTAAATGTAGATTAAAGCAGAGCAAAAATTAGCAAACTGTGCTTTGGAGCTCCCGTAATCCCCAATTGCCACACTGGACTTTTCAGCAGCAGGACTTAACATAAAAGAAAGCAACCATCCGTGTATCCCTGAAGCCACAAAAGCAAAGCTTGAGGGTTTCAGGGGCCAGCCACCAAGAGTAAGAGAAACCAGTGGTACTGAAGCTAGCATGTACACACTGTAACACAGGCTGCTTTGTGCTGTCCAGACCAGTTGCTCAGCTGAATTTGTCAGCCAGAAAGCAAGACAGCTTTTTACTTTCAGGAATTTTAACCTAAATCTGAAACATGCAGCTCCCCGAGGTCAGCTCTGGCCCAGGGATTGCCTCCACTCAGAATAAGATGAAGAGCGCTGGGAGGGAAACCCTGCTGGCCTGGCAGAGCTTCCCCCAGAACAACACACATCATGAACCACAGGAGACCAGGGAGTGCTCAGGCACCAAGGGAACAACCTCGTGAGATGAAACTTAGCAGCACTCCCTGACGTTACCCACTGTCAGTACCTCGGGGGATCTGTTTACTAAAATCCCTCATGAATAGACATTGAAGATATTTTTCCCATCCTGTTGGCAAAGGAGCCCATGGAAACCTTCTGTTATAGCCATAGTCTCAGGTGGGACAACCTATAGGTCCAAGACACTTCTGAATCGTTTTAAGGTGTGGTGCTTTACGAACACGGTTCTGCATGAGCACAGCTCAGATAACCACCAGATGTTACAGGAAACAGAAACCAGGGAGAGAGGAAAGAAGCAAAGAGCAGTGCACCCTGTCATTTTAAGGCACAGGCTCTCCAGATCACCAGACCTGCCACCACCCAGCAGAGACGCTCACAACCAAAGGTCTTCAGAGCAGGAGGCCTCCTGCAAGCAAAGGCCGACCGTAGAGACAACACCCTAAGCAAAGATGCCGTGACACAAAACCCGGTAAAGGGAAAAATGGAACACAAGAACCCCAAACTTACCTTTTCCAAGATGAATTTGTTTAAATATGGCATGTAACCCTGATTGGAAACCGGTCCTTCATCATCATCCCTAAAGTGCTCTTCCAAGGCCACCGGGTCGTGGGGAACATTTAACACCGTGCACAAGTTGTGAGAAAGGACCTAGGGACAGAACAGAAATCAGTGACACCACTGTCGACCTCACCAGGCTGTCTCCCCCAGAACAAAGCTGTGAGCAGAAAGCGACACCTTCATATCAGCATGAGTTCTGCCCTGAAGGTTTCTGTCACATTTTTATATCTTTATATTTGTATATAAAGATACATAAAGGTATCTATCTGTATATAAAGTCATCTCCAAGAATGTGACTGCTTCCCACAGTTTCAGTTTCACAAAAGCAGTGTGATTACAAATAGGTCCAGGATTAACTACGGATTTCCCTCACCTGCTTGCTTTTGGATTACTTTTCAATATTCTCATCGTCTTTTAGACCGTAAAGGAAAAGCAATGCTACGGAAAGAGGAAGGGCTGAGATGTGCTTCTCCAAGTTTTATTTTAAAAGGGTATTTGCATGAATTATGTCAAGACCTTAACACCCACCACCTCTCATGACTGTTCTTCAGAAACTGCCCTCAAGAAGCTACATGCTTGGCTAGTTTTAAGGAAGTACAGAATTGTTGAAAACTAACTGGTAGCCAACATATCTGAACTTCTTCAGCGCGGGCCGACTTTTGCACACCCAACCTGACAGCTCAGGGCCAACAGGAAGGCAGAACCAGAGTCACAGCTGCTCCTCTGCCACCAACACTTTCCTAAGAAAGTAAGATTTAACAAAACAAAGCAAAACAAGAGAGATTTAGATCAGATATAAGAAAGAAATGCTTCACTCAGAGGGTGGTGAGGCCCTGGCCCAGAGAAGCTGTGGCTGCCCCATGCCTGGAGGTGCTCGAGACCAGGCTGGACGGGGCTTTGGGCAGCCTGGGCTGGTGGGAGGTGTCCTAGGAAATCAAATGTATGCCCTGTGTTTAAAACATGGTTGTTGTTTTTTTCCCCAAATAAAATCATATACGTTTACCTTTAGATGTGCTAATGAGACATGCAGAACCTAAGCACTAACTCGCATGAAATACTACAGAGATAGCCCCAAACAGGAATTGCATTCAGAGAATTCCTGTCTACACACTTCCAAAGTGACACTTCCTGCTCGGAAAGCACATAGCTCCACAAGAAATGCGTATTTTCATGCTTGCATGCTAACACGAAGCCACTAGATCCAACCAGAAGTTAAAGAAGAGGAAAACAGCATCAGCCAGATCACAACAAAAGCTGCACTTCCCAGAGTAGGAAAACAGTACTGGGAAGTTACCACATTTCAGGCTGCCTTCCACGGGCACCCGATTTCCCTCCAATCTAACCTTATTTTTAACAAACAAATTATACCAGGTAGTTGAGTTCATGTGGTTTACTTCTGGGGGAAAAACACGCTGTCACAAGTGTTTCCCCTTGTATATGTATTTAAGGCTTCTGTTGCTATTTAGGGAAGACCAAGGGATAACCAACTTTCTGAGAGAAACGTGACCTCACTTTTGCAACTAGGCTGCAGCTACTGGAGCTACCACAGTTCACCAAACACGGCTGATTTGAGCATATTACCAAGGTCACCTAAATTCTCAACAAAACACTTTCTCATCATGTCCTCTCTACGTATTTCTTTTATCCCCTTCTTGCTGTGCTGGGGCTGTCAGAAAGTTAGGTAGTTTCCACATCAAACAACCAAGCACCAGGGAAGACTTCCACTTCCAGTCGTTCTCTAAGACCTGCCTTATCTGCAGCCTCCCCCGTGCCCAGCACTCTCTTTTCATGGTTCAGGAAATTCCTCGGTGCCTGCCAAACCTGCCATTCTCCAACGCGGCCGAGCGCCAGATGAATTCTTCACTCATGGGGCAAGCCTGAAAAATCCTGCGACCAAGGTCTCCTTTCTTTTTGTTCTCCCAAATCTCATTATCTGGACCATCGTATACTCTAATGATTAACCTTATTTTAAGCAAACAAAACCTAAACGAAATCCCCCCCAAAAATCCCACGCCATTAATAGCCGAGTACTAGATTAATTAGGGTACAGAAAATTGCCTTGCCTTGCCGAAGCTCCGTCAGCCACGAGGAAGTTTTGCCCCAGTAAGGGCTGCTCCGCAGCGCGGCGGGGTTGCCAGGCAGCTTTGTCTTTCAGCACTTGTTATGCCCTGGCTGCCACGCTCAGCAACCTACCCTTGTGCCAGAGCCAGCTCCTGTCCCAGGGCCGCGACTCCTCTCTGTGCTGCAGCAAACGGACCCGGCGGTGGGCCCCAGGCTGCCACCCACGAGATGCTGCATGCGGTCTGCAGGGGGTCCCAAGCACGGCGCGCTCGCTGTCGGCGCGGTTTTCCCTTTTTCAGTCACGAGCTTTCCAAGAGAAGTGCCCGGCGGTACCCGGGAAATAATGGTGTGCTGCCACAAACACAAATAACTGGGTGCAACGAGCAAGCTAACAGCAACAGTCTCAGCAGCAGGACCGCTGCAGGCTCGGGATTTAGGCTGTGCAGTCTCCTTCTCTCTGCGATTTCCTCCAGATACTGCCTGCCCTGTGCTGCTCTGCCTGGAGGACTGAGCTCCAGCACAGCTCTGCTCTAGCACAGCTGCTCCCCAAAACATTGATCTTCACAGAACATTAAGCAGGTGGAGAACTGTTACCAAATGAGTAGATCCCTTTAACCTCATCCCTAAAGGCAAGCTGTCTCTCTGAAGGAAATGAAGACCTGCTCAGCTACTTCTTGCTCAGGGAGAAAAATTTGGCCCAGCTCATAGTGGGGCCATTGAGAGGACAGATTAGTCCTGCAGTGGCTATTATCACTTTCTTCAGTACTTTTTCTTCCCCTTCTTTTCCATCTTTCAGGGGGTCTCCTCCCTCCCCCATCTCTCTTTCGGATTTGCAGACCTTGGCACCGCGGGTCCTGCCAGCTCCATTCAGCGGCTCCGTGCGCATTCACTCCGAGGCATTCTTGGCTCATCTCTCCCTGACATCCATGTCAGCGGCCAGGCAGCCAAGGGACGGCTCCTCGCAAGCACTTTCCCTTTTCCTTTTTTCACCAGCGTAGATTTGGGCTCCCCCTGTTCAGCAGCTCAGCCTCCTCTTCCCCACCCGGGACGAGCGTGCTCAGGCCCTGTCCCTGAGCCCCAGGCTCCGCAGCGGCAGGGCCCTCGGTGAGTCACGGTGACTAATTTCCTACCGTCCCTCCGTGCGGGACAAAGCCAATTGTCCGGCTGCGGTCCTGCCCGCTCGTCACAGCCTCTCAGCCTTTCCAGCGCCGTGCTGCATTGTTCGAGGTCTTCCTCTCCCTTCGACCACCCCCGGCCCCTGATTGCACCATTGTTCCTCTTCCCACCGGCCGGTGACTTCCCATTTAGTAAGAAGGCGAAGCAAAGATAAGAGGTAGGAAAATCCTGTCATGGCTCAAATACAATTAAAGCCCGCTTTAGGTTTTCTAAGCCTGCCTGGTGACTTTGGTCACCCACATCCTACAGGTGCCAACGCGAGCACATTTGCACGAGGTGCTCGCTGTCCGCATCCTGCGGGGAACATGCCAGGAGCCCAAGACGTTGCAAATCCACCCCAAAGGCAGCCCAGCAAACAAAACAGCCAGGTAACAACACTGCCAAAGCAGAGACAATTCTCCAAGCAATGTCAGGGAGAGCTGCCAAAGGCAATGTAAAAAACCTGCTACACATTAGTGCCAATCCTACAGACATACTGCCAGGGAGGAGCATTGTTGGTTGTTACGTGTTTAAACCCATTTAAACCCCACCACTTTGGGATACAGATGAAAAGCAGGCTAAATGCTGACACATTAGAGGAGGAACTTTTAAAATCAGGCAATTTTAAAATAGCAGATTGCAAGGAAGGTGAAATTGGATTTAAATATAGGAAAGCAAGCGTTTCCACAGAGCTCATGCTCAAACCACAACAGCAGCTATAATTACAACCACAAAAATTATACTTTACCTTGCTATATCAGTGTTTGAAAGTGCTGAAACGTGCTGACAAAGTAACAATTGTGTCCATATCTAAACACAAAACTTAAGAAAAGAATACATAAATGTTTCTGCAGAAAAGAAGGGTAAGATCTGAAGCCAGCAAAATAAGAAAACCTCTGGAGATTACTGATCAGACCAAAAATTAATTAAAAAAAAAAAAATCAGTGCACTCTGGAAGAAGATCAAATTCAAAATTACGCAGAGGGCTGATTTTACTGTCTTTCCTTAGCAGCTCAGACCACATACAGAAGATATAAATGCATAAGAGGCATCTTGAAGTCCTTACTACTCCAAGCTAGTCCTGGTTTTTCCTCCGAGTGTTTCCTGTATCTCCAGGCTACAAAAGAGAACCAATTCACTCATCTCCATCCTCTTCCTCTAAATAGATTAAAACCAATGTATGATGCAAACCTTCGTAACACATTCACTTGTGTAACTGTATTTCACAAAAAATATTTCTTTTTTATGGATGGTATAAAGATCACTTTTGGGTGGAGAAACTAGAAGCTGCTGCCTTTAGCAAGCAATGTGTTATACTGAGGACCTTCTGCACGATGATGGCAATTCCTTATACTGAATTGCACAACTCAAAGACAAAGCTGTCAACAAGCTTCCTTTCTAAGGGCTGAAGACTTCAGCAAATTACAAAACCGTACGCTGTTCTCAGAAAACAATTTGCTTTTTACCAAGCTTTTTGATAAGAGGAGTTTCACTAAATTATTAAACTTCTTTTTCTAATGCTGCTGATCTCTACTAACCCATTTACCTTCAAGGCTCTTCTCTCCAGCTTATAGGGGTGCTACTTTTTAGTCATTGCAACGTGGATGAGGAATACGTTACTGTGAAATACCTTTACAGTACAATACAGCCCTAAATCAATCATGCAGGAGCTTCTGCCCTGCCTATCCCAACAGCTGTGGCCATAACACGTACTTTTTGTCTGCAATGGGACTGTCAGCTCAGCACCCACATTCATCATTTGCCACAAAAGGCTTCACAAGAATACTCTCCACCTCTTCCCAGGTTTCCTGGAAAACTAATTCTTGGCGGCGGAAGGCAGCAGCCTCATTTCAGACCTGCTTCTGCATTTGCAGATCCCCCAGCTGACACTTCCATCAGCAACCTTTATATCATAAACTGCACAGATCCACAAAGACACTTTTTTTCCAAGCCTCTTCTCTCACAGAGACAAATACTGTGGAACTGCAGAGCACTTTAGGAGTACGTCTGATAGGTAATGAGGGGACAAATTTAATTTCCTCTCTCCTTTTTATTTTTCAAGCTTTTTAAAACACAAGCATTTGGAGGCGTAGGACTCTAATGAGACAGATAACCGTGGTTGTTTGGAAAGATAGCTGGTAGTTTAAAACCCAGCCAGCTCAAAGAAAAATATTAAAGAAGAAATGATGCCGCCTCTGTCGGAGGAAGCCATACAAGCCCACCTGCGTGCTGGCTTCTGCCTTAGCCATTCGCTCCCCCCAGCACCGAGGGCTATGAGGCCACGACTGCTTGTCCACCGAGTGACACCACGACACGTGCTGCAGACACACCTCCTGGGAGATGGCACCACGCACCCGAATCACCGCCGCGTGCACCAGGCACGGTAGCACGACAGGAAAACAGGACTCCTTTAAAAAAACGTGATGAGAAAAAAAAACCTCTCTGCAACCTGCTGCGTGTGGCCAGCCCGCACAGCCAGCATTCGCCTTGTGGTGCTGGCGGGCTGGCCTCTCGCCCGGCTCCTGCACGCACGCAGGCACGCCTGGCCGAGCGAGGCTGGTCTCGAAGCGAAGAAAAGGAGAAGAGGAAGGAGCTGCGGGCTGCGGGCGCTGGCTGCATGGCGCTGAGCACAGCCCGGGAGCTGCTGGCTGCGCCTGGATGCTGCCCGCAGCGCTGCTCCCACAGGGCTGGGGCTCGAGCTGCTGCCACAGCCAGCGCAACCCCAGCGCTCCGAACAAGGGCCCTCAGTCTCGGGTGTCAACAGGTGTTGCGCTCTTATCCAAAATATTTATTTAGTCGGATGCTGGCTATTATGCCCAGGCCAAGACGGTCCCATAAAGCAGGGCCAAGATGGGATTGGGTTCAGCGAGCTGCCTGAGAGCTCTTTTAAGAGCACAAACATCACTTCAGAGCGTGAGCCGGGGACGAACGGCGCAGTTGGAGCCCCTTGACTAATTCTCCTGTGTATACTCGAATAAGAGCGCGCTGTGGGACCCCGCTCTCCCCTTGGCAAGCCGAGAATCTCCCCCGCACGCAGCCAACCCCCGCAGACGGGACCCTGCGGCCACCCCGCGGCGGATTTCGGCCGCAGGGGCACCGAGGACAGGCGGCTGCAGGCGGGCCAGAGGCGCAGCACGGGGCCGCTCCCAGCCTCGCCGTGGGGCTGCCGCGGCCCCCTGGGTCCGACCCCGGCCCCCCGCGCCCCCCTCGCCCCCCGCCTTGCCTTCAGCTGCGACTTGGAGACCTTCCCGCTGCGGTCGAGGTCGAGCGCGGTGAAGGCGTGCCAGATGGACTTGAGCAGCTCCTCCTTGAGGCCCACCATGGCCGGCCCGCCGCCCGCCGCCGCCGCTCCCGCTCTGCCTTCGCCTCAGCCTCGGCCCCGGCCGCCGCCGGGCCCGCCCCGGCCGCCTCAGGCACCTCCCGCCCCGGCGCGGCGGCGGCCGCCGGGGGACGGCGCCGGGGCGGGGCCGGCGCTGAGGGAGCCGAGCGGCGGGGTCCCGGGACGAAGGGGCCGGGGCCCGCACGGCGCCACCAAAATGTCCCTGCTTGGAGCAAGCCCCGCCGTGGGGACACCGCGGGGCCCCTCCAGCTGCGCGGCGCCAGGCAGCTCCCCGCCCGAGGGGCGGCACGGGCAGATACGGGCTGGGGAAAGGTTACCCCGGTTTTGCCACTTTAGGTATTGCAGGATCTCCTCGGGAAAAAAAAAGAAAAAACAACCCCAAACATGGTCACAGGCAAATAGAAACGATGTCCCCATGAGAACCTCCTGAGGCACCTCGAGGCACACACCGGTACGGCACAGGGACACCACGGGGGAGCTGCCTGCAGGCACCTGCTGCAAGCCCACAGCTGAGCTCCGGGGACACCCCCGGGGACACCCCCGGGGACACCCCCAGCCCCAGCAGGGCCTGAGGCCAGGCACGAGTGCAGTTGCAGCACAGGCCCAAGTTTCATGGAGCACTAATCCAGGATCTACGCTGCTCACCTGGTTGGGATCATGAGAGATGACCAGATAGTGAAGACCACTAGAGGAAGCACTTTTAATTTTCACTTACAGTTAATTCATAAAAACTAGGGTGTTTTTTGTTTGTTTTATAGAATCATCCCTAGATTTCAGCTACATTTTATTCTCTAGTATCTTCTCTAGCTTAACAGCAAGCAAAAATATTTTAGCAATGTAGAGATAACAGAGGCTTTTAGTAACATGACGAACAGTCAAACCAGCGTGCCTTATTCACAGGAAGCATCCTAGCACCTTCCCCCCCCCCCCCCATTTTTCTCAACTTTTCCCCTGCATAGTTAATTTGGGACTTCGAAATCCACAATTATTTGTGTTCTTTCCTTGAGATGGATGATGTGAACTGCACAATTAATACCAAAGACTGATTGGACTAAATTTCTTAGCAAATCTGATGTGCTAGGATTATAGCTGTTAGTATTACCAGAAACATCTGTCATCTTGAAATACATGAACATTTCTCCAATTGAAGTGACCACAACCCCACTTGAGGAAGAAGGAGACAGCTTTTGTATATACAGGTCAAGCTATTTTATTTGATAACTGAACAACCACAAGGTTGTCAATAAATACAGATCATCCCTATTGAAGTGCGTTAAAACACAGGTAGGTTCTGTGAAATGTCACAACTATCTAAATTGTTTTTCCTCATACTGATAATTATTAGCTTGAGTGTTGACCTCATGCTTTAGATTTGGACTTTTGTCCAAGTTACACATGAACTTCCTCATGCAAGGACTTTTTGCACAAAGTTCAGTGATTTTTTAGCACGTTATTTTTATAAAATGATCAAAAAATAAAATGCCTCACAAAAAGTAATTGTCAAGAAAAAAAACCACATGCTTTTCTTCCAGACTTTTTCCTGGCTTCTGTTATTCTTAATTTAAGTGACATGGTTAAATCCAATGCCAGAATAGGATTTGTTTTCCACTGAAGATACAAATAGTCCCATTCAGATTAATAGAGTAGTAAACCCATGCTTAAATATTTTATTAAAATTAGTAGTCTCCATAAGCCTCACCTGCTTCAGTTTCTGGTAGGTTATCAAAAAGATACAAGTTGTGTGTAAAACTAATATCTTTTTTATATAGACACACACATATAGCTTTTTTTTTAATAGGATTGAACCAATTGATCAAAAACATTTAAACTGAAGTTCATAGTCAAACAAACCTGTTGAACAAAATCTTTGTTTTTTTTTTTAAGCCTAAAGAAACACTTAAATTACAACGGCTAGCTGCATCCACATCCAAAGTGTAACCCTGGGCTATTTTAAAGCAACAATCCCATTAAAACTGACTAGTTGGGTCTGTGCATGTCAAAACATTTTGCATTTAAAACCTTTAAAGATAAGATTGACATATAATCTGTAGAATGCTAACAGTGATCACAATTATGAAGCTCTTACTAGCACTACATAAACTCTAATTCATTTGCATTACATATGGCAAAAAAGTAAGTTCTGAAACTTAACACACTTCTGCTTTTCTTGGAAAAAGTCTGAGATCTCAGCAACTTTATTTTAAAATCTATGCTGCTTCTAATCTTGTTTGCTCACCGTGGTTAAAAGCATGACCGAAGGGTGTTGGGGAGACCAGGGAGGGAAAACTGGCTCACAGTGTCAGAGTGACTCATACTTTCAGGAAGGAGCTTTAGTTAGACCTAGCTAAGGGCCAGCCTTAAGAGGTAGGTCACTTCTCTGTTCCTCCTCCCTTCAGATTTACTCCTCGCTAGCTAAGTAGCAAGCGTTTGTTAGGGAGCTCCTAACCAGAAGAAAGATTACGTAGTTAAATTGTCACTAATTTTGTTTTATGCCACTGAGTCATTTTAAATTGCTATCAAGGAAAGAATTCAGACACATTAAGCAACTCACAGTTTTTGCTCACTGTTAGCTCAGAGAGAATCTTCCTGAACCCTGACTAGGAGTCATTTTCACTCTCAGCACAGCTAAATTGAAGCAAACAGAAATTGAAGGCCATTAATACAACTTTGTAGCCACCTTTGAAGAAAACCATTTCTAGTACCTGTCATTTCTCAGCAATGTTTCAACAGAAAATGAAGTGAACTCCAGTGTTAAATGACCAATATATTACTGTTTCTGAACAGACAGTCCCACCCTAAAACATTACAGAAGCACTGGGGAACAGGGTGAAAAGCATTAAGTTTATTTGACATTATACTGTAACCTGGTTCTCAAGTCCTTTGATGAATTTGTTTCTTCTATTATTTTAAAATCTGTTTCGTATCTGGCCTTACTCACACACCTCAGACATTCATTGAAACTGTGTAGAAAAAAAAAAAAAAAAAAAACATGATTATTTTAGGTGAACTAGGCAGCAGCATTAGATATTGAATTAGGATGTTAACTCAGTCTCTCCAACAAAAAAGTTGATCTGACATTCACTTCTAAGATTTCTAGAACAATCAAGATTCCAGCAAAGTACTCGTACTTTAATACAGTTGTAAGCTATTTATACACATGCACAAAACGTGCTTTTTTTATTCAAAATTGACTGAAGAAACATAAAGAGGGGTTAAACAGCATTAAGTTACCTTTCAGTTCCTCCTTGGTAACACACTTACTCTACGTTTGTAGTTGATAAAGTATTTCTCACCAAGTCATAGAACACACCGTGGAACAGAATACCACAGCTACCTTACTTGAAGAAAGGAAGAGGAAATTAAATCCCAGGTGTGTACTCCAAAGTAAGCATCTGATATGTTTTGGAAGGGGAACTGGGAAGAGAAGTGGTCAACAGAAAAGCCTTGTAAGCAAGGTTGACAGGTAAAAACCTGTCAATCAACATTAACTCAATGTCTACAAGACCAAAGGGAGATTAAAATCCCATTTGCTAAGGCAGAGAACAAATATACGAGGTGATTCTGCCCTAAACATCCTGACACCTAAGTAGCTAAGAGTGAAGAGAATCTGGGAATCTGGAGATGGCCCAGTAGGCTGGAAGCTGGCAAATGTTGTGCCAATCTTCAAGAAGGGTAAGAAAGAAGACCCAAGCAATTACAGGCCTGTCAGTCTCACATCAGTACCTGGTAAAATTATGGAGATGATTCTTGAAGTTACTGAAGTGTACCTGGGGGACAATGCAGTCATTGGTCCCAGCCAACATGGGTTCATGAGGGGTGGGTCCTGCCTAACAAATTTGATTTCCTCTTATGAATAGATCACCCATCTAGTTGACCAAGGGAAACCAGCTGATGTGATCTTTTTGGACTTCAGCAAGGCTTCTGACACTGTTTCCCATAGGATCCTACTGGACAAAATGTCCAGCATACAACTAAACAAAAACATCATACGATGGGCGAGCAATTGGCTGATGGGCAGGGCTCAAAGGGCTGTGGTAAATGGGGCCACATCTGGCTGGCGGGCGGTCACCAGTGGGGTCCCCCAAGGCTCCATTTCAGGGCCAGTCCTCTTCAATGTTTGTATAAATGATTTGGATGTAGGACTAGAAGGTGTTTTGAGCAAATTTGCCGACAACACCAAACTTGGAGGAGTTGTGGACTCAGATGAGGGTGGAAAGGCCTCGTGGAGAGACCTGGACAAATTGGAGAGCTGGGCGATCACCAACTGCATGAAGTTTAACAAGAGCAAGTGCCGGGTCCTGCACCTGGAACGGGGCAACCCTGGCTATACGTACAGACTGTGCAATGAGATGCTGGAGAGCAGCCCCACAGAGAGGGATCTGGGGGTTGTGGTTGACAGCAAGTTGAATATGAGCCAGCAGTGTGCCCTGGCAGCCAGGAGGGCCAACTGTACCCTGGGGTGCATCAAGCACGGCATCGCCAGTCGGTCGAGGGAGGTGATTGTCCCGCTCTGCTCTGTGCAGCCTCACCTCAAGGTGAGGTCTGGGCACCACAGCACAAGAAGGACATTAAACTGTTGGAGAGTGTCCAGAGGAGGGCGACCAAGATGGTGAAGGGCCTAGAGGGGAAGACATATGAGGAGCAGCTGAGGGCACTGGGCCTGTTCAGGCTGGAGAAGAAGAGGCTGAGGGGGGACCTCATTGTGGTCTACAGCTTCCTCGCGAGGGGGAGTGGAGAGGCAGGTGACCTATTCTCTGTAAACACCAGTGATAGGACCCAAAGGAATGGTGTTAAGCTAAGGCAGGGGAAGTTTATGCTGGACATCAGGAATACGTTCTTCACCGAGAGGGTGGTTGCACACTGGGACAGGCTCCCCAGTGAAGCAGTCACTGCACCGAGCCTGTCTGAATTTAAGAAGCGACTGGACCATGCCCTTAGGCACATGGTCTAAACTTTTGGGCAGGCCTGTGCGGTGCCAGGAGTTGGACTTGATGATCCTTATGGGTCCCTTCCAACTTGGGATAGTCTATGATTCCAGGAGACAATGAGAAACTACAGAGATAGAAGGATCACCCAACCGAGACTGCTAAAGGCTTATAATAGGTCTCACTCCATCACTATCCTGGACACCACCTTCCCTAAAACACCTGAATAGGTGGCACATTTTACTGTCTGTAAATCAAAAAATGAACAAACGTTCTCTGTCAGAATAAGGCTTAACATGCATAATTTTCTCCTGTGCATAAATGGCAATTCAGTAACTACAGAATTTATGATCATATGCTCACCTATCTGGCAGCAATCTTAGGGATATACAGAAAAGCAGATCTGAATTAAGCCAGTGACTCTGCTTTACCTCAAATCAAACAAATCAATTTAGATCAGCAGGATTACTCAGAAGTAATGCCAAATATTGATGCTGCACATTAGAAAGGGAGTCAAATGATTGGGGAAAAGAAAATCCTCAAAACAGATTCCTCAGATCTTTCAACAGAACTATCTTAAATAATTCTTGAACTTGTACAAGCTTAGGTTTCCAAGCAACGTTAAACAGTAATAAATTGCTTCCTGTTTAGTTAGGCACAGTAATATTGTCTCCTTGAGGCACCTCCCTTTTCCCTACTCCAATTCTATTATACTCAAGATAGGATCTTCATCCAAATCCAACTGTTTAAACAGAAGCAGGACCTTAATTTCCTGTGTGCTGCCCTGCCCAGTCACTGCTTCTTCCTGATTTTTCTCTGCAGTGTTTCTTCAGATGAGAACCTATGTCAGCTCAGCAGCCTCCAACTGGGGGAGCTAAAAGCTCTCAATTGCTTTCCACAGTTCACTGAGAAGGTAAGGTTCATGCAGGTGTCCTGGTTTCAGTTAGGACAGAGTTAATTTTCCTCCTAGTAGCTGGTAGGGTGCTATGTCTTGGATTAGGATGAGAAGAGTGCTGATAACACCCCGATGTTTTAATTGTTGCAGAGCAGTGCTTACACCAAGCCAAGGACATTTCAGCTTCTCGCTCTCTCCTGCGAGCAGGCGGGCTGGGGGTGCAGCAGGAACTGGGAGGGGACAGACCCAGGACAGGTGACCCAAACTGGCCACAGGGGTATTCCATCCCATCTGGGGTCATGCTGAACAACAGATAGGGGTGGCTGGCTGGGGTGGGGGGGCCGGCCGCTCAGGGTTAGGTTGGGCATCGGTCAGCGGGTGGCGAGCAATTGCATTGTGCATCACTTTCTTGTACACATTATTAGTAGTAGTAGTATTATCATCTTTTTCTTTTTTCCTGTCCTAATGAACTGTCTCTATCTCAACCCCCAGGCTTAATTTTCCTGATTCTCTCCCTGTTCCCAGTGAGGGGGAGGGGAAGGTGAACGAACGGCTGTGTGGTGCTTAGCTGCCGGCCAGGTTAAACCACAACAGCAGGGAATAACCACACTTAATTCTTGCTGGCCATTGCGTTAGAACCAAGCCCTCAAGAACAGCTACAGCAGTGATACTGGCAGGCAGCACAAGTGCTGAGAATTATTAAGCAGGCATACTTGTTAAAAGTCACATGTACAACGAGATCATGATATTGCCTTTTCCAAGGCTACAGAGCTGCTGGGAGTAGAGATGAAAAAAGGAAGCTTACCTTAGGAAGCTCACCTAAGCTACTGTTGGTAAGAATGCTCAATTTCTATTGCAGAACAAGATAATGATTTCTAAAAATCTGAATGAAGTGCTATACTGGTACACGAACAAAATTTTTTGGTAGACATAAAATTTATTTCAGTTGACAATTTTGTCTAGCAGTTGTTGCTGGGACTATTAAAGACACGGTACCCTACCAAAAGCGTGACGTGTGTGTTTTTTTTTGTTTTGTTTTGTTTTTTTATATATATCCAGTTCAACAGGAAAATAGGGTAACTAAGTACACTTTTGTTCACAAGATTTTTAGGTGTTACAGCCTAAAGTAATTCAATCTGTCGAACTGGAATCATGTTTTCAAATACACAAATAGTGCCATCTCCATTTCTAAGTGAAGGTGAAGCTTGTTTATGGCTTCATATAAAAGCCAAATAGTCATCAAGTTTTTTGGGTTCTTTATCTTCCTGATATCCAGCCCAAATAAAACAAAATTGTATTAGGTCTGTGGTAATCAACAGTTTGTACCCAAGAGCTTTTGGGGCTGAGGTAGGGGAAAAAAAAAATACAATTATGAAAATATCATTGAGTTTAGAGGAAACCAAGAAACTGCAACAACAACAAAAACAGAAAAGTTACACATATTGGTAACTTAAAAGAGAGAGACTAAGCTGACCCCATAGTAATTCTAGCCAGTTTACCCTGTGTGAATTCAGGACAAAAAAAAAGTTTGATCTTGAACCCATGAAATTACATCAACAGTTTCTAGTTATATTAGTTTTCCACATTTCCTTTAGTTCAGTGAAAGAAGGTAAGGTTTGTGCAGGGAACAACTAGGAGCAGGAAATGCAAACTTCTCTTTAAAAACATACTCTTCTTCCATCTGTTGGCATTAACCGACTAGTAGCGTTCCTGACTAGCACTACAGTTTTCTGGAAAAATATTCTCTAAGTAAATTTTGTTTCAATATGATAGGTTGGTAATGGCATAAATAGAATCCTATCTGATATCAGAATACCACATTTGACTTCAAATATTTAACAACTAGCACAACAAGGGGTTGGAACTATATGATCCTTGAGGTCCCTTGCAACCCAAGGTGTTCTGTGATTCAAAGAAGAATGTTTTTGAAAAAGCAGTATTTAAATGACGTATCACATCTTTACAGGAAACTAATTCTCTAAGAACTTTAGTTCACTAAACCACCCACAATCTGGGCATGAGATGTGAGAAGTCCAAGCAAGACCAGACAGGTAGCGTTACCCAGGAATATATCATTAAAAGATGAATTACAGGCTCTGAATTCAGATTCAGGCAGACAACAACGAAGCGGACAGATGTCTTGAGAAAGTAGGGATATAAACTACCTGTTTTACAGTTACTTTTAGGTTCTTCCTACGTAGTTCTTTGAGAAGTCAAGTACCCTGAATCAAAGTAGTCAAGGTACTATGCTATCTGTTTTGGAAAATGGAACTATAAACGCAGCGAAACATTAAATGTAGCTATTTTGAATAACATCTACCACTCACCAATGATATTTTCTTCTTAAATAGAGATAAAGCTCTGCTGAAGCTCCTCTTGTTACACCATGCTTGTTAAAATTTCTCCAACTGACATCCAACTTCTTACGTTTTACAAGAGGCTAGTAGTTTCTTCTTCCACCTAAAAAGATGGCTTGCATACCTACAGACAAATTTTGCTCAAGCATTTTTTCAGTAAATGCATAAGCTACCAAAATTACTTCAAGATTATTTTTATTTAAGAAAAAAAAAAAAATCTTTCAGGGGCAATAAAATAGAGACACCGCTACTCATTCAGCAAGCATTTGAACCACAAATGACTGGATGCTAGGAGTATTCAAAGGAACCATTCACACACACACACTACAAATCTCAAGCTCTTCCCACAGGCCATTCTTGGGACCACAATTCTCAGTCTCCCCGGTGGCCTGATTCAGGAAGGTTGTTCCTATTAAAATGAGATAAACTTCACCATTCTTGTTGCTCCTGCAAACTACTAAAAAACCCTGAAGCTTCCTTTTTAAACATCCTCCTTGGCACATAGAAGAAAATTAAAACATCTAAAGCCACTTCAGTTGCATGTTTTAGACAGGGCATCCCTTACATTGCAGTTACAAAACTAGCAACCAGCAAAATAGCCTACATGGCTACTGGGTACAACTTGTTTGTACAGCAAAACCTCACCTAATGTTACAAGCCTGCAGAAACAAGTGAAGTAAAAGCAGATAACTATCATAGGTAGATCCAATTTATTTACACTATGGGGGAGGGCTTGAGTCTGTTGATCCCCCCACTAACTGATTTTCATTACTGCTTAGGAGCTCGCTCTAAGACTGCTCAACGTAGACAAACCCTGAACGGCTGCAACAAAACCATGCAACAGATTTTTAACTTCTCTTACAAATAAGACTACTGCACCAAGTCAAACCTTAAAGGAATTATAGTAACAGTTTTTACTGATGTGAACTGCTTATTCAGAGAAGCACATTACCTACACAATCATCTGACTTTCACTATCATATACATAGCACCGAGACTTCTTACTAATAAAAATACTTCATGATTTTAATGAGCAAATTGCAAAGTTTAGAATTTGGTGTCCACTCAATTCACATACATTATCTCTGCAAAGCCACCTGAAATTCTTGGATAGAGCAGCATAAAAGCTTCCTAGATAGGCTAAACTATTTATTAAGTCTTTAGTACTTTTACTGCATCTCTCTTTACATGAGATTTTAATACAGTAATACATATACATTAATATTTTACATCCGTGCTACAGAAAACTCATTGTTATTGCCTTCTATAAACTATTCAGTCCCTCCACCTCCCTTCTCTCCCCATTCTCAACAATGCATGAGTATTCATTCCTCCTTACCTCGGACCCAGCAGGTCTTTCTTAGCCGTTTCATCTAGTATTCCATCTTCACAGTCATGTCTTAATTCAAATCATCCACAGGTTTCAGCTTTCCAACTGGCAGACCGTTCCTGAAGCTGCAGAGACAGACCGCAGTCGATATACACTAGCACACACAGACCACGGTGCTTTTGTCCCAACATAACTACCAGTGAGTCCCATTCTCCTGACAGGGAACCACAAGCACTAGGCAGGAACAGGAAGCAAATCTAATCAGGACTTGCCGTGGTATATTCCTGAGTCAACGTTTTATTTCCACAAATATCAAGTTTAAATAAGCATTAGACACTATTAAACACAACTTTCAACTTTAATATTCAAATTCAACACTAGTAAAAACAAATAGAGCACAAATGGGAAACATTGTTTAAAAACTAAAATTAATGAAGAGATAAGCCAGTAATTAGAACAGTTCTATTTTCAGCAACATCTGGCAGCCAACACCAGTATAAGTTTTGACAGACACGTTTGATTCATACTGGAACTTAAAATTGAACAGTTAAACTTTGTCTGTTGGCATCTCAGACTGCAGTTTTAGTATAGTATACTATATAAGCACAAACTTATGTACATAAACAATGAAGAACAACCTGAACACTTACACTAAACAATTATTTACAAGTACTCCAACATAAAAAAAATATACAAGAGCCTCAAGAATGAAAAACTGAAGAGAATACCAACATTTAGAGAACCTTATTAGAAAGGATTACAGAACATCAACAGCCAAGACATTAACAATTGCACTACACTAATACAGAGTCCAAATATTAAATTGGTGCATTATTTCACAATGCACTAGCTTCAAGAGAGAAATGCTGCCTTCACTAAAATGCAGCTTAGATTTGTTTCACGTAATTGTTTTAACAAGAAGCCTATTAACACAATAATGATTGTTTTAATGCTACAGTTTACAGCGAGGACAAAACACTAAAATAGCAGCAGTTCCACACGGCACTTAATTCCACAGGTTTCTAAGCTGTGGTTTATGCAATGCCTACAAAGTGCTCCCAGTTGAATATACAAATAAAATTCACAAAAGGTTACCTGACATCAGGTACATTGAGTGTAGGTGGCCTTAAAGCCTGTCTTTCAAAATTTATTCCCCTCTGCTCCAAACTCAGTAACACAGCAATGCCCCTTCCCTCCCTCTTAAAGATCATCAGGGGCAGTACTTCTCATTACAATGCTGTAACACTAAAAAGCAGCACACCACTATAGTGGTTAACCCTGGGACGATGTAACATCTAACAGTGTAACTGAAAGGTTTATGGATTAACATCCAGGATCCTCTACGGACAGATAGTGACCGAGTCCATTGTCTCCAACGGTTAATACAGCTAATCAGCCATATCGTTGAAATTAAAAACCCAGAAGCAGTTCCTGTAAAACTAGTGACACTGATCTAAGACAGGACAAGAAACCAGGAATTGAATGCTTCCTTCAACACCTTAAGGCTTCAGTCCAGCAGAGATGCTATAGCCATCCTCAGCAGTCCTTTTGGACTTCATAGTTCAGTATATAGTAAGACTAACTGAGCGGTTCATTTTCTTGCCAATGAGTCGAGATGGTCTATTTTGTGTTGTAGATCTAGTTGTCATTCTGTCAGTGAACAGTGCTCGTTCCTCGGCTGCGGCCTTCGCCATCTGTGCCTTCTTCAGCTCTCTGCAAGACATTGGAAGTCACACACGCAATAATCAGTAGGGACTGCAGGCATGTCACAGCAAGTGACATTTTCAGAGGTGTTACAACAATTCCAAACTTAAGAGTTGCCATCAATTCAGGCCACATTAAGACAAACAGATGCAAATGATACTTAAACTCACAGGACAAAACACCAACGTTCCTTACTTCCCTAGATGTCCTTTCTTTTGAAAAGGGAAGGACATGACAAATTCACATATATGGGTTTCAAAATTTGACCAAGATTTTTATAAGCAGATCAGCAGCTTTGGTCTGAAAATCTTTAGCTTGCTATTGTTTAGATTTGCAACAGGCAAAATATTTGCTATCACTGGAAGTGTAGCTGCAACACAGAGCACTAGGCTTTCTAAGCTTATGTTTTTCCCATTGCAATTCAGTTTGTCACAATGATAACTGAGGTGGAAAAAAATGATTGTGTTTTATGATTGAAAGAAGCAAGGATACCTACAGTATTGATCACTGACCTGGAATCAAAATAATTTATTCCATTCTATCTTACGTATCAGTTACAAGATTATAGGATGTTGTTTACTTCCTAGTACAAGTCCTATGATCAACAAGTGAAGAGCTAATTACAGAAGCTCCCTCAAATGAAGCATTCAGCCACAACTGAAACTCCTGTGGAAGACTCAGGCAAGCAGACGCACTCTTAAACGGAACATAACTAGCAATAGACAACTCAGGAAGCATCCTTTTCCTCTTGCGTACCACATCAAAAACCTATCACCACATAAATCTTGTTTGCCTGAGAAAAATTTGAGCCTATTACTGCAAGGCTGTAACACTAAAGGCGGCGAAGGCCATTGTCCCTAATTCCCTAATTCTGCCAAGCGTACTGTTTCAGAGAATTACCAATACTCAGTCTGAGAACTAAATTACATGAAACTCAAGATAAGAAACTATGAAATAGTCTGACTAAAGAGCAAATTCTTCCATTCTTCCCTAAAAGTAATCCTACCTGAACTATTTTACGGAACGCCATCCCCCCAGAAAGTTACTGTCGGCAAGTGTTCTTTTCAAATCATTCTTAGCTTTACTTTACAGTTATTTTTGTGAGGATGAAACTGCAGGCAGGTTTTGCCTTCACAAAGCATTAACTTAGCCAACTTTCAAAAGAAAAAAACCACCACTCCTTAATACAAGCAAGTTACCTTGAGAAACCCACCCTCAAATAACTGCACAACTCATCAAATTACTCTTTCCACAGTTGATCATAAAAGCATATAAAGAACCATTAGAAGCTAAGTTATATTTAAGGATCCCAAGGAATCACTTACTTCTGCAAGAGTGAGTTTTTGAATTTTTCAGCATTCAGTTCTATCCTCAGCTGCTCTGCACTCTTTTTTGCAGCAGAGAGCAGTACTGAATGCTTGACTAGTGCCACAGCTGAAGGTCTTTTCTCTGGATCAGGATTAATCATAACCTTGGAAAAAATAAAATAAAGTCATTCTAGTTAAGGCCAATAATACAGTAAATTACACTAATCAGAGAGTCACTGGAACAAGATTTCTTACTTTTAATAGATCTAGTAATTCTTGAGAAAGCACTTGTGGTATTCTTGGTAGTTTTCCTTGTCGAATTTCATGCCATTGGTCCCCATTAGTTGGAAGCGGTTCAGCCCCAGCAGCACAGACAACAGTCAGAGCAAGAGCAAAAATATCTGCTTTTGGCAAATGAGTGTAGTTCTTTAAAAATAAAGAAAAAATAAATTTACTATAGATACTACCCAGTATAAAAACAAACCTCAGCTAGATTATTCAACACCAAACACATCCATACTATTACATTCCAAGTAGCATTTGGGTAGATAGCATTTAGGAAGTTTGTTTCAGCAAGGAAGTGGCAGACAACAAATCATTGCTCTACTGAAAACAGCACACAGACCTAACACAAGTATTTTCTACATGTAGGATAGCTACCTCTTGTAGGACCTCATTTGCAAGAAAACGGCTATCGCCTTCCTCCACTTGTGGACTAGATACTCGAGTTACATGACCAAGGTCACCTGCAAAAAACATAGCGTTATTTCTCAGAAGACATAAAACGATGCCACTCTTAAGCACAAGTGTGCTGCCTCGTACCTATTTTAAATATGACTCTATCAGATGACCACTCATCATCATCTCCTTCTTCTGAAGTCGTACTTGGGACTGATGTCCTGGATATGAAGATGTTACCTGTAAAAGAGCAGAACTGTTAACAAACACATTTGAGTCCGATTTTTACTTCATCTGCTTTTATCAGTTTGTTTTAGCCGCACAGAAATTTCAGTTGCATACCCAGTTCCTAGAAGAAGAAATTACAATGCGCGCGCACACACACACACACACACTCACTCTGTGTCCCTCTGCAGGAAGTGGAGGCAAGCGTTGTGCAAGAAAGAGTTAACAAAAAGGACCCAAGATAAATTCATCAACAGTTACAATTTTGCCAGCCAATTTTATAACTGACATCTTTGTACTGCTACTTAAGACTTCAGTAAAGAATTTACAGTTAAAAAGGTGTGGTCAACTGCTCATTTCTCTACAGATTAAATTAACTGAGGAACCTGCCAATAGAGTAAACCAGTTTACACACTTACTAGGTTTAATATCCATGTGTACCAGGGACATCGAATGAATGTACTTTAAGCCTCGAGCCACCTGAAGTAGTAGGTCCTTCAGCTCTGGCTCAGTAAAATAACGCATATTCCTGTAATTTTCACTTATGGCATCTGCTAAACTGCCACCTAAAACAACATTAAAAAAAAAAGTATTTTATTCATTTATTTACAATCAAACAGTTGAGAAAATAATGACAACTTACTTCCAAAAGTAAATACAACTGACTTCTAAAATCAGCAGTGAATCTATCACCAAAAATTTGCTGATGATACACAGGGATTGCTGTATCCCCTCTCTTTATAGCAGTGTAATATATTAAAATTATTTTTCTTCTGTGAGGTCTACTGCAGTTGCCATGTAAATTAACAGGATACCAAAACACAAAGGAAAAGGACTCTGGTCCTGTTCCAGACCTCTGGTAGGGTATCAGCCACAGCAATTGACCCCTTTTCAAGGGGAACTTTTTTCTCTGTATTCCAGCTTGAGCTATTATACAGAAGAATTAACTACTTTGCTGCTCACAAATGCCTCAGTGTAGTTCCAATATTTTTAAACACTGAAGACCTGTCTGCAATTTTGAAAATTACTGTTTATCCAGTATGCCCTTTGCAAGAGAAAGCAGCATATAGACCCACTTCAGATGATAATAATATGAGCTATGCATGAGGATGTAAATTCCTACTTAGCACTAGGGATGTGTAGAGATACCTGTGTATATTTTATTAAAAAAAAAAAACACAAACAGATTTTAAAAGCAAGTTCAGAACAATCAATCTTTACTTACCATTGCAATATTCATTCTGTATGAGCATATGATCATCTTCTGCCCATGCAGAGTAGTATCTTACTACATGTGAATGCTGCCCCAGAACTGCATGTGCATATACCTCTCTTAAAGCATTTTGCCTGTTACAGTCACACACACACACACAAAAAAAAAAAAACAGTACACAGGAATATTATGAAGTGAAATTAGTTCAATTTCAGCTTTACATAAACACTTATTAAAAAAATCACGCCACTCTTCCAGCACAGGTCTCTAGTTAAAATCTTCACATTCAGTTCTGCAGAACCTTATGTTGGAATTGTATTTATGTCCAAACAGCTAAAGCCATTTATATTGTATTAAAAGACCAAGCAACATGAAACATTAAAATACAGGCTTTGTTGCAGATGATTCTTGAGGCAACTGCCACTCGCATTACTTACTTTCCAACCACTGTCAGCAGCAAGCTTTCAGAAGCATCATTGAAGTTTTAGAAAAAAAAAAAAAAAATAGCCATAAGCTAGGATCACAGAATCACAGAATTTCTAGGTTGGAAGAGACCTCAAGATCATCGAGTCCAACCTCTGACCTAACCCTAACAGTCCCCACTAAACCATTTCCCTAAGCTCTGCATCTAAGCATCTTTTAAAGACCTCCAGGGATGGTGACTCCACCACTTCCCTGGGCAGCCTGTTCCAATGCCTCACAACCCTTTCAGTGAAGAAGTTCTTCCTAATATCTAACCTAAAACTCCCCTGGCACAACTTAAGCCCATTCCCCCTCGTCCTGTCACCAGGCACGTGGGAGAACAGACCAACCCCCACCTCGCTACAGCCTCCCTTGAGGTACCTAAAAAGAGCGATAAGGTCGCCCCTGAGCCTCCTCTTCTCCAGGCTGAACAAGCCCAGCTCCCTCAGCCGCTCCTCGTAGGACTTGTTCTCCAGGCCCCTCACCAGCTTTGTCGCCCTTCTCTGAACCCGCTCAAGCACCTCCATGTCCTTCTTGTAGCGAGGGGCCCAAAACTGAACACAGTACTCGAGGTGCGGCCTCACCAGAGCCGAGTACAGGGGAAACGATGATGACTAAATGTCTGGGCCATGAAAATAACTGAACTCTATATTCTTAACTTCTGTTGTATAACATTGGTATGCAATTTTGAGCATCACAGACCAGCGAAGCTTTATATTACTATTAGAATACTGTGGGAAAAAAAGAGCCAGGAACATCAGGCTCAATCAAAAAACACCTGACAATCCGCATGTAACTTAAACTTGACAGCAATGCAGACCTGGTTGGGAGTATTGTTTTTCTTTCACATCTCAAAGGATCTCCGCTGCAATTTCATATAGTAACTCCTACCATTAATGCAAGGAAGCATTTCTTTTAACATTCTGGGTGAGGACAATCTGTTTCCACTCCGAATTTTTGGGACAAATCTCTGTTGGAGTCAAGTAAACTTTCCTCCCAAAGTTTGAGCAGTATTCGAAAAAGAAATGTGAAGTGACTTCAAAACTGTATCCTACTGTTTCACATTTAACTGAAGTATATTTATGATTTTATCATAAATGCCTTCTCTAGATACTGATACAAAGCAACATTGAAGGAAAAAGCACCAGAAAGCATGTTTTAAGAGCAGGAAATACTCACTCGTCCACCGAGCCAGCTAAGGGTTTCTTAGATCGCTTTATAGCGTAAATACAGCCATCAAGTCTCTTTACACATTTAAACACAGAGCCAAATTCACCGGATCCAATCTTCTCCAACTCATGAAATTCGGTGGCATACCGTGACTTCATATTACTTTCTGTTATTGTGATCCTCTGTAAAGATCAGAAAGAAAAATACTTACACGTGCAAATACATGAACTGCCAAACTTCCTATCAAGTTCTAAAGATTAATTACCTTAGCAGGTCTGATAGTTTCATCTTCAAGCTCTCCATCGCTTGCTTCCATGTCTTCTCCACAAGAGCTGAAATTCACATTAGGTATTTTTACAGAATTAATACGGGTTAAGAAACTTAAAATTGAGGTTTGGGAGTTGATTTTTTTTTTTTTTTTTTTAAATTCAATTCTCCCATACTACCCAAGTTTAGTCTAATTAAACACTAGTATTTATAAGCACAAGCTCATAGTCATAAAATCATAAAAAACTCGTACTAAAAAAAACCCTCATACAAAGCAGATACTCCAAGAGCTCTGTCTTGCATCACTAACAGGTTTGGAAAGAAAAATATTTTCACAGAAGCAATTCTTAACGGAACTTTTGCAGCTAAAATAGTTTTTAGGGTAAGCATTACAAGGAAAGATATAAATTACTCACTCGTTCCAGTGCGTTCTCTTTCTCCTCCGACACTGTCCTTCAGAGTTGTGAAGAAACATGGAATCGGGAGTGAAGGGATTAATGTTCACATGAGGTGTTTGTCTGATATCAGAATCTTGCTTCTCCGACTTCCCAACATTCATAAATAGAGAGCCCCCTCGAAGTTTGACTGAGCTGGAACCTAGTCCTTGTGCTTTGGAGAGCAAACTCTGTATTTAAAATAATAATAATGAAACATTTATGAGCTCAGTGTTGCTTTAGACACAAATAGTCACATCATGTTTGAAAATCATTATCGGAATGCTGTCTATTCAAAGCAAGCATGAGTTGTTTAAACAATGCCTGCATTTCCATCAAAAAAATCCCAGACACTAACTGTTTTGGTGTAAAGCCTCATAAAGAAAAACATTAACCGTTGGAATAATTTTGAAAAGATAGGAATGACGACGAGAGAAGCATTCTGTCTTTAATCAAGTCATCACCCAGCCTTCCCCATGGACAGTTCTATGTTCACGAAACAGAGATGAAATTCATGGACCACGCTGCGTTGTATGTATTGCCATGATTTTCATATAAAAGTTATAAAAGTTAGACTAAATATAGAAAGTATCTTTGGTGATCACAAACTTAAGATAGAAAGCTTAAAAAGAGCACTATATCAAGGATTTGATACTGCTGTAGAAGCCTCAGTGGATCTACAACACTTGCTCAAGATCTGACAGCACTGTTCAGTGACATCGGTCTCACTGAATCACCACAGGAGGACAGGCTGAAGCAGCAGTGCTGGAACAACATCACACATGAAACCGTTGCACTTCCAGCACAATATTCAGAGTAGATATTTTGGGCAGTAATCCATCAGGCGTTTTCTGGGCACGTGATCAGATCTCTCCCAGTTACGCAGAGAACCTGAGCCTCCCACACCCTCATGAGGATGCTAACCAGTGACCTCTTGGATCACAAGCATTACCTCATCCTAGTAGCATCTTATCGCATAAAGAACTGACAGATCTCAAGTCTAAAGCAGCATATATAATATGAATATTATAATAGTATTATAATACTATACTATAAGTATTAGAATAAGGTTTGTACTTTGGGAATCCAACTGTATTCTCCGACCCTAGACTAGATTAAGACCTTCAAGTCTCAGCGGAGTCTCACCACATTTCAGTATTTCCACTGGTTAACTTAACCAACTGTTTTTCCAGACCTGGGCACCTAACTCAATCATTCCATTGAAACACGGTGTTAAAATGTTACTTTTACGCGTCACAAGGCTCCGGCATCTCTCAAGTGTTTGCTCCTGACTTAAGATCATCTTCAATTTTCCTATTTCTAAGCAGAGTAACTAAGCTACCTTTGAAACCTCATTTGGGACAGAAACTGAGAAGAATAACAAACACCGGAGCTGGGGGGGAATTGAGGTTGCCCTCCTCATGCTTATTTGTTTTCTGTGGGTAGTCTACAGACCCCTGGGAGATCATCCACAGGGATCGTCATTAGGCTCCTCCTAAAGGGTTATGTGGAAAGTAATAAAGAACGCAAGACTACTATCACTGGATTTAAATGCACTACTTTTATATATTTTGGTGAGCCTCGAGACCAGAAACGGCCATGCCTTCCAGCCGCCCGCCGCCGGCAGGCTGAGGCGCTGCCTGTCCCCTCAAGCTTCCAGCCCCGGCGGTTAACGGCAGCTCCGCCCGCCCTGGCACACGCTGCCCCAGCCAGGCGCAGCTCCCGGCCGGCAGACGCGACCCAGCGAGCCCACGGCTTGGCTCTGCCGCAACCCGAGAGCCCCAAGGCGCCCGGCGGGCCCCCAGCCCTCGCTCCGGCAGCCCCCGGGGCTCCTCCTGGCGGAGGGGCCGCCTCCCAGCCGCCCCCCCCCCGGCCCAACGGCCCCCGCCAACCGCTCCCGGCCGGCGCCGCCCCCCCCACACGCCCCCCCCCCCCCCGGTACCGGCCTCGGCCGCCTCACCTTGGGGGTGTGCGGCGTGTCGAAGAGGCGCAGCTTGCGGAACGTCTTGTGGGGCGGCGTGCCGGGGTACTCGGGCAGCGGCGAGCCGGGCTCCCCGCCCCGCCGCCGGCAGCCGCCCGCCGCCAGGTGCGGGGGGGAGCGGCCCCCGTAGCGCCGGCCCTTGTGGGGGGGCGGCGGCGAGGGCGAGCCGGCCATGAAGTAGGCGCCGGGCGACTTGACGGGCGAGGAGCCGAAGCCCTCCTCCTCCCACGAGTCCCCCTCGTCCGGCAGCGGCGCCGCCGCGGGCTCCATCTCCTCCTCCTCCTCCTCCTCCTCCTCCTCCAGCAGGGGCGGGCCGCCCCGCGCCGGGGTGCGAGCCACCGAGAGCGGCGAGTCCGCCTCCTGGAAGGCCGAGTCCTCGCCCGTGCTGTTGCCGCTGCTGCCGCCCTCCTCCTCCTCGTCCTCCTCCTCCTCCTCGCAGTCGCTGTGCCCGCCGAGGAACAGCAGCTTCTGGCGGATCGGGGCTGCCGCCCGCCGCACCGACACCCGCCGCGGCGGCGCCGCCTGCTGCACGCTGAGGAAGCTCATGGCCGCCGCCGGCCCCGCTGCGCTGCGCTGCGCCGCGCCCCGCTCGGCTCTGCCCCGCTCCGCTCCGCTCCGCTCCCCGCCGCGCTGCGGCCCCGGGCGCGGTGGCGGCTCCGGGCTGGGCTGGGCTGGGCTCGCCCCGCGCCGTTCGGACTCCGCGGCTTTCCCGCGACCGTTAGTCACGTGGCGCGCCCGCCAGCCAATGGCGCCCGCCCCCGCGGTTTGAAAACACGGAGGGCGGGGGCGCCGCCACGCACGCTGGCGTCACGGGGCGCTTTGGCGCGAACGCGGAGAGCCGAGGGGGCGGGGCCGGCCGCGAGCCGCCCCGGGGCGGTTGGGGCGGGGCGGGGCAGAGGGGGCGGGGCGGGGCTCGCCCCCCCCGCAGCGGACCCACGGACACGTCCGCCCTGCGCCGCCCGCCGCCATCTTGGGCGCCCGTGCGCTGCGGGAGGCCCCGCTTCGCAGCCAACTTTTTGCGCTCCAGAACTGTTTTGTGTGCCCTGGGGCGGTAACAACGCCTTTTAGGCGAGTTAAAGACACTTTTTTTTTTTTTTTTTTAACGTTCTAATCCACTTCAGATAAAGTGGTTCACCTGATTTAAACACACCCAGAAACAGGAACCTCAAACACTGCAGCCCAAGACGTCACTAATAATTTCCCCAAGACCTTTTTTAAAAGGACCAAAAAGTCCCAGCGCAGCAAACGTGACTCGCAGCAGGCGCCATTAATCAGACAAGCAATCCCCCGACATGCCACAACTTCATCCCCCTGCTTCCTTCTGTCTTGTACTACCTCGATTACATGCAGCCCAATAAAACTGCCAGCCTCTCTGCTGTACCACATCACCTTAAAGCAAATTGCTTGAGTAACAAAGGTCCTGACAAATGTTGATGTTTAGAGCAACCCACAGCAAGGCAGGTGTGCATCCCTGCGGAGTTCCTGTCAGCCTCCCCAGGCTCTCATCCCCTAAATACGGGGGCAGCCCCACAGGTTCATTTCCCTGAGAGGTGAGGGGTCCTGTGGGATGCTCTGACCCTTCGAACAGCACAGCCCTGGTGGTGTGAGCTGGTGCCCCCTGCCAGCCTCACCTCCAAAAGTGGTCTGCTACCAAGGGCACATCTCTACAAAGAGCACACCCTGAGTCTGAAACCTGGTAAGACAACGCATTAAAACACACAGTCAATAAAGCAAAAAGTTTGTACTTAACCATGTTTTTGTCGTTTGTTTTTTCCTTTTCGATGGGCTGATCTCCAGGAACTGAGGCCTCAGGGCACACCTGAAGCACTTGTTCTGCCTCCCCCGAGGGCTGCCCCCACTCAGCAGCGCAGGATATTCTGGATGCTTCACAGCACGGACAACAGCAGGGCTTGAGGGCTCCTCTCTGCAGCCTGCTGAAACAGGACACCTGTCTCTCACTCATGTAATTATTTTTAGACAGATTTTCTATTGAGACCTAAACCAAAAATATGGGGATACTTTCTTCTCCTCACACCGAGTTCACACAACTGCCACTGTCCCAGTCCCCATGGTTCTGGGATGCAGGAAATACCACAAGGGATGACAGTATCCCAGGTGAGGGCCAAGAGAGTTTGTTACTCCCCTTTTTGTAGTGGTTCCCTCTTTTTTAATCTCTCATGCCTCAAAATACCCGTTTCTTTGTGGAGAGCTGCTGCACAGCTCTGAGCAGGGCAACACAACTGTCACCAACGGCTCTCACTGGTATGCATGTGCCACTAGTGCCGTATGAACGTGTCTTAAATTAATTGGGCTAAACATTTCCAGCTGTCGACAGAACTCAGTACCCTCACACATCCCCACTTTGTGCACAATGAGATGGTTTTGCTTAGAGCTCCATTGCCTCAAGGTGTATAGGCCAACAACTTTTCTTCTTGTAATGCATACAGAGGAACATTTCCACCTAAATATCACATCCCTATATATTCCTACACTTCTGATGACCAGAAAGCTTTTTGTTTTCAAGACAAGCAGTGACATACGACAAGAACACAATTTCTGAGATTATGGAGATCTCATGAAATTTCTGGAAACTGAAGTAAGCCAATGTAACCTATGCAAGCAGGACTGGACATCTTTTACAGAGAGATGGTTACACCAAGTCAAGTGCTATACAAATGCTTGCCTTGCAAGAATTTAGAATCACAGCAATGGCCCATTCAAAATACTCATTTTTTTAAAATGGGAATGCACTGTATAGTAAATACGAACTGAAACATCTGAGTTTCAGGACAGATGATGTACAAGAAGTCTATTAAAATACAACCTCCATCAATCACTAGCCTACAGAAGGCGATGCAAAGCAATTCGTAATAAAGGACCCCAAACATCCCATCCATGAGCTGTGGTTTGCTTCATTTGTATGTGAAGTTTTCTTTTAAAAAGGCTAAAGAATTTTAACTTACAATGAAGAAATACCCCCCCTCCCAAAAAAAAAAAAAAAAAAAAAAAAAAAAAAAAAAAAAGCCAAAGCTACAGTTTCCTTCTCTAACTCAACCTAAATATAACTGTCACTGCATTGCTTTCTGGAGTCTACAGACACAGCTATTTAATGAGGGTAAGTGGAAACGGAACTTCAGAAGCCCCATTGTATAGAGTTACTACTGAATTGCTGATCACTGTAACAGTTTAAATAGGACAAATTCAAGTGGAACAATTTAGAGTTTGTGCAGAGGAGGAACTATTTCTGAGAGTGAGAAGACAGAAAAATATGAGACGAAAAAAGGAACAGTGAAAGAAATAAACAGCTGAAACCCAATTGTTTTACAAGAAAGTTTATTTCCAAACTGACAGCAAATAATAAAATGAAGTATTGAATAAATAAGTAACTATAACAAAATGTGTAGTTGCTATATAAAGACCACATTTGTAGGCTCTATATATGTGCAATCCTGAATCTGCATCAATTGTACTTTTGCTGTAGTTTGATGGGATTATAAACAGTTGTCTGGAAGAGATTATTTTCCCCAAGCATGAGCGTGGTAACTCAGCTATCCTGCCCAACATGACAAGAACTATGACTAGCATTAGCAGGCCTACAAACAGCCTAAGTAAAAAGCACTACAAAGACAATTTCCTTTGCCAGAGAATACATTAACAGCGGAGATTGTTGCAGAAAGAGAGGTGAATGGGAGAAGAGCTGAGCAAAATTCTACTGTGCCATACTCTAGTAGCCAAATTCAGCCCAAATTCTCTGAGGCTAATTAAATTGCACCTTTTGAGACTCTGTAGATCTTGCTAAATAAAGACCTGATCCTGTGGACAGATGTAAAAGCATGTACCCCTGCTGTCGACAGTGCCTGACTGATATTCCTAGGAATTTGAGTGGCTTAAAGGTTTTCAGAATAAGTTTGCAAAATTGGCTTTTATTATTATTTTTTATACTTGCTTTTAAATTAAAAAATAAGTATACCAGCCCAGTGCACTCAGGTTTGTGCTACCAAAAATACTTACCTAGGCCAGCACAGGCTCACTGAAAAACAGCAGCATTTAACTGGGAGTTTTCAAGCTCAAGGGGAAACAGTTGTTCTCTCTTTTGTGGGTAACAGGGGAACCCAAATAATGATGAATGGCAAGAAGTGAAACAATGGCCAATTTGTCTAGCTGTCAGAGGAAACTGCCACAGAAATGGGTACAATGCCTTCTTGTCAGTATTTCCTGCACTTACAAGTTCATCTGAAGTCCACCAAAAACACTTGCATCAAATTGGAACAGTTCTGGCAAAAAAGCTGGATGAAACCCATTGTAGAGCAGCCAGCGTAGCCTTGAAACTGGTTTATCTTATATGAAGGTAAACCAAGTGAAAAAGCCAAAGCAGAGGAAAGTCAAGTTGCTTCTATGACAATCTGAAACGCTACAACCGAGTGTTGTTGATGCGCCAGTCTTTCTACTCTTTTTAGCATGTAGTCTGTCTGCATGCAGGTAGAGCATTTCTCAAGGACATTATTTACACTTCTGGGTGAATACAAGAGCAAGGGACTGAGGTGAACAACAGAAGGTGGAATTTGGCAGCTAGGACACCTCCTATAAAAGCAGTAGTTCTGGGCCCAAAATACGTAAATTGAAGGGAAGATGTGAAGATACTCAGAAGTTACAGTGCACAAGTTAGATTTAAAAAATATAGGTTCTACAAAACAAGTCAGGCACAATTCTTCTATATTTTTCTGCAACTACGAAGGCATACACTCTCAACAGTTTTTAAAATGACTCCCTTTCTGCCTACACTTCTGCCTTCAGTTACAAAGAAAATAGCAAAAGAATATGATCGTAAGAGTTGTATTCAGATCTGAAATTTCCTTCAAAGCATCCTAGAAGTTGAAGAGCGAATTATTGCCATGACTGAAAACAACAGGGCCAATCAGAATGCCTCTTTCCTGTGCTAAAGTGAACTTAAAATTATAAGAATAAAAGAGAAAACAAGATTTTGTAACTGCAATTAAAAGCCTCAAAATGTCTAATGCACATTAAGTAATTATTACTAATTTACCAGTATTGCTAACCTTTTTCTTTTTCTTTTTTTTCCTCCTCCTTTCAGGGAAGATACAAAACCATAGAAGAAGTACTCTGCCTTTTCCCAAATCTACTTTTATTTATATTATTAATCTCTGTGTATCATTTAATGTAATTTCTTTTGCAAGCATTTCTTAGAGATGTAGATAATCAGATAAAAACTTTTTAACAGAGTTTCAAGCTCACCCACCTTCTTGGCATTCAAACTATCCTCACGAACCTATGAACATTCAAAAACCTGCCTTTTCTTCAGCATACCTGTTTACAAAGCAAAAAGCAGCTAGCCCTGTCTGCCCCACAAATCATTCCTCTATTTGCTGATTTTTCAGAGTCGTCATAACTTATGTTCGAATTGGAATGAGTTTTACACCAAAGCAAGCACTCCCCTGGAGACGTAGCTTTGGGACACTGATTTTTCTCCAGTAGCTTTCTTCAGCCCCCGTGGTAGTTTCTGTTATGTCAGCAGACCTGCCACATCAGGAACGCCTTTTCCTTGTCTTGCCTAACATAGATGCTCAGAAACCTCTCAGACAAATGCTACAGAATTAAACAGTAACACAATGGTAAATCAGAAAGTCCCCAAATAAGTGCTTAATATACAGCAGCCAGTCAACCTAAAGCCTGGTAAGAAATTTAAACAAAGGAATGGGCAATAAGGATGGGATTTTGACAGTAACACTTAAGACATATTTTGCTGTAGAAAAAATTCCACACAATAATTTTTGCCCAGTATAATGTTTTATCATTCCTTTTAGTAAAGTGCTACAAATAATCTAAACAGAACAACATTAATACGAAGAGAATCTCTTACTGGTTCAGGACCTGAGCAGGATGGATTTAAGGGGGCCACATTTCCATTTGAGAAAAACCATACAGACTAGGTATAACAAAATGCTTGCTTGTTGATATAAGCTTGTATGTTTATTGGGATAATTAAAGTCTGTTTTGAATATAACCCTCAGTTGAAAAAGTCTGGTATCACATTCCTGACGGGGTTAGGTGTCAGCCATTTACTATTAACAGCGATAGTTTAATTGCATTGTCAGACTTCCCTTTGGCCAAGTGAACTTTGCTAGCAGAGTAACAAAGGAATGTCAAAACCGCTGAAAACACCAAAGCTACATTTTTAAATGCACAAAACATGATAGCAAAACATGCTGGCTTATTCGTCTAATATACAGTACAATTTACTATTTATGACATGAGAACCAAGATTGGCTTTTGGTCTCTTGTCATATGGGTCCAGACTTCATAAAACTTTTACCAATGGTGCAAAAAATATTTTTGGGAGATCTGGTGCTCAAATATATACTGCTTTGAAAAAACAGGAGTACCTTATTATCAACAACCAGCTGAAGCAAAGAGAAAGCACATGTTAATTTCTATATTTTTCGTAACAGAAATGATAAAGACTGAATTAATATATTTCTGAAGTTTCAACCAATTGTAAAGTAATAGCTGAACAGTACACAAGTTAACCTTCACTTTCAACTCCTAGAATTTAAACACCTTGCTGCTTTAGAGAATCAGCTGCCTGCCCGCCCTACCTGTAATAAAATTTCATGTGTTATATTTGAAAATTGCACAGAGCTATGGTCTGCAATCTGATCGAGCTGAACAGCTACAGCGCTTAAATTGCTGGATTCAGAAACAGTCTTCCTCACATTCCTACTCTGTGCCATCTTTTTCTGGTGTCTGAAGTCTGATGAAATAACTTCCTGTCCCTGGGGAAGGCTCCCTGACTGCCTGCTGAGAAGTACACAGCATGCAGGGATTTTTTGGTGTGCAGCACGATTGTCACAGAAGCCAGAACAACCAGGAAAGCAAATTACTCCCCACATTTTAATGAAGGTTAGGAACCAGAATGAAGTTTAGGAAAAACTGCCCTCCAAGATCAGACTTCTTGTTTATCAAGACTATGAGCTCTCTCCTTGTGTTGTACGCTGAGCAGAATCGCATACAAGTCTTTTTTTCTCCCATACTGTGCCTCAATCTCTCTGGTATCAACCAGTTGACTGGTTAGTGAGATTACTTATTCCATCATGGATTATGGCTTTTTACAACTTTGTTGTCAGTCTTCAGGATTTACTCTTATAAAAACACAGTCTTCCAACCTCAGCCTATTCATGTGTGCTTTGGCATTAACTCTTTTAGGGTAAAAACCATCCTATTGTTATGCACAGTGTGTCTGGCACAAAAGGTCATCAGCCTGGAGCACCCCTAATGATCGCCTCCCTCTTTTTAGCCCACAGTGCTGAAAAGCTGCAGGAACGTTTAGAAAGAAAAAGTTGACTGCGAAGTTTAGAGATGGTTAGCTTTCAATCCTGTAAGGGAGTTTATGTAGGCCTGGAATCCAAATCTGAAGGTAAAAAATTGTGACTGGGAATGCTGCAAATGTGGGAACCAATTTCTAAAAGGAAGTGATACACCAGGATGCATTACTTCATAGGATCCCTCTTTTACAATTTCCTTCTTCTAATGTGCCAAAGCATTCCCTCAGAAATAATTTTCAAAAAGAGGAGTGAAATCGTTGGGGAAATATAGATTTCTACCCCCAAACACCCAGTCCTTTTTGGCATATTCTTTGTTTCCTCCTCCCCAAATACCCGTGACCAATATTCCTATCTAACCCAATTTCATCCTGTGTAATCCTCTGCTACAGAACCTTCCGATACCGACAGGCTGTACCTGCTCACAGGACAGTTCCTTCCACTCTCATCAGAATGGAAGCAGCGTGGAAAATCAGAAGTCTCTCCAGTCTGAAAACAAGTCTGTTATACAGACAGGCCTCACAGGGAAGATACATGTAATCATCTCTGCTTGTCTTTAAATGCTAAACCGCATAAATCAATCTGGTTTGTTTATTCAGGAATTAAGTATGTTTTCCTTTATAGGAGTAGGTATGGGGGAAGCATAACCTTTGACTTGGGAGTTTTGCAAGAACAGCTGGTAAGATGCAATAAGAGAAATCACTTAGAAGATATAGTAGCTTTTCCTGACCCAGCTAGTTTTGAATGCCTTGGAGCAAATTAACTAGTATGAAAGGGGAAGTAATACTCACATTTGTACAGTGGTCAGAAAGTGTCCTGGGAAATGAGAAGAACTCAAGTTTTTTCTTTGCTAAATCACTTCCAGCCACCGTTTCCAAAAACTATTAGCAACAAAATTTAAGAAAAAAACTTGAACGTTCATGTCAAATGATACATCTTTAATTTCTAAATTGCAAAAACTACGAAACTGATCTAGTTGACAGGTAATTAATTCTCTTTGCATAGTACAGTTTATCTCCATGGGATATCAAAAATTATTTAAAACTTCAGGAAAACTGGCACCTAAGTCAATAAGCAGCCTCAACCCTACATAAACGTTGCAGACAACCTCAATGTTTTCAATTTTTACTTTGTAACACCCAGAGAATAGCATGCTTTGGCCACATCTTTCCCACAGTATTGTGTTCTTTCACTGCATTTTTCAGTTGGCCATCTGTATGAAAAAAGTAAAAGGCTGCAACCCATATTGATAAAGTAATTCAAAATAAATTAGCTTCACTGTATTTGAACTTGGCCTTTTTGAGGTCAAATACCTCAAAGTACATAGTTACGATTTTTTTTTTTTTTTAAGTAAAACGTGTACATCTCACAATATTTAAAAATAATTACTTAATTAACGTTTCATCCAGAAGATGTTTAATCCTTTCATCCTTCCCTCGAGAAGGTTAAAGGTAAGGCTTCAGTTTCAGAAGTACTCTTGACACTTATCTAAAGTAAGCACCGAATCTTACAGGAAGCCAAGAAAGTTTAGCTTGCTTAACAAGCTTACTAACAAGACAAGAGTAAAGACTTTTTCGTATAAAAAAAAAAATAGATACATTTTACTGTATGCATTAGACTTACCTACAATGGATTTTTTTCCTTTACAGAATTATAAATGGAGAGAAGCATTGTACTTACATCATCATTAATTAATCCCTTTTTTCTAGTAACTTCTGTCCTGATTTTCAAAAGCACTGATTATCAGCATATCCTAGGTAGTGAGTGGTAGCTGCAGGCACTCAGAACTGTTGAAAACAGACTATTAGTACTTGCATTTATGCCACAAACGCACCATTTGAAAATATTCCTCTTGAAAACTGGTAGTTTACTTTTTAGTCAACATCAGTTGACTAATTACTTCTTTTTAATATTTTTTTAGTGCTTTAGAATGCTTAAAATAACTAACAACACTAATAACTTAATATACTTTAGTGTATTATGGTAAAAATGAATGTCAAGATCTTAAATTTATGATAAATAAACTTTGGAAAAAATTATACAAGGCCGTAAATAAATAATTTAACTTCAGTCTCATTAAAAAGTAAAACAGTACGTCAAACAATATCATCCTACCTAGACAATACAATCTTGTTATATTTTATTGCATAATCAGAGTAACATCTTAAGTAAAATACGTAAAGAAACAAAACCATTAGATTCACTTCCTTTAATATTGAACAACCAAAGTTTCTCCTTTGTACATACTCCAATTTAAAGATAATATAATTAGCACTTCCAGCGTTAACATTCTGTATTTACAATGAATGAAATGGGGTGGATAATCTAAAGAGTATTCAAATCTGTATGAAACAAATCAAAATACGAAAATTTACAGTAGGCTCAAAATCCACGACTTTCCTATTTATGGAAACCAATTGAAGAGGCTTTGTCTTCTTTATTACTTGTAAGGGTTCCTTAAACGATGATTTTGTTATAATATTTTAAACATTTCAAGTCTTCAGCCATGCCTTCATTATTTGTACATGACATTAAAATTAACTCCAATGCTTCTATTTCAACTTTTCACTTGATTGTAGACCAGTCTGAAATCTGATGAAGGATAACAAGGAAATTTACTATATAATCCTAATTCCATATTCCTGAATATACAATGGTTAGAAGTAGGTGATGTCAGTCCATTCCAAGGGTTATGTACACAGAACTTACAAAATGTTCTTTGCTCTTGCATAAAATGTGTACACAGTATCAATGAGCAGGGAACTTCAAAGTTTTTATGGATTGCTGCTGGCATGGACCTTTGTTGATTGAAAATAAAATACCTTTCGCTCTATTGTTCTGGTAGCAGTTTTAGAAGTTAATCATCAATCCCTGGTGTTTCACCCTGTTGTATTCTGGAGGCTATTCTAATGGCTTCTTCCAGAGACTGTTGTTCTCCAAGCTGAAACAGATGCATTTAAACAAATAAATTTTAAATCTTACTTGATTCAATTTTTCCTTACAAATTTGTAAGGTGAAACCAAAGATAAAGATACTGATCAATATTTAGCACAAGTAAGCGTGATCAGTACTGTCACACCTCTTCTGGGTAATATATACTAACAGATATCTAATCAGCATGAAAATTAAGATAGCGGCTGACAGCAGGTTAAACTGAATTTGTATGCATCTACCGAATTAATTTTCTTCAAAGGCTGCTGCATGGTAAACTCATTTCATGATACACAAAGGAGATGATGATTTATCTTGGCAGACACAACAAAGCTAAGATAAGGCTTTCGAAAATCATGTTGGCCATTGAAATACATTTTAAGAGTGGTAAACCAAACAAACACCTTCAGTTTTCTTAACTTTTATGCAGAAAATAAGATCTTTGGAACAACAGCATATAATACATATTATATAAATATACAGCATTCGTGATGACACTGCTTAATTCCACAGTAGTTTAGAGATTCAATTATTATATTGTAGTTGTAACAAACAAGGCAGACAATGTATCTGTGGCACTGTCAGAAGCAACACCAGCCAACCCAGAGTAAAGACAACCAGACATCATCTTCAGAAAGAGTCCACAGAGTTTTATACTTTGTAAACCATGCAGGTACACCCCGTGACTCAAACTCTGAAGACAACCCCAACTTAACAAAAACGTGAACCTGGCCATTATCCATCCTCTACCGTAAGATAGAAAGATGCGTAAGAGTATGAAAAGTAGGAACAAATTACTTAACCAATGGATAGACCTGGATGGTCAGTACTAAATATCACATATAACTTGGTTTTACAGTCACTGGATATCACATTGTGGAACCACTCAAATCAAGAGCTGCTCTGTTACCAACTCCTTAGAACTTGAATCTAGCTATTGGCCTCATCAATATTTAGGAACCATGTAAATTAATTTATTAGTAAGGAAATACAAAAGACACATCAAGAACTGAAGAACACTCAAGAATACTTTAATTTTTAACACTTCCTCTACCGTTTATATTGTATATCTTAAGTTTTATTAACATAAAGACCTTTAACTTCACTAAAGAATTCACTGCTTGTAATAGAAGACGGGCATTTTCCTCCTCATTTAAAGGACACTCTGATGAGGATGCAAGTTTCTCTTTCTTTTTTTTTTTTTAAAAAAACTTTTTTCTTTATTTTTTTGGTGTGTGTGTTTGTAATTTTGACAATTACTAAGATCTGCTTTCTTTTGCATGTAATTTTGAGTAGTACAAACAACTCAACAAAACAGGAATTCAGAATTATGAGCTTTTTACCTTTCATTGCTTGTCAATCAACATCTGATTTGCTATGTTAAATTTAACAAGGGGCAAGATAACAATCTGTCATTTCAGCTTGACAATACGAACACTGTTCCCTTCAGTTTATGCTCTTAGAGAGTCACATGCATACATACACTCAGACCACGGCATTAAACACGAGACTCAAACACTCCCAAGTTTTGATTTCTTGTTACTTTCAGCAAATATGAATAATCTGAAGGAACCAGACTTAAGTTGCTGTTACTTCCACATGCAAAGTATATTTTATCCTCCAAAATGAACTTTGCGTGTCCATCTTCTGCATTTCCCTTTCTATTTGAAGCTATTTCCAAGAACTTCCTTTTTTTTTTAAACAGACATATATTAAAATATACCACTTAATTCTTTTTTATTTAGAAGCTCTTTTGAGCACTTCCTCTTTGCACAGCCAAACTGCCATTCAATATGATGATGATTTGATGTATTTTTGAGAGCTAAAGGCCATCATGCAAACTGCACTCAAGAAAACTGGGTATCTTCAACTCCCTTGGAATACATAGGCAGTAAAACTTGTATTAAAATTATCCTCCACACACTATTTTGAGACAGCAGGTTCCTGGGATTTTCTATGTTCTCTACAACAAAGCATTTCTGTAGTGATACTAGCTCAATAGGATCAAGCCCACAGAGAGTTGTGTCCCGATTCCTTGGTAAATTTAAATATGGTAGCTTTCTTACATCCTCATTGTACTTCTTATTTATGCAAATAATAAAGCAGAGAACCAAGAGGGCTCTGAGGTGCACTGAAAGTATTATGCACATTGCAGGATTGATCCTAACATGTAAACCAAAATTTAAACTACTTTAACTCCTTTTCTTTTACTTTGGGTTTAAAATTGGATTGTGTCCTTGGAGAAGCAATTTCTCTCAGATCACTGAGTTATTTACTTGAACCCTGACTCTAATGTCACTTTAAGAAACATTTTTTTAAAATTACAAGAGCTTGTATTTACCTACCATTGTGTCATATGTAATAAAAGTAGTATACACACTTACTCAGATTGTTTGAGTAAGGGAGCAAGTACACTGATAGCTCCTTTGCCCTAGGAGTTTCTCTCAAGCTTACTTGTGAATAAACTATAAAATACTTGTCTATGTTTTGTTTTCAGTTACTTTCTAACTAAAACATCTGATTTGTGCTTGGTTTTCACTTTTTCTTTTTTTTTTTTTTTAATTAGCCAATTTAAATTAAACAACTTCTTCATACCTAGAAATTACTTTTATTACAGTGTATGGACAGTATGAGGAAATATTTTCAGAGACTGCTGTTTATACTGGTCCAGCACACAAACAAATGGAGACTATTTCCAAAGATTTCTGATTATTACTTTTCCTACAGAACTATTCATACTTGTTTGTTGTTAGCATTTCAGGGTACTAATAAGAAATTCAGTAGTTTTATCTGTACAGGGGAGTTCACAGCCATTTAACTTTGATAACATGTCATTCTTCATCAGCTTAACATGCAATGCTGAAGGATGAATGAAAGCACTCTTCCACTGAAGACCCATGACTCCAAATTACTACGTATATCCTTCTCCTGCAAAAGATTTGCTTGGCGGTAAATTTAGCCCTCCCTGAATCTACCCTTTTCCAAAGTTCTACAAGCAGATTTGAAAAAATGGGCACTTACTATTCCTCTTGCTAACCCTATATATTGTTTTAAATAGGACGAGGTCATATGGTTACGGACTATTTTTTTCCTGGAAGCCAAGCTAATTCTAATCATTTTGTTATAATATCAGGAGCTTCTAGCTTCAGAAGTAAGAAACACTCCAAAAAATATTTATCATCGTCTTACCTGTACTGCAATTTGTGTTCCATTGGATGTAGCCAACAATGTAACAGGTCTAGTTTCTGTAGTCACTAGATGGTGCCCATGTTGCTGATGTCCCATTTCTGATGAGGCACTATGAAATGCTGCTAAGTCTTGAGCCACAATAGCCACCTTCAGGACCAAAGAAAGAATCAACTGGATGATTTCAGACTACCATTATTCAACTCATGCAACAGTTTTCTTCAAATTTGAAGTTAAATTCAAAGCTATGACTATTTATAAACATAATTTTATCCTGCAAAACAGATCATTTTTTAAGAAAGGTTACCATCACTGTGTTTCTGAAAATTATGTTAGCTCTCAAAACACAACTATCCTCAGAACTGCAAAGAATTCAGTAACTGTACCTGTGCAGAAAAATAAATGTTCTTTTTCACATGGTACATTTTTAAAACAGTGGAATGCATTTTAACCTGAATATTAAAAACTGTATGACTGTATTTCTCCTAGAAACATTAGCTATTGTATTTATATATTAAAAGCAAACTGAAAATACATACAAGTATTTCCTCTCTGCCAAATAAATTACAATCCCATGGCATGAAGCAATAAAGTTACAGTTCCTACTGGATTCAATTTTTAGCTTTGCCACTCATTTACTGTGTGACTCTGTGTGATGCTTAGTATTTCTGTGTCTTATTTTACATATACATACATGAATTATCAGGTTGGTACCTCAAAATTTTTTCTTGGGGACAAAGTATTGTTTCTAAAACATTCAGCAATATTTTGTTGTACAGCACTGGAATAGAGCACATCATAGTCTTCTGATTGGAATGATACGACCAGGTGTTGAAAACTTCTTTCATTAGATAAATCTATGTGAATGACAGAATTTTGATGGCTTATGTGCCTATTTTATATTATCTCATAAAGGAACACTACACATGTACACAGGAAAATACTTTACCTGCTGTCCTTCAGTGCCTTCTGCAGTAACCATTGCTACAGAATGTGTTCCCGCAGAAGAGATGACGGCGTCATGGGCAGGGACTGTGATAGTAGTGCCATCTTGTGTTACCATAGTGATAGTATTCCCTATGGCCTGCATATCTGCCTGAGAGATGTTGACCTGAAACACAAAGCATATCCTGAAGTAAAAAAAGTTTAACCGATGCTCAAGTCATACTTGAGTTTTAGCTTTTAGCAACATACCACGTTTTCAGGTAAATGTTTCTAAGTAAGATTTGAAAAAAAGCAACGTGATATGCATTTTAAGTGTAACAGCATAACGTCAAACAAACTCCTGCTCGTTGCTTCAGCAGGAATACTCCTGCAAGTTCAGTTTCCTAATTTGAAAGTCTTAATAATCCAGAATGAAAAGGCAACTTGTTCATAGTAACACTGGAAAAAACACCTTAACTCCTGTTCACAAGTAACATACTGGTCACAAGATCTAGTAGCTGTTATTCAACTTCCTGACAGGGATGCTCATGCATTTCCTGAGAATTAGTGTCACTCCTTAGACAAGTCCCAGTCTGGGATGAAAAGCCCTCACTACATACATCTTACAGGCGGAGATGTAACATCCCATGATCTTTCAAACACATATATCTGTTTACAGAAATAAAACAAGAGCTCAGTAGTAAGAAAAACGATGCATACTTCCTACCAATATGAATTCCCAACAATACGAATTCTTCCCAACAATACAAATTATTGATGTCTCCTGTATAAATGTAATAGGGCATCAGATAAGTGATTTGATGTCTGATTTAGAAGGCAATAAAAACATCCCAGAACTGAAGTCAAGCTGAATGATTAATAAAAGCAAGAAGAACTCCATTTTAAGGCCTGAAGGCCTTCAGTCAGAGGGCAAAAATGCTAGTTATTTAGTATTGCTGCAGCATTCAGGGCTGACAATATAACAGACACCTTTAATTTTTCATCTAATTTAAAGTCTAATTTAGAAAATATTTTTCACGTGCTACTGGTATATCAGGTACCTTCTCAGCAGAAACAATTTTCCCTGTATGCCTTCAACATATTAATAGAGCTAAACTAAAGAATTGTGTTGAAATCCCCTCTTAGTGAAATTTCATACCAACACCTTAAAAAAAAAAAAAAAGCTATGCACACGAATTTTCAAGTGGAGATAGCATCAAAACATTCCTTTTTCTGATCCTCTCTTGTTTACGTTAGAAACAGTAAGAATTTAACACTACCCAACAGCTCGTAAAACAGACAGCTGGACTAAAACAACTATTTTTCCTAAAAAGTGTGCGCAGGCGAGACAACAGTGAAGATGATCATCAAATATTAACAGAAAAGCCAGGGAATTCTGGGAAACCTCAGAAACTAGGCTGTAGATGTAACAGTTGTTGTAATAGCCTGTGCCGACATTGTGAGCACAATAGACTTTGAGTTGTTAACAGTGACAAAGATAACAAGGATAGTAAAAAAATTTTGAATTGTATCGATACAGTTTCAGGTATCAGAATATGTAGTCTGATTTACGTATTCCAGAGGAAGTTCAACCTTAAAGATACTACATGAGCTCCAAAAAAATTTATTTCCATAAGAAATCCATGTACATACTTATTAAGGATCCTAACTGATCTGAGAAAGTGCATGGAGCGTACACAACCACCAACCTTAATTCTCAACATATTTTTGTCATTTCTTTAGCACACAGGTTACTTACATGTTGGGTTCCATCCTGGGAAATTAGTGCTACTTGTTGACCTAATCCTGACTGAGTAACTGTAGCAACCTGTGCAGAAATTACATCTTCTCCCTCCACACCTGTCACATAGGCTATCTGTGAGCCTTTGAGAACATCTTCACCTTGACCTATTTGACACAAAGAAAGCAAGAGGGTAGTTTACATACTCTGAAGACTGGCAGGAAAGTATAAATGACAACAGTTAAATGCCAGCCTGGTTTGAAGACTTTTAAATACTTCAGTAGAAAAATGGTAGTGGAAAGATGAGAAAAACAAAAGAAGGAAAAACAACAAAAGCAAGTCATAAAGTCTCAAATTAATTGTTTTTAGAAGCCCGGGTACAGTCTTCTATCAATAAGTTACAACACATCTAAATGTGTATTTTCATCACGTGTAGTATTTATATGGTTTATAAGCAAACATTAAAAAGGTGACAACTCTAATTCATTCTGCAAACATTAACCTTTCCATACAAGAGGCTTCATGAGAACACAACCGGCAGTTTTTCAAAGAGTTATTCATTAACAAACATACAGAAGAATACAGTGATGCCTTTGTGTGAAGATTTAAGTAGTGTTAATTATCTTAATAAATGTTTAACCTCAACAAATGAATCTTATCATGCTCTTAAAAGATGGCATTAGACTATCGCAAATTTGCTTGAGGCATTTAGTGCAGTTTCCCAAATATCTGTAGTAAAATAGAACAACTAATCTGACCAAAACAGTTTGTATCCGTATTTCTTATCTTAGTCACATCTAAAATCAGAATTTAGCATTTGTAGCTGTTCTCGAAATACTTCCTTTAGCCTATTTTTTTTTTTATATTCACAGGATACAATACTGCTATCATAAAAAACATTCTAAAGGAGTCCCACAACCCTCAAGCTTTTTTTCATATTTGCCTCTAGGTCTGTTCACAGAAACTGCTGTTAACTGCAGCAAAACCAGCATAGTCTCAGGGTGCTGCACAGACAAGATTCTTTCTTTTCACAAGGCAGTACCTTTATTCCTCCCCAAAGACTGCCAACAACTGTAGTGTTTTATGCACTCAGAAAAATCCCCTAGGTTGCAACCAAACATTTTACACTCTGGCAGGTTCCTTCCTACATTCATGTTCGTAGTGGGATTTTTTAATGGCAGGTTTGCTGGGGCTGCAGCTCTATTTTCTCTCTTATTCTCAGCTTGCTATAAAACTCGGTTTATAAACTGGTCAATTACGCTTGGTTTCTGTTTACAAATTGACTACCACACTAAAAAGCCCTACAAAGAAGTTTAATAACTTTATTAAATACCTCAGATTTTTATCTATGTTTTCATTTGGTTATAAAAAACAGCAAAATATTATCCACCCCATTTGTTACAACAAGAGATTCAAAATCTGAAACTCTAACCTGGAGGTGGCTCAAAAAAAGCCTCTTGTTCTTCTTCAATTGGCTCTGTGTCATTATGTGCTGTCCGCTTGTGCATAGCAAGTGTAGAAATCTGCTTGTATGTTTTCCCACAGTGGTTACAGTTATACGGTTTGGAATGAGTATGTACAACATGGTGTTTGTATAAACTGGAATACTCTGTAAAACGTTTATCACAACCAGGAACTGTACAGACATAGGGCTTTTCCCCTGTATGGAAAACAGAAGGGGTAAAGAGAACTTTATCCAGGATGCACAAACAAAATTGACAACAAATTTGTAGATATTTAGTGACACGTCTTTATTACCAACCAAATTTCAATTTCAAAGGCAGTATTGAAGCTCTAGTTTATCAATGCAGCCTCTCACTTTTTTTTGTTTGTTTGTTTTGTTTTTAACTGCCAGTGAAAGTTAGGTCCTTTTTTCTCCCTATCATTCCATATAAAATGTCCTTCTGATGAAGACAGAATGATGCAGTCTGAAAGATGCAATCTGCAGAATCTTTTGAAACTGATCCTAAGGATGAAAACAAATGGAAACTGCATCCCTGTGTGACATACATAGCACTATGGGCTTCTGGGAAGATACCAACCTAAATGTCAGTTTGGCACAGCACTGACAATTTTGTTCCTGTATTAGTGGAAGCTCTGTACTTTTCTTCAGGGATCAACTATGTTGTTATACTAGCAGAATTTATTTTACTTTTGAGTCTTTAAGGTCTGAAGAAATCTACAGGAAGCATATGTTTAAACAAACAGGGTTTAACATAAAAAGCACCTTTAATTTAAAATCAATGAACAAACATCCAAATTACATTATAAACTAAAAAGATAATCTGAGATACAAAACTCATCTCTATCAAATTTGCCTGTATTTCTATAAAATATATAAGGCTGTATATAAGGCTACCAAGATGATATTATATACATAGTAAGAGTTATTAATAGCTCTTACATTTTAAAGCCTTCTAATTTGTGCAGATTATTTCTTCTGACTAACCCTGCCAATCAAGGTGGCTAAGTATTTTCAACTCTGGTCTATGAAAATAAGGATTTGATCACCATTCCTGGAGCAAGGAAAATACAACAGAGATGAAAGGGTGACTCACAAAGGTGAGCCAAAGTCAAGCTCAGGCTTATGCTTTGCTGTTACTTAATATACATCTCACAACACTGGCAAACCCTAGAACTATATTAAGTATCTAACCTGGTGTCCACTGAAGACAAAGTTTTGCATTCATTTCAAAGAGCTTTGGAGCCAAACGAAATTTTTTATACCTTGACAGCAAGGAGGGAAAATTAACTGCTTACCTCTCCACAGCTGAGCGGAGATAAGGCCCAAACAAAAGTACCAGGTCAGGTCACATAAACATGACTATACCAAATTAGAGTGCACCAAAACAGTGTGCAAAAAAAAAAAAAAAAAGAATGACACAGGCCCTCCCAAGCAGGTTCCACTTCAAAACACAGAAACACCATTCATATACCTGTGTGTATTCTCACATGATTCTTATAGTTAGTTGCACTGGCAAAAGCTCTCCCACATCCTGGCTCTGTACAGTAATAAGGTCTTTCTCCTGTATGTGTCCTGATGTGAACCTTTCTAATATTAGACGTTGTGAATGACCTGCCACATCCTTCGAAAGGACATTTAAAGGGCCTTTCACCTAAAAAAAAAAAAAAAAAAAAAAGAAAAAGAAAAAGAAAAGGTACAGATGGAGAAAATATGAAAGAATACAAAAATCATTAAGTTACCCTAAATGTTGGAATGCAAAGCTATCTAATTAAGAGCCTCAGTCAGAAATAACCATGAGCATGTGAACGTGGAGTGCTCTTTAGCAATATCTGGCATAATTTCAGAAAACTGTAGTCTGTGATCTAAATTATGAAGTATTTAGGTTAGTACTCTATGATGTACAAAACAGACTCAATTGCTGACTAGCTTCCATACTGTGCCATATTCTAACATGTATTTAACCCCCATACAAATTCTTACATACATTATCCAATACAAGTGTATTATACTATTTGTGTATTTCTCAATTGTAATGAACAAGATGAAAAAATACCTTCATGATTTAGTATATAACCAAGATCCAGATGGATTAGTAAAACTCACCACAGAAAGCATTTAACCTAAAAGAGCAGAGCCAACTTTGTAAAGAGAGACAGCCTTGAAACTCAAGTTTCAAACCCCAAAACCGAAGCAATCACAAATACAGATTTTTTGTTGTTGTTAGTAAGACTATTATGAATTTAAACACAGTAACTCACTGAATTCCACCAAAACCTTCACCATGAACAACAGATAAAATCAGTCCCTACCTAATCTCCCTGACCCTTCAGATCTACCAAAGCACATCGAGTTGCTGGGGAGCAGAGCAAAGCGGGGCTGACTTGGGAGAAGTGCAAGACACCTGACACGCTGTTCTGTGGTCATTTCACACTGCTTAGAGCTAAGCACATTACACTCACTGTACTGTTTACCAAAGAGCAATCTGAGAGCAAGAGAGGGCAGATTAAGTATTTAAAGTTGTATCTGTAGTGGTAAAGGCAGAAATAAAAAGTGAAGTCCTGATACAGACGTTAATACCATGAAACTCCAAAGTAGTTAGCTCCTTGGCAGAGGAAACCGTAATTCACTCCTTAAGGCAGCTGTTTCGGGAAGGTTTTTCATTTTTCTGCCAAAAGGCAGAGCGTATGTGAGTGTACACGCCTCAGTGTTGTGTTACCATGGCTCCCCTAATCCTTCCTTCACCACAGCACCTCAAGTTACAGCCTGAAAGGCGCAGGGCCGCAGTCACCCCGCCCAACGACAGACCCTCCATTACAAACCAAAACAATGACTGTTCTTCGAGAAGGCCTGCAGGAATGCCATCCGACTGGTTTGCGAGGCCAGCCTTTATGTTTCTAATGGAGTTGCTAGAAAAGTGACCTGTCTCCAGGTGACAGAGATTTCCAGCACCAGCAATGCAAAGCAGGTCACAGCACTTTCAAGCTCTGCCCCGCAGGAGCCAGGAGGAAGCCTGGTGCCACCAGCTTTTCTGACACCAGAATCCGTGATCCAGGGGGCTCAGGAAGCTGAGGCAAAGCACATGTTGGCAGCAGGAAGTGAGACTGGCCTGCCACTGAAATCACTTTGGGCTGAAATAGGCAGAAAATGAAGGAAGCACTAACGCTGGTCTATGAGATAACGTTTCAAAGCCATGCAAGAGCGGGCAGTGTCCCTGGACTTGCTTGCCTCCACTGGGTGCACTGTTACATGGAGTATGAGCACACACAACTCCATCAATTTGCACAAAGGACATGGTTTTATTTTTACACGTTTGGAATATTTATTAACATTTGTTTTTTTTGTAGCATATGTTTGTTCATTTTTCTGCTGCAAGAAGGGAAATGGAGATAGCAATAATCTGAGAATTATCAATCTTCATGAACCCCACAAGCAATTTATCTTAAAGCACCAAAATGTAAAAACACTGATGCCATTTCTAAAAGGTAAACTGGATTAGTGAGGGGAAGATCCTTGTTCTTTTATAGCTGCAAATGAAACCATAGAGGCACCAAGTGACAACGTAAGTGACACTGCTAAATGTTGGTGCGTTTGCAATGGTAGTGTGAATGCTTCAGCACACTTACAATAAAAACATGCTGGATTTGAAGTAAATTGTTAACCATGCTGAAACGTTTTTGAGCTCACTGGGCTTCAGAAAGAACATACACAGGCTCATTTCGTAAGTATAAAGTAACAGAGCAATCAGAGAAAAAAATCCATATACGTGAATTAACCAGAAAAAAAAAGTGACAATAGTACCTGTGTGAGTTCGGATGTGTTTTTGCAGGTCTCCTGAAGTCTTGAACGATTTGGTGCAATTTTCTTCCGTGCACCGATACGGCTTTTCACCAGTGTGTGTTCGGACATGACTTTTTAACCCATACCCTGAAGATCGGAAAAGATGTTACAACAGTATAAATACAAAATTAGAAACCATTTTTGATGGTTGTAAAGAGCGAAACCATCACTTTCACTCTGTACAAGCTCTTCATTCTACCGTACAGAAGAACAGAACAGATACAGTTTATATTTTTTTTCTTTCTTCATTTATTAAGAAAGTATACTTCTTACTCCCTTCAGAGGGATAAACTGTAATGATTATAATGTGGACAAATCCTGTCTTCTGAGGAAGCTGTATGCTCTCTATCTGGTCTACTTTTTTTTTTTTCATACTAACACTATCATCTAAATGGCATTTATTAGCTCACATGAAAATCAATAATGAAGTCAATAGTAATAATATCTACTGCTATCTGGGCTCCAAGTTATTCTAATATTTTTTAAACCATATTATTATCACATGTATACATGCCAACTGACACCAGCCACAGATGCTCACTCCCTACAGGACTACTTTCAGAAACTCATCATCATCAAAAACTCTACAAATCTAAAGCAAGCTTTGAATCAGATCCTCTTTGTTAACAATTTTGCAAACAGCATTTTACCAATATTTTCCCTTCTGCATTTCCCTGAAAATATCATGACCAGAGAACACCCAAAAAGCAATTTAAAAACAGTAACTTGAATTTTCCTTCTGTCCACTAGTGATGTATATTTACACAAAGTAAAGTTACAGTCTATAAGAAGATGGCACCTGCTTTAATTTCAGTGTGTTCTCAATATATCTCTAAAACACCTAGAATTCCTATTTTTGATTTCTGAAAAACACACAGGATGGCTACCAAGTAGAGCATTAATTCATTCTTAAATCTAAAATAAACTCAATTTCATGATCCAACCCAGTAAAGTTATAAATATTTAAAATGAAAGCATTCGGTACTTAACAAGTACTATACCAAAGGCAAGGGTTGTTGAACTAAGCTGGTACAATGGCTCTGACCACAAATATGGTATTAGTAGACAAAAAGCTGTTTATAGCCACACATGAATGGAGTATGAAATGCAGAGTTCACTTCAAGAGAAATGTCTTTCTGATTCAATTAGATAAAGAATACTAAAATAAGAGGACCTCCCATCCACGTTCTTTTCAACTTTGAAACAGAAGATCATATGTTTGCCTCCAGCTAGCAGGTTCAGCTTCTTATTATCACCTCATTTAATTTATATTGTTAGTTTTACCTTAAGAAAGGGCTATTTTCTCAAGATAAAATATGACTGTAGCATGACAGCTGAAACTAAGGGAAAGTGTTAAGTGTTTCACCTCATTCCCCCTTCTTCCTTTCCATCTGCTGCTCTAGCTGAAATTACTTTTTTCTGTAGTTCTCATAAATGTATTCCCAAGCAGGTTCTTTTACTTAGAAGTTTAAAAAAAAATTACTAAAAACTTATCTTATATAGACAAACATTAGCAAGCAGTAAGAGCTAGTCTACAAAAGATTACCTGTTGCAAAAGCTTTACCACATCCAGGATGTTCACACTGATACGGTCTGTCTCCTGTGTGTGACCTTTCATGTACCTGCCAAGACATCCAATACACTGATTTAGTGAAATGTTGCATCTGATTACTTCAAAACAAACAGCTCATTCTCAAAGACAATACATTTTATTTCTCCTCCTAAGATTCACATTAAAATGTCCTTAACTCAGTGATAAAAGTTAACAGAATAGGGTAGCAGTGTTTTCCTTAAAATTACAGATGTCTCCTTCAAAGGTCTAGCCTTTTGAGTTAGTTTTGCAAAAAACATTTCTTTAAATATATGTGGAATTGACAACGTGCAACTACAAAAGACAGTATGCATAAATGCCTCAGGCTCACTCTCTCTTGATTTTTAACTCCACTGAGAACTTCTACTGATCCTCTTGCATTGCATGAAATCTCTGCAGCAAGGACACCATTGTGGCATATAATCCATGCAGTCAGTTACTCACTGACTCAACAGTGCTCCACTGCAGGGAGTTTACCTCATCTGCAAGTGATTACCTCTCTACATTTTCACTGTTTCCAGTAATATTTTAAATTATTTAAAAACAAAAACAAGCAACCAAAAAACAAAATACAAGAGAGAAATAAGGAGTTGCCATTTGTAAAGAAAACGTTCCAGCTCTTCACTTTGAATGTTCGATTGTTTCGAAGAATTAGACTTATGATGAAAAAAATCTTTCAGAATCTGGAATTCTTGCATGATCATGCATACATGTAGATTAAACAAAGTGCACACTGGATTTCAAAATTCCTGTGATACCGCTGGTGGAACCTACAAGAACCTACATTATTATATGATGGCAATATGAGAGCCCAACACGATGCCACATCTACATCCAACCTAATCTGACAGCTAAATAAGTACCATTTACAGCCAATATGTATTCTTTTTCAGGCTATAGTGCACGTTTTATATAACATTAACAGATAAAGATTATATTTTTTTTAGCCCATGACTATAGTCTATTAGATGCTCAGTTTTCAAAAAGTGCATCACCTCAGAACACTAAGCAAAATTGGATGAACATCTGAGACAACCAATTATTGTAGTATCAACCCAGTAAACATTTAACAAAACATCACCATTGCAATTATCTCTCTATTCATTTCTATAACTTCAAGCATATAATTTGTTTTTTTTTTTTTTTTAAAAAAAATCACACCTACAAAGTACATTTTACATCTACAAAATGTACATTTACAAAAGCTCATTTTACATCTCATCACCTTAAGATGGTGAGCTGTCGTGTACAGTTTTCCACAGCCATCATAATCACAGCGGAATGCTTTCTCTCCACTCTGCTGAGATTTTGCAGTCACTCTTGTTCCATGTCCTTGCAAGACAATCTTAAATTGAAAAACAAATCATTAAAAGAATACAAAGGGTTGGGAAAGTCACACCCTATTTGTAGTTAAGTCAGAGCAGATTCTAACAGGTTTCTTTTGTCTCTCTTTGCTATGCCATGTATTCCTTAGCCCTCAAAAAATAAAAATAAAAAGCATAGATTCTGATGAAAGAGAGAAACTGTAAAGCATATTTACTTATAGCTAATATATTTAAATGTGTTCATTAATTAGTCAAACAACAACAAATACGAATTAATTTGAAAAATAAGCCCAGTGGTAAAACGAGTGTTAGAAAGAAAAGGCTTAGATTACACCTAAGGCACTGGTTCTGTTCCTAAGGGAGGTTAGATGTAAGTCAGACCACCTTCAAAGATAAGTTCATGCAAAGGCTAAACAATGATTAAATACACTTATAATGAGCACTTTTTGAAAATGAAGGAAAGCATTTTGTACTTTTTCAGTGATGCATGTGTTTTGATCAAACTAACTGGAACAACAACAACTAGGTTGCACTCTTCTTTTTGCACGACACAACAGGAAAACATACAGAATAGCTTTCCAATGCAACTTTTAAAGCCTTTTTGCATACACTAATAATCAAGGAGCATTCTTACAGACTGAAAAAATAGGCAGAAGCCCAAACGTAAACATTTTGATACAACTGTACACAAAGTAATTGTGACTTTTAAAATGTCTATCCTTTCAAACCACCCCCTTTTCTTATGGATCCAATTCCATTCCACGTTGTCAAAGAGCATTTCATACAACTGTTAAGATGGGAAGGCAGCCCTGCTGCAGCTCCACCATTCAAAGCAGTGTCAGCTGCAACATGTTGTTCGTGGCAGTGTCCTGGTGAGTTCTGAGCATCTCCAGAGACACCACGAGGTCTCTGGGCAACCTGTGCTAGTGTTCAGTCTTTCTCAGAGTCAAAAGTTTTTTTCTCACATTTAAATTGAATTTCTTATACCTCAATATGTGCCAAATGCCTCTTGTCCTGTCATTGTCAGCCACTAAGAGCCTGCTCAAAACTGCACCAAGTGTTCCCGGTATGTCTCACCGGTGATGAAGGAGGTGAAGGATCACCTCCCTCAACCTGCTGGCAATGCGTTGCCTAATGCGGAGAAGACACACCGGTAACACAACCTTAGTTAAGTATGTACACTCCAACACTTTTGGATTATTTTTTCCTGTCAGTAAAACTGTTAGCATTTTTTTCTGCAGTTTTAGCATGTAACAGTATGTATGTACTAGCTACGATCTGCTCTAAAGCTGAGGTATGTCAAAGTTTAAAAGAAAATTTAAACAATTCTGTAATCAATGTGCTATTTCTAGTATCCACAAGGAAATAACCAGGCATTTTATCAATACAAAGGTTGGGATAAAGGATAAAACACGCAGGAAAAAATCAGTTGAAAATCACAAGCATTTGTTTGGTCAAACAACTGTTTGCAGAAGTACGCATCTTCACAACACATTAGTTGGTATGACTTGAAAATTATTAAGAATTCAGTTAGTATTATTCAGCAAGAACAGATATTGTATTAAAATTACTGTTCTTAGAAGATAATGTTCTTTAAAGAAATAAAAAATTCAGATGTTAGGCACAAAATCAAAATAACATAAACAAAGCACCTGTATAATAATTTGACTCTTTGAGAGAAATTGTGTTGTTCAAAACACTTTTAAATAGACAAAAAAAACCAAACCCTAAAGTTTAAAAGTAATCACAGATGCATCCTAACTTAGTTCAGACAGGTAGCACAGGAGAACAACAAAGCTAACAGAAATCTCAGATAAGATTTTTATATCATATCCATACAAACCAGTCATATGATTCTGCTTTTATCGTGAACAGATGGGTATGACAGATGTGAAAAGAAATGATGTGTGATATCCATTTGGTCACACAGACTTTTGTTCTCGCATGTACAAATCACAATGAGGTTGTACGGTTTTTTACTTTGGTAAAAACCCTAACCATATGCAACTGGTTTGAATGACTACTCAGAAGCATAACATCTGTTCTGTTCTTGTGTTACTGTGACCTTCGTAAAGAATTTATAAATATACACTTATTTAATACTATATCTGAATATTAAACTATTTTATCTCAAGCAACGTAGTATTTCTGAACGAGTTACAAGTAGGTATCTGATCACACCATGATATAACCACAGTTAGCACTTTCAGAAATAAGCAATAGCTTTGGGCCCCTCAGTTCTTTGGTCGGCCAACTGAAGTCACCTTACTGTGGTCAGAATTTGAGACTATGCCTTAATACCTTTTGAAATATTAGATCTTTTTCATTGTTTGTTTGGAACACATAATGCTCCATAAGATTGGCTCATTCCCATATGGCATACATGTTGCCATACATGTGTAAGATAAAGCAACCTTCTGATTCACTTCAGTTTGTTTTGGGGTTGAGGTTGAAATCAACATGTAACTGGATATTGGTAACGGGTCACTTTGTTTAATAGGCTCTTATTTTACTTTTAATTAAAACCAACCAAAACCATATTCTGCTCTTCCTTGAATTTTGCATTTTGATGGAATTGTATCTCTAATCAAACCTAAAAGTCTGCATTTCTTGATTTCATTTCTTGATTTCTTGATTTCATTTTATGGAATATATTCCAATACCACAGATAATGTATGTATTGGCTTTTCTCTCCTTTCACAGTCATGCCACACAGACAACTGTGGAGCATCTTTGGCTTTAAATATTGTGGGACCTAACTTAGAAACAAACAAACAAACAAAAAAAAAAAAAAAAAAAAAAAAAAAAAGGATTTTAAGGTCACTGTCAAAGGTGAGCCTACAATTCTACCTTTCATGGGTATTGTAAGATATTTTACCTTGGAATATATTCTTCATTGTTATCTAGCTCATTACCTCTTAAATTACACAAAAACAAAAAGCAGTACTTCTCTGGTGACTCTATCATTCTCAGTGAAATGACTTACCATTTCTGATTCTGTCATTTGAGCATGTGAGGGTATAGGGTCTTGTTACTATTTTCTGTTGTTGTTCATAACTCTTTGAAGGCTACAATGTATTTTTCTTTTTTTTTTTTTTTCTTTTTCTTTAATGGAGTGTTCTATGGTGAGGAAGACCACTGTCCTTACACAATTTTACAAATCCCAGGTTAAAAAAAGTCCTCAGATTTCTTAAGTTTAACCTGTATTCTCCATTACCCTTAGAAATTTTAAGTCAATACTTTCACATTGAAAAGGGTTGTGAGTATATATATATATATATATATATATATATATATATACACACACACACTTCTACATAATAACGTGATTGCAGAAGAACTGGTAGTATTTTTCTGCTTCTTTAGGGGGTTCACTAGGACAGCACCTTCAACTACTGACTGCTTACAAAACCTGAAATAAAAATAAGGGAATCTAACAGGGCAAGTGGAATGAAAATCAGGTACCAAAGAAAGAACAATTGGAGGCACATGTCTAGAATTAATCTTTCTTGAGAAGAAGTTAATTAATTACTCGATTCAGTGTTCCTTCTCATTTAAGGAATATAAAAAGGAAGTTCAAGATCTGGAAAAGAACTTCTGAAATACTTACCCCCCTCACTGATGAAATACTCAGGTTAAAAAGTCAGATCTTAGAAATCCAACATAATTTTTAACTATGCTTTGAAAGAAAAAAGGAAAGAAAAAAGACAGAAAACAGTATTTGAAGGTCTTTTTATAATCATGTGAATGGATCTTGGACAGAGAGAAATATGATCTGTATGTGACATGCATAGTTTTGAAGTCTAAAATTCCTAAAAGGTGGCAGTGAAATCTAGTTCATGGCCACACAGGGCTGCCTACTGTGCATGCTGCTGGGCACAGGGAATAATGAAGAAATAGATGTGTTACGTTATTTTATATTGTGCTACATACCTGCATTTTTTTATCTTGTTCATTTTCACCTATCATTCCTGTGCCACTAACACTGTCATTTCCATCAATAGAGACCTGAAAAATGAAGTTGAAATGGTAAAAACATTTTCAAGTTACTTCTATTCATCTGAAAAGTAGAGTTACAATTCCTGAGTTCCTTGTTCTCTCATAGCTCTCTAGCTCCCTCTTGAAACATGATTATCCCATCTGTTAACACGAAAAGCACCACTTGTAGCACCTACATTATACGATAGGTACGGTAAGTATTTCAAGATTGTCTTAAAACAAGGTTGAAAAGACTACAAGAACCACATGTGCTAAAGTAATAAACTTCGAAAAATATTGTAATAAGCTTATACATTTAGCAACAGTGAATTCCAGATTTTAAAAAATTACACAGTTTTGTTTTTTTTTTAAATAATAGGGTAGCATGTCTCACTCCCTGTTAAGAAGAGCTACTTGTTTCCAAATGCACCGCTCCTTTGGAATCAAAGTACCTGGGCAGCGTATTACATCTCAACTCAAAATAGCAAAACTATAACAGCTAAGCAAAGACTCGCATATTGCTCCAGATGTTTATTTTTAAATACAGTTTACAGGAAGAGAAAGGTATCTCTGCTTTCCAAGGAGCTTAGAAAAATATTTGAAAGAGTATTATGTATTAATTTGAAATCATTATTTAATACTCTCTCACATGCATCAACTCAGTGTTTCATTAGTCACTGCAGAAAACAAAAACTATTTTAAAATATACTTTACACAGTTCCCCCTTATATAAATGCCTCTTTGTTGAGCACTCACATTCACAATACCCTCTGCATCCATTACACTTAAGGCTGAGACCAGTGCCTCTAAATCTAGTCGGAATTCCTCTTTGCAATTCCACTACATATCCTCTGACTTTATATTGACTGAAAGCAATAATCTCTTTTTTTACTGGTTGCTTTGAGAGTAAGATAGTGTAGACTTAGCCTAAAATTAAGAGGATTTTATTTAGTCTTTATATGCGCTCTGCAAGACATGGCTAAGTGGTACTATGCCTAAAAGACAATTTTGCTCCAAAGGAAGATCTTTGAGTTCTTCGTAAAAGACTCTCTTAGATTCTAAAGACAGATTTAGTGTGCCTGCAATTGCAAACATAAGGACACCTATACTGAGTAAAATTAAAGGTCAATCTAGCACACCATTTTGTTTCAAATGGTAGCCAGTAGCAGATCCTAGGGAAGACTGCAGGAGCCGGCCAAGCAAAGAGTGATAGATTCCCAGAAATACACTCCCAACCTCCAAGCAATTTGTGGCTGAGAAACTTCCTGAACTAGAAGTCGTATGTTTCTACCTAATAGCCCTGGACACATTTTTCTTCTATGAATTTGTCTAATTACCCTTTGAATCCAGGGGCATATTAGCATGCGCAGTGTTCTACAAGTAGTGCCATGGCTCAACTTCATGTTGTTTGACAAAGGATCATTCCCTTGTTGTTCCTGAACCTGTGACCTGAGAGTTTTATTTGATGGTCCCCAGTTCCTGTATTGGTGAAGACAATGACAAGCCACCACTCTTCTCTGTGCCACTTAAAATTTTATAAAATTCTCTCCTATCCTTACCTCATATTTCATTTGCTAAGTCATCACTGTTGCCCCTTTCTGTACCTTTTTCAATGTTCTGTACTAGCTTCTATAAAAAGTATACATTGTCTTACTATGAGGCCTACATGGACATGGAGCAGAATCATAAAGCCCCATTTCTCTTTTTTAGAGAAAAACAGGGGTGTAACAACTCAGCTATTATTTACTTTTGTAAGTAATGTAGATGAAGTACTTGGAAACTCACTTCTACTGACTGTCCTTGAGAAATTCTAGCAGCACCTTTCAGAATAAGGTTCTGAGATGAAAGCTGAAAGAAATTAAGTAGTTTTTCCTAGATACACAGAAGCATACTTCAGAATACAACTTCACGTTACAGAATTGAAAAACACACGTTGAGGGAAATAGAACAAAAAAGCAAATATATTTGCATTTCTTCTATTTCTTCTTAAAACAAAAACTTACTCTTACAACAAATTGGTATTAATATGGATACTTATCAAAAAGGACAAAGTTATGATTAATTTAAATCTAAATGCAATAATAGCTTGGCAATGTGTAAAAGCTTGTCACTACAGCTCAGCCAACTTTGAATAACCTTTTTATTTTATGAAATGTTAAAGCATAGCCAAACATAGCACAATCCGACTGGCTCTCTTAGGTTCTCCTCAGTTGTAACACACACAAATATAATGGAACGAATGGTGTATTGGCCATTTAATTATCCTAACTGGCCTGCTCCCAGAATTTGACATTTCCCAGTAACAATAAAGATGCTAACAGAATTTAGAACTAACTCTATTCTTTTCCAGAGAAACAGAAGCACAGACTGTAATCATCCAGGAATCGACACACTGAGAACTATAAAGTCAGAAAAGTTGCAATGTCCTTTGTTACAGTTGGGTCATGCTTTACAGGGGTCCATTAAGGTGCAGGACATGAATTTTTAGTATCACACTGTATTTTGTCTTAGTGAAAGTAATTATTTACTTGTCTAAATCAGTTTCAAAATCAGCCTGACTCACATCATTTTGGTGTTCAATTTCTTGTTCTCTTTATGCACACATACTGGAGCTGCGGGTGACAGTGAAGCACCGTCATGACAATTTGGTGTTCTCTCTTTTAAGAGTCTGAAGACTCTCTTATCATTTTATTTCACAGTATATCACAATTGGCTTTTGCCGCCAGGTATCACGTGATGTGACATTAAAACATTATGGATAGATGAAACGTCTTTCAGTATACCTTAGCTGCATATTGCTCCAAAGCACTGATAGTATCTGGGTCAATGGCAGCATCTCCTGTATGAAGACCAGCCACTGTGCCATCAGCTTGAATGGCTAAAATGGTATCTGACTGTGGCATCTGCACTGCATGGTGAATGTAGGCAGTAGTCCCATCCTCCAACTGGACTGCTTGTAATGCACTCTGGTCGTAACTGTCTGAGAAGTAACATTAAGAAATGTTATGAATGAAAAGGAATACTGATATCTGCACATAACATGAGAAACTACTGCTACTTAGAAAATGTTTCCAAAAACCATATATATACATATATATATATATGTATGAAATATGAGAGAAATAAAATCACTGAAAACATTACTATGAATAGCACTGATTAAGTTCTTTCAAGACAACAACATCTGTATCTTTTACTTCTGCACACCTGCAGAAATGCAAAACCAGTTTGCTATCAGTCTAGCTTGATTTACAAAGGAAATCAGGACTAGAAATATGCTTTCAGTTCCTAATCCATTCAAGAAAATTTAAAATATTTATCACATATGCTTCAGATTTTAGAATTCAAACATCCAATCATTTTAAGAAAAGAATCATACAAATAAAATATATGCAAAATAAACACAGAAAGCATAGGATGACTTTTAAAGAATAAATTCTTTGTAATATTCTCTTCTCGTATTTTTGACTGTAGAATGCAATTCTTGTTACAGTAGTCTAAACAAACTTAAAATAGCTACTTCTTCACTTTTTGAAGAGAAATAGGACTTCTTCTAAGACTAGTGTAAACAGATTCTGCAGAAACCTAGGTTATCATTTAAAATAAATGTGTTTGCATTCTTAACTGTCAGTTGTCACATTTTCTGCCCTACTACCTAATGACAAATTGTAAGTAGCATATCTTTAAAATGTGATCCTAATAAGGAACTGAACCAGTCTAATTTCAGTATTTTCTAGATGACACCATGTAAAAGAGAAAAAAAAAACCTACAATGGGAATCATAATAATGATGTCATCGTCTAAATACAGTACCATATTTTATACTGGTGAAGTTCTGTTGAACTGTAATAATAAATCACACTTCAAAAAACATTTACCTTTGGAGGTGTGATGAATAAATGCTGTAGTTCCATCTTCCAGCTGAACTGCCTGTCCATCTTCCAGACGCAAGCTGTCCCCTGTTTGGAAGAAAGAATTACAATGCTTCAACAATAGTTTGAAAAATCCATTAGTTACAAAAACAATCTCTTCAGAACTGTTTGCATTAAGATGAGAAATGAAGCTGTTCTCATGAGCATTAATTAGTCAGCATCAATACTTGCCAGTAATACAAAAATACATATCTTGTATTATTACACTTACTACTTTTAGGCATGGGTACATGTTGAACGTAAGCTGCAGAACCATCTTCTAGTTGAATCACTTGGCCATCCATCAATTTACCATCTGAAATACATTGTTAGATTCTTTAAAAATATTCTGTATGACCATTCACACTTTAAACACACAGTTGATACTTTCAGTATTAAAATATCAGTAAAAGTCACAGAGAAACGCTGGTAAAGATGAAGCACAATATGGCTGTATAATGCTGGTTTTTAAATTCGGGGATAAAAAATGGGGATAAAAAGCATGATCGGTGAAGTTAATTTATCCACCATAAAGTACTGTTATCTGTTAGCTATTATTACCTATCCACTAGGCAGAATGTTGATATTTGGGTTTGAGGAATAAAGATCATTTAATTTCTGTTTGACTTATGTCCAAAGATTTGATAGCTGCACTTTATTAGTACTGGAAATAAACATTTATTTTATATTATTACTGTAAAACCCCAAATGAGATTACACCTTTTTAAACACTGTAAAGATTTTCCCTGATTTTACAATACAATGGGTTTATATTCCAAAGACAGGGTTAAACAGGCGAATACAATGCCAATACAAGTAAACTTCTAGCCATTGACTTACCTTTAGAATTGTGCTGTATATAAGCTGTGGAGCCATCAGCAAGGGTAACTGCTTGCAAACTTACACCTTCCATATTCTCTAAGTTGTCACCATCTAGTTAGGAAACAAAAAACATATTTACTATTAGCAGCATCAAACCTTAAAAATCACTAGTTAAGAAACTCCAAAAATAATGACATCATTTAAAACACAATGATTTTAGAAATAATAATAGTTCTTATCTGCTTTCTGGTTTTTGAGCTTTGAAAATATACTCGCTCTATAAACATGACAGCTACAACGTTATTTGCCTTAACTGAAAAAGTTATGTCATTGAATAGATAACTACAAAGTTCAGGTTTTGGGAGAAATACTAATTAGGTCATGAGCCCCAACAGTGAAATGGTGATATACATTTGTAGCAATAATTTTGTTCTGTACGCTATTACCTATCGTTAATATATGCAAATCTGTTTAGATTAAAATAGATTTATGAAAAAAAAATTATCAGTTAAAATCATAACAAAGCTGTAAGAAAACATCAAGTTTAAAACAATCCTAGATCAGCAATCTGTTTTAAAACTGAACTACTTTAATATATACTTAGATGACAGTTACTAAGTTTAAAACAGTGTATCTATCGTGAGAATTAAGTCACATTTCATAGTCCTTATTTTGGCACATTTACACTCCCATTACCTTAATTAAGGGATTGTTCTCTTTCAGAATTCTATCAGTGAGTTTAATCAATCTCAGCTAACTAAGAAATAATTTTCTGATTTGTGTTAGATTCTTCATTTAGAATACGCTACCTGAGTTTTAGAGTTTTATCTGAATTTCTAACAGAAACGACACAATAACGTACAGATATTTTAACTGAATGTTTACCTTGCACAGCTACAGCTTCTGTCAGACAGAGAGTCACGTGCTGGGCCTCCATTCCTCCTCCAGAAAATTCAGTCATTCCCTGAGAGTCTCGATTTATCTGAGCTAGTAACATTGTCTACCTAGAAAGAAAGGATTCACAAAACGTAAATACAAAATATAAATACAGAACAAGAACTAGTTAAATACAAGCCAAGTTTTATTGTATTTTTATGCAAATACTACAAACATTTTATGTTACTTTCCACATAGACAAAATGCAATGAATGACTTATCTGGAAAGAAAGTCAACGGAAAAAAAAAAAGTTATTTCAAATAGTTAAATATTATTACATTAGTTAACTAAGCTAAGAACTATTAAGAACTTCAGGCATCATTTAGTAAATTGAAGAACTGAAGTTATACTAAAGAAAAGAAAAATGCACAAAGAAAAGCGGTGGTAATGATGGTACAAATAATGAGACCTTTTTGTCCCCAGAATTACAATAAAGCTGACAATTCACCCGTGGTCATCCTTAACACCAGAGCCTTTACTATATATAAAAAATATCTCCAGCGCCAGTCGGAGTTTCAGAAGCAGATACTGATGAAACACACACTTCACACAATTGATTAGCAAGTCTGATGGAATGATCCAGCTATGTCACTAAACTTACCAGGAAGATTTATATACACACACAAAATAATTACAAAATAATAAAGCATCTCACAATAAAGTGCATTAATAAGAAAACAAGATAGTGATTGCTCAGTGACAGTCACAACTCTACACATATCTCACAGAACCGCCCATCTCTTTGGATACCAATTTTTTACCAAGGCAATTTTCAATATGGGATCTTAAGAAGTCTATTGAATCTGAAAGGCTGTTACTAATTTTCAGTATTACTGGATTAAGCTATAAAATAAATACATAACATTGTGTTCTGTGAACTCAGATGCTGGCTTTCACCACAGGAAAAAAACAACTGAGTGACTGAATTCTGCTAGCCCTTTAGTTAATGCCACACGCAGAGAGATGTGGGTGTAAGGAAAAACAGCACATGGAATTGCAATCGAGGCTACAGTCTATTTAGTCAACAGTTTTTCTTACAATAAGCAGTAGTTAGGTAATCCACAAAAAAGGTATAGAAAAACAATCAAGGCTTTTAATCTTAGCATGATTCCATGGCCAACTGTTTTGTAATTCAAGACCGAGAAGAATAATCTAGGATTTTTTTTACTTATAACTAAGTTTCTAAATAACTAGACTACTTTTACCTCTATGATCTGGAAATCTGCCCTTGAAAATGAGCAGCTCATCAGTGGTCTCAAAACCCACTCTGAAACTCAGGTTAGTAGCTCAGAACTAAGGGATAAGGCAGTGTCCCCGTGCTCCGATGTTACAGCGAGCACCACCGTACCTCCTGAGGCTGGGCCTGAACTCTCAATCACGTTGGCACGCGAGATTCTTGTTGACAGTTTGGTTATCTGTTAGAGATGCTGGTTAATGGACTAGATACGGTTTAATGAGGAAAATGGAAGGGGTATCTTAAGGAAGGTTGTAAGTCACCTGTAAAAAATAAAAAACCACTGGTGTTTTCATGGGTTACCTTGCCTTGAATACTGTATATGAAAAAACACCATTCAGGATTAGTACACAATTCAGTAAGAAACACACTTCTCAAGATTAAAATCGTACCTAATATCCACCTGGAATATTAAGGACATAAAATATAGGTTTGAAGTAGAGAATCTGAACCTTGGAACAATGCTAGGCATCAAAATGAAGAAACAGTTAAGACAGAAAGTAAAATAAAAATCCAAAGGGGTGTAAGAGATTTTTTTTTTAACCTCCACGGGAAGATGGGAAATTCTTGTTGGCAGCATCCTTTCCAAGAAAAGAAGCTCTTATAGAAAATGAGGTCCCTAAAATGGGTGTAATACAACAGGAAAAGAGCCGGCACAAAGAAGCCACTCAGGCTACATAGCACTTATACTAAATGTTTCTAAAGAAAATGAAATAGCTGGGGTTCTGGGGGATGCTAAGGCCTAAACAACAGGAACTGTGCTGGGACACGAGATCACGAGTTCCACTCCTTGCTCTGCCATCTCCAAGTTACTGACTTTGGAAAAATAGCTGTGTTCCCTGTTACTCAGCGTTCCCTATTATCCCCATCCTAATATATGGACAAAACACTGACCAGAAAGCGCTTCGCTTGTCAGCCACAAATGGCAGAACACGGTACAGCTGCAAGACCAGCTTAAGCGAGTAGCGTAGGAAACGGTCCCACCCTCAGTGCTCGAGCACTGTGCAATGATTAAGATCAGAAAATTCATGCAGTTTGAAAAAAAAATTAACCAGCACCAAGAAAGGTTTTGTTGTAGACCAGTTTGTTGGGACTGCTTTCTGGAGGTGCTGCCAACTTGCAGCAAGCCTAATTAACTATGGTATCAGATGGAAATGGGGCACAGAGGTTACCTGCCTCCTCACCTGCTAGCACAGCGCCCTGTACTGACAAGGATCCCTGTTCATTCCTCTTTCAGGACACTTTGCAGAATGGCTGAAAAGCACTGAGACCACTCCACGCACCAGGGAAGGCAGGCTACACAACCACTGCTTTTGACTGTCTTCTGAAACAACTCTAGCACGGACTGGATCCTGAAGGTGTTTCAGCTCAGGTCTGTTTCAGAGGATTCCCCCTCCTAGATAAAGTATCTCCTAAGAAGCCCTCATCATCTATGCTATCTGCCTTTAAAACAGAGTGATGACCTTTCTCCAAAGCTTATGCCTCTTCTCTGAGCACTGGGGAAGTGGCGAAGCAGCTAGTTGACTCAGACAACTGCAAAGCCCTGCAAGAGTCAGAGCAGAACACACTGTTTAAAGGGTCAATGGCTATTTTAGAAAAAAAAAAATAATAAAGGAATCTAATGCAAATTAATTCAGGGGCCAAAGGAGAAAAAATACTCCTTTAAATTATTTTACAGTGTTTGCTGCTGTAATGCAGCCCATCATACACTATGAGAACTCGGTGAACTGCTGCATGCAGTGCTCCTTCGTTTCCTCTAACCCAGGCTTTACATGACCACGTCCAGACAGCTGTGCTGTCCCGGCTCTGACTCCTTTCAAATGATCCCTTCCAATCTATCCTCTTCCCGATCCTCTGCCCTTCTGTTAGCTTCCTGTCCTCAACTCCATCTCTTCCAGAAGCACCACGTTCCTTCTTCAGCTGGCCCTACCACAGCACCAAATTCTCAGTGCCTTCCTCTTCAGCCCACCCTTCTTGTCAGACCAACCCAACGCACTCCCGGATGCACTCCAAGTCCTTCTGCAACTGTCCCACCAGGGCTGCCCCGAGCAAAACCCCAGCCCTCCCTCAGAGTCTGGCCATGCAGCAGTTCTGCTGTGTTCCTCTGCTGTGCAGGGAAGAAGGCCCCCAGGCAAAAGCAGAACACCTGATCACTTTGGGGCTCTCTTCTTCCCCCCCCAGCAAAGAACACTGGCTCAGCAGACAGCTCTTTGACATCTGAGGAAGAGGATGGGGAGAGAACAAAGAGCGAAGGCTGGCCAACACTGCAGAGAAATGGGTCAGGATACCTCAGTAAAACTGTTTCACAGACCTTGCTTCCCCCTTTCTTGTTTGTTACATCAGAGTGGGCAACTACTGGCACAGATTGCCGAGGACTCTGTCCTTGTAGGTGTTCAAGACTTGATACAGCCCTGTGCAACCTGTCCAAACCAGCATCACCATGCTGCTAGTACATCACTCACCATGCAAATCTCACCTCCTATTGTATTTTGACTGTTTTTTTTTTAATTTTATTTTTATTTCGAAGCCGGTCGGTTTTGATCAAATCAAAGTCTCTTCCCTTATACTCAGCTTCTTTCTTCATTGTGCTCCCACCCCTTTTCTGCTAACTGGCTTAAATGCTGTTCTCTCCCCAGCCTCCAGTACATTTGTCTTTACCCTGCCAGTGCAAACCTCACCAGCATTTATTTCTGTGTATTTGCATCACTCCGTTTTTTCTTTAAACCTCCTGCCTGCCAGGAATTTTGCCAGCATGAACCTGGAAGAGAAAGACCTCCTTTACCAACTTGCAATATTGCAGCTCATTAGTTGAAAAGCTGTTGAAAGCAGCCATTTTTAGGAAAACACACGAACCCTGGCCTGAGGCCCGCAGACGCCACACCAGGTTGCTGCACGTGTACTCCGGTTAATCTCAAAAGCTGTCTGTCCTACAGGAGAGGCACAAGCACAGCCTTCATCAGCAGGTACTCACTGAAGTGAAAAATCACGACTCGATGCTGGCAACTCTTGTGTATCTTCACGGCTCACGTGCAAGCTGCAGGTCTGCAAGGCACATTGCAGTGGTATTTGGGAAGACGTTCACGAGGACTGCAACACATCTTGGTTCCTGACATGTTCGGTCACCAAAACATTCATGCATGGAGAATCTTACCTTTTTTATTTTTTTGTTAAGATTGTTGGAATACTACCCCTAGAAAAAAATAGCCTGAGACAAAAATGACTAGACTGAAAAACCCCTGAACTGAAACCAGGGTCTGAGAGAAGGAAGCAAAAGCCAGTCGCAAGAAGTGATGCTGAAGCAGGGCTCACACCGGTAGTCACAGGGTAGAAGCAGTCCGTCACCTGTGCTGCTGACTTCACAACGCTTTTTGACAAAAGCTGCACCAGAAAGGTGCAAAAAAAGCACACACCAGGGTATGTGCGCATAACTTTTTTATTAAAAATAGAATAAAATAAAATCCTCCAAATGGGAAAAATGGTAAACTTCTATCAGCTTTAAGTTCTCACAACTCGTAAGTCTGCAGCAAAGGGGGGAAGGACTTCTTGTGAAGACTTGATGAAGGGGCCTGTTTAGAGAGCACCTACCGCAATTCTGCCCCCCTCTAACCCTCAAATGAACGGACTCCTCTGGATGCAGTCACTGGCTTAGGAGAGAAGATGCAATGCTAAAAGAGAAGTTGTTATGTACACTCTGTATAGCAGCTGGAAACAGAAGCCCTAGCTGAAAATTTGGAATCGAAAAAGTAGAAAACAGCAGGTGGGACTTAGGCAATTGAAAAGGAAAGCAAGCACTGGTAGAGGGCATATCACTGAGCAGAAGAAATTGGGTTTGGAGGACTGGGAAGTCAAGCAGCTGAGAGGAGACCGAGACTTTGGTAGTTGAGAATGTGGCAAACAAAAGCAGGAATTTGGCATTTCCAGAATGCCTATAAGGCTGCATTGCTGGGCAAAGAAAAAGAACTGTAGTAACAATAGCAGAAACTCCTCAGAGAGGGGAAAAAAAAAAAAGGATGATACTTTGGGAATCAGTAACAGGAAAATGAATAGTTTTTAATAGCAGTCAAGTAGGAAAAGTTACTGTTATAAAATGCAAGGAGGGAAAAGAAAGATCTGGCACGTGCAGGATGAAAGAACTATGAAAGGAGGATAGGGAAAAAAAGCTCCTCCGGACATTAGGCTACCTTGTGATTGTTCACGCTCGTTGCACAGACAGCACTAAGAAGTTTGAAATAACATCCATTTATTTCAAAACATTACTTTTATTTTTAATACACTTCTAATAATGTACAAAACTGTTGTAATTTTATTCAACGTTCAAAACCAGCAAACAATTACCAGTCCAGAAAAGTAAAGTGGCAAACGACACAACCCCGCAACTGCAAAACTTTCATTGAGGAATTTTAGGAAACCGTATTCCTACGTTGGACAAAGCTGAATCCCGAGATCAGCTCGTGTCTGTCAGCACACTAATGTAATTAAACACTGGCTGCATCAGGGTCCTTAACAATTGATATGGTTGTAAATACCCGTGCGGTCACTTTCCTGAAGGAGTCTGATTAACAAACATTTGTGAAATGCCAAAATTAATGCCTACAATTAGCATTCTGATTAAATGCACTTCAACTGGTAACACATATTGCAGGCTTCCAGGTCTCAGTGTAAAAAATGACTGACGGACTGAAAAACCAGATACAAATTGTAGAGATACAAACTCTATCTGTAGCCCAGATACAATTTGTGTTAGGGGTACAGCTTACTCATTACCTGACCTTGTCTGATGGCTGTAAGCTCACAAATACAAACAGTGCTACTGAGGCTCCCAAAACTCTCATTTCTGTTCCCCTACGTACCTGTATGATAATCTTCTCCACTATAACCCTGGCAATTTGTAGCAGGGTCAGAAATGAAACCTAGATCCTGTTGATGCTTTGATCCAGCGTTTCAAGAGAGCAGACATGGATTTCTGTCTCCTTCAGCTGCCCTTGCCCCTTGCAGCACTTCACCAACGCACTGAAGCACTGATTTCATAACCAATTGGTCAGATCAACTTCTAGTGGATAAACCCAACGAGAGCTACCTGGTGTTAGGCATTTCTCTATTTCTTAGTGTTTTGTTCTCTAACTTTAACTTCCTTTACGTTATTTTTCCAATCACTTGTAAAAGCAACCCCCACATAACTAAGCAGCAATTTCCACCATGTTACAGGAACGAGGCCGAAAATACAGAAACAAACCTGTACTAAGGGATCTGTAACAGCTAGATTCAGAGAGACCAGTCACTGACGAGGGGGTAAGGCACGCACTTTAATAGCACATTACAGACGTATTTTCTGGAGAGCAGGAAGGGTTGCAAATTATGAACCACGGGATCTAACCCTGGCCCTACAGAACCTAACGAAGACCGACAGCACTGCCAAGTGCCTAAGCGATTTGTACGTGCTCTGAATGGCAGCACAGTCAACTTGCAAAGACTTGCGTCACCCAAAGCAGGGGCTCGCAGTCAAACTCGAGGTTCCGTTTTACCCTTTTTGCAGTATTTCAACCTTGTTGTTCCCCTAGAGATGCACCGTATTGATAATGCAGTCAAAGGCTAATTCACTGCCAGAATTTGGTATCTCTTCACAAATATCTCACGAATGTAATATCAAATGTACCACTGCTGTACCAAAGCACAACTGACCTCAGTACGCAGTCAGAACATTTAACTTCACCTAACTGCGCTACATGCCAGCAGTCTTCCCCCAAGTCATCACCATACAGCCACTGTGACCAGCAGGGCTTTAGATGTAGCCCAAGAAAGGGCCATATAATCTGTGGCAAAATGTCAAATTCAGACGTGGCTGAAAACAGCACTGCATCATTCAGAGTATTTGTGTGTGCACACTGGTTTGCAGGCAGATGACAAGAGGAACAACGTGAACTCAGCTAGCAACACACACCAGCACGTTGCTCTGAACTCAGCCGGCCTTCCTTGCCCCAGCCGAGACACATCCCTCCTGTCCCAGACAAATTTGCTTTACCAATGCTCACTCATACCTTCTTTTCTTTAAAAAATAACACCAAAACCCCACAACTCTCTACTGCAGACTGACTGGTAATACGTTATTTTTGCTTTCACAGACAAAAAAAAGTAAGGATAAATAATAATATGCATGTTCAGAAACTGAGTGCTAGGCCAGCAATCAGAAGAAAGCTTGTAAGTCATCTGACTTTCTTTGATACCTGAAAAACTTTGAATGCTATTAACAAAGCTGAAGGAAAATTTGGAATGTTTTTCAGCCTGTTAGTGAGTTAAGCCACTACAGATTTCATCCCAAGTGTATTTTTCCCCAGGAAGTTGCAAAGCAAGAAAGAGACTAAAAGCTCTTAACTGATGAACCTCTGTGTCTTCACATCTACTGGTTTTGAGGGGTTGTTGCTGCACAGTCCATACATAAACACAAAGTAATGGACATACAAACAATGCATCTAGATGACATGCTTCAGAATTGTATTCAAATTTCTTATATGAAAGGAGCAGTAACACATCTCTAGTGGAAAAAAAAAAAAAAAAAGAGGTACACATCTTCTGAAGCACTGCAGGGGGCTACTCCTGAATCCTACAAACAGAAAAACTCCAGTTATATCAGTGATTCAAAAGAACAGGAAGAATGAAACGAGGAATATGTGAGGAATATGTGAGTATTTAAAGGCTGAAAAAATTGAAGGACACCGAGGCCAACTATTTCAATCAGTTTTACTGTCGTATCAAACAGAATTCCGAGTCTCTTAATTGTCAAGAAATCGCAAAAGCATCTGATTTACATCAGCAAAGCAGTTAATCCTGACTGTGCCCACTCAAATCCTCCAAATATGCTGGGACTGACAACAAAATAAGGAATTTTGACTGGGTTGTGTGGATATGAGTTAATTAGTAATCTGATAACTACATTGCAGATGTATCAGTATTAGCCATAACAACCTGCAGCATTTTAGGCAATGCTTGTCCTTCAGAAACTCATTGGAAAGCCTTCTGAACTATGAACCTTTACCCTGAATTACAAAAAACAGTAAGTGTAAGCTGGAAAACACAGCATATAAATATATGCCAATACCATGATATCTTGGTAGGAATATGCTTAAGGCATGGGCATCACCACCAAACTTGCAAATACAGATCATCTTCCAGCTCCAGTCTCTGTCGTCAGTCCTGAAGTCCGAGAGCATTAGGCAGATAACAGACTTTTCCCCCCTCAAGTATTTACAGAAAAAAAACATTCAGCAGATGACAAGATTCAGAGCGAGGGCAGCAGCAAGCGGTTGTAAGTGTAAATCTGGTGTCAGCTTAGAACACCGTACAACTTGCTGGAACTGTAAATTCCATCCTGAACTGAGCAGTTTGGTTATGGAGCAAGTGTCACCGCGGTGGAGCAAAGCGCAGCCCCACTGTATCATTCAGAAAGCAGCGTAGCCCAGAACATTTTAGCATTCACTGGAAGCATTCGCTAATTTTGTCCAATTCGGTGTTTGCGTCACCGATCAACAACTCCTGCTGTGCAAAGCAGAGCAGGAAGACCAAAACCATAGTTCCATGAGTCAATATAACCAAAGTCAAATTAAGTTGCAGACAGAGCCCCTTAAAACCAACTGTGCCACAATGCGAACGCATTTGGTCATGTTGCATGGCTTCCTGTCACTCCTCCCCCAGAAAGGCAGTGTCTGTGGGCAGGCACCTCCCTTCCATTTCTCACTCCATCCGTGGGACACCTGAACACTTCTCCATTTACAGGAACTGGCGCTTCAGGTTCCAGATGAGAATCCATCTGCTAGGACCAGGATCCACCCGAGGGACCCAGAAGCTGCACAGAAACCTTCATTTAAACTTCCAGGAGCCCTCGGGGCACAAGGGTAGGCTACTCATTTTCCAGTCTCCTTACCAAGTCCACCTATCTCCTTGCAGAACAGCGAAGAAGAAAAGCCAAACCGACCACCTATTGGTTGGGATAGCACGGAAAGCACGCTGGCGAGCTGTAGAGAAGCTGAAGCAATGTGACGGTACAGGAAGAAAAGCCAGTGGAAAGGCAAGGCAAGGCAAACAAAGGTTGGCCTGGGATGCTATTGTGTGTACATACACAGGTCAGGGGCAGGAGAAGTTAGAGCAGACGGTGTGGGAAGCGGAAATCCTGGGGACGATCACGGAAGAGTCAAAATGCAGACAGGAAAAGAGTAGTGAAAGAATCAGACTGCAAAAGCACAGATGTGCTCTACCTCTCAACTACTCGTGTTATGTGCATTGTAACACTTGGAACTGGCAGAATTGCTCTGATTACCAAGAATGTGTCAATTGCTTTGTGCGTGGAAGCTCATCTACATTCACTTGAGCCCTATACTTTGGAAAACAGAATTTGTTTTGACACCAATGCCAATTAAAGACTCCCCAGAACTTAATAACAGTGTTTCTCAAAGACACCACCTATGCTGAGCATGTTTTACCCCAAAATTCTAAAGCCAAGAATTACATATGGCAGCAAAAAAGACCCACGTCCTAAACTGTAACTGCAGCCCAATTACACCGTCAAAGAAACAACCCAGGTCAAAATGCCTTCTTTTTAGCTTTATTTATAAATAAATAAATAAATAAATAAATGCATTTTAAAAAGCCATTACATTGAGTTTGCAACAACACTCCAAAGTTCGTAAATACTAAAATTAACTGGACCTTAACTTGGACATGTTTGTTCATTCCAACACGGACACCCAACTACCAAGGGGTGGACAGCACACGCGGGGGCCCAACCAAGGCAAGAACTCGGTGTCTCCTGAGTCACACCAGCAGCCCGACCAAAGCTGCGCAGGATCCGCTGCAGCCAGCTCAGGACCCATTCGCTCCTCGTGGCAAGGGCTTCCCACTGCATGGCTCTGTGGAGGCAGCTGGCCCAGGGACTAGCTTGAGCCGGTTGCTGTGTTACCCCAATTATGTTCTGTCACGGGACCCACCGCCCTGTCCTTCTGCACAGCAGGAGGTTCGTTAAGATGTGTGAGGATGAACAGCTTTTTCAGGAGAGAACATAAGCTTGAACACTACGTGTAACCAGTTACCCCAAATCCTCACACAGGATCACGCACGTTGGGGGTTACATCCCAACCACCCTCGGTATTCGCTGTTACCTGGAGCAAAGACCCTCAAAAACAGGCTGAGGGTCAGATGAATCACTCTGCTGTTTCTAGATAGACTCTAGATAGACTCTAGATAGACTCTAGATAGACTCTAGATAGACTCTAGATAGACTCCTGTTTACTAAACCCAGCCTCGCCGAGTCCCATATATATCCATATGCACACGTGCATCTAAATACACACACCATCGAGTCCCTTCTCCTGGTACTGCAGAGCAGCGACACGTGGGCCAGCAGCAGTTTGACATGCTGAAGCAGTGCAGAATTTGAGGTAATCTGGGCAAAAACAAATTTACAAAGCTAATTCTGGCTCACGTTATCAGAGAATATACCTCCTTGTATTATCTCCGTGCCTACCTCCAGTGAGAAAAGGGATCACCAGCTTATGCCAGAAGTACTGGGATGTCTAAGCATCAAATGTGACACAGGCACGAAGACACAGGATGAACAAAGCCTGTGTGACTGAATTTTTACTCTCCTATTTGCCTTGCAGTACAAGGCAAAATAATTCTTCTTCAAGATGGATGCTAGGACCGAAATTTTCATTATTCCATTACCATAATGAGAACAGTTTATGTAAATTATGTAATCAATTTGAAATACATTTATCAAGAACTAAAACACTTATCCTACGTAGCTCAGTTGAATTGCCATCTACTACCAAAGCAACCATGTATTATTTGACTACATACTCCCCGGTTTTTCTGTGGCACTTCAGTGAAAAGCTTCTGACTTATTTACACCATGAAAGATCAAGACTTTAATTCATAAAATACAAAGAGATGGGCCATGAGATGACAGCCCCGTTACACCCTGCTGCCCTCCTTGCAGGTACTCTTATACAAAGAAGCTGGCACACGCTCCGTACACAGGACTGCCCTTAAAAAGGTTCAGTTAAGGACAAACACACTTCATTTTTCAGGCACTATCACCCTGAAACCGTGACAGAAAGGCCTGCTCGGCAGCCCTTGAGGATGTAGGGGATTTATGCCACCTAGGGCAGAATTTTGAGAGGACTTTAAGGCGGATGTAGCGCTCTGACGGGAAGGCCGTGCGGCCGGGCCTCCCGCAGCAGCGCTGCCATCCCCGCGCAGCGCCTGGGAGGCGCCCTCAGGAGACGCTGGCCCCCAGCGAGCCGCTGAGCCGGGCGCTCCGCGGCCCCTCGCGCACAGCCCAGCGCCATCCCGAGGAGCCCGCCCCGCCAGCCGGGCCTCAGCGGGGCACCCACGGCCCCGGGGCCGGCTCGGGAGGCGCTCCCGGAGGAGCAGCTCCCGGCGGCCGCGCTCTCCCCGACGCTGAGGGCCGGGAGCTGCCGGCGGCCGCCTGACGGAGCCCGGCGGCGCTGCGGGCGCAGACAAAAGGCGGAGGCGCCGCCGAGCCCCCCCTGAGGCGCGGGGGCCCCGGGCCCGGCCCCGCGCCCCCGGCCGTGACGCAGCGGCCAACGGGCCCCGCGGGGGCGGCGGGCGGGGGTGGGGGGGGCCGTGCCGGGCCGGGCCGTGCGGGGCTGCGGTGCCGGCGGGTGCCGCCGCTGCCCGCTGCTGCCTGCGGCGCGAGGCGCGGGGGGCGCGGCGCGGCCCGGCGCGGCGTCCCGCGGCGGCGATGGCGGCGGCTCGCATAAGGCACACTGGGTAGCGACACGTTTATATACGAACCTCGCCGAGAAATTTTCCAACAATTCCTCCGTCCGACCACCATGCACCAGGACAGGAAACGGCCGCCTCAGCGCCCGCCCGCCTCAGCGCCGCCCCGAGCCGCGCGCCCGGGCTCCGCGCCCCGCGCGCCCGCCGCTCCCATTGGGCGCGCCGCGCCGCGCCGCGCCGCCCCCGCTCGCCATTGGCCGCCTCCGGGCCCCGCGCCGGCGCCCATTGGCCGGCCGCCCGCGGCCCCGCCCCGCGGCTTCGCGGCGCTGAGGCTATGCTGGGTCCGGGGCCGCCGCCGCCGCCATTTTGTGCCGCGGGGAGCGCGGCGCTCGCGCGCCAGCGGGGGAGCGGGCGGCGGCCGCCATTTCCTCCGCCGGGGAGCGCCCGGGGCCGCGGCGGGAGGGGAGCGGGCGGGGACCGGGGGCTCCGGCCCTGAGGGCGCCTCAGGGCTCAGCCCCCCGCGGGGCGCCGGCCGCCCTCAGCCCCCGGCCGGCGCCTCGGGGCCCGGTGCCGCTCGGTCCCGGCTCGGCGGGGCAGGGAGCAGCGACTGAAGCGTAAAATGCCGGGGGCGGCGCGCAGGGCTCAGCGCGTTTGTCTGACAGGAAATAAAACCACCGGGGCAGCCGGAGCGGGCAGCGCCCGCAGGACAGCACCAGGGCTGTGCCGGGCCCTTCTGAACGGGGCAGCTGTGACAGCGTTTAATTCCGTTTAATTATCTTAAAATAATACAAACAGCCAGAATATTTTATTCCAGATCAGCCCTAATACTGAGGAACAATTAAAACAAGCAATTTTCCTTTCTTTAGCTTCAAGTTTTGCTTCCAGTTTCTTAATGGGAAGCTTCCAGTCAGCACACGAATCGCAGCCACGTGTTTGGGGTGCAGCAGCAGTGAAATGCCTGAGAGAAAACGGCGTTTTGGGGTTTATGAACTTCATCAAGGGCTTCCTACATCTCTTCTCAATCTCTGGCACCTCTGTGCAGCCCCTGCTTTGTCTTACTGTTCCAGCATCAACATCTGAACGAGTGATTGTAAAAAAAAATAAGCAAACTGATGCTACAGCAGTTATATATGCTATAGATTAATTGCAAAGTAATTTATAATCCAGGCTTTTAATTTTTAGTTTATAACACATTACCAAACTAACTTTGTTCAAGTGCTTGTTTGTAGAGAAGGCCCTACGGAAAGCAGGGAAGAAAACCCTGAGTCAGGGTACGATACACTCTTGCTTTTTGAATCTGTAACAGCATAACGCTTTGAGCCTTGGACCTTACAAGCTTTTCTCAAATTTTGATACACTTCAATACTGAATTTAGGTTAAAACCTGAACAGTTGGTGGAACAGAACAGTGGTGCTCCTCACAACTACGCTTACATAAACCAAATGCTACTTCTGCATAGATTTCCAGCAACAGTGTTTATCTACTCAAAATATGCTACTGGTAACATACCAAAGACAAAAATGTAATTAGTAGCCCAAATTATGGAAAACTCGTACAGTCTACAAACTTTGGACCAGCCTCATTTAAACTTGGTTAAACCTGATCTATTCCCTACAGACAACATGGGGGCTACCGCTAACACTACTGCAAGCACAGCCTTCGTTCTGGGAGCCCAAAGCACCCAGTGGGAACCCATTCCTCAGCTGTGCTATTCTGTAAGTGTCCCCTTAGTGCTGCGAGGCTTCAGCATCTGTTCAGGTGCAGAAACTCCAGAGGAGGATGCGATGGTTCTTAGTGTGAATATACACAGACAGCAAGCACTTCACTGGGGTGTAACTGCCTGCAGTCCAAACTACTTCGTATAAACTGCTCACAGCTTCTGAGCAGTATCTCAAAGGAATTAAAAGGGGACAAACTGAGGCACAGGAAGTGAAAATGATCAGCGACTGAGAAAGTACACATGAGGAAGGACTGAAAGGGAACATGACAAAATGATGCAAAAATCTGTCACGAAGCTTTGTTTTTATTTTTCAAAAACTGATAATCACAAGGGGAAGAAGTTTCCTTTAGAAAAATACAACTTAACCTTTAAAACTTATTAGCAGGTACTGATTACTAGGCACAATTTAAACTACCTTTATATCTATTGCCTGGTATTCTGAAATTATTCCACTCCAGGCTTGAATTTTGCAGAAGGCTACACGACATTTGAGCAGAACTTTGCTGTACTGCACCAGAACAATTCTTTTAAGGTAATGGCTTGTGCAAAAAAAAGGTATTAAACTTACCCGGCATGTCAACATTTAGAAAACAACATAGGTCATACAACTTCTGTATTTAATCAGTTAAGAGAACTGTGATTCTGCCTAGCATTTCTGCTCAGAGAAATACGTGAGGGGAAGATACAAACCTTAGGGCTCAGTAACTTAAATAGGACTCCCGAGCACTGTCAGAATAGAGCTGCATTCAAAACACCACACTGAAATAAGTGAAGATGAGGATTTGCTTTAGATGTTTATTAATCCAAGGAGATCTTCCATAATAGAAAAAACAAAGGCTTTAATTTTCCAGCTCTTCCCTCAGAGTTGCATTATCCTTGAAAAATGGAATGGATAAATGCAAATTCTAGGAGGAAGATCGGTTTTTAAATTTGACATGTGCATCACTGAAATTGATATATTGCATCACAAAATGCACTATCACCACCAACAACAATGCAAAATTGTTTTGCAATTTATATAAATACATTTCTTGGAGCACAGGAAAGCAATTCTAAGATCCATTTTTAAAAAAGATGCTCCTTGCTAACCAGTCTAGTGACACATAAAAGCACCCTTCAAGTAAGACTGTGTTCCTCACACCAAGATAAAATTCCTCCCTTGACTCAAAAAATATAACTGTTCCAGAAATAACAATGGCACTAAATTGGTAATTTTCACCTTTTTTTTTTTTTTTTCCTCCACCTGCTTAGTACCTACTGCATTCTCACTGCTGCTGTGTCCTGTCTTCTACCATGAGGCCAAGTGTCCTAAAAAGGTCGTCTTACATGTTTGGGGAAGTGTAACAAGATAAGCAGATACCCAACAAGCAGATGTTCAGAAATGATTTATGTCAAACTGGGCGTTTCTCAAGGTCAAGGAACGCACAGGAAAACATGCTGTAATTGTCACCTTTTTCTACAAAAATAAAACTTGGTCTGGAGATAATCTTGAGGCCAGAGTACACCTACATGTGTCCATGAGTTACACATTTATATAGAACAGTTCTGCTTATGGACTTGACCAGGCAGCTGAAAATTCAGAAGCGCTACAGTACTACTGTGGTTCCCATACTGCTACTACAATGGATACTTGGATTCAAGACTTAATTTCTGTCGGCTTTCTCACAGCTGGTGCAATATCCATCGTTTTTTAAATCCACAATTTGCTTTAAAGTATCCCTTTAGTATTTCAGTAGGGCTGTGGCACTGTATTCCTGGCTCAGTCTCTCACATAAGCACTCTGTGCACAGGAAAACATCATTTGCCTAAGAAGGGCAGTCCAGAGAGTGACTGGAAAAGGCCATCATACCTGCCCAGCAAAGTACGAGTGGCTGCATAGGAAATGGAAGGCAGAGAACCACGCTGGTCAACTCATCAAGAAAGCCCCAAACCACAAATTTCTGCTACTCTGCTGATGGAAAAAAAAACACACACCACACAAACCAATTTTCTGAAGACTGCATTTTGAGTATCATAATATATATATGTGCATCTCATTTTTACAGATATAAACTCAGTTTATTTTTCAACCTGTATTTAAATTTTGGAGGCTTACATTAAATTAAGGTAGCTTGTTTAATATCAATTGTAACAGCAGGTGACATTTTTATATAAAAACAGCCAAAAGAAAAAAAAAAAAAACATTTGATTTAAAAGACCTGACACCAATGATCTCAAGGCAAGATCAAAAACCTATGAATTTATGCTTTAAGAACAGAAAAGGGGGCATTTAAGCCAACCCATTCACAGCATCTCCCTGCTGGCTTCTTCATACAGTGGTTTTGATAGTGGTCCCAGAGGGAACTGTATTTTGCCTCTCTAGCTAAAATACCAGTTACTATAGCAACTTTGAAGGAAGAAAATTGTGGCTTCAAAAATGGAAGATTGGCAAAACTTCAAATGCACTGTCTGGATCAGGCAGACAATAGCACACTAACGCTGGGAGTGCAAAAAGAGGGTCAATGAAATGCAGGAGTAGTGCACTTGCACTACCACATGCTGGAAAAAAAATGTTTTTGCAAAATTAGGGGGAAAAACTGTATTCATAGATCAAAGTCCAGGTTAGCCAAATTACTATTTTTTAATAGATTGCATATATAGATGTTTCATCCACACACTTCAACCAACTTGTTTAGGAGCAGAACTTCACATCTAATTTACATGCTTCAGAGAAGATAACTTTTTTCTCAGTGCTTACAATAAACATTTGTATCCAAATTTCAACTTGAACAGTGAGATCTTTAAGAAAAACAAAGGACACAGAGGGTGTTGCTATTTTTTTTTTTTTTTTTTTTAGCAGCAATGAAATATCACTAACCCCTTTTTACATAACCGAATTCAAGTCACAACCAGAGGTGACTGCACCACAAAGTCACCAGGTACAAAACTGCTATGTTATTTTAAATGAATAACTTGAAATTATTTCCCCCAATGCATCCCTTATTTTTTATTTTTTATTTTTTTTTTATAAACAGCAAACATTTTGCTATTTTTGTACATAGGCTAGCAGGCTTGTTTCAATATGAAAGTGCTAATTCATTTACAGATTTATCAGTTATGTAGTGCTACATTAAGTGTCCAATATTCTACATATGAACAATCTTGATAAATGGAAATGAAGATTAAGTAAGGCTATCCAATTACCTTATCTTATTATTTACATTAAAAGAATAGACACCCAATGGGAAGGGAGAAAAGGGAAATTGGGCAAATACTCATACTGCCACAGGTGTAAAAATTAAGTCTGCCTTCTAGCTTGTACTGTAAATGAGACATTTTAAATAGTCCTGCAGCCCATGCCTGAATTTTTTTTTCCTCAGAAAAAGAAAAGCTGCCTTCATGACATCCCCTCTTGATTTCCGGTTTCCAAAGTGTGTCATTTGAAGCTTTATAATCAGATTCTTTCTATCTTCAAAAAAACCTCTGGTTTGCTTTCTTTCCAGTATTAGGTTGCATGATCAGGTCCCACTTCTGGGGCTTTTGTCCAATCTATTTATCAATTAGTTTAGAGTGAGCTGTAGATAACATGAACCAATTCTGGAACCACTATTGGGAGGAACACAAGCTCTTCACTACAATCACACAGTAGCAGGAAAAGTGATAATTCAATTCATTCCTGGGGCAGGACCTCCAAAATTAAACGAAGTTGGCACAACTGGAGCATTGAATTTGTATCCTCCATGCTTTTCAATCATTTTGGATTCTAAAAAAAAAAAAAAAAAAAAAACAACAAAAACACAAAGAAAATATTTTAGTGCATGTGCACAGAGGGAAGACAGACCGTGTGATTGACCATTCTAATTCTCCCAGAGATGTAGGCTTAAACTGGGGGTTACCCAAGAAATTAATCAGTACCCACAGTGTAAGTGGGCCAGGCCTCAACAACAGATGGACTCATTTGTTTTTGTTTCTCAGTATTGTTATAGTTCTATTTAAATGAAATTTATACTTAAAACAAGCACACTTGAGTTTTTGGGAATGAGTACTCATATATCTCATTTCAAAAATAAGACCTGAATGAGTGCTGGATTTCAAAAATTGCTAACAGATGCCCAATTCTTCCTGATTAAAAATAGACTCTTACATCAAATCCATGATCACATGTATAACAAAAGCAGTGCACAGATATCACCTCTGTTTTTAGTGTTCCTAGGTCAACTCTACAGTATAAGCAGAAATATCCACTGAAGCACATGAATCAGTCACTTCAGAATACGTACATTTACCCCCATACTCAAGCAGCTAATTAATAGTTCAGGTTACTAGACCTTATATAAGCCTAGCTCTGAGAGAAACTACCAAGTTGATCAACTCTTCATTTTCAGCCGAACTCTAAGACCTTTTGACATTTGAGCTTTGCATATACATCCCCATATATAAGAGAGACATTTCATCTCTACATTACATTCTTCAAAGGTAACTGTAAAACTGTTTGGGTTTTGTTTGTCTGGTTGTGTTTTTAAATGCATATAAACAAACAATAATAAATGGACAACTCAAAGCAGAATGGTAAAAAGCAGACAAACATGCATTTCTGTCTACCTTTAGTACAATCAAGAACATACAAGCGTATTATTGGTCCCTTTATGTACAGCAGACAAAAATTGTTTCGCATATGGAAATTCTTGTTAGAATGATCTGCCGTTAATGTAGCTAATAGAATGTGTCCCTGTCAGGTAGGCAGACTGGAGACCAATATGCCCTCATAGTACAGAAGAATTTCCCGTAAGGAACTAGCTCCTTAATTATAACTTCACTATCTGGACCTAATTCACTCTGTGAATAAGCAGACCAAAACAAAACCTCCATATTTTTTTTTCAGAAAATGCACAAGTAGTATATAATCTCATCAGTATGATGCCTAGTGCTTGACAGGGGGCACAGTGAGACTAGATTTTATATCCATTAGGAGTGGATCATTCTGGACATTTAAGCTTTGTGAAATACTTTTCGCTGTTCTATGAAAAACCAAAATGACCATTCTTAATACTAATCTCCTACAGCTTTCTGAACTTCTAAGCTGAAGCATCTTGTGGTAACTGCTCAATAAGATGCAGGATATGAACTGGACAGATCACTTATCTCCATTGCAGAACAGCAAACTGAAATATTTAGTATGCTTAATGATGTAGCTTTATAGATGGATACTTCTTTCTAAGATGGTATTTTCCCCACTGACAGAATCACTATCCTAGCTGGACTAGATCACATGAGGAAATAATTTACCAGCCACATTCACTTGTTTGCCTGTTCATGCACCTGCAGGTCCAACTGATTTGTTTTCACATCCACACTACTCTAACATGCCTGTATTTACCTGCTCACTTCATTAAGAAATTTCTACATTTCCTTACACCTGTGGTATGCCACACAATCTTTGTACTGAGGCTTTGTGACATGACAATCTTTAAGAGATTTCGAAGATCTCTGGATTGTAAAACAGTACTGTTTTATGAAGACATTATTAGGCTTGAATTATAGGCTTCTTGAGCACATAAACAGCATTCAAACAGCAAAAGCAGTACTTCATGGAATAAAGGAAAAAAAAATACCATGTGCTGCCCGCCTCTGATCTGCCAGAGTTGCTATATCCTGCAATTGTTTTCTTTGTTCTTCATTAAGACCCTGTGTCAAAGCTTGGTACCACACAGGGTTACGATTTTGAATTGCTGCAAGAGAAAGAAAATGTAAACAAAAGGAATATGTTCATTAAAATGTTCTGTAACTCAAAGCTTATTAACACCCACTGCTATTTTAATCAAAATAATACTCCGATCAACTCTGTTAGGGTAACATAACTAAAGATATTGCAAAACACTAATACTGTCTTTGACCTCTTCCCTTCCACCATTAAGTTCATTCAAGAATAGTCTCTTTGCCCTGAAAGTATAATAATGGTGTTGCTCTTCCCCTTCTCAAATAAAGGACTTATTCAAACCATGTACTTTTGGAAAGCCTGTTGGAAGCTTTCAATAAATTCTGGTTTACAATTCTATAGACTATAATTAAATTACATTTTAACTTTTAGTCCAAGAAAAGAAATAAAGTTACTTACTCTGAAAAATTGTTTTAAATATCTGATATTCATCAACAGGGTTGTCTTCATCATCAATAATTGTGGAATAACCTTCCAAAGCAGTCTCTTCAGCATCATCTTCTTCCCAGTCCTCATCATCTCCATCTTCACCTGCCTGTTTTGCTAGAATTTCTAGATATTCTTGACCATCTTCATCGATGTCATCTTCATCACTCCCCAGCTCCTCTGAGTTAAGTATCACACACAAAGTTAATCTCAAGAACAGTTAAAAAAAACAAAAAAACAGTATCTTCAGGAAGGTGGCTTATCTAGAACAAGCAATAGAACTGATAACAGTGTAGTTCGATATACACCTAGAACCCCAGCAGCTCATGGGAGTTTTTAACTGTGCAGTGGAGCAGAGAAACTCCTACTGACTCTAATCCCTCACTCAGATGGGAAACGAGCCCCAGCAATAACTCCTTTCTGTAATGACAGCAACCATATAAAAGCTAGCCTGACATGACTTTGAGGAGACTCAATCTAGGAAATCAGCTTTTTAGAGGGAAGGGAAAGTAAGGCAGATAAACTTGAAAGGTGTTAAAAGATTGAGCGTTGCACCACAGCTTTGTTTTTAAGTTAGGGAACTCTGAATAATTCCACAAAAGAACTCGGCATCTCCACCAGGAATCATGAAAAACAAAATGTAACAGTTCTTCAGTTTCCATACCTGTTTCCTCATCTTCTTCAGCTTCATCATCATCATCACTGTCATTTTCATGCTCTGCATGACAGGCATATGCTCTTTTCAATCCATTAAATAAAAGGATAAAAGCTGGCAGGATCTGGCCAGCGACTTGATTTAAAACCTGTGGTATTTGCTCCAGATCAATAAGAGCACACAAGCCAAGCACACACATCTTTCTATCGTGAAGTCTATAAAACAAAACAGTGCAAGAATTAAGAATTCCATTATGATTTAGAAGCAGGTAATATAGAGGCTTATAATATAGAGGTTTATCGCAGTGAATAACCTTCAAAATTAGAAACACTTACCCCAAGAAACAGTCTACGTCATTAAGCCACTGTGTTATGAAGTGATTAGTGACAGGCTCCACATTATTGGGAAAACGAAGATTTTCCAATGTATTTAATAATAGATGAGGATTGTAATATAAAGCAGCTATGGCAACCTGGAGGCACATTGTTCGCAGTTCACTTGTTTTTACTTCTCTGGTCAATCTCTCTAAAGCAGCTTCCACAAATAAGGGTATGCACTGAGGAGTGAGAAGCATTACAAACTTAGTAATCAAAAATAAATTTTATAGTTCTGTATTTCACACTCCAGTTGAGAAATGGCTTAAAAACAGGCTGGTGCATAAATACAGAGGACATAAAATGGGTATACTTTGTAATTGCCAGCAGACGTCATACACAAAGATGAAACATAAAGGTGAAAAGATTTAATCTCTACTCTGAGCACAAGGGTTTTGTGACATAGTGGACAGTAGACATAATTTCTAGTTCCTTTGTCTCATCTTTTAAGAATAAAAAACTAAGGAAGATACATATACTTGTAAGTCCAGAAAAATAAACTTAAGTCTCTTTCAATATTCCTAAAGTCAGCAGATTCAAGAGGTATTACCAATACTCCAAGGAAACAGCTATTCAAAGTAGTATTCTCTTCAGAAATGACAAATACAAAACACCTCTCTATAGTTTTTTTTCCTTTCAAATAAATTCAGATTATAACTTCAAGGGCAAAGTCCACAAGTATTAAGAAAGCATGCAAAAATATAGATTATTATAGAAAAATTTAGATAGCTATTATAACAATTTCCAACTTCCATATGCATTTAATGAAATTCCTGGCTCCTCTATGACATTAACTGGGATTCTAGGAACTGCATTTGCATTCTTATTTCAAGGCTATTAACTTGAAAGATGAAAAAATCATCAATATTCACTACTATTACCTTAGAATAAAATTAAACAACTTTTAGCTAAGATTGTCCTAAAACAGTACTCTCCCAGATCCATGAAAACACTTCACATTGAGTTTTGCAGCATCCTAAATCCTGGAGATGAACTGTACAATAACTACTTCTTTAGTGCTGTTATCTGCACAGTAGGACTTGTGACACTGAAGTAGAAGACAGGATCATTAGTCACCCTACAAAAACTTCTTATCTTAGAGATAATCAATTCATATTTGAGAATATTTTTAATATTAAGTTACATGAACCAAAGCTGTTACCAACCTGATCAATACCACGCCCTTTACACTGCAGAATAATCACTTCTAACAGTTTTGCTGCATGACATTCTGCATCTTCTCCAGCAACTCCTGTAAGGACCTGAAAAATAATTATTTTTGATGATAGCCTTTCAAGACATGTTTGTGATATGCTGCTTTGCAAAGCTGATGCAAGTTTACCCACTATTACAATGCTAAAACAAACTTCCTCTAGTGGAGATGCCAAATTTGCAGTTATGGATCAGTATTAGAACCACAGAGAATAAAACATTGCTGAATGCAGCTGGAACTAGTTTATCTGTACCAGTATTAAACAACCATGGGCGCAGATCTTAAAAACAGTAAATGTATTAAGCATTAGCTGCCATTTTTAAAAGCTTAATTTCCATTTGCGAATTTAGGTTTCCTTAAGCATTCATGTGTTGAATTTTGTAAAAACCGTTTACCTTTACTAAACTATATTTAGGATATCCGGTGGGAGACCATGCAATATCTAGAACTTCTGTGTCAAAGACACTGTGCCCATCTAATAATACACTAATCACAGAGGCTGTAACAGGCTAATTTTCTTTTTGCATGTATTAAAAAGTTCACGTATTTACAGTCAACCTAATCAGCCTGGTTACAGCTTGTTTTCAAGTAAGAGCTGGCAAGAATCAGAACTGCATTCTGCTCTCAGCTGTAGTCACTGATCTGGCATAAACTTGGAAAAAAAAAAAGATTTCTGTTCCTATCCATTTACTTTCCATCTCTACTTGTTTTATTTAATAGGTTTAGCAAATGTATGGCATGTGGTATCATAGTTATAGTGAGGTTAGAAACCTCAGATGAAAGAAGGTATCTACCCTTTGCAGTAAGTACACGTTTTGCATGTCTATATGTGTGGTGGTTTTACCGTGCTGGGCAGCTAAACCCCACAACCGCTCTCTCACTCCCCCTCTTTTAGATGAGGAGGGGGAGAAGTAAAGCAAAGAACAACTCACGGGTTGAGATAAGGATAATTTAATTAAAGGGAAATAATAATAATAATTAAAGAAAGATTATTATGAACTAAACAATTTAACTAAAGGGAAATAAAAAGGGAAAGGGGAAAAGGGAAAAAAATAAAAAAAGGGAGGAAAACAAACAAAACGAATGAAGGCTATGTGGAAGTGCAGAGGAAAGAAATTACTCTCTACTTCCCACAAATGAGCGATGATTGACCACGTCCTCGAAGCAGGGCCTCAACGCACGTAGCTGGTGTTCGGGAGGAGGACCGACATTTTCCCAACGAGAGCCCACCCCTCCCCTCTTCTTCCTGTTTCCACCTTTTATTGCTGAGTGTGACACCACATGGTATGGAATATCCCTTTGATTGGTTTAGGTCAGCTGCCCTAGCGATGTTTCTCTCCTCGCTTTTTGCCCACCCCCTAGGAGGGTTAGAGAAAGGCCCAATGCTGTGCCACTGCTGCTCAGCAGTAGACACGACACTGGTGTGATAACACTGCTGTTCCAGCTACAAGTGCAGAGCACAGCACTGTATGGGCTGCTGCCGGGAAAATTAACATTCCAGCCAGACCCAGTACAATACGCTCAAAGTGTATTACACAAAATACAGATATACAAAAAAAGGGTTGTTTAATCTGCTTTTGTTGTTTACCTTTTCTTTTACACTTTCAGCAAAAGCATTAATACATTTGATGGAACTGCTTTAGGTTTTTCTGCAATAGCTTGATAATTTGTGGGCTCACTGAAGATGCTAAATAGCATAATGCTTTAGGAGCAGACATCCAAATTCATCCATTTTACAGTCTGCTGTTGTGGAAAAAGGTTCCCAGTTTAACAACATATTGCTTTAGATATTACAGATTTTGTGATCGCAAAGTTATCTGCTTACCTTCTTGCACATACTGTAGATCATTTCAAGATATTTTGTGTCTGACAGAAGTGTATCCGTATCAACAGTAACATAATTATGTAAGAGAGGCATCATGTCTGTATTAAAAGAAGAATAATCATAGTTACAGTTTTCATGTTTTATTGAAACTAAGTAAGTTAATCACAGTTCTTGCATAATGTTTTTCAAGATAAGCATGTACTTAGTCAGATACCTCAGTAAAACAAGTCTGCTTCAACAGTAAAATAAGATACTGGAAAAGTAACTCACTCTGTTGTTCTCCTAAACACTTCAATGAAGATGTAATTCACTTTATGCTTAAAGCGTATATGAAACTATCTGGCTTTCTGACCTGTATTACTTACCAGTAAAATAATCAAAGCCATCCTGCTGAAAGACTTCAAAAACAAGAGGAAGAAGCTGCCACATTTGTGCAGAAACTTGTTGACACGTCAGACTATGAGCCAAGGAAAAAATCTCCTCATAGAACTCTAAAACAAACAGAATGTAGGTAAATTTAAGGCCAATCCAATACACTTAAACTTAAGCCAACAACAGTACACGTACCTAATACATGCTGCTGCAAAACTGTTCCAATCACTTGCAAACAGATCCCTTCCAGCTGCTGGGTAATCTAAAAAAAAAAAAAAAAAAGAGAGAGAGAACGACTGTTTTCAAGACTTCGAAGTTGAAATTAAACACATTTTGAATAAAATTATTTGAAGCTGTTTCTCTTTAGAGAACATAGTCTTCTAAAACAATTCAAAAATTTATTGCATTTCAGAGCACAATATATTACAACTGTACTCTTCGATGAGAATTCTTAAGACAGCTTTTAATGTGAGGTATTTTTGGAATAGTCTTAGAATACTGGAAGAATCTCATTACAGGGTATCCTTTACAAGAAGCCTAACAATAACTGCAATACTTCAGTCACATTAAAACAGAGAGAGTACACATATACATTAAAAAGGGAAGTAATGGAAATTGCACAAAGTCATTTGCTGTTCCTGAATAGTGAGATTTCAGGAGAACCCCTAAACTAACTTGGGCTGATTAGCTGAATACCTTATGAACTTCAGGGCTGGCCGACAGATCTGGACACTGTTTCCCAACAAGTATTTATCAGACTATGGAACAGCTAAAAAAAATGTCAGTAACCTGACACTTAGGGCACTCACTCACATGTAGACAATAAGGGTTGAGTTTCTGGTCTTAGCTATGCAGAACAGGATTTGGTCATCCTGTGTGAGATGTCTCTAAGTATTTACTGATCAACATTTAAATTCCCCTGGGCTAGCATATTGTTAGATAAGCTTCCCATTTAGATAGCATGAGTTTGCCAACAAAAACCAGCACATACTTGCTAGACAGCTTTAGCAAACAAGTCAATAAGCAAATCTGGCCTTGGTTTATTGCATGGCAACACTGGATTGTGACACCTGAGCATGCAGAATTCATACTGCTTCCTTAATAAAGCCTCAGAGCCTGAGAGTACAACTTACTACTGAACTAATTAGTCACTAAAAATATCTGCAGTATATCTATCAATACAGTAGCTGACTTTGTCAAAAAGAATTGGCAGTGGCATATTTTGAACAAGCTTCACTCCAGCTGTAAGTCCATCCAGTACAACAAAAGTAACACAAGACTAAATAACATGAGTTTTCATCACCCTGGAAAATCTGCATTGTAGATCAGACAGGTAAATAAAACTATCATTTACCTTAGTCACAACAGATGTATTTACAGATATTGACTTTGTTGAAGAGAGCAAACTAAGGGAGTAGAGTCAATGTTCAAAGCTAACTGAAATTTTATCCAATTTCTTTGAAGGGTAGATGTTACTGAATCACGTTGCCTTTTTTTCCCAGATCAACTGAGTTCCATCTACCAGCAACAAGCTGATGAAAAGTATCTGCCACCTATTCTAACATTCTATTCTGGATTCCTACAGGAAATAGTGTACATTTATGATCTATTACTACGTGCCAGAAACATGACCCAATCTGTTACAGCTACATGGCAACATAAGCACTTCACTGCTTTGTGTTTGAAGAAATTTTTGGCTGCAGACAGTTTCCCAGCTAATAACAACACGTACACAGGAACTACAAAAGACTTCTCAGTGTCTTAGACAATGCTTATGACTAATTCATACTTACTTCCTTGTGATCTTCAACTACACTAAGAAGTGTATCGATAGTATTCAAGATTCCCATTGCTGTCACTGCTTTGTCATCACTGCCCTCTTCATCTGGTCCAGTCTGGATCACCTGGTTAAACGTCATTGCCTGCACATAATAAAACAAAGCAACCCGTAAGTGTCATTCATTGAGGACGTACTTGGAAATGAACCATCTGGCATTCTACATGATTAATTTAAGGAGCAGTTCTGCTAAGAAAATATTGAAGCGACTGCTCTATTCAGTTTGTTTTCACAACTGATTAAATTTGAAAATTAAGTCAGTTGAACTGCCATCTTTTATCCATTCATGAATAAAGTGACCTTACTTGTCATGAACAAGTATACATCTGCATGAGTAAGTTTCTAAGACAAGATTTAACTAGTAACTGAACTAGAGCTGGAATACTCTGCAGGCCTTCTCAGAGAGGACATGAAAGCAATTCAGTTTTAACTCCACACTACAGGCCTTCAATAGGTTACCACTGAGCTGAATCCCACTTTTGATGTCATTAGTGCAACTTGCTACAAATGGCTATTCAAGCTCAATTTCTCCTGCAAATAGGCTACCCGCAGATTCAACTTTGCATTTGCATTAAATACAATATAACATTATTTTCACAAATTTAATTAAAAATGTGTATTTAAAGCCCTACTCTTTAATTTCCCATTTTAAAGAAGAAAATCAAGTTACACTGCAGAAACTACCCGAAATATGTTACCAAAATTCATTAACACTATCAGAAGTAAATGTGGATAAGGAATTCTAAAACACTTATAGAATCATTCTTAAAAACCTCCATTTAGTTCACGTTATGAAGCCACTTTTGAGAAGAACATTGTCAACATAGAAGAAAATTACTGGAATATGAGTAGTTATTGACTGATAATCAACTACCTTCATTTTAAATACCACTCTCCCACATATTAAACAACTTCCAAAATCACCAGAAGGTCTTACCAAATGCTGTGTCATTTCTACTGCAATTGGAGTAACTTCTTCACTATATTCACAGATCATCTTCTGAATCACATTGGTAAGATCATCGTTTTCAGTCTCTCTTATAATATGAAGTAAAGCTTGCATTACAGGTCTAATGAATGGAGTAATATATTCTTTAGCTGTAAAATAAGTGGAAATTAATGCCTGAAATTACATGATTCTTACAGAACTATAGTATTAGTATGTCAATTCACACTAGTAATATTTAGCATTTTGGCATCAACGTGCCAAAAACATGAATGATAAAAATCACTAGAACAAAATTAACATTTAGAACTTACTCCCCACACACACAGTAAAAATGCATACCAAGAGGATCACAACTGAACTATCAAGGCCATAGTTCCAGTCTTTATCTATGGAACACAAAATTACTCCTCAATGCATGTTTTACTTAAACAGAAAGGGGTATGTAAGCATTTCTGTCAAATTAGCCAAGGTACTTGATATAGAATTTGTTTGTTTAGTGACTTTTACGACAGCTTCAGGAATATTAAGCAATGTAAGGCCTGCCAAAACAAAGATTAATTTTTTATATATGTAACAATTTTACCATATGATCTTTCATGTTGCAACACATACAGTGGCAATATGATCATATCTCTGACTCAATCATTAGGAACTACTAAACTGAACGTGTTGCATCATGAAGTCACAGATTAATTATACTCAGAGGCTTGGAAATGTGATATTTTTACAGAAATTCCTGCCAGCTAGAAAAAAAATACAGAAAGCGATTACAAGTCAGACTTGCAAGCAAATTAACATCAGGGAAGAACAGATGTCTCTGTGAACATAGTAAATTTAATGCTTATCCCATTAAAGCAATGAAGTCGTATGCATCTTCTAAAGAATACATATCTTTCAAAGAAAAAATATGTTCAATAAGTTTTACATAGTTTTAAGAAAAAAGGATTACCTTTCTCTTGATTACTGATCAGAACTTGAAGTGCTATTGCAGCTTCCACTTTCACAGGCATTTCCCTATCATCTATCAGACACCGTCTTGTGAGTTCTAAGGCTGTCTGGAGATTCTGGTCACTCTTAAATTTGACCTCACAAAAATAATGGAGAACCCAGCAAGCCTGAAAAGAGGTATCAAATCCAGCGTTATGAAACTACAAACAGGATTATCAACTGATACCAGTAACCTACACAAATTATTAAATGTGAAGTACAACTAACACTGAATGTAAAACTGAAGTGTAAAACTTTTAGGATGAATATGTTTGAGAGTATGGAGGCTGGCCAGTGGGAAGCTTGTCTTTCAGACATCACTAGACCAGTACTATGATCTCAAGTTCATCTTTGGCCACAGGTTTTGTGTGAGCAGTATAGTCTAAATGCAGAACACAAATAGACTATACCACCAGACACAGATGGGAAACTATGCACACAATTCTGCAGCCATTTTAAAATTACACAAAAGCTGTTTATAATCACGTATAAAGACTGATACTAATCACTGAAATAAGAATCCATTTTATTACATGCACACAAAGAAGCGGATTTGTTAGACGTAAAAATAATTTAAAGAATATTCCTAAACTCTTCAGTTGGTACAAAGTACATCTTAACAATAAATCTTATACTTCCTTACCCGTGCTCTCATGTAACCCAGCTCACTGCTAAAGAGAGGGAACACGTGATTCTGCAGCATATATTCCATTTGATCTTTATATATCTTCTTCTGTTGGAATATTAACAAAAACTTTCATCAGTTCAAAGTTTTCCATAATGATGTATTTCTAATCCAATAAAAACGGCATGTATAAAAGCAGGAACAGCTTAACAAAACCCTAACACTTTTCACCTCCCCCTTTATTAAAGCTATTAACAAAAAAAAACATGAATTAAACTTGTATCCTACACGTTCCTACATGGAACAGACTTGTGATTTTCAGTCAAATATTGTGAGTTTTTTTCCCCTGTCATTCTTGGACTCCTAGAGAAACCTTTTGCTTGGCAACACATTACTGTAATAGCAAAAGCAAAAGTAGTCAAAGAAAACTTTTGAGAGTCATGGTCCAAATAAAAATACATGACCTGCCTCTTACTTCCTGCCTTTCTAATTGAGAAAGTTCACTAATTTCATTTTATTTCCAGATCTTCTATACCCAGAAAAGATCTTACTAAATTATCAGCCACTCAATGGATGGATTTTTTGTTCCAAATTCCATGAAAAGGGAATGTAGTTAAGTAGCAGTAAATGGTGTAGTAACTTACAAGAAGCAGAGAATTTAAGAGAACTTAAAATAAGTAATCTGAACTTGAACATAACCTAATACAACTTGCGCAATTATGCTGACAACTGTTCAAAACCAAAGCAATTAAGTTCAACAATTTTCAAAATCCTGGCAGTGATTCCAAAACTTGAGAAATCAAACACCTATTCTCACTTCTTCTCAGATGTGAAAGAAAAGAACGAGAAAAAAAAAAACCAGCCATATTTAATATACTTACTTTTAGGAGAATTTCAGCCAAAGAACCGATCATATGTAAAGCACCATCTTTCTTACGAGGGTCAGCATTTGGCTCTGTAAGGATCTGATAACAAAAGCCCATTGTCTTCTGCAAAACCTAAAAGTTAGTCGAAGTACTTCAGTTAGTCAAAGTATTTCAACCAGTCATGGCAGGTACTATTCTCAGTGCTCTGAAATACTCAAATTATGTAAACTTCTAATAATATACTTCAATTCTGGAATTTGGGTAATGTTTTACAGATCTATTATAACATACATCATTCTTGATACGTGGCTTTTAGGGGAATTGGCAAATACAAAAATCACAAGTAGACCAGTGCAAAATAAATATGAGAGAAATGACAAATTTTGATGTACTGTAATATGACAGCAGAAAGTAAAATTTATCAGTAATTCTTTCAGCAAATCAAGCAAATAGGTGGCATTGTGTTTAATAAAATCCTTGAATAACTTACCTCTTTCCTTTTACTACATGATGTAAACAATAATGTCTGAGCAGCAGTTGTGGGAGAAATGAAGTCTTCAAATACATCTGTTAAGTAAACATAACAGCTATAAATTTTGGTCCTTATATAAATACTAAGCTTAATGTAATCTAATGGTTTCCTATAGAACAAAAGAGCAAGATTTTTCCACATTTTTTCGGGTGCTTCATGCTTTCTTACTACACGTTTCAAGACCACACAACAGTAACAGCAGGCGGGTGATTCCCCATAAATGTACGTTTCACCTTATCCATGATCAGTGGATCTGCGTATCTAATTTGAAATTGGATGTCTTCCTTATTTCTACAAGAAATCTTTTGTAACTACAGAAGCAAACAGTGGTCGAATTTTGACACATATGTTCTTTGTTGCACCTCCAAGAACAAGTAATAGGTTGAGTTAAAAATGCATCGTTTCTTACTTCTCTGTAGAAGAGGATTATCACAGCCAAGTATAATACACATATTGTTTACAGGGCTGCCTCACCTGAGGAACAAGAAGCCTCCAAAACCATAAAGATTAGTTGTTCTGAACAAACAAATCTTAGAGGAATCATTGAATCATCAGGGTTGGAGAAGACCTTCAAGATCATCTGGTCCAGCCATCACCCTGCCAATGTCACCCACTAAACCATGTCCTTAAGCACCAGGTCCAAGCTTTCCTTAAGCACCCCCATGGAGATTGACTCCATCACTTCCCTGGGCAATTTATTCAGGGAATTTGAAGTCCACTCTTTCTTCCTCAGCCTCAAAGTGCTACACAGGCTTATAGTGAACCCCAAGAACAAAAGTAACAAACCACAAGAGGCAAAATTAGACAAGTCTGGAATGCTAGACTTACTTCATACTATTTCATTTATCTCTACGGTAAATCTGTTCTGAACTATGACACTTTTGAAATTAATTGAGGTGATAGAAACATCAGGGTCTGAAATATTAACTGCTATAAACAAATTTGTAATAACATTAAACTTACGTAATTATTGTAAGCTAGACCTGTACTATTGGATCTATCCAAGAAAAACGTTGTAAATGTCAAAGTTAACTATTTGTCAAATGCAGAAACAATTGTACCAGTTGAAACATCATATCTATCTGTCACTTACAAAAGCATACCCAGAAGTTAACTACACGAAGTTACACCACTTGGATAACACAAACATCATCCTACCCCCACCATTTATTTGTATTTTTATAGTCAACTGTTTTCACAAAAAAGCCATAAAAATACCATCTTCACATGAAGACAGATTTAAATGTGAGAAGATTTCAAATTCTCACCAAATTTCATGCGAATATATTCATATGGGTCTTCTTGCCAAAGCTCTTCATCAGCATCTGTATAGCACATCAGTGGAAAAATAACATCTTGGATAATCCCCTGCAATTAAGAAAAAAGTTGAAAAAGAGTTACCATTATTGAATCAATCTCTATATTGCCCTATATTTAACAAATTAGATTTGTCCCTCCTCAGTTCTGATACAACATAACATTATAAAATTATGCAGGCATTGGGAATTTTATGTACTGCCTTAAAAAATGGTTTACACTGGATAATGGTATGTAGAGATGATTCATTATCATAAATACAGTAGTTGTCATCATTGCCAAATTTGTTATGTTGCTCTTCCCACTGTGTAATCTTTCATTTAAAGCACAAAAGACTCATAGCAAAAAAAAAAAAAAAAAAAAAGCATTAGCTAGCTCTATTCATGCATCAAGATAACCTTCACTAAGCAGGCTTAAACTTTTTCCACCAGCAATTTATAGCAGTTTCCCAAAACTTTATTTCTAGCCATGACAAAGACACCAGACTGTATTACTGAGCCATGTTAAGTATTAAACCCAGAAAATGGTTTACTTGAATATGAGGTTTCAAATTCTTCCAGGTGACAGCATGTGACACTCCTTGATTGATGTAATTCAGTGTTTGCTGCAGAACTCTAGGAGCCATGTACTGTTTTTCCTTGTATTGATACAACACCTTCAGCAACACCTAGAAAAATCAGATCTCATTAATAGCTCATACTGTGCACAGACCATTTTAACCCAAAGAATTGCACTATCCCACACAATCCTACCTAACAATCCCCCAAAATCCAACCCAAAGTGCTGTCACCGGAGAGCAGATATCAAGAGCCTGCCCCTCTGCTCCCCTCACAAGGAGGCTGCAGGCCACGAGGTCTCTCCTCTACGCTAAGGAGACCAAGAGACTTCAGACATTCATCTTGCCCTCTAGACACTTCAACACCTTTGTAGCCCTCTAAAGATGCTCTCTAATAGCTTTATGTCCTTCTTATAATGTGGTGCCCAAAACTGTACACACTGCTCCAGGTGAAGCCACAACAGTGCAGAGCAGAGTGGGATCCTAAGAGCCTCTTGGACTTAAGAAATTACCAGCTGTAACTCTCACCTCAGTACAAGACCTCAGTGGCATTAGATACCGACTTAGGATAAGACATTAAAAGACTAAATGCTCTGAGACTTGAAGCTATTTCAAGAAACATCAAAAAATAAACACGACAAATACTTGTGTCTCTTGTGTATTAACTAAAAAGAGAATATGATTCTCTGCAAACAATACCTGAAAGGGACAATGATTGCTTGGAAAGCCAAAAACAGTAAACCATCAGTACATAGCAAGACTAAGATGCTTCTTCAAATTAGAACAATTAAGCAGAGTGTTAATAATTACAAAAAATCTGAGAAATCAGTATCAAAAGTAATTAAACTCTCAAACAACCCAGCGATATAATTTTACTTCCCTGATTTTATGCTTTAAATGTTATTTTCCACAAGTAACTGGGAAACTAATGAAGAAGAAGTTCTTGGGGATTTCCAGAGAACATAACGTTCTACAGATTGCCCTCTGTTATAAAATTCAACACAAGCGGAAAAAAATATGACCATCAGCTTATGATACACTGAACTTTTATAGCCCTGGTAGATGGGCTCCATGGCTTAACATATATCATGACAGCAGCTCAGTGAAGATTAAAAAAAATATATAAACTGGGGAAGGTTCTTTATTGTAGGCAAAAGAAATCTGGTGAACTAGAACTTCACATATAGTAATACAATATTATTTGTCAAAAAGCTTATGCAGGAAGCTCCATTTGCTGCCATCTTTGAATTTTAGAAGGATTTGAAGTTTTTGTTTGTTTGTTGTTGGGGGTTTTCTTGTTGTTTTTTGTTGTTGTTTGTTTTAAGAAGAGATTCTCCATTGCAACATAATGGCACACAAAAAGCCTAACTTCATCAAGATTTAGTTGGAGGAATGGGACTAGTCTTCGAAAACGAGCACGGAGCTGAGGCTTAAAAAGTGGTCTTTGCAGCCACGCTACTTAAAGTGTGCCTGGACAAGCATATAAGGTTTCTCACTTCACAATATCTAAGCAATTACCTCCTATTGTTCAACTGCAATAAAGAAAGAAATTAAATGAAAGGATAAGCAAAAATTTAAGAGTTGGAGGGAGAAAAAGGAAAACGTGGGGTGGAGGCAAAGAACAAATTCTGCAATGGGGCTAAGGAACAACCAGGCAGTAGTGTTCAACCAGTGTTTAGTTCTGGTTCATTGAGTATTTCAAAACCAGAAGTGTCTTGAGCAAAACACTAACACAAGGCTTAAGAATCAAGGTATTCCAGCAAGGTAAGTCAAGCCTGTTTTGGCCAAATTGAAAAAAGTTTATCCAGAACTAATGCTGTTGTTGTTGTGTTTTGTTGTTTTTTGTTTTGGGGGGGAGTGACATGCGTGAAAAATATAAGCTAGATAAATAATCAGTAATTATGAGGTTACTATCAGCATTATGTTTTAAGTTCACACTTGAGCAATCCATAACCCCATGACACACATCTATTCATCCTTCAGTAATAGGGTGCGTGTACTTGGGAAAGTAAAGACAACTCAAGCACAATATCAGGTCATAAACTGCATTCTTCAGTGTTTCAATCTCCAATTTCATTATTACTTTTAATGAAATAAATCCTATTTAAAAATCTTTAAAAAATTATTTGAGAGATTGTGTTTCTTGACAATACATCCAAGATTGTGTTCTGCGTAGAAACAGAGGATATCACCTTAAAATCATCTGTATTTTCATACAAGGTGCATTATTGTATAAGGGAGAAAGCTGAAAGCATTTTAAAATCCTGCTCTTCAGCAATTTTTCTTTGAAGACTTAACTTTCTGGTGTTACCTACATGCAGTAACAGTAAGGATTATATTTGATTCAAAGGCAAATTAATATATATAATATATACAGGTAGGTGTGTGTGCACGTGTGTATTTTAACATATATATATATAGATATATAAACTGTTTAAATGGATCTTTTCGAAGATTTTTTTCCACATGCAGTCTTTTGTCGGAACTTAGCTTTATCTGCAAAGTACAAATCAACCAGTAAGGTCTTAAAGGACCTGCAATAACTAAGCATTTAGTAGGATGCCATCCACAGGTATGAGCATCTCAAAGTGACGGACTCCAATTGTCTCAATAGTATGTGGGGACATATTTCCTAACACTCACTGTGGCAATGTTCTCTTCCCTTTCAATGCTTAGACGACCTACAGAAAACACATACTTTAGAAATACTTCCCTCATTTTTATTCTTGATATTTAAGTCCTGTAAATCATTATAATTGCATTGGGAATTAAAATAATTTAAGAAATAATTAGGAAGCTTAACTAAAAACAGTTCTCATTAAAAGAGAGGCTTAGACAAAAACAATCGGTTCCCTGAGTTTTTTTTGTATATAGTCTACTCATATTTACAATATAATCACCTTCAAGTAAACAGATTTTTGAGCTAATACAAGTGCATGAATTTTATAAAAACTCTTGAAAGTTTTATGAACTTATTCCAAGAAAACAGTAAGGAAGAAATCACGAACTCTAAACATATCCTAATACTTCCCACATTCAGCATTACTTACTTGTTGAACACCAACAGCAAATGCCTTCAGGAACACTTCAGCAAACTCATTGTACTCCTTGGAAACATTACCAGGGCTTCCATACCTAGAATTTGAAGCAAAGGTGCAAAACTGAAGTGTGCAGCACTGTTATTGACTTAATTATTAGGTTGTTCTCTTAAAAGTAAAAGTAGTGAATGAGAAATTACCTCTCAAAAAGTCTAGCTAAGATATGCAAAGCCCACTTCTTGCACTTCCACCAAGGCAACTCAGGTCTATCATCTTCATCAACTTGAAGTGTTTCCTTTAGGGAAAAAAATTACCAATTATTTACAAACAGTTGAAACGGTATGCATTTTGGACATATCTATAGCATATTTTTTCTTTTACCCTTCCATTTGCACATCACACGTCTAGCTTAACAGAAGCATAAAGTACAGCATGCCTAAAAAGAACTCCCTTAAATACATTCTATAAATGGTAAATTATTGAAAGAAGCCAAAATAGTTTATGCTATAGTTTTAAAACAGAAATCCCAAACAAGCTATATATTTTCAAAACTTGTCTAGTTTGTTTAAAATACCCTATTTAGCTGAAAAAATATTTTCTTGGCACCTATTAAGAAAAAACACAGAAATTAGTTTTCATTTAAAAAAAAATAGTAGAAGAAAAATATTTAAGCTTAAAGAAATAATAGCCAAAAGCCACTTACAGCTGGTACATCCCTATCCACAACAGTCTTCAGGATTTCTATCCATTCAGTCAGGTTTTGCTGATTTATCAACTCCAAAGGTAACGTGTACTTAAATAAAATAAAGGCAAAAATAAGTCTATTATAAAGCATTTTGAAAATGTTACTTTCAGTTTGATTTTTAGCTCTTTCAAATCTTTGTCTACACTTATTTATCATTAAAGATTAGCTAGCAATAAACTCAGAAGTAACAGGATAAAGACCTCAACACAATCTAGACTATATCCTCAGTATCCTCAAAGGTCCTAGAGGCCTTTATTTAAATTCTGCTTATACGATGCTAAGACACTACTTAAATGGATGTTACACTAATTTCTGGAGCAATTAGCAACATATTAAGAGCTTCCTCACAAACTGCATTTACACTTGTAATTTTGAATGGGCTGCCCTCTACAACCTGTCATTAGGAAACTTATTTTTAATCAGTTATGTAGCAAACACTTGCTTAGAGGATAGGATGCATAAGTTCAATCTAATGTCAGACCAGGAAAAAGTATAGTTTTAAATATATATATATATAATTTCTTGTTTTACAGCACAATTAATGATACCAAAACCCTGTGATTCATGTCACAACTGAACAGTAGTTGCAAATGATTCAAATTTAATATTGTTAATATTCCTGTCATTTACTATTTTAGAGTCAAACAAAGCTTTAAATTACCAATCAAGAATGCATCGTATTTATTTTTTACCTGGACAAGGGCATAAAATATTTTGAAGATTTGTTTCTGGATGAGGACAGACTGATCAGATGGATCACTCAGAAGCTGAATGAAACTATCCTTCAAAACTGGCAGAAAATGTTGCATTGCAGCTATCAAAGGACTACGCTCCTCTGGTTTCTTGTACCTTTAAATAAGAACAAAATTAGCTTTATTCGTCTTCCAGGTAGTATGGAATTTTAAATGCCCACCCTTCCCCATCAGAGACACAAGTAGGTTACAACACATGATGAAAAAATAAGCCCTTTCTTGTTACAGAATTTGGAGTAAAGTACAGCCAGCCAACATTAAAATTAAAAGGCAAGTTTGAAAACTGCTAAGAGTTCATTACTGCACTATACAGCTGTATTAGTCGTCCACTAGTAATGCACTCCAGCCAACTTACTCCTTGGAATACTACCTCGTGTTCTGCCACACCATTACTATAGTGAACAACACAGTACTACAGAAAGTACAAACAGAAGAAACATTTATTGCCAAGAATGACCGATCTTGGGCTAGTCAGTAAAATCCCAGGAAGACATCTATCAGGTTTCACATTTATCAAAAAAATCCAGAAAATGGATTATTTCTCTGCCGCTGATCAAAGTACATTGCAAGGTCTCTTTCCCATATCTTGCATATTAATTTGCCCAAATTTAACAATCTGAATGTAGGCTTCAAGGGCACGTGGTGGACTCACAGGCTTCAGTTTCAACAGTCTTTGAAATTGGGCCCCAAATCTTCCCAGGCCCATGCTGAAAGGAGGGCTTAATTGCCTTTCTGAACAAAAATCAAAATCTCCGAATGGAAATGAAGCTACATTTTTAAATCCTACCCTTAACTTTTCATTTATTAACAACAAAGTCCAGATTGAATAAATAGTTATCACAGCAGAACAGTGTCTAGTCCATAGTAGTGATAACAAGAACAAGGAATCACTTGAAGAATGTACAGCTTATTTTGTTGTTTAAGCAATTAATACTATAGTGCTCTTGTGGGAGATTTTTTTTTGGGGGGGGGGGGGGGAGATAGATTTTTGGTAGACTTTGCATTCTTATTAAACGTTAATCAGTGCTCAGTCTCTTAACAGTGCCAACTTGTAGAAATATAATATAAAGTCTACTCAGTCTACTGCCAGATGGCATGTTCTGTAAAAACTACTACAGAACATTGAGCTCCAAAATCCTGTTCAAATAATATATTTTCTACATATTTTCTGAAATAGAAACCTAAATACAAAGACTTAATGTTGCTCAGGAAAGCTCAGTTTCAGATTTCCCCAAAAGATACAACTGAAAAAGACAGGAAAAATGATTATGCAAAGAGCAGCCATATGAGCTCAATAGCTGGATTTGGATAGGAAAAAAAATTTTGTAAGTCTAAAAATATTTAGCTTCTACACTAAGAAAAAAAATAAGCATCAATTGCTAAAGATTCCTACAATTCAAACAGTAACAACTTGACTGAAGTTATAACATTATGCAGAATTTCTCCCCAAAAGCTGGAACAGGACATTTAACAAATGTTAGAGACCTGCCTACACTCACATTGCATGTAATACAATAAAATGTGTGTATTTCTACATGATTGGTGAAGCTGACCATTGTTGACTTCACCAGAAAGCCAAATTATTACAAACAGTTGCTGGCTTCAACTAAAGTTTTTGATGAGCTAACATTATTAACACAACTATTACCTTAGTTAATCATGCAATGACTATACTCACATCAAAATCCTTCCTTAACCAAGAATTACTATAATCAAAATACACCACCAGTCAACATTGCACGTTTATCTCACAGGTCTCTGCTGCATAATTCATTTTAAATGTTTAATTTTTGAATTTGACAAATCAGTTTCCTTTCTTTTGCTAGCAGGACTTGCAACTCACCCACAGAAAAACCTCCAATGTTGAATTACAACAGTCTTTACAGGATTTCTATTAAAAAGAATTTCTTTGAGGAATCATTTTTCAGCTGTTTTATTCTATCTCACATACCATTCATTAAATTAATAGTGGAATTCTTCAACCCATATCTTAAAGTATCTAAAACAAAAGCATTACAAGACTGCTTTCAAGATTCATTTGTCGATTCCTCCTGTTACACTACTATTTTTCCATGATTCTAGGATTGCTCTCTGCCACTCAAATGAGCCTTCCACAAGCTGACAGCAGCAGCTAAGCTCTGCACATGTTCTCAAAGGGCAACCTCAGTTTTAAAGATCTGAGCATAACAGACACAGAGCTAAAAATACTCAAAATTTAGAAGAGAATCAAACCAAAGCTGACTACATCTGATGTTTCCTAACATTCAAGATTACACGCTTGGACATCTTTGTATGTTAACTTTCCACTCATACCTAGAGTACAAATTCATCAAATAAGTCTTATACTCTTTGAAATTAAGTAATCATTTGCAGCAAAGTTATGACTTGGAGCAGACTTTCTTGCTGCTATGAAGCTTACATTGCTGTAACACATCAATCCAAGCAGAACTACCACCAAACTAAGGCTTTAGAGATGGTCCCTTTTTTTGTGATCTAGATCTAACCTCTAATGGAGGCAGTTTTTCTGTAGTTTCTTAGTGGTCAAGATATGAGGCAACATCTGCATACCAATAATCCAGGAGTATTGACTAAACTAAATTTATGATGTTTGTATCACTAAACTAATATTGACTAAACATTTTATCACCTGTGCTCAATCCCACATGCAATTTTACACTGTTAAATTATACATACAGTACACAAGAGATACACGTGTATTCATTCTGCTGATTTATATGGTAGAAAAAAAAACTTACTCATAGTTTTTCACAAGTTGATAAAGACAGAGAAGAATGCCAAGCCAACAAGCACTGTTGTCAGACTGAAGATAAAACCCGATTTTCTCCACAACTGCAGTCCAACGACTAGGATAGTCATGCTTGATAATATGATGAATGCAAGTAGTAAGTTGTACTCTGGAAACAAAGTATAGAATGATTAAATAAATTACTATAATAATATTCTTGTGCTGTTGAAGCATCTAATGTTGCCTGAATTTCGACTTATTTCAAGCTTGTGTTTTTGGTGGTTTATTTTTTTTAATACCAAGTTTATGTTCTGTACTTCCCATTTAATGCTGTTCATTTGATGAACTTTATAAATGAAATGATGAGGTCTGGCTTTTTGCGAAGGACTCTATCAGTAAATTTCCATGTGCAGCACCAGTTGAAAATTGTCTTTCCATCTACAGGAATCCTACGCTTAAGTATGCAGCAGCATAAAACAACAATGCTTAACATCCAGATTATCTTAGTTGTGCAAAAATGCAGTCAGAAAACAGAATCCAAAACCAGGTTAAAACAGCATACCTAATCAGCTCAGGAGAGTGAATAATGGCTTCTACAATATTTTCACGAATACAGTGTCTATCTTCTTCTGGGATGGAGTAAGGTGGAATCTCTCCTGGTGCAGTTTCACGATCTGGCCAATACTGGGTTATCATATTTTTCAAGTAGATAACTCCTATCATAGGAGAGAGAAATCAGCTCATAGCCATTCCAAGTACAAAACAGATTTTGCAGAGATCATTCTAATTTAGAACAAAACAGACAAATTACCAATAATACACTGATCATATCTGACTACTAGGATCAAAATACATGCAAAATTAACAAAAATGTGCAAATTAAGATTTTATCAGTGTTTACAAATATCTGAAGTGTGCGAGACAGAGGGATGTGGCCAACCTCTTTTCAGTGGTCTGTGGGGACAGGACAAGGGGCAATGGCCACAAAATGGAGCCCAGGCAGTTCCGCACCAACATGGGAAAGAACTTCTTCCTGGTGAGGGTGACGGAGCACTGGGACAGGCTGCCCAGGGAGGTTGTGGGGTCTCCTTCTCTGGAGATATTCAAGGCCTGTCTGGACGCCTACCTGGGCAACCTGCTCTAGGAAGCCTGCTGGACCCAATAATCTCTTGAGGTCCCTTCTAACCCCTACAATGCTGTGATTAACCTATCAGTTTTCTGTGTTGATATTCCTTCACCCATTTATTTTAATGTATTTATAGTAACGTAAAGGACGTGTTTCCATATGAAAACATGAAGTATGCTGCTTTCATATTACATATAAAAGAGCTCATGTTGCATTTTAGCACTACAATGCTGAAAAATCCTTTGTAGTCTTTTTCTCACAATTTTCATTAAAACTGAGAAAATTAATACTAATGACTATCTAAAGCCATCCTTGTATTTTGTAGGCAAAAAATTTAATCAAGTCTGTGATACAGGACTGAATGGTAAAGAAAACCACAGTTCCTTTATACCAAGTTTCTGGGCCACACCACTTTGTAGCAGTTGGGCTACTGGCACAAACACCTGCTTTTGCCACGTGACAACCACATCTAAACTGCTTATATGGCAGAATACAGAATAAAGCGCTTGAAAGACTTACAAAATACAAAATGTAATGTCAAATTACAAACTAACATCAAAGTTAACATTAATCTAATTCTACATACAAATCCATAAAGTGATTTCTCAAACTTCACATGCACCTTCTGAACACTCAGAAGCCAAACTGCTTTTGAAAGGGTCTGCAAAGGTCTGAAACGATCTGTAGATACATGCTATAACAACACTGAAGTGATGCAAAACTCAGCCTGTCCTCAGGGGATTTTAATCATATCATTAGCTGCTTTGCAAAACATGCACTGTTTCTAAGACACGTGTTGCATGTGTTTTCTCCACTCCCTACAGCCTTTTTTTTTTTTTTAAATTAGCTTAAACTAAGGCTGAATTTCAAGAGGTTGTTTTCAAACATTCTCCTTTTTCACATTATACATGTTAAACAGTAACATTTTTGACACATTTAAGCATTATCCTCCCAAAATAAGAAAAATGCAAGTTACGCTTACACTACAACTTCAGATAATCTACTACCTGGAAGGATCACCTAAGTGATCAAGGTCACATCTCCTGAACTGTCAGAAACCACTGAGGTATTGTTTTAGAACCCTCTTACCAAGTAATCATAGTAGCTGTAAGGTGATGTTTGGACCTGCCAATATTCAAGATCCAATTTTAGTGATTGCTCACTCAAATCAGCACTTCCAAATGACAATGTGTTTTCTTCCAATTATAATGTTCAGGAACATTAGCTTTATTAGTACAATGTAAAATTACCTCCTTGGGCCAAGTGTACCATCATCATGAACTAGTCTGGTTTCCCAAAGACCGTTTTTCACTAGAGACAAAGGGGAACAACCACTGAAGAGTTTCTCTCTTCCTTATTTAGTGCAGGGTTCCAGATGCAGTTTATGATGGCTAACTCTGACGACTCCCAATTTTCCCGTGTTTGAGATAAAAAACATTAGAGTTCCCTAATAACCCAGTTGTGATACAATATCTGAATACACACCTGTGCGCATGCACCATTAAAGTGAAAACAATTAAAGGATTTGAAAACTTGCCTGCCTGTCTCACTGGTAAATCCAGTTGCTCGGACATGGTGATCTGAAGCAAAGTTGAAACAAAGTTCACTGACTTATGAGCCTGTAGAGGACAAAAAAGTTAAGAAATTAGTATAGCTTAGTCATAGTTCATCAAGTTTTAGAGTACTCCTGTTTGCTATTACCATCTCTTTACAACATTGTAATGCAGTCAGAATAGCAGCATTTCAGTTTCACAGTAGATAAACTAAACCATTCCAAAATTTCATGCTCACTGTACTCTGAAGACAGACAGCATGGTGGAGGCAAAACCCTATTATTTTGGGTAGAGTTGAAGAAATCATTTAACAGGCTTCGGGAATCAGCCTTTTACAGTCACTAAACAAGTGAACACCTTAAAGAATATCTGAGTAGCCAGACAAAAAGCAAGCACAGCAATTTTACAGTGACCTCAAGCAAGGTATTATGTAAACAAATAATTGTTAAACAATTCATTAGGTAATAATCAAAGCAACAGATGGCAACCTGTGGTTTAAAACTATGCCCAGCCTTAACCAAGCATATTCAAGTTATAGTTCACCCTTCTGATCAAAATGGCTTAAAGTGACCATTAATTCTTTACTGCAGCAACTGCTAGCCTAACTACACAACAGCAAGCTAACAGTACGGAGACCTAAATGCAGTTTCAGAGTAACATCTAACGATTTGCGAGAGTTCACTTCCAAACAAAGGCAAAACACGATTTGTTTTACAATAAGGAGCAATGTCACTGATGTACTAAATACTACATCATATTTTCAACCTGAGGAAGCTGACATTTACCATGCGCACAGCATCCCTCGACACCTTCCGACACCAAAAACTCGAGACGCTTAATGAACTTCCTTCCGAGAAGAAAATTTTAACTCTCAAAAACTTGATGTGCTTTTTCAAGTTGGAAAACATCATCATTTTCTTCAAGGTCAAGAGTCAACGGCTATGAGCTGCAGCAAGGGAAATTCCTGTTCTACACAAGGCAAAATTCCCTTGCACCAACGAGGGTCAAGTACTGGAACAGCCTGCCCAGGCAGGCAGCGGGGCTGGCCCTTCAAATATTCCAAACTCCACTGGAGAAGGTCCCCACCTACCTCATCTAACTCTGAAACCAACTTTGCTTCAGGGGACTGGACCAGAGGACCTGGCAGAGTCCTCCTAACCTCGTTCTTCCAAGCCTCTTGTCCTAATTGCCACAACACACATCTGTTTTATCCTCACTAAGATGCCAAAATTGTTTCATGTGCTCTTTGCAGCATGTCTATCAAAGACAACTGCATAGACCTAAATATCTCCACTTGTTATTAGGAAAACATCTCTTACCTACATATTAATCACCTTATTGTTTCCTACATGAAGCAAATAAGTCCTCTGAAAACCATGACAGTTTTCATTCATCAAAAAACAAGTAAAAGAATGTCTCCGACTCCACGTCAGAGCAAACACCCATCATAAAGAGACTATCCAACTAGCTTTCTGAAGGATTAAGAGCTCATTGACATTATGAAATGTCAACAACACTCCTTCTAAGCATTTAACACTGCCCAGCTCTCTCCTTTCACACCAGGTTTTTACCTCCAAGCTCCAAAAAACGTCTCCAAAATGTTCTAGTATGAAGAAGCACAAAAGGCACAGCCTGGGACTTAGTATTTGTTCCAGCATTTGTGCCAAAATTTTCTTAGTATAGCTTGTTGCCTATCTTACCCAATTTTAAATGAGGAATAAACTTGACTGAAGAATCTCCCCAACGTATATTGAAGTGTTGTACATACTCATCCTGTGCACTACAAACCTTCAGACTACAGAAAACTCGCAGAAGCAATGCTTGCATCTGGTCCGCACCAAATGCTTATGTGCGGAGGGTGTTAGGATGAATTGGGACTAAGTGACACTGCAATACAAGCATGCATCTTCCTGAGCTATGCCCCTCTGATTTCCCTGAAGAAGAAAATATCCTTTCAAATTAAAAACAAAGAAGTATATTTGACCATTTGACAGTTGAAAACATTTTAAATAACATTTACTTGTTGATAGTAATTTCTACTACATCTCCAGGACTACTCAGTTCCTTTTTCTTAAGCAGCATTAACACACACTTCTTCAACACACGCCTAATGACAGTAGACCCTAATTCAGCACAGTATTCAATAATATGCCTAATGTTAGTGTCAATGGTTGGTTATATTAACAGTCTGCATAAAAGAGACGTAAAATGCAAGTTGATATCATTCCATCATGAATACGATACACAACTACCTTTTTAAAACCAAAAGTTACTCATAATTTACAAACATGAAATGCATTAAGAAGTACTGAATCCTAGAATATTGAAAATGAATTTTTTTCCTGATAAACAGTAACTAATCTTGTAAGTAAAGCTGCTGTAGATGATACTTGAATTAAAAATATAAAAATACAATGAGATGCTTAAGAACTATGAAGAAACTGATGGGAATAACAAAACAAATTGAATAAAAAGATGTTAAGTGTTCTAAAAGAAAGAAGCAACAAAAACAGGCAGCAACATATAGCCAAACTGCCACACATTGAAATTTTAATAGAGTTAATCACAAAAAAAATCTTTCCTACATAAAAAAATCAGGACAGACTGTGATTGTAGCAAGCTCCTAAAAATGTCAATTATATTAGTACATGGAATTAACATTTTCACTGGATTCTGTGAACTATTATAAAGTTTAAAATTATAAGACCAAAACGTCTATACATTGTCTTGGTTTTCTAAGATCTTAGCAGTATCACCCTTATGAGTATTTCAAGCATCCTACACCAACCCATCATAGAGATGAGCCACTCCATCACCTTCAGTGGTTCAAAGCACGGATTCAGGCTAGAAATAGCTTGTGATTTTCATACGAGGTTGCATTTGAAGGAACTTGTACTTTGCCCTCAATACCACTTTTGGTTTATAATTCAATTCACACAGAGCCCCATGAACACTACTTAGCATTCTATAGAAAATATCAAGGAACTCCAAACTCTCCCCAACCACCTCTCCCATCCCTCCACAAGGAACACGCTTCCAGAGAAGCTGCAATGTGAGGAGGAAGGCCTGCCACATGAAGGCATGGGTCTACTGCATGGTCAAATAAAACCCTAGGTACTACAGAACTGGCCACGTGCTCCCTTGTTTTATGTTACTATTAAAAAGAACATCCAATCTTTTCTTGGCACTCAGATAAAACAACTGCACTTAATACGAGAATCACGTAGGTGCCAATTTTGTATCTATGGCATTAAAAATACTGAACACACATCATTTTGGCTATTTTAGTCATTAGTATTTTTGCTGTCCAAAGATGGCTGACCCTCGGGACATCATGTTCTTCCTGTTCATTGACACCACTGCTAAAAAAACACCACCAGAAAAGCACACCTATTTTAGCTATATATTCTATACAAACACTGGCTTTTGGTGGATGTGATTAGCCAAAATACTTCACAAAAAGGATTCTGCGGGCATTTGCATACCCCAGTCTTCAGAAAGAAATGCACTGATGCCAGGTCCATGGAAGCCACTGGGAAACAGCGTTAACCTACAGAGCACTTCCAGGCCTGCACAATTCAAGGATCAAAATCAGGATTTTGCAAGGGCTTCTATTACTTACTCTAAAGCGTGTGAGAACAGAAACTATTTCTGCGACTAAAGTTTTGACGTAAGTAAAACCTGGTCTTCTGCCCCTTGGTTATAAATACTCTTCACCTCTAGAAATAGGAAACTAAGAGAATTACAGGGACAATTAAAAAAAAATGGTTCTGTCCGAAAGACTATTTCCCAACACGTAAGTCAACATAAAAAAAGTCATTTCTAGTCCTTCTCCCTTACAACTCTTCAAACATGCCGTGTCACTGGTATGACTTTGTTGTCTAAGAGCCAAAGAATTCAGGGACTTTTCCCAAGAGCAATTCCTGCTATGCAGCCTCACTAGCTGAGGAATGTGTTCTATCAGACCACAAACATTGCACCACTGTCCGTTAGTATCAGTCAGTATTCCAGAACATACAATCTTTGCTCATATTTCATCGCAGGTTTTCCTAGCAGAGTTGCTTTGCTAGCATGTGCCACAGCAGTTTGATCAGTACACGTGTCATGCCAGCCTCAATCTGAAACGTGCATCAAGTCTGAAGTTCACATTAAAGACACGGTCTCGTGGCATACAGAACTGACAGCTAATTATGGTACACAAAGGTACTTCTTTCCCCACCAGTGATACCCACGAAAGTCAGTCACATTCTTTAATAAAAGAGTTACTCATGTCTTACAGAAAGCCAGCACGCCACTAACAAACAAGTTTCATCTCAGGTGCAAAGACCTCCGTGCTTTCTTGTCAGACATGAAGAACTGACCGTACTGTAACAGACACAGTACTCTAAGGAGCTCTTCACCGAAAATGCCGAACAGAACGGTACTAAAAGATTTACTAAATATGTTGCTGAACTGAAACCCTAGGTTATTAACACAATTATTCAAAACAGCACACATTTAAATAAAGGCTATAATTTTTTTCCCATGAGCTGAAGAAATACAGATTTACTACTTCTCCTCCATTCCAATTCTGAATAGTTTATGTGACTCGTTTTTTTAGAATCTAGGCTGTAACAGCACTAGGTGACCACACAGTTGTTACATTTCTATTAAAAAAAAACTTTCATCTTAATGTAAGGCCAGGCTGAATCAGCAAACTGCTCTGTAACACTTTCAGTTCTTTTTTAAGAACTCAGCAGGTGTGGAAGTCATTCTGACCTCAGGTTTTTGCAAGCTCGTTCTACCACCTCTTCCACAGCTGTAACGTGTATGTAAACTAAGCTTGAGGTCCACCAAATACATGTGTATCACACCTCGCACATTTATTTGATGCTCATTTCACCAGAACACTGTCTGCAAGTTGTGACACCGATGAGCTCTGCTACTCAGAGGAAAAAGGAACATGCTCTCAGCAAAAGCTAGCTAAGCACACATGGTAGCTGCTTGCTCAGTCATGAGAAGGCAGCACGTGGCTCTGTCTGCTGGATTTACCTTGTACTAGTTAACATGATTTAAGCATGTAACTTCTTCCTGTTGAAGGCTCCCTTGATTCCTTACTGCCCCTGTGGGGATTTCTGGTGTTGAACCATCCTTAATACACACAATTTAAAACCACCCTTTCACAAAGCATCTCTCATCTACCACATACCAAAACACAGAACTGGAAAAAAGAGGAAATGGAAATGATAGAAGTGGAAATTATCACGTTCATTTCATAACACGTCATACCAAGAACTTTAAAAGAAGTTCCCATGATCTGGTAACCAGACAGAGCCACGAAACTCACGCTCTATTCTTGGTCTTACACACTACTACGGTATATAGCCGTAGGTGCCACACACAAAGACCATGTTAGACCTCCAAAACCAAAAAATAAATAAAAAATAGAGTAACGCTACAGATACCTACCCCAAAGCATTCCAGAACATCCCATTTCAGTATTTTAAAATCCCTGAGTGCAAGGTATATAATAAGCTTGCTTTCTCCCCTGCAAGACCTTTTCACTCCGAAGCTCCCAATAGAGTCCAATCATTTTATTTAATCATTCCCTCATTCTGGCATTTGTATCTACTAAGCAGGCAATGAAAGACACTACGCTAGGCCCTCCTGTGTCTGTTAAACTGATTGCATGCTACGCTGACTCGTCAACAAGCTGCAGCATTTTTCCTTCCCATTACATATATCAGAACACGAAAAAGGCGTGGATCTTACTTCTGAAAAGCACTTTTCCAACAGAGCAACAGGATAACATTTCCCTTCAACTCTGTTAAGCTCTCACTTCATAATGAGTTACTGGGGTTAACCTTCATTATTATTCTTTTATTCCATTCTCAGACACAAAAGTTGGATAGCTATTGTAAAAAGTAGTTCCTATGTACTGAGGTTAATCTAAAATACTCACAGAACGTATGGAACAGTTACAATACAAAATTCCCTGGAATTACAAAGAGAAACCTGCAAGGAAAGCATTATCTACCAACAGCACCTTTACGAATGTGTTGATACTGAAAGATGAAGCACTGCGCATTATTTTCAGTGTCGTTCCATAGCCGTGTAGTTAAAAATATCTATTTTCATCACCATTTCTAGGAAACACCACATACACACAGCACAAAGACTGTTTCAAAAGGCATCTGAAGTCTTCCTACTGTTTTCCAGTAGCTTACTTGAAGAGTCTGGTTTTTTAAGTCCTTGTGAAACATCTATTTCCTCTGTAAGTTGGGGACAGGGATGTGCAAACACCCCAGGACATATCATCAGTCGGAGTTCATATGAGAAGCTGGAAACTCCACGTTGGACACCAGTGGTATCGTTCTCTATCGTTTGCCTTCGCAGTAAAGAAACTAAAACCAAAGAGACTGGGAACCCTGAGACACCTGCAGTTCGCACATCTCAACTCCAGTTCTCACAGCATTGTAAGTGCAGGCAATAGAACTTGAAAAAAGCTGAAGTGAAAGAAGAAATAAAGCACAGAAGAATTCATGACTTAGCTAAGGTCAAAGAAAAATAACAAGGCCTGGACAAATCAAGAATCATACACCCAAGTCCTTTCCTATTGTCAGGGGAAAGCCTTGCTTAATAGGGTATGATGCACACAGGTCTAGATATTTAACCCTTCCATTAATTAGAAATATCAATTACTGAATGAAGGTCCTTCTTTTCTGATAAGGTACAGCGATCCATCTACTGAAAACTAGTCTCATCAGCTCAACATACACATTTCAAGCAAATTAAAGATAAAAATATAAGGTCATCCAAGGACAACAGACTTAAATTATAAAAATACTTGGGTGTCCCTGGCCACGTACAAGAAGGTAATTCACTGCCGTATGATTTTACCTGCACAACGAAAAAGACATCTGAAAAATTAACTGATATTAAATATTAACTGATAACACAATTGCTCCAACAGCTACCAAATTCAGACCAGAAGCCTGCAAGAGAATACATATTCCATTTCGAAAACACTATGTAAAAACAGAACCATGCACTTGAATAAAACTACATACATGTACAAATGCTTGCAGATTTAGGGTTTAACTTTCTTTTCATCACAAATGGTCTGTGAAAGATCAGTGAGGCTACATTTCAAGTAATTCTTACACAACGATTCAGTAACATCTGGTGCTTTTAGAGGGACACGTATTTGGATTTTATTCCAATTTAATACTTGTGTAGTACATGGTAGGCTGCTTTTTGGTTCAAAAACGTTCAGAAACATGAACAAAAGCCAGCTCATGGTTAGCACGATCCTTCATGTGACAGTTAACTATTTGCTGAAGAACCTAAATGGCAGAGAACGCAACTTGCAGCACATCCAGCAACTCAATACCTGCAGAATATCACTAGAATAGATTTGAAGTAAGTTACTATATATGGATATTAACATGCACAGAACACAAAAATTTGCATTTTAGAGACAGTTTGAGATTCCGTATATATTGTTGTCTTCGTACGCAATTGCATTACTATCCTTTTGGCTTAAGAAAGACAAAAAACACTTCTTACAAAAAGAGAAGAAAAACTTCATACAAATCTAACTTAACCATTGAGTAGTTTCATAAGCATGGATTTCAAATGTACCTAATATTCGTTTATTAAATGGCTTCCAAGAATGCAGTTTAATCACACATTTTAATAGCATGGTAAGTTGTATCTTCAGTTTTTGAAAGTTTCACTGCTGCCAGCAGGACACTCGGCCCACTTTTATCTAGGCTTAGCGAACACCCACTGCGTAAGACTTATCTTGGTAGGCCTAAAGTCTGCTTAAGAGTAACAGAGGGAAAACTTGCGGTAAATCCCAAGGAAAAGGCTCGCTGAGAGCTGCCACATGGTGATAGCGAAAGCGAAGCCCTTTTCCTCTAAGCCAAATGCTAGAACGCCTTTTCTTCAAGTCTGCTCCGAAGCCCTGAGCCTGAGCTTCATCAATGAAGAGCTTTCCGCCCCCAGCTGAAGCAGCACAGCCTTACAGCAACCTCCCCACGCTGCGGCCTGCCCACTGGGACCTCCCGGCCCCGCGGCACCCCCTCACCACCCGCGAGCGGATGACACAGCGGGGCCGTGCCCCCTGCCCTCCCCCAGCCCCCAGCCCCCGGCCTGCAGCCAGGCAGGCGCCCTGCGGCGGCGCGGCCCGGGCCACGAGGCCGGGAGGCGGCGGCAGGCCCGGAGCCGGGGCCCTGCGCCACGCCGGGCAGGGCCGGGCGGGCAGCGGCCGCCTCCCGCCGCCGCCGCAGCCCCTCGGCGGCCCCGCCCGGCGCGGCCGGGCCCCGCTGCCGTGTGCCGGGGACAATGCGCGGCGGGCGGCGGGGCACGGCCGGCACCGGGGGGGGGAAGGGGGGCGCCCCCCGCCGCCTCCCGCGGCCTGCCCCGCCGCCCCCGGGCCTGCCCCGGCCTCGGCGGCCGCAGCCAGGCCTTGCTCACCTCGTTGAGCTGCCGCTCGGCCGCTTCCCGCAGCGCCGGGTCCATGGTGCCCCGCAGGGCCTCGATGATGGTGCTGGGGTCCATGGCGGCGGCGGCGGGAGGCGGAGGGCGGGAGCCGGGGCCGCGCCGCGCCGCGCGCACATGGAGCCGCCGCCTCGCAGCGGCCGCCGGCGCGAAAGGAAGGGGAGCGCCCAGGGCCCGGATAGAGCTGCCCCCCGCCGCCGCCCGCAGCGGCGCCCCTTCCGCCGCCGCGCCGCGGGGCACCACGGGACTTGTAGTCCAGGCGGCCGCCGCCGCGCCGCCTGTCAAGGGAGGCGGGATGGGGGCTCCAAGGCCCGGCGCCTGCCTGGTGCCCCGCCGGCTGCGCGCAGGTCACAGAAGCACAGAGACACAGAAGCACCGCGGTTGGGAGAGGCCTCACGGTCACCGAGTCCAACCTCTGACCTAACACCAACCAGCCCTCCACTAACCCATATCACCAAGCTCTACATCTAAACGTCTTTGAAAGACCTCCAGGGATGGTGACTCTACCACTTCCCTGGGCAGCCCGTTCCAAAGCCTCACAACCCCCTCGGTAAAGAAGTTTTACCGACAAGGCTGAGGTGACGAAGATGTTCATGCACTGCCAGACACCCAGTGTGAGCTGAGCCCTTGTCACTGGAGACTGGCACAGGGCTGGGAGTAGGATGCCTCAGTTGGTCCTCTGTGTTATAAATGAGGTCTCAAGTCAATCTGAATTTTGTAATATTTATAAAACATATTTCTAAAAGGTATAAAAGCTATAAAAGGTATAAAAGGCAAGTAAACAGCGCTGGGTATGCGGGGAGTCTACACTCCACCAACACACACACACGAACATCAAACATTCTAAACACATGTATACAGAACATTGCTTTACATAATAACCCGAGTATGCCTATACAGAAAAGGTAACAAACAATCCTTTAAGTTCCATAACTTAACAGTCTCCATTTTCCATTTCTTTTCTTGCTTCAGGCCTTATGTATCCCGTTCTTCCCGGATCGAAGAAAAGCATATCCATCTCCTTTTCAAGGCCAATAGGCCTGGGTCAAAAGGCACGTCCAGGTCAACAGGGGGCGGAACAGCAAAAGCCTTCGATGGCTGTAGCGGCAGAGGGGCCCATGGCGTAGCAGTCGGATCAGTAAAGGAGCCCGCAGCTCCCTCACTGTCTGGCAAGCCACACATTTGTGATTGTGGCTCCACACGGCTCTTTAAGGCTTCAGAGACTGCTCGCCAGGTGCCGAGCAATCCCACCGCAACCTTGTCGCTTTTAGTTGCAGAGTCCCACACCTTGACCTCAGTTTGGTCCCATATTTCAGGATCATAAACTGTCCGATTGTTAATAAGGAGAATGAGCTGTAAGGTTACCAGGACAGTCTTTGTTCCTAAGGACGTATGATTCCCCATAATGCGCAGCTGCTGACCAGCGAGAGGCAGTTGTGTGCACGGGTCCTCTTCTCTCAGCTTGAGCTTCTCTCCAGCTCCAGTGCGCCTATTTCCAATGACTTTCTGTACAAGCTTCTCTGAGCAGTTTGCTGAGTTTGGCCGAACCTATCTTCATGAGGCGATCAATGTGCCTGTTCCCATCCTGGTCTCCATTCTCCCAGCCTGTTCCTCTTCACTTCTTTTTCCTGCTTCTTTATTGATATAACTTCATCATGCTGCCTTTTTTTTTTCTTGAGGGCAGTTTCCCCTCTTATACCCTTCTCCCCACAGCAGTTCTTTTCAAAACAACTTTTCATTGGTCTAACAGCTTCGAATGTAACAACAGCAGCAAACACACAGAAACATCCATGCCTTAACGGCTGGAGAACAAGAAACCAGCTGGAGAACAAGAAACCCCAGACTGCATGGAGTCTCCTGAATCACCCTTATTTGTTCCCTCTAAACCCTTTTATATTCCTGATGGCCTCGTCGATAAGAGTCTAATGTTATCTCAATCATGGGGTTTTCCAACCCCCATGGCCCCATTCCTAAATCTCCCCCTTCTTTATTAATATCAACCATTTTCTCGACACGAATTACTACTCCATATGTAACATCTGTGAAGGGCTCCTGCAGGCTGTCCCCTGCAAGCACTTAGGCGCTGAAGTAATTTCACTTACATGCGTAATCACAATAAAATAAGGAATGCTGTTTATGGAAATAAGTTGTTTGTGTAGCTATTTGTAGTATAGAATTGGTAGTATAGAGTCATTCAGTGTCTTGTCTTCTTTGGGAGGTGCCTTTCAGTGATATACTCGAAAATGGTTTTGTTATTTCTGTGAGAGGAGTTTATCGAGCAGTCAAATAATTCAACTGAGAAAAAAAAGTTTCACAATCAGCCCATCCTGGGACAATTCTAAAATGATGGCACATTATCAAAGAAACAGTATCAAAGGAAAAAACAGAAATGCAGATACGTATGGCAAACAATATAAATTAAGTGATACAAAATAGTGAATTGATAAAGGATGCTATCTCTTTGCTAGTTAAGTTAAAGAGCTTTGGGAAATGCCACATTAAAGCTTGATTGCAGTTGCCACCCTACTATGCTAGCGGTCCTGCAAACGTTTCCCATACACTGGGGTAGCATGGGCACAGGCTGTTCCCCACATGTAGCCTGCATGAAGCCAGCTTGATTGTAGAGGCCATCCTCTACCAGCTGGCCACAGTCCCTGGGAATGGCCTAAGGCAGGCCAACCGGCACCATCTCAGATGGCAAAATCTCCATTACTCAGGTTTATCTAGAGTATCTTTCAGAATAAGAAAGAGCATAACAGAGTAGCTTTTATAGATAAAATTTCCAAACCAGTAGTTTTTCCATGACTGTTTCTGGACTAAAAGCCATATCTCTCATTTTCTCTTACTGCTGCTTAATGTTTTTATCTATTTTTTAATATAATGCTAAAAACTTATGCAATTTACAATTTACATCGATTATTTATTTATTTATTTATCGCAGGTATGAAAATTAGTGCCTCATTTTTAAAACTAAACAGTGAAGAAGCCATGAATGGCTGCCTTTCTAAGTAAGCCTGGAAAACACACAGACCAAGCAGACCCAAGTGGCAATGTAGCATCATTTCAGGACATGATGTCGTACAGCATTCTTCTACATGCTGCCCAGATCTGCAGTCACATGCCTCTTCTGGATGTTCTCCAAAATGTAAACAAAGGTGAAACACTGTAGACTTAATATCATCCAAAGAGCTACAACAAAATATCTTCCATGCTTTTGTGTCACAGCACAGATAACAAGATCAAATCTCAACGCTCTTTCTATCAAAGGAGCAAAGCAATAATGCCTCTAACCAGAGAGAACTGAGACACTAAGCTGATCAACAAATTTTGAGACGGAGTGTGTTTTCTCTAAAAAGAAAAATAAACACTTGAGAGGACAAAGGGCTCATGAGGTGCTGGTTATACATAATACTCTTTGTCAGTTTTACAGATGCAAAATGCTGCAGGGAAAGGAAGCACAACAGTGTAGCCAGAGCAGTAGCCACAGAAGCTAGTCACCAAAGCTGCTGCCATTTGTATACAAAAGTGGAGGCCAAAAAAAAAAAATGCAGAAGAACATGTAAGCCATTATCCAGAGTCTGAGTATTCTGAAACAGAAGACAGTGTATGCCAGGGAATGTTTACCTTCATAACAACGTTTGCATTTCTATCCCTGCAGGCCCAAAAATAGTAGCAGTAACTAATCTCACCACAGGGTTAAATTCACAAATGGCTCACAGAAATTAATAAATACTGGATTCAGCCAGGCTGGACATTTCAGGTAGACTGGACACTAGCTCTAAGAAGAAGCACACATGAGGTTAAAAAGGATTTTATCGCAGATCTGAACAATTTGTTGATGCCATTTGCAATGGGTAGCTTATTTTTAAAGAGGGAGGTGAAACAGTAAGGATCAAAGAAAACATACATACTAGAAGTGTGAGTGGAACTGCCTAACAGATGACAACTGGCACCAAAGTGTTATATATGGAGTGGTAATTCGTGTCGAGAAGATGGTTGATATTAATAAAGAAGGGGGAGATTTGGGAGTGTGGCCATGGGGGTCTGAAGGCCCCGTGGTTGATGACACCATTAGACTCTTAACAATGAGGCCATCAGGAATGTAAAGGAGTTTAGAGGGAACAAATAAGGGTGATTCAGGAGACTCCATGCAGTCTGGGGTTGCTTGTTCTCCAGCCATTAAGGCGTGGAAGTTGCTGGGTGTTTGCTGTTGCTGTTATATGCAAAGTTGTTTGAGCAATGAAAAGTTGTTTTTGAAAAGGACTGCTGTGGGGAGAAGGGTATAAGAGGGGAACCTGCCCTCAAGAGGAAAAAGGCAACACGATGAAGTTATGTCATCAATAAAGAAGCAGAAAGAAGGAATGGAAAGGAACAGGCTGGGAGAATGGAGACCAGGACGGAACAGGCACATTGATCGCCTCATGAGGATAGGTTCGGCCAGACTCAGCAAACCACTCGAAGAAGCTCGTACTGAAAGTCGCTGGAAATCGGCGCAGCGGAGCTGGGAAGAAGGTCAAGCTGAGAGAATTCCCGTTGTGAGGGAATGGTGCTTCTCAAATTATCTCATAAAAGGTATAAGTAGTATTGTACAGGCCTCAAACATCAGATACAGATCAGCTACAATTACTCCTGAAGATAAACATACTCTCATAAACTGCTTTGGGTTTAGCAGTGGTGTATTTTCCCCAGAATGCTGGAACAATAACAAAGACGACATTTGTCAGCTTTAATAAAGTAGCACGCTCCCTTGGAACTGGCTGCAGAGCAGCGATTGGCCTGTATGCCTTTCTAGAGTACAATTCAATTTATAGTAAATGAAAAGTTAGATGCCAAAGATGTGTGCGTAAAGGGAGCACAGCTATCAAAGATCTTTCTTGAGCCTTGTCAAGTCTGGGTGCTTGCAACAGATCTTTTTTTTTTTTTTTTTTTTTTTCAAAAAAATTTCCTGCCATCTACATATTCCAAGAAGTGTAGTGACTGTTAAATGCTGTTTTCCACTCTTCTGTGCCAAAAGGGTTGCTCTTACAGCAGCCAAATAGACTCCAGCTACACAAATACGGTGTATTAATGCATTAAGAGCATTCACAACACCAATTTGGAAAAAAATACTTGCATGTGAAAGTATTGCCAGCTACTCCAAATCCAAAGGAAATTTGGACATGGAGTGAGTGGATGGATCACCGGCACCCAAAGCTGTCCTGGAGCTACTTGTGCTACAAAAGATGATAAGAAGAAGGAAAAGTGTGCATTGAAATGCTCTGCCAATATGCAGAGTTTCCAAAAAACTATTTATATTAGTGTTAAAATAAAAAGCTCCAACAGGATTCAGAAATGAAGCTATAAAAAGAAACTGATGATAATGAGATTCGGTGTAAAATCAACAAAGGTGATTAATTGAGGAATTCTCTAGTTTGTTGAGAAAATTGGTCAGAATGAAGAGACCTCTTTCCTTAAAAACATCTTAGGTTATAACCTTGAGCACACATGGAATGGATTGAGAACAGGCTAACTTAGAGTTCTCACAAAAAAAGAAGATAAGTGAAAAGTGATTGGACCAGTTTCTATTGAATTTCTACTAGTACCACTAGCTGACCTTTTGCTATTTAATACTTTAAAACATAATTGTTTTGAAACAACTATAAAATCCCAGCAGATCATGTATGAGGATGCCATGAGCTCAGCAAAGCAAACCAACATGGATGGGACAAGCTGATAACCTAACAACAAAGATGCATTTTGATGTAGCCAAATGTTAAGTTATACATTTAGAAACAGAAAATGCAGGCAAGTTTCTGTAGTCTGAAAGTATTGTCAGTGATGAGCATGCAAGTTGACGTGAGCTCCCAGCAGGACATTATGGCAAAAGACTTAGAAGAATCTTCAAGTTGTAAGCAGAGGTCTTAAACAGGGGCGTAGGGAAGCAATGTGCCCGTTCCTCTGGTGCTGAAGCGATGGATGCTATGTTGCCAGAGAGTAGTTCAAGTATTTATATTTGTTAAGTATTTACGAACTGGATTACATCAAATACCCATGAAAATAATATGAGCTGAAGAAAACAGAGACATATTGGAAATGCCAAAGTTAGGTTTAAGACAAAAGTTGAGGAGTCTTGATTACTGTGTGCCAGTCACTTCTGTAATGATTAAACAGAGCAGAGATGTGGTGGGCAGCGTAAGGGAGGTTCCTTCCAAAGTCCCTGCTCCCAGGCCAGCTCCAGCTGGGGGAGCAGAATGCCATAACATGCCATCCGTGTGGCTGCGCAGCTCCCTTCAATCTCCTTCAGGCAGCTGGGTGTTGGCTTCACCCCCAAGGCAAACTCGCTGGAGTTTTGTTCAGAGTGTATGTAAAGAAGACACTAAGCTCCTTTATGTAGCCATGAGCTCAACATTAGACACCCTGCACCTTCCCCAAATAACAATCTGCCCCCACCCGCTCCATCCAGATGGTAAGGCTTGAGCAGATGTTAAAGCATCTATTCAAACAGGTTTCCCAGGGGAGAGAGGCTGAAAACAAGATTCAGTCATCATTTGTTTCTTCTGAGCTCAGAAAAAATGGGCTTCTAACAGTTGCTTTTTAAAAAAAAAAATAATAAATTTTCCTCAAAGGTACAGGACTCCATCATGAACTCTTAACAGTTGACTCTAGGCAGCAAGGTGGGGAAAGGAGTGACAGTATCTCCTCAGGAAGAAAATGATGAATGTATTGCACAGCTCTTCAGTGAACAAAGATGCAACAGGATCAAGTATCTAACAGATGAAACCAGAGACTCTCTGAAACAAATTCCCTGTGGCAATAATCATTATCCCATCTCTCAGTGTCTTCTGACTGAGACTGGATGCCATTCTGGAAGGTATGTTTTAGTAAAAACACAAGCAGTACTTCAGTCAAACCAACAGGATTAGGGCTTTAATCAAAAATATGTGAGTAAACTTGAATTGCCAGTACGACACAGGATGTTGGACTAGATGATGTGATCATAAACTGCATGGACATTTTTTTTTTGGTGTTTGCTTTAAGTTGGACGTTTCTGTACCCAAAAGCTCAGTTTCCACGGTGTGGAAGTCTAGCTAACCCAGACAGAACCTACATCAGGCTCTGTGCAGTGGGGCAATGGAATGAAAGTTTCTGTAGCTACAGCAGTTTATCTCCTCCTACTTCAGGCACTATTTTCAGCCTGTGCCTTTATATTTGTATATGCATTTTTGCTTTTAGCTTCCCCTCATTGCAATATGCAGTCCCCTCCAGCTCTCTAAGTCTACCCCCAAGAGAAAATTTCCTTTTCTTCATGCAAGGAAAATGAAACAGCAAGAGGCAGTTTCAAATAAGCCTCAATGGCGCATACACACAGAAAATGGAACATCAGACTCAGAGAATGGGAAATTCTGTATTAAAAAAAAAAAAAAAAAAAAAAAAAAAAGAATTTCATGGCCACTAGGGAAAATGCTGCAGAACGGTGGATCTGTGATACCCTGTGGAGAAGAACAAGAGTTAGTAACTGCTGCCTGTGAAGGTTGGTAAGATGGCACTAACAGTTCATGCTCTTTTCATGTTTTTAATTCAGTTCCAAAACCACAGAAGTTAGAAATGCATTAAATGGACTGTATTGTGCTATTTTGAAATGAAAACACATACCGAAGATCACAGAATTGTTGCAAGTGAACATAATATGTCTTCAGAATGACTGTGATCCCAGTGCTCTCCAGGAATGCTTTTCCTTTGAATGCATTATGTGCTTAGTTTTATTTTATTTTTGCAAGAAAACGAGTATGTCCTTTCCTCCCTGTCCCTTAAGCAGGACTCAAAGCTTATCTAATCTTCTTGTGATTGTGCCTAAAATGGACACTTGTAGGTTAAATCGTAATGCAGACTTTAAATTTTGAGGAAACAAATTTCTAGAGAATCTAAGGATAGGGGATGTTCATCTATGATTTATTAGTGTTCAGGTGGAAGCTAACTTTGAAAACACAATCTTACTATTGCAGCTTTTACATCTAAGGCACAGTGATCAACTGAAATTGCTCAGAAATAACAAAAGATGTTCAGCCAGGGGACAGGCAAAGAAAATCTGAAATTCTCTAAGAGTAAAAAAGTACATTTAAGCTAAAACTTTAGTGGTACTGTTAGTAATATATGTTCAGCTAAAGCTTATGTAAGCTATATGTATATTTATGGAAGTATATTTCTTCCTGTTTAATAAGACAAAGTTCAAGTTAGTCCTGTTTAGAAAAAAATTAATCTTTATAATCATATTCATTCCATTAAAATTGATTAAGTAACAATGAGTAGAGTAAAACAGGACTAGGACTTTATTATATTAAAAATGCACCCAGAATAAATTCTCAGCACGTAGCAGAAGCTTTTCATTTGCAGAGAACATACATGCATTAATAATTTTAGTAATCTAATAACATAATATTTAGTTTATTAACTCATTCTGGTCTGTGTAATTCTAGGCTGTTCGCTCCAAAATACATCAGTGTTTTGAAGCATGCCCGTATGGCTTCTTGGTGGCAGACGTAATTGCCCGGGAAGAGTTTCTCAAGTCGTGGCAGCCAGGTGTGCCTGCCTTGACCATCAATTCCTAATGCTACTGTGAGGTGACACCACAAGCAGGGTCAGGGCGTTGGAAGCTCAGTATCCTGAAGCACCTTAAATTGTCAGTAGATATTTAGACTATGCAGTTTTCCATAGATGGTGACCAGCACTGATGTCATCAGCAGCACTGATACTCTTTCTGTTCCTTTCCCCATTCGATATATAAACATTTTTTCTTCTAGAAAAGTAAAGTAAATGGAGAGTCCAGTTATGAGATTTCTGCATAATAGAAATGTTTCAAGCAGAAAAAAAAATGAAATCTAGTTCTGTTTCTTTGTGGGACATACAGCTGAAATAATCGGAACTGCATTAAAACCACAGATCCCATGCAGGGCGGGTGAGGAACCAGAACTACATGACCAAGTGCATTTCTTTGGGTGGGACTGCAAATAAAGGATACTGCTGCTTGTTGAGTTCTGTGTTTGAGGGGAAGCATAAAAAGGCATCAAAGAAATATCCAGAGATCGGCAGGGAAGCACTTAGAGCTGATTAGGAATAAAACTAAAACTGGATACAGAGTTTGTGAGCAGAAGACAAGCTGGAAATAGTACCTACAAGTACTAAAAGAAACACACTACCCTTTCTATTTGATTCCTGCTACACTAAGCAAAGCACAACTTTTGATACGTATTTTATAAATAAATAGGATTTCATAAAGTACATTACTCCTTCACTACATTTTCTATTAGAAATAGCTCTAAAGATCCTAAACCTTAGATAGCTGCTTATGTTAAAAGGAGAAAAAAATAACAATATAGGAATTGAAAGGCATGGAGACATATGAAAGGTATATTTCCTAGATACAGCAAAGGTAAGTATCAGAATTTTAGTGTATTAAAAATACTATTTTTACTTATAAGGCCAATTTCATTTAATTTCCTTCATTTGCTTGCGTTTTAGATATTATCTTTTCTAAGTTGTTGAATCACTGATTAGCACTTTTGTTTACATGACTCATCATGTTTATTCTTTGCAAGTCTTTACAATTCAGTATCGATATCCAAATGGAATGTGTATGTTTTCTGTTGGGCTATCCTGTTCTAAGTACTAGTATTTTCTCCTTTACCAAAAGGCTTAATATTGTTGAGGAAGGGTAAACACAGGACCTATTTTGTATGTAAGTTGTTAAAAAAAAAAAAAAGGATGCTAAACCTAGAGATGAAAATGTTATCGTTCAACTTTATACTGTACCTGTGGGCATGTGTGTGCGTATCTTGATGACTGGCCCCATTGCTGCACCAATACCTGCATATGGGATAATAGGTGGGTGAGCTGGGGTGTGTACATGCTGTGGCTGGGTATCTGCCTGTGACATACGAACACAATGGACACATAGCTTTATCTTAGCTTCTGCATGGGCAGCAGCCCAGATGTATTACCATTGTCTGAGGCTAGCTTAGTACAGAGCTGACCCTGAAATTCATAATCCAGTGGCTTCCAGGTTCTTGGTGGTCAACAGCTAGATTAAAATTAGCTGTTAGCATGGCCTTTGGGACAAACACACCTCAGGATTCCTGCATGCTAGTTCCGGTAGCTGCGACAGCAAAGTAGGGAGTGTGTGAGGAAACACGAGAACCGCATTGCCAGTACCCATGTCTGTGGCTGCACAAGTCTCTATAACTTTTCCACATGTTTTGTGAAGTAACAAAGTGGAAAACGTGCCCTTCATTTCACTTTCTGAAGGTGTGGGAATGGTGCATGCTGGCCAATATCATGTTCTTGGGATAATAAGAGCTATGTCAGCTTCCTCCTCCTTGAGCACTCCTCATACACCTTGGTTCCAGCTTGCCAGGATTCTGCTGTTCAACCCCTGGCCTTTTGTGACCAGAATGTGAAATGCGTGTGAACATTTCTTCAGAATGTGAAATGAATTTGGATTCAAATTTGTGCTGGGGTGACATGATAAAATAAGGAATTGCTACAGCTAAATCTAGTTGAAAGCTTATTAAAGTATTTGCATTAAACTGTATCACCAGTACAGCAAGTAATTCTATGTAAAAGGCAAACATGCTGGTTCAGCTACTATAAGGATTACTACAGAATAATAACATACCAGCTTTTTTTAGTTCTTATAAAACCTTCCTGTGCATTCATTTTTTTTCTCTACTAGCCTTGCTTATTCAGAAATCCTTAAATAATATTAATTAATAGTAAGTTTTATACAAGCATCTGACATTTATTTTCTGCAGTCGTTGGTTTTATCCAATTTTGTTGAGGGAAGTGGGCCTAAAAGCTACTTCTGTTGTCTGTGTATGAGCAAAAAGGACCTACTGTTGTGTGCAGTAGAAAAAGTGTGTGAATTTCCTCATCACAGACATTTGTAGATCTGTCTTTCTGCATTCAGCCAAGCCATTCAACTGGAAACATGTCTAGGACTGGGTGCATAATGTTCACGATTAAAATGAAGAGGTTTCTTTCAAAGAACTGCCTTAGGTGAAAACAGTCTATACTTACAAGTCCATCCCCATTTAATCTCTAATTCTGATTAAAAACAGATTCCATGATGCTCATTTATCATGATAGTAAGTATTATCAGTCATATTATAGCTTTTTCAATTAATTTAATAATTTCCCATTGGAAAACACATATAGCAATTAATTTCTCAGAATGTTAGCAGCTTTTTAAAAATGTTTCAATTTTGACATTCTGTCCCTTTGATGTTGCCCTGAATTTTAATTATTTTCTGTTGCGGAATACTGGTTTAATGATGTCCTGGTATATATTTCTTAAAAACTAACTCTGTGTGTGGTTGCAAATAGTTATGCATTTGTTCATTGTCGTGTGGTTATCAGCCCAGTCATAATGAATGGTTAGTTACTGGAAGAGCCTTATAGGCCAGATCAGGAGAATTCAACTATAGGATATGAGCAGACTAACCAGAAAAGCTTCTTTCCCTGTTTCGTATACACCACTGGAGAATGTGGTGGGGGAAAAAAAAAATCTAGCAAGCTATTTAAGGTGATCTCTGAACTACTTAGGAGGAGCAAAAGCTGCATCAGAAAGGAGAATCTGGCCTTTATTTTTAACTTTTGGAATAGAAACATCATAGCTATCTATTTTACTGTTTCTAATTAACTTAGCAGCAATAAGATGCATACGCACTACTAAAAATGGAAATTGACTTAAAAGGTGTATTTTGTACATTTGTAGGTACATAGATACGGTATGTACACAAAATGTACAATAGGAGTTAACAAATACACTTTCGTATAAAGAAACTACCAGGAGAGAAAACAATCCAAATGGTTATGATTCCTGAGTTCAGACTCAAAACAATTTAATTCTTAGAAGTTTGGCTCTCACTTGTTCTTTAATTTGGTTTTCGTCTTTTGTCCTTGAGCACGGACTTTTACAAACAACAGCTTTCATTACCTGTGGCTCTGGTGCCAAGATATTTCTAATCCTTCATGCACACAACCAGGACTATCCAGCTACAAATGTGTGCTTATTTCTGTGCATCTCACTGGGTGACATTTTTCTATTCACTTTTATCAGCACATTCCATCCTAACTTGCCTTCCATGCAGATGCTTATTCACCAGTTACATCCTCAAGGCTTTTACTATAAGTAACAAAAATATGAGGTATAAGCTGATCAAAATACACAAACCCCATTCCATGCAAAGGGCTTATTTGATTTAAAGTGTAATTTGGACATAATCACAATCACATAAATGTTAGAGGTTTAATTTCTGACAGATACTGCTTAATCTACGCAGTACTCCAAGCATTTTTTATTGTACTCCTGCAAAACCACAGTTAAGAGAAATGAGGGAAAGTGGACTCCTTTACAAACCCTTAACTCTGTTAAAACTAGTTTATATATGAACACTGCATCCATATAGATAAATGAAGTTAGATGTGCTTTAATTACATTAAAGTCAACTTCTTGGAACAACGTTCATGAACTATTTTATAGTGTCTTTAAACAAATCAGTGAAAGGTGGTAAAAAGGCCATGTGTACTTAGGATTTGTCTATTTGTTACATCAGCACAGTTGTATACACGATTTTGTTATCTTGATTTCCTTCCCAAGTGACATAAATTAAGCTGAGGAAGGACCTTCCTGTAAAACAATAAGACCATATGCATGACTTGGGGAATTACAGCGTGGTTAACATGTTCATCCCAGGTATAGTTTTCATAGGACTGTAAAACTTTGTTAAGGCAGGCAGAGGTCTTAAATTTACATCTGAATTTGCATTTTCGTTGACGTAAATTAGATCTGCTAATATAAATTTTTTCAGAACTTTTGAATAGGCAATCATATCCCACAGTTCTGGATATTGTGCGTATTTATTGCTATACTTCAGACCTCCTGTAGCTCTCTCAGAATGGCTGTCAGGTTCTTTGCCCATCTGTGCTCCAAGAGCAGGGCCTCTGGCCACCCTCCCATCTGAACTGGTTCAAGCCATCTACTTTCTCTTCATTGGGATTCCTGTTGGATTTTCACTTTCCCCTCTTGCTTCCAAGCCAGTTTTGCATTTGGGAAATCAGTTACCTCAGCAACCAACCCCCCCTGGCCCCAAGCTGACAGATAGCTCAGCCCCATCACTGAGCCATACCAGGCCTAAAGCGCTCCAGAGACAATGTAGTGAGTGCTTGGAAATTTTGGGCTTTGCCCTGGGAATGGTCTCAGGCACTGACGCAAGCTCTGAAGTCTTCTGCCTTTCAGGTTGTTGCAGCTTCATTTTGCTACTGCCTCTCTGAGATGCCAGCAAAGTTCTATTTACAGCAAAGTCAGCTACATTATTCTGAAGTTTAAACTCGTAGTTTTCAGCCAGAAGCTCTCAGAAGTACGATCACTCTCAGTCTCTCTTCCTCCTTCCCCTTGCTGACAATCAGCGTGACTCAGTCTACAACGCATTGGCAATGTCAGTGACTCAGCCATGTGACATGTGCTCCATCAGTCTATCCAGGCGTGAATCAAAAAAGAAGCAAATACAAGTTTTTCTCTGCTGTGGGAAGACAGCTCTTTCAATTTGATAAAAATAAAATGTTCCATCCAACCACCCACAGAAGGAAGTGACTTCATATAGCTGACCACTTAGTTACCACTCTAGCGACTGTCAAACGTATTTTGGTTCTTTCCAGCAGGTCAGAAAAGCATTCTTCCTTTTGGTTCAGATACGATTGTTAAATCCAGCTGGAGGCCAGTCACTAGTGGCGTCCCCCAGGGCTTGGTACTGGGGCCAGTCCTCTTTTAATATCTTTATCAATGATCTGGGTGAGGGGATCGAGTGCACCCTCAGTAAGTTCGCAGATGACACCAAGTTAGGTGCGTGTGTCGATCTGCTCGAGGGTAGGAAGGCTCTGCAGGAGGATCTGGGTAGGCTGGACCGATGGGCTGAGGTCAACTGCATGAAGTTTAACAAGGCCAAGTGCCGGGTCCTGCACCTGGGGCGCAACAACCCCAAGCAGCGCTACAGGCTGGGAGAGGAATGGTTGGAGAGCTGCCAGGCAGAGAAGGACCTGGGAGTGATGGTGGATAGTTGGCTGAATATGAGCCAGCAGTGTGCTCAGGTGGCCAAGAAGGCCAACAGCAGAAGCAGTGTGGCCAGCAGGGCTAGGGAAGTGATCATCCCCCTGTACTCGGCTCTGGTGAGGCCGCACCTCGAGTACTGTGTTCAGTTTTGGGCCCCTCGCTACAAGAAGGACATGGAGGTGCTCGAGCAAGTCCAGAGAAGGGCGACGAAGCTGGTGAGGGGCCTGGAGAACAAGTCCTACGAGGAGCGGCTGAGGGAGCTGGGCTTGTTCAGCCTGGAGAAGAGGAGGCTCAGGGGCGACCTTATCCCAATCTGCAGGTACCTTAAAGAAGCTGTAGTGAGGTGGGGGTTGGTCTGTTCTCCCACGTGCCTGGTGACAGGACGAGGGGGAATGGGCTAAAGTTGCACCAAGGGAGGTTTAGGTTGGATGTTAGGAAGAACTTCTTTACTGAAAGGGTTGTTAGACACTGGAACAGGCTGCCCAGGGAAGTGGTGGAGTCACCATCCCTGGAGGTCTTTAAAAGATGTTTAGATGTAGAGCTTAGGGATATGGTTTAGTGGGGACTGTCAGTGTTAGGTCAGAGGTTGGACTCAATGATCTTGAGGTCTCTTCCAACCTAGAAATTCTGTGATTCTGTGGTTCTGTGATGGGTACTTCCGTTTTGACTGCTTTAGCCTTCTGAATTGGTCTGGGTTGGTTTTGTGGTGGGCTTTTCTTTTTGTTAACGAGAGATTCTGACCCTTGGAGATCTGGAGAAAAAACGGGTCGAGGCAGGGTTGCACGGAGCAGCCTTTCTCTCTGGCAAGCCAAATGGCCTGGGGGGGGATCCAGCCCCAGAAAAGGGGGCCCTCAGCCCCCCCAACCCTCGTCCTTGCTCCACATGAGGGCATCTTCCAGGCCTCTCCCAAGGCAGCCACCTTCAGCCTCGCACGGGCCGCTCCATCACAGAGCTTTGCCGAGGTCACAGTGGCCACCACCGGCCTCGCCCTTGCCCCGGGCCCTATAAAAGTGGTCCCCCTGCCACTGGCCCGCCACTTGCTCAGCGATTTGGTCTTCTGAAAGCCAGCGGCTGAAGGAAGGCCAGAGATAGGAGCGAGGCTAGAGGCAAGCAGCAGCCCTTCTCAGCGCGAGGACAAGCAATTGCTCCTAGGACCACTGAGGAGGATGTCTGCCTCTGCGAGGATGCGTCATGGGTCGAGGGCCAGCGCCTCCAGCACAAGAACCACCAGTGCCCAAGAGGTGTCTGGTGCCCGGCCCAGAGGCACTTATGATAAATACCATTGGAGCCGAAGCGATGTGGGGAGCAGACCGGCCCCTCTGATGGACACCAGCAGCAGGCCTGGGCCTAGCCGGAGGTCCAGTGATGGCAGCAAAGGCGGAGAGCGTGGGTTGGAGGACCACGGGAAGCGGAGCCGTGCCCAGCGGACGGAGTGCGATGCGAGACCCAGCCGTGGCCAAGGGACAGATAACAGCAGGGATTCCCTGAATGAACATCAAGCGGAGAACCGAATGGACCCGAGGCACGGAACTGGGAGGCGTCCTGGTGCGGCACCGTGGCCGGAAAATATGCCCAATGCAAGGCAGCCTGTGTGGGCAGTCCCTGCCAGGGACTGGCTCGTTCTCCAACCCGCGGAGCCCATGGAGGTGGGTCCACAAGATGAAGAAGAACCTATGGAAGTGGATCCACCTCAGCCACAACAAACAGGGGACTACCTCGACAGCTCTCTGAAACAGGTCCTCAAGGAACACCGCCAGCTGTGCAGAAGGGCTCGGCAAGCTCCATATTCCTCATCGCTCAGGCTCCACTCCAGGCATTAGCCTGGAGCCACCTGGCAATAAAGATCTTTGCCAATTCTTAGGGGTTGTGTGAGTGCTTCTTTCCCATCCGCCAGCCCTTGTGTGAGAGGTGGCAGCCCTTCTGCGCACAGCCTCAAGGAAGAGCACAAGAGAGGACCCTGCTCCCTTCGGGCTGCTGCGCTGGGGAGACAGGAGGAGTCCCCAAGAACCACCATGCGCCTTTAACATTTGTGAAAATAAACCAAGGGGTGAAAACAGTAGTGTGTGAGTGATTATAGCTGGCTAATTTCTTATATTAGGAGTGAGTTTCTATATGAGTAATTGATAATGACAGACATGGAGAAGGCGGAGGTACTCAGCAACTTCTTTGCCTCTGTCTGCACTGGTAGAAGGGCTTCCCACATCTTCCATTTCCCTGAACCCATAGACAGAGGCTGGGGGAGCAGAGTCCCACCCACTGTAAGCGAAGAGCAGGTTCGAGACCAGCTGATGAATCCAAAGAGGTACAGGTCTATGGGACCTGATGAGAAGAATCCCAGGGTCCTGAGGGAACTGGCTGATGTAGTTGCCAAGCCTCCCTCCATCACAGCAGAAAAGTCCTGGTAGTCGGGTGATGTCACTGGGGAATGGAAAAATGGAAACGCCATGCCCCTACTCTGCAACAATTCAAGAATTGAACAAAGAGCGCTGCTCTTCGGCAAGTAAAACAATTAGGAGACATTACTTCTCAGAGCAGTCAGGCACTGGGACAGGCATCACCGCCTGTCCGGGTGTTCAAGGAAAGATTAGACGTGGTGCTTAGGGACATGGTTTAGTGGGTGACATTGGTGGTAGGGTGATGGTTAGACCAGATGATCTTGAAGGTCTTTTCCAACCTTATTTATTCTATGATTCTCTAGTTTCATTTCCAAGTTAGAGGTATTTTTTTTTCCTGTTTATTCCCAATTGAAAAGGACTTTCTTGCTCTGACTGTGAGCGTCCTAAAACCCCTCTCTGTTCCTGGAGTTGCCAGCAGGACAAGGGATTTACGGGATGGTGGCTCAGCTATCTGTGGAGCAAGAAAATTGAGATTTGGCTCTTCTTTTTGAAACTATAGCTGCCTTTTTCTTCTGTGTGTCATGAAATCTGCCATATGGAACATGCTTTGGGAGACTGATTTAAGTGTTGGTGAGTGACTTGGTTCGGGTAAGTTGATTTGAGTTTTAGGTATTTTTCACACTTCAGGTTGAGTGCCTAGGTCTTTTTGATTATTTTGGGCAATCTAGAAATGGATGTTAGGAAGAACTTCTTTACCGAAAGGGTTGTGAGGCATTGGAACGGGCTGCCCAGGGAAGTGGTTGAGTCACCATCCCTGGAGGTCTTTAAAAGACGTTTAGATGTAGAGCTTGGTGATATGGGTTAGTGGAGGACTGGTTAGTGTTAGGTCAGAGATTGGACTTGATGATCTTGGAGATCTCTTCCAACCTAGATGGTTCTGTGATTCTGAAAGAAGTCTTATATTCTGTGTTGAAGGTACATTTTCCAAAAATTGATTCATACAAAGCTTGTAGATAATTGTGTAATTCTGTCTATAGCCTCAGAGAACAGATAACAGAGAGCACTGCTTCCACTGGCAAAGTCACTGAGCAAATCCAACTGGAGATCAGAGCACTTTTATCATTCTTTCTCTGACAAACACTGTATTGTGCAGTATATGTTCCTTATCAGGAGGGATTTAGAAAGAAGCTCCAAAGACAGAGGAGATTTTAGACTGTTTATGAAACTATATATTATATATAGGTGATACTTTAAACATGAAGAGAGTAAATCTATTTTCAGTCCACAGCTATCATTCCCAGTACCTTGTGGAGCGAAGCTGTTTCCAGCACAGCTGATCTCAAACTTGTATTGAAAGTTTCCTCGATCACTCACTGAGTTCCAAGTTACCAAAACTGTTTCTCTTCTGAACCCTTAAGAATACAGCTTATGGTTGTATTTTTCAGTCATGGTTTTCTTTCCAGTAAACAAAATTAAATTAACTTTTTAAATATAGGTTCTGAGTTATTTTATTTACAGAGTCCTAAGGGACATTCCCCAGACATGTCACTTTTCTTGTGACTGAACACAGAGGTTCCGCTGATATTTCTAAGGTATGGATGTCTTTGGAGGTGACTATTTAAATGGTCACAGGATATTAAATACCACCGACAGTTTCAAAGTTTTGTAAAACAGCCAAAACGTTCTCAACAGCAGTATTCCCCTGAGGGGAACCAAAAAGAGCATAAAATAGACAGTCTAAGAGTCTTCTGATAATGTAGTTAACAAATACCACGTATGTAGTATATTTCAACTTCAAAGTGATTAAGTTAATTAATCCTCAGATTTCACACTGGCAGCAATTCAGAGAGCTGGAGCTGAGTAGTTATCTTCTTTTCTCTATTTGTAATTATATAGGGTAGCGCTGGGAGCTTACTGCAGAATCAGTGCCTTGGGAACCATCTGCAGGCTGTGCACTTGTACTGAATAGAAGGGGAGATGCAGAGAGAATTTGTATTTCTGTAATTATTTGTTGCATGTCTTACAGTGCTGTCTGGAACAGTGGGAACTGCAGGAGACTTTAGCAAGAGTCAGATGTTTGCCTAATTTGTGTTGTTAGGTTACCTGCACTTAGGAAGCACAGAGGCTCTGCAGTACAAAGCAGAGATCAGTGAGAAGTCAGGTATCTACTGAGCAGACTCTGCCTGACTCCTTGGCTCTGAGTGATTACTGAACAACAACCATTCCACACTGATTCATGCCCCGTGGTACAATCCATTGTATCAAAATGAAATAAAGGCCAGCTTAGCAGCATTTAGAATGTGCTCTACAGATTTTAAACCATAGTATGCATTTTATTTAAATCTTCCAGTACAAGCTTTTTCTCTTCTGATTCAGGATGACTTGGTAGAAATTTTTTTGTACAGTGAAAATGTGATTGATAATTTTACTTCCAACACTATTCAGCTTAAAATCAATCTAACATTATGTCAGAAGCCATCCAGCTAAGGAAGAAGCCCTGCTATTTGGATCACTTTACCTGGAGTACCAGGAGCAATGGGAGAATCACAGAGACACGATGAACACGATATGCATTTACAATAGGGGAAAAGAGCTATCTGCTATGGTGTCAGCAGTTCCCATCTCACCAGTGTGTACAATGTCCTAGTGTAATGGTTTGGAAGAACAAAGGGTTCTGTCACCTGGAACCAATGTCCACAGCAACAAGTCCATAGGCCTGACTGGCTCCTCTGGGCACTAGCATTTCTGAAACACCAAATACAAGTATTAAAAGGGAATTATGAGATTTAATGATAAAATTCAAAATAAGCAGATTCTAAATGCAAGAAAAAAAAACAAGTAAATTAAGGATTCATGTGGAATTGAATCGTGATTCAAAGCTTTGTTTGGAACCTGATGACAATTTATGCTTTGGATCATTTATTATTATTAATTTATTAATTATTATTTGGCAGTGCCTGTACTCATGGCTGGCATTTGGGCTATGGACTGCTGGCAGTGACTGACGCCGTTGTGCAAGCGTGTTCTCTACACCTGGCGACAAAACAAAACCTTTTCGCAGCCCTGCTGTACCCTGTGGAATTCCACCTCAGCGCGGGACTTCTTATCACCTGTAAGATTGATTACTCAATTGTTGTTCCCTACACGGGGACATTCACAGGGCGGCTTTGCAGAGGGCACAAACCCGGTGGCAGCCGGGGCTCAGCTCTTTGAGCACCGCCTCCCGCCCCTCACGGCCCCCCGCCGCCCAACGGCCGCCCTCCCGCCCCTGGGCGAGCGGCGCATGCGCAGCGCGGCGCTGAGGCGGGCGGGCGGCCGGGTCCCGCCTCCCCGCTGCCCGCCCCTTCCCTTCCCTTCCTTTCCCTTCCCGGCTCGGCGCGGCCTGAGCGGGGCCGGCGGGCGGCGGCGGCGGCCATGGCGCAGCGCAGCGCGGCCGAGAGCGCCAGGCAGCAGCGGCAGCTTCTGGAAGGTGGCGGGGGGAAGGGGGCGCCTCGTCCTTGCCGCGGGCGGGAGGGGCTGGGGCGGGGCCGGGCGCGGCCTGTGCTGCCCCTCCGTCAGCAGCCGGCGGCCGGGGCCCGGCGCCGAGGCACCGCCGCCCCGAGGCTGCGGCCGCCCCGCGCTCCGTCAGCTGCCGGGGGGTGCGGGGAGAGGGCGGGAGAGGCCCCGAGCGCAGCTGTGCCGCCTGGTGTGCTCGCGGGGTGTTCCTCACGGCAGAACTTGGGCTGTTACCAGCTTAGAAAGAGATACCTCCGATACGTGTGTTTTAAAGCTAAGATAGGTGTAATTCCTGCCTCTGTGACCTTTACATCCCAGGTTGTTGTGGGCGTGTGTTCACGCGCGTTTTCTCCCGATGAGTGTGTCTAACCTAGTTGGCCGCTTGCTGTGCCTGGCGTTCGTCCTTAGGAAAACTACAAACAAAATCGTTAATAAGCGTGTCTTGGAGTTGTGTTGCCTATACTGGAGACTTAACTCCAAGTTACTAAGTCTTAACTCTCAGGAGACTTCATGGCAAAACTAAAAATGCGTGGCTTAATTTGTTCTACAATAACTTCTTCTCTGCTGATTTATCTAACTAAGGCTTAAATTATTAGCAGCCACAGAAATTGATTTCTGTGGGATGTTTGCCAATGTAAGAACCTCAGATTTATTTGGACGACTTCAGAGCATGTAAGCAGTGTGTTACGTATGCTAGTGCAAGCATTTTGTGGGAAGATGGGATCTCTGTGGAGATTTCCTTAACCTTTCCTTAGAGTGTAACCTTGAATTCTGATAAGTTATTGTTTTTTTTGTAAATTCTGGTTGTATTTAATTTCAGGGAAAGCTCAGGCAGAAGGTGGATCAGCTCGAACATCTCTTCTTATTTTAGTGTCCATCTTCACATCGGCTGCTTTTCTGATGTTTCTGGTATATAAAAATTTCCCACAACTTAGTGAGTAAGTATGTAATTTGTTTGCTTTTCATTCAATATCAACTTGCGGAGGAGGCTGCGTGGGGTTAAGTGATTTTTGAATAAGTGATTTTTGAACTGATGTAAGTTAATTATAGACGTAACCTTATTTAAAGGAAGAAAGCCATTTTGAGTGTATAATCTCCAATGTCACAACACAAAAGGCAATACTGAAATGCGTACTAACCAGTAGGATCTGTTTAAACACTGAAGTTGTGCTTGACCTAGGGTTTCTGTTGCACAGTTGAGTTACCATGTCTTAAGAAGATACCTGTTGTCACTTTAGCAATGATAACTACTGTTCTTAACTGTCCTCAGTTGAGAGCCAAAGCATGCTTGGTTAGGGCTAGGCTTTTTTTAAAATGCCTTGTGCTCTGCTATAACTGCAGGGTGCTGTTAAAAAGGTGACATCCTTCTTCCTTCATGCTCAAGGTTCGTGTATTCTTCCTGTTTTTTGTTGCGTCTAGTACTCATGTTGGGAACATAAATAGTTTGACAAGATGCAAGCCTGCTTGTCTTACAACTTTCTTTTTTTCTTTTAGTAATAATTTTTTTGTCTGATTAACTTGCTCAACAAGTACGGTTTGCAACTGTCCAGTCACTAAGTCTGATACAGAGGAAGAGAGGATACTCAACTGTGCTGCCCAGGGTTGCACCAGATTAAGGTGTGACATAAGGTTTTGCTCTTAAAGCTTTGTATGTCTGTGAGGTGAAGCTGCACTGCGTTTGAAGTGTTGCTGCACTTGGAATGTTGTGACCCTAGAATAAGGCAGTTATAGTTAGTTTTGGCTGAAACGTTGGCTGTTGTTCAGTTGCTAAAGGTTTGGGTTGAGTAATTGTTTCTTTTTGATCTTAACTTGAGAAGAAGAAAAAATCCTAGAAATGAAGCTGGTTATTGTAATGTATAGGGAAAAAAAAAAAAGCTTGCTAATATCTAAAATTGAGGATTTTTCTATTTCAAAGAAGTGTAAATATTACAAAGGTTTGTCTTAGAATTTTACTACAACATAGTGATGCGGTTTGTTTGCAGACATAGTTCAGTGATCTAGTGTATCTAATTATCTATATATTCAGCAATTAATTTTACTGTACGGTTTACTTATATCTCCTACCATGCTTTCTCTTCTTTCTTTTTTCAGAGAAGAAGGAAAATGTATAAAGGTTCCTAGAGACATGGATGATGCAAAAGCCTTAGGAAAAGTCCTGTCGAAATATAAGGACACATTTTATGTTCAAGTGTTAGTAGCTTACTTTGCCACATATGTTTTGTATCCTTTTTCTGGTGTGAGAAGCCTTTGCTGACTTCTTTTCTATGAAAAAGAAAAGAAAAATGCAAACATAATTTATTGCTCTGAGATGGAGAGGGGTAAGATACCAAAGTGTGTTTATAAGATACGTGTTTTAGAAAAGTTTTTTGTTGAAGTGTTTCAGTATGCTTTTTTGGATTGTAAGGAAGTACAATTTCTAAATACAGAGAAATTGAATTGCGTGCCTGTATAGTAGTAAATGTTGTCTAAGATTGTCATGCAGCTTCAGCTACTATCTACCGTGGACAATATTTTAACTTTCATATTAGACTTATTTTAGTGTTCCGGTAGCTAAGTGCAAACTAAATTCCCAGATAAAAATGACTGCTGATTCTAAAGGAAAACAAACTACCACTCCAGTCTTCCGGAGGCATCTAAAAGTGTTTGAGGCTCTTATTGAAGTCCTTACATCATTTCTCAAGGAAAACATTTTAAGCCTTTCATCTCTGCAGTGCCCATTTAAAAAAAAAAAAAAAAAAAAAAAGAAACTCTTCTATTTTAGAGAGCTAGATTTTTGAAGTACTTTATGCCTAAGGAGAGAGACACAAAGGCTGCCTGTGTTCTGTCTTAACTTTTTTTTCCCCCTGAGTGCTGAATGTATTAATCATTAAACACACTCTTAACTGGAACACTTAACAGGTTAATAAAGCTTTTCAGCCTTTCAAAAGTTACAGGAGGTCTATTTCATTGTTTAATGCAGTAAGGTTCTCAAAACCCAGAGAAAAATGATGCTGAAAGTGCCATTAGTAGTTTGCTTCTAGCATATTCTCACAAGAGTAGCTCACAAATGATAGATTATATTTGAAGAAAACTAAAATGTTAGTTAATATATAAACGAAGTAGAACAGAATCGGCATTTTTATTGAACTACTGCATCAGCTGATATGACGACATTTACTGTCTCAGCAGCAGACTGATTACTTGACAAGCATGCTATAGTTATGTTAGAACCTTGGCACTTGGAAAATGTTCTGTTGTCTGTAATGAACTTGATATCAAGGATGATTGTTTGGCTTTTTATATTTCAATCAGTTCCATGGAATTCATAATCACTAGAGGTTTCTGTGAACTTTTCAGAGTGACTGAAATCTGCGTAATTCTAGTTAAATGTCAGATCAGAACTGTATTTCCTGTAATGCCATAAAGCTACAATGTCAAAGGTAGCACAGAGATAAAGGGAGAACATAATACATATTTTAATTAGTGACTTATTTTTATATCTGACAACGATATATCTACCTCTTGTTTCTCTGTGCGTGGGCTGTTTGTGCCACTCTGCACAAGTATTTTGATGTAAAGATCTTTTTAGGCCATGCCTATTTGTTTATGCTTTTCCAAATTGTACTACGTATGCTGACTGCTTATTGGATTAAAAACTGGGAAGCTTTTTTTTTTTCTTTCAAAAAACAACAAAAAAAACTTCTTTAACAAAGATGCATCCAGCTTGCAAACATTTGCTATCCCTGGGTCTATATTTCTCAGTATCCTGTCAGGGTTTCTTTATCCCTTTCCTCTGGCGTTATTTCTTGTTTGTCTGGTAAGTACGGAAAATAGTTTGTGAAGGCATGTATTTTTATCCATTTGGAACAGAACCAAACATGTAAACAGTTTTCTTGTGAAATGATCACAGGCTGAGTGAAATAAGGGAATGCTTTATTCTCCAAGGAATAAATGAGTTCTTATTCAACCGTGTTGTGAGAAGGATGTTATCTACAAAACTCAGTGTAGCGTTGGATGATGATCCAAACAACTAAACTGTTTTCTTAATAATGGAGGCGTCTGGGTGTTAGTCAGCTGGAGAGTTGCCTTTGCTTCAGACTTGTTCAGCATCCAGCAGAACCTGATATTAATCTTGGAACATAAGTAATGCATTCTCTCAGTGTTAACTGACAAGTAATCAACATTGTCTACTTTGTGTTAATAACGATCTAAATGCTTTGGGATGAAAGGAACTAGTTAGTGTCGACAAAGTTCTTAAGGAACGGGTACAGGAAGTTCTTCCTCCTTAATGGAGGACTGTGCAGAAGCAGCCTCTAACCAGTCAGTGTAATTATAGGGACACAAGGCTAATATTAATTAGCGATTTCCTGCTTTTTTTTTTTTTTCAGTGCTCAGGACTTGGAGCTTCGTTCTGCTATATGCTTTCATACTTAGTGGGACGGCCAGTTGTATACAAATACTTAACAGAAAAAGCAGTTAAATGGTCAGAACAGGTAAGTTTCTAAAGAAGTTGAAATTTATAGAAAATATGTAGTGGAATAGGATGGAAAACTAGCGGGGATTGTGCTCATAAATCTAGTCGCAAAGAAAGGATTCTGAGTCCTTTCTGACAACGTGTAGTTACTTTTTGAATGTTTTTAAGCAACAGAGTATTCCTGATTGTGCTATTTCCTGTGAGGAAGCTCTCCTCAACTAGGAAGAGTTTGTCAGTGATAACCCCTCTGGTTAGCTAATAGCCGTAGGAAGCCTATCTAGTTTTGATTTGAAGTAATAGCTCCCTGAGCATCAGAACTGATGAAAGCTGTCTTTTTTTCAATAGGATGAAAAATATGTTGTTGTAGGTCTGATTGTAAAAATGTAAATGTTATTGTGGTTAGGGCAATTCCTAAGTTTGTTGCTTTAGTGTTTAAGAGCAGCAGCAGCAGCATATCCCTTCCTATGGAAAGGGTATTGCTTTTGTCCCAGTTTAAAGGGTCTCTTTGTGTTCTTACTATATGCTTACATGGTAACTTTCTACCAATTTTTGGAATTCACTGTTTTTGTGGTATATAGAGAAGTATCCCATACAAGCTGCTTGATTTTTGTACAAGCTCAATTTCCTTTAGGCCAAGGGAAAGTATCTGATAACAGGAACTTGGTAAGCTAATTATCTGATTAAACTTCAGATTTTGCTTTGCAAAATCCTAGCATGATCGGTATTTGAGCCCTTGTTTTTTTTGTTTGATGCTCTTAACCATTTTCAAACAGCTCTTTTTGGCAAGTATGAACCATGACTTACTGCTCTGTTCTCCGTTTAAATATTTTTATGATTCAAAAAAAATCTTGAACTTGTTCCTCACTAAGATATAGAGCTGCGACCTACACAGTTGATTTCATTAAATAGTGAATCTTGTACCAAATAAGTATTAGAAGCCCAGTATAATCTTCAAACTATTCCTGAAGTGGGAAATAGTAACTATTTCCACTGGCAGAACTGGCTCTGTGACTCTAAATTTGCATAATTGCATGTGTGATTCATATCTCACTGTTTCCAGGTTAGGTAGACTATACAGTTTTGGCACTACACAGAATTAATTGTTGATTAAGCATTAGTCCTTCATGAAGATTTAATTAAAAAATAAAAAAAAAAGACCAAACACCAGAAACGAAGTACTGCTGAACAATAGCAGGACTGACTGCGATAATGCAATTCAAGCTAATATGGAAAAAATGGGGTTGTGTCTAGGATAAGTTGCTGCACCTGATTTTAGATGGATTTACAGTCAGGTGTGGTTTAGTTTCATCTATCTGGGGCCATGTGGCCACGTTTAGGCTTAGACTTTGTGAAGGCCTGCAAGGATAGAGCAGAGATGATGCTCTGCTACCCTTACAGTTTGCTTTGGGGTTATGGGTGTTTGAAAGGGCCGGAGTTCTAGAGCCAGTGTGGGAGCAGAAGAGGCTTTGATGTAGTTGTGTAAGGAGGTGAGCTAGACTTGAGGACATAATTGACTGCAAATCAAATTTGGACTAATGTGGCTGCTTCTTTATGACGTTTATGCTAGACATTATAAAGTACGTGCAGATAGGCTACTGCCAACACAATCTTAAAACCTTGTGATGAACTCGAGAGCCATGACCAGGGTAAGATTCCAAGCTAGGAATACAGCTGCGTTTCATGTTTGATTGCTTTAGGAATAGGATGACAAGCTGGTAGAGTTGGTTGGACTGCAGTTAGAGGTGACGGAGCTAATGCTAGGGTTAGTTCAGCACAGCAGCAGGCCTGCTTCTTACCTGATTCAGACATATTAGTTCTCTACCATAGGCTGGTGTTTCCAGAGTAACTTCAGTGCTATGTAACAGTGATTCACTGACTCTTCCTCTCTTCCTTGAGTCATCATTTAACTGATTTGTTTGCAACTTTTAAATTTCTACAAAAGATGGATTAAAAAAAAATCACAAATCTCTTGTAGTAAAACCGTTGCTTATTTTGAAGGCAGATGTTTTACTTATTTATTATTTTCTTTGCACAGGTTGAACGACACAGAGAACACCTCATTAACTACATAATATTTTTGAGAATAACACCATTTCTTCCAAATTGGTTCATCAATATAACATCTCCTGTAATAAATGTGCCATTAAAAGTATTTTTCATTGGCACCTTTCTAGGTAAGAATTCTGAATAGTGAACTGCAGTTTGGGGTAGCCAGAAGTGGCATTATTTGCTTTTGTTCAGTGGTTATCACCACCTACTGGGCAGCTGAAAGATTACACAAGAGTATTCTGTCTATACTTTCTTGATGATGTGTCCAGCTTTTAGCATTAAAAGACTTAAGTCTTCAGGATTATTCTGATGCACTGGATGAGGGGAAGCAGGCTATAAGGAAACATACCTTGTATGGACACTTTACAAGTAAGGACTGTTGCTCCACTCCATGGTTATACTTCTGTGAACTACTATAGACTTCTATTTTGAGTTCAGCGTAGTCATGCCAGAACAAGTGACTTTGATCTGAAGGATTGTTCTTCCCCTTCCCATCTATTTTATTATAATATACCTTCCTAGGAGTGCGTTCATAACTACTGTAGTGCTAAACATCTGAACCTTGTGTTTTGCTTATTTTTGCAAATATTTTTAATTGGTTTAGGAGATAATTTATAAGCTTCCATTACGAACCTAAAAAAAAATCAGTTTGCAGAGACAACTTGCTATCTGCACAATCTGGATCGCAGAGTTTTTTAAGTTTCCTGTGTTTGTATTAGCATCCAGCAGCGTTAAAGGTAGCATAAACAGTTCTGATAATGGGATTTTGTCTTTGAATTTTGTATCTGTACCTGCACCTTAAAAAGAAAATACAGGCAACAGATTCTGAGGCTTTGGTGTTAAAACCTAGACAACTGAGTTAGGAATTTTCTTGGTTTTGTTTACCCAAAGAAATTAATCTTTCTTAAATTTATTGTTCTACCCTTATACTTCCCCCCTCCAGGTGTGGCACCGCCATCTTTTGTAGCCATTAAGGCAGGAACAACACTATACCAACTTACAACAGCAGGGGAAGCTGTTTCCTGGAACTCTGTTTTTGTTCTCATGATTCTAGCCATCCTTTCCATCCTACCAGCTCTTTTCCAGAAGAAACTGAAACAGAAGTTTGAATAAGGATCAAACTGGACCCAGACTTCCCATGTTTCATCTCAGGATTGGCACTTGTGATATTTGTATATTTGCTTTTCTATTGGATCTTAAGCAATTAAAGGGGAGGCTTGTAATGGGTAAGAATGTCTTTAAATGAACACGTGACCTGCAACTGAAGGAACTGTGTTCAGAAAATGTACTACGTAGTTTTATAACCAAATCATCAGTGTTTTGCTTTGGGGTGTATGTGCGGCCCTTGGAATGAGGGAAGGGAAAACACAGATGTCATGTTTTGCTTTGATTATATGCAGAGCAAAAAATGTAACAGACATAAACTACAGATAATGCTTTCTAATACTTGCAAAAAAAAAAAAAAAAAAAAAAAAAACCAACCACCAAACCCAACCCTTATTTTTTCAATCTGATTTCTGTAACGTACTGTATGTCTCTGTAGACTTGCATGGGATCTGGTCTGAGCACAATTCTCATCTACAGTCTTTCTTGTCTTTTGGGGTTCCAAAATTATAGCATAATATGGTAAAGGTGCTCATTCAGAAGCATTTTTTTTTTTCTGAATAGTACTTTAACTACAAAGATACACTCACCTTGATTGTTTACTTCTATTACTGTTGTGTGGACTTAAATACTTGAACCTACATCTGCTTTACTAACTGGATTAACAAAGGCAAAGTGTCAGATCATTCTAACTTACTCTGTAAAAGTTTGCTCTGGTAGAGCAGGCTAGACTTTTTACTGTGGCTAGCTGATTTTGAAATTCTATTTTTATGTTAATTATTTTGCCAATATTTTACTTGCATACATTTATCCTGTGAATTCAAGAAATTGATCATATATAAAACTTTAACTTCCTGAGTGATTTAAAAATGTATAACTTCAGTGTACTATAAATATTTCTAAAGCAATATGCAAAGAGGATACAATTTTTCATTGCAGCTCGATTGGCTAGAAGAAGTGTCAGGTACGTTAATTGGTGCGCTTCTTGCAAAAGAGCTGAATCCAAATACTGTTCTAAGCATCATGCAACAGAAGTTTATGTGAATGTATCTAAAATTAAAGGGATGATTCAATTTTCTGCTAAGTCAGTAACTGGTAATGGACAACCAGCTATGATTCACCTTTTAAGTAAAAGTCTGCTTATATATAGCCAATAAATGAGGTACGTGGTACCTGCCCTTGTACAGTTAAAACTGTTGTAGTCTGTATGATTGTCAGTGGAGTCCCATAAAATGAGGTCCTGATCAGCAAGGAATTTGGGTGCATGTTTAAGTTCATCCTACTGAAACTAGTGCTGCTTATAGGCTTTAATTTGATGCTCCTGAAGCACCTTGCTGAAATGGGAACTGACATGTTAGCATATACTCCAGTTCAAGGGTTTACTTGTCTATATCCCCATGTTAACTCATCATGGTAGATCATTTGAGATGTAAGAGAACAGTTCCATGAATGTAATAATGTGAAAGGTACTGGTACCTTCTAAAACGTTTTGTTCTTTTTTTGTAACATAATGTTAATTGACTCCAGTTTATTGCAGTATTACATGTAAATATATAGTAAATATTATTGATGAACTATTTTGGTCTTTTATTTAAATCTGGGTTGCACAGTAAATGGTATTTTTATGTAGGTAAAGGAACTAATTTCACTTCTGTTTACAAATTTATTGTAAGCATTTAGCTTTAGGGAATGTTTTCTATTTAGAATTGAGTCTAAAAGTGTACTTTATTGGCATTTAAACCTGAATTGTTACTTTTAATCGTTGCAATTCTAATCTCAGTGCTCATCTACCTAGAGGATTTGCTCCATAGTAAGTGATAGCTATTGTGAGCTGAGTGCCCACTGGAATATTGGGTGTGAAATAGCTGTAGATTTACAGCCTACTCTTCTGCATAGTTAATTTTCCATGCAGATTAACTCAGAATAAATTATATACTTGCTATTACCCAGTTGCTTGTCTCAAAAATGGTCTCAATCTTTGGTCAATAACATGCTGTTGTAAAATTCCTTCTACATTGTACAAAACCAATGTTTTGGTGGAACCTTGACACTAAAGAAGGAATGAACTCCATTTCAATTTCATATGAATCATGCTGTTACTTGGCACTTTCATTGAGGTGTGTTTCACTATGTAGATGGGATCAGGGTATGATACTGAAAAACCCATTTCAGCTGTAGACTAAGTTGCCATCACAGTGCCTAAAGGCCCTAAAAACCTTAAAAGGGTTGAAAATAAGTTACTTCCTTTTGTGACAAGTTAGCGTTTTTTTTTTTTTAACTTATCCCTTCCATGTTTATCTTCATCTGCCAATGGCCTCAGGCAATTCCCTATCCCATGAGGACTGATTCTGAGGGTTTTTAAATATAATGAAAGTCTTGTGGAAAAGCAAAAAAGTGTTGTGCTGTGGAATAAGGCGGTAGCTTGCTTTTTATGGGAATCCAGCCAGTGCTCCAAGAGAATAGCCATACATTTCTGCCAGAAAAGCAGTGTCTACCGTGAAGCAAACTTGAAAATCAGGAAGGTATAGTTTAACTACCAAAAAACAAACAAACAAACAAAAAAGAGCTGTTATCTTCTAGAACTTTTTGTAAACAATATCTGCATGACACCATTAATAACTGCCTCTTGCCGTTTCATAATAAAGCTACTGTATAATATGTGAAACATCGTATTTTGAGTACAATGAAGTATGCTGAACTTCCTGCTAAGCCTAATTTTTGATTCACTTATGATGAGTTCTTCTGAAGTGGTATTTTTTTAATGACTATAAAAATTAAACTGAACTGATGATCATGTGGGTGAGATTTGTTCTGTTTGTACTTCTGTTTCAGAACACCTAGTTAGACTTCCTGCTGTCTGGAAGTTATTTCTTTATCATGTACAACAGTAATCTTTTTTTATACTTTTATAAAGTATATATACAAAATTAGTTTTCATACTTTGGACTGGAAAGCAATTGATATAGCTCATTTCATCTTCTTAGATGGGAACTCATATATTTTGCTTTTTCTGACGTGAATTCCTTATGGAAGACTCACAAGGTAAAGTTGCTATAGCTTCATTCATCTGCTTCTGTTGTCTGCTTTATGGATTTCTTCTTTGCACTGTACACTATGTTGATGTTGAAAGCATGCCAAAAGATTGAGACAAAAAATAAAATAAAAAGCAAGTGTGTCTTTAAAAGCTCAGTGAACTATTCTATGATGCAAAGCCAGTTTTTTTTTTTGTTTGTTTGTTTGTTAGGTTTTTTTTGGTAGCTATTTCACAAATCTTTGTGTTATTCTAAAAAATACTTATCTTGTGTAGCATGATAGTTACTCAGTATAAAACCAGGTTGTCTACTAAAATGCAGTGTGGATTGCTGTGTTCAGCTTTGTATTAGAACTGGAAGTATGCTGCATGTATTGTACCATCCAGTTACTTAAGCTGAATTATTCAGCTGAAAAACCAACAGAACCAACTCAACCAGGTAGCTAGCTGACCAAGGACTGAAACACCCACGAGCTACTGCAGGTACTTTTATTTATTTATTTATAACAAAAAGCAGCCACTTCATTCTTCACCTTATAAAAACTGTTGCAAACAGTCTGTGATAAAGGATGTATCCAGAAAAACTAGGGAGAGAGCTACCTGTCTTTTGTGACATGGTAGTCTTTCTATTGTTTTGCTGGCCTTGCCACATTCAGCATTGCTATCCATTGCTCTTGTTCTTTTTTCCTTTTTCTGACACAAATATTCCTTCGGTTACCTACTTAATTGATACATATACTTAAACTGATAAATTGAGTTGCGTGTAGCTGTGACAACTAGTACTGTATTTCAGGCTTAAAGAATAACGTATTCCTAGGATATCGCTATCTTTTTTTCCCCAGAAGTATTCTATTTCCTAAATATGCTAGAGGAGATGAAACCTATACCCACAAATCTTACTGTGGCTATAACATGCTAGAGTGTATTTAGATATTTTTGGAGCCTGTGGATCAGATTCCTTAGATTCCCTCCCTAAGTTTTCAATCTACTGTTAGAAGACACTATGTTAAGTTCAAGTTAACTAGTAGGAGTAATCTAGATATGTGCGTGTTAAATTCTGCCTTTTATAAGTATTTATTGTCCTTATGATTTAAGGCTTGAGCTTAAAAATTCTAGCCTTTGCCATTGAAAAGAGCAGCTGAAGCAACAACAAAAGACTTGCTGAGGACAATGAATCTTTTAAATCATTTTGTAGTTGCTAGCATGTCTTTGTTGTTTTGTCTAAACATAGTTTCCACAGATTTAAGACTTCCCTTACATTTTATGAACATCATAGAGAATACTTTCAAGAATTCACAGTGTCATTGAGAGTGTTACTGCCTCACTTGAGGACATATAGTTGATTTGCAAAGTTCAGTGACAAAATAGCTGTGTTTTAGGTGCTTCTGGTGATGGGATCAGTGCTCAAGAAGTCTGACAAATTCAAGCTGCTAGATGCTGAATTAGATATTACAGATGCAAATAAAAATAGCCCTCACAGTATCTGTACTACATCACCAGTTTCCTCAGTCTTTCTTGTAAGTTCTTCTGTGCCTGTCCAGCTATGACTTCTGTTTATTAGGGTTAGACTACAGTTTGGACTTACTGAAATTAAGCTTACCACATGCTGAATACTGTGTCTTTTGCCAGATGAAAAGCAGAGTAAGAAGCAAAATGGCAGAGAATACTTAATGAGTATAGAATAGGAGCAACCAGATTTAATGAGTTCTATTCTCTATTAGTCTTCCTTGAATCACCAGGTAGGCTCAACGTATTCTAAATGGCTGACTCTGAATCTCATAAACTTGAGACTTTCAGTCTAATATTGCATCTCGTTATCCTCCTATTGTTGTTGAAATTTCTCCCTCGTGTTCACCAGTGGTTTAAAATTGATCTGTCAGAATTATCAGTCAAACCTAAGCAATGCTTCTGTTCATTGATGACCCATTGTCTGCTCTGTACCGTCATAACCATGTGAATACTTGGCTTTTTGTAGTTCCCAGAAGGATGGAAAAGCTCTCCACCATTTCAGTGGGAATAAATGGTTTAAGAGCTGAGTTATTGTGCTGCAATGGGCTGTGGGGTTATTGACACAAGTCTTATACAAGCTGCTGTCTCTCAACGGCTGGGGAAGAATCAGTAAGTCTCACGTCTTCCCAATGTGAGTTCAAATATGCCAAGTTTCGTGTGCTTGACAGCACGTTATGTTAGGTGGGTACCTGATTAATTCAGCACTACAGATGGGATATAATCGCAAACTACTTGAGCAACCTTAGATAATAATCCGGAAAGACCAGGAAAGTCATTTTTATTCACGGAAACCCTGTAGGATAGAGAAGGTTTCTGGGGTGAAAGACGCGGCTGGGGAGCTGGGCGAGGAGAGGAGGGGGAAGGCTGTGTGTGCAGACACAATTTCAGTCCTGTGCGGCTGTCCCGGGTGTCTCTCGGGCCAGGGGAGAGCCGTGCTCTCCTCCCCGGGGCGGGTCCCTCCCTTGGAGCCCCTCTTTTTCTTCCTGCGCTCCCTGGGCGCTGTGTGTGTGCTGGGGTCGGGGCGTTGCGCTCCGCTCTGCAGCCTCAGCCGTTAACGGTTACGTGCGTGACGGTAACTCGGAGGGAAAACGAATTAAAAACGCGGCGCTGTAGCCCTATTCCCCATCGGGGCCGCTGGGCAGGGCTGGCAGCCGGGCAGGGCGTGCGGCTGCGAGGCCGTGACCCGGGGCCGAGCCGCCCCTCACGGAGCCCCCGCGCCCGGAGCCGCCCCCCCCCCCACTCCCCCTCAGCGCCCCCTGCGGGCGCGGCCCCTCCCGCGGCGGCCCGGCAGCATGACGTCACCCCCCGAGCGCAGCGCGCAGGCGCAGCACTGCGGCTCCCGGCCCGGGCCGCCCCCCGGCCCCCCCGGGAGCAGCCGGGGGCCGCCCCCACAATGCCGTGCGGCGCTGCCCGCTGCGCTCCGCCATGGAGGCGGCCGCCGCCGCTGGCGCAGCCCCGCCGCCCGCCGCCGCCGCCGCCGCCCGGCCCCGCAGCCCCTGAGCCCCGCGCCCCTCTCGCGCTCCAGCATGAGCGGCGGCGGCGGCGGCGGCGGCTCCTCGGCACCCGGCCGCTTCGCCGACTACTTCGTCATCTGCGGGCTGGACACCGAGACCGGGCTGGAGCCGGACGAGCTCTCCGGTGAGCGGCCGCGGGGCGGGGGGCGCCCGGTAACGGCCAACGGCCGCCCGGTAACGGCCAACGGCCGGCCGGTAACGGCTAACGGCCGGCAGGGCGGCATCGCACGGCACCGAGCCCCCGGCCTGGGCTGCTGCCCAGCACCTCCGTCTGCCCCAAAGGGGGGGGACTCGGCCTGGCGCCGCTGCCTGGCCCCGGGCTGAGCCTGGTTACTCAGCCCACTTGCCGTTATAATGCTTTACGAACGGTTTTAGTCATTCTTCCTATTCCTTTAGATCTGTCTTAAAAGCTGCGTGAATAAACGCTCCTTTCTTGTAGAGCGGAGTCTGCGTTGCTTGAGTCATCTCGTACATTGTGCTCCTAAATTTTGGCTATGATCGAAACTTTTTCTTTCAAGTCGTTAAAAGAAAAACTTCCCGGCTGCTCCTCATGCTGAGGAGGACTTTACCTTGGTGCCTGTCTGATGGTACAGCGATTGCAAACTGCAACTTGATGCTTGAGGAGCGAATACAGTGTAATGGGCCGTCCTCTAATGGTACTTTAAATTACAGCATCGATTTCATTTAAGAAGTGCAAGAGAACAGAACGCAATGTGGTTGCACAGATTTTTATTAATTAAATCGTAATTGAACAAAGGTTTTGGATTGAAGGCAATTTCTGGTGTTAATTTTGTAATTCATTCGCTATATATGTGCTTGTGTGCTACAGGGCAAGACACCTGGTAACGGTCTTGATCTCAGCAGGAGCACGGATAACTCTACTTGTATAACTAGATTAAAAACAGTGTATTACTGTATTGAGCAGGCTTTCTAACAGTAATCTGGAAGAGAGGCCAGTGCCTTTTTTAATATTCCGTTTGAACTTACAGGTCTGAAGGCTGGAGCATGATGTTGTGTTTTTGTTTTCCCTGTTAAGCTCTGTGCCTGTAGTATGGAAAACACCGGTGTGCAAGGTGTCTTGCACTCTGCTTTTCCCCTCTCTCACGGTGTTTGTCGCCTGTGACGAGTTGGGGGACAATGGGGAGGAACGGGTTTTTGTGTTTATTGGGGAGCCTGATCTTTGTGTGTGATTTGAGGAACAGGTTAAAAAAGGGTCCCCCCCCTCCTCCAAGGGGGAGGAGAATGAATGCATGGTAACGTCACAGCAGATGAGCTGGCTGGAATTCCAGTGCATTTTGTTGATTTTGTTGTGTTATTAATAATTCATGATAGTAGGACTGATAACAGTTTCCTTTTTAAACAGCATTTCAGGTTATAGCCTCCTCGGGCGCCCTCTGCTATAAATGGAAAGAGCCTCTGTTGATTTCAGTGGGTATCGGCTCAAGCTTTGAAACACTTTGTGCTTCCTGGAAGGCTTTCTCCTTTCAATGAAAGGGTTATTGTGCAGTGTTCCCCTCCGTCCCCCCCTTCTTGTTTCTGTGCTGGAAACCAGGTTCCGACCCCGTGCCCTGTTGGAACAATTCTCTTCATGGGCGCCCGGTGTTGGGGGGTGGCTGGGTGCAGCGGGGGCCTGCCACGATGTCACCGCTGCTGCCAGGCCCCGGGGATGCTGCCGGCAGACTTTGTTCTCGCCACCGAACCGAGCTGGGTGTTAAAGATGCTCCCTACTGCTAGGGCTTTTTTTCATGCCCAAATTTGTGTGATCTGGCTATCTAGGTGCCCTTTCTTGTTACGATGATTGTGTTCGTGATGGGTGACCTGCTGAAAGAGATTTACTACCATCTAGTAAAATTTTTCAGGCAAAACCACAGACAAACAAATGCTGATGTGTTGCTCTTCCTCAAGCTTCACCCAGTGGCAGTTTCTGTGCTGGACGAGAGGTGCCGAGGCACGTCTCCAGGTGCTGACGATGTGCCGGAAGCGATGACAGATCTCTTAGGTTCTGTGCAACGGTCTGTTGCAGAAATTTTGCCTTCAGAGGGGAAATGACGAAATACATCAGCTGCCAAAATCTTTGGTGTGCTGTATAACTAATAAAGCTGTAATGTTATGATAAGATTTCTTAATTTAAGCTGAAGACTGTATCCTGGAGCAGTCATGCCAACAAAGAGGTGCCTTACCTTTCTGCTGGAATTCCTGACATGTTGACTTGCCTAGATGTGATCCGCATGGTGCTGAAAGTAATACCTGCACTGTATGGAACTGTTGGAATTGTTATTCTGCATTCTTTTTCACCAAAGATACTTTTTAAATTTTCCTTCTCTGTGGTGTGTTAGTTTTTAATAATCACTTGTCAGTAGAGTTTGTTTATTATGTAGTGTTAAAGCTACATAATAAAAAAGGATGAGCTTCCTGTTGCATTATACTGACATGTAAGTGTAGTCTGGGAGTTGCCAGTAGGTAGTGTAAAACTCAAACCCAAGGACCTGGACGCTGTGTTCTGATCCATGGGCTTCTGTGCTGCACGTGCTTCCATGTGAATGCCATATCATGAAGATGGTCGTAGTGAATTCAGAAGTAACAGTATTACAAAGGAGAAATAGCTGGTAGATGAGAATGCTTATAATCTTTAAAGGAAAGATGGATGTAATAATAGGATTGTTTAAAAAAGCAACCAACTAGCCAAAAAACACATACAAAACCAACCAGAAAACCCCCACCAACCTTATGGTGGAGGACCAAGGCCAGTCATTAGGCTGTCACCGGCATTTCTTTCTTCCCTTCTTGTCAGTCTGAACAGGTCACTTAAGGTATGGTCCCAAAAATATTTTATTCAATATATAAACTCCTGTTTCATTGGCAAAGATCTGTCTCATGGTGCTTCCAAGCTGATCATGAGCTTCGTTCTTGAGGGAAGATGAAAATATGTGTTCAGTGAAGCCCTGTGCCCAGGCTGTATCCTTCTTGTAGGTACCTTTCACGTGCCCTTTCAGAATCCATAACAGAATTCTATTCATTAAATATGAAGTTGTGATACTATTTTAATTATTCTTAGTCTCCCATACCTTTGTTTGTATTTTGTTTTCAATGTTTTTGAGGTAAGATCTGTGGTTATGGACCATGTAGCATAACAGGACCGATCATTAGTAATGCCAGCCATGTGCTGGCACACCGGCCCTTTCCTGAGTGCTGCTTTGTGAAATTGTGAGCGAAGGTGATGCACGGTGTACGGTATTCACATAGCTCCACTCAAAATTAACCCGACAACCTGACACTAGAGCAAACGTTTCTCCTCACCAGTAAAACAGGAACATCTCACCTCATCTCTCAGTCAGGAACTGAAGGGTCACTGTTTTTCTATTTTGCTGCCTTGAGATTTGACATGGCAACTGATCCTCAGATATTGCCTATTGGGAGGGTTTATTTTAGCAGTACTCTGTACTAATATAAACTTAAAAATATGGCTATGATGAAATAATTGAGAGCATTTGTCACAAATATAAACCAGTACACATTGCTTACCATGTCGGAATTGGTACAGCAGCTTCCTTTGGGGCAGTCCGTGCAGTATTGCTGCAGTCAGCACCTGTGTTACTCTGCAAGATCAACGTGCTTAAATAGTTACAGACTTTTATTTTGTTTGTAAGGGGTTGCTAAAGGGAACAAGGAGGAAGAAGAGCAAGCTTAAAGCATCAGATACCTTTTTCTGACTGACAGTTGACCTTTTTTGTATTTCCTCTTTTGGGTGTTTTTCTCTGGGAATTAAGACATGACATTTGGGGTTGGAGCCAGCTGTGGTTCTTGCAATGAAACTCTTCTGCAATACTGCTTGTTCCTTGGGAAAACGTCATGTGAGTAGGTTTCGCTGTCGTAGTAAGAACCAACGCTCAGCTCACTGCAGAAGTAAACTGCAGTGATAGGAGCCACTGCTTGATTTCTGCCAAAGCTGATTTTGTTTGTTTTGTTTGGGTTTGTTTTTCTGTCTTTGTCCTTAATATGGATGGTGTCAGTGCAGGCCTCCCACAGCTCCCGAACAGTGTGCCTCCTTCCTTGTGGATTCCTTGAGGCTGAGAGGAAGGGTTTTCAGCTTTTTTGCTCCTCTGAGACTGCTTGCCCAAGGTGTTGGTGCTGGGGGGGCTCCCTGGCAGCACCAAGGCTGAGACCACGAGCTGTGTTCACACCGGTCACTGGGGATGGGCAGGAGATGGCAACAACTTCTGGCTGGACTTACACTGGCACATGTATAACGTTTTAATCCAGATAATAGTTTATTCTACTGCCCCTGCCCCCTCTATCTTTTCCCAAGAAGCCTGAGTTGTTTGCCGTGTTTGAGTGCCAAAAAGATCTTTTGTCTCTTTGGGAACTGAGGCAGACGTGCTAGGGTAGCTGATATGGAGCATAAAGAATAGGAGAGCTGATGTAAGGGAGAAGCAGCTGTGCTTTGCTGCACTACAATTGAAGCCACGGTTTATTAGGTGGTGTTTCTGTAATACCAATCTTGTGATTATCACATCTGTGTTTTAGGTGAAACTGGGCTGTGTGCTGTATAAAATCATCTCCCCCCGAACCCTGGAACCCTTCGTTCTCCCACCCTCCAGTTACAGATGCAGCTGATTTGTAGGGGTCTTGGGTATCGTGGGGAGGAGTGGAAAAGTTACTGGGTTTGTTCCTAATTTGCGAACAGACTAATGATGCTAAAAGTACATCTAAATAATTTAGTTTACAAGTCAGATTTTGAAGCCTTTTTTAAAAAGACATATGAGATTCATATCCTTAAAGCAAGGCAACAAAGATGGTTGGTTTTTGCATCCTTTCCCCTATCCCCTCTCCCCTTCCATCCTCCCCAGTTTATTCTGCAAGAGAGATACTATACAAAAAAGCCTCTTAAATGGATTATTTGGGAAATACTGCCACTTGCAAATAATAAAGCACATTTTTTTTTTCTAAATCTTCAAATTACTGATCTTGTAGTTACAAAATCCTACAACAGTTTTTTTTTTTTTCTCCTGCCTTTTCAGTTAGTGATGTCCTATTTGAGTGTTCTTGGTAATGACTTCTCATACTTGTCTTCTGAATTCCTTCTGATCTGCAGGGCTCATGTAGCAGAAATAATGCATGTGAAGTGACGATGTCGGAAGCAGTTACTTAGTGATGTATGTTGCGCAGTAATTCTTCTCTCCGAATTTCTTGACAAGCCTTTTTGGATTTGTGGTTTGCAGTCAAGTTTGCAGTGAACTAGAACGTTAATCCTGAGAGGCTTAAAATATCATTGCACAGAAATGATGAAGCATTCCAACACAAACTGCTAAATGATGAAGGATTTACTTGGGGTACTTCTGCTAAAGGCTAATTTCTCGGTATTTCCAGGAAAATGCTGCCTTGCTTATGGTTTGATTGGCAAGAGACCTTTAGTTTCAAACTTCCCTGTAAAAGTGTGTAATATGGCTTTATTTACATATTTTTACTGATCATATGATCTGCCACAGTCAGGTAGGATACGTACGTTTGTATGGAGTCGTTTACATATTAGTACTGAAGCATCTTAGAAAGAAACTGTGTTGCTTTTCATGAATAAGTGATCTGCAGTCAGATAACAGGATGGTCCTAAGTGACCTTTTCATTTTCAGATAGAGCAATGTTTTAATGTTTAACTGAGTGAGGAAAAAAAAACAACCCTGAGAGACACAGAGAGATTTTCTTTCATCATGACTTCAAGTGACTTTAGCAAAGTCTTGTTGCAGCTGTAGTTGCTGCTCTTTGTATTTACAATTGCACTCTGTGTTGCAGAAAGATGTGGGCAGGGATCCTGAGGTTTCTTCAGTGTACTTGTCTGTGTATTGCTTCTGTCCTCTACAAGCATATTTTTTGTGAACTATTCTACTATTTGCATGTATTACTTAACTCCTCCTTAACTTGCTACTTTCAGCAGACTCCCTTACCACTGTTACCTCCCAGATTTGCTTCCCAAGCCCAGCACTACCTTACAGAGCTGTCAGAATTACCTTGGGGAAAAGTCCCTTGATTTAACAAGGTCAGTGCCAGCTCTAACCACCATAAGAATGGCATGGCCCTTTCTGGCTCTTTTATGTGTGTGGTCCAAGACTGAAATCTGAGAGACCTCATTCTGGGCTTTCACTGAGGGCTGGTAACATTTCTGTTTAGGTGCATCTCAGTCGTTCTGAGGATGAGGTGAAAAACACCATGTTTTTCTTTCTTGAAGCTCAACCACAGAAGGCATTTAACTCAAGCTCTTGCTTCCGTGGAACCACAAACAGTCTTTGCTCCTGACTCTGAACAAGTCTGTGACTTGTGTTTTTAGGACTGAATAAAAGCACTGGACTTTGTTCTTCCTCTTACTTCTAGTCAGATTTTCATATTGAAAACTTTTTTTTTTTTTTTTTTCCCCAGACATGAATCTTTCTTCTTGTGAAGAAGAAAGGTGAGCTTGATGTGGTACATATGAAAGAAAAGAAAACTTGAGAGAAATGATTGATGAGATGATAAGGAAAGATATAGGTAGAGCTAGGATGAGCTTCAGAGTTTGTCATATACATAGACCAAAGTGTTAGCACCTCTGATTAAATTTGTGCTTTTTTAAAAAAAAATAAACTCTATTAAAAAAATGTAAACCCCTCAATATCAAGTAAGTACATTACTTTCTCACAGGGCATTTTGTTTTGGGTCCTTAAGACGGGTTACTGCAAAACAGTTTTCCAAGGCTTGATAAGAAAGTGAGGCTGGACTTCCTGTGCTTGCTGTTCAGTGTACATCATTGGAACAGCTTTTAAAATCTGCAGGAAAGGCTTAATTTGTATTTTTGAAATATATGTATATTTTTCTCTTTGGTGCAAAATCTCAGTGGTACTCTGGAAGAAAATAAGTGTTGGTGAAAGCAATGGAGAGATGCTTTGGTAATAACATTCAGTCCTTGTGCTGTTACATCGGCATCCTCCCATCTGCTCTGGAGGGCAGTGAGCGTGTAACAAGTGCAGACATCAACTCCCTGGGACACTGCAGTGTAGAAGGAGATGCTCGGTGTTTCGTGACGGTTGGCTGAGAGGGTCTGTGCTGCTGTTTGCTCAGGGTTTTCGGAAGTAGGTCCACTGGGTCTGCCAGTCTGGGCAGGGCACGAGGGGAACAGCTGATTTCTATATTCAATATACTTAAAATACGCTCATCTCCACTTCTGTTTTATATTTCTGGTGCATGTAAAAGGATTGTGTTCTATTCTGAGGGTAGGCCACTCGTTTTGTTTCTTAGTGTCTTCTTTTGCAAGTATTGCAGATTTGTTCTGTCAAAGACATGTGCCCGCCCTGCTGTGGCTGACAACATGCCTGTCATTGTCATTTTGAATGCTGCTTCTGTTGTTTAGTTGAAAACAGAGCTAAATATCTTCTTGTTATATTTGCTGTGACTAAAGCAGAAAAGAAAAAAGCCTTGTAAAAAACAATTCTGTTTTTAAGAGTACTTTTTTGAAAATTTGTATCAGGCAGTCTTGGTTTAAATACATCGCGTCCATCTGCTGTCCTGCATACAGAGCAGTGAAAGAAAATAAATGGGCTTGGGATGTTTTTAAACATTTAAGCCGGGGAGGGGGGGATGTGTTTGTTCTTGTTGCTTTTCTAAAAAGCTGCGTTAGATTCTTGATGACTTCCTTTGCCCCTTCCCTGCCCCACCTCTTCCCACCTTCCTTAGAACTGTACCAGAAAAGTACAAACCAAAGCTTTTGGTGTTCTGACCTTGCAGTCACGGCGTGCAGATGTTGTCAGCTGTTTTTTCCGTGGTACATTCAAAATGCTGTGGCAATTTTGAAACTATTCCAGTGGTGTGGCAATGTGTTTTGTTATCAACTAGATGAATACAGAGTTAAACGATAGATCTCTGTTCATCTCTTTATTCTCATTTGTCATCGAAGGCTTACAAGAATTTATCCCATTGAAGCAATGGATGGTCAAGATATCATTGGTATCCAGTGGAATTTACACCAAATATCCAGTTACACTGTGAAATTAACTCATATTTTTTATTTCAGTTCACAGTGAGGTTCTTCATATCACAATTGTTAAAAATAGGAAAAGCAAAAGAAAAAAAGAAAACATCAGGGTCTTTTACAGTCAGCAGATTAGAGTTAACCTGTCTTTTTGTCCTTCTCATATTTTTAGTGACTGCAGGAGGAATAGTTGTATTCTCCACTGAATGTTAAAATGTATGTTGCGTACTGAAAGGAACATGTTCTCATGGGATCGGAATAAGGGATTGTTAGAAGCAAGCTTGCATTCCTTAGTTGACAAATAGGCCAAAAATAAATTGGGGCCTTTCATCGCACTGGTTATTTTCTTCCTCTTCTCTCTGCTTCCTCTAAAGAAAATCTTTTGACTCTTACAGATGAAGGATGGCACTCCACCCAACACACGATTCAGTTATGCTTAAGTATAGGGTGGTGTGTCCCTAACACGTTTTCCTACCTTTGTTTTAGAAAGGTAGGCAATAGACTTACTTTGTCTTTGAGTTCTTTTGTCAGCGAAAGTAGAACAGTAACTTGCTTAACGAAGTCTTTAGAGAAAGACACAGACGTGAGAGTCATAGGTTGTGGATTTGTTACAAATGCCATGGAATAACAGCTATTGGAGACGGTCCAATTTGACAAAAGTCCTGATTCACTACATACAGTGGATGAAACCCCTGATTTCAGCTGCTAAGACAGCACCTCTGCAAGAAAACAAATGTGATACTGAAGAATATGAATTTTCTGATATGGATAACCTGACCCACTTTCAAGACTGCTGAAGTTCCGATTCCAGCAGCAAATGACCTGGTGGAACCACCACTTCGGCTGGCACTGTGCCTGGTGGTCTTGCTGGCAGCGGGGAGAGGAGAGGACAGAACTGCAGGACGGTGGGCTAATGAGTTTCAGCATAAAAGTGAAGAATTCATGTTGGTGTATATGCAAGGAGGAGGTTCTCTCAGAAAGGGAATCCTCTCTGACAAGAAATACGTGCAGTTCTGCCTGAGGAGGAGCTGGGAGGAAGGAAGCAAATCACGGGAACGCATTTCTCTGTTGATGGAGTGACTGCTTACAGCCCTGGCAGCTGTAGCTTTCCTTGAATGGTAGTTTTTACTCCAAGAATTCTTGTTTAATGAATTTATTACTTTAATCTGCCAAACCGAGTGTTTCATAGGTTGTAGTTTATTTGCAGTTATATATGGCTTAATGGTTGTTTAAAAAGGGATCAGATAAATGTACTGCTTATTTTCATTTTTTGAAGTGAACTTTGCCTAATTATTGGAATATTAACAGTTCTCTAGCTATGCGTTTAAATGACTTTGCTTTAATAGTAGAATATGGGACTTGAAAAATCTTTTCTGTGATAGAAAGCATCCCTGTCTGTCTTTCTGACTAGAATGGTTCAATGAGATTACTATCCCATTTCACATCTGTTATGATGAAGGCCATCAAATTTAATCTTTTGTTTGGTTATCCCATTTTTTCTCTTAAGACTTGAAAATAGAATATTTGACTGTTTTTATTGGCAATTAGAAATGTGGTGAGTGTTATTTTTAACACATCTGCTTTGGCTTTAGCTTTAAGACATTGGTTCTTGGCACGACTGATGTCTAGAGACATCTTTATCACCTGTATTTTACGGTGTGAGCAGGTCAACTGTTGGTCATCTGACAGTTTGGCTAATAAAGAAGTCATTAGATCTCCCAGGGTACATGCGACCTCTTCTCTGCAGTGTTGTCATCCTCCACTCGCTCCAACCTTGTCCTAATTTTTCTCATTTGCTCCATTCTTTTGTAATTTCTACAGTGTGGATTCCAGAAATAAGCACACTACCTGTTTTGCCAGCCAACTATTTTTGTTTAGACTTGGACCATGGATTTTAGAGCTGGAGAGATTTTATGTTCAGTAAACTTAATTTTTAAGCATCACGTTCTTTCCAGAAAATTATTTATCTTTATATCTAGACATATAAACAAGACACTCGTTTTAATGGCATCAGGAATTATATGTACAACTTCTGTATGCTGAAAAAAAATTTCATGCGAATGTGCTCTTATGTGCAAAATATAACCATATTGTTTTGATTACATACTCTCTCTAATACCATTTTCCATTCAAAGATATCAGGTATGCAATAAAAATACACCAAAGCTGAATGAAGGGAATGACTAGCAGGCTATGTCACGGGAGTTTAGAGAAATAAGCTGCTTGACAGGGTGAAAGCAACAAACTGCTTAATCAGGATGGGTAGGGCTTTCTGGATTTCTTTGTTTTGTAATTATCTTGAGCAGATCGGCGTGCTCAGTGAACAAATGAAGGTGGCAGTATTAATGATTCTTTAAAATCAGTGTTGCGTGACCATTCAGATCTTTTGTCAGGCACTTCTGGTAATGAGGATAGCTGCTTCTGACTTATTGTCAGAGCAGGAAAACTGAGCCAGATCCCACCCTGCAGATTGCTGGTCAGAGGCTTTTCCAGCCACGCTGCAGGGAGAGATTCCTGTGCAGTTCTTAGTCACATGTAAATCATGTAAAGGTTTCCTTGGGAACTTGCATTGGAAATTTAGAAATGGCATTAACAATCCATCTGAACGTGTGTGGCTTCTGTTCCATAAGCTACCTGGAAAGATGTGTATGATTGGATTTATGGTGTATGTGGTAGGAGTTTCAGTACAGCTGTAGTTTATTTTGTGACCACACGTGAAGGTTTGACAGGAAATATCTTTCCACATGGTTACATGGGATGGTTACATGAGATTAATAACAGTGACAGCAGCCATGAATTGTCCTCCCAGTTCTGTGGACATGATATTGCCAATGGCAGAGTCAGAAAGGAGGAGAAAGGAGTGAGAGGTGTGTCAGTGGTGGCAGGATTTTCAGTCTGAATTCCCAGCCATTCAGAGGGGGCTTGTTTTCCTTCTTGTTTTTGAGAACTCAAAATTTCATCCTTTTCACTTACAAGTTTCAACTGAGAAGTATATTTTTACAGCTTATATATTGGGAGGAAGTCATGAGTAGATGAGCCTACAAGTTGCATAACCACTTTTCCTATTACTTTGTTGGGAGGACCTTTTTCTTTTCCTTAGGAATGCGAAGGTAACAAATTGATTTTTTTTTTTTTTTTTTCAGAGTAAGTCAGGAAAGGGTAGAAGACCTTTGGGATTCACTCCTCTTTTTACCCCACCTCAAAGCTGAGGAAAGCTTGGTAGATAGCATCCTTCAATAACCAGCAAGACGCTATGCTTCACTCTAGTTTCTCTAAGTTTTTCCCCCCTGTGTAATCTTGTAGAAAAGTTGTTTACATCGACAGGGATAGTTGTATGCAGGTACTCCCAAAGCAATGCTGTGTCCCACGGATTAGGAACTCCATGTAGTGGGTCTGTTTTTGAGTTTGTAAGCCCAGCTTCTGATCAGCCCGAGACAGGCACTGCTATCTTCTGCTTGCAGGTGGAGCAGCGAGAGAAGTCACAGGTAAGAGCAAGGTGGAGCCTAAAAATGAGCCAGAGGCTGCCTGCATGTGCTGCAAATCTACCTTGGATATGGCTTACGTTCAGCATTAGGTGTCTGGCTAAAATACCACTCAGTAAGATGAGACGGTGCTGTTAGCTCAAATGTACAATATCCTGCGTGTGTGCATTAGCTTTTCTAATGTGCATGCAATTAGGAAGCCCAAAGTACAGATGCATAGGCTGGAATCCTTTAAAGAGAGGAACCTTATGAAAAGCAGGATTTGGTGGTAGTAGTCCTTTAATAGAGTTCAAGTTCTCACACGTAGGACATTCTGAAAATTGTACGATGCATCATATTTTTATCAGTTTATATTCTCTTACATCTTAATTTTCTCAGGTCTAGAATAAAACTTGTCAATTTCTGACATTTCTCCTCCTGCATTTGTTAAAACCTTTCTTCAGAGTTTTTATCAAAACCCTTTCAATGAGTACTAAATTAATCAGATTTCTGATTTATGAAGAGATGGATCTTGAAGCCTGTATTTATTTTTGCCTTCTGCAGATCTGCTGCACTTGGTGTTTTGCTGGAGCAAGGATTGTGTGTGAGAAGCTTCTAAGTGCTCATAGATTTAGAAATTAAGGGTTAATTGCATTTGGTCACTGGGTATAAGCAAATGTTGTTTGTGGATTTTTTTTCCTGTCTTTTGATGGATGTCTAGTGATGAGCACTAGGTGGTCAGTGGAAGAAATGAAAGGGGAGGCAATGCAGGTGCTCAGGTTCTTACTGGTTGTAATGGCAAGAGAATAGTCTAGTCGGTGTCCCGGAGTTGCACAGATCCACTTTCTGTTCCCGGGTCGAACTTTGCAGGTGTCAGTGAGCTCTCACTTGAGATTCCCTGCCCCATCGGTATCTTCTGAATGCAGCCTTGCTTGGCCTGAAGGTCTGGTGGTTTGCTGTGTTACAAGCATTGAGGTTCTAACAAAGAGAGAGCTGATAAATTAAAAACCGTGCCGATGTGCTAAAGATGATGAGCATCATGCAAAAGTCAGCAAGACAGGTACGAAACCAGGAAAGAAGTGTAGAGGCTCTCTGACAAGAGCTGTGCAGTGCAGTAGCTGAATTGTTTGATCAAATGCAGGAAGGCATGTACGCTTCTGTCTGGACGTTGGTGGTGTTTTTCTGTGATCAGAAAGTAAGAGCATTATCATATATTTTACACTATTGATCATCCTAATGAGAAGGTGTTCGAGTCACAAATTGTTTTTTTCTTTCGAAAATGGGTGTGATCTTGCACGTCAGTGAATCCAGGGGTTGTGATGTGTGCTTTCCAAGATTAGGAGAAAACTTGACATTCAGATTTGTTCCTTACCTATGGGGAGAGGGGGGACAAACCAGCTTGGTAAATGTCTGAGGTTTTTCCTCAGCTATTTAAAAAAAAAAAAAAAAAAAAAAAAAAAAAAGCTGACATGACATCATCTGCACAGATGTAAATATAGAAAACAAGTAGGTGTGTTAAACCTCCTGACTTATTTTTTAAAACCTCTTTTAGAGAGGATTCTCTTTACCAAGTGTATGTGTCAGTGAGCAGAGATGTGATCTTCTCTTCTTTCTCCTTCTGGGGGATCGGAAGTTTCTTTATAGCCTTATTTCCATCATCTAAGGTTTTTAGCTCTTGTGTAAGTGTTGTTATTAAGTGTTCTGTGTCTTTGACTCTACTCTTCCCCAATACGGCTCTATCTTAGGGAAGTTTTTATTTTTTTTCCCCAAATCTGTCTCTCTATACATATTTCTGACTTCCCGGATATGCATTATTTTTTTTCTCTGAGCAATGATATCATTGAACAAAATAATACAAATCTAGTCAGGGACACTTTTTTAATGGAAAATCAGTTGAGTTGTTGCTTTTGAGACAAAAAGAAAAAAAAATCCCCACTTTAATTTCAGTGCTATAAAATGAGATCAATGAAATGGACGGGAGTATTTTAGGTACTGTGAGACCTGTCCTAGGTCCTGATTCAGGATAAGGTCCCTGAGGGAATATTTAGGATGTACTTAAGCCCAGATCCGAACTGAGGTGACATTAACCCTCAAAGTACTTGTAAGCATTCTCTGGAAACAAAGCTTTCTTGACTGTAGGGTGATGTGTTTGTCAGGTTCTTTATTGTCTACAGGCAGTGTTATAACCACCTCTGCGTGGCTACTTTGTGGAAGTGAGGGCTCCCCAGAATAAAGATCCTAGTTGGTTTAGCAACTGAGTCTTAAATACTACTGTAAAAGTAGAGAACAAACCCAACCATTTTCAAAATCAGTTTCTATTGCCATGTAATTGCAGCGCGCAAGGAAATAAGAGAGGAGTTGAAGAGTGTTTTCTCTTTTGCAGGTGTTGCTGAAATAGTTTGATTTGTTTAAATCATATGATTTCATGTAATTCTGACTGATTGTTAGTGCAGCTGCCAACAGCTGCATGATTGCTTAGCTAATTGCATTCTGGTAAGAGAGCAAAGCTTATTTTAAGATACGCAGTTGTGCTCTCTCATTTCCTTTTTTTTTTTTTTTTTTTTTTTTTTTTCTTTTTGAAGAAACTGTGTGCATTCAGAAGAGTAACTGTGTAGTTACTTCCTGGTATCACAGTGGACGTTTGTTGCTCTAGGGAAAATTAGAGAGGTTATAAGCGAGGTTTTATCAGTCAGTCTAGTGTACGGACAGAATCTGTGAAAAGTTAGAACCGTGCTGCTTAAATTCATACATTTACTTCTGTAGGCCTTCAAATGCTCTTGTCCTTGGGGCTAATTGCATCAATTGCTCTTCGGGAGTATTTTACAGTTTAACATGTAACACTTTCCTTCATTTACCAGGTAACTAATTACTGTTGTTGCATCACTATAGTGGCTGAGAGTACAGGAACTGGGAGCTGCTGTTACATATCGATCATCTCCTTCAAGAAATATCTGTCTGAAATGTGACATTTGTATAACGCTGTGTATGTAGAGAAACCACATTGGGAGAGTAGACTCTCTGTTGTGCATGCTAGTTCAGTATAGAATACCTACGTGTTGCTTGCTGGTATGTCTTAGCTATGATAATTACAGTTGACAGTATAAAATGTATAATGCAGTGTTGTTTTTATTTGTTATATAGCTTTATGCCAGTATATACAGGCCTCTAAAACCCGAGATGGTGCCAGCCGTTTCATTTCAAGTGCAACAGAAGGTAAAGGAAAAAGTGTGGGGAAAAACAGCACAATTTTTTATTCTCCTGATACCCTATCTTCATGCCTCTTGATCTTTTAACCCTTTAGACTCTCTCTTCACAGCCAATGTTTTGTAATAGATGGTGGATACCCTTTTTGCTAAGTCTTGAAGAAGAAACTAACTAAGTGATGCCACTTCTGTGTTTATCTTAAACTTGCATCATCTTTGTCTCTTGTCTATTTGTGCTTTTCTTCAGTAACAAAATTTCACTGAACCTTAAGCTTTAATTATGCTTTAATGAGAATCTGAAATATTTGAAGAGTAATTCAGAGAATTTCTGTCACAATCATAGTCCGAAGACAGTCACACTTAAGGAAAAGCACAGATACTTAATGATATAAAAATGTTACAGTGCCAATCCTTGCTAATATCTGCAGTCTAATTATATGCTTTAACTAACTGTCTTGCATTTTCTGTTTCTCTTAAAAGGAATGTGTGTGTTTAAATCACTTAATCCTCACATCTACCTGCTGATGTCCCGCTTTTTGGCCTTGTTTGAGCTTAAAAAGAGATATTTACAAAATATTTACTTCAGTGTCTTTCTTTCACCTTCAGGGGAAAACTTTGAACAGACTCCGTTAAGACGCACATTTAAGTCCAAAGTTCTTGCTCGCTATCCTGAGAATGTTGAATGGAACCCTTTTGACCAGGATGCAGTGGGAATGGTCAGTATCGCTTAATGACTTTTGCTTTTAAGACAAATACCTACCTTAATAAGTGGAGGCATTCGCTTGTGTTTTCCTTGACAAAAAAAAAAAAGTCATTGTATGAAGTCTGTTATAGACTGTAAAAAAAATTGCTTTGAATTTTGCAGGCTCAAAGATTTTCTCACTTAATTGAGATATTTTTTAAAGGAACCTAGTTAAACCTAGTTAAAACTGATAAGTGATGCATACATAGGACGTTTTTTATTTTCTTTACAACTTTTTCTGTTACATTTTACAGAATAGTTTGGAGAAATAAGTTAGTGTGATTAATGAATCTTTGCGCATGAGTTTCTGTTCAGTGTAGTTTTCTCATTTAGATCAAATATAGTACTTTGTCTGGTTTCTAGCCCTAGTGAATAAAATACTTTTATGTGAGTTTGTATTTTGTTGTTTTATTATCACTGAGGTTTGTAACAAAATGGTTATTGCTCTCAATAGAAACCACATAGAGTCCTTTCAACATGTTTACTTTTTCTAATTTGAATATGTATAAATATATTGTACAGAGATGTAACACTTAATACATTTTTAATCTGAAATGTGATAGCAATCTATGGATTCTAAATCCTATTTTAATGAGTGCTCCATTCATTAATGAGGCAGGAGGATAGAAAAAAGTGTTAACTGATACTATTTCCCTTCCCCCCTTCTTTTTTTTTTTGTAGCTGTGTATGCCTAAAGGGCTTGCTTTCAAGACACAAGCAGATTCTAGAGAACCTCAGTTCCACTCTTTTATTATTACTCGTGAAGATGGCTCACGGACATTTGGATTTTCTCTCACATTCTTTGAGGAAGTTACTAGCAAACAGATCTGCAGTGCAATGCAGACGTTGTATCATATGCACAATGCTGAATACGACATTCTTCATACTCCACCCACAAATGACAAAGATAGCTGCAGCAGCACTGGGGACTGCAATGGCACTTCTGTTTCAAAGCTACAGCGTTTTAACTCGTATGACATTAGCAGAGACACGCTCTATGTCTCAAAGTGCATTTGTCTGATTACTCCAATGTCTTTCATGAAAGCTTGTAAGAAAGTACTAGAACAACTTCACCAAGCAGTGACTTCACCTCAGCCGCCACCTCTACCTTTAGAAAGCTACATCTACAATATTCTGTATGAGGTTCCTCTTCCTCCAGCAGGAAGGTCGTTAAAATTTTCAGGTGTTTATGGACCAATTATCTGCCAGAGGCCAAGCACCAACGAACTACCATTATTTGATTTTCCAGTTAAAGAAGTTTTTGAATTGCTTGGAGTGGAAAATGTGGTTCAACTCTTTACCTGTGCCCTCTTGGAATTTCAGATACTGCTTTATTCACAGCGTGAGTACTTGATCTTTGTTTTCTTATCTGGTAGTTGTACTGGCACAAGGGCTTTTCATGTCTGGAATTTTTAAAATTAAAAAAAAAAAAGGAAAACACACCTACAGCGCAACATTATCATGCTAATAGAGTAAGACTGATCTATATACAGGATTTAATGTCAAGAAAAGATCTCAAGTTGCAAAGAGCTTTGTTTTGGTTCCTGTTTCTAGACACCTAAATGTAAAAACTTAGGCTTTCATGTTATCTCCTGTGTTCATGGACTGACTGTCCATTTTATTGTTGTCTCTGGAAGTGTTCTGTGGTTGGGTAGGGTAGTACGCTTTCTCTCATGTTCCTCTCCAGTTACTTTGCTGAATTCTCCCTCCCATCTCTGCCAAACTCTCTGTGAATTTTGAGAAGATAAAAAGCTATGTATGGTTTTGAAAAAGAATTAACGGTATGAACTTAGTTTTTTCGTTGAGTACCTACAGTCACATTTCAGTTGTTGTTTTGAAATAAAATTATCAGAAAAATGTAGTTTGCCTGGATTTAAATTCCAAGTCTCTGTTAAGCTCTGAAATGGTTATTGCTGATATCATGTAAAAAAAATAAATTGCTTTTAAGACCATAGGCAGGAACTATGCTATGTTAAAATATTTTGAATACAGAGCTTCTTACTCTACATCCTGTTAGTCTAAAAGAGAGTACATGGAATTATGCCAGTTTTTTTCTACTTCTAGTTGCCCTAACATGGCTAACATTATGAATAGATGAGTTTGGACTAATGGTATGGATTAAAGTAGATAGACTGCATTTTGAACGGTTTTATAATAATGACAAGCCTAGAAGACCCTAAGGTGAGTCCCAGGATAGCTTATGGTGGTATGGAAATCTGTTTTCAGTATTTTCTTCCATTGAGCTGTCACTGAAATATGTGGAAAACAAATAGTCATCATTTATAAAATATGTCCTGCAGTTATTAGCAAATTTATCCATGAATTTAAACATGAAATAAAGATGTGTATGTGCGTTGAGATGCGTGCATAGACTAAAGCCAAAGAATGATTTCGTGTGATGGTCAAGGCGATCAAAAGTATATGATGGCAGTAAGGCATTATGGCTTGCTGCATTGTGTAAACAATGCTAACTGCCAGAGAAAAACTCTGCAGTTGTTCAAACATCATCAAAAAAAAAAAAACAAAAACTTGATGGTATTAGTAGTTAGTATCTTGGACCTAATAAATAAATAAATAAATAAAATTTCTTTTACGCCATGCCTAAGGGGATCTGTAGGTCCAGGCAACACTTTGCATATTATTCGCAGAAGATCTGGAAATACTTGGCTAACAGACAAACTTTGTTGTGTTTTCTCCAGAACTGGATTAGACATTTATGTATTTGGGCTTTAGGGAAAGCTTGTTAATGCAGACAGCACTGTGTCACCAGAGCAAGATTCAAACCCCACCTCTTCCACCTGGAGACGGGGCCCGGTCAGCCCGTAGCTGTTCCTGAGGTGTCACGGGGCAGACGTGTGTGTGTGCCCAGCCAGCTGGAAGCCCGTCAGGATGAGCAGTGCCCACAGCAGTGCTCCTGGATCCCTTTCCAGCCCTTTACTCGCTTCTCCTGGGCAGGCCCTCAGCTCCCGTGTGGCCCGGCCTTCTATGTTCTGGCTTTTGTTTCCAACGTCACCTTAATAGGCTTGACTTTTTCTCCCCTTTGGCACTTTCCGAGTGTCTGATCGGTGGTTAATTAATGTAGCTTAAAATAGCTCTGGGATGTGAGATTTTTGACTGCACACACAGACATACAGAAATCAAGAGAAAGGGATTAATGCAACCCAAGGCCTGTAGCCCTGGATCTTGGGCATTTTCTGTCCACTGTTTCCCCTGCCTTATACCAAACTTCGGATGAGTTGGGCTTCTCTACACCTTAATGAAGTGTCTTGTCTGAGTGTATCAAGCTTTCACTTATAGTTTTTGGCTGAAAGTCCTCTTCTAGTAGAAAATAAATTTCATTATTTGTTTGTTGACTTTTGTCCATCAATTTTAGCAATCTAGTGCTTCCTCAGTAGCTGTAGGGTTTTTGAAACGTACTTTCTGGAGTATTCAATCTTGGACTTTTTTTTCTTGCTATTTTTCTTTAAAACAAACAAACAAACAAAACAACAAGAACAAAAACAAACAACAACAAAAACAAAGTAAAAAGCAACACAGCTTTTTGGGGCAGTTTACTATTATTTACTGAATTTACTGTCAAAGCTACTAGTGAGTTAATAACAGAAGATACAGGATACTGCTGGAGTTGCCAGCACAGAAGATGAAGACTTTTCTAAAATGCTTTTGATAAAGACATTCTTTATTTTCTTATTATCTGAAATGGGAGTGGGTAGTATTTTTTAAGTCCTAGAAATCAAGTTTTTCTTCCTGAAAAATCTCATGTCTTTTCTGAGTTACTCTGTTTTCTTTTATGTGGCAGTGAAGTAGAAAATTGGTAGAGTGATTGCTTGCTTTGATGTTTAAAAGAGTGTTATCAGTAGGAAAAGGGAAAATCTGACTGAGGTGCTGGTTGTCTGTACCTTTACCATTTCCTTCTTTTGCTTTTTTTTTAGATACGGATGATGGTGTGCTCAGTTCTGAGTGGAACTAGAAAGTACTTGAACTTTTGGAAAGGGCTTGCTCATGTTCTTGTACAAACAGTTCTGCGAGGTCTAGGTTGTCTTTGTGAATCTAAATCTTATTTGTTTCAGCATCCTTTGGTTTTTGTAAATCTTTTGGTGCCCAAACCTGTGACAGCTGAAACTGCTGAGATCACTTCTCCTAGGTCAGATGAGATTGCTGGATTTAGATTTAAGACAGTATAAGAGGGTTTGCTAATGAGGTTTACTTTTTTTATTTTTTTCCTCTTGGAGGGCTTTGCAGCCAGATACATTTGTTTTTTGAAACAAATTATGTAGCATTTTAAGTTGCTGGCTGTCCTTGGAATTGGAGTAACTTCACTTGGCAGCGAGTGTGTTTTGCTTCTGAGATTCCTTTGACATGTTTCTGACATTATGCTTCTGGAAGTTCTTCTTTTGTCCCACTATATTGGCACAGCTTGTATGTTTGGGATCAGTGCCTTCCAAATGTAGGGAAGGAATGAGCTCCTTGATTTGACTGTTGTTTTGTGAGAATTGCCTCTCCCGCTTGGGAAAGCGTTAGAGGAACATCCATGCCTATGAGGTGATGAAGAACCCAAAGCTGCTCCTAGTGCTGAGCTGCTACTAAGGAATTCAGGCAAAAATATGAGAAGACAGTGGTGCTGAAGGAGACCTTTAGTTGTGCCCTCACTAGGTTATTTTGCAGAAGCTGATTTGCATTCCTGCAATTTATGTTGCTCTTACATCTGTGAAGCAGATTTATTTCTTATCTCTAGAGCACCTAGAGCTTTTCTGAAAAGTGTGCACTGAGTTAGGACAGCTGCAAAATTTGCTTGGAGGAAGCTTTTCTAAACAGCTAAAAACAATAAAAGGAGAAATACAATGCACCACTGCCACAGGTGATCTTGCTCAGTTTTATTTTTCTTTGTATTTTCTGGCTGCTGCCATTTTCAAGTAAAAAATTACAGTTTTTTAGTTGATTGCGTTGACTTTGAATCGCTCCCCCCATCTACTTCACTTGCTTACGATGATGTTCCCTCTGGAGATGTGAAGTATTAGTTTTAATTTCTTTGCCCTGGTGGTCCCACGTTGGCAGACTCCAGTCATGGCATAAGATGTTTTCTTATGCCTTCAACGACTTAGGAGAACTGCTGTTTGGTGCAGGCATCTGTAACCAGCCTGTCAGACACAAAAAGTGAACACGAATAGGAAGATCTTTGACCCACTGCCGCTGCTAACCACAATTCTCTCTTACTGCAGTAGCAGGTTGTTTTTTTTTATTATTATTATTACTTTTATTTTTTTTCAGTAAAAAGCCCAATTAAAGAAGTGCATGTTTCTTCCTAAGGAGCCTGACATACTGAATACCTATTCTCAGTACAACTTTTTTTTTTTTTTTTTTTTCATGCCTAAAGGAAACTCTAGGTCCAGCAGTGCTTTTTTCTGATGGCTCAGCTGCATGTCATGTGCCTACAGGGACTGCCTATGTAACTCTTTTTCACTTTCTGATCCTCTTCAGCTTAAGGAGAGGCTTAACCCTGTCAAATAGCACATCCTTCTAGTTGAGTCACGTATTTTCTGAAGATGTCCAAACTTGTCTGTGGTAGCGGTCCTGCACTGTAAGGGCAACTCTGCTTTAAACTAACAGTATGCGAGTGGCATGGGGGATGGAAATTATTTGACAAATATAGCAGTATTTCTTTGTCATCTAAAAGAAAGTAGCTGTTTTTTTTCCTTGCACGTTGATCAGTTAAGTACTTGCCATCCAAAGTGCCCTAGTGGTGTGTCACTTTTCCTCTACCAGAGCTCTTGCACAATACAAAGCCTGTGGCATTGGCACCAGAATAAGCATAAAGTTTCAAAACCAAGATTAGCACCGCTACTGAAGCACTTCCTACCTGTTGTGTGGTGTTTTTTTTTTTTTTTTTTGTTTGTTTGTTTTTTCCCCTAAATCCTTCGTAATTCTTTAATATCAGAAATACGCTGCTTTCCCTTTTTTTGTAAAGCAAATGAAACACCCCACCCGTGCTGGATAGGTATAACTTAAGAAAGCGTTCAAATTATTTTGGTTTCTGTTTGCAGGCTTCTTGTCTTTATCCTTTTGTCACTGGCTCCTGAAGTGCACAAAGCCTGCCGAATGTAGTGACCATTCTTGGCAGGCTGTGGTGATGCAGGTCAGGTGTCTGGGAATGGCTCATGCCGTGTGGCTCTCCAGGATCAGAGAGTGTGTTTGCAGGCAGCTGGGTTGCAGGAGGTAGTTGCTGAGTGGATAGAAAATTTGAATTATTGATTTAACTTTGTAATTAATTTGAAAGGCTAATACTAAAGTTAGCATAATGACAGAGAGAGAAGTTGTATTTAAATTAGCCAGCAGAATTAGGCATGATTTTTTTTTTGCGTGTGTGTAGTAGGAAAACACTTTCTATTCTGAGACTTGTTCTTTCAGATAAACAAGCTGAATATGAACCAGCTGGAATATTTGTGTATCTCCGGCTTCTTTAAAGTAGCTTTTAATGCTGAAGAAAACAGGGCATGTGGTAGATTCTTCTTCCCAAAGCTTATCATTAATTCATCACTTCTTAGCATTCGGTCTGTGATTAAAGCTGCAAACCAGTAACTGTGCAGGCAGAAACTGGTGTCCAGGCAGAATAGGGCAGTGTTGCTAGTAATGTTGATTGAATTGTTCCCTAACGTGCTTCAGTCCAGGTATGCTACTTGCAAAAACATAGAACTGTTTAAGGCATCCTAGCTCGTTTTAATTTAAGGAGCACCAGCACAGCAGATCTGGTGTGAGACCGTGAGGAGTAGCATTATGCAGTAACCTTTTTGCCAGGCGTAGCTTGATCTGAAACTGAAAATTGAAAGTCTGGATTGCAGAATTGACTGCTGGTAGTAGCAAAACCTGTGGTGAGTTCCTCTTGCAGACCCCAGACTCTCTAACTTCGATTCCACGCAAAACGAATCATGAATGCCAGGAACTGCTTAATTTCACTCTGGAGCGTTTGTTTAGAACAAATATTGTTTGCACTCTTCATATCCACTCTGCAACAGTGTAGTAACAGCTTCAGAAACTTCCATGCCTGAACCTGTGCATTCAGGCTGCTTTTGCAATATCACATTGTCTGTAATCTTATGAATGTGTTGGAAGACACCTCCTCCCACCACACATGCATACACACACACGCACAAAGGATGCTGTTGGTTTTTTTTATTATTATTTTTCCCTTCCTCCTATTCCCTCTGCCTCCCTTTCTGGCTGGAATTAGGTATTGTTGCAGAATCATGCAGAAGGCATCCTTTGTTTACAGCTTGTACTGTATTTATAGCTTGATTGACGATAGGAGCTGTCTTAGTCTTACAAGCTTGCTTTATGGGCTTTCCAGCCTGGCTGCTCAGAAGCATTCTGAACGTTTTAGTGGTTGTTTGCATTAAACCACATGTTCTCAGTTCATCTGGTGTTGCCTCTTTTGCAGGGTATAGATATCAAAAAACATTAGAGAAGATTCCAGAGTATAAAAGAGGAGGGGGAGGTTTTGGCCCAGCATACTGCAATATTAACTGCTCTAGACACCAGCTGCTGAATAAAAAAGATCTTTTTGTATGCATGTTGCATAGGTGCAGCTAGCACTGCTGTTAAATGCTGTGAGGAAGAGTTGTTTTTACATTGAACTGAGAGTTTGGTCATGTGTTTCTAAGGACAAATGAAGCCAATCCTTTTTATTTCTTACGCAGATATTTCGGTCCCACTATTGGGTTGGCTACTATGCAGCATGCTTTATAGACGGTTAAGCACTCTTTTAGAAATGTTTATCTGAGAGATACCAGATGCCTTGGTTTTCATCCAAGGCTTGCATAGAAAGCCATAAGCATGGAGAAAATAAAATATTTCCGCTGTATTTCCTAGACAATTACAATACAGCTTCCACGCTCGAATGGTGGACCTGCTTGTAACCCTGGATGAGGTAGCAGAGGGTGACCTAAAGGGTGCTAAGACCTAACTTGCTCATTTCCGTGTGACTCGTGGAATGACCTACTTTGTGTTGAGCTCTCTTTGTCGTTTCAGCAAAATGGGCTTGGTGTACAAGTGTTGGCTTTCATTAAAGATGCTGCTCAGTTAGTAGCGAGTTTTGTGGTTTTACAGCAAGCTCTCGTTTCTTTAATTCAGAATGACTTAAATATCTTTATGAAAAGGATTTTTTTTCTTGCTCTTTTTCAGATTATCAGAGACTGATGACTGTGGCAGAGACCATCACAGCACTAATGTTTCCATTTCAGTGGCAGCATGTGTATGTTCCTATCCTTCCAGCATCCCTCCTCCATTTTCTTGATGCTCCTGTCCCTTACCTGATGGGCTTGCACTCCAATGGATTGGATGACAGGTCGAAGCTGGAACTCCCTCAGGAGGTGAGAGGAGCTTGTTTCAATTGATGAAATAACGTAGCTATGAGAAAAGTGAGGAATGAGACAAAAGATGAACGTTAACTGTAACAGCTGTTGTGAAATTCCCGCTGGCTCCGATTTGGGATGGATCTTATCTTTTTGGAGACTCTGGAGAAAATTCAATGAAATTGCTAAACAAAACCCCATCTTTGGAATTGTGTGCTCTGATAAAGTTAGACTATAATTTTACATGTGTCTTTTACAGAAAGAACAATTTTATGGTGCAAAACTAACATATGTTGTGCTAGGAAATGCAGAAAAGTGCAGTGTGACCTTAAGGTCAAAAAAGCTGCTATGGCCAAAAGGCCTTACAGCTGCTTGTGTGGTGCTGACTGAGCAAATCTTTACTGACATCAGTGCTGTGCTCTGCTTGCTCTGGTTCCTAGCTGTGCAGGATTAGGCTGGGTTTCTCTGCACTGTGTTTCTGAGTTGGCGTTGGTTTACCTGGACCCAGCTGGTCAGTTGTCTGTACCAAAACTATTTTGGTTTTTCCTCTGAATGTAAACTTCAGCTCATAGCAAAATGTCAGCACCTACTTAAGCAAACTGATACTAACTGGGATAGTGCTAAGGAAATCCTGCCTTGTAGTGAGCTTAGTTTAGCAACAGCTACTAAATAAATTATGGGAATGGTCCATAAAGACTTTGCAACTCATACGTGGGGCTGGGACTACATTAAAACCACATAGGGGTTGTTTTTATTTTATCCCGCTGTTCACAAATATTATTTTTAGGGCAGTGCCAGGAGAGACTTCAGGAGCTGTTTGTGAGAATCAAGGGACCAACAGTGGTCGAGCACTACCTGAGGTAGCAGAGGAGGTGCCTGCAGGAGCCAGCAACTACCTGTGGGAAGCAGGTGTCAGGTGGCTGCTGGCTGGCTGGGTCAGGCAGCTCCATCGGTAGGCTGGATGGCTTCTCTTGTGGGGTAGCACTGGTGTGTTTGCTCTTGTAAGTAGCAACTGATGAGAGTTGAAGTGTCGTCTGGCTGTTGCGAAGAAGCTGGACAGCTCAATCCGATCGCCCTCTGGGAAGCTGGTGTTTGCAGAATGGTTAGGTGTGGAACAGCAGGTCTGGCCCCTGCTGGAGTCTGCTTAGTAGCTAGCATAGGTGTAACTTCACAGGGGAAGGACTGGGTAAATCCTGGAAAACATTCTGCTTAGAAAATCCTACTACTAGGGTCCATACTCTTTGTCACTTTCTCTGGTTGCCCATTTGCTTCTATTATCATTTAAATTACTGGAGAAGCGGTGTGGAGAAGTGTGGCAGGGAGAGGATTTTTTTGGTGATGGTGGTTGTTGCTTTTTTTTTTTTTTTATCTGCTTCATTATTAGATAGTTCTGCAACATAGCTTGACATAAACTTCCTAAAAAAGCTATGTGGAAATAAAGACAAGATATTTTTGTGAACTTCCAGTCTGGTCACCATGCCAACATTGCTCTTTTTACTCAAATCCATATGCTGGTAGTTTTCATTGGCTTTTCCTGGCAAGTTGAAAAGAAATTTTCTCCTCGAATTGTTGTGTTATTTTCCTGATAAAGCTCAAGTCTTTATAAATCTCCCGATTTCTTTTTCTCCCTCTCTTTTTGCATTGGCATAATTAATAACAGAGTAATTGAGTCTTTATGAATTAATAACAGAGTAATAACAGCAGTTAACACAGGAAGTTCCATCTGAACATGAGGGAGAAAGTTCTTTGCTGGAAGTGGGACGGAGCACTGGCGCAGGTTGCCCAGGGAGGTTGTGGGGTCTCCTTCCTTGGAGAAGTCCAAGCTGTCTGGACACAATCCTGGGTAATGTGCTTTAGGGGACCTTCTTGAGCAAGAAGGCTAAATGGTCTACACGGTCTCCAGAGGCACCTTACAACCTCAGGCATTCTGTGATGAACCTAATGTGTGTTCTTGCCATGAAGACAGTTTATTGGCTTTGTTTCCTATGTTTTTACGAAACTTTGAATGCGTTGACATGCCTAATGAATATGGCTAGTATACTTTTTATAGAGGATAGCTGGAGGATAGTAAAGTGTATGTGTGGGAATGTATATTAATATACACCATGGATGTTCTCGTTATTTTAGGAAGTTTCAAAAAGACTGTCCTCTTCTTGTAAAGAGAGATTTTTCTAACTTTGAAATGACTCTGGGACCTCCATATAAACATTTTTGAATGGATGCTTCAGTTATTTAAAGGGTAAATGTTTTTAAAGAGCTTTATCAGGTTACTTTGGAGGTTTGAACTAAGGTAGATCTGTTTATAGATGTTAAAAACGAAATCAAAGCAGTACTAAAAAAAATCACCTGGCATCACAACTTTTTTTTTTTTTTTTAGGTAGTCTTTAGTGAAGGTGGAGGAGTAGATTGTTTAGATTGTTGATACAGTCTTACTGAGATGCTATTGGGAAAGGAAGGAAAGGACACAGAGTACTTGAGATATCAGCAGGAATGTGCCTGTGTGATGGAATATGCTGCAGGATACAAACTTGTCCTGAAGCTTCAGCTTTTCTCTTGTGCCCACCCATTGTTGTCCCCCACCCCCCTCCAAGAGTGAGCTTTTACAGTTGGGTACATGGCGTAGTCTGAGAAATCCCCCTTTCTGGGAGCCACTGCTGAGTCAGGTTTCTTGGTAACTGCTGAAGATCTTAGTGCTGCACTTTGGGAAAGTAGCTATGGTATACAAGTGGACTTTAACATACAGCAGAGACTTCAAAGATGCCTAGGAAGTTGCCCTATACAAATAGGGCAAATTTGTTTATCCAAGAGGTAAACTAGGCTGGGAAGAAGAAAAGCTCGCTGTTGTTGAGATTTACATTGGAGAGTATTTACTTTTAAAAAGCAAAACAAGAAAAAATCTGCTCTTCTAATGAGGCATGAATGTACCATTTAAGATGCAAAGCAGAATCTGAAGTGCATGTTAGTCTCACTAAGTGAAACTACTGATCAGTATCAGTATTTCTGACAACAACAATTTAATCAGCTCTAATATATTTAGAACTGCAGATTACAGGTTCATCTCAAAACAACTTGGCATTCTGATTAGGCCTTCAGATACCCTTCACTTGAAGAGCCAGATAAGCTCTAAACATAATTCCTTATGGAGAAGCTGACAAGAAGCATGAATAAATGTCACGATCTAACAGTAGAAGAGGCCATAGGGCTTCTATTATGTGTACGTAAAGACAAATCTGTCATTGGTAACAAAAGCAACATTGCTATTTAATATTGCTTATCTCTAACGTTTGGGACGTATATGATACTATATGAAATCTTCAGGGTTATGTGAGGATCTCAGTTTCCAAGTCCTGCCTCTAGGCTTCTGATTCACAGATACAGTATCAGAATTTTCCTCCCTTATCAGAAGGGGTATCAGAACAGAGAGCTGTTCTACCTTCTAATTTATTTTGAGTCCTGAAAAAATGTTTGGCTTTGTCTTGAAACTGCATAAACCGCATCTCTGTCACGAATCCATTCATGTGGATGGATGGGACAGTTCTTATTATCCAAGATCTAACTTAGACAAAGAATAGGGAAGTGAGGATTGATGGAAAATATAGTTAGTGCTTCTCAGTTGAAGGGCATTGAGTATAGTATTAGGAAGAGTATAATACTGCTATCTAACATGGCAAGGATACTTCAGTGTCTCTATAGATCTCCTGGTTGTTATTTTGTAATGAAGTTGTAAAAATAGTTATTTGTATTGCTCTAAATGTTTTAAAAATTCTTTAGGCTAATATATTTGGAAAGACTGACTGTCCTAACTGTTAGGTCTTCCACAGATATGCCATAAAGCTTGTTTAGGTTTGCTTGTCGTGGCAGTCTCCCATATTTTGGCCACAGCTGATGCTTTAAGGAATGCTTTACCATGGGAATGTGGAAACGCAGCTGTATCTGAGAAGTTGATGCTTTGTCAGATGACAGTTAAAATCTTCAGCAAAATAACCTAGTACAAAAAGTAAGTTTGCATTGCTCAGTGGTGAATTCACTCAAGTTTACCGCTGATATGAAGACCCTGACTCTCAGTGGCCTGCTAAAAGTATAAAGAGGCTCGAAACTTACTGTAGGGTTGAGTCGAGTTTCTTGTGTATGTCAGTGATACAGTACACTTACAAGTTAAGCTTGTTCTTACATCTGTTGCTGCTTTTGCTGAGGGCTCTTTCTGTGTGCATGAGCATCCTTGTGGTTTCGCTGGTGGCTGCATCAGAGGCCTGTAAGGAACCCAGAAACGAAAGGGCGGGGGAGGCATGGGAGAAGCTGTGCTAGAATAAGAAGGTGCTGCAGAAACTGAAGGGGAAGGCAAGAACATGTAGCTGTTTCAGATGTTGCTAGCAAAATGTGGTTTGTTTATCGATAAGATTTATCAAAAAGGCGGTTAAACTAGCAGTCTTGCAAATCATAAACCCAGCAAATACTGAAGTAAGGCTGTTTTTCGATGTGTCTTTGAATTTCCTTTTAAAGAAACTTTTGCAAAGCTATAGCGATATATTTTTAACAGGCAAGTTAATCCCGGCCACTTCGTGCTTCTGACTTTGTGTGTGCATCTTGTCACTCACCTGCATGTGAATTATGGAAATTGCAATGATTCTGAGTCAAACTAAGCAACGTTAAATCTTCCAGCACTTGTTAAATCAAACAAAACCAGTATCTTCTTTAAAAATCTTACTTTTAATGAAGGATCTTGGGCAATAAACTCAGCTTTTAAAGTCTTCCAAATTTTCTAAAAGAAAACATACATATCTGTCATATTAACAAAGAAATGGATTCTCAGTATTTTTATTTCAACCATTAACAAGATGTTACCGAATATTAAATCTTAACAAATTCTCTCTTTTTTTAATTTATGTTTGTTTCAGAAGATAGTTCTATTGAAAAGCCTTTTTTCTTCTTGATGCCACCATATTTAGATCAGATTAACCATGATAATTATTTTGAAAGATCATCGCTGCTCTGTATGCATTTTCATGCTGTCTGCTGGTGTGATAGATCCTTGATAATACTGCAGATTTATTGACAGACTTCAGTTTTACGTTAGTCAGTTTTCCTGCACTGCCGTGTTAAAGAGCCACTCAACGAGTTAAATTCATGTTTCTGAAGGCTGCAGCTTTAAGTTGTTCTACATCACAAATTCTGACTTTTGCATGAAGATCAGTAGTGCTGAGAATGAACAAAAAAATTCATCATTTGCTCACAGGAATTCTTTAGAATTTAGGAGTTCTGTAAACATAATTTCCACTAGCCAACCATGCATATATATATTTACATACCATGTTTCTTGTCTTTTAAGTGAAGTTGGGTGGTTATTTGCAAAGTCACAGAGGTGATGTGTACTGCAGATATGCTGTAGATGAATGTTTCTTAGCCTTTTAATGCTGTATTCAAGCAGAAAACTTCACTCAGTCGTATTTTAATCTGACTGTCGAGGAGGGGATCTGAAAACCTGGATGCAACTTGTAGTCTGAGCACCTGTGTAGGACAAAGAATTAGATAGAACGTATTTTCTCTTTAGGGTGTCAGTGGGGCAGGGAGCTTACTCATTGTTTAGAGAATAAGCTCTTCCTTTTTAGACATTATTTTGGGAGAACCTAAATCATTTCCTTTTTTTTTTTTTTCTTTTTTTTGAACAGTCCTGAAAGGAAGGATATGGGCTTGATGCAGGCATTGCTAGATGTGTGTGTAATTTTGCCCCATACCGTACTTGAGGTGAAACTAAAGAATTGCAATTGTCCTCTGGCCTTGGAATTAGTGGGAGCAGTCTAAACTCCAATGAGGCAACTGAAAATTTTGCTGTTGACCTCAGGACATCAGGCTTTGGCATCGTGTATATATATGAACATTGATGTACGTATGTCTACGTTCCTAAGATGTGTCAGATTTTCACCAAAACCAAAACTCACCAAATATAGGGTGAGATAAATCCTAGAAAGATATGCAACTTCTTTTGGTGTTGTTACAGAAGCTACATAGGTGAATTATATATAAAATATATATTATATGATATATTATTATATAATATAATATATTATATATATATTATATATAATATATATATAATAATATAATAGTATATATTATATTATTATATAATATATTATATATATATATTATATATATATATATATATTTTTTTTTATTTGGTCTTTAGTAAATGAGTGAGATTGGAATAGGAAAACAGAATTGAACCTACTAGTTCAAATAATTTTTGTTTTCTTTTTTCCCCCTTGGAAGCAAGCCTCTAATCTTCCTTGGGGAACCAGTGTAGTTCTCAAGTTGTTTCCAAAAAAGACAAGATAATGTTATTGCAGCTTCTGCAATGTCATTACACCTTTCCAAGTGGAATGCACTGAACTTCAGAGGAATGGGTTTATGTGAGCACGGTAGTCACTTGTTTATGTATGCAGATGTCGAAAATACTGTTGCAAATATCTTGTAGTTAAAATCTAGCTGTATGTGTATGTATGAACAAAAGTACACACCTGTACCTAATATATACTACAATCTCTTCTGTATCTGATTTACTACTTTAAAAATGAGTCTTCTTCCTTAATTATCTCCTTGGACATGGAAACGTAGGCTTCAGTAATGCTTTCTTCAAAGCCACCTGACCCATTCCATGATGGCTGGGGCAGGTTTGTTTTACAAAATACCTGAACAAATACATATGTGTACGATTCTTTTAATAAGCACCAAATCCAAAGACAAAATGTGACCCTTGTGCTTAATGGTATTCTAATGGTATCTTGTTCTAAATTAAATTCCAGGCTAACCTTTGCTTTGTGGATATAGACAACCATTTCATCGAGCTGCCAGAAGACTTGCCCCAGTTTCCAAACAAACTTGAGTTTGTTCAGGAAATTTCAGAGATACTAATGGCATTTGGAATTCCACCTGAGGGAAACCTTCACTGTAGTGAAAGTGCCTCCAAGATGAAGAGCCTCAGAGCATGTGACCTAGTTTCTGATAAAAGAAATGGGAACATAGCAGGATCACCTTTGAATTCCTATGAGCTGCTAAAGGAAAATGAGACCATTGCAAGACTCCAAGCACTAGTTAAAAGAACAGGTGTGAGTCTAGAAAAGGTAAGCTATGAAATGATCTACACTGTCTCTGGAACCACAGTAGCAGACGGTCTGAAGTGTTGATCTAAAGAGTGGCTTTGTGTTCACTGGAAAGAACTTCATTTAACATGTACATAAACCTTGTGAACATTTGTGGAGACAAGGACAAGTCGTAGGGGAGGAACTTTTTTTTTTTTTTTTTTTGGTCAAGATCATGTTTTTAAAAATACATCTTGCCTTGTGTATTCTTGATTTTAAGATTCATTCTAAATTTACATCACTTTCTTATGATTTACATGGTTGAAACTGATATCCAGATAATCCAAGGTTGGAATCCAACCTTGTTTGCTATGGGTATCTTTGTTTTACACTGTGTAAGAGTATGTGCAATTTTGCTTGCCTATTATCTGCTTTCTTTAGAGATGCTGTGATGTTTCTAGTTGATATTGTAAAGCGTGTTAATGTCTGATCCAGCAAGTGAATGTGTACACAGCTTGTGGTGATCCCAGTTGTGTTTTTGAGTTGGGGTGTGTGTGGGGAAATGTGGCCCTTCTTGCATAAACGATTTTACCTGAAGAACCACTGTGGAATTTTTGAACCTTTGTAGAACAGATGAAGGTTTTCTGAGTAAAACTTATTTCTGGCATGTTTAAGTTATCTTGACCAGTTCTTCTTCCTTGAGACTTACTCCTACAAATGTGGCCATAACCTGGCCTACAGGTGGGGACAGAGACAGAAATTGTGTGATCTAGCATCAAGGAGGAGAGCAGCTTTGAGGGGAAGGGTCTGCATGGGGGCTATAAGAAGCATCATTTGGTTACTAACTAGACAGGATTAGATGCTCAAATTAGCTATGTTCCTCCTCAGGTTTTCCTTTTGCATTGTTTTCTTCTTGTTCAGGAGAAAACTGGTAAGAAGCTTTTGTTCTTTTGCTGATTGGATTGGGAAGTGATGGGAGAAGTACAGGCCTTTTTCTAATTCTTACACATTTTTGCATATTCAGGCCTTACCTCTGTGCTCTCTTCCATAATAAAGAACAGTTTATTTGTAATTAGAGATTACTCTGGGCTGTGTAGTGATGAACAGTGCATTATGATGCTAAACGATGGCCTAGGTTGTAGGAAATAGGCTAACAGACATGCACAACTTATTTTGACTGTACATATCTGAATGCATTTGTAAGCTGGTCTATATTAACCTGTAACAGTGTAACATGGACTTGTGTTACACAAGACAGAGATATGTGTTGGTTTAATATACATGGATAGCAAAAGTCCTACAGAAAAGTAAATGGTAAAAGGATATTAAGTATATGGCATAGATGGGCATGTATGCAGTTGTTATCTGTACATTTTTTAACCTAAAGTATATCCATTGCAACCAGTTCTAAAATAGGATATGGTTTATTACTGAAGGGATAGCTTTTATAGACAAGGTTTTTTCAATTTTTTTTTGATGTTGCTGTTTTATGGCAGTGCTTGAAACTGGAAGTAATCTTTTTCTTATTTTCGAAGACTAGAATGTTGAATCAGTAGCAGCTGAATGGCAGATTAGGTCTTGTGTGCCCATAATACCTGAAAAAGCAACAATATACAAATAAACTTTTTTGGTGTGTGTGTGTGTGTTCGTTTATTTCCTCAGCTGGAGGTGCGAGAGGAGACCAGTAGCAAAAAGGATCTTAAAATTCAGTGTGATGAAGAAGAATTCAAGGTTTACCAACTGAATATTCAAATCCGTGAAATTTTTGCCAACCGCTTTACACAAATGTTTGCAGATTATGAAGTGTTTGTCATTCAACCCAATCAGGACAAGGAATCTTGGTTTACAAACAGGGAACAGATGCAAAACTTTGATAAAGTAAGTTGTAATAAATCAATTTTAAAACTATAGCAGTATTTATGCCTAAGATTTTGTTCACTGGATCATAAAATGGAAATCAGTACTATCAAAATTGTAATTTCTTCCTTAAATTTCAGTGTTCCCCCCAAAAGACCCATCTTGTATATTATGTGGGAAAAATAGCTACATAAACACACTTGAAGATGTGCTTTTAATGATACTGTATAAAAATATGTACATTAGAAAGTCTCACTCTATGGTTAACCTCTACATTAATGTTAAATATTTTTAGTGAACATTATTTGTGTTGTTTTTCTGTTCGTTTTTAACCAGAGGTACTGCTGAATCTGTTGATGAATAAAGCCCTGATACCATGCAGCTTAGGTACATGTGTACCAAATATCTCTTTTCAGTGAAATACAGCACCCAGCTCTTCCGAGTTTACTAATAAACTCTGTACATTCCTTACCGGAGATCAGATGTTTGTCCGCAGGGTAGATAATATATGTGGATAAAGATTATGTTGGATCCCTACATGCTAGAAGGTTAATCAGATTTCCATCAAATCGTATGAAAAGATTCTCATCAACTTCATAAGCTTTGAGCCTAGCCAGGTGTAATACCCACACCTGCAGTACTTTTATTGTGGTTTGCTGGGATTCTATTGATTTTTTTGTTAATTCTTTTAGAAAATGAAGGAAATAGTAAAACCACAGCTTAATAATTGTTGTGCTGTGTAGTAGTTGATAATTATGAAACTGAAAATTTCTATTGACTGCCTGTTCTGGAGACAGAACTGTTGTCTTCATTAAAAATAGGCTTTGAATGGTTCTAAAACACCTTAGTACACCCTTAATTAGAAAAATTGGAGATACTTTCTGCCTGTATCTCTGCAGACCAACAAACATTCTTATTTGCTTGCTGTCTTTTAGGCATCGTTCTTGTCAGACCAGCCTGAGCCTTACTTGCCTTTCCTTTCAAGATTCCTGGAGACACAAATGTTTGCGTCATTTATTGACAATAAGATTATGTGTCATGATGAAGATGATAAAGACCCTGTTTTGAGAGTATTTGATTCTAGAGTGGACAAAATTAGGCTGCTAAATGTTAGAACACCAACTCTGCGCACATCTATGTATCAAAAATGCACAACCATTGATGAGGCTGGTAAGAATAAGAAGCTCCTTTCTTGGCACCTAAGAAAACACAACATAGTCAGTGCTATGTGCTGTAGATACTAAGTTAAAGTTAAGCAACTACTGTCAACACTAAAAAAAAAAAAAAAAAAAAAAAGAGAGAGAGAGAGAGAGAAAAAAAAGCCAAGGGGAGGGAGTGAGGGAGTGGAGAGGAAGAGACCAAAAATCTGAAGTATGAAGCTAAAGTGAGCAAGCTAAATGTTATATAGGAAGCTGAGATGAGATTCACGTAACGAGTAATTGATGTTAACTGTTTTCCTGTATGCATTGATGTGCAGAAAAAAGTTTGAGCTTAAGAAGATAAGCATTTTTCTCCTTAATGCAGTCTTCGTTTAATGCTTAATACACTCTTGTACTAGCGTGCCTTGAGGTCCAGAAGAAACTTTTGCCTCCTCTTAAATTTGAGATCTGCTTTTAGCTGTGGATATGTGATTATACATTAATCATATTAAGACAGGTGTTTAAAAAAATTCAACTTTCTTACTATTTCAGAGAAATCGATTGAATTAAGACTGGCAAAAATAGATCACACTGCAGTCCATCCACACCTGCTGGACATGAAAATTGGACAAGGAAAGTATGAACTTGGATTTTTTCCCAAGCTTCAGTCTGATGTTCTGTCTACTGGACCAGCAAGCAACAAGTAAGCAAGCTAGGACAACAGGTGCTGGATCTCGGTTAGAGCTATAAGAATAGCACTAAAGCAGAGATACCGCTTTAGTATCAAGAGAACAAATTCAGTATTTTCTTTCTTCAAAATGAGAATAATTCAGAAAAGTGATATATATGGGTTGTATATGGTAGTTTTTGTTTTGTTTTTATTATCTGGAATTTTAGAAAGGAGAAATTTAACTAAGGAGCCTTTTTATAATTGAGGTACTTCTGAGTTACATTGAACTGCTGCTGCTATAAAAAGCAGATCTCCTTATTGGTTCTTAGTTAAGAGCTAGTGTATGTTTTAGGATATCTTCTTATTAAAAACTTGAAGAAAGAGGAAAAAGGTGTGAATTAGAACTGGATATCCTAAAATAATGGAAAAATACAAAACAAATGTATGTGATCTAATTTTGAGTTCCTCTGGTTGCCCAAGACTGGCAGCTTCTGTAGAGATTCTTTGTGTGTATTTGCAGCTGTGCTTTGTCTGGCAAAACAGATGTTGACATATTCAATATACAATGAGATAGAAACTTATTTTTCCTCCATTACTACTCCTCTTCACCTGGTTCTCGATAGTTGCTGAGTAAGTCCTCTGTCTGTAGGTGGACAAAGAGAAATGCTCCTGCACAGTGGAGGCGGAAGGACAGACAAAAGCAACACACGGAGCACCTGCGTCTTGACAATGATCAGCGAGAGGTGAAAACTGTTCAACTCTAGAGATCTGATATTTATTTATTTATTTTTGATGGCTTGAGTAGTGAATGGTCTGTAGCATTTATAGAATGTCTGTAGTTACTTGCAGTCCATCTTTGCTATCCCTTATTTGTGCAAATGAAGTTCTCTGTCCTTTGGAGACTAAAATAGGTTGGTCTGTGAATTGGTTTTAACCTTGGTTAGGTTTGTCTGCCTATTTTTAGTCTAAAGCATTAGTTCTTTCATGTGATTTTAGAGTGCGTCTCGCACTCAGAACGTTTCCCTGTTAAAAGTTCTTTTTCTGACTCTGAGCCCGTCGAAGAAGTCATTCACTATGAAAGGGTGGGCCAATGCTATGTTGTTGCAGTGTTGCTCTGGAGCTCTCCTGCTAGCTTCACTTGGATGTAGTGCATTTATAGAACACAGACCAGCACTGTGTAGGAGATACTAGTTGGGTTTTGGAGCAGCATAGCTGTACTGGTAGGACAGAACTCTGACGCTGAACTGAAAATTTCTTTCACCTGTGCCTCTACAGCTGATTTTTTTTTTTTTTGGTGGTGAAAGCAATTTGAAAGAGCTTGGTGATTTGGACTCTTCAGTACAATTTCTGATTCATACAGTCAGTAAATGTTATGCTGAATGTTGATATAAGAGTGATTCTGAAAATAATCTGGTTTAAAACATCAGAATTGATTTGTTCTTAGTAATCCTGAAGCTTTACTTTGCTTAACTGTATGTTCTCCACAGAAGACAGTATTCTCTTGCCCTGTTAAACATTTTCAGAAAAGCTTCGCTTGGAATTTTAATGTAATCTCACATCTGTTAGGAAAGTGTTGTCAAGATGAAATATATTTCTTTGTTCAGTTCCATCTTTTGTAGTAGTGATGAGTTTAATTGCCTTTCCAGTGTACTTATTTCCAGAACTTTATTCTTGGTTTGTGAAGCGAATTGAAGTGTTGTGTCATCCATAACCACGCAACAGAAAAGTGTCTGCATATACTAAGAAGCTACACATAATTTCTGGCTTTGACATGCTTCGCGTGCTTAGATAATTCGGAAGTATTTTTTACTTAAAAGTCACAGAAGTGAACAAGAGTTGATTTATAATCTCATTATTGCTTTTAAAAATTACAATGTTTAGCACATGTAATTTTATGAAATATCAGGTAATTACAAAGACAAAAATCTACCTCTAGCCTCCATTTTGTTTTTTTTTTCTTCCCACTTCGTTTGCTTTTAACTGTATCTTCACTAGTTGGTTATCCTATAGGATTTATTCTGGCACAAGATAAATAATTTCTAAGGAATAAAAATGGCAAATACATGTTCAAATGAGAGTGCCAACTGCCAAATTCATCTGTGCTGCGTTTTGTGCAGGGCTTTATGCTGTACCTTGTTGATTACATAGTGCTGTTTGGATGCTGACCCCTTTCCCCGGTGACTCAGACTTTCCTATTGAGTCTGAAAGAAAGGGGAGGGAGCCCTTTGAGATGAATGCTGCATCAGGCTAAGCAGGAGGCAGTGGTTTGAAAATGTAATGTGAGTTTTAGACAAATGGAAGCTTTGGGACAGTCAACAAAAATCTGTGACATTGAGGCTTAGTGGCTTCTAAATTGCAGGCATTTGTGCACAGTGGAGGTCAGAGTTTACACCCATCCAATGATTAAACATCATCTTTTTCTTTTTTCCTTTCAGCTTTATTACTTATTTGTTTTTATGTTGATTGTTTGGGAGTTCTGCATTATATTATGTCTTCACTCTTCTCCTTTTCTGTTTTGCATGCTTGCTTTTATTACTTCATGTATACTTACCGCTTTCACTTTACATGGTCCATTTGGCTTTTTGCTACCAACTTGTCCTGCCAGCACCTGGACGTTTCCATGCCAGAGCTTCAGTTGCAGTTATGTTTAGGCTGGGACCAGCATGATTGGCCCTTCATGCCCTCTATAAAATCTGTGTCAGAACGTTATCTGGTATGTTAGATGCACAATATGACTGTAATCGTAGTTCTGGATAAAGATGCATAGTTTATATCATAGCTCTTCAGTGCAAGGCTGATGGAGAAGATGCTTTTTTTCCTCTTTGGAAAGATTACATCTTGTTTGATAATTCTGTCTGTAAGATACTTACAGTAACATTATAGTAACATTAATATTACTTAGAGTAACATTACTTATAGTAACATTAATATTACTTAACATTGTTTATCACTGAGACTATACTCAATACATGTATTACTACATTAATATTAATAAATTATAAGAGTAATAAGTTACTTATTAATCAGAAATATGTACTAATTTTGAGTTTTAGCTCTTGTACTAATTCATTGCTTATTCACAGCTGGCTATGCTCCAACCAATCTGTGCTCACATGGTTTTCAAAACATTTGTCAAATTGTCTCTGGGGTGAAAACAATGACAACTACTTGGTGGTAGTAATAGGAGCAGAATAGCTTTCAAATAAGGTCCAGGAGATCATTTTGCTCTAAAATGTAGATGATTCAGAGCTGAAAGCTGTCAGTAACATTTTGCAGCTGCTTGAAAGACAAAGGAGGCTGGGCAAGAAACAAGAGACTTGCAGAAATGATTATGGGTCTCAGATGTTGCCAGGGTCCAGGCAGGAGTTTTTATGCAGTCCATATGTAGACCACAGGCTGCCATTTGAAATCTTGGTCTAGGTAACTCATACACACTTTCATTTTATATGGAAAAAAATAGTGAGACTGTTCTCAGTTTTTGAGGGATTAACTAAATCTATGCATCTAAATATCCTTGTCATTTTGTGTTGTGTTTTTGTTATTTAGTAATGTGTGTTCTAACATAAGCTAAATAATGTAAATGGGGATTTGATCTTCAGTGAAATAATACGCTAACAGTCCATGCCCAACATTATGTTGGATATAAAAAGGGGACTCTTCTGAAGGAGGTTGTGGTCATTTCTTCTTTGTTGCATTGAGAGCTGTTGGTGAAGATAACTTCACCTCTTTTCTCTTGGCAAATTAGTCTCACTTGCATTTTTGTTTTCTGTCCCAATACAGAAATATATCCAAGAAGCCAGGAATCTGGGCAGCACTATTCGGCAGCCCAAGCTATCTAACCTCTCTCCATCAGTAATTGCACAAACTAACTGGAAGTTTGTAGAAGGATTGTTGAAGGAATGCCGAAATAAGGTAATTCAGAGAACATATCTGTTCTCTTGTACATAATATTCATCCTTTGTGGACCATGTTGTGACCAATACATGTGAACCCCGGCTCTTCTGCCCTGTGTCTCTGCTTTATCTGTATACCCAGCTTGTTTCCATAATAGTGAGAAATTCATAAAGAGAGAACGTATTCAGAAATTCTGCCAGGAGTGGAAATTTTATCATGTTATCTTATAATAGATGAAAAATGATAGACTGAATATTTTGATGGGTCGTCTTCATACTGCTGCCTATATCTATTTTAGCATATTTCATTTATCACTGAGACTATACTATTTCAACAAGAGAGAATATTCCAAAATAGGAATTTGTCATGAAAACACAGAGCTGTGTTGCAGGGTCTTGCTGCTTGGCCACTAATTTGTCAAACTGTGGCCTGTTCTTCTGTTTATTCAGATTACCATGTGGAGGTTTATACGTGCCCATGTGCAAGGCCCTTGTAAGAAAGATGGAGGGGGCTGTAAAGCAATCAAACACGTGGCTTGTAAAAACAAGGATAAAAGAAATGCAGTCCTGCTCAAGTTTCAGAGATATTATGTATGTTGAGTTGTTCTGCCAAATCATTGCTATTCTATCCTTCCTTGTTTGTTCTTTCCAGGAGAAGCAGTTTCTCTGGAAGTTTCTCTGCTTCTCCTGGAAAGAGTCCAGCAGAGGGCCACAAAGATGATACAGGGCCTGGAGCATCTTCACTATGAGGAAAGGCTGAGAGATCTGGGCCTATTCAGCCTGGAGAAAAGAAGACTGAGAGGGGATCTCATCAATGTTTACGAATATCTTAAATGTGGGAGACAGAGGGATGTGGCCAACCTCTTTTTCAGTTGTTTGTGGGGACAGGACAAGGGGCAATGGCCACAAAATGGAGCCCAGGCAGTTCCACACCAACATGTGAAAGAACTTCTTCACGGTGAGGGTGACGGAGCACTGGGACAAGCTGCCCAGGGAGGTTGTGGGGTCTCCTTCTCTAGAGATATTCAAGGCCTGTCTGGACGCCTACCTGGGCAGCCTGCTGTAGGGAACCTGCTTTGGCAGGGGGTTGGACCCGATGGTCTCTGGAGGTCCCTTCCAACCCCTACAATTCTGTGATTCTTCAAAAAGTCTGAATGATCTTAGAAGTCCGTGCAGAAAGAACTAACTATTTTGCTTTGTCCTTTTTAAGACCAAGAGGATGTTAGTTGAAAAAATGGGGCGTGAAGCTGTGGAGCTGGGTCATGGTGAAGTGAATATCACAGGTGTAGAAGAGAATACCCTGATAGCCAGTCTGTGTGACCTCTTAGAAAGGATATGGAGCCATGGTCTGCAAGTCAAACAGGTGAGGAGCAGATATTCCTGCATGTTACAGAGCATACTTCCATGAAGTCACATTTTGCTATTCTTCCTTCTGCTTTCAGAGGATACCAAGTCTGTGTACATAGATGTGTTAATATATAAAAATACTTGCACACAGCCCCCAGCGTTTTTTATGTCAGTTAATGCCTCCTTGTCTGTCTCCACTTTTTGCTCTGGGGTGGGTGCAAATGCACGCACAGATTTGTTCCACAGATTACTTTTTGAACACTTTCTTTCCATTTTACCAAGGTTTTTGTGTTTATTTTTCTGTTTTGTTTTTTAAGAGAAAAGTAAATTACTCTTTGATTTTTTCTTAATATTTTAGTTATTTAAATTGCAAAGGATTTAATGCGGTGTATGTTAAATGTGGTGTCCATGGAATATTATATGGGGAATCTTTTTCATGAAGGGTAATTTAATTTTTAAAAGTAAAACCCTTGCTATTTTGTTTCTTTCAGAATTATATAGGGATAGTTAAGTGTTGCTTGTGGGATTAGATGGAGTTTTAAGGTTTTTATTCTCTCCTCATTTGTGCAAAAGAATAACAAGGAATCTGAGGATTGTAACTTTTTTTTTTTAAAAGAATTAGCAGAATAAATGTATGTAATCCAAACAACTGTAATTCAGTATCTGTCCCCAGCACCCAAACACCAGTGTTTAAATCTGCTCTCCTTCAAACTTTATAGCAGTAGTTTCTCTATGTGAAGATTTATCATGTGATTCTCTCCCTTCCCTCTTGTATATCACTTAGGATAGAAGCTGTACTGCTTTCGTCTTAGAAGACAGAGCATCAGTATACTCTGCTTCAACTCAGATTTGGGCCTTTCAGACCACCAGACGGCCAACCCTACATAAGGTTAATGCTTTGGATTGATTGCAGATGTTGGCAAACAGTGCTGAATGGTGGAATAAATAGAGTGGTGGAATATAATAGAGGCCTGATGGAGGAAGTGCTGTGCATCTAATACTATGATCCACAGTAAAACTGCACTACTAATTCTCTGTGTACTCTGGCCTTTATTAAATATGCAAAAGCCTGCTGTTTTATACATCAGTTTTATTTTGTTTTTCAATAATGAGCCAAGGAAGACTCGACTTTCTCAATTGACTGTAGTAATGAGGATGGTTTTCCTTCCACCAGTCCTTGCTTTTACCAATTTTCCTGCTGATGAGCCCTGATAGTCCAACATTAGCTGACCTACCAATTTTTCCACATGCAAAGTGAATCTGCACCTTCCTTTGCCCAAAGCAATGCAGGAGAGTTGTAGAATGTAGGGTCCGATGACCAAAGTAGTTTGAACTTTCAGAGGGCCTTTGTTGTTCCCTTGCCTGTCTCGCTGCTTTCTTTAGGCTGTTGTTTTTTCCCTTTTAGAAACAGTTTGTGTCATCATTGCTACTTGAAGTTAGAGCAGAGTAACATGATGGTAAAGGAAGTGGGCAGATACCTACTGCATGAGTTCTTACATTCATCGTGATCGTTGGCATATATTTGCTACAAGATTCTTTGTTTGCTGCTTTATGTGCTCTTTTGCAGTTCTCCTTGCCATGGCAGCAAGATGCTGAACTAGACTGCATGTGTGTGTATGTTTATTCGGAGAAATACTCTTTTCAGTGTAACTGTTCTCTGGTTGATGTTTTCACGTTCTCTTTTTATGTTTTTATAAGACTCACAATTTTGGCTTCCCATGTTGGATCTGTCAGGTATTGAGGCATTGGGCTTTTCTGAAATTTTTTTAATACCTTCACCACAAAGTATTTTCAATAAATTTCTCAACACAGATATAAAAGACACTTTTTATCTTTTGGAGACAAGCTGTTTCATTTGGTATAGATAAAATGTCTTGGAATGAGCCATCATGATTGTTAGTGAGCTGTAGGATAGAATTGATTAGAGATGCTTAAATATATATATTTTTAATTTGTTGACTTTCAGAGTTGAACCGTAATTACTGCAATTCAGGAAGGTACTTACACGATTATAGATGTGAAATCAATAGTACCGAATTGACAGCTCTTGCTTTACAGTCAGGGTTTCTTTCTGCACAAAGTTGTAACTAAAAATCTGGCTTTATAATATGACTGGTCTTATGAAGTGCAGAATTGCTAGATTTTTACTGGGATTTCCAGTTAATGTAATAATTAAGGAAGATAATAGCTAATAGTAGTTAATTTTCATTGTAAATAATTTCAATTAATGTGCTGGAGAGACCCTACTCAGTTAATGCTGCCTTCTGTGGCTTTGCTAGTCTTTGATTTATCATGCAGAATATTTTAAGATGAAACCAAGAATCTTCTAATTTGCCAATGAAATATTTCCTGCCTTCTTTTTTCAAGTCACCTGAGGTTTAAGAAAGAAACATAATGAGCAAGATGCACCTTTTTGACATTATTTGACAGATTAATCTTGACCTAAATACTGCATCCCAAACTTAACTTTGAAGTTGTTTCTGTAATGTGTAGAACAAGAGTATTCTTGCTGATAAGCTTTTGTTGTCCTACTTGTGATTTGATTTGTTTTTACTTTACTGTGTTTGTAATTATCCAGGTCTTTTACCTGATGAAATTGAGGGAAATCTTTTGAGTTTCTGCAAATTGACAGCATGCAGCTATAGCCCTGAATTACCCTGAAGGGAACAGATACGCAAGACTTGGTCTGGGTGTGAGATGGTTTACCCAGGCTGGTTCTGTGCATCTTGCCAGCTCGCTGCTGGAGACGCAGGGAGGGAAATGCGTAGGAAATATGACAGTCGCAGTCTGAGAACTTTGCTTGTGCATAATGTTTTACAAGGAATTTAAATGTTTTCTTGTCAAGTTGATGAACAATCATGTTGATGAAACTTGGCTGACTTTTCCAGATTACCGGAATCATTAGATTGTAGTAGTTTTTAATTTTGCTTTATTTTCTCATCCTTTTTACAGCTCCTGAGCAACTGAAACTTGTCTCTCTTTTTTTTTTCTTTTCTAATTAACGACTTTGTAGGAGAAACATATTTGAAGCAAGCTTGTTGTTGTTGTTATGGCTGATATATCCTATTATGATTTAAGCCTTTTTATTCAGCTCATAGTTGTATCTTCTGAATCGGGATCCTGTATTTTGTAGTAACTAATATATTTTTAATTCTAGGGAAAGTCTGCTTTGTGGTCTCATCTGCTGCATTACCTTGAAAACAGACAGAGAAGAACTACATCAGGCAGCTTCAGTACCTCAGGTAAGATTAGCTTCTACTGGAAGATGATGAACATACAAACAAAACAGCTGAGTAAAAGCTGCCTGCTGATTTGCACTAAGTAAAGATTGTTTCCTTGGAAATAACCCTTCATAAAATATAACCAAATTGAGTATTTGATTTGCTAGGGAATTAATATGGACCTGATTTATTGTCTCAATGTGTTTTGTGGAAAATTAACTTTTTTGTGATTGCAGTAGTCAGATACTAGAAATATCTGATGTTTCAAAGACTTTAAAATGGGTCTGCTCCAACATAAGATCTTCTTTATAACCTATAGTCATATGGCTTCATGACTGACAAAGCCTACCAAGTCATAGATGGGGTTGAGGGGAGTGCATGTAAGCACACAAAATTGTGTTGTACATCCTGAAATTTACATTGTTTCTTTAGGGGAAAAAAAAAAAGGGGGGGGGGGGGGGGGAGGGAGGGCAGCCAAATGGTAGTCTTAAATGTTTTTTTTAAAAAGTAATTTAAAAATGCAAAAATCACTTAAGAAATGCATGGTAATTTTTGACATAGCAAATGTTATCGTAAAAGTAATACTGCACGTAAGATCCACTGATGTTTTCAAAATTATTAACGTAATTTTTAAATGCTACTTTATGTGTCAGTTGGGTATATATAAGGTATAATTTTGTAGACAGAACATTGTTTTGTTTTATTTTTTTTTATATTGTATTTAAATTGCTATAAGCAAATTGCTTAGCATGACTATAACTTACAGGGCCTTGTACATGCTAAAGTCTCCTGAATGTCACTTGGTCCTGTGCACAGGGCTTTTTGCATATCAGATGGAAAGTTGTGCCTGTCTTAGGCTTTCTGACTTGGGACTCAGGGCAGGGGACTGTATTCAATATATGATGAGATTCTAGAGTGAAATTTGAAAGATAAGAGTAATAATGTTGCTTAAATTGCAAATTAAGACTGTTGATGTTATGGGAGCGTGTGGAATGATAGACTAGTTGAACATATGGTTGTGGTGTACAGGGTAAAATGTTGAACACTGTTTTCTAATGTTAGTTTGGCCATGAAATAAAATAGGGTAGACTTCAGAAAATAATACTTGATTAATATAAGTCTTAAGCCATTTGATGTCATACCAATTTCAGATGAATTTAAGCTCATTAATATATTAATGCTCACTGTGTGCTGATCTGCATAACCATCTGTGTAGCGTATCATATTTTCATGTCATTGGAAATGGAAATCTGCCACAATATCTTTGCAAACCTATGACTCACCAAAACAGCAAGAATGCAGTAGGGTTCATTACTTGCATGAGTCTTTTAAAAGAAATAAAATAAAAATTTAATCACCCCTTTCTACATGCAAGTTGGCGTTAATTTACCTTCTTCGTACATTGATTTTTAAAATCTTTAGATGGTTTTCACTAACAGAAAATTCTGTTCTTCTGGATCTAGGCATACTTCTTGATTCAGAAAGGAGAAAGTCAGATACCAGTCCAGCCATGTCACCTCTTAGAATCTCTCTCGTCCAGGATATGAGGTGAGTTTGAATTATTAAAACCAACACACCAAAAACCCCATGAGACTTGCTTGCATATTTATTTTTGTGTAGAATGTGTACCACACATGATGCGTGCACCTGTCTATTCATACACCAAGGGGGGGATGTGGGGAGAGAACTTGCTGAACCATTTTAAAGTATATAGTGCAACTGTTTCACTGAATTTTACAGAAACATATTTCATACTGAGGAGATTTTACATTGTCACAGCTACTAGTTTATAGAACTACACTGAAGCAATTTTCATCTTTTTGTAATATTTTGTATTGTTTTATTTCCACAGAGCTGTGGGTGTAGCATATGTATTTTCCTAGTCATTTCCAAGTTGGTTGTATAATTCTGAGCTAAGTCTTGCTTCTCAGTGAAGAAAGCAGTGTAAAGAACTTGTTTAATGTAAGGAATGATTTTGTCTAACACAGTTTTAGTAGTGCGAATAAACACCTATAACTGTAACTTCTGCTAGATGTCCTTTCTTCAGTACATAAAAACAAAAAATGCAAAACTAAAAATCCCTTCAAAATAAATTTATTCTTTCCTCCTTTTTCCTTTCCCAAATCTGTTTTTTTTTTTTCAGTATGAAGGAGTGAATTGAGGATTTCCAAAGGTCATGGTTGTCCTTTCAGAGCATACCGTTTGCATCTTGTACTTAGAAAAGCTACTATTGAGCACTGAAAATATAGTATGTAAAAAATAGTATGTAATTTTCCAAAACACTCAGCCGTAAATGTTGCAGAGAAGTTCCAGAATGCTTCTTAAATCATGTGAAGCAATGGGCATGCTTTAGAATTTTATGAAAGGGTACTGTGTTGCAGATTCTTCTTTTTCAGGCTCCTATTTTTTTCCATCTAGTTATGCAAGGAATTTAGCTATTGTTGAATATTAAGGGTGACCACGTCTCTTTTTCCAGTAGTGAGTGTGATATTTTGCATTTGTGGCAAAATCCCTTCTTCAGCCTCGCTTGGTTGGAAAGAGCTATCGTGCTTTGAAAATAATGTGCGGTATCTTTTGCTTTGTTCTTTAAGGCATATCCAGAATATCAGTGAGATCAAAACAGATGTTGGAAAGGCCAGAGCTTGGGTTCGTCTCTCCATGGAAAAGAAGTTGCTGTCCAGGCATCTAAAGCAGCTGCTTTCAGATCATGAACTCACAAAGTAAGATGGTTTATCTTGGGCAAAGCTTTTAATAATTAACCTTATTTAGTTGTTTGGATTTTTTATTTGTTTTGCTTTTAAGTCATTCTTTCATTTACTTAGTATTATGCAAAAAGAATGGAACAAACTAGCCTTCCAACAGTGTCTCTGTACCTGTGTATGAGCTAGTTCAGAATCACAGAACGTCTGAGCTTGGAAGCGACCTTCAGAGATCATGTAGTCCAACTCACCTGCTCAAGCAGGGTGACCTAGAGCTCGTTACACACGAAAAATAGTTGTGTTGTTAGGATTTACTTCTGGGGTTCTTCAGATACAGCATCAATTCTGTCAGCAGTAGACTTTCTTCAGTTTTGCATTGCGAATTTCATCAATTGGTAGGGATTAAATCAAATAGGTCTTACGTCCAAACTCAACTACTTTGAGTTAAGCTTCTTATCTCAGTGCCCTCTCTGTAACTATTCTTTTTCACAGTGCATGGCAAAGTGCAGCTTAGATCCTAGTTGCGGTTCTGTCACAATATGAAGAGTGTAGAGTTAGATCCAGGTGTTCTTCTGTGGTTCTGGTTAGTGTGACTCTGAATGTGACTGTTCCTTAGCTTCTCAATTCTGTTTCCACATCTGAGACATGTTTATTGATTACATTCTCCTAGCCCCTTTCAGTGGAATGTAACATAATGTAGACACAATCAGCTTCCGGTGTGTTTCAGGAGAGCAGATGAATGGTGTACACCATGAAGGTGGCTACGAGGCTGTGTTGATCAGTTCTTGCATCTCATTGTGGGGTAATAAGCTTAATATGAGATCTGATAATATCTTCTGAACTCTTCCATCTCAATCTGCCAGAGCATGGCTATCCACATTTCTAAATCAAGCTGTCTTGCAGGTTTATTTCTCTTCTTGTACACAGTAAAGACTTTGCATTTATATCCTGCTTAAGAACATGAAGTTAATTGGTTTCATAATAGTCAAATATCTGCTATGATGATCCATGTTTTGTTTCTATTACTTCTAAACATTTCAAAATACACAACTTTCAATTCCTTTGTTTATATATGAGACAATACAAAATTTATGGAAAGGCCCAAGCATTAAGACCCAAAATGCTATTTAAAGAGCATTTGATGCTGCTATAGGAAGAAAATAAGAGAAGTATCTGATGTATGGAGTTTGGGGTCGGGTGGGGAATGGACTTTGAGAGAGTTCCAAATTCTGCTGGCTTAAACTCTGTCAAATCTGTGCTAGTGCTTCTTAAATATGCATATTTGAAAGGCAAAAAAAAAAAGAAATGCTCAACACAAGGGCCTGTTTTCTTAAAAGGGCAATGTCCAGAGCACATGCACTTTGTATTATCTTTGTAAACATAAATATTTTTTAAACAGTTGCACAAACTAAAGTACAGGCCATATTTAATACAAATTACATAATTTCAGGAATACCAGGCTGAGGTTTATTTAGTATAGCCAGTTCATTTAAAAAAAAAAAAAAAAAAAAAAAGTATTGCTAATAAGTTTGGGCATACGGTCTGTTGTGGAAATCAAGGGTTCTCGTGTTCGTGTTTGTCCAATCAAACTTTTTTTAGTAGCAAGTGTAAAGCTAGTAATTGGCTTTAATTGAAGACTTTCTTCTGGAGACAACCTAACCCATGCTGTCTCTTCTTCCTCTTCCTTTACTTTTCTCCTACCAAGATCACTGTGCCACAAATGTCTGCCCAGAACCTTGACTGCTAACTACTTGAGGTTTTCCTTGGGTTGAATTATGCTGGACTTCCTGATAAAGCTGTAGCCTTCCTCTTTTCTTTGCAACAGTGTGCAAAGAAAAGCTGAAGGACACAGTGAGGACAAGTAGTAAAGCTTCCTCTGTCTCTAAATTAAGTGAATGAAGGGTCTATTTCAGGTTGAATTTGGCAGTGCTCATCCCCTGCAAAACAAATGTTGTGGGGGGGAGGGAAAAAAGCTCTCAACACTAGCTAATGCACTGTTCATCTATCAGACCGATTGTGGTTCTCCAGCACAGAGTGAGAAAACAGCAAAAGTATGTTTAGAATGAAAGTGACAAGCAAAGGAGCAACTTGCATAGAAATTACACTGATTTTCTGTAATCCCGTGTCCTTTGCACTGTGCGTTTAGTTATCGAACTTAAGGGTGTTCTACATGGTTTGGCCTAAAAGTGCTTTCCACTTTTTGTTTTTAGAGGAAGCAGTGCCAAGTTCAGGAAGGTATGCAACTTCCATCATTTTGCATTTACCATGATGTAGGGTTGTTCTGTTTTGAATCAACTAGTTGCTAGTTATTTTATTTAACTAATTCTCTTCATTTGGCATTTGCTGAAAATTAGAGGAGAAATAAAACAAGTTTCTTTCTAGTTTGTGGAGGGACTAGAGTTAGACAACAGAAAGAAATCATTTAGTTTCATTTGGAGACCTTATGTGCACAAGTAAACTGAGAAATCTTTTATTTTGGAAAGACAAGACAGCACGTACTGTTGTGGATAGACCATCTAAGTACGTGCTTCAGATTGTTCAAACAAAACACAGACATGGTGACCCATGAGACATTTTTGGACTTGCTAACCCTCGTGGCTATGGGCAGGCTATGATGATTTAAGACTCAGTTTCTTTACTTCCACTGAGTATTTCTCTAGTGTTAATGTTTTTTATGTAAGTGAGAATGTGTTTGCACACATGAGTTACTTATATTGATTCATTTTGCAGACTTCTGGCTAGTGAGCTACTTGCAGACTCTTTTGTAACTGATATCTGAAATTGAGGAAAGTTGTCAGGATGCCCTCCTGGCAGGAACAATCATCCGTTGCCCTGTCAGTATTTCTAATACCTAATTCATGCATTCGTGATGTTTTGAGTATTTCCTCTAGTCTCAGTTGGATTTTGATGTATCTTGGCATATTCTTTTGTAATAATGCACCAATGCTAGCACTATTTAGTGGTTGCATAATTAACCAAAATGGTGGTGGTCTCTATGTGAAAGTGAGAAACTTTAAGAGTATTTTCCAGTCAAAATTTTTGCTTGAAATGTATTGTAAAATCTCATCAAGGTTTCACAGTTGCAGGTCTTGCAGTGTTAATTCGCTAATGTGAGTAATGTGTATAAGATTATTTTCCTTTAGAGTACATTTTTCTGCATAGAATCTCTACTAGGGAGGGAGGGCTACTGAGCTACATCTTTTTGTATTTCCATGCAAAAGAAGTTGCAGTTTTGTCTGGTTCTACAGTCCTTGTAAAGAATTTTCAACCCAGGAGAAGGGGAAGAGCAGGAGTTTACATCACCTCTACGTGCATGTGAATTTGGTTATCTCAGGAGCTGTATGCTGTAAATATTGAAGCTATTTCCTAACTTAACATGTGGGTTCCTGAAGACCCTGGGATATTACTTATAACCTAATACAAGTAGATAACCTCAGTGCTTGCCCTAGTATCCTTTGAAAAGAGTCTTCCAACTGTCCAGTGTCCTGTGTACTGAATGAGTGTCCACTGACACCATCTGCTGAGAACTAGCTTGTGAGGACTTCAGTTCTAGCGTTTCACATTGCCAAAAAAGGTCAGATTTTTTTTTTCCTGAGGAAATACAAAAATCCTTCTTCCCTTTTTGAGGAATTAGGCTGAAAGAGCACCCTAAACCTTGCTTTCAAGTGACAGAAAGTAGTGTGAAATATTGGACTGATGCACTTGGAGACTTCAGACTTACAGTGTCTACATAACTTGGCACATTAAATACTGTTGGCTCCACTAGTATCACTTGTCGTTTGTAATTGCTTGCACATTCTTCATAGTTTACCTAATAAATATGCATAATAAAAAACATTTCACTGAAAGCATCTTGTTACTATGACAGATTATTTGTTTTACTTTGTCAGAAAACTCTACAAGCGTTATGCATTCCTCCGCTGTGATGACGAGAAAGAACAATTCTTGTATCATCTCCTGTCATTCAATGCTGTTGATTACTTTTGCTTTACCAATGTTTTCACAACAATCTGTAAGTATTTACTTTCCCCGGAACTCTGATCTCCAGATCTGGTTGAGTACTTATCCAAATTTCTAAACAATTCTGAGCAATGTTCTTTTGTGTAGCTGTTCTGCTTTCTTTCTGGTATCCATCTGTGTATGCTGTATCACTGTTTCTATAATCTTTTCTGGTGGGCAGTAGTGTTTTCCCCATGTGTCACTAAAGACATTTGTTTCTAACTTGGTAAGATACAGGCAGCTTTAATCCTTTTAGATGTGGAAAAGTACTCAACAGAAAATTTTGTGGTGGACTTCTGTGCACCATACAAAAAAACAGTGTGGATTGTACATTTTCAAGGTAAGAATATTAGCTCGTTGCATAGCAGGAGTTAAAAAAGAAAACAAAATACCTTTCCCTTTTTCATCCTCAGCCTAGCTTGCCACATGCTTGTCTCTGAATTTGGGATAACTAGTCAAACGCTTGCTGAGGGCTGCATCAGAACTCTGCAATGCATTCAAGTGCTTTTTTTCCTTTTTCTTTTCTTTTAAAGACTTCCTGTAGATATTTTTTAGCTGTTGTTGCTGACACTTTAATGAATTACAGAATTCTCATGCACTTTTTGCATGCGTGCAGTCACAGGACTTCAATGGTAAGGTATAAGAAAGACTTCAGCATTGCTGAAATTGGGGTTGGCGGTAGGTGAAGGGACCCTTCTACCCCACTGTAAGAGCTATCCTTGCTGTTATGTTATGACTCCTATTTTTGTGTCTTAAAGACAAAGCAAACAGAAATCTAAGCGAAATACTTCTTGGACTTGTGGACAAGCTCTGCTGGATGCTTTTGTCATTTTAAGACTATCAGCACAGAAAATAAAAAGGGAGGCATTTTAATTCATTCTTAAATGCCACAAGCATCAAGCTTCTAAGAAAAGGCAACTACCAAATGCTTTTTTGAGGGAACTGACAGCTGAGGAGATGTTGAGGGAGAAATGTATTAAATACCTCAGCTGAAAAATACTAACTGTAACCCATTTATGAATGATAAAGGAAGCTAAATTGCCAAGAAACACAATGAGCATTTAGATAATTGGATTTTGTTATAGAAGTAGTTTGGTTAATAGGGGGCCATGTATGAGATGCTAGATGATGGAAGAACATCTGTATTTCCATCTGCCTTGAGTCAAAGAAGGAGCTTTAATTCAGGTGGTGTATTGAATTAGGCACTGGTAGACCAGGGGACCAGAAAACATTTGAGAATGCATGTGGTGCCAGTTAAAGGGGAGGAAAAAGTTGTTTATTCTTTTTAAAATCAAATCATCTTAGCATAATTAAGAGCAGCATGGTACAGAAGAACTTGCAGTATTGTTAGGTATTTTCACTGAAAGTGTTTAGCCACTGTAATGAATACTCCTGCAAGCAAGCCCTGCAGATAAAGGCTTTGGTTACTAGCTGAGTGGGAATTAGTGTTGTGTAGTGTTTATGTATGCACACGCAAAAGCAGGCAGTTTGTATTTGAGCACTGAGTTGCATGCTGAGCTACAACCTAGTCCTGTATTCACGGATACTGTCCTTACCTCCTTGTCACTAAGCTGGGGACAAATAACTATCTTCATCATATGTTTTGAGACTGGAAAATGAAAAAATGATTATATCCATATGGAGACATTGTCTAATCCGTGTTTCTTCTGTCATTTGATGGTATTTTGCTATCAGCTGTACTTCTTAATGACTCTTAATGTGTACACTTCCTGATTGTCAGTAAGTGTTTACTAAGTAAGTGCTGGTATGATTAAATAGGAACTCTTATGTTTGTGTGTTGAGTGTGGTTTTTTTTTTTCTTACATTTCATGGTAGTGAAGGATTGTTATGGATTAATAGTATATCGTTTTCTCTTCTGTTCATTTAAAAAAAATTACATTATTTTCCTTTTTCACTTTTGAAGTGTTATTTCTTCTTGTGTTTGCAGTGATACCATACCATATATTGATTGTTCCTAGCAAGAAACTTGGTGGTTCGATGTTTACAGCCAATCCTTGGATATGTATCTCAGGAGAACTGGGTGAAACAGGAGTCCTGCAGATTCCCAGGAACATACTAGAAATGACTTTTGAGGTTTGTATCAATTGAAACAAGAATAGTTCAGGTGTTTTTTCATTCAGTTCTAAATTCTCCCCTTGCGGTATCATCTTGTAGTACATTTCGTATCTGTGGTCTTTGTGGTTACTCACAAATACTCCTGTGTTTGTACATTACCAAGTTTAATCCATATTTAATACTATGCACAGCAAAATCATTGACAAATCCTTAGTGCATTGACAGATAAGACTTATGAAAAATAAAATTTGTCTTGCTCTCTGTTGATCAACACAGTATTAAGAAAAAACAAAACAAAACAAAACAAAAAAAAAAAACAAAAAAACAAAGCAACAACAAACAAAAATAAATAAAGCAACTTACCCCTAAAAAGCCCAGGATGGGTCATTCAGTCAGAAGAAGAGCACCACACTTCTGATGACCTATGTCAGCATTTTCTCCAAGAGTTTACTCGTCCTCTCTCCTACTGTTTACACTGACAAATTCTTTGTTTAATTTGCAGTGCCAGAACCTGGGAAAACTGACCACAGTGCAAATAGGACATGATAACTCAGGGCTGTATGCCAAATGGCTAGTTGAATATGTTATGGTCAGAAATGAAATAACAGGGCATACTTACAAGTAAGTATCATCCTGACATTTCGTGTTGGGTAAGTAGAATTTATGCAGGAAGCCAGCATAAGAGGGCTTGTTTGCTTAGAAAGGTCTTACCTCCTGGGACTCTGTCTACAGATGCTGCTACCTGAAGGCACAGAAAGGTCATTTGGCTTCTGGCATTAAACAAGTCGTGATTCTTACAAAATTAAACAGTTTTCAGTTTGCAAATGCTCATGTCTACCTTCCAAATATTGGTGGAGAAGATGAGTTCACTGTTACACATCTTGAAAAGAATCTGCCTTGAGCCCCAGGCAGAAACAGCAAGTTAGCTTGCTGCTCACCAAACATGGATGATGTTTTATATTACGGCTGAGTGCTCTGTTAGAGAAGTTTGAACACAAGCTTGAATACAAGGGCTAATGAATGTTAGAAACCTGTATTTGCATGGTGAAAGTAAAGGAACAAGACTTACAGTAGGAATTAATTTAATTTGTGTTAAGTACAGCATGGTTTAGTGACTTGTCTTTTATTTAGAGATACTTTTTTACTCATGTTGATGAGAAACTGGTGGGTAAGTCTACTCAGTTCTTTATGCAAGCTTACTTGTAATTAAATGAAGAAGCAAGATACTATTTTTGGATGCTATTCAGACTATTTTTGGATGCTATTCAGTTTTCTGATTGAGCTAGTTAAACTGACATCAGCATCGGTTCACAGAAAGTGGTAATGAGCAAATAAATGCGTATTTTCTAGTACCCAACTTAATATCCCAATTTCAATGTAACTGTTGGTGTTTTGGTATTTAAGCAATTTATTTAATGGTGTTTTTTTGTGTGCGTTGTCTCACCAGCTATGTGAAGTGTTCAATGAAAGTGTAGTTCATTGTGGATCTTTCCCTTCTCTTTCTTCTCTCTACAGCCCTCATGCACTACATGTAGGACACAAGGCAAAATCTGCCAGTTTGCTTTGTAGATTGTCTAGTGTGACATTTAAGGCAAACCTGGAGCTGAAAAGCTGTTTTACTTTTGCTCCCTCTGCTGGCAAAACCCACATCCAAGAATTTGTTCATTAGTTGTTAGAGTGAAGTATTTCTAATAAATATAGTAGCAGAATTTGGATTTTTTGCAACTGCAGTTGAAAGTGTTTACCATGGAATTGAGTCTGGGTTGAAAGACTTGATCGAAATATCTGGTTAATGTTCTCAGGTTTCCCTGTGGAAGGTGGCTTGGAAAGGGAATGGATGATGGCAGCTTAGAAAGGATCCTGGTGGGAGAGCTGTTGACTTCCAACACTGAGGTTGATGAGCGGCAGTGTCGAACCCCTCCTTTGCAGCAGTCACCAAGCATGATCAGAAGATTTGTCACTATATCACCGAACAATAAGCCAAGTGAGTGCTGGGGATTGTCTTGTAAGGTTTTACATCATTATTTGTGGAAAGCTGCTTGCAAACAGCAACTGGAGATGTTCCTGTATTTTAAAATCACAGCTTAGAGAGGACCTGTGAAGCTCACTTAGCTGGATTCTGAGCAGGGAGTTGAGCTAACTTCTGAGTTAGAACAGGTTGCTCAGATTTGTATCTACTCAAATTCTGAATGTCTCCAAAGGCAGAAGGAAGATGTCTCTGGGCTTCTGATGTAGTGCTTAGCTATCCTACTATTTTTTTCTGTTTTCTTGTCCTTCATTTGTGAAACAACTACAGTGGAAGAAGACAGAAATTTGTTGTCCTGCCCTTCACAGATGAAAACACCTGCTAGTGGTTTCTGTTCGTGGATGTTAGTTTTTTATTGAGATCACTGTTCTACGATTATCCTATTCCTGATAAGTCAGGTGGTTATTGTGCTCCCAAGCATCCATGGGTTTACAGGGAACTATCACAAGATGTATTTCCAAGATGCCTGGATTTGGTGGTTGTAATCGAGGAATATATCCTTTTCTTATCTTTGGGCCTGGGTCTGCAAAATCATGTAATTATGTAAATACTCTTTCTATCTGTTGTTGTGTTGAAACATCGCAGTTATAACTTTGATAGGAAAAACAAACCATCTCCAATTCTACCTCCTCCACAGTTAGTAAAAATAGACTTGGATTTCTATTGCCAATAATCCATCACCTTTTCACTAACAGCATAAGTTATATTGGTTTGTATGCCTCTTCTCTTTTGTGATATGCCTTATCTCTCATGCACAGGTACAATTTTTAAAGCATTTACAAAGTGATTGGAAGTATTTTGTATTTTTCAGAGTTAAATACTGGCCAGATACAAGAAGCTATTGGTGAAGCTGTCAATGGTATTGTCAAGCATTTCCACAAGCCAGAGAAAGAGGTGAGGACTTGTGTTGTCTGTGTAGTGGCACTCCTGTCTTGAAACTCACATTAGTAAGTGTTGGAGAGTACATAACAGAAAAGTTTGAACTTGAAGGAACAGCCATCTGTGTCTGAAAATTCCTTAAGTAGAGCAAAAATGAGATATGGATACTAGGTAATTGAAATAGTAAATCGTCAAGTACCTCCTTTTTGCTGTTAACTGGAGTATTCAGTTAGATTTAAATCTAATGTTGTGGTATTTGAAATTGTGAGCAAAATTCTGCCCAAGATTCTAGCTGTACCACTTTCAGTAATGTTGCTTCCTGTTCAGTTTGTTCTGGATTAACTGCTGTTTTATCTTCATTGAGAGTAATAAAGGGTTTTTATGTCTGTTTTGCACTATCTTGGCCACTTTTAATATGAAAACTAATGGAGTGTTTAAAAACGAACAAAAAGACCAAAGCAAAGCAGAAATGTTGTTAAAGACAATTCTGAGTTACAATTCTGAGTTATATATACATGTATAATCACCTTAGCTGGCACAGCAGTTTTTTCCTGAAACAAGCTTAAGAAGTGTGCCTTTGTCCCAAGTGTTGAAGTCCAGCCTTTGTGAGAAAGAGTGGTATAGAGTAGTGCTGCCTACTATATGGATATCCCTTGGAAGTCATTATTTTAATTTTTTACAAATTGGTCTTCTCATTCTTTCTGCACCTACCTTTCCTAAATTCAGGTAGCATGACAGTTCATATTCAGTCTAATTCTGATTGCTGAGCATACTTACACAGTAATCCCAAGTGGTCATGCGTTGGTTTTGCAGAACAGAACTTACCCCAGTCATCTAAAGAAGAATTATTATTCTTTCCCTAATTTTTGCATTGCAAAAATTGCATTGTGTTGTTTTTCTTGAAAGTCTAAGGTACTTGATACAGTGGACCTGTGATCATAACTACTTCATAAAAAAGGAAAACGTGAACTTCCTGTGCAGTGGTCATTATCGTAGGTAAAACCTGCTCACAATCATAGAATCATAGAATATCCTGAGTTGGAACGGACCCATAAGGATCATCGAGTCCAACTCCTGGCACCACATAGGTCTACCCAAAAATTCAGACCATTTGACTGAGCACAGTCCAAACGCTTCTTGAACTCCGACAGGCTTGGTGCCGTGACTACATCCCTGGGGAGGCCATTCCAGTGTGCGACAACTGTCTCAGTGAAGAGCCTCTTCCTGATACCCGGCCTGAACCTCCCCTGTCACAGCTTGACACCATTCCCTTGGGTCCGATCACTGGTGACAAAAGAGAATAGATCAGCACCTGCCCCTCCACTCCCCCTCGTGAGGAAACTGTAGACCGTGATAAGGTCTCTCCTCAGCCTCCTCTTTTCCAGGAGGAACAGGCCAAGTGACCTCAGCCTCTCCTCATACATCTTCCCCTCCAGGCCCTTCACCATCTTAGTAGCAGCCCTATTAGCCCTATTTTATTGGGCTTTGTGAAAGGAATTTGATTGGAGAGTTTGGAAGAGCTTAAAGGCCTTTCCAAAGATCCTAAAGAAACTCCAGTTTCCTATGAAAGTCTACCCTGGAAATGACACTTTTTGTGGCTTCATTTGATGATGGCGAGGCCCAGAGATTGCTTTCTTTAGCCTCATTCTTAAGGATATCAACTAATTTTTGAATGCTAAGGACTTAAGAGAAGTGGGCCATCCTGTCTGGGGTCACTGACTGGCAGTATATTGCAACTCTGGGCATCTGTTCATTTAAAACCTGCTTTAATAAACACATATGATACTTTTTGTGTCTTAACTGCCGAACTGAGATAAATGCTTGTGCTTTCTGTGTGCGTTTGATAGAGAGGTAGTCTGACGCTCTTGCTGTGTGGAGAAAGTGGACTTGTTTCAGCTCTTGAGCAAGTGTTTCAGCATGGATTTAAATCACCCAGGCTCTTCAAAAATGTCTTTATTTGGGACTTTTTAGGTAAGTGTGATGAAAACATAACAGAGCCTGTTTGTGTCTTTGAAACATATCCATCTGTGTTCCTTATCGTTGCCACTGTGTCTCAGCTGGTGTGAACAAAATACTTGTCAGAGGCATCTCAGCAGATGAAATGCTTTAAGAGCTCTTATGTCCTCGTATTGTTGAAAGAGTATCTGTCTTGTGCCAGAGTTGACACTGTACTTGCACAGTAATTGGACTGTGTCCTTCTAGTAGCAGTGGTGTAAAATTCCCTAGCGTGGAAGTTTTTAAATAAGGTGGTGAGTTGGCATATGGCCACCTTGTTCGTAAATCAGCATTGTGAAAGCAATAAATGGTGCTTTTAAGAGGTTGAATTGCCTTATAAAACATAAGTGGATCTAGTGCTATTTGTACTTAGTGGACATTGTAATAAGGGGTTTATAAGCATATATTTTTCAAACCATGCTCTGTTTCCTTTGTCACAGTGCTGAATAAGTCAACTGAATACACAAAGAAATAGGCAAAAAAAAAATACACAGAAGCAAATACACAAGAAGTGCACAGAAAATGAGTTACTTTTAATAGTGTTTCTGTGTTTTTGAATAGGTGTTTCAACATAATTCTTGACCTTATTTTGTCATATTACTGTAGCATGACAAAGTTAGATACTAAAATCACTTTAGCTCTGCTCAGGGGAAAGGAAGTGGAATTCCAGTTTTATACAGAGGGAACAACTAAAGTGACAAAAAAAAAAAAAAAAAGCCTAGACATAATCACCTAGGAAACTTATGGACAAGCTTTGACTTTGTGCTGATTTGCTATTTCTCAGATATGGGTATCATATAGCGTTATGGATTTGTGCCCTAACTTATGGGGAAAGCATTATACAGTGAGGTGTTTTTAAATGTAATCATCTAAATTTGAAGGTCATTGTGCGTAATACTTTATTACAAGCACTGGAGCACAGTATTTCAGCTATTTTAGGATTGCTATTACCCTGATGAAACTTATCTTCTACTATTCTTTTAAGAAAAAGCACAAACATATTATGAGACCCTTGAGCAAAATGAAATGGTCCCAGAAGAGAACTGGCAGACAAGGGCCAGGAATTTCTGTCGTTTTATCACTGCTATCAACAACACACCTAGAAACATTGGGAAGGATGGCAAGTTTCAGATGCTGGTGTGTCTTGGAGCCAGGTATAAAGGAACTTTTTTATTAATACTCTTAATAAAATGAAAAATATGGTGCATGTTAGTAAGATAAAGCCACACAGATGCTGGGTTTTGCAGTTTGGTTGTTACTTACAAAGTTCTTTGATGTAATGAAAGAAGAATCAAGTGAAGGAGGCACTGACCAAGTTCCAAGGTATTGGAATTATGGAGAAACTAAGATACGCAATTGCATATCTTAGAGCTGAGCAACTGAATCATGAGAGAAGGGTACTGGTCTGAATAGCCTCCCTCTCCTAGCTAGCAAGGTTGGAAGATAGAAGCAGAAAACCATCAGTCATCGAGGCCTCTTCAGCTCTTGGCTGGGTGAAATCCCACCCTCCAACTACTCGTTGCAGGAGATGAGTAGGAGAGAAACCAGGACTATTTAGGAAGCCTCTTGACTCCAAGGTGGTGGAGCAGGTCAGTGACACCAGGCCTTCCTGGGGCTTCCAGGACCTCCTGGGAGCCGTATGTTTCGATGTGAGGGTGAAAAGCCTAGAAATGCTTCTCTTTCATGAGGATGTGCCGAACAAGTGCCACAGATAGTTGCTTCCCCTTGCCTTTATAGAAGTATATGGACAAAATGGTAAGTCTAGTTGATAGGCAAAGTACAAAAATAATGTCATTGAAAATGAGAAATTAACTTGGCTTTATTTTTATTTCCAAATTACCACTTTGTCAGAGACCACCTCTTGCATCACTGGATCGCCCTGCTTGCAGACTGCCCGATCACAGCACAGATGTATGAAGACATAGCACTAATTAAGGACCATACTCTTGTGAATTCATTGATTCGAGTGCTGCAGACCTTGCAGGAGTTCAACATTACGCTGGAAGCATCTCTTGTCAAAGGAATTGATATATGACCTCTTGTCCCACAACAAAACAAAAACCCACAACTATGTTTAAAACAGCAACAACAAAAAAAAAGCAACAAGGAGTGAATCACGTTAGTATGCAAGAGTTCTGTCTGCCAGTACATTGTATTGTGAACTTGTTCATGGCCCTAAAATACAACTTTGACTTTTCTTGAAGAAAACTCCAAAAGTAGTACAGGCAAATGGATAGAAGCTGTAAACTCAATGTAAAAAAGAGGATTTTGGTATAAATCTATTTTAGAGTTTATTTGCTGATTTGCTTTTTACACACTTTCATGTGAAAGAGATAGAGATGAGTATTGTGCAGCTTATTTTAAAGCTGCAGTATTTCCTTGCCATAGAAAATGTGCAGTGAGCCTTTCAGCATTTTGTGAACTTGCCTTCAGATATGCTGTATGTCATAGACCCCAATATATACACTCCATTTCTGCTAAGAAGGTCATTCTATAGTTTTTAAACTAATATTTTATATATTAACATTATTACCAATGTTTGATTTTTAACGTGTTGGGTCACTGTTCTGCTGCAAGGGAACTACAAATTCTCATGTGTGCTTTTTTAATAGCTCCAAGGCACTGACTTGTCAACAAATCATGTTTTTTCCTTTATTTTTGTTGTCAGTATTATTTTTAGTGAATTCTGGGAGACTGAACCGTGAAGTGCGCAGAGATTGAAGTAATATTTTTCATATTGGTACATAATTGCACAGAAGAAATTAAGCGTCTTTTTTAACTGATGTTTTTTATTTATTTAACCTATCATTGTGTTTTGTAATTTTGTCTTTAAAAAAAATCTTCTATGATACAACTGGCTATTGTATGTTGCAATTCAGAATTGACAGTGCAGCCCACTTAAATCAAAAACCTGGAATAAGTATTTATGGTGCAAAAAGGTTTCCACTTGAACCATCCTTTTGAAGTTCGATATACAGTTGCTGCTGGTAATTCTCTTAACTGCTAATAAAGAGGAACATGGGCTTCCCAAATGCTAGATGATTAAAGAAAGATGTTTACGCCCCCACAAAATAATAATGGCAAACCTTTATTAGTTTGCTTATATCAGGATTCTTATTCTTTTCTGAAATTACAGTAAATAATAAGTTTTCTTTCCCTTTTGAATGGATATATCTGGAGTCCTGTTGTCACAGCTTGCTTCATTTGGCATGTTTTTGCTTTTAGCAGAAAGCTTTAGTCCACTTCTACAATAAAACAAACATTTTGAAAGTTTTATTTATTGAAGAGCTGGAAATTGGTGAATGCCTAAAGACATCTCTGTTCATTTGAATCCTCTGATAAAAATCTCTTTGAAGTGAGTATGTGATTTAACAGGCTGAATTATCAGCATTACAAATTACTGCACTGAAATTCAGGACTATGTATTTAAGAGGTCTCCACTGTATAAACTTATCTCAGTGTTGTCCTTCTTTCGAGAAACAGTCCAAGTTTTTCAGTTCATACAATGTTGTAGTAGCTTTTCTTTACCTACAGATTAGTGACATCTTGTTAGTTTCATTTCCATAACTTACAAGTATAGCACATGTATTAAATCTTTTTACTATTTTTACTTTTGTCCTATTTATTTCTTTATTAAATGGAGAAGTTCCTTTATCACTACTTTTTTTTTTTTTTTTTTTTTTATTAGAGCCAGATTGGCATTATAAAGATGCAAAGGCAACGTCCAAGCCACTCCTTAGGCTGGGTGGATATGAATTCTTTTGTAACATGGGGCTTACAGTACCATTTCATGGAAGTATTCTGTGTGCAGTTTTTTTCAGTCTTGGAAGGGCAAAAATATTCTTTATTCTGAGAATTTCATGTATTCAACTTAATATTTTGGGAGAATCTTTCTACACTTGCCCCGCATTTCTTATTTATATAGTAGTTTTATATACAGTGCTTTCAGCTATATTTATAATAATTCTATGTAGGCTTGTAGGTTCTCAGTATGCCTGATGAAAAGAGGGCTGGATTAACTGTTTTGACCTTATCAAACTAGTTGATCTCATTAAAACCGTATCTCTATCCTAGAGCAAGTATGGATTAACTTTATCTTATATGAGGTAGTTAACCCTGAACTAACTTTTTTTCATATTTGTTCACCTTAAGTGGCACAGCAATATCGTTTTGATGGCTTGCTTTGATGTGTATCTTTTGGGCCTCGTTACGGCAATGAGATACCTAGGATACACATGGGTTAGGGTTCGCTCACGTGGTTCCCACACATGGGTTCTTTGGATAGCACCTGAGAATGAAGTGTCCATCAGCGGTGGTACCTGTGTGCTAGTTGTCCAGATGCAAAGGAGATTTTCTTCCTGGCTCCTCAGTTACTTTATTTTCCACGGGAAGGACCATTTCATGATAGACACTTCGTCACAGGGGTGACTGCGCTTAATCCCAGTAAAATGCAAAGCACGTTTTTAGCTATGGACTTCAGAGAAGCAAATCCTTTCAGACTTGGAAGAACAGTAGAAGTTTCTGGAATGTAGCAGAAAAAATGCTGGTTTTGTTGGATTCAGAGGCCACCAAGGAAGACAGACATTTGAACATAGCTCTTTGTAGCCTAGGTTAAAGTATTGGGAAGAGGATTGGCTGGCATCTCTCAAGTGCAGTTCGGCCTGTAGTAACAGCCATAATTCCTATCACTCTTTGGTGTTCACCACAAATAAGCCTCCCTCTCTCATTGATGTAGCATCAGTCCGACAGAATCGCGTTCGGATCCAGCATTTACTCCTTCCATGTGATCGTGCAGAATTGGATGACTCTTAGATAAAGAAGGAATGGTATAGTCACAGTGTTGTAATCTTTAGCTAGGGTGTTGTAAAATCCATCTCCCTTCTCAACATTTGCATTGCATTTTTTGTTCGGAAAAGAGCTACAGACAACCATAACCTTTTTTCTGTTAGTGTCCTAAAATAAGGAAGCAGGTTTGGGAGGTGTGAGTTAATGTGGCGAAAGTGATTTTTATTAATATTATTATTGCAATTATTGGGAAAATACAATGTTTTTTTTTTAACTTAGCACTGAGAGTCATGTGAGCACACATGCAGTCTGTAGGTGATACAGAAATATAATGATAAAATTGAGTAGTTCATAATGCAGTAAATATAATGCTACATTGACCAAACATGTTTACAGGCTGATATCTGATATGAGGAAAAAACAGGCTGTTGCCTATCAATTATTTGTTTCTTTGATTAATGCTATTGGAGTTGATATGATACTTTATACAGAAATAAAATGAAACTTAATAAAGACTTGTTTGAAATACTATGGTAAGTTTATACAAGAAAAAAAGCCTTTATCTGCCATAAGTTAAACATCTGACATTCTGTAGCTGAAAACACACTAATGAACTGAAGACTATTCCACAACTTTTTCCATTATCAAGAATATTTTTCAAATTGTTGAAGTGAGATCTACTAGCTGGAAGATCCATATTTTTGATGTGTTTTGAATTCATAAATATGTTAAGGTTTTATTTCTGCAGTAAAATTATTCAAAGAACTAACTTTTTCTGTATATTGTCAAAAGATTGTTGTCCATAGTGCAAGATGCTATAGGATACTTGAAAATACTTGAAGATATTGTACATGTACTTCTCATCTTTGTAGGATTTTTAATATCTTTAGACTGGCTGTTAGAAAAAGCATCAATACCTTATAAACTATATATTTTACTACGTGGGGAAATCACTGGCTTGTTTTTTTTTTTTTTTTTTTAAGGGTGGGTGTTAAAGTTTACATTATGATGAGAAAACCAGGTACTGTTTTCCTTTTCTATTTTTCCTGTGACATTTGAATCCATTGGACATTAAATGTGAATTGGACATACAAAACAGTTTACAGGTGTAGCTCATTTGCTGAATTGCAATAAAATTTGTCTTCTAACATGAGAAATAGCATTAATGTGCTATTTTCAAAAGCCTTTTAATGTAACGTGGCTAATCATCTTTTCCCTTTTGCCTGATTGCAGGTACGTTTGGAAATTTGATGTCTGATTTCATGTGAAGTTCTTGAGAAGTCCAACTTCCATTATTTTCAGTTTATGCTGTAACAATTAAGTTTGTGACCTTACAGTCTTGTTCTGTTTTGTTTTGAATGTTTTTGTATTTGATCTGTTCACCCGAATGCCTGCCTCCCTCCTTGTACCAGTGTAGTGTTCTCACGCACAGTCATCAGTCAAATACATCCATCAGTGGAAATGATGCCTACTCAGTAATCAGGGAGTGAGGAAAACAGGAGGGCAAAGGGACTAATGTAGATCTTGGAGAGCGTCTGAGTACGTGTACAGACATGTGCTCTACTGTATGTATTAGCTTTTCTCTTGCCTTAGCACAACTTCTGATCCTCATATTTGAAGAAGTTTGAAGGTGGTCTCAGAATTTTAAGTTCGGAAAAATACAGTCAGTTTCCATGTACTGTTTGCTCAACCTTTCCCTCTGTGTAAGGATCCGTAAAGAAAAGTAGAAATGATTGGAAATGTCATCTGACGCTTCTGCTATAAGGTCAAACAAGAAAACAGCACTGTCCCCATCTGAGACTCTGACCATGGCTGCATATCTGTGGCATGCTATGCCCAAGCATAATTGCCTATATTGCCTGTTTCCTGCTTGATTTATCCTATCTTTGCCCATGGCAAGATATAACTTGACAGATTGTACCAGAGCTGGAATTACTGGGTGGATGGGTTGTGCTGGGACAGAGGTGAAAATAGGGTCCCTTCTCTATCTTTTCATTCACTTTTTTTTTTTTTTTTGAATGATTTGAAGTACATAATGACATAGTGGAGCCATGTGTAATCTTTGTTCATTACATACTGCTCTGCTTATCTCACCTAGAAACTGGTTCTGTATGCTTTCCTGTGTATTAAATCTAGTTTCTAGATTGGATTGACCAGTAAACAAATGTGAGCATATCTCACTTGTGTAACTTTTCTGCTGCCGATGTTCTGAAAGTTTTTATGCCAGCTATGTGAGAAGCAGAGATAAAATCAGTTTTATTCATGTCCATCTGCTGCTTCATCCAAAATATAGTCTTCAGGGCGTTCTGCTTGGGCAGAGTGTTGGACAATTATCTGTCTCCACAGATACCTTCCAACCCCACTCACTGATTCTGCAGTCCCTCCCCATGTGTAATGGCAGCAACAGGTAAGAATACTGAATGCCACTTGCCCCACATGGTGTGATTTGTGCCATTCCTTGGTAGCCCAGCATCTGCAGAAAAAGAGCTCATCTTTCAGGTGCACTGTTTTTCCTGTGTTTTATGGAGCTGCCTTCTCTTTTGTCACCTACAGCTGGCGAGACTTGCTTATTGTTCTGACGTGCTTTATAGCAATGACTAACTTCTGCTTTGACAAATACCTGTTTTGAAGCTGATAAATACAAAAAGTAACATTCTCTGCTTGAGAACAAAGGTAAGTTAGGACTGTTCTGAAATCTGTGTCAGACTCTGAGATTGTTACTGAATGTTCTGTACCATTCAGGGAAACACTGAGGGGAAGGAGTTCTATTGTTTTCTGGAGCTATGTCTGATTCCTTCATCTCCCTCTGTGTTTTTTGTTTTTTTTTTTTTTTTTAATTTGTTTTTCTTCCACACACCCTGATCTGTGTTGGAGGGTTTTTTAAACAAAGTGAAAGAAGTTTTAAGATCTCTCATGGGAAGAAACACATTGGTGTTCCTGAGTTGTCAGTGACTGCAGCACTAACCACTGGTGGTATTGTGCTGTGGACTTGCTGGGGGAGATGCTGAGAGGATGAGCTCTACCTGCCCCATGCTCCAAGGAGTGTTTTGAGCCTTAGATAGGCTCGGGGGTATGGTTGTGAACTCAGTATGTGCTGCCAAGCAAGTGGCGGCTGTGCAAAATGCCAAGCTTGCCTGTCTTGGAAACTGAGTCTAACATCTTCCTTCCCTGGGCTCATAAGATCTGCTGCTCCTAATTCTTCCGCAGGGTGCTGTAAGGATGTCCGTGGGGCAGGCCTGGATGGAGCTCTGAGGTAAGCACAGCTTCAGAAGCACATTTGCTTCACTGTGGGTGGCCTCCGATCTTCTCCCAAGGGGAAGGAACAAAAAGGTCAGGGGCCTTGGTGAGCAAAGCATGTTGTGCAACTGCTGCCTTCACAGCACTTTTCCATGTGCCAGGTCCGAGGTGATTTTATAGAAGGTGAGGCTTAATGTCAGCCGGTGAGGAGAGTTTGAGTGTTAGGCAGGGATTGTCTGCTGACTAACTAGTCCAAACACACCGGGTTTAGAAATGTGCTGGCGTTATGATTTGTTGGTGGAGATACCTTGGGAGGTTCTCTCAAAGAAGTACAAAGGAGTTAGTTAAAGAACTGCATGGTGCAGTTGTGCACAAATCACTTCACATAAGGGAAAAGGGACTTCTTACTATGAAATCATGGATGTGTATTCATTAATAAACGTATTTTATTAAGCCCTGAAATGAGCAAGGTACAGTTTATCATAATTTCAGTGGCAGGTGTTTTAAGACAGATCCTACAACATTTGAAATATCATCAGTATATCTGATGTTTATTTTGAGGAGGTTTTTCTACCAGTGGCATAAAAAGACTTAGACAAGGAGTATAAGTTCCATGAGAAGGTCTAATAGACTGCTTGTGACCAGAGTACCCCAGATTTTCTCTCTGAGGTAAGCCATACGTATGTCTCTCTCAATCTGAAAGGCACTGTTAAATTGCACAATTGAACGCTGAAGACTGAAAGCTGTGTTATTTTATGTAGATCTCCACAACAAGACGATGAGTAGCTTGTAAAACTGTTGGATGCTAGGATGGAAATACTAAGTGCAAAACTGAGTGATTCATCTCAAAGGATTCCAGTTGTTCAGAACCCAGTATGCATATAGAGATTAGAAGATCTTGAAACTAAAGCTCTGAGGCATATGTGAAAGGCTTTGGAATAAATAAATATTTGAAGGTATTCTTTCACTTGTATGTCGGCCCTCTTCCCTTTTTTCACTGCTCTCCCACCCATGTTCAGCTTCTGTCACAAGCACTCATTCGGTTGTGTTAAATTTGGGGTCAAAATTACCCCAAAAGCAGACCCATTACTTCTCACTACATTCAAGTACAAATGAAATAGCATTCTAGATGTCCTTAAGTAAATATTTGCTTATCATTTAATAATAAAATTTAGCAAGGATTATAAAGCATAAGAGCAGTTTTTTTTTTTTTTTAAATCCCAGATCTCTGGTGTATTCAACTTTATCCAGGAGATCAGGTGCAGAATTTCCAAAGCAGTTTCAATATCAGACTGCTCTTTGACAGCTTAGTCTATATCCTTTGGTGTGAAGCAGCTTCAAGCAGAATTTAGTTTGAGTGGAGGGCAGGCGGAATCGTGGATCCTTGTGGTCCAAAGAGATCGGACAAGGTTTGCAGGAACAAGTGCCAGCTTTTGCAAGATCATAGCACAGTATGCACATTAGTACAATCGGAAAAAGCAGGCAGGCCTTCAGAAGTACAAGCCTTTCACCAAAAGTAAGCTTTTGCTTGTCAACTCCCCAAAGCCTCCATGAAACATAACTGAATGGCACTTTGGTCCACACAAGCTGAAAAAACTTGGCTCAAAACTAAAATGTTGTCAGATACCTAGAGGAGCAAAAACTTTGCTATTGATTTTAGGATCAGTATGTATAATGTATGAAAATACCCTGATTACTTATGCTTCTTGTGAAGTTTTACTGGTAGCTATTTTTTTTCCTAAGTATCTGTGATGTTATTTAATGTTGTTAATTGCTGAAGAAAAACAGTCAGTGCTGTTTGGGTTCTGTTTTTTTTTTTTTGAACAACTGCTGCTATTTATTTTTTTTCTTTCAACATACTTAAGTTCTTAGCACTCCATCAATTTCTAGCTTCCCCCTTCCAGTAAAAATCTTTGTACTCAGTGCTTGTCATCTCTCTCTGTCACTCTGTAGTTGAATAGAAACGGCTAAAGAAGGCTATAGAAAGACATCTGAGTTAAGGTCTGGGCTTCAATCTGTTTTGTGTCTTCAAAGAGATATTTTAATGGCAACCCTTCATCATAAATAAATGAGTATTATATGTTAAATTACAGCTAAGGTCCATCACAAAGAACTTCAAGATTTATGTGTAAGACATAGTTTGATTAACGAAGATAAATTTGTTCCTGTTTGTTTTCCTAGCTGTGTGTTGAAATCTTTTGATCTAACTGGGGCATTCCTAAATTTTTGTGCCACTTTTTCTTTTAGTTTACAAAAGTAAACAAGCAGCTCTGCTTTTACTGTGTCTCAGAAAGCTTTGGTTGTATGGGCTGTTTGCCTCTTCGGGGTCTCTGTTTTTCTGCTACACCGCATATGTAGATGCTGTGTTGTCACATCTGGTGATGAATTTTAACTGAATTAATACCGGTCGGGCTCCCTGAGGAACCTTGAGTGGAAAGTGCTGAAAATGTGTAACAGCTGTCCTGTAAGGTAGCTTGTAGTCGTGTGCTTCAATGGGAAGTGGCTTGTCTGCATCTGGGGGGTTGTTTGAAGAGACACCTTCACGGGCATCCCCGGGGAGAGGTGAAGTCCCATGCTCGGTTAGGATCTGTGAATTCCCACCGTGAATGTGGCTGCCTGCACGAGAGAGCGTGGAAACGGGGGAGACAGCCTTCGTCCCTTTATTACTTGACAGTAAGGGGAGCTTTGGGGTTTGTTGTGGGGTTTGTTGGAGAGCCCTTGGAGCGTTTAATGGGCAGCTTTATGCATTTATAGACGAGCTGGACTGGGGCTGGAACTGCCCCCGCCGTACAATGGGTCGTTTCTCACTGGATTTTAAAAGGGGACAACTTTGATCATTTCAAAAGCAGTGAAGCCTGATGCTGCGGTGAGACAGCGCTAATTTACAGCTGCCATTAAGGAAACAAAGACCGGGGGCAAGTTTCGCTCTGAAGATTCACCAACGCTGTGAACCCCGCCGGGAGCTGCGGCCCCGAGGCAGCTGCCGCCGGCACCCGGCGTGCTCCTGAGGTGAGGTACGGCGGGGCCGGGGCCGGGGCCGGGGCCGGGGCAGCGCCGCTCCCCGCCACACCTGCCTGTGGGGGGCGGCCGGCGGGGAGGGCAGGGGAGGCCCGGGGAGGCCCGCCCAGCCCCGGCCGCCCCGCGCCCGCCGTCGTCGGTGCGAGGCGGGCCCGCAGACGCCTCCTCCCCTCCCGCCCGGCGGCGGCAGCAGCAGCAGCAGCAGGCAGCCGCCGCCGCCGCCGCCTCAGCGCCATCCATGGGGTCCGGCGGCCGCCGCGGCGCGGCGGGGGCGCGGGCGCTGCCGCTGCTGCTCCTGCTGCTGCCCGCGCCGGGCGCCGCCGCCCTGCCCCTCCCCGGTGAGTGCCGCAGCCCCGCACCACGGCGGCACCTGGCCGGCAGCGGGGCCGCGCGGGGAGCCGTTGGCGGGGCGCGCGCCGGCCGTTAGCGGCCGTTGGCGGGCAGGTGCGGGCCGGGCACCGGGCGCCTCAGCGCGGCGGCCGCTGCCGCCGGGACCCGGGGCGCGGAGAACGCTGCGGCTGCGGCCGGGAGCGGAGCCGGGCACGGCGCGGTCCCCGCCGCACAAAGCGGCTGACAGCCGCGCCGGCAACTCGTGGCGGGGTCCGGCTGGAGAGCTGCCTGTCCCTGCCTGTCCCTGTCCCTGCCTGTCCCTGTCCCTGCCTCGCGACTCTCCCCCGCCGCCTGCAAAACCGCCGCTGCCCGTAACTTCTCTTCCCTCCTCTCCTGTCTGTGCTCCTCCGTCTCCAGGGCTCCTGCCTATTGGCGTTTCTCTTTCCCCTCGCTTCCCCGGCTCTGGAGCTGCTTCAGCGTGCTGTGCTCGGGGTGGCTGGCCAGGTGACTTGGCAGTGCTGCTCAACAGACGCTATCTCTGTATTAAAACAAAAAAAAATAAGCAATAAAAATGTGTTATTAATAGGTTACGCGTCTGTTTAATGGTAAGCCAGTCTTTTAACGTGTTGCAGGTTGGCAGCTTGGAAATTTCATTATTTCTGTGAACTCACATTCTTAGTTTAAGAGACTTTGGGCTTCCTAAGGGTGATACTATGGATGCGATGGAGATCTCTTCCAGTATTAGCTTTATGTTAACCAGAAAGATGAACAGCAGCTCTTCTCAACAGTTCTGCGAAGAGATACAGACATAGCTCCTTCTGGGGTAAACAAATTGCTGTAAAACTTCATCGGCTAAATCTCATGGGGGATCTAGCCTATAATAGATTAATGTAGATGTGTTTATAAGTGAGCACAAAAGCTTTGTGCAAACTTATCTGAACTGCATACAGGTGTATTCATGTGCGGGTACAGCCATTGGTACAGGTACAGGTTTCAGTCTATATACTCTCTCTGCATGTTTTTGTCTTGGATTTAAAATTGGTATGTGCATGCTTGCAGCCTTTTATCATCTAGTCTGTGAAACATACAGGACTTATGCCCTATTCTCCGTCTTCTGGCATCCTTTTTTGAATTTGGTATCTTTTCACAGATGTGGATGAATGTGCCCTGGGGCTTGACGACTGCCATCCAGATGCTATATGTCAAAATACCCCGAAGCTGTACAAGTGCATGTGCAAAGTGGGTTACACTGGCGAAGGGAAGAAATGTGAAGGTAAAACGATAGAATTGCTCTGCTCTGCCTTGTCTCAGTAATTGCACCTCTCTGCCTTCCTGCAAGGTCCTGGAGTGTTCTTTGGAACTGATAGAATTAGCAAGGGAAGGGCAGGTCCATAGTAGGAAGTTTCTTCTCTCTGTAAAGCAAATGTCAGCTGGGATACTGGGACTGAAATCTCGCATAAAAATGTTCTGGAGGTCCCACGTGCTACTGTGCATGAGATAGGCTGGTCAGCACCAAGTGCCCTTCACCTTGGCCAGCGTGGGACAAGGCCTTGGCCAAGTATATGGGACTCGTTCAACTTTTGTTTGCAGCTAGGTTGGTACCCAGAAGTAGGAGGCTTTGATGCTTTACTGTAGTCCTTACTTGCTGCTTATGACTTTGGGTTTTACAAATATACTAGGTACTGGTGAAGGCGCTCACCTTCAGGTTTAGGAGCTGCTCACAGTGTAATTGCTGGAGGAACACAGGGACTACATTATGAGGTTGAAACAGTGATTTATTATTATTATTATTATTATTATTTTTAATTTCTAATTGCCTCTAGCAAGCTAAAGAGGGGGAAAGAAATACTGTAGTATGCAAATGCGTAGCCACTGAAAAATTTCCTGCCAGTAGCATAGAGGTGGAACATGTTTTTTATGAGCAATTTCCTGTGATTTCCCAAATGGTGGCATATTTTCTTCTTTAATTTTTTGCTGTTCTGAAGTGGATCGCCCATGTTACATGTGTCTGAGATGTTTTTTGAACGCTTCAGAGATCTCGATGTGTGCGATACCATGCAGCACGGAGTTCCACAGAAGAATTGTGTGAAGGTGTTCAGATAAGCTTTTAGTCAACTTGAATTCTGCCTTGACAAGGGCAGACAATGACCTGTGGATACTAACTTTCTTATTTTTACTTTGTGTGCTTTCGTGCTGTCACCCTTTGATTGCGTCATCTTACTTTTGTCTGTTGCAGAGAACCTAAAAAAACAACCTCTGACTACTGATTGCTTTACCGCCACCCCCTCCCACATCATCTGGTGGCCTTTTAAAGACGGTGTTACTAAAATGTAACGGGATATTACATGTGAAAACATGAGATATTTCTGAGAAGACAAAGCAGAAAAATAAGAAATAATGCCTTAAAAGATAGGGGACGATTTGTTTTTTCAGGCTGATCTTAAAAGATCTGATTGATTTTTCTCAGTTACAAAATCAAAAGAGAAACAATTGCATGGCTTTTAGCCTAGTAATACCACTTGGTCTAATCATTAGTTTGTTTAATCAGCAGCCTTAAAAACCTTAGCCTATAAGGCTAAGCTCTGTGGGAATCTCAGGGTATTTTGTCCCTCTTTGGAAACATTTAGCAAGTAATGCGTTAAGTGTTGCCTATTTGCAAGACAATGACGATTTAGGCCAGCAGTTGCTGTTCACAGTTACACGGTCTCATCGCGCAGTGTCTATAACACTCAGGCAAGCATCCATCACGTTGACTTTTGCTTTATTCCGTAGACATTGATGAATGTGATAACGACTTCAATGGAGGCTGTGTCCACGAGTGTTTCAACATTCCGGGGAATTACCGCTGCACTTGCTACGACGGCTTTATGTTGGCTCACGACGGCCACAACTGCTTGGGTAAGTGTGCTTGTGAGCATTGCGAGTGGGAATGCTGTAACGTGTTAGCGGCGTTCCTGGGAAATGCGTGGTCATCTGTTGTGCTTAATCAGCTCGGCTGGAGGAGAAGGTCACTGATGGGAAGGGGGAATTGCAGGCGCCGATGCGCCATCCCAGTGTGGTGCTTTCCCCGTCTGAGTGAGGGTCATTGCGCTTTCACCGTTTGAGGGTAGTTGTGCTTCTCTGTTTCTGTTAAGTGTTTTGGATTAAAATGTGTGAAGTGGCGCCTAGTATTATACTAAATGGCTTTCCTTAAAAGAACACGTGCTGTCATCGTCTTTTCTGTTCCAAAGTTAACTTAGAGTCAATTCTCACGTGTATTTCTTTACCTAAAACCTTTTCTCTTGCGAGGTCTAGAACGTATGGGCTTCTCACTCTTCCAATGTCTGAGCCCTTCCTGACATGCAAGCTATAAGGAAAGGGCACACAATTAGGGCTGTGCAGTTGCTGTGTATGACAGGGGTGTTGAAGTTAAGAGGGCCTAAACAAAATGCTCAGGGTTTTCCTGGGTAGTTAATGTGAAGCAAAGTACACAACCCTGGAAACATGTTCACTCCAGGTAGCACTCCCTTGACCCTGCACACTCTCTCTCTTTCCCCACCACCCCATGCTGCAGAAACTGTCACATTTGCTTTTCCAGAGATAACTCAGTTTTTTTCTCTTCTGCTGCACATTTGTGTGTGGATGTGCATCCCTGGGCTCTATCTTCTTCTGGGTCAAATGAGAAAAGCTCTGGATTCTCCAGTGGGGATTGTGTTGAGTTTTACCGGCTGTGAGTCTGGTGCATGCCCACAGATTAACTTCGTTATAGCGTAAATGGAGGGGAGAGGGTGAAGTCACCGAGTTCAAGTATTTCACTAAAGAAAATAGAGAGGGAAGCAAACGATTTGCTGATGCTTTAACATATTGAGGACATCTTATTTTTTTCTCTCTTGCCTTTGTGTAAACACACAGTGGAGTTCAGCTGAGGTTATTAAGAAGGGCTGAAAGTGAGCTAACGCATTGCCTCTTGTAATGCCACCAAAGGGTACGTTCTCTTAGTATCCAGTAGCCCCTCTAGAACATAATTCCACTGACTTGTTTGGGATCAGAAAGACAGACAGAACATTGACCAAAATCTGCCACCTGTTACAGTACTGGGAAGCTGCTCAGTACTGCATGGCAGACTTTTTAAAATAAAATGTCATTGACATACGGTGAAGTTTTTACTGACCAGCCAATTTTTGAGATATGATGTAAACTTTAAATAAATATTTTGGTATGCAGCAGCAAATTGGATCACATCTTCTCTTAATCTGTTTATTTACTGTCTTTACACCATGGTTGCTCTCCTTTCGCACTCATTTTTGAAGATCTCAGCTGTGTGTCTGGGTTTTAGCCAAATAGACAATTACTTTTTGGAAAGAGATGATGTTTTGTAATCTTTCCAAGGGCCGTAAGGCAGAAACATCTGCTGGAGTTCAAATCTGTAGTACTGCAGGCTCATGGTGGCTGTTTATTCATGATTGTTTGGACATTCACAGCACTGTAGCTCTCTAAAATACTCAGATTCTCTGTGATGGAGATATGTCAGCCGCTCTTGTTGCTATGAGCAGGTCACATTCCTTTGCATCCCATTGGCTTACTCATTGCCTTCAGTAGAAATTAAATCTGGTGTAATGCCGCATTATGCTTTTTACTAAAAGCCTTTCTTTTTCCCCATTTTTTGGAAGGCAGCTGTTTTATGCCAGAAATGCTAAAGTGTTAAATTAAAAACATTGTACAATTATCACAGGAACAATGAACAGAACAGGGAGCAAATATAGTGTCCCATTTGAACTTGCAAATGAGACCAGTGCTTTCCCTAAGCAATGTTTTGTCTTGCTAATTTTTTTTCTAAGGTACTGAGCATTTTTGCTTCCTGTTCAAACCAGCATTTGAAAAATTGGAAAATTAGGGTAAGAAAATTATTTGCTGCCAGAGGTTACAGAAGTCTCCAGCATATAAAGGATGAAATTCAGAAGAACTGGAGACTGGGATGAACATCCTGTATTCAGAGGCATATCTGAAGGTTTTTCTACTCTTCTTTTCTCTTGGCTATCTTGCAAATTGAACGTTTCTATAATCTCTGGTATTGTTGAAGCTCTACGTATTGCAACATCAACATTGAACCTATTTCCAGAACTTCTGCTCTTGTCCTTGACTGTGGTCAGGCAACATGACAGCAGCCTTGACGGTAAGTGATGATGAACTAGAGTTGAGGGAGGAGGATAATAAACCAAACTGAGCATCAGAACATGTGATGTATGACTTGTAGCTAGAGCAAAAGCAAGGAGGAAGAAGAGGAAGGTTTTATATTTAAGCCAATCTTATTTTGAACTTGGTGTTTTTCTTCCACCTTTGCTTCAGAATGGGGATCTTACTGAAAAACACCATACATTGCTTGTTTGGGTTTGGAACCAAAGCTGTATATCACGGAGCAAGATAGGACCAGGCATGGATGCTCAACCTAGATGTAAATGCGCTAGGTTGCTTAGTGGTAGTACTCTCTGGCTGCTCTGAGAGGCAGTGTATATTCTCCTATGTGGAGTAGGGAGCTGAGGCAAGTGATGTTCTCCTACATGAAGTGTGGGCCTAGTGCAGGTACCCTGCTTCTGTCTTCCCTGAAGTTGCTCTGCCTTCTTGTTTAGTTGGCCAGAATTTCCTGGGAGCCCTGTGACTGACTGGCCAAACTGCAAACGGGAAGAGTGGGGGGCAGAAATATACTTGTGCAAGGCTGACAGAACAACAGGCTAGCCCCGGCTGCCTGGGTGGGTACCTGCTGGTTAGGGACCTGGTGTCTGTGCTGTATATTGAGCAGCTAACCCAAATAGCTGTCTCGGTGTTCATTTGTAGCGGTGATTTTCATATAGGGCAGGTACGAAGCTGATCTCTTTCTCTCTCTTTCAGATATGGATGAATGCACGTTCAACAATGGTGGTTGCCAGCACGTTTGCGTCAACACTGTGGGGAGCTACGAGTGCCGCTGTAAGGAAGGATTCTTTCTAAGTGACAACCAGCACACATGCATCCACCGCTCAGAAGGTACTGGCTGCTTCCCTCCACGCACCAAGCAGGAGTTTTTGACAAACTCCTCACGGCAAACTCTCTATAGCAGATTCAAAAGTATTTTTAGTTTGAGTTTTTTGAGGCTGTGAAGTATCTTGAAGTCCTCAATTCTTTTAAAAGGAGCACTGTGTCAGGATCTTCTAAGTGACTTTGAAGACTGTCTGCATCCCTTCTGCCCCTTTGATCCCACCCGTATGTCTGCAGCGTTATGCTTTTTAAAGGCTGTACTGCTATACTCCCAGTGTACTTTATGCTCTGTTGTGCAGCTGAGCTGTGTCCTGATCCAGGAAATGGCAATAAACTGAGGGACAGTGAGTTCTGACAGTTTCTACCGACTTCAGTTACAAGGCAAAAGCTACATTACCTCTAGGTACCTTTTAGATTCCCCATACAATGTTTAGGTTTCAGCTAAGAGATTTATTGTTTGTCAGCCCCAAAGGTATTCAAATAGTGTTCTTTGTTTTGAGTGAAACCTTTATGAAACTACCTTTAAAAGATCTGAGAGCCTTGGATGTCTAATTAGACATTGGGTTGAACAAAATTATTTTGGATGCCCTTGGGGAATACTTTAAAGTGGTTACTCAGATCAGGGAGTTGTCCATTGAACTGTACAGTGAATATCTTCCTAAGAAGTATTTAAGGCTGCAAAGCTTTCTTTAATCTAAGGCTTATCGTTGGCATGACTATAAGAGGAATCTGAGCATGAATAAACAAATCTCACTTTAAAATTCCCCATACTGAAGAGATCAGCATTTGTAGACATATATGGCCATCCTGAGATGAGTGCACTGAGGTGGCTGTCATCTGACGTAGCTGAATTGATCTTTTGTTTGAATTACGAATCTGTATTCTCAGCTTCTCTGGTATTGTGCTTGGTCTCATGGAGATCTGGTGATGCATGGTGATTTCTCAGGCCATTGCTCAGCTTGCTACTGCAGCAGGCTGCAATGGCAGGGCAAGGTTTTTCCCTTCACGTTTCCTTGCCAGCAGTGATGTGTGTTTGTGTGCATGGATGATGAATCCAAGAATGAAGATCAGTTGTTTTAACTTCTCGTCTTGTCTGATGCCAAGGGAAAAAAAGCTTCCAATTCTTCTTATTTGCTGCTTCTTGAGTATGCTAAACTCTCCTGAACTAACAGCAGCAGCATATCCTGTTACTAATAATTGTACCTTTGGAATTCTTGATACTGAAATACAGAAGTGTTGTTGGTGTTTTTAAAGCCATTTTTTTCGTGTCATCACTCTGTTTACCTCCCTCCCCTTCCCACATTACTGTGAAGAAGCACTGCATGGAATTCCCCACTTTTTTTTTTTTCTTGGGTGGGCAGGTCTGTTTTAAGCCAGATCTCATTGTTGTCTCTTTCCTCTCACTTTGTTCTCCTCTTTTCTGATCATTGCTAGGTCTCTGCCTTATGTACTTATCTCTCTGTATATCCCTTAGTAGTCCTTTCTCAAGGCATCACAGCATGGATCTAAACATTGCTGCCTAGCCCACCTATTCAGTTTCATTTCTTATCTATAATATAAGGCAGAATTTCCTTCCCTGTCTCTCAGCTCAGTTAAGAGGGCACATTCTTCTTAGTGGTCTGCAATATTGGCCTTTACATGCACAGAAAAAGAGTGAGCTGGAGTTGAAATTGGAAAAATACAGAGGCTTGAGGATGTTGTGTTCCTTCAGATGACTAGAGTAACGGGGAAGTCTCTGACTCACCTGCCCTTCCAAGTCTATTTACTCTTATCTCCTGGGTTCCCTGTCACCTATTCCAAGACAGTAATGTGGGACTCAAGGTCAGGTAGCTATTAGAGGAGAGTTTGATAATTAAAGCTGATTTTCATCTGATAAGATTGTGTAGGTCTGGAGCACAGGGATCCTCTGAGGTTCTTGGTGGTTCTGCCTAGCCTCTGCTTGAATCACATGAACTCTGTCTGTGCACAACCGTAATCTTTCCTGGACTGTCTGCTTAGAATGAGCTACTTTTCATCTATATGTAGGAGAACGGATTTACTTTGGGGTGCTGTTATCTGGCTGACAGGGCAGCATTGCACATCTTGTTTCATTTGCAGCATATAAGAGAATGTGGAAAATTTGAATGAAAATGTAGAATTTTCACTAGTGAATTTGCAGTACATCTTGTAGCTGCTGTTGCTATTGATGATGAATCTTGCCACTTTTTCCTGTGGTATTTCACAGGGTCATAGCTATCTACTTTTTGTGCTGAGTCAGTGGGAGTTAATTGGACCTGTGATGTGAAGGCCACATCTGAAACCACTGTATGGTCCTGAAAGCTTGTGCACAAGTGACCATGTTAGCTATAGCTTTAAGATTCTTTCTTTCTGTGGAGCAGCAGTGATAACTAAAACGCTTTTTGGAAAAATCTGCCTTAATGCAGAGCTGCAGAAAGCATGCAAATGGTCGCAAACATACCTGGGAGGTCCTGTTCTGTCTGTGCTGATGCTTTTTGCCACTTGGCTCCTAGGGGGCTGCCTCTGAGAATATTGGGTTGTTCTTTCTGCAATTGCCTCCCCTCCCACCCTCACTCTGTCCTACTGAGTGTCTGCCTGGAAGTGCCCTAAATGGAGCCTTAGTGTTCTTAGCAAATTGGTGATGATGTCCCAACATTTACTGTGGAGAAGATTGCATTTTGGTGGGTTTGATCATGTGCTTTGTTACACAATGGATACTCTTATTTTAATAACGTGCCCTCATTTGGAAATTGCATTTTTAGCTTTCTGTGGAGACCTGACTGAACTCTGCTTGTTCAGAACTGATCAATTCCCAACTCATCATTTACACCATATGTCTGATGTCAGTGAACTTTACCAAAGTACCTGCTTGAATGGTTTTCCCTTTGGTAGCTCAACAGACACAGACAAACAACAAACTTTAACAGCAACTAAGCTGTTGATTCCCTTAATGCTGTCTAACAATGCTGAGTTAACAGACCAAATCATACTGCATATTTAGGAACAGAAAAGTCACGAAAACACAAGAGTTAATAAGGCTAATTTGTGGTCTCATGGGTTGCCCCATTCCTTGACTGACAGCACAATAATAGATGACAGCTTTCATGTGGGCTCCTTGGGCTGTGTCTCTGTGCTGCAGGATCTGCAGCATCCTTGTCTTGTTAGACTTCTACAGGGTCCTCACTGTGGGAAAGGAGCGGAAAAACCAATAGAGCAGAATAATCCAGGCTCTGCAGCATCTATTCTGCTGCTGCTTAAATCTTTCTTAACAGAGAAAGGGTACCACGGTTTGTGCTTCAGATAGCCAAAACAGTTGTGTGCAAGTTGGAGCAAGAACCTAACTGAAGAGTAATGGAATAATGGTGAGGAGCTGACCTCTGATTGCCACTGACTGCCAATAGTGTTTCTTGTTTCTTTTAGGTATGAGGCTTCAAAAGGTGCTGCATAAATTCTAAAAATATACATGTATAGGCTGTGAAATTGTTCATGCTGACCCTTTCTGGCAACATGTTCACCCTTTTCATTTCTCTGATAGTGCATTTGCTCAAGTCAGTAGAAGTCCCCTGGGTTAATGTGGTATCAGACCTTCAGGGGGATAAGCCCTTGCAGCTGAAGTATACACTGAGTCTTCTCAAAGTGTTCTTGCCAAGAAAAAAGAACATTTTGGTGTAATGTGTTGTCTTATAAAAGCTAAATACACCAAGGCAGAGCATTTGATGGCAAAAATGTGTTCTCAGAATAACCAAGGAGAGTATTCTTTTTTTTTTTTTTTTTTTTTCTCTCATTTGTGTAGCAACGTAGAAGATTTCAGCAGCGCTCTGTGGTGTTCTGATAACTCAGCCAGCTGACATGTAGTTTTAAGTTGTGGGCATACAAATTGTGTTACAGTCTTGCCAATGGCCCTGGCATTGATTTAGCTGAGCGAGCGTTAAGGTGAAAAAGCCTTTACAACAGTTCTAGGAACATTTCCTACCTGTTTAATTGACCTGAACCTTTTGCAGAGGCCAGACAAAACACTATGGCAGCCATTGAGAGCTGGTGCGTGAACAGCTTGTAATTGTCAGAGACAGAAATGGTGCAATGTTTTTTGAGAGGTGCACCAAAAGGAAGAAAGTCACTAGTGGCACCTTGCTTTTTCCTTTGGTTTCAGCAGACACTGGCATCAAGTTCTGTCCAGCTGGGAGGCGTGCAGAAGTACAGAACAGCGTGATAATTCCCAGTGGGGTTATTTTGAAAGAGATTAGTTTAAATCTGAAAAACATGAAAACAAAATAGTTGACAAGAAAGAACTGACATACAGCATAGATACCACTTGCATGTTTACGTGGTCATTACTTGGTCATTGCTGAGGTAGGCTGTGACTTTGAGAATCTGCTTTGTAGACCAGCAGTTGAAATGGGGATGCCATTTTTTTTTTCTGTGTCATCCTAGACATTCCAGTGTCTGGTGGATAAGCAAAGAATTAACGTCACTTTAAGCTTTGATCTTGTCAGGTACCAGCCAGCTTGTGTTTTTTATAAAAGGTTTTATAAATGCTGATGTAAAATGAGAGCAAGGGATGAGAATGCGGATGCTGTAGAAATCTAGGGATGTTGCTTTTTGACCTTGCAATCAAAGAATGTGGGCACACAAAATATTATAGCTGGAGAAGCCTTGGGGGCCACTGGTTTGCAGGATTGGACTTTCTGCCCTTCTAGTCTTTAAGCTCATACATTTTGTTCTACTGCTGTGGAGCCTTCCCAGAAGTAGCAGGCTGTTGGCTGTGTGTATACTGGACTAATCTGATTTGACTGTTGCCTGCACACAGAGATGCCGAGGATGCTGATGCTGTTGCACTTGTCCTGTTTTGCAGAAGGCATGAGCTGCATGAATAAAGATCATGGTTGTGCCCACATCTGCAGAGAAACACCCAAAGGAGGCGTTGCCTGTGAATGCCGACCAGGATTTGAGCTGTCCAAGAACCAGAGGAGCTGCATTTGTATGCAACATTCTGCATATGCTTATGGTTTCCAAAAGTGAACAAATAATGTTCTGTCTGCAGTGATACGGGATACGATATGTTACAACTAAGCTGGGATGACATGCCTAGACTCTGAGCATTTGAGCCAAACTAGAATCAATGACTTTGCAGGACACTATTGCACAGATCTGCTGTTTGTTTAAAAAAAAAAATTAAAAAATTGTACTGTAGGAGTTGTACCATTATTTGTAAGCTCAGCTACCCAAGAGAGCAGTGCATTGTTTCAGTCCCACAGAATTTCTGAGGAAGGGAGCATGATAGGAAGGTGTATTGGGAGATGGAGACAAAATTGGACACTTTCTTTCAAAGATGCTAGAAGCACTTGTGAGATCTAACATATATTTTCTTCCTAGTAACATGTAATCATGGAAATGGTGGCTGTCAACATACATGTGATGATGCTGATAATGGGCCAATTTGTGGGTGTCACCCCAAGTACATCATGCATATGGATGGGAAAACCTGTCTGGGTCAGTACACAGAGTAGTAGTTTTCTGTTGATGACTAACTTGAGTGTGGTTTGACATTGCTGTGTGTGTATGACTAATACTTCTATTAATAGCAGAGCTAGAAAACACCAAGGAATCCCAAACTAAGAAACCTGCTAGTACACAAGTGAGTTTGTTGGGTCCAGGTGACTTATGCTTCCATATATAGGTATCTACCTCATACTGCTGCAGCCTGTAATTAGTGCTGGTCCCTCTGAAACACAAGGCTTGTTACCAACCAAAGAAGATTTCCTTCTTTCTAGGACATTTTAGATTCATTTTTTTTTGTATAGCATGAGCCAGAGAGTGTAACCAAGCTGTGCATGCATTAAAACCAGAACTCTGAATTCAATTAGAGTACAGTTTTTGTAAGGCAGTTATCCAGTGAAGAAAGCACTTAAGACCTATAAAGTCTTCCAGTCTCTGGAAGACTTTGTTGCCTGTTGATTGAAATCAAATGCTCAGGCATAACTGCCTGTCCGTGCATTAGTCTGTGATAGATGATGACAGTGTGCTCTTAACAGAGCAGTTTATGACAATTCAATTAGTTCTTTCATCTTGTTACTGTTCACCACATCAGTAGTGCATTTTCTGTTTTATTAATCTTGAGAATACTGAAACGAGTGGGAGTTGTAAGGAAGCAACAAAAGCAAAATACTCTCGTGGCTTTGACTGGAGGTTCTTCATGGCTTTCTTTCTTTCTTTCTTTTTTTTTTTTTCCTTTTTAAATTTTATTTCTGCCTAGTTAGCTCCAACTGTCTCCAATAATTTAGTGCATGATATATCTGTTTGCATTTCTGTATATACTGAATATCAGATGAGATTTCTGGTCAAGGCACTTTTGCTCATTTCTTTTTTCATGCTCCTTACAGAGAGGGAAGAGGCTGCTGTTGAAATTCCTGAGGGAAACACTACAGCAGGAGCTGATGTGGACAAGAGGGTGAAGCGACGGTTGCTCATGGGTAAAAAGTGTTTATCCAAAATAACTTGGCTGTTTGCTCAAACCTCTTATGTTGAAGAATTGTTTTTTAATGTAACCATCGTAGTTCTGGACTGAATCCTTCCTGAGATGCCCCACTCCCTTTTCAGGACAGAATATTATTCCACAATGTATAAGAAACTGCATTCTGAAACTGAAACTGGAAATAGAGTTTTACCTGCTTCTCTTGAACTGAAAGTATGCTTGTGCGTGGAAGAGAACTGGCTTCAGTGATGGGTTACACCTAGAAGAGCATAGGGAGTGTAGGCCCATCTTGCCAACACATGTATTTAGCAGTTGCTCATGTATATCAGGCTAAATGTAGCTGAACAGTGTTCTTGGAACTGTACCTTGTATCATCATGTGATATTTCTTACCATTACAATGTCTCTGAGCAAACTTTATTTATTGTTGGCTAGAAACATGTGCAGTTAATAATGGTGGCTGTGATCGTACGTGTAAGGATACATCTACTGGAGTTCACTGCAGCTGTCCTGTTGGATTCACGCTCCAGTTTGATGGGAAGACATGTAAAGGTGAGTTTTGTACTCCTGCACATGTGTGTTCTAGCACCCTGCTGTAAGGTACTCATCTCCTAATGAAAGTAACACAGTATTCAGAGGGAAGCTGGTATGAGTAATGTGATCTGGGAAGCAGTGCAGCCATGGGAGATGCATGGCTTCCTTGTAAGAACATTCCAGTGTATCACATGCAGAAGTCTCTGCTGCTCTGCCCTCCCTCCTCACCACTTTCCATTCCCTCACCAAGATGGCCTCATTTTTGAGGGTTGAGAAGAGGCAATATAAGTAGGTCTGTGGTATAGTAGAGTTCAGTACTGGGAAATGTAGGCTTGTCGGTTCTTAAAAGCATGCAGTCCCATATTTGACTATATTATCCCCAGTCAACTGGGTACTGTAGATATTTGTAAGTAAATATCAGAATGTATTTCAGAGAAGACTGAGTAGAATTATTTATGCTGGTCTAAGCAGCTCTAAGGGTAACTAGAGTACTGGTAAGGAGAAAGGGGATGTTTAGGTAATATATTGGGACATATTTTCCTATAATTAAATATTCAGACTGTTCTGCTAGGCAAAAATGATGGAATCCCCATGCCTGAGTCAATTAATATTAGATAACTCATTTTAATGTTGGCATGAAAAGGATAGGATAGCTCAGGAAGTCTATTCTGCCTGAGATTTTGTCAGGGCTTAGGAAGAGGGAACTCAGAGGACTTTTAAAAAGCTGAAGCCTCTTAGAGAATGTTTAAGTCAAAATGTTTCCAAACAAAAGGTAGGGAAAAGGTCTCGTGTGAATACACGTACTCAAATGTAGCTGAAAGCAAATTAGCACAATCATGGAATAGAATGGGCCAGGTCATTCTTAAGATCTAGACCTGAACTTCCTCAAGATTTGTAGCAGATTTGTTATGTTTTGTTTCTGGGATTCTCCAGCCAATTGGGTATGATTATTTTCTGGCTTTGTCAGTGAAAGTATGTTGAATATATTCTATTTATTCACTGAAGTTTTTTAAATTATGATTGTTTTTACAGATATTGACGAATGTCAATCTAATAACGGAGGCTGTGATCATTTCTGTAAAAACACTGTTGGCAGTTTTGATTGCAGCTGCAGAAAAGGATTTAAATTGTTAACAGATGAGAAATCTTGTCAAGGTATGTGCACTGGAGAGGCAATAAAAGTAGAACAAATCAGCATGGCTTGGACATCTACCACAATGATGAAGTGATAATGGACTCCAGAATTTCCATGCCTTGTGTTTTCGTGTGTGTGTGTGTTTCAATTTCTGAAGCAGCTGTTAAGTTAATGCTGTTGTCTTGATACTATTGTAGGAGGTATGTTTAGTGTCATAGTGAGATATTATCTGGAAGCAGTGCAGATAGCATCATATTAAAAATCTCTTGATGAAGATAATGCTTTTTTTCCCCCTTCTATTAATGATCTTAAAATAACTTACAGGGAGAAATGAAGCCAATCCTAAATGAATCCATCCTAAAGACTATTTCACCATTGCAGCAAAATATTTTTTTTCCTAATGGGACATTTAAATGCTATGTGTTCTTTATTGAAAGAAAAAAAGTAAGTCATCTGATCTGTGAAGTCAGAAGCTTGTAGACATAGATGGGAATAACTATTCCCTAAACCATTATGGAAACATTTGATTTTTAGGAAGACATAAATTTCTACTGTGAGATTTACAGAACATATTTGTTTTATTGTATAATAGCGTATACATACAGATTGAGCAACCTTGTTTAGGCTGGTTAAGTACATTAAAAAGTAATGATCAAAATGGTCTTTGGCTTTGGCAAAGCTACAGTATGAAACAACATAAAGTGGATCAGTGAGCTGGGCAAATGAGTAATTCTGTTTCTAATTATGTTTCTTAGACAACTATTTGACATTTAATGATTAATTTCAGAAAACTAAACCAACCAACAGAAAAAAAAAATCACCTGTGTTTTTGGCATGTTATTGTCCTTTTTAGGTTAGATGTAGGACATACCAAACTTAGTATAAAAGTAAAGGATTTTCTGGATTTTTTTAAATAGAATTGGTTATGAGTTTATTTTAAAGATTTACATCTCCCTTTTGTTTGTCACTCCTGTTACTTTCCCTAGATTGTTTCAAAAGTGGTAGCTTGAAGTGCACCCAAGACCTTAATGAAAAGAAGTATGACATTATGTGCCAGTAATGTTGATGGGAACTTTTTTATATCTGGGAACATTGCTATATAGCGTGCTGAATGTACTGTCACAGAAGTTTTAGGTGCTTTTAATGATAAGCCAACTTTTCTTAAAGAAATAAGAGTTTCTGCCAGCATTTCTTTTCCTTCAAAGCAGAGAAGTAATGTCTTTTAAACATAATTGTTAAAACGTAGCAACAGTTTTCATATTTGCCAAGAGAAAGCTTGTTTGGCAAACTAATTGGTCTCTTAGAAGTTGTCATTTCTTGTGTTGCATTATTTACTTCAAAAGAATTTGCTTAGTTTACTTAAATCTGTGCATCTCTCTGTCCAACTTGGTTATCTCATAAGTGCTCCCTTTTCAGGCTGAAAGATACTAATGCATCCCTTAAAACTTGCAGACATTGATGAATGCTCTTTCGAACGGACATGTGACCACACGTGCATCAATCATCCAGGCACTTTTGAGTGTACTTGTAACAAAGGATACGCTCTCTATGGCTTCACACACTGTGGAGGTGAGTTATAAAGGAATACTGCAGGCCACACTGGTAGAGTGCTATTGCCACAGGTCTAGTTAGTGTCTGTGTAGGACATGTGCCTATGTATATACATAAGGTATTCACGGTAAATTTAAATCTTTACTGTAATAAGGAGACACAGCAAAAGTGAAAACTAACCTAGCTCGCTTCTGTCTGTGCTCAAATTATTTTCCCTTCCCAGCCAGCATTCAGAAAGCACCTGTGACTATTAGAACAGATTCATTTTACACCGAGACGTGAAAGCTATGATTCGACCTATTTTTCATATGCAAAAGTCTCATTGACTTCAATGAACAGTGAGTTGAATAGGACTTGTAAGAACAGGGTGCTCTGGATGATTTTGAATATTACAATTTTGCAGGTTATCCTTGTGCATATTGCAGATTGTTATATGATTTAGATTGGAGCTTTATCTGATGCAGTACCATTAATTTACATTGGCCAAGAATGATATTCCTAAATGCTTTACTACTTTACTACACAAAAAGTTCAAGAAAAGAGAGGAAGATATTGACAGATTGGGTGCTAATTTTCTCTTCATAACATATAAACTGCTCAGATGCTAATCCTTGTACCACAGTAACTCCTTCATTTGCTGACAATTGTCACAACTGGTAGGTGTACTGAGTGTACACCTGAGCTATATGGAAGAAGCCACTAAATACTGGAGATAATAGGATGCCATTGCCTGCATAATCCTACCAAAAAGTCAGTTAAAAGTAAGGATTTGAGCTGATTTTGTAGTATCTTAGGCAGTAGTACCAATTTTAAGGTGTTCCCTTCTTTTTTCATCATTCTTCTGTTGCTCATTCCTACTCCTGCTATCTCAGTTCTGCTAGTAGAATGTTTTTCCCCTGAAACCAGTTCAGTTTTGTCATCTATTTCACAGCATTTTCTCCAAATGATTATCTGTGTCAAGAAGGAAACAAGTGGTAGGAGAAAGCATTGACAAGTACTCCAATTACCTCTGAGAAAACTGGATACCTTCAGTTGCACAAACTTTCTGGGACTCACTGAGTCTCATAAGGGATTCGTTGGTGGTAGCTTTATAGGTTTATGTGTAATTGTCATAAAGCTGAGGGAGACAAGCAGCTATCAGGGTGGATCCAAGAAGCAGAGACATCAAACTTTGCATTTCCCTTTGTTGACGTTGATTCAATTCCTGTCACACTATTTCTCCAGCCTGTTGAGGTCCCTCTGAATAGTGGCACAAACGTCTGGTGTATCAGCCACTCCTCCCAGTTTTGTATCAGCTGCAGACTTGCTGAGGGTGAACTCTTGTTCCATCATCCAGGTTTAATGAAGAGGATAAATAGCCTTGGCCCCAGTATTGACCCCTGTGGTACACCACTGGTGAATGTCCTTCATCTGGACTTTGTGTTACTGTTTACAACACTTTCAGTCCAGAAGTTCAGCCAAAGATCTAGAAGTCTTCCTGGAAGTAGTAAGGGAGGGAACTGCCACTTATTGCTGTTCAGCAGGGCTCAGGATAATGCGATGGAAAGTGTATTCTGCATCAGCAAGCAACAGTGCACCAAAGGCAGTTAGTGTTGTTGCTAGTTTCTCCACCTCTTGGCCATTACTGGGCTGGGCAAGGCCCATGAAATTGGCTAAATTGACTTACTGGGATTGTGGTGATTCAGTGGTGTTATTTGCACACTTGGAATCAAATATTGTTCTATGATAGATGTATCTATCTGAGCACTTTGGAGGGTTGGCCACTGTGAATCTTGTCCACATCGTCTGTCTTTATTCCAAAATGGGAATATTAATTAACTAGTTGCAGTGCAGTGCAGACTTGATCTGGTGGTTTTTTTGTTAACTTGTTAACATATTGCTGAGGCTGGAGATATTTTTTTTCTAATATGTCATTCAGGGACATACCTGACATCGCCTTTCCCACAACATTTGATTGATTTTGACACTCATTGAAGGATTTTCATTAAAACAAAACTATTTCAGGGTGGGTTTCCAGATGGCATTCCAAAGACCTTTTCTAGACCCTACTAAGAGGTATTTTTGTACAGATTTATCTAGTTGTGTTAGTAAGAATGCAGGACTTTGGTAAAAGTTATTTTTAAAAACTATTTTTACCTTTCCTCTATAGACATTAATGAATGTAGCATCAACAATGGTGGTTGCCAACAGCTGTGTGTGAACACACTGGGAGACTATGAATGCCTGTGTCACTCTAACTACAAATTACACTGGAATAAAAAGGATTGTGTTGGTAAGGTGCCTAGCAGATACATTACCACTCCTGAAATGTTTGAAGGCCACATGGTTGTAGTCAAATCTGAAACCTTGATCTGTCCAGTTAAGTGGTATGAGTCAATGTTCTCTGTATTCTGCTTTACTTTTTAATCAGACATGATGGTACTGAAGTTTAAACTGGTAAAAACAAACCAAAACCAACCAAACAAACAAAAAACAGGAGATACTTTGAGGGACTTTGATGTTCTTTCCTCTGCTTTTATCTATGTCCTTTTGTTTCCCTGCATGAGAGTTTGCTGATGATCATGGTGGGATCCTCCAGTGGTTTGATTTTGCTTTCTTTTTCTGTCTAAAGAGCATATTAATTTCATGGGTGTTCTCTGGTACCATCTACATAAGAAGCTGCATGACATTTTCTTAGTATTGCATATGTAGATGTTTTACTTCTCCCATGAGTATTTGTTTTATCCTATTTAGAATTAAAGGGGCCTTTGCCTGCTAATGTGTCACCCAAGGTATTGCTGCACTGTATTAAGAGTGGTGGGAGTGATAGATGCCTCTTAAGCTGCACTTCGGATGTTCAGGTAGTTTCTGGTAAGTCCAAAAAAAAACCACAGCCTACAACCAAATCAAAACAAACAACAACATCCCAAACCCAACAACAAACCACAAAAACAAAACAAAACCCGCGAGCATTTGATTCCATAGAGAGTGCAAGAGTAGCAAAGCTCGTAACCCTCATGGAAGCCCCAAGAAGTAGACAATCAATAGGGACTATTCCTCTTGCACTATAGATAAAGGACCATATCCTTGTCAGTGTTCCAGGAAGCCCCCCTTTTCATATCCATTATAGACACTCTGCCCTCAGATTCCCTTCTCATGACAACTGTCTTTTTGAATCTGGAGAGGACAGGGCAGAATTCTCTGTGCTCCTTGGGCCATTCCTTAATTGGTCCTGAGAGCTGCTGCTGAATGGCGTGAAGGCATTCCAGCCCTGCATGGGGTCTGAGCTTCTGCCTGCACAGCCCTTCCACCCCTCAGGACACAGCCTGCAGATCCATCTGGTGCTTGTTAGACAGATGATTCTTTTCTTCCTGAACCCTTTAGATTGCTTAGGAAAAGACAAACTCAAATGTGGAGTACTCTATGAATAACATGATTGAAAAAGGTGAAGATGATGCAGATCAACAAATGAATGTCTTATAAACTATGGGGGTCTTCAGTCTGTGCACAAAGCCTATGTCTTTACTGTCTGTATGGTCTGTCTGTTAGGAACACAAGATGCTTACACCCTCACCTGTGGCAGCTCATCTCAACTTAAGAAAAAGCAGCAAAGTACAAATGCATCCACTTGGCTGGGTAATTAGATTTACTGTTGCATGATTTGACTGATTTCTTTCATTGGGTAACTGAAATAAGTGTGTTCTGTTGGCTTTCCTTCTATTTTTCCTCTCCATTTTACTCCCTCTGTTTTTCCTTCCTCTTCTTCATGATTACAGCAGAAAATTCCTCTTGTACTGCTTCATCAGCATCACCCAGACTAAAACTTAAGAATAATGGAAGAGAAAAGGATCAGTAGTGAGATGAACAGCAAGACTAGGAGTGTCATGCCTCATTTTAGACATCCAAATTGGGCAGTGTTGGCAACTTACAGGTTCTATGTTGAGTTGTTGGTCAATGGAATTTAGAAAGCATTTGAAGCTAAAGAGATAAAAGGTACTATTTTATATAAACGTAAGCTACTCTTCTGAATCTTCTTGATGTGAAGTATCTCTTTTGATTTCAGCCAACATTTATTTGATTTTACACAGAAGCACATCTGGATTTGATCTCTGTCCATATTTGAAATCTATCACACTTTGTTCCCATTCCAGTTGTGAACTAGCTTCACAGCAGCAGGAAGCTGGCATCGCTTTAGGTCTTCTGTGATGACCACTTTTCACTTTATATATACACATTTTTTTGATAACATCGTTATGACATCATATTAGGGTAATCCAATTTTTCTACTCCTTTTTAACATAACATTTCATTGTTTCTTCCTGAAGATATTTCAGCCATCAAGATAAGCGTAACCTTTAAATTAAATGAAGGAAAATGTAGTTTGAAAAAGACTGAGATGTTTCAAGAAGGTCTGGAACAGATGATACCAGGTATGAATATAAAAATGCAGGTAAGCAGGTTAGAGCCATAGCTCAGGGCTTATTAAGTGCTTTCCTGATGTGAAGTGTACCATAAATAAAGTTTAGAGAGCTGCAGACTTTCTTCTCCTTATTAGCCTCATGAATCATACTCCTTCCCAGCCATGGTTTTTGTAGTACTTGCTTCAGGTGACAAGGACTTCCCTGTGACAACCTAATAGTTTGCTATGAAGGTCCTTCTCCTTTTTATTTTTTTTTTGTATGACTGCCAGTAAATTGTCAGTAAAATCAAACATATGTTTTGTTCTTTTCAATTTTTTTTCTCTCTCTCTCTCTAACCTTTCTTTCACTTCATTTATTTCTTCCCTGCTGCTTACTGTCTGATGCCTCTGGGCCTCTTATGATGACTCTGTTGCTAAAGGGTTATTCCTCTTTTCTGTTCTCTTCCTCTTATACTTCAGCAGCCCCAGATGGTGAGGTCAGCTCTTCCGTCTGTTCCAAGACAGAAAGTATAGTCTGAGAATTTACAAAGTCAGCAGAAAATGAGGAATATATACACTTGAAAAAAAAAAGTTACTAAATAATACTATGAATCAGCATGTCAGTTTGTTTGTCCTTAGAAGAGGAACAGTGATAAACTGTGCTAGATACTCTAAAGAGTATATGATCCAGAACCAGAGCTTATTCTGGATCTTTTTTTTTTTTTTTTCCAAATAAATATTGTTTCATCACTGAAACCCTGCAAATGGTCTTCAAACATCCTTTAGATGCAGCCATGGCTTAGTTTAAACACCCTTATAAGCTAACATGTTTTTAACATGGTTTGTATGAATGCAGAATTTTTTCCCTCAGGTGGTCTGTCTGGTGCAGGTAGCATCATGGTTTTAAGATGCTTTAGATAGTGCTGAAGCAATTCAATGGCAGCTAGCAAAATCCAGGGGAAGCAGGCTGAGCACTGCAGCCAAGTTCTAATCCTAGCAGCAAATCATGCCTCTGACCACTGCAGCTGTAGAGTTTTCACCTGACAGTACATCCATGGGTGCACTGGAATCACGATTCTAAGTGAGGGTACACGAGCTGAGAAACTGGACAAACTATTTGTTTACTGGCAAGTGGAGTGAATCACTTGCTCCCCTTGAAGTTTTTGTGACAAAATATGCACTGAATACTAGTGAATATCTAATAACGTAGCTGGCCAAGCTTTTGCTTCCTTTAATTTTGTTCATACAGAAAGACATAATTCACTAATGGAGAGATTCCACTATGTAAACCTAACATGCAGCTCTGGCAAGAAAGTTCATGGAGCCGTCAGTAGACTGCCAGCAACTAGAGAGATTTTTATCACTGTGGACTTTGAGCTTGAAACAAACCAAAAGGAGGTAACAGGTTGGTTGGAAAATAATCCAAGGTGCGATTTGAAGCTTCTTACAGTTTGCTCTTTTCTGTTTTTTTTTTTTTTTCACTTCTTCATTTATGCAAAATTATAATAAAAAGTATCTCCTGTTTTGAAAGTTAATTTTTCTGCTTCCAAAAAAGTTGAGAGATGGGAAAAGTTTCTAAGATTAAAAAGCTGTCCATGGATTAAAGTCTTCTGGTCTGATTAATTTTCTTGAAGCCTGATGGTGTTGTCCTTAAGGATTTCAGACTTGTTCAAAGAAGTTACTTTCTCAGTGATTGGCACTGACATTTTGCATTGGGTAGACTTTTGTGTCTGGTCACTAATAGCAGATTGCACCCTTGGTACTTTTCAGAAACATGTGATGTGCGCTGTGCACGAAAAAAGACTGAAAAGAGATTTCGTAAAACCATTCGAACTTTACGGAAGACAGTCAACAGGGACCAATTCCGTGTTCGTGTCTCTGGCATGGACCACGAAGTGGCCAGAAAATCTCTCAAGCTGTCAGAGCCACAGCAGTCATGTGGTGTAGGACAGATACATGTGGGTAACAGATGTGGTAAGTAAATGTAAATTAGGAACAAACCATCACATGTGTTTTGGCTTTGCCCAGGTCTGGTGAGCAGGGAGGGGATCATGGGAAGCTTCTCCAGGAGAGAGGAGGGCTGTGTGTGATGTAATTAAGTTAACTGTTTGTGCAGCTGATATGTGCCTCTCTCTATGTATTGTTGGCAATTGCTGTATGATAGCGTAGAATAAGGGCTCAGTAAACAGTTTAATATGGATGACACAAAGTCTCCAGTACACTCCAAGGGTTTTCCCTTGGAGTAAACTTGGGGTGTTAGCATCAGACATCAGTGCCTTGAGATCACCGGTGTTATTTATAGAACACCACATTTAATATCTAGTGTAACACTGTGCTTCTGAACTTGTGAAAGTTTCTTATCTTGCTCTTTCCAAATAAAAAAGCTGAGCAGAATTTGATACAGCCACAATTCTCTTCATTGATTGAGCTCTGAGTCTTCATGATAAAGTTTGAACTTCATGGAGAAAAGGGATTTTCTAGGCCAGTACAGAGAAAAATCTTAATTATCATGGCACTAAAGGGCACCACCATAGTGCAGCCCACAACAAATGCTTCTAAATCACAAAAGTTAAGGAGAAGGGTCAGATGTTATCTTAACGGGGACCTAACAACCGTGACAGCTAATTCAGGCTGCACAGGGTATGTAGCATGTAAGTGGTTTTGTGAATCGGCAAGCCTTTAAAATGCTTGTCAGGTTGAATTAGTACGTCTTCCAGCTGCAACCCATTCAGGCTTAGAATAGATTTTCAAATTTTGTTTTGCTAACTCTAGAAACTTGGATTCATAGAATAGAAAAATGAATTAGTGTTTAAAACATCTGTGCGAGCAAGCAGGCATAAGGAATTACTCAGGAATTCTGTCAGAAAAAGTTGTAAGTTTTGATATTTTTTTTGTAGCATAGTAAGTCTGCAAAACTTCAGAGACTTCATCAAGCTGTGTTTACACTGATATTTTCAAACTGTTGTATCTGCTGCTGGAGGAATCGTTTGAAAAATGTTCTCTCTGTCTGTTGTACAGAGCACAATATGCTTTCAAGCCCATTTGTAATTTTGTCTGAAAAAAACAGCAATGTGTAAGCTAAAAAATAGTGCAGGTAAAGGAGACAAATTTTTCTCTGGGTCCATTTGCTTTCATCGTCAACTAATGTGAGTTGCAATTAGGAAATGGACCAACAAGAAAATGACAAAAAATATTTTTAGGTAGCCACAGAGCAAATTTATTTTCTTATTACAAATGAACAGCTTATGTGGCATTTTTGTTGTGTTCAGAGAGAAAGAGAGCTTTTGGAGAATGCCTGGAAAACTTTAAGGTCAGCACAAATAGCCTGTGTACGGCAGAAGCGATCAGAGACACTGAGCATATGAAGATAACTGTTTTGAAGAGGAACTTGTAAAAGTCCAGATTCTTCTTTTGCTGAGATTGGTGCCACAGTTGACCCTAAACATCTTAACAAGTACTGGTGAGAGCAGTGAATCTAGAAAGCTATGATTGCCAGTGTGTATCATGCCTTGTGGTTCAATTTACTTATGGCTGAAAAGGTGTAATTGCCAAATGAAGCTTATTTTTTTTAGCTGAACTGTTAAGGCTATATCCTAGTGCAGGTTTGCTCTGATTGAACAATTCCACCACACCTTTTACTTGCATAGATGCTAACACCTTTCTCCTCCACTTTAATGTTCCTCACGTATTTACATTAAACTTACAGAAACTTAATACCTTTAAAACTTCTCTACATCCTTTGTCAAATTGCTGGAAGCTGAACAGAAAGTTCACTGGTTGCTGAGGGCACATAAAATTACACATAGAAACAGCACTATTACATACGCCTCATTTCCTTAGAAAAACTGATTGTCCCAGTGTGTATGGTAAAGGCAGCACTGGGTGGCTGCTGCTGCTGCTCTGACTGCTAGTCAGAAGGAGCTAAGAAATAGGCTGGGGAGATGAGAATGAAGTGGGAACAGTGTGGAAGAAGAGGAAGAAGCTAGCTCAGGGATGTGTGTGGAAGAGCAGGATTTTTTCGTTTTGTTTTGATTTGATTGTTTTGCAGAAGTGCTGAAAACTTCTGGACAGGTGTGGCCTTGTTTATCTAGATGTGCTAATGATTCTGGTGAGAAAGTGACTCCATAGCAAGACATACCAGGTCAGCAGATGGACTCAGTGCAGCTGGTGGATGTGGTCTCAGGACAGGCAGAGAACTTTGGCAAAAGGATTTTGCTCAGTCTGACCAGAGGAGCAGAAAACAGTGAGGGGGAATAAGTAAGTTTAAGAACTTACAAATCTTCTGTGATACGGATAGTAAGTGAAGTGTAGGTTTCAGTTCACTTTTTTCAAGTATGTATGTTAAAGGAAAATACTTGGAATTTTGCTAGGCTAGGTATAGTTTTATTGATTCAGACAGTCTTGGACAGGCCCTCTTTCTGTGGTGAACTTCTCCTGGTACAGCACTGTCTGAAATGTTAGTTGTATTTTAGCAGTGTAAAAGGAGAAGTCTTGCACATGCTCTGACAGCTTTTATCATAAGTAACTGGCCTGAAATCAAAGCAGGAAGCTAAACTGCATTTGGTTTGCACTTCTGGTGAAGTAGTACTTTGCCTGATTTCCCCGCTTTAACTCCTAGTGACTACAGTGGGACACACTGCTGAATAAAAGACCTAGAGAGGCACCAGGAACAGATTAGGCATGATTTCGAAGGCAGTTCATCATCCTTCATAGGCTGAATGGTTGCATGTGTGTCTGCTGTTCCTTAAGCATTTGTTGATAGTAAAAGGGAATTCACAGTGGATTCCAGGCACTGGTGTATTTTATTTCAAATTTGCTATTTAACATACAGTTCTGTATGAAATTTTCTGATGCCTTTGAGGTCCAAATGTTGTATTTATCTACCTTGTGAAGTGTGAGCTCTGTGCAAGTGAGTAATTACATTTAGTATCCGCTCACATTGTTTCACTGTCTGAAGTCCTGAGAATGACTTCCATGGAGCAGCCTGCAGTGGGTCTCTATTCACGTATATCACAGGAAATGCATGTAGCAAAATGGAAACTTCATCAACCTTTCCAGAGAATTCTGGATTCTTGCAGCAGGGGTATGATCTTTCCACACTGAAGTAAATCTTATCTTTAAAAATATACATGCTACATGCTACTATATATAAAGCTACATGCTACTTCAAGAGGAGAAGATTTATCTTGGGGAGAATGCAATTTCATTCATTAATCTTGTCTACAGGTATTCATTCTCCAGTATGAGCTAGACTTCAGGCAGGTATAACAGCCAAAGACCAACTGTTTAAATACTGACAATTCCTTTTCAGAATCTGCTTTACTACTAACGTAAATGCTGAAAGAGAAGAAATAGATATCTACTGGGGCCCTTTGCCCACAGGCATTTTCCACTAAGGGAGAAGCAACACGCAAGTTATCTGTGCTTTCCATCACTTAAAACACTGTCATACATTGATCATGCCTCAAGGAGCTGAAAGTACACCTTGCTCTGTTTGGTATTTTTTGTGTTAGATACATGAATATTTTCATACATGAAGGGAGGCAAACAGAAATAACATTCTCTGAACTTGCTGTATACAAAGACATACAAGCATGCCCTTGCTGCAGAGTTACAAATGGATTCATCCATTCATGGAGCTGTCACTTACGAGAACAGTAAACAGGAGAGCAGCACTAGTATAGGTACTGCTCTGATGTAAATGCTGAGCAGTTTTACCTTCTGTGAGAGGTGTTGATGCATTTCATTGCTCAGTAGTTATCCCCTTAGTTTAGAGGATGTAAATAAAAGATATTTCATACAAAATAGTCTTATTAAAGTTTAGATATAGTATGATACTGGCATTATGAAAGCACATAAAAACATACCGAAACAGAAAATCAAAATGCTGCCTAGCAGTTCTCACAGTTAGTTGTATTTCCACACAACAGAGAACTGTAAGTCACATTTTTTTGTTTTTATAAAACTGACAAGAAGAAATAAATTATCAAATGTGGGAGAGAGCTATCTGTATGATACTGTGCTTGCAGCCATAGACTTAAGACACAAATCCTTAAGATGTGTAACCATCTCATGTAACCTAAGTGTGTGAACTGTTAAATTACAATAACTTAAAGGATGCTGCTTCAGAATTGATTTGCATGAGTTGTTGGTCATTATCCTTGTAAAGTCAAGGCATGAATCTTAAGAAAATGGTAAAATGGTGGATCTTGACCTCCTTTATAACGTTCACCTTCTTAGCCACTGCGATACTACAGCATTTGTCTAGAGGAGCAAATACTCAAAGGCTACTGTGTTGAAAAGAGAGGAAGAGCCTTTAAGTGTCTTTGTAACTGTTAATCCTTGTTCCCTGTGCCCCCTTCTTTTCTTTTCTTGTTTTTGCATCAGAAAAGCTTTCACTTTTTTTCCCTCTTTTTTTTTTTTTTTTCTAAAACAGCTGCATGAGATTCAAGACTTCTTTTTAATGGGCATTGAAGACAAACAAAGACAGTGGCAGCAGAAATCAAGTCTACTAGAGGCAATTGGTTCTTTTGTTCATTTGGAGAAAAACAATCAGGTTTCTGAAAAAAGAGCTAAGACAGCCAGTGGAATTCTGATTTAATGTCATTATTTGCAAATCTTCAGATCTTGTTTTGAGTGGGTATTTCCCATGTGTCAGGAAGGACGGTTCAGTTTCTAGTTTTTTGAAACAAGGCCCATAAAGGTTTTTAGTTTCACTTAACCAAATGCTGTGACAGGAGAAGTTTGAACTCTTAAAATTTTGTTGTTGGTGGTTTAGTTTGTTTGTTCTGGTTTTTATTATGTTGTAGCTGTTGTTTTGTTTTCTGAGAGGGTTCATTTGTGTCATCCTAATTTCATGCACGGTCGGTCCTATGGATTTCTGTGGGATGATTTCTGCGTTTACACTGTCCCTATAATTAATTGAGTATTATAATTGAGCCTATTGGTACTGTAGTTGAGCCTAACACCAGGTCTGTTTGTTATGATAAACTGGGTCCTGGTGGGTGCTGTGAGCTTTCAAACATGCTTTCCTCATTACCCCTGCTCTGTGCTTGGGTTGGGATTATAGATGAGCGGTCTGTGTTTGGAACTTCTCTGAGTCCCCTCTCTGGAGAAGAACTGGGAGCAGTTTACAGGGAATGTGTTGTTGGCTCAAATTGTGCTGCTAAGAAAAGCTTGGTGATGTAGTCATGTAAAAGAAACCAACATATTCCTTAGACCACAAACAACTAAATCTGTATCCTATGAACCAAAAGCCCATGGACGCACAGGCCAATTGCTTGTCCACTTGGACTCCTCTGCTAGTCTGGTTTGCTTCCTGCAGGCTGCTGTTGCCTGAACACAGATTCTTACTTTTAAGCAGTAATTCCTACTGAAAGAGACAGGTAGACATCACATGGCTTTTTTTTTTTCCACATTGGACCAGAGTGTCCTTTCCTCCCCTTACTCTTTAGCTATCAGGCTTTTCTCTCTTCAACTAGTTCACAACTGTAGGCCACCACTCTACAAAGCTTATTAAAGTTGGTTTTGGATACCCCATTACAGTGTTGGTGGGGTACCTTAGCTGGACTTTTCTTTTTTTCTTGCTGTTTTCTTTCGGGAGTTGCTACCTTTTAGGAAAATCAACATTAAATTCTTGAACTCGTCTGTACAGGTCAAATAGAAACATTTTATTTTGGCTCAGGCTGACTTTATGCAGTTCTGCCTTTCACTGTCTTGTTCCTGTGTTGCTTTGTGGGCACTGTCACAGTCAGAGATACAGTTCCTGCATCACAGGGGCACCCTGTGCAGGTAAAAGATAGCAGGAAAGCAGCTGAAGTTGAGCTCCTGTGCTGCTTAATGGACGTCAGGTTAACACCAACAAAGCTGAAATGAAATGTCAGCCTTCTTCGTGCCACAGAAACTGCCAAATTGCAGTTCTGACACTTGGTCATCTGTAATGCTTATGCAAACGTAGTCCTTGTATCACCTTGTACTTGAGATAGTAGTTTAGCTGCTTGACCATCTGATTTGGCTTTGAGCCCACAAACTCAAAATGTTAGTGACCTGATATTTCTTCTTGTTGCTAGTTAGCTGCAGTGTGGGATCATACTATGATGGGGAACGAGAAAGCTGTGTTTTATGCCCTAATGGAACTTACCAGGATGAGGAAGGACAAATAACTTGTGACTCTTGCCCCAGTTCTCAGAATCCTGGAAACCAAAAATTAGCTGGAGCTCACAGTGTGTCTCAATGTGGAGGTAAGGCACAGAAACAGACCATCCAATGCTTCTGCCCCTTCTTTCTCTTGCTCTTAGAGTTGAGTTGCACAGTGCCTGAAAAGATGCCCCATGTTCAGTGTCTCAGTGATGTTCAAGGAGAACTTCTAGTGCTTACCTACTTGATGCGAATTTCCAAAAATTGTAGGTTTTGAGAAATAATTCTGAAATATTTAGATCACTTCCATTTCATTCCACAGGGAGATTTTCAGTTTTACAACATGAGCTTTCAAGGCAAGTGAGATGCAGATGGTAAAGTTGTCAAGATATCAGATGGCATAGATTCTCAGAAGTAACATTTTCACATAATGGTGGTGAAAATGATGGGGAAAAAGGTTAAGTGAGCAGAGCAGAGGGCAGACAGCCCCTAGTGAGTCTGCTTAGAGGATGGATTGACCATAGCTCTTTTGTGGGGAAGGAGATTTGCACTATCTTTTCGTTGCTTCTAGGTTCCTGAAATCGGTAGCCACCTCTCAGAATCACCTTTACTAACCTTGATTGTGTTTCCTTGTTGCAGAATTGTAAATAGTCTTTCCTTACTTTACTAGGATTGTTACAGTGAAAGCTTTAATTTGGTCATGTTTGTCAAGTTGCACAAACAGTACAGAGATGAGTGTTCTGTAGAAATGTTTATAAAATGAAGAAAGACTTGAAAAGCTTGGGAGCAAACGAATGTGTGTACTTATGAAAGCACAAGTGATGTGTGGTGGAAAAAGTTAGAATCAAGAGCTAAGATGGTCTCATTCCTCACTAGCTTTCACTGATAAGCTACAGAACATTGCTTAATTCAGCTCTATTTTATTTTTAAGTTGAGGAGGAACACTCACTATTCCACTCAGTGAAATCAGCAGTAAACAAAATTCTTCATCATTGATCATGACCGGTAGTTAATACCCTGCTTGTTGTTAGTCATATATCCTGAAATGAAGCCAAGGCCAATTTAACTTCCTAACAAAACAGCTATTCACTGGGTGATTTATTGGAGCTATAAACTAAAACTAACAGTTTATTATCATAACAGGTCTTTAAAAGGACAGAATTTTTCAGTGCAGCTGAACAACTGCAACACTATTTTGTGCCTTCCAGAGCAGGGTAATTATTAAATACTGGCACTGAAATTAGTTCTTTTGTGAATAGTTTGAAAAACAGCTATTTTTTCAGATATCCATAAATACCCCTGGGTTTGTTAGTTAGTATTAGGGTGTGCTCAAGTAAAACCAATCTGATTGAGTTAATGCTATCCATGCACCATACAGAGCACGGATAATCGTTATCCAAGATGGGGAATCGGAGAAATGGCAATAATATTTCTGCATTAAAGGTCTTTGAGATGTGCTTAATGTTTATTGAGTTTGCACAGTTCCTTGTGATTGAGGTCTTAGGACAATTCAGTAACATTAATGGCTATGAAGTATGATGATTCACCAATTACTAAGATTAAAATACTTTTAGAATTTTGGAAGTACACTTTTGATGACTTAATTTCAGTACTTTTTTGTTTGTTTGTTTGTCTTTTTTTTGGGGGGGGATGGAGGGTAGGGAAGTGATATTTAGCTAGAAAGAGGAGCTAATCACTACATTACCACTCTGTACAGATTAACAGAGTACTTGACAGGCTTTGTGTCCAGTGCATCCTTGCAATAAAGTGTCAAATCCATTCCAGTCCACAGAAGAGCTCACCAGCACCAGAGGTTATCTGTACCTATTTCAAGTTTACAGAGTGCAGTGTATTTATTGAGTTTTATCTATTGTTTGCATTCAATTCTGAAACCCTGGCCCACGCTTCCCAAATAAAAAAGAAATCATTTGCACCATGCGGTTTTGGGTTCTGTGCAGGCTTGTTAACGTATCTTCACATATAATGTACACATTGAAGCAAGTGTGTTCTTCCTCCTCTAGATCAGTGCTCACCAGGCGAATATTCCCCTGATGGCTTTAAACCCTGTCTGCCATGTCCCCTTGGAACATACCAGCCTGAAGCTGGTCGAGTAACCTGCTTTCCATGTGGAGGAGGACTAATGACAAGACACACCAGTGCATCCTTGTTTCAGGACTGTGAGACCAAAGGTAAGATCAAGATATGATGAACTGTAATGCTCTGAAGGAAAAGCTATTGCTGCTGCTACAAGTGGGGTGTTCTAATGGTTGTGTTCCTTCCCAGGGTCTCCTTCCAGGGGTGTAACAGTTGGCTGGCCCGGCCCAGCTGCAAGGAAGCTCAATAAAGCCTTAAGTCTTTTTCTAACTGATTTTTATATAATTCTTAAGGAGGGACTGGAGATGCATAGAAGATGTTCAGTGAAGTGACTGATCTGTGAAGAGCTATGTAAAGGAATGACAAGGGGGAAAAAAAAGTCTCAGAAAAAAATAATCAATGACTTTTTCATGTTCGTAATGGATTGAATGCCTAAAAAAATAAGCAAAAAGCCATCATTTGATTTAACTGTGGAGTACCTCAGATGGTCCTATAAACTTGACTGCAATAGATCGGCGGTCAATCAGTTCCCAAAGTTTTCCTCACAGAAATAAAAATCGGGAGGGGAGATGAAACATCTATGAATGAAGATATTTCTTGTTAGCATTTTAGGTATCTAAAAAGAAAAAAAAAGAAAGAGCTATGAAGCTGTGTTTGAAAACACTGATAAAGTGTGTGCCAATGGAGAGAGAGGAAGTATTAATCGGTATAGGGGTTTACTCAATGTATTAAAGCATGGATAAAAGAATATCACTTGTATCAAAATAACCATGCAGAGAAAATAAAATGTTAATAGAAAATCTATTGTCATGAAGTAAAAACGGGATAAAAGTAAGATCATGATGCAAGCATTTGGTAGTGATTTGGATAAAGAGATCTCTCTCGTGTCAGTATGTCTATTATTGAGAATTGCAATATAATAGACAAATCTCGCAGTATGCTTGAATTAATACTACTGGTAGCAATGTGATAGTTAACAGATTTCTTCAGCAAAGAGTGTCACTGAATCCACAAATAGTTAATGCTTTCATACTTAATTTTGTGAAGTTACACAAAGTGGTCAAATACCTTGGATCAAAATAAGAGGAACTGATTTCAGTTTCACTTAACACAAACAAAAATAGGTCTGTAAATGAGGTTCAGTTTTCAAATAAGAATTGAGATTCAAGGAATTTTTTGTATTAACTGGAATGAATACCTCAGGGATTTGCTGTGTAAGAGGCCAAATGAGATCTGAAATCACAGGTGTGAGAACAATTTGGAATTTGTATCTGAAGTGTTTGGGTTAGGTGGTGGGGGTGGAGCATGTAGGGAAGGACTCCAGATTGAGCTAGTTGAATACAAGTCTTAACAACAGTACTTATTTGGGAGTAAGCAGAGACTGAAAGGAATAGGGGGGAAAAAAAAAGGGACCGTACAATGTAGAAAACTACATTTGAAAGGTAATGTAGTAGATCATTCAGAAGTCAAGCTGAGAATGGTAAAGTTGCCGAGCAAGGCAGAAGGAGTAGGAAAATATTTTCGTTAGTCCCACAAAGAAACAAGGTGGGGATAGAGGTGAGAGCAAAGGTAATGTATGGCTCTTGCTCTTGACTGCTTTCTGTTAGGTACCAGTACAAATGACAATGGTCTTAGGATAGCTAAGCAAAATCAAGTGAAAAGAGCATACTAGAGACATAGGGAAGATGTCTGGAGTTCTGTATTCTTCTACTGCAGTGAAGAAAAACTTCCTACCTGTGTTCTGGGGAACAAGAATAAGGAGTTGCAAGTCTGCTAGGAAGGACTTTTTTCCCCTCACTCATGTCTAAAACCCCCATACAATCTTTTACCATTATAAAATCATTTGTAAATCAGAGTGGGGTCCCATTTTGGTGATGCAGGAGGTACTTGCAGGTCTGGGTTATATCTTACATGTCTAGGTTTTGTGATGATTTGAGTAATGTGATGAAATAAAGTAGCAAGAGATCTGGTGGAGGTGGCTGTACCCCAAGTCTTGACCTGCTGTTGTAAGACAGTGTGATCGTGAGAGAGGAAGGCAAGATACCTGTATAGTTGCTACTATTGATGCAACATGCCAGCTGTAGAGGACAAAAGTTTTCAACCTCTGCTTTTGGTGAACTGATCACAGTGGTACACTGGCATGTGGCTGTAGTGCAAGTGCTGCTTGGCATAAGCTAGCAATGAAGAAAGGATGAACTTGCTGTTCATTTTACATGTAAATATTGGTGGCTAGACTGTTTGGTAAGACACTATTTTGTGCAGTATCATGCTGATTATACTCAGTCTCCCATATCTTTTGTTACTTCTTCCACACAGAACTGCTCTACGTTACTGCATTTGGGACGTTTGAACTTGCAGAGCGACCATGTAAATTAAAATCTGTTCATTTACCTCTGCTTTATTGCTCTAGTAGTTGAGAAATATGAGACTTCAGTTATTAAAATTAGAATAGGTCCTATAGAAATGCATAAAATTACTTTGTAACATATTAATGCCTTTTTTTTTTTTTTTTTTTTTTAACTGTGCTGTCTGTTTAAATACCCTCCAGTTCAGTGTTCACCTGGCCATTTTTATAATACTACAACTCATCGGTGTATTCGCTGTATAGTTGGGACATACCAACCTGAATTTGGGCAAAATTTCTGCATTTCGTGCCCTGGAAACACCACTACGGATTTTGATGGGTCCACAAATATAACACAGTGCAAAAGTAAGTATAGCAAGATCATTCTGATCATTTGTTATAAATAAAAAGACCGGGCCATTAATATTCGGAGTGGCCTTAAGGGCAAAATTTAGCTTTGCTCCAGGGAGCTTGGAGAGAAGGCAGTGTGCTGCCCGCTTGCATCTCATCCCACATGGCTTATTGAGGTTCATGGGAGACCATTTCTGCAAACTGGTTTCATCATTCTTTTTAAGGTAAGTGATGATTGTGTCTTGCCAGTTGGTACTTGGTCACTCTGGTCTTGCTATTAAATCCTCTCTTCAAAGATACAGCAGACCGAATTTGTGTTCTCTGCATCCTAATTTCTTTCCTTTCTATAAAAGGAATGTAAGTTGGTTCACAAAACTTTACTACATCTAGTGAGCACTTCCTCTTAATAACAATCTCTGAAAGAGGCAATTACAAAAAGAGCCGCTGTTCTAGATTATGGTAGCTGTAGTATGGGAAGTTGAGGGTAAATTAGAAAGGGAGGCAGAAAGGCAACTCCTCAGAAGAACCTCAGACACGTATAAATACACACTCACAAACATGTTTCTGGGAGCTGCATATGTGTCTCTTAGAGACTCTGCTCCTTGAGCATGTCACACCCACACACTGCTGTTACGATTCTGTAGTGCTTAGACCCGTGTGGCCACACAGAGTTGGGGAGTGCAGAAAAAGAATTCTGCATGAGGCACACCCTCTCTAACTGCTGGGGTGCTGATCTGTGAAAGGAAAAGGCCTGCTGTACTCCCTATTTGTGTTGCTGCAGACATGGTACTTGAGCAGACTCCAGTTAGACTTCAGCTGATACTTTTACAAAAACAAAAAAAAACAAAACCCATCCTGTCTGGTACAAGCAAGTGAAGCATCCTTGCTTGACCACTTTTATGTCATTTTACAAGTGCTTTGCTACTTGGCTATGGCTTGGTTGACCTGCTATGTTAACAGGGAAGAATATATATATTTATATTTCTTAACATTGATTAAACCATAAAGGCAGAAGCAGGCATGCTTCAATTCAATGTGAATTGAAACTAGCAAAGTACCTGCCTCAGATGCAAATAGAAGTTTCTGTGCCTGTCACTCATGTACTATTTGTGGCAGTGCCTGTAGAAAGGGCTGAAGGATACCCTCTCTTCACCTAATCTTGTATATTGTATTGCTTTTTTAGATAGGCAGTGTGGAGGTGAACTGGGAGATTACACTGGATATATTGAATCACCAAACTATCCTGGGGACTATCCTGCAAACGCTGAATGTACCTGGAATATTAACCCGCCCCCAAAACGCCGTATTTTAATTGTGGTTCCTGAGATATTTCTACCAATAGAAGATGAGTGTGGAGACTACCTGGTGATGCGAAAAAGCTGTAAGTGTAAAATACCTACTGAGGCACATGGTTTCTATCTCAGTATTCAACACAGGCTTCTCATATGTGTTGCTCTTTGCAAAAACTAAATGTACCACAGCTGTACTGTGCTTAAGAGTAGTGATTTCTTTTTATGCCAAATTGAGAAATCCTGTTTGGCAATGCTGCTCAGATGAAACAAGGTTGCAAGGCTATAATGTGTCAGTGAACTCTGAGAGAAATGTTCTTAAGAACAGGTAGATGGTTCAAGCTAATTAGTCATGAATTATGTGAAGCAATGCTAGCCTGGATTAGGAAAGAAGGGATGCTTGCTAGTCTCTACAGGTGTTTGGTCTGTGAATAAACAGCTTCAGTTTCTAGTATAAGCACATCTTTCAAGCAGTAGACTGTTTTTTAGAGTCAGGGAAAATATTCAGGGACTGAAAAGTCAGTCATTGATGGCCTGCCATTTACTGATGGCCTGCCACATTTTGAGTTTTTCCTTTTTTTTTTTTTTTTTTTTTTAAAAAAAAAAAAAAACAAACAACATGTATTTCTTGTCGTACTAGTTTAACATATTTTCTAAAAATTAGTGTGAAGCATTGTCAGATAACTGCCTATTGTGTGTTTTCTTTGAAAGCTTCCTCCAATTCAGTGACCACCTATGAAACCTGTCAAACCTACGAACGCCCTATAGCTTTCACTTCTAGGTCTAAGAAGCTGTGGATCCAGTTCAAGTCAAATGAAGGGAACAGTGCCAAAGGATTCCAGGTTCCTTACGTAACGTATGATGGTAAGCGGATGTGAACAGCTGAGCATATGTGGAGTAGTGCAGCTGTAGCAGTGCAGAACTCCTTGTGGGCTCCTTGACCCTGCTAAGAAGCGGGGTAACCCAGCACTCTCAGCAGTGTCACTATCAGACTGCTTCCAGTAGCTGTTTTAATTTATAGATAGTTTAAGGATCTCTCAATTGCGCTGCAGTCTTAAGTGTAATCATATTTCCAGTCCTCCACAGACCTAAACAAACAGCTGGGATTCTGGGCTCTGACTTGCAAAGGAAAAATGCAGAACTCAGAGCCTGCATCTGTTTTTCATGCATCTTTATGCCTTCCCTTTGAGTTACTTCAGGTGGCAGATTACCCCTGTTTAGGAATTGGGCAGAGCCCAAGTGCTTCTGTGGTGTACCATGTGACTGCTACCAGCTGTAATCTAGTGTCAGAGATGTGTTGTTCAGGCCAGGCCCCTCGAGGTGTTCACCCCCACAGAGTTTTGTGGGATGGGAGTTCCGGGAATTGCTCTGCAAAGCTGTTTAGAGTAGAGACTTTACTATAGAATAAAACCTCTCAAAAACGGTGATTCCTGCACTACAGCATTTGACCCTTTCTGGAAAACTTATGTGAAACATGCTTATTTGACCCACTATTACCGGGTCATTCTGTGCATGCAGGCCAGTGCTCTGTCATGCCTACGAGCTGTGTTAACCATGCAGATTAATGCTTATATACTTAGAGCTATTTCCCTCTAATATTAAAACAAAGGTAGGAAAGCTCCAGCCACCAGGTTTTAGAATGGTATTTTGAGGGCTAGGCAGACCGGAGGTTGCATTGCCACAGCAAATAGTCTGTAGGGGAAGGGAGGAGAGTTCCACAGTCTTAGAGCAAGGATGCTACTTGTGATGCAGCAGGAACAACAGTGCAGGAACTGATCTGGGATATTTGCTGGCATTGAGTCTTTTGCTTCTGAATTTCACAGGCTAACTTAGAAATATGTTTGTGAAATAGTGGCAGGTGTAGTGGAGGAGAAAAATAAGTATGTTTGAAACTCTTGCCATTCTGGCTTCTTTTCAACTGTCATTGTCAGAGTCACTGGGGAAAGACTGGAGCTGAGGCTTTGCCCCTCAGCATGAGCAACGTGAAAATAATGTGGAGCATTTGTTTACACTAGGGTAATTGTGGAGGAATAGCCCTCCATGGTGTTCTGCAGAGTTTCATCAAGAGCAGATCATTTTTCAGGGAACACCACTCCTTTTGAAGCTTTTCAAATTTGGATTGACCAAGGGGGCTGCCCTTTAAGAAGGCTTCCTCTTACTTTTTTTTTTTTTTTTTTTCCTCTTGTAGAAAGGAGTCAAGAATGGATTGTGAGTATTTACAGAGAAGTTTCAGTAGTGCAACTGAATTAAAGCAGGCTACTCTCTTACAATGTGTGCTACAATCCTAGGTGCATTTTAATTTCTTTTGATTTTGACAGATGCAGAACAGCTCAGCAGAGTAAACTTTGTTTTCATAGTACACAGTATTTGCAGTTTATTTACAGAAAAGTATTTGGAATACATTCCAACTGCTAATATGAGAGACAGATACTATTGGTTCTTCTGGGGGTAGGGCTTTCATGTATAAACAAGGGAGGTATTGAATATGTAAGTGAAATGAACCTGCAAATGACTCTCTTGTGCATTCTCAATAGAGGATTACCAAGAACTAATAGAAGACATCGTTCGGGATGGTAGACTTTATGCATCTGAAAATCATCAAGAAATACTCAAGGTATATTCCTCCCACTAAAATGTTGCTTTTGATTGAAAGTAACGCTACTATGTGCTAGTGAGGTTGCCTCCTGCTCTGCATCTGTTCTGCTCCTTGGTGCAGTAGACACATGCTACTTCAGGGAAGTGGTGAATCAGCACATCCTGACTGTGCTGAGCAGTGGATTAGAGACCCTTTTCCCAGGGATATTAAAGGTGAATCAGACCTTATCATAAAAAGCTATAGATTTTCCTAGAAAGGTAGCCCCTTGGACCTAATGTAGGCTGTGCTGGCAGGAGTCAGTGAGCAAACTGAGGAATGTGGGATTGGAGAAGTACTTGGTGCTGCTACTCATGTCCCATAGATTAGCAAGGGCTTTTTCTTCTTGTGTGAAAAATCTTTTGGTGGATTTCACTTGGTTCTACCTTGGTTAGGAGATACAGGCAAGATGAGTGGATGTCATTTCAAGCAGATTTTTTTTTTTTTTGCTGAATATTGGCTCTGGGGTCTTTTTTTTTTTTTGTCTGTTTGTTTTTGTTTTTCTTTGCTGTTCTTGGAAGTATGAGAAAGGGAGAAATCCTGGCACTACTAAAAACAAACGTGAAATTCCAGTGAATTCCCTGGGGCCTGAATGTCAATGTCAGCCTTGCTCTGCTAGTCTGAACTCCTGAGACATTTTTACTTGAGAAGTAAAATGCCCATAACCTTTTGTCAGTTGACTGGTCATTAGACTTTGGTGTTACTGACCCTAATTTCTCTGTGGAATTACTGTAAAAAATCTGCTTTCCTTTTTCTAGGATAAGAAGTTGATAAAAGCATTGTTTGATGTGTTGGCGCATCCACAAAACTACTTCAAGTACACAGCCCAAGAGTCAAGAGAGATGTTCCCAAGATCCTTCATTCGGCTGCTGCGCTCTAAAGTTTCCAGATTTTTGAGGCCTTACAAATAGCTGGCACTGTACTTAAAATACTAACAAGTCATTGGTATGCACAGAGGGGGTATGGGAGGTGGGCCCACTTTCTGTGCTTTACACACTGGCAGAGAGACTCTGGGGAAGCTTGCCAGCTGTGTTCTTGGCAGAGTTTGGCTTTCTTAGCTAATATAAATATTTTGGTGAACAGAATTTTGATTCCTCTCCAGATAATACCTTTTGGGTACCAAGGATACTTCATGGGTCTGTGAATTAGAGACTAACCATAATTTCTCTAACAGAATGGTGCCAAGCAGAAGTTTGTAGAGCTCTACCCTGTTGTTTCATCAGTAACTCTAAAAGTTAACGAGGACAGACAGGCTAAGTGGTGTGGTTTTGGTTGAACTCTGGGCTGCTGTTAATGCATATTACCTCAACAAAACTGGGATCATGTTCAGTCTCACTGAAAGTGGGAACAAATTTGATGTCTCTCTTAACTTTTGTTGCAGAGAAAATTCAGAACTAAGTTTGAAATGGTTTTAACCCAAGCCAGTGAATCTGAGAATTGCACAACATGTATTTTTTCTTTGAATTATGTGTTGTATGAGGCATATGGATGAATAAGCAAAGGGCTGAATATTGGCTTGAACACTCTACATCTGTATCACGCTGTGGTCATGCTAATGACACCTACTGCTTTAAACGGAATGATAGCAGGGCACCACAGAAATGGAAAGCAGACCCTGACACATTGGATGCTTCTATTGTGGGCTGAGTGCAAATGCTTCAACAGAACAGATTCTCAACTGAATCCCAGTGCTCTCTGTGTGCATAGCCCTGGGACAGCATGACACATTGGCTTTTCCAAGTAGTACAAAATTCTGTCCCCTGAGCACCTGCAAGTTGAACATGCAAGCATCATTTTAAATGCAGGCTTTGGATAAATTATGTTCTTGTACATCATGGTTTCAAACTGTATAAGGTTCTTATATGAGCCCCAATCCTCCTATCCCTTATCTTGTTTGAGCACCTTGCAGTGACCATGTTAGGCAGAGAAGGGCTGCTTTCTCTTTCTTGCTGGAGAGAAGTGGATATGCAAAGATATTCCTCAATCAGACCATAGCCATGAAAGCCGTCTATGGTAAAATGCCATTTTAAGATTCCCAAACTCTAGGTCCTTTTCCTCTGGTTGTGTTTCTCAGTTGAGGTAAAGGTATTCTGAAAGGGAGAACGATGTTGACCAGAATGTTTTTTGTTTTCTTAATGCTTTTCTGTCCACATTCCTGTTACGTCACTGTTCTCTGGCCATGCAAACCATTTCCTCAGCATAAAATATCTTCTGGGCCTTCTGTCTTGAAGGGAGATGGCCCCAGCCCCACTCCTTTGGAGGTAGACCTGTGTGTTTCTGGGTTGGTCCTTGGCAGTGCTCTGAGGGGCCCAGTGGCCCCTGGTCGTCTTCTGTGTGTCCCCTCAGGAAAGGTACTGAAATTTTGCAGTGTAGCCGGGATGAATGCTCCCTCTTTTAGATGTGGGCTTGTATCTCCCTGGGTTTCGTTACATTGGTATGTGGTATTTAACTGTTGTATGTGAATAATACCATATCCACAGTGTGACAGATGAAACTCCTGTGCACATCCAGGGTTTGAGTCTTTTGCCTGCATTGTTCGGGGTAAATGAGCACCACCAAATACAGCCTCGCTGAACTGTCGTGCTGTGAGAGCCCCATTCTGTGGCACATGGGAGTGCAGCCTGTCACGTGGTAAGGACACATCTTGATCATGGCGTGATGGAAAGGGGCAGTGGCCTTATGCCACTGACACTGTGTTGCTCTTAGTACTGCCCAGAAGGAATTACCATGGTCTCATGGGAGGAAAAGGGAAATTGCTGCAAAGAGGGAGAGCTGTGTCCTTGCTGGCTGCGCTGGGGCTCCTGCCCTGGCTCAGGTGTTGCCTGTGTGTGCCTTTTCCAGGAATGGGACTGCCAGACCTGCAAAAGGGAGAGCAAAAGAGGTTGGGAGATGAGTAGGGAGGCAGGGGGTAGATTAGCAGAAGGGAGGAAAGGAAGGCAGGTCTGTGTGCTTATGAGACAGTGTGGTCAGTGAAGAGTGGCTAAGGGATGCCAAGATGAGAGGAAGGATGATGGGAAAGGCTTGCTACCTCTGGGGTAACAGTGTGCTGTTGAGGTGAGATAGAAGTGAGGCGTTTCAAGCTAGCTTCCCCTTGGCTGAAAAGCCCTTTTCTTTACTGTTCAGGGCTTCGCATGCCAGATGCAGTATGTCAGTGACTTGCAGTGACCCACCAACCATCTCTATATGGTAACAGAACACTTTGACATGCATGAAATGCTGCAGTGCTGCCCTGAGTGCATGGGTGAGTTAGAGGCCAGCTTCTGGGCACCTTCACCAAGACAGCAGCGTGGCTCTGTTGTGGTTTGGGGGCTCTCTGACAAGAGGCACAAGCCAGTTCTTGCTGAATTCCCTCACAAGAAGGCTGCAGATCAGTTTCACGTTTCTGAATGGTTTGCAAATCAGAGCAATTGCTTTCAGCAAGGTTTCAAGAAAACAAAATGTTTTCAGACTTCCAGATGTGGTTCATTGGTGAAACTGGACTTTCCTGCTCTGCACTTGAGCTCTGGGTTTGTTTCACTGCACTTCATCTTGTTAGGTACACTGACGTTTTTGCTCTGCACAGCTGCTCTGGGACCAGTGTCTCACCTCTGGTCCGTACAGAGGATCTCAGCTTTGCTTCTCTGTTGCCTGCATGTGCATGGGGCATTGTCTTTGCTGTTTGCAGAAGCTTCAGGCATGTAGAAGGAGAGGAGCATATCAATGTCGTATATGGTCCAAGACTGAGCAGAAGAACCTGCGCTTTCTTGAGGAAAAATCTGTTTTGTTCCACAGCTGTGTTCATTTTCTACATAAAAAGTGAATGATTTGGAAGCACTTCTGTTACCTAACATTATAAATGAAAATTCTCCCTTTTACTTCAGATCCTGTGTATGCAGTAGAAAGTAGAGAGGGAATTTTTGCTATCTTAAGTATTGGGAAGAGTGGTAACTTACAGAATGTTGTAACACTTGGCATTGTAATTTCCTAGCAATGGTAGTGGCTCTGTAGAAATCTGAGTTTCTACTTTCTGTGTGGTTGTAGACATGTTATTTTTTGGCAAGAAATAATTCCAAATGTTTAACCTTATAAAACAGGATTTAACTTTTTGAAATAATTAGCATTAACTGGATGACTTAATGTCACCTACATGAGATATTTGTAAGGATCTTTTATTCATTGTAAATTAATGTAAAAAGTTTCAGATTTAGTGTATTAATAAGGGAAATAAACCAGTGGCCTTTTAGTTGCATGAAAACATTGGGTAATATTTTTAGTTGTCTTTGCTGTGCTAAATAATAGTTTTGTAACAAAATGAAAGGTTGTGCAGCAAGTTATCACATACCAGGTAGACTTTATATCCTGGGAACGTCTGCTTACCATAGCATTCTGTTTTCTGTATCATATTATTAGCCCGCATCTTTACCCCACAAGTACATGATTCTTTATGTATTTAGTGGTGCATGTATTTCTGGCTGGTGTAAGCCCAGATTTATCCTGGTATTAATTCTAATAACTATACTAAAAACAAATCCTGTATGATGAGTTGGAATCAAGTGGCCTGTTGCGACTATCTGTATCGAGACAGAGTAAACTGACACAATATTTTATTACTTTGTAGATAAATCTGATTATTTTCTAAAACTTGTTCAAACTTAAAAATAAAAAAGGTGAAAACATGTGTTAAGACACAAGTTCCCAGAATATTTTTGACTATACCCTTGTTTCATTAGAGCTTTTCATTAAATTCACTGTTCTTATAATTAAAAAATAGATCATATGAAACTACAAATGACTTGTTCAATAATAGTTCAATATTATTTTTCTATATTTGTTTGTGATATTACATTGAGATTATAGTTGTACTCAAACTATCCAAATATTTTAAAAAAACAATCCTAGTGTCTTCTTATTAATTTGTTCAATTGTTTGTTTGATCCTCAGCTTCGTTTGATCCACAGCACAAGGACTGATTTTTTTTTTTTTTTTTTTTTTTTAATGAGTGTAACTATTTGGGTTTGTTTGGTGCAGTTTTGGAAGATAGAACTATATATTTCAGCTGTTAGCTGTAGGAAGCTGACACCAGTTGAAGTGAAAAGACAGCAAAGTAAATGACATACAAGAATACAGAGGTCATGGTATGATGACTCCAGGCTAATCACAGCCCAAACCAGTGTCATTCAAATATTCTGCATGATGTTGTGAATGCTGCCATATGCTAGGTTGCAGTGATGGATACACGAGGGCTCAGACAGCCACCAGGGCAGGGAAGATCAATATGAACCACCAGGAAATTCTCAGAACAGAGGAGATGAAATTCTGACTGGGACCTCTGGATGTTTGCATAATGGAAATAAGTAATAACGGAACATAGAGAACAAGATCTGAAGCTTATTTAAATCCAAGGAATCAGAAGAGGTGTGATGTGGGTAAGCAGGAAGGAATGATGTTATAATAATCCTTGGAAAGAGAATTTAAGGATAGTGGTCTGCAAATATTTCTGCATTAAATAAACTTAGAAATGCAAATGCTTTTTTATCATTTATATAGATGACATCCTGTAAATGCAATAGATGCTGAATGTAAAACCTGTTACGACTTAAATGTACATAGGCTTCCTATCATCCTTTTAAAAATGCCCCATTCAAACTTTGCATGTGCAAAAGTGCATGTGCAAGGCTGTTGGTAGAGGGGTCAGATTAGTACTTTTAAAGAACCTGAGCCAAACTGAAGACTGGTACAAGTAGGTTTGTTTCTAGGCATCGCTGGAGCCAAAGAGTCCTATAACAGATCTTGCTGCTGCACATTTAGTTTGAACAATTCTTTTGCTTGTTGGGCAGATTTTCGTGCTCTGCTGTGGAGCTCTACTTTCTACAACGTATGTTCTGCTGTTGCTGTAAAACACTTATGAGTAGTGATGCAAGTATAGCAGCTGTGGGGAAAACAGGAGTTAGTGTTCAGGGGACAGATTCCACCTTCAGAAGGTAAGTTCATCCAGTTTCTCTCCAATCAGTGCAAATTCTGTGTGACTTTCTGTATGTTGCTCTTTGAAGGTGGTTTAGTAAAGTAGTTTAAAAGTGTTTTTTTTTTTTTAAACAAACAACAAACAATAAACAAAAAGGGAAATGCTTCAGGTATGTATTTGTCACTAAAGCTGTTCTGACTAAACACTGTGTATAGTAATAAAGTTTTTTTGAGGTGTACGTAGCAAAGCCCATTTAGTACATGTGCACAACGTAAAAGAATAAGCTAGGAGCACAACCTTGAAATCTTTTTCCTAACTGAATGTGTCTACAAATACAGAATTTATTAAGGAAACTCCTTCACACTGGCTGGCCGCTATATTTGACCGAACACAACTGAAGCCTGATTTTTTGCTAGAACGTTTTTCTTCAATAGGCACTGTAGCCTTACAGATGTGGATTTTAATTACGTGCCATGAAGTATCCTATCTGTGGTGATCCTGAGGCTCAGGAAATGAGGGCTGCATAGTTTTAAGGTGAGAGAAAGTTACACTAGAAACAGAAATATTCTGAAACAGTCACTTGAGATGCAATTTGTTGTTTTTTCTTAGATCAAGTATTTCATACTATACTAAGATCACTGCAAATATCCATGAGATGTTTAAGTATAGTGTGCATTTATGCTTGGCCAGGTTTAGGGAAAGTTTCATCTGTGCCTGAATCTAATACAGCAGTGGTAGCCTGAACATATTTTGTGCATTCTCTCCTGCTTGCTGCACTGGAAGATATGGAACAAATTACTAAACATGGACAGGAGCCTGAGACATGAATTGAATGGAGAATCTTTATCTGGAAATAAATTCAGGAGTTGGAAGAATGTAGAGGTATGTTAAACGTGCACACACATAGTGTGTGTTCTTGTGTGTGTGTGCAGTGTACATATCCATTTGATGAGAATAAGATGGATGAAACAGCTGTCATGAAAGCAGCACACAAAAATGCAATTTATGAGAGGGAATAATAAGTGAAAATAAAAAAAAAAAAAAAAAAAAAAAAAAGGAAACAAGCTGGTCGGGGTTGCAAACTTGGGAGGAGTGGTTTGCTGTCAGGGTGGGTGCAGCAGGCTTTGTGTGTGGGAGCCCCCCGTGCCCTGTCCTGGCAGCAGGCTGCTGTTTTGGGGTGATGCATGAGGGTGGGCAGGGGAGGGGCTCCCCACAGCCCTGCACTTGTTGCAGGGAGTGTGTGCTGGGCAAGAATGTGTAAAGCCTCTGAGACAAATATGGGAGCTTTACAGGTGTGTAAAAGGGCATGTGGGGCAGAGAGCAGGCAGCATAGGGCGAGGACATGATGCAGCACTTGCTGCTGGCCAGTGTTGCAGCTGAGGAACCTGCTGGCTTGTCCTTGGTGTGCTGGCAGCCCCAAGGGGCTGCTGTAGGACCTGCAAGGCTCTGGGTGTATTATTTCGCAGATTTCTTTATGTAGCTATTTCCTGGCCCACAAACAAATGGGAAAGAGTTGGGGTTAAATGAAAGAGCAAAAGAAATTTCAGACACACACTTGCATTTGGGGAGGTACTGAACATCCTTTTGTAATGCACTGTTAGCCGTCAGTGTGGCACAAAAGGTAGCCAGGGAGTTCGCTCTGGATTTACAGCCAGGGTTAGGAGTTGTCACTGCATTGGCACTAGCATCCACCTCACGCCCCCTTCATGACCAGGAGCTACACATGTCCTGTCACCGGTTGAAAGGCCTGTTACGAAATGCCAGCTGTCTGCTGGAGGTGCTGCCTGGAGCAAAATCCAGAACTGCTTGATCTAAATGAGCTAGCCATGAACAGCAGCTTGGGGTAAGACTGGAGATCATGATATATCTGGGATTTAATGTGGGAATTCAGAAAACTGGGAATTTGGAGTTTGCCATAAGACAAGCCTGTGTAAGACACAACCCTGCTCATGAATTAGGGTGCCTCTCCCCGCCACCCCCCGGTTAGCTGTGACTGGTGTCATGCTTGGTGTGAGGGGCTGTGTGGAAAAGCAGAGAGGTACCAGTTAGTAAAAACAGGACTGGCAGAAAAGTGCTCAGGGGGCCTGTCTGGCTTACATAGCATAACTACTGTGCCCTGGCTCCCGTAGGTGCTAATTCTCTCAGCAAACTTACAAAAATAAAACCCTGAAAAGGCTCATCCATGCTGAGAACAGCAACTTCATTCAGTGGAAGGAAACTTAGGTCTAGGAACTGTATGCTTAACACTGCAGGCATTGCTGTCTTCTCGGCTAGTCCAGAGAGCCCCCAGCCAGCGCCTGTAGCACTGGGTGGACACGGCCGTTCTGAAATACCTGCCCTGGCTCTGCACAGACACACACACATCCAGCCTGACCGTTTGCTCTTGGCCCATAGCTCTCTTGCCTAGCAGGATGTGTTTCTATGTGCAATAATGTAGCAGTAAAATTTGATCCTGATGCAGGTCTGACTTAAGATGCTGTAAGCACGTGCTCTGGCACACCTTCATTTAACAAGCTACAGCCTCACGTCTCCCTCAAACACTTCTATGGGTCCATTCTTGGCAGAGAATAAGGAGATTTTTGAGGATTTTTGGGGAGCTCTGAGAGTGAGGCATGAGTTGTAGTGGCCTGTATGTAACTACTGTTCCTGGGGGTGCTAGCCTGCTGCAGCCCCCTGTGCTATCAGTCCTGTTTGTGCCATTCATGCCATGGGAATCAGAGCTGTGCCAGCCCTGTGGTACCAGCCACAATGCTCCCCACGAGATGGCAGCATGTTGCCCAAAAAAAAAAAAAAAAAAAAAAAGGTAAAACCCATGCTGACAAACAGTGATAGGTCTTGTTTTTGATGTAGGTGTTCTGTAGCTGAAGCGTGGGGACTTTGTTACTACAGCAGCTCGTGGTGTACTTTTGACTTCTTGCACAGATCTGTGAGTGCAACAAGGAAAAGCATCTTGCTATCCTGGGTTAGCTTTAGCGGCTTCGGTGGAATCAAAAAGATTATTTCCTTATCCACTGAAAACTCTCTGCGAGGCACGTGCCCCTAAGCATGAAATGATGTTCTGAGTAACTGTAACAGAAGCTTCCAGGTAGCTCTTCTGAGGGCATTGTCACCCACCGCCAGTTTAGATTTTCTCCATTTAGCAGCTCTTGTTTCCAACCACTGCAACCAAACTTTCTGCAGAAGAGGGATTGATTTTGTAAGTGAGCTCGTATTTTTGCATTATTTCATGGTTTTACAAAATGCAAATGTGGGGCCTGGAAAGACCCATGCCACTGGGCCAGATATTGCCATTCCTTCAGATTGCAGTGGGAGCAGACCCTCTTCTGAACTGAACTCTTAGTCAGAGCCATTCCTTTCCTCTTCCAAAACACTAGCAAGAAAATGTGCAGGTTGCAAGTTGTTGATTTCCAGGTAGAATAAACCTCAGAGGAAGCTGGAGGAAATAGGCTGTGAATGTGTAAATTCAGTTTGTATTAATTCTGAGAACAGTAGGAGATTCTGGCACTCTGCCTGATCTGGGCAAAACCAAATCCCTCCAGTTCTTACAGATGTCAGTAATGGACTTTGAGCATTTGTCTTTGGAAATACACAATTGTATGTATAATCAGCTACTGATTTCATCCCTCTTTTCAGGGGAGGTTGCTCAGTTTGATCACAGCTTGACTTATTTTAGTGGTGGGACAGATGATCTTGTGAATGATACCCAAGGTCGGGCAGAAATACTTCAAAGCACTGGTGATCAGTAGCAGTGCACATGTTCTTGCTCTCCTAGGGAGCTGGCTTCCTTTGCCGATGCAGCATGAGCTGAAGTATCTTTCAGTTTGCTAGACTTGAAGGTGGAGATATTTAACCAAACCACAACATGGCAAACACAACCTCTGTGTTAGGAGAGTTACATTGAAGTACTGTTGACGATTCTGTGCATTAGCAAATATTAGCACGGAGTATCCAGTAACATGTCTCACTAAATCTTACCAGTTATGAGCTGCTGCAATTTTGCACGGGCACTGTGGAGGGGGATACAATGGTAGCTCACTTATACTTGCAGCACTTGAGAGTGTAGGAGTCTTGGCTTCATAAAATAAACATAAGAGCGCCACAGAGGTGAGAGATCCTGTGTTTGACTAACACTGTGGTGACCTCCTCTCTAATGCTGATATAAATCGTATTTTTATCTTAAATGGATACTGTAAAATACCTTAGGCTCATTTTTTTTTTTTTGTCTTGAAGTTCCAAAATAAAGTTGTTTAGATAAAAATGATGAACTCAGGACTTAAATACTTTTTAACTTCCAGATTATCTTTATTTTGGGTAATAATAAAATTTCTTCCTTTCAGAAATTAAAGCACTCAAATCCAGAGTTCATTGATTTTTGCTCTGATGGGAAATTAGAGGAATACCAGGCTTGATAAAGAACCTGTATGAACAAACAAACAACTCCCTCTCCCATCCTCTTCCTCTCTTCTGAAGAAGGGAGTGCAAAGCTGTCTTTGATATGAGCTCCATAAGAAGGTGGAAATGCTTGTCAAATGAAGTCTCTATGTGAATACTTCTTTAATTGGTAGAGGCAGAAGGGGTTCACAGTCACTCGTTTAAAACATGTAGTAAGAACATTCCTTGGTGAATCCCACATCAGCATCAGTTGAAACAAGCACCTGTTTTTAGGGCTTTTGCAAAAGAGCTCAGAAAATCTAATTCTGTTGAACTTGCTTATTTTATCACTGGGTTTATTTTATACCCTGTCATTTTTGTCACAGTCACCTGGTAAATCAAGTATGCCATAAAGGAATCTTTTTTTTTTTTTTTTTTTTAAAGCAATAATAAAATAATAATAAAGCAGTACCGTTTCAGAGCTGACCTGTACTAGTCCTGTTCCAGAAACAGTAATAAAAAAAAAAAAAAGTATTTTTTTTCTGCTTGTTTGCTTTTAAATTATGTTCTGAGATTTGTATTCTCCAGGAGGCATATTTCACAGATCTTGCCTGAGGAGTTCCCCCTCCCTCTCCCTGCATACTGCTGTTTGGGATTGATAGCATTCAAAGCATCTAGAATGAGAATACCTTTGTTGTAGATTTATACTTAAGATGAGGAAAATTCTCTAGTTGGGAAAAAAAGAAAAAGAGGAGAGCTTTTAAAAGATTTGCATAGCTCCTTTCAGGACTAAGCTCCCCCGTGTGGCTGGGAGCTTCCAAATAGCCTGTGCAAGTGTCCATGCCCGTACACTTCAGTGCTCATTCTAAACCAGTCGCCCAAAGACAAGAGATTTAAGGTCCCTTCTGCTATATGAGCTGCTATGCTTTTTGTATGATATTTCTATTTAGACCTCCTTTATCTACACACATCCACCAGGTCAAGTTTCAACAATGACTTCAGGCAAACACTTCCATAGCAACATTTATTTACTTTTTATCCTGCATTTCAAACCCATGAAGAGACAGGGTTATGGGGAGGATAACCCTAGATATAACAACCTTAGCTAGCAGGAAGCAAGGCACTTTTCAGATCACAATAGAAAATGAATTTGAGGTAATCTTCTCCTGGTCCGTTGTGGTCACCTCCCCACCACGTCAGTTGTTTCTGAGAATAATATATTAGTTTGGAAAGAAAGAAAGAGGGAGAAAATGACAAACTGTTGTTCCATGTTTGCAGAAATCTATGGGTAAATATTTAAAACTTCTTGCTGCCAAGTTTGAATCAGTTTAGTAAACTACTTCCATTACTGTAGCTAGGCATAGATGCCATTCTGGGGCATCATGTATCTCCACTAATGTTCAAGGTGTTGACTCAAGGAAAAATTTGGCCAGCTGCCTTATGACTAATTAGCCACACAGATCTAAAAGCAAACACTGATCTAATAAGTTTCCCAGGGTAATGTATACATTAAGCACTGAAAAGGCTTCGCTTCAGTACCATTGCTCTAACAAACATCCCATGAGGTTTTGTGTGCATGCTGATATTTCATGTTCAAAGGAGTGAGTTTTCTCCACGCTGGGAAGGAGTTTTGCCCAGAGAGCCATCTGCTTGCAATCCCCCTTCAGCAAAGTATTTAAGCAGGTGCTTTAACTGCGTTGGTGGGTAGAAAATGGATTGCTGTATCAAAGTATTTAGACCAAGAATGGACTCCTTTGTGTCCACAACACACTGGCAGATTGCTGGCTGCTAGCATAACTGGGGCTTTGTAATGGCTGCTGTGCAGACCCCTTGTCCCTCAGGCTGAAGAAGGCAAGAAAACTGCTGACTGGGCAAGGACAATATGTGGGGGTGAAAAGAAGCCACATCTCTGTTGGGGAAAATTCTCTGCAGTTCCTGCTCGTGCAGCAGCTGTTTAGCAGCATCTTAGATACCGGGCTGTTTAGGTGTCAATGGCTAATGGCAGGGAAGCATCCCAGGGCTCCCTTGATGTGAGGAGTCCAGAGCCCCTTTGTTAGGGGTGGCTGTGAATTCTCTCAAGAAGTCAGCAGAAGCAGACTCAGCAAAATAATGCAGCAGACTCGTGGGGAGGTTTGGTCCAGTCACTCCCCTTAGGTGCAGTCTGTAGCTCTGGTTGTTACAGGGTATTGTCAGGCCTTGCCTTGGCCAGGTGTTCTGCATGAAGAGACTAAATCTGGCTATTGCATGACATCTCTGGTTGACTCTAGGATGAGCCAGGGAATCTTAAACACATTGCATGAACCCAGCTGTCAGCTGTTTTCACCTGCAACTGGAGATGCCTTTCCCTTCTGACGCCTGGTGCTGCAGGCAGACTGCCTGAGGCTTGAAAGCAGCAGGCTGCAGCACATGAGAGGGTCACCACAAAAGGTGTTGCTTCACTGTCTTCTGTGCTTTTCACCCTCCCAGGATTCCTGATGCTGCTGGGGAAAGCCTCATATGCTCCTGTGCCCACAATGGGTGCACAAAGCTGCTCCTGGGCTCTTGCAGCCTGCTTGTGGCAGGTGCCTCACTGTGCCACCCAGCGTGTCTCCTCCTGGCCCTCAGAGTCAGTGTCTTGTCCTGCCAGACACTTCCTTTCAGGGAGGCTCCCAGCTGAATCTCAGATCTCAGCAGTTGCTGCCAGACCAGAACAGGGCTTGATGTGAAGAAGAGCAGCGCCCTCTTCCTCCCGTGCTTCAGAGCTCAGAAATCTCCTTGAGCAAATCTTCAGCAGTGACATTCCTGCGTGCCCTGGCTCTGCTGCTCCTTGGTCTCTGTGAGTCAGAGAAGGAGAGAGAATATCGTGTTTGTATGGTGTGAAATGACTTGCACAGGTTTAGCCTTGACAAGATCCCTCCTATATCTTTAATGACCTGAATATAAAATTTACGGCGTGGAAAGCCCCAGCAGCAGAGGAAGCCATCAGCACACAAGCTGCCTTTTGCAGGGCAGGAGGGGAAGTGAAATCCACTGAGATTTGGAAGTATGAATGATGTAGTTATGGTTGGCACTTTGAAATATATATGTAGCTTGCTTCAAAATAAATATTTGCAGTTCCACTCCAGCATATATGTGAGAGGGTGAGAGCTAGCATGTGTTGGTATTTCTTAAAACTAACCATTTTGAAAGTTTTGTGCTGGAATAATCTTATTGCACTGAACAGAGTTTAGTGTAATACATGCCAGGGAGAAGTGTCACCTGCCCTTCTACAGCCACCATTTCCTGCCCAGCTGCTCAGGTAGAGTTCCTGAAGAAAGCTGTGCAAGGGAGATTAAGGGAGAGAAAGAGATGAGAATGTGCTTTTGCTTGGAAGCTGCAGGTGAGGAAAGTTTTCTTGTGTTTTCAGCTCCATGAAAAACTTTGAAAGACACATTAGCCATACCTGCATCTAAACTTTTGATAAAAGGCAATTTTTAAGTCTCCAAATTATTCCAGTAATTTGTCTGAAAGTGCTAGAGCTGACCATTATATAGACTGCATTATTGGACAGCATAATTTATTTTTCTACAGTAATTATTGTGGCTTCCTTTTCTTGAGCCCTCCACAGTCTGTCTTCTGGAAATTCTTTCCTGTAGAGTTTTGTCTTTGTCCTGGGTTATATTATTATTATTATTATTTTTTTTTTTTTTCTGGGATTCATGTCTGTTTTTCTGTTGCTGTTGAATTATACAGCTTTATCTGTTTCTTATTCTGAGTTTTCTGGGGCATCTCTGCATCTTTTCAGGATATGTTGGCAAGTACTAAAAATCACTTATTTTTAAGATAAGATGAGAGATCAGAAAAAAAAAAAAGGGGGGGGGGGGAGGACCAGGATTGACTGACCCACTTCCCGCTTTGCTGATTTGCTCTTTGTTTTCCATTGAGAGAGGAGATGAAATGAGGGTGTAAACAACCTCAGCAGCTCTTCTTTCCTTAGACTGGTTAGCCTGCATGCATGACTGGGTAGTATGCCAATAAAGCATGGCTGTAAAGTGGGGTATAAAATTCCTGGTGTTTAGCTCAATGAGTTTACATCAAATGTAAAGCAAATTCTGTCTGCAGGCAGGAGCCATGCCGCTCCATCTTGCAGGGAGGCTGTTAGATGAGCTCCCCAGTCCTCTGCCCTGCCTTGGAGGGGGCTTGTGCTGCTGTTCAGCACCACCTTCTTGTGCCCCAGCGCCCATATTGAGAGGCCAGGAAGGGCAGCATTTCCTCATGCTTCCTCCTTGCAGCAGCTTTGGGTGCTGAGGACAAAAGCGCCCCTGTCCTCGGCTTTGCTGGGCCAACAGATAGCTTGGGCATGGGGGAGGGCCTGTGAGGCAGCCTTGCCGGGAGCCTCTGGGGCCATCTGCCTTCAGCCTCCAGTGAGCTGTGGAAAACGGGCTCCCCAGTCAGTAGGATTGTACAGTAGGTATATTTATTCAGCGCTGGGCAACACGGGGGGTAGTCCCACCAAAGTCATGTGCACCTGACACAGCAACTTGCCTTGGTTATATGCAGCAAAGAGTTACATACGCATGGAGTTTCACAATATGCGTATACATATTCATAACCTGTCCCCGCTTCGTATTGAAATTAGTTCCAAGGAGTCATTTCCATAAACTCCTCCCATCTGGATTTGCGCAGTGTATTCTGGTGGTGGTTGTTGGGGGTCGTAGGGATGAAGATCGATGACTCTTCCTCATCACTGCTAGTTGACCTCCTGTCTTTGCACAGACTCAGTTGCTCCTTGGCTCTTGTCCATCTGCAGGACCAGTTTCTGCCAGTTTCTTAAGATAGGCTCACACTCTCATTAGGAGACTGACCTTGGAAAGGGGCCCATGGCTTCTTGCTGTAGTTAATTTGCACAATGCACCATAGTCAGCAAAGACACTAAGTAGCATCCTAGTTTAATGCTGTCAGCGCTCTATCAATACTTGATAAGATTCTCCTGACTCCCTCTCTCAGTCCCCCCTTTTCTAGAAAGTTAGTAAATTCTTTTGTTGTATTCTCCTAACTCCTCTCCCCAGCACGTGCTGCCTGCAGTGCATGCTGTCTGTCTGTGCCGGCAGCGGTGAGTACCAGAGCTCGGTGGCAGAGCCATCCTGTCCTGGAAGGCAGGGCCAGCACCCCCAGCATGGAGGGGTTTTGCAGCCTTTTGAAGCCTCTTGCTGACATCAGCCTTGATGCTGTGTTGTGCAGAGATGTGTGCACGCTGCGCTGGAGTCGGGAAAGGGTAAGAAAGGCATTTTAGTCTGTTGGGCTTTTCTTGAGTGAGAGGCAATGGTCGTGTGCAGACCCGTCTCCAGTGAGCAGGATGAGCGTTTTCTGAGTGTGCTCTTCTTCAGAGACGTTGCACTGGGAGGGAGCCATCAATACCCCTGGCTAATCTGTTGCAAGCGAATAACCAACTCAGGAGTTAGCCACTGTTTTCAAGGTATCCAAACTAAACGACTATTGTACTGTGGATCTTAAGTAGTGTGGGCAGATGATACGCTGCTGCTCCAACTTTCCTCTTCCCCATGATTAAAAATCAGGATGGGAATTAGAACCTTTATCTTGCTTATTACCCTTAAGTACAGGGCAGGTTTTTTTTTCTTATCTTTTGGTATCAGGTGCATTTATAACACACAGTGAAAGTGAAATTGTGTGATTCAGACAAAATGCTTGTCTGCTAAATGAATACCCAGCCTGTGGTCTTGGAGCTGTAGTGCGTGGGTTGCTTTAAATGCTCCACCTGCTCTTGCAGCTTTACTCTTCTTGCCATAAACCAGAGCTGATGGGGCATTTGCTGGTAAACCAGGCAGAGTGCCACTCCACCAGGGAGCTTTTATATTACAGTCACCACCTGGTTTCAGTGGAAGTCCTTTGGTTTTCTTGTGTGCTTCCTTCCTTTTGGGAGAGCTCAAATGTAGCCATGTATCTTTATTTAACCAGGTGAATAAGTGTCAAATAGTTCCCAAGGTGAAAAATAAGGTGCTTTTGTCCTCTCAGGCATGTTTGCTCATAGTGGAACAATGGTCCCGTTGCATAATGAACCAAGTCAGCACGGGAGAAAAAACTATATCCCCCTTCAATCTGTCAGCCTCATTATCCTGCTGCACACAGGCTGCTCAGTGAATGCTTGAGTTGGCTCACGCGTAATGGCCTTTTTGTGAGGCTGTGGAATAATGGGCTTGCATTTCAGTGCGTTTTGCACTCTCATCTGATTTTTCCTCTCTGCGAGGTCATGTGAGGAGGGGCTGAGCACAGCTGGGCCGGCTGTGGCTGCAGAGCTCAGGTGAAATGCCTGCCCGCAGCACGTGGCTGCTCTGGCATCAGCACAGCCCGGGTGGTGCTCACATCTGCCCTGCTCCAGGCATGGCTCTGCACCAGCACAGCTCCTGTGTGCCAGCCTGCGGGGCTGCTGGGTCCGGGCAGCGCTGTCAGTGCCCCCCCCTGCACGTTCTGCCAAACTGGCCGAATGTCGGTGGTGTCTGTGAGCAGCAAGTGTGAGCCTGGGCTGCATCAGCAGGGAGAGAAAAGACACCATCAGGAGCTGTGGTTCCTCCTCAGGGTTCCAAGTGCCCTGGGAATCAGGCTTGACATAAATCCTGGGCTAAGCTCTGCTTTTCTTGTGCATGCTTGCTATCACATCAGAAGTGTCCTTTAGCTTAACAAAAACCAATCCCACGTGGGATGTTTCCGGAGCTGTGCTGTATCTCCTGAGACAGGGCTGTATTTAATCATGCGCCTTCTCTTTGCAACAAATAGCTCGAAAGGTTCACATGAATGTCTGCTTGCTGAGCTGCAGCGTCTGGGCCCTTCTGAAGAAAACACAATAAATTAAAATGTTTCTGGTGAAATCTTTCACCGTGCAGGACCACATTGGTATTGGGCAGCTGTCATCAGCTGGGCTGCTTCAAACACCAGCGTCAGGCCAAAAGGCTGTGCTCCAGAGCTGCGCTGGCTCTCAGGCTGCTGGCAGCCCTGTCAAAGCACTGGCAATCACTCTCTTTTCTGCCAGTGATGCTGCTGGGGGCTTTGAGAGCCACAGGTGTGTCTGAAGGCTGATGCCTGCCTGCCTTTTTCCTGGATCGAGCCCATTTAAATCAGACTGGCTCCGCTCGTAAGAGTCACCATGCAAGACGTTTCTTTGACCGAGATCGGTTCCTGGCACAGGAGCAGTGCCGGAGGCAGGCGCCTGCGGCTAATCTCCCTTTCAGGAGAGGCAGCGAGGAGGAGCAGTGCTCATTATTCCCTTAGAGTGTGCCTGAGCTCACCCGCGTTGTTTGTGCAACGCACTGCAATGAGCCTAACCCCTCCTTTACTACGCGGCGCTGGCTGGAGTACCTGCTGGTCTCCAAACGTCACGAGGCTCCGCTTATAAAGCACAGGCAGTGGATCTTCCCCCTGCTCTGTCCCTCCAAGAGGCGCATCTTTGAGAAGCAAGCTCTGCGCAGGCAGAAAGATGTTTTATTCAGGTATTCTGACAGAGCCGAGTAGAAAAGAAGTGGAGATAAGGGAAGCTGCGTCTCTCCGCCAGCAGAGGAGGATGAAGCAGGCGGTTCAGTTTATTCACAAGGATTCTGCAGATCTCCTTCCTCTGGATGGGCTGAAGAAGCTGGGGACTTCGAAAGACACTGTAAGGTTTATTGTGTTTACTCACAGCACATAATGAGATTTAAGAATCTGATAGGGCAGTGTCTTTTTTTTTTTTTTTTTTTTTTTCATGTTATTTTACTGTTAAGAGAATGAGTTGGCTGCTTGAGGAATTAAGTAGAAATTGGTATAATAATGAGGCTTTTGTATGTAAAGGAAAGGAAGTGGAAATATGATGTTATGGATCACATGAGGTTGCTGTTTGCTAGTAGGTGCTTTCACATGTCTGGCACTTGGATCTAAGAGCTTTTTTTTCATTGATACAGATGTCAGAAAATTGGATACGGCTTTCTATACAAAAGCCCTCTCAGAATCAGAGTAAACCAAAATGGCTTCATATAATACATACATATGTACACGTTTGTCTGGGATGCAGATGTGTGCGTAACGTGATCACAAAAGGTTCAGTGAAGTACAGCCAGCAGGACTTCACAATATAAAGCTGTCACGATTACGCTTTGATAAAGGCTTATGCATATGTGGTAATTTTTACGAAGAAACTTAATGCTAGGTTTTAAATACATACATATGTAATGAACCATGTGATTCTGCAGCTGACACATAATATCCTCCATTTCTAAGGCTGGAGAGCTCTTCTGAATAATGTGCACAAATGTTTGAGCTTTCTTTAATGGGAAAAAATACCTAAATGTAATAGAAAAAGTCCTAATGTAAGAAGCAAAGTCTAGAAAACATTCCTTACTGGGGAAATCTTTTCTTTATTTTTTCCCCTCAGTTTTTGCAAAATTCTTGCACCTTGTAAGATTTCATATTTACTTTTTTCAATGGTTCATATAGGTTTGTTGAAAAATATTAATCTTTATTTTTAGTGAGTTAATTGTATTCTGTCACAGCCTTCCTGCTCAGCTGGCTTAGGGTCAGCTTTGTCTGGGTGAGATGAGTGGAATGAGCTTGCCATTCTCTGCATTATGCACAAAAATGATTATTTTTTTTTAACATCCCAAATGTTTTGCAGTTTTAGGCAGCCACGTCTCTTGGCTGGGGAAAGGCTTGGAAGGAGCTTTGCTAAGTCACCATCGAACTGTGGTTATCTGTTAGGGAGCTACAAAGTGACTTTCAGAGCATGCTGGCGTGGTTATCACTGTGATCTGCAGAGACCAAATAACTTGGCATGGCAGAAAACCAGGGGTTTCCCCTCTGCCCCGGTGAGGGAGACAACAGGTAGCAGAGCCAGGGGTGCTGAGAGCTGAAGTGTCTTTTCCCACAGCATTGAGGGCCGGGCTGTGGGCAGAGCACGGGGCTCCTCACTCCCCTGGGCACTGAGATGTCATCTGAGGCTTTGTCCTCACTCCCATGCCAGTGGCCACTGCATGTGCAGCATCGTTGCCTGCTGCTCCCCCGGCAGCAGGAAGGAGGGGTCCCACAGGGGTCCCTCTGTGGGGCTGTGCCCGACCCCATGCATGGCTTCTTGCCCCAGCTCATGTGGTGCCGTGTGGCTGGGGATGGACTGCTGGTGGTGTGTGAGCAGCACCAGGGCTGCACCTGTTTGCTGGCGCTAGCAGGGATCATCTTTTGGTCACCTTTTTGGCTTGCTGGAACTAGCAGGGATCATCTTTGGTCCCCGGGAGGAGCAGGAGGTTGCACGTCTCCGAGACTGGGGAAGCACAACAGCCTCTGAAACACGTCGTGCTCTGGCGCTGCTTTGGGCAGGTGGGACCCCCACCTCAGCACAGCCTCGAACAGCACAGGTAGGAGGCCCAGGGCATCAGGGGTCCTTGCTCAGGACACCTGCACGTCCTTCTTTTCAAAAAACCACACATCTCCCAACAAAGCAGTGTCCTTTCATGTTTAAAATTGTGTGACAGCTGTGCTGACGTAGGTGGAAGAGCATTTGATGCGACTGACATTATTAATGCAGGGTTTCCTGCAGGGGTTTTCCATCAGCCTCGGCAGGAGAAAAGAGGAGATAATGGCTCCTCAGGTTTGGGGATGGGTGGTGAGGACAAAACCTGTCTCCAGGGTGACTGCTTTCAGTGGCAGCTGGCGGTGACTCCTCTTGTTTCAGGGATAAATCCTTTTCCTTTTGGCTGCATCCCGGGCTGGGCCCCCCGGCAGTGCTGTGCGTGTAGAGGGGGGCACATCGCCTGGGCGCCTCCAGCTGCTGTGCTCCCACTCTTTGGAAGCCTGTGCTCTCCTGGTGATGCCCTGCGTGGGCAGGTTTGGTGTTCCCCAGTAAATACTTGTTGTAATCATCTGTATTAAGCCCTGTATGTTTTAGTATCTTACTCTGGTTTGAACCAAACTCTTCTAGCTCCTTTCTCCCTGTATGTATTTCATTTTATTTGTATGATACGAGACCAAACCATAGGTTAGCATGCTGGATTTGACAAACACACAGCTGGTTTATGACACATAACCCAGCTCATTTCTGCTCATAACACGCATGGTTATGAGCAGAAACTGGGTTTGTTTTGATGCTTTGCTATCAGCCACCTCTCCAAAGCTCAGGGGACTGGCACAAGGTGGTCAGTAGCTGGGATTTGGGCCTCCCAGTGCAGTACCCGTGAGCTGTTGCCTGAGGTGGACGGTGTGCTGCCTGCCACCAGATCCTCCATGTGCTCAGCATTGCTCTCACCAGCTCGTACTGCATTTTCCACCAAGCAATGAAGGCTGACGATGAAGGCTTGGCTTCCAAAGCAGAGCGAGTTGCTGGGGATGGGTGGCCCAGCAACTCACAGCCTGGGACGAGGGAAAGGCAAGGAACACCAGAAGAAAATGATGGGAAGGAGAAGTTGCTTTTCTAGTATCTCGTGTAATTTATTTTGCTGCCACATCAGGCTGAGTTTTTCCTCACTGCCCTTTCAACATGTGTAGATTATTTACTGATTTACAGCCCATCTGCTTTTTGTCCAAGAGGCACTAGCTAATTCTGACGCAGGAGATTTCTGCTTTCCCACGGAGCTTAGCAGAAGCTGGCAGCTTCCTCCTCGCTTGGGGGGAAAGCACAGAGGCCGTCAGGCCCCAGGGCCAGGCACACAGATCTACCTGTGTGTGAGGCACGCGTCTGAGCCCCCCGATCATCAGCAGTGATCCAGTTGATTTCAAGTGTGGACACCATCATTCAGCTGACCCAGATAGTTGCCTTCTTTTAGGGAGAGCGGGGTGTGTGGGTGAGCAGAAGGCATCTCTTGTCCCATGACGTGATGCTCAAGAAGAGGCTGCTGATAGAATTTGAATGGGGGATGCAAAGAAGAGAGAGAATGTGGTTATTTCCTGGGAGGAGCTCTCTTGGTATTTTAAAACTTTATTATTTTTTTTTTTCCCCAAAACTATTTGGGCACAAAAGAGAGGGCAAACCTTGTGAGGCTGGTTAGGGGCAGGGAGGAGCTGGCATCTGCCCTGACCTTCAGCTCTCACCTGAGGGAGACTGTTGTGACAGTTCTTGTTATCCCCTCATCTAGAAGCCAAAATAGTGAGAAACCTGCCAGGGAAATGCGTACTGGGAACTGTGGTGTGTACTTGTGTATCAATCAGAGAGGAACAGAGTGGACTGACTTATTTGTATTTTTGACAGACACCGGTAAATAGGTTCAGCAATACCTGATGTCTCCATTCATTTCTTTCAGTTTTCTACTCTGACTTTTTTAGAAGATTGCAGGTTTTTGCAAAGTCGCAGGGATGGAAATGGAGATATTTTATGGAGAAAAAAAAAAAAAAAAAAGGCTTGTTTGGAACTTCCATTCTTCTGAACGATAGCAGGAAATATTTTTTTTACTACTGCAATTAAATAGTAGGAAAGACTATTTTTTCCCCACTTTCATGGTGGTATGTAACATTTTATTCTCTTATAAAACTCTCATCAGTTTTGTGTGATGTGTAGAAAGACAGTACCCAATAACCTGGGTTACTGTGCACATCGGTCCTGGCTGCTCTGCCAACCTGAGCTGAGGAGAGAACACTGCTGGTTTCCAGATCTGTCGCTGAAGAGGTTTTCCCCATTTCCCTTCCATAAATGGTCTGCTTGCAGTTTTCCAGCAAAAACTGCGTTTGCACATGTCCCCTAGCACATTATCTGTTTACCAAGTATGTATCCATCACTTGAGTCATCTCTGTGACTAACATCCCTCACTCTGTTGCACACGAGAGTTGAGAAATACAAGCTAAAGCAAACTAATTAATAGTCTGAGACAGAATGGTGCTACAGGGAACCTTTCAACCCCCTTTTGCCGGATTATTTATGTACTGGAGCACGAGTAAGCAACATTTTCCAGCACTCCTCTCCTCCCTCCCCCCCTGAAGGCAGGATGCGCTGCTGCTTCCAAAAGAACGAGCATTAGCAAGAGATGGTCCCATGTGGTTGGTAAATGTTTGCTGAATGCTAGGTATTTTTTTGTTATGGTTATGGATCCCATACAGGAGTCATAAAACCAGGGCCTGAGAAAACCCGTGCATGTAACTAATTAATGATCTGTAGGTGAACTTGTGAAATTTTTTTAGGTTGAAACCAAGGATAGATGACAGCCAAAATAGCAGTGATGTGTGCACTGGTGACTTATTCTTCTCCAGGGTGTCCCTTCAAAAGGCTTTGGCAGTGCAATTTAGGCCAGGCACATTGAGAGAGCATCCTGACTGTTCTGGTTTATGACCACATGAGTTCCTATCAGTCCTAGGTACAGTGGACCAGGGCTGGATGTGAGCTGGTGACCAGTTTATGATAGGCAGTCTTCCATCCAGCTGGGAACTTCATCTGTTTTTCTCCAGCCCCTGCCCCCATTTGTTGTTTGATGCCATGAAGCTTTAGTCCTCCCGATGTGTGTCTGTGTGGTGGGCAAACGTAAAGGATAACAAAGATGTGCCAGCTACTGTCTTGCATTGCTGCTTGGATGTGGAGCCTTCAAGGTGGAGATAGTGCTGATTGTGCACCTATTGCTCCCACCTCCTGTAAGAGAGTGCTTGCTTCTGAATCGATTTCTTCATCCCTCACCATGGGGTCTGTACCACTGATAGTGGAGCTAGTCTGCCTACCTGGCAGCTAGCTAAGCAGTACTGGCTCTTGCAGTTAGTCTTGTGGATCCTGTCAGGAGAGCAGTAGCTCACCAGTGCAGTGATGGATCTTTCTTTCTTTTTGTGCACGAAGGAGGTGGCATATTGTAGGATCTGATGTTTCCCTGTCACTGGGAGCACAGCCATGGTCTCTCCTTTGCACAGGATGTGCTCTCAAGTGTCAGACACAGCACCTGCAGCTGGAAATGATGATGAAATTATATTTCAAGTGACAAGTTGTATGCAGAAGAGCAGTGAAAAGTGTGGGAAAAAAGGAGACTACGTGTCCCTGTGGCCACGGCTATCTACAGCATATACCTGGTTTTGTCACTCACATCCAGCTGAACTGCCAGGGCTCTGCCCACAGCAGGATGTGAAGCACCAATGCCGCCTCAGTTATTTTAGGATGATGCCAAGTTGCATTAGCCTGCTGTAAGTGCTGTTATTTAACATGTCGTCCAGAATATTTGTAAAGATGAGGCATTGTGTGCGAGGCTGCGTGCTGGCTAGCTTGGAGGACTACAGCACGAAGTTTTCAAAATTATCCCAATCCCATCGAAATCCCTTCAGAACTAGGGGTTTGCTGTTCTAGATGCCTTTGCAGACACACGAGTGTATTTAATACGAATGCAAGAAATTCAAGAATGAGACAGTAAAAAGCTCTTACTGCAGACAAATTAGAATCACAAGAAAAGGTCGGGGGGCAGGGGGAAGCTTAGCCAGGCAGAGAAATGAGCAGATAATCAAGTAGAGTCATTTCACCTCCAGCAGCGTGTGTGCATCCGTCCATGACTAGCATTAAATATAAAAAGGCTTTTGGGAAAGCAGTCAGAGGAGATACTGAGAGGCAACGTGCTTCTCGCAGAGCAAATGGAAGTGACACGGAAAGCAAGAGGCAGCCATACGATGCACGGGGACTTGTAGGGGTGAACTTACCACAGGCCGTGTTACCGCTGCCTCTCCTCTCCTTTCTCTCCCATGGCGTGACACCTAGGACTTGTCCCACTTACCTCAGCTGCTAAATAGAAACGTGCTGGGAAGAGAGACCCAGGGCAAAAGCCTTATTTTTGATCAAATTCTGATCCAAAGACCAGATCTAACACTAGGCAGCAAATTAAGCTCACTCCTTGCAGTTGTGCCTTGTTCACTCGCACATGTAAGAACCAACACACAAACACCCACATCATCTTTTCAAATTCTGGGTTGATCCATGCAAAGAACATGACCGGTGGAGATTGGACTCAGCTATTTTGCATATCAGCAACACCAGTGCTGAGCCAAGTATCAGCATGTGTTCATTCAGCACCTCCACAAGCCTTTTCCATACTTATCTAGTACACATAATTTTCCAATTGATTTTGTTACCTCTTAACTTCTCCCAGTTTTGCAGAATTCCTGATACTCTTATCAACAGATCACGACAATCAGAGTGGAAACAACACCTTGAAAAGCCTGATTTGTTTTTACTCCTATACGAAGTCAAATCCTGAATTTGGAAAAAGAAAGACGTGCCTCCAAAGTCTGCTTAATATTTTTGAAAAGGGTTATTCCCTCACCAATGCCAAGTAGTTCTCTTTAATCAAAGCCATGTTCAGAGCTAGCACAAGAACAAATGGGTGCAGCCTAGGACGAATGCATGCAGTCTGGAAATCAGGGGAAATTTTCTGATCACTGTGAGAGAAGACTTGGGGGCAGCCCTCCCGTGAGATCCGTGCTGACCCAGGGGCACCGGAGGATCATGCAGCAGGCTGGCAGCGTGTGTCACTTTGGAGCTTTCCACTGACTTCACCCTGCTCTCTTTTTGTGTTCCCTTAAAGCAACCACACAATATCCTGCAGAGACGCTTAATGGAGACAAATTTATCAAAACTGCGAAGCAGCCGGGGCAGCTGGACTCCGAAGAGTGACATCTCAGCACAGACCAATAAGTTGATTCAGACCAAACTGGGCAGCTCCAGGAAAGTGGAGGATGAGGAGTTCATAGTGGTGAGCTGCCAGGTAATATTCCACAGCCTTCAGTTTTATTTGTTTTTTCCTCCAAATTTTATTTTTGACAGCCTCACGCGATGTTCTTGCTTTCCTTGTTTCTCGATTAGGGATGTTAGCTTAAGGCATTATTTTGACAAAACCCTGTTTAGTTCTAGAAGAGAAAAGCAGTCATTTTCAGCAGCGAAATAAAAACCTATTGCTATTTAGCAGCCATCTCCTCCTACGTGAGGAATGACAGCAGCTCTGCATCACCCGAGATTTGCAGCAGCCTTAGAGGCGGCTGCGTGCAGCTCATGGGTTGCCCAGGGCTGCACTGCTCCTGCCCTCACAGCCCTGGGGCTGCCATGGCATGAACACCCAAGCATCACAGAGAAAACTGGTCTGATGGATGCCTTCTCTTGGACGTCAGGCTGTAGAGAGTAGCAAGGCTGGGGGAGCACACTGAAATGCTCCAAATTTTTCTTGCTCCAAAGCACCCTCTTGCACCATACACCAGGTCTAGCAGCTATAGGGTGCCAAGGCCAGCGTCTGCAGCTGGAGCCCCTCAGTGCCCAGCACTGTGTTATTTCATAGCTCCAGCTTTCTCAAAAAGCAGTTTAACAGCTGGGATGGACAAGGTGATGTGCTAATGCTGGTGGTCCTGTGGGGCTTGTGCATGTGGTAGGGCGTGCCCTGAGACAGCTTGGAGGGGACAAGGAAGGTGTGGGCTGAGGTAACGAAACACCGGTGCTTCTGCATTCCTCCTTCCCCCCCCCACGTGTTGTCTCCCCTCTCTGCTTGCTCCTCACAGTGCGCTGGGAAGGAGCTGAAGGCTGTGGTGGACACGGGCTCGCAGCACAACCTGATGTCGTCCGCCTGCCTGGACAGGTTGGGGTAAGTGTGCTCCGGTGGGCTGGGCTCTGTCCTGCGGAAACGTGGTGCCTGGCAGTGCTTCCTGGGGCACGCTGTGAAGCAACGCAGCCTGCTTTATGGATTAGAACAGCGCATGTGGAGGGGCTTCATCCTGCAAGATATTACACTGGCTGCTCAACACGTCCTAGCTGTACACTGATGGCCTGTGACAGTCCCTATGCTGCCCGTGTTACCCATGCTGCTCCTCTGCATTTTTATTTTTTATTTTTTTTTGCAGCACTTCTCAGCTTCAGAAACATGCCCAGGGACTGACCTGGCAGGCACCAGCAGGACTGCCTTTCCACCAGCTTCTTGCAGCTCCCTTGCTGTTTGTGTTTGCCGTGACAAAAGCTAAAGCCAGATTAACCAAGCAGCTTAAAAAACGGGGCTTTGATGCCCAGCCTGTTCTGCCTTCTCTGTGGTAGGCCCTGTGCAACAACAGGCACTGCTCCAGCACGTTTCACTTCAAAGCAGTCCAGTGCACGTGGCGATGATAAAACACGAGTTTTGTTTAAATTCAGCCCTGGAAAGCAGTGGGGAAGCGACTTACTGAGCGTGCTTGTTCCTGCTGGGGCTGAAGGGCCTGCTAGGATGCTGTGCCGAATGCTGCTGCCTGCAGGTCAGGCTTGGGGGCGCTGGGGTTGGGTTCCTGCTGCTTCCTCTGAGGTCTGGGCAGAATGCGTGTGCCTGAGGCACAGGCTTTTTAAAAACCTGTGTGTTGTCATTGTGCCTTTTGAGGTCTTTCTCTTGCCTTTAAGGCTAGCTCTCAGGTCACTGCAGTGCAATAAAACCTCCTTGGGTGTAGAACTGAACAGCAAGGCTGTGCTTGGGGGCTTATGGAAGGGAAGAGAGACCCGAGCCTGCATGTCTTCCCTCCAGTCACTAGAGAAGCTGCTGGGAAATGCCTGCTCCAGAGCAGTTCTGGGGCAGAACAAGCCAGCTCAGGGTCAAGGAGCTAATAGACTTGATGTGCTCCTGACAGCATTTTCAAGGCCAGTCTCTAAGTAAAGAGTCAGAGGGGATCCAGATTATTCTCTTTGTTGCCTCTCCTGGTCTTTGTACTTGTGCTGAATGATGTGGGCAATCCTAACCTCAGCACTGGCATCTCTGCCTCTTTGAATGGACAAAAATAAATGCAGCGTTTACCTGAGAGAGACATTACTGTCTGGCTGCTTTTCCATTAGATTCTAGTTCGGTTTAAAGGACGCATTAAAGCTAAATAATTAATCAGCGTTGTCAGAATAGTTCTTGGAGCACAGACAGAAGAAATTACTGTACTTGAGATATTTGTGACACCTTTTTTTCTTTTCTTGGGCTGAATGTGATTTATATGTCACAGCTTCCTCTGAAGACAGCCAGCAGTAGTATCTGCTAATAAGCAAGCATTACACACATTGCCCTAGCTTTAAGGCATGGAGACAAAATGTTGTTATCTCAGCTGATGGAAGTCAACGTAGAGCATCACTTGCTTCCTCCAACACTAAATTAGAAGCAATTTTAGATCAGGAGCTTTCTAAGGCTTGGGGAAATGTTAAACAAAAGATTCCTCAGGTAAAAAGAACTCAGAAGCCGTGAGTTACATTCAGAGTTCGCTTCAAACAAGGCCTGACTCAACCCCATGGCTGCATCTTGGGATGGTGCTGTGAACTGAAGTGGGTATGAGCTGCAGACTACACACAGGACATTGCAGAAAACCTGCCAGGAAAGCAGCATCTGTTAGCAGCCGGATAACACGAACAAGCTAAGAGCACTTCAAGTCTGAGTACCCTTCAAACGCAGTTTGCTCCTCCCCAGATGGGCTGAACTGTGGCTGTTTCATGTCACAATTGTTTTCAACGTGCAGGTTAAAGGAGCATCTTGAAGCGCTTCCCAGTGAGGAGGAGGCAATTTCCTTACCACACAACCAGAGGGTCATCGGCCAAATTGCCCATCTGGTCCTGACGGTGGGAGCGGTCCGCGTGGAGTGCGCCGCGCTCGTCGTGGGTGAGTGCTCCGCTGGGAGTACCCTGAGGGAAAGCACGAGCCTTCAGGAAACATATTAAAATTCAAATAGAATTACTTCTGTTCTTGATAGTGTGTTACATTAACTCCTGGATTGATGCTCTGGGCTCAGTGCTTATGTGCAGAGCAGCCACAGCAAGTTGGAGCGAGGCTGGCCACGGACCTTGACCTCCCTGGCATGGGCCGTGCTCAGCCTGGGCAGTGAGTGCGGGAGGGAGAGAGGATCTGCTTGGCAGGGCTGTGCTGATAGCACTGAGCTTGCTCTCTGCCATGGGTCCATGTCTCCCCTGCCTGTCCTCATTTACCTATGCTCCCCTCTGGAGTAATTCAACCCCTTTATAGACTGGGTTTTGTTTAGCAGAGCAGCCATCGAGGAAGGGTGTAGATACTTTACAGAAAGCCGTGGGAGATCATTTTGAATGTATAAATCCAAATGTTCCTATTTTTCAGAAGACAATGAGAAATCCTTCTCCTTTGGCCTGCAAACACTGAAATCCCTGAAGGTAAAAGTTTTCTAGTAGGGCTTTTACCCATGCTGGAGAAGCTGGGACCACTGTGAATTGCAGCTTTCCCTCTTACGTGAATACATTTATTCTTTACAGTGTGTCATAAACATGGAGAAGCACCAGCTTGTTCTGGGGAAGACAGACAGGGAAGAAATCCCGTTTGTGGACAGCATCAGCACTGGAACAGGAGAGCAGTAAGTCTGCTGTGCAGCGGGGCAGCGTGGGGCTGTCCAGGCTGGCGGGCAGGGGGCAGGCAGACCCTTGCTGCAGGTGAGATGGGGCTCACCAGCACAAGCAGAAACTGTGTGTGTTGACTCGTAGAGTTTTGAAGCAGAGCCCCTGGATTTTTCAGAAGCCTTTTTCAGCTTCTGCTTTTTCTCTGGTAAATGTTGCATGGTAAGGGGGATGTCTGCAAAAATCATACTTAGGGAAATACCTCAGAAAATGTACTGAGGTCATTAGGAGGACTCCTTGAGCATTGCTTTTTGAGAGCATTCCCAAAAAAAACATTTTCCTGGAAAATATTTGCAAAGCAAGGCAAACAAATCCACATGACTATTTTACAAAGCGCGGGAGAGAGAGATCCTGCCTGGAGATAACTGTGTTGCCTCTTCCTGCTTTGACCTGGCTGCTGTTGCTTCTTCAGTTTTAAGTCCCCGCAGGAAGACAGTGCTGCCCGCTCTGGTACTTCCTTAATGCATGCAATAACTCCCTGATATGTCCTGGGGGCAAATGTTTGCTGACGTTAAACATTAAATACAGCTGACTGTATTTAACTATCTGGGCAGCGAGTGCACTGGGCATGTGCACACCAGGTTAGGGAGGCAGGGTACCAGTCGGGATTGCTATTACAGTTGGTATTTCCTGAGCAAAGGGGGTCCGGGGTGACCCAGGCACCAGGCACACGATGGGTGGGTGCAAATATGGGCACTGCTGGCTGGCTGGGCACCTCTCAGGTACCCCACAGCATGCTCCATGGGGACAGGAGCGCACGGGCAGCCCATGACACCCGCCGGCCGTGTTTGCAGCATGGCAGGGACGCGATGCCCTGCACGGCACCACAGGGAGGGAGCTGCAGGGTGAAACACGGGCTGTTTTCCCTCTCTCCTTTGAAATACAAATGAGTATGGCTTCTTGTAGCTCTGCCGCAACTGCAGCTATGAATTATTTCTTGCTACTGCATTCAAGGCTATTTTTTTTTCCATGTAACAATTCCGATTAAATATATTTTCCTTCCTGTTTCAGCACTTTGGAGGCGTAAAGAGGAATTGAAATGCTGTCCCTCCACAAGAGCTCGACATCAAAGAGATTCCGTGCAGCTGTTCCAGACGAAACAGCAACGCACTGCTTTGAAAACATTTATACTAGGCTACAGCTTAAGTATAGCTACATGAAATCTGTTCAGTAGCCAGTAACTTAGAGATATTGTCATGTTTATCTATGGGGTTTGAGAAACAAATGTGTGCTTATTTTCTGGACTTTTCTATATAGTGTTCTCTTTATTACGAACAGTTGGGAAACCTTATGAATTTCTTCTGATGAGAAAAAACAATTTTTATAGTGGCCTCATAAGAGTAATTGTATTTAGCTGTGATTAGAGGCTATCAGAATGAAATTTTTATTAATGATTTTTCCAGAGGCTAAGCATTTATATTCACTTAATTGATATTGCCACATTCAAATGGCCATTACCAGGAAGTTACTCATAGTAAAATAACAACGCTAATATCGGCCATGAATTATAGTTCATCCTGTTAGCCATAGTATTGTTGCTGTGTAATTGAGGACGCAATGGCTGGCTTGATGAGAAAGAGCAATTAGAGAATTATTCATGGGTTAGGCTCCCCCTCGGGCGGCGTGGCGCGGGCTCCCGGGCTGACCCCTGCAGCCGTGCCAGGGCTCACCCTCTCCAGGGAAGTCCCCAGAGGGCTCTTGGCTGTCTCCCTAGAGGGAACAGGCAGGGAAATTACTCGCTGTATCGTGCCAAAAAGAAACAAATGAGCGCACAATGGTATTTTTGGGTACGAGAGCAGACACAGAGCCTCACTGCGAATCACGTGTCCTCAAAGCACCCTTGCTTTTCCCCTGCTGCTGCGACTGGTGCCTCGGCTCAGCCTGCATCTCCAGCTTGTGACCCACAGCACCAGCAGCACCGGGGCTCTGTACCCGTGTGGGGGTTGGACTCCGGTTGTACTTTAGTGGTGCTGTCAGGAATGCCACAATTTTTTACCTATTTCCAAATCACCAGGGATTGAAAGTACAACACTAACCTTGTCCACCCTCAGGGCAAGTGGGAATGTTCACTGGGATCAGCACCTCCTTTGGCATTGCTATCCTGGAGCAGCGAGGTTGCTGCTTCACATGCTGCTTGCTTGCAGGCCAGAACAAACGTATGGTACTGCGTGGAGGAACCTGACCTTGTACAAAAGCAGCTTTCTAGATTTTTAAAAGCTAATTGGAATTAATTAGTCATCTGCTGAAGGGGCATCTTTGAAATTCAGAGTAATACCCTTGTGACATTCTGTACCCACTGATTTAGAATCACAGAATTGAAGGGGTTGGAAGGGACCTCAAGAGATCATCGGTCCCTGCCAAAGCAGGTTCCCTACAGCAGGCTGCCCAGGTAGGCATCCAGACAGGCCTTGAATATCTCCAGAGAAGGAGACCCCACAGCCTCCCTGGGCAGCCTGTCCCAGTGCTCCGTCACCCTCACCAGGAAGAAGTTCTTTCACATGTTGGTGCGGAACTGCCTGGGCTCTATCTTGTGGCCATTGCCCCTTGTCCTGTCCCCACAAACCACTGAAAAGAGGTTGGCCACATCCCTCTGTCTCCCACACTTCAGATATTTGTAAACATTGATGAGATCCCCTCTCAGTCTTCTCCAGGCTGAACAGCCCCAGGTCTCTCATCCATTCCTCATAGGGAAGATGCTCCCGGCCCCGTATCACCTTTGTGGCCCTCCGCTGGACTCTTTCCAGGAGATCCCTGTCTTTCTTGTTCCAGGGAGCCCAGAACTGGGCACAGGACTCCAGGTGAGGCCTGACCAGGGCAGAGTAGAGGGGGAGGATCACCTCCCTTGACCTGCTGGCCACGCTCCTTTTAATGCACACCAGGATCCCACTGGCCCTCTTGGCCACGAGGGCACACTGCTGGCTTATGATGCCAGCTGGCAACCCCGCATCAGCCAGGTTTGCGATAGCCAGCGGTGGGAGAGCAGCTCCTGCAGTGTGTGCCTGAGCAGGGGCAGGGTCCAGAGCCCGGCCTGTGTGCCAGTTCCAGCCCATGCTCAGTACCGCAGCTGGTGCCTGCAATGGTATCAAAGCTGGAGCTTTATTTCCTGCAGCGGGCTTGAACCTCTTTGCGATAATGAGTATTACTATCACATCTGGAGCATTTGAGTTTTGAGCTCTTTTCTATTTTGGTGTTAAGTTTCAGTGCTTTCTCTACATATAGTATTTTATATAACACAGCTGTATGTATATACATACAGGGTTGAGCTGCCTACAGCAGTCCCACTGACGTGTTGTAGAGAGATTTCACTAAATATGAAATATATTTGATTATTTTATAAGCTATGAGTTTGGTATTTTGGTACTTCTTTCTGTGCTCATTGCTGTGCTAAATGTCAAATTAAATCTAAATAAAGTTTAATTGTTATTGCTGTTTATTTCCTTGTATCCTGGATATGCCAATTATTTGTTTTCAGTGCACTTATCTACTGAGAATAGGAGTTCATTTAAATCTTTACCCTGATGGGGCTCTACGGTGCCTTTGTGATTGTCAAGAATTGATTTTGCGCTGTACAGAGACTGGCAGCTGAGACGCACGAAGCAAGCAGGCTAAATGGCACACAGCACGCTCATGGTAAAATGCGAGCAGTTGGAATCGCAGCCTTTATTGCTGTGCTTCTCCCTCCTAAGGGATGCCTGAAAGCCAGCTTGTGCTGTTTGAGATTTGCCCTTTGAAAGGATGAGTTTGCTTCTGCCATGTTTATCTAGCTCATCGGGGCAGTACGAGCCCGGTTAGTGGAAGATGGACGAGCCTAAACTTCATGAGACTGGGAAATGGAAGTGATCAGAGCAAAGACACCAGGTGAGTCACGGTGCCTTTCTCAGAGTGCCAGCTTCCCTGGGTGCTCGCTCCTGCTCACCTCCAGTCCCCATGGGGCAACCTCTCCCCTGCCGCCTCGTGGTGAGGGGCCAGGAGCAGAGAAGAGGGCAGTGCCTGGGATGAGACGGACTCAGAAGTAACGTTATTCACAGGCATTTCACATCCTGCTGAGCTCCACCAACAGATTTTTTCGTAGCCTCTGCCAGCAGAACAGCTGATGGGCCGAAAGCTGCAGGGGTGTTTCTCCACAACTATCTGCAGGGTAATCTGTTATCCAACAGTTCTCTGGGGAGGCCCTTTTTATAGGCTTTCCTGTTATTGTTTTGCTGATGACAATGCAATGCTCAATGTGTTGTGAAAACAAAGCTGATTTGAGTGCCTCAGAAGCAAACAACCAGGTGACATTTCAACACAAACGTGTCTTAGGGCTGTACCTTGCTTGGTTTGTTTTATGGGGCGAGCACCAGCTCAGGCCTGTGTTCTTTATCACCTGCTGGCTTAAAAGATGGAGGGATGGCACTGGGTTTCTATCAGGTGAAGGGCCCTGAAACACCAGGGCTCACAAGGGATACACTGGTGTCTAATTCCAGTATGAAAGACTCCAGCTAGCTTTAGCTTCACATACTCTGCGTGTCACTGTTTGGCTTTTCAACAGATGTTGCACCTTTCCCTCAGAAGCTGGCTCCTGGTTCCTGACAGGCCGTGTTGCTCCCTGACTTCCACAGCCAGCCCCTGGGCTGTGCGGCCCTGGTGCTACTGCAGCCATGTGCTGATCCCTTCCTCCTCTGTTAATTTGCTGATGAAAAATGAGCCTCTTAGAGACAACGCTGTAGGTATCGGGGACATTTCACTAGAGATGGTGTTGCTGAGAAGGTGACTGATTTAATGATTTTGTTACTAGAGTGGTGCTGCCACTTCCCTGGGATGAGACTTCATCGTTCTCAAAGTGGGAGTGAAAGCAGTCAATAACCTAAAAATACCGTGAGTTCAGAAATAACAGGATGTCGCACCGGCAGGGGAACCAGTCGTGGAACGCTCCCCAGTTTTCCTTTTTTTCTTCTTCTTCTTTTTCTCTCTTTTTTTGATGTGGCAGGATGGGTATCTGGGGTCCGTGAGAGCCACCCACCAGGACACGCAGCTGACCTCTCCAGAAAACCACCTTGGCTCACACAAGAGAAAGAGGTGTGAAGATGCACGCTCATTAAATGTGACCCCCCCAGGCACCCCAGAAAGAGGTGTTGTGCCTGCAGGAGCCCTTTTCAGCCCTGCACATCACCTCTGCTGCTCATGCATTGCCCAGGCATCCGCAGCCCCTTCGTGCCCTACCAACACAGCGGGCACGAGGGGCTGCCAGCTGGAGAGCATCTCACTGGCAATGCAGACAACATGGGAATGCACTGCTGAAGTGAAAGAGCAGTACTGAGAATGATGTTCTCAATGAGAAAAAATAATTGTGTTACTCTGAACTCCAGTCCTCTGTTCCTCCACCAGCAGCTCAGATGGAGCCAGGGCAGTTGCCAGGCACTCAGTAGCTGGAGAACACGCTGACTCGCGGGGAACACCCGGGAGTTTGTTGGCATGGAGAGGACAGGAGAATGCCTCAAAGGGGGCAAAACAGGACTTAAAGCTGGCGCAACAGGGAAAGCAGGACTTGATGGCACAGGCGGCTGTGACTCTGGTAAAGTAGGGCTGCTGTGCACTGTGCCCCTGTTTGGCATTCTGGGTCGGTGTGTTTAAAGAATAAATCTGTGGATTTTAAACTCCTGACTCACAGAGAGCTTCTCCACTGAAAGCATCACGATGCCTCTTGGTTTAGGCTTCAGTTGACATATTTAGGATTGACTTTTCAGGCTTACGAAAATGAGATCTTGTTCCTCCAGAAGGAGATGGCCGTGGAGTTTTAAGAACACATTACGTATGAGGGCTAATTAGCTTGATATTTACAGTTTAGCATTTCCTGAGATAAATTTGTTCCAAGTGAGATCACATTTTGATGCGAGGAAGCTTCTGCATAGCAGCCCTGTCCGCCTGGTGCTTTGTGTGCTGTGCCGTTAAGGTCATGAGCCCTGCACAGAGCCTTCCAATTAAGTGATGAGTGAAGCAAGGATCCTGCATAGGGGTTAGCTGTGAGGGCTGAGACCCCTCTCCTGCCAGGCTCACTTCCCACCCTGGCAGGAGAGCATCTGACACCTGTGGTGGGCTCCCTGTGCAAGTGCCACCGTCCTGGCAACTCAAGCCAAAGGGGTTATTGGGGTGTCAGTGCGGGGCCAGAGAAGGTGGGACCGTGACCCGGCATGGGAAGGGCAGCAGCATAAGCGGGTTAACTGGCGTGGTTAGGGCTGCTCCTGCTCGGTGAGAGAAGCCAAGCTTACAGCTCTGCCACAGCCTCCGCATGGCCACCTTGCAGATTTTCCCTCCCGTGCTATTGGAAAGCCAAGCATTGTCTAAGCAGTTATCACAAAAAAAGGGAGAAGGGGTTCACTTGTACCTGTTCTGAGAGCAACTGAATACAGGTGAATAAAACCCACTTGGGGAAAGCACTAGGGTAATGCGTCCCCACAGCCTGAACAGAGGAGGGATTAACAGGATGCTTTCATTCAAAAATCGTATTAGAGTCTGCTGATTTCTTTGAGCTGACATCAGCTGCTCTCCCTGTGCTTCCGCTCACTGCCAACTGGAATTGAATTAAGGTGCTCCAGATGCATCCTATTGCTGTAGGAGAGAACATCTTACTGTTTTCCTGAGAGTCGCAGGTAACTCATGCAAGACAGGCCAGGCACAGGAAATTTAAAGCCAGCTCCGCAGTGATACGAGCTGCCACGTCACTGAAGTCAGGGGCTATCCCCACAGGCCTGGCGCAGGCGTTTGGTGCGTGGCTTTGAGGAGCAAGGCCCAGGGCTCTGTCTGCTACAGCACGGGGATGCGATGCGCTGAGCAGGAGATGGGCCCGTGGAAAGGCTGCAGCAATGCACAACGAGTTCTTCACGTGCTGTCCACAGTCTTGAACTTCTTTCACTCTTTCAGGTTTTCTTCATTTTTAACAGCACAGCTGCAGCTGACAGGGTCTCCGTTTCCCCACTACTTGCACATCACTGAGCTACAAACAGAAATGGTGATTGGGTAAGCAAACAAACCAACCCCAAAGACACCTACATGCACACACACACAAATAAAACATTAATTGCTGTAAAGCCTAAAAGCTCCCGTCGGGGCTCCTGTACATTAAATGTGATACAAACACAACCGACTCAGGCTCCAGCTTTTGAGGCTGATGACATAAAATTAGGGCAACTTGGCTAGTGAAGAAGGCAAACATGAGGGCAAAAATAAGGAGACAAAGAGGCTTGAGAAGTAATAACTGCATGCAAAAACAACCTACCTGAGAGTGGTGTCAACGATCAGCTGTGCTCTCTGCTGTGTGCAGAGTGGTGCCTTCCAGAAAGTGCATCCCAGCTGTACCGGGGTGCGGATATAAGAAACCTCCCAAGGAGTTTTGCTCAGAATGAACGACCTCTCTGTACTTCCCACTTTACAAGGAGAAAAACCAGCCTGTGTATTTAGCAGAATCTCCCGTGTGTGTTCATTGCCTTCCCCAGAGACCACGGGTGCTGTTCAGCACTGCTAAGCTGTAGCCTGTCCCAAATCACTCTCAAAAAAAGCCCCACCACTCCCTCCAGAAAAGGCTCCAAATTTTGGTCCTTTTCTTGATGCCACAAAGCTCCTTTCTGCCCTCGATTTAGTGGAAGTGGGTGCTCTCATCAGGCAGAGGAAGACAAGAAGCACATGATGTACCGTGCTCTCTGGAGACTGCTAATGATGTTTGGTTAATTTTCATTATCAGCATGAACAATCTTTGGGCTTCCTCTGCATCTGTCTTATTTCAAGTCGTCTTTTCTTTCTTAGTTAAGTGGCAGCTCCTGCGGACAGTGATCTAATTGCTCCTCGGTACCTGCTCGAAGCAGCTGAACTTAAAGATGGAGCTCGTATAATTTATTGTACGTATGATTTGGTCTTTGAGGCTTGGATCAAATAAAATGGAATAGCAGATTAACCAGTAATTGAATGAAGTGAAAGGTACTGTGCAGGCTAACGCAGAGCTCACAGAGAGCTTTAGAGGCTGAACAAAATCGTGTAGTGAATCAAAGCGTGCGTGCTGTAGTCAGCAAGTGGCAGGAGGCATCATTCCAAGCCTTTGAGCTTGGGTGCCCAGGACACACAAGCTGCTTTCTCTCTACTCAGTCGCAGCAGCCAGGGCATGATGCTGGGGGTGGAGTGAAATGCCCAGGACAGGTTACGCGCTGGCACCTAGGGGCCTTCCAGCACCTTGTGCTGAGCTGCAAGTGGCGAAGCCAGCTCCACGGCTGGGGTTGAGCAAGGCTTTTGAGTCACCTGAGGAGCTCACAGAGAGGTGCAAGGTGCAGGATGCTCAGAGGGCTGTGTTGGGAGGCAGCGTGTGGAGGGTCTGGCCTGCTGACGCAGCTGCTGTTACAGGCACTGTCTGCTCCAGGACATCGGGCCCGGAAAATCTGTTCCCTTTCCTGGCCTTCCTTGGATTACAGCACGCATTTGTAGAAAGAAATAACGAGTAACAGAGTACAGACAGAGCCACAGGGCCCTCTGACTACATCTGGAAAGTAAAATGACCTTAAAATCTGTACCAGAGAATTGTTTTAAAATATTTAAATTATTAAACTTAAAATAACTATAATCTTCCAGCACACTATAGTACTGCACAGGACTGGCAGCCAGGAAATTGCTCCCTTTTCTCTGCTGCCTCCCAGATTCAGTGCCCTGAGCTCCTCTGTATGTTCCCCACCATGCTTCCTCTGTACAGCCACAAGAGAACCACTGGCTTGACCCGCCTGTTGGCCCTTTGGGCTCCTCTTGTACTTATAAAAGGCCCTCACCCCAGCACTGCCAGGACGCATGCAGGTTTTGGGATGACGCTCGCCCCTAACAAAACCAGACCTTCCTCTCCACCACAATTTGTCCCAGCAAGTCCCTGCCACCTACTACACAAAATCAGGAGCTCCTTGAAGTGCTGTTATAGCATAATTCACTTCAGCATACATGGAGAAACAGGCACACTGTACCCAGAACTAACGAAAACAAATTCAGTCCCTTGAGCAAAACCAGAAGTCATTCCTAATTACCTTACAAAGCAGCAGCACACAGCATAAACCAGCAGACCAAGCCCAGCCATTCTCCCAGTGTTGGGTGATGGCGAGCTTAAGATTTTGTATTCTGACAATCCAAACACCACTCTTTCGGATGGACTTTTTTTTTTTTTTTTTTTCTGTGTAGAAGAGTTTTTGTTAATCGGAAGAAGTGGGATTGTCAGGGGCTGGCAGTCGCTCTCTGGGCACGGCTGCCAGACGCAATGAAGCGGTCGGGGAAGGCTGGCAGGGAGCTGCTCTGCAGCGTTGTCATGGGAACAGTGCAAGTAGGGCACCCTCGTCTTCTGCACGAGCTCTGGCAACGTGGTAGGACAGAAGTGATGCTGCTCTGCAGGGCTAGCAGGGCCAGCTATTCTGCTTTCCCTAGCAGAGATTTAACCCGAATGAAATCCAAAGGCCAGGATCTCTATTCGTGTGGAAATGGTGGCGCTCCTGTTGAGCTGACTGCAGGCAGACTTCAAGGCGACTGAGCGAGCGCTGAGACGTGGCCCTCGGAGGGAAAGGACTGGCGTTAAACATAGGCAGTGGAACCACAACCTCATCTACGAACCCATTGAAACGAGGTGGTGTTAATGAGCAGTTACTGAGGCCCTTGTTTGCTTGGATGACTTCACTTGATTTCCCCTGTCTGTGCACATTTTAACAGCCCGTTAATTTGGCATTCATAATGGTAGTAAACATACACTCCCCTGTACAGGTCTACGTATATGGAATTATTAGAAATTTCTTTACGCCTATGCGAAATACCTTGTGTGACACCGTAGTTGCTAGGGATAAGCAATGGTTAAGAAGAGTTTCCTGGCTGAAGAAGATGCAGAGATTCCTGCTCTGGCAGTTATACAAAAAATTGATACTATAATAATAGAAATGTTACAGCAGAGTTCAGTGAAATAGAAGAATATGCAGTATTCTCAGGCTAAATCTGAAAAGGGTGAATATACTAACTGAAAAAAAAAGGTAAAAAAGCTAAACACAATTCATGGCCTCCAAGCTTTCATTTTACCTGCCCAGGTCTGCAGACAAAGTGAAGAGCTCCTAATTAAAGCAGGCATCTGTGGTGTAACCACGCTGCTGCTGCTGGCCCAGGCCAGCAAGGTGCTGAGCAAGGTCCTCATCTCCTGCTGCTGCTGTGGTGTGAATGAGGGGCCCGCGTCCATCCAGGGCTTGCCTTTCACATGCGTCTCACTGGCTGTGGAGCTCCCCTGCCTGCTGCTGCAAAGGTTTGAATGCAATGGCCAGCACTGGGTAGAGCTTGTGCTGGATTCACAGCGACCTCACTTTTAGTGCTGATCCATTGGAATCTAAGACAGCATGGAGTCATGAGAGTAATCCCAATGTATTACTCTGTATGGACAAGAAACTGGTTCATTTTTGGGGCATGGTCGCCTCCCTGCACACAGAGCTCTGGTGAAAGCTCTTCTGCGTGCCTCTCCTGAGAAGAGGGGAATGATACCAAGTGTATGGAGTGGTGCTGAGCTTGGCTCTCTCATGGACGACCCATGCAGGTTGCCCGAAGTCCCGACGTGTGGGGTGCGGTGTAGGCTGTTCAGAAAGTTTGCATTAAATAAACAAATGCAGGAGCTCTTCTTTGTACTTCAAGGGCTGATGTCTGAGTCATGGACAAAGACTGCAGTTAACCAGCTGAAGCCTCCTTCTCACCCACAAGCTGATGTTGCTTGTGTTTGCAGCTCTTCTGTGCTGAAGGAAGGGCCACGCACCAGTAATGACATTGGTAAGAGCACGAGCTATGTCACTGACTGAAATTACATGCAGAACGCCGCACGTTCCCCATGTGTGTGATATGGGGAACCAGCTGCTGATAACAAAATGCTCTGGTGCATGAGCACAGACTAACCTTGTATTAATAGAGAAGGACCTTGAACTCTTACAGCCCGCAGAAAAGTCAAGTGGATTCACTGAAATGGAAAGATAAAATAGATGCGGAGCTCTTTCAGCACTTCCCTCCATTTGCTTCATATCACAAATATCAGCTCAAATATAGAAGTGCAGAAGTAAACACAGTTTGCCCAGTCTGTCCTTTCCATATGCATATATTTATGTTGTGAAAGGTTTTACGTAACTTCTACCGGCAGACTGCAAAATAATGCCTGCATTATGAGGGGAAGCCACCAGCCATTACACTGCATTACTGCAACATAATGGCTCTCGGAGATGAACTATATTTGGAAAGCTCGCTTTTATTGTAAGCCTTCTGCCCCATCTACCCACTGGCATTGATTTCTCCCTGTATTCTGCAGAGACCACAGACCATTAGACCAGAATATCAGCTAACCTGAGCAAAGTCACAGAGGCTTTGGCCCCAGTCAGAAACCCGTGAGACAAACTTGTGCTGTGTGTTTTAAAGAGACTCAGCACCAGAGACAGAACATATTCAAATGGACACTGATGACCAACCTGCTGACAGGTGAATTTCTCATTAGCCTAGAGCAACTGACACTGTAATTAATTGCTCCCCATACTTCTTTGCTGGGTAAAGGCTCCTGTAACAAGTACTGACATTATTTTTTTTTTAACTGAATATAGGGAATAGAAGAAATCTGTATTTATTTTATTTTTCTTTCTGTGCGAATGTCACATTGCTCTCATGTTGGCAATGACTGCAACAGTGCTGATTCAATTACTTATTTACATAATCCCTTCAGATTCATTTTGTGTATAATTGATGATACTGAAAAGATTTCCTAGCTGAGGAAAGCAAGCAGGCCAGTTCTGAAAATGAACAGGCTGAACTGACATAAGAAGATGGTAATTCGCATTAGTACGAACTAATCACACTGTAAATGATAAAAATTAACATAAATACTGACTACTCTACCTGCCCTGAGGAACATTCAGTGACACTAAATGTCCGTTTGCTTGCAGTGTGAAACAAACACTGCACCCATTGCTTGGCACAGCTGAGACCAATTTTATTATCGCCTAATGCATACATTTATTTTATAGGTAAAAGTTTTAAAAATATTCTTATTTGAATGTTAATGAGTGCAGCACAGTAAGGAGTAAAAACACGGCTTAGAGTATTTCTTGCTGTGGGGATGATGCAGGTCTGGAAAGGATCCTGCAATGGGAAAGGAAGAGCAGACAAACACTCTGCACGTACACTGCCTGGAAACACAAAGCTCTGCATTATTTCTGTAAGATGACTGAGCAGAAAAGATATGACCCTGGAGCAAACCTCTGAAGCAGAGCCTTGGAATTATCAAAGAGAGTGCCAGTAGCTGTTGGGGTGAGGGCTAGCTGTGGAGTCTTGATGATGAAGACAAATATGACAGAAGCTACAAATTAGAAAAAGCCTACTTCTAATTCAGCATAGTGTATGAATAGGTAAGTGTAATGTTTAGCTTAAAGAGGCCAGCTCGTTCTTGCAACTCTCAAAACAGATCTTATTATTTTTATGTTAAAAAATTAAAAAAAAAAAAAAAAGATGTGAGAGCTCATATCCATTAAGTTGAAGAGGGTTTACCTGGAAAGGGCTCAGTCAGGAGTGCAGGAAGCAGACTGCACTCCACTAAAGCTCAGACTCCACAGATAAACGTTTGAGAGCTTTCTTGAAGATAGAAACCTATCCTCATCCCTTCTGGAAGATTACATAGCTGAAGAGCAGCTGCAAATAGGGCTGTTACTGTCAGGGCAATCATTTTTTTCCCCCTGAAAATCACTCTTTCTTTAAATTTCTAATGTTTCTTTTACAGCAATTTAACAGCGTTGCTTCTGATACTGGTATGCAGAAAAATAATTTTTTTAAAAAATGAAAAAAATCTAAATATTACAAGAAAAACTTACAGTACTTTTTTTCTTATAACGTGTCCAGCAGTTTTGCTTACTAATTCAATTCTTACTGTTTCCTAGGGAAAGCACAGACTTTTCTAGAAGAAAAGCTTTTTACTCCCTGATGCACTGAGAGCCTGAGGAAGCTCCCAGACAGGTCTTGAAGGTCCCTAAAGCTATTTCAGCCATCAAAAGTAGGATTTGTATTGACTATGTGTTAGAAATCTTTGAGCATGTTAGAGGTGTTCCATTTGCATTGATGCCTCTGAAGCTGCATGTTATTTACATCAGCTTAAAACTTGATCCATGATTTTCTAAATATTCAGCATAATTTTCAGCTCAGCAGTTGATTTGCCACTCACGGACTATGAGCGTGGGTGATTAAGAAGACAGAGAGCCACCTTCATGCTTCAAAACACTTTCATTGTAGATACAATCATTAAAAAGAATAACTGTTTGGCTAATGCTGAAATCCAATGTAGGCTTGTTATACAACTTCAGGGGAAATTTTATCTGAATTTGAAGTAAAGGTGTTTTTTTGTGTTTCCATAGTAACTCAAGCTCATTTACCAAGATGCCTCATGCACTGTTAGCATTAGACAATTTCACTGTAGTAAAACAAAGTAAAATAGTACAATTGAGGAGTAAACTATATGTAAAAGATTATTTTGGTTCCTGTGAAATTACAGCAACGTACTGGAGGCTGGGGAAGGAGAGAGAAAATAGAATAACTTTTCACTAAGTATTACTACTTAGTTTAGGACAGAAAATGGATGTAAGAAAGATACAAAACACAGGCAAGGGAATGGGGACATGAAAATTAGCTAAAACACGTGGTCTGCTATTCCTCTCTGAAATGTGCCAAAGAATCTGAAATAAATGTGAGTGGGTTCCATGGCTCAGCACTGGCTCCTGTGCAAGAGGCAAGCTGGATTCAGTCCTAGCAGCATCAGGTGTTTTTTGGAGTTTTCCTACACAAGCAGGGAAAACCTCAAAATTGCTTCATCTCCAGGTCTCAAGGGATTGCAGCTGAAAAATGCTGCTTCTCAAGAGCATATATTTCCCTTCTGAAGAAAGGTTAACACTGACTGATCTTGGATGGAAATAATTCACAAGCATGTGAAAAATAGGGAAAATTGCTGTATTTCAGTAAAATTTTCCCAGAGAAATATCTACATATAAAGTAAGTTAAGATTCAAATAAATTGCTCTTGTGCATTTAGTTATGGAAAAAAATAGTTATCTGTAACTTGAATGTCTCATTTAGAATGCCCCTTATTATCACTTTTAATACAATTTAATACTTTTGTGGTTTTGTGTCCCTATAATGTGCTTTATAGGAATGAGTAACATGAGCTTTATTTTTAAGCTTAGCTTTAACAGAACCAATTTAGCAAGTTTTGCAATTTGTCAGAAGCTGTTTAAACAAGGAAAATATTCTCAGTGCCACTGACTGGCATGCATGGATACAACAAGCTTTACATGTTTAAAGAGAAGAAGGAGCTAGGATAACGGGTATGAGTTACATTACACATAATCCATATGTTCTCTGTCACCAAGTGATCTGTTTCCTCACTCTCCGCTCCAGAAACTATGGGGAAAGTTATTCAGAAAAAAAAAAAATAAATCCTGCAGTAGGCATTCTAGAAAACGTTGCCTGTGTCTGTTGACCTACGCAAAATGGTTTCCTCACTTACTCTGGAAAGCATCCAGTGTGTTTGTTGGAGGGGATTATCCTGACACATTGCCAGCATGTTGTCACGCTGTCAAACTCTACATGGTGATGACATTTGACCTGTTAAGAATACATAAACAGTATTTAGATTTTAGGCTCGTAATCACGATTTGCTCGAAATCCTAACGGATGGAAGGCCCACGCATCTGCATGACACACAGTTTGGGTTTGGTTTCCTACCAATAACCGAGACAAATCCCCTCCATGCTCCAAAAGCATGGGTAATCTTGGGTGCAGCTGGGGTTGGTACACCAAAAGGCAGGCAGGCAGGTTGTGTGCTTTGTTCTTTGTGTAACAGGGGGCACGATATGGCAACACCTCTACCTCCACCATCTTAAGGAACAAGAGGTACAATATGGCAACTCCACCACCTCCACCACTTTGGGTAACAAGGGGCACAATAAGGGAACTCCCACCACCTCCACCATCTTAGGTAAAAATCGGCAGATCAGGGCCACCTCCCATCTCCACCATCTTAGGTTAAACATGGCACAACATGGCAACCCTTTGTCTTCTGAAGTAATATGGGACACAACATCTGAAGTAATATGGGGCACAACATGGCAACCCCTCCATATCTGCCATCTTAGGTAACAAGGTACATAACATGGCACCTCTGCCATTTGAGGTAACAAGGGGCACAATATGGCAACTCCCATCACCTCCACCATCTTAGGTAAAATGTGGCACTTCAGGGCCACCCCCTGTTTTCCACCCTCTTAGGAAAATTGTAGCCCATGAGGGCCACCTTCCATCTCCACCATCTTATGTAAAGTGTGGCACAAAACGGCAACCCCTCTACCTCCAACATCTTAGGCAACAAGGTACATAACATGGCAACCCCACCACCTCTGCCACCTTAGGTAACAAGGGGCAGAATATGGCAACCTCTCCATTCCCAACATCTTAGGTATAAGGTGGCACATCAGGGCCACCCCCCCTCCCCCCCCCCATCTCTACTATCTTAGGTAACAAGGGAGTATAACGTGGAAACCCTACCACTTCTGCCATTTTAGGTAACAAGGGGCATAAGATGGCAACTCCCACCATCTTACGTAGAAGGTGGCACATTAGGGCCACCCCCCATCTCCACTATCTTAAGTATCAATGTGGTTTAGGTAAAATATGGCACATCATGGTCAGCCTCCCATTTGTACCATTTTAAGTAAAAAAGTGGCATAATATGGCAACCCTTTGACCTCCACCATCTTATGTACTACGGGGCACTACATGGCAACCACCCTACCTCTAACAGCTTAGGTAACAAAGTGCACAGCATGGCAGCCCTTCTACCTCCGCAATCTTAGGTAAAAGGTGGCACATCAGGGCCACTCTCCCCCTCACCTCCACCGTTTTAGGTAGCAAGGTGGTACAATGTGGCAGCCCCCGCCACCTGCACGTGTTTGGTGTGATAAGGACTGAGGGAGGAAGGCTGGGTCAGTGGGCCCTGTGACACGTTTTATAAATAAAGTCTCAACCATTGTTCTGTGCTGAGGGTGGTTTATGTGGTGTTTGTGAAAATGCTGGCCAAAGGCAGACCCTTGGGCACCTCCATCACCCTTGGGAGACACAGGTAAATGCATGCTCTGTTACTGTTCGTCCCAGACAATGGGGAGTGCTTTTGGAAGGGGAGACTGTTTATTCATGGTTTGAAATGAAAATAGCTTATATTCTATACTTTTTTTTTTTCTTTTTCTTTTTGTATTTGTTAAATCTCGTATATATTCGCCTTGATTGTGCTTCCTACTACTAAACCCCCCGCTTCTGGCGTACAGAAGACACCGCGTTTATTTCAGACGCGTTTCACTCGCAGCTCCCGGTCCCCCTCGGCCCGGAACCGCCGGCAGCCGCCACAGCTCCGCGGCGGGCCGGGACAGCGCGGACACCGCCCGCCGCCGGCCCTGCGGAAGGCGGAAATGATGGCGGCGGCGCGGCGGCGCTAAGCGGCGGTGCCGGTGCCGGTGGCGGAGCGGAGCGGAGCGGAGCGGCCCCGGGCCCGACATGGCGGGCGGCGGCGGGGTCCGGCTGGGGCCGGGGCTGGGGCTGCGGCTGTGGCTGTGCTGGCTGCTGGCCGCGCTGGCGGCGCTGGGCGCGCAGGCCAAGGTGGGCGCTGTGACGGGGTTTGGGGTTTTGTTGGCGGTGATTTGTTACCTGGGGGTCCTGAAACGCCGCGTGGGTGGCGCGGTCGGGGTTTTCCTGCTGGCCGTGTGGGGCTGCTCCGAGTTGGTCGCTCAGTACAGGGGTTTATGAGCAAGATTCTTGCTGGGTGGCTTCTAAATTCGTAAAAAATAAGAGTGTGATTTTTCTTATGAAGAACGTATTGTATTTGCTATCAAAAATGTGTTATTTGACAAATTATTGTTTGTTGCTTCCACGTCAGTAACGTTGAAAGTCAGCTCTTAAACGTGACAGAAATCCCGAGTTAGACTGTTCGAAGATACCCGCAAGCACTTTGTGTTGAACATTTCATGTATTTCATAAACACAGTGCCTTCTGTGCGCTGCCCTGTTGTTGTGCATGTGGTGGTCTGCTCTCAGCACCTTGTTTTCTTCGCAGAATTCCGAGGACGTCCGATGTAAATGCATCTGCCCTCCTTACAAAGACCATTCGGGCCATATCTATAACAAAAACGTTTCACAGAAAGACTGGTGAGTTGGTAATCAGAAGTTAGAAGGAATCTTAGTGGTTAAAGATGTGTTCTGCTGTGCTTACACGTGATGCCAGGAGAAATTACATTTCTTGCCTAACATATTGAGCCTTTATGTTTAAAAGTATTCCAGACTTCAGCTGTAGCAAGAGACAAGGCTTGAAATCTTTAATTTTTCTCTGTCTTCTATTTCGGGTCGCTTGTTTACATTCTCGTTTGTTTATCGTAGAAGGGAAAAGGGGTGTTTGGATTTGCGTTCAGTGATAAGAAATTGCATCATGGCGAGGAAGCATGTGCATAGAACTGGGACTCAGAGGCATTTTCTCTTCTTTGATTTCTCTTTCTTTCATTTCTCTCTTGAAACTTGTACTATTATGTGGGGATTGTTTAGGAGATTCGTTCCTCAGAGTCACAGACAAAGAATGCAGTTATATGAGGTGGCCTGAGCCATCTAATAACCTATGCTTCCTGCGACGAAGAGAATTATTGCTTTACTCTGTCACAACAGTGTGCCCTACTGTAGTGTTTAGGCCAGCTATGGCATTTGCCAGACCTCTTTGAGCTGAGGACTGTTGTGCATGGCCAGGGTTGAGGGGCTGGGGAAGGAAGAGGGAAGACAGTCATTTATAGCAGCATATTATGAAGTTGCATTGATGTCTGACATGCTCAGGAATTCTTGGATCAGCCTATAAATATGTGAGGTACGTTTTGATACGTTGACTCTTTTTCAGAAACATTAAGAATTAATAAACGACTTTTCAGTCTGTTGAGTAGCAGAGGGTTAGAAACTTCGTTATGAAATTGTCATGCCCCTCAGTAGTCCTACTGAAATAGCTACAGGAATAAAGTTAAGGATACAAATGTGTACAGAGCCATGCCTTAACTTATTAAATTACTTACAGAAGAATCGTAAGAAACATTGCTGTAAGTTTCAATCTAAGCTAATGAACACTGAACGTACTGTCTAGTCTAAAGTAATATTTTGTCCTGTATGATTACCTTAACAACATTAGGCCTGCGGACAAATTAAGATACAATAGTGAGACGTACCGAGAGAACTGCATCTGCAGCAGGCATTGCAGAGCAGCACCATTACTGGCTTTCTTGGTTATTACTCCTCTGCAAATGGAAATAGATTTTTTTTTTTTTTTTTCAGTGGGTGTTGTTAGTGTTTGTCTTACTAGCAGAAAAGACCCCGTTTCCCTTTAAATCAAGATTGGCAGTGACTGAAGTTACCTTTGAACTCTTCACTAATCTTGTGGTGACAGATACTGATGCTTACAGAATCTCAGAAATCTATTTTCTTATCTTAAATCTCATTTTGTTGAGATGATTTCTTAAGAGACTGCCTGTTAACGTTTTATGGTTTTGATCTTCTATTTGAGATGCCTTCTCTCTGCTTTTAAAAGGCTTGATTGCTGGTTCATGTGCAATGAGATTGACAAATTTAGTGCTCTACTTGGGCGTCTGCGTCTTGCAAGTGACTTGTTATTATGTGGAACTGCACCATCCTTTAGGCATTTAGATCTGTCACTCATGACACAAGAGCCAGATCAATTTTTAGTGTCCCTGTGAGTTATGCACATTATGATGGCTGCTTACCGCCTGCTTGCCCAGACATAAAATAACAAAATAATTTTTAATGTTGAACCTGGAGCCTGCATCATGATATTCTTATTTAGGTGTTTCATTTCTTCCAGTGGAGTTGTCTGCTCCTCCCACCCCACAGACCAGCAAACAGGGCCTTGTGCTAACATCGGGACGGGCTGAGGGTGCTCTGACACCACTAAAAGCATTCACCATTGTAGCCATGGAACCATTTCAGGCAGTCCAGTCCCGATGAATGATGCACTAGAGAAGTGTAGCGATGTGTTGGCAAGTACATGGTATTGAGTTAAATAACCCACGTTGAAAGAAACGTGTTGGCATTTCATGTACCGGAGGCTAGCTGCCGTGGTAGTCATCAGCATGGTGGGAGGGAAGACACCCTGTCTGCTAGTGGGGTCAACTGGAAATCAGCAGAAGCTGCCCTTCTGAGTAGCCCAGCCTCCTTGATGCTGTTACTGCGGGTACAGGGGAGAATGTGGTAAGGCAGAGGCAGCTGAGTGGGAACATCCTTTAGGAAAGGATCAGCCTTTTCCACTTGAAACACTGAACTAGAGAAAAAACTCGCTGATGCTAATATAGGATATATTTACAGTAACAAACTTCCTACTGTACCTAAGCAAAATGCAGGCTTTATTCTACAGCATATTGATGTAAACTTTCAATCTCATGAGATCGTAACTTGTATTTTGTGGTTTTGCATCCTACGTACCGCACAGCGGAGATCGTAATTCTAATGACAAATAAAAGGAAAAACAAATCCCTCCATTCCTTCCCAGAGATTGTGACGTAACAGTCAACAGTTTTAGTTATGAGGAGGAAATACAAACCGAACCGAAGTGATGAACTGGTATCTGGCCGTGTGGATTTGCAGCATTTTAATTTAGCTCAGTGCAGTGTTAAATCAGAGGCTGCTGCTGTCATATCAGGCATTTGGTTTCATTACCTGCTTCTGACTCTGCTACACTGAGTTGACAGGGGTGGAAGCGAAACATGCTTTTGTTCCCTAAGTGCTCTGCTGAGCGCCTAGAATATTAACTGAACAACCAACCTGAGTCATCAAAAAGAGCAAAATTTGAAGTTATTGGTGGAAGGAGTTGTCTCATGGCAACTGGATTTTTGTGCTGTGGTATAGAATATTGTCAGTAATATTGTCAACCACACTTTTTGGCATGAGGAATGTCTTACATTTTGTAATCTTTAAGTCAAAGTAGATTTTTCACATCCAGTTCCAGTGCTTAAAAAGGAACACTGTTTATTCAGTATCTCACTGCTTAAAGAAACAACTCATCTGACAGTGAATTTTATTTAATGACTGTAAGACCCAGTGTTAAGAAAAAAGAACTTCTCTTCATGAACACCAAGGGGAGGTTAATCTTCTTTTAGACACTGGAAGACCAGAGTAAAGCTCTTTAAGTGTGAAGAAAAAGAGTGCATTATAGTTGGAATTTACTTCAATCTGAGATGGCAGTGTCAAATGATGCATGTGTGCTGGGACTCTAATCCTTGGATTTGTTATGCTGACAGCTTTATTTCCAGTCAAAATATTGTGTTTAGTTAGAAGGATCTTAAAAACTTGTTTAGCAGCTTGTCAATAGCTGAATTTCTTGTTTAAATAAAATAATAGTGGAGTAATGATTAAAAAAAAATCTTGAATAGCTATAATTTAGAACAGCTGTACTTAAGCAAAGGTGAATTCTCAGCCAACATAACGGGTCTGCATGCATCTGAAGATGTGAGAACTGCCTACATAGGGGCAAAGTAAGGTAAAACCATCTCAGAGCTGACTGAGCAGTTCCTGTCTCTCTTCAGTGATTGTCTTCATGTGGTTGAGCCTATGCCTGTCCCTGGACCTGATGTAGAAGCGTATTGCTTACGTTGTGAATGCAAATATGAAGAGAGAAGCTCTGTCACAATTAAGGTAAACGATGTAATTCTGCTGGGATATGTTAAATCCTTTAATTGATTAGTAAATATATCTATGGTCTTTTAGAGAAACACCCTTTATGAAGGGAGAACTTTTCTAAAGCCGTCTAAGAGTTATTTATTTTTCTTGATAGCTGTTCATGATTTGTTTTGAGCAATAACGATAATATCAAGCTGTAGCAGGAATAGGCTCACGAACCTTTATCAAAGATCTCCAGTTTTGAAATTAAGCTTTATACCTTGCTGAAATTCTGAGTTTTCTAGGGCATTTTGTCAAGCTTTGGACTTGATGTTTTTGTTACTGTTTTAGAAGGTCTCTTATTATTCAGCTATCTTGCTTGATACAAATTTTCTTTCTATCTTGGCAAGCTAACAAAGAGCAAAATCAGCCAAATCAATCATGTTTGCTCTAGCAGGGGATTTCTTTATTCATGTTCTCATTCTGTTAGAACCACTGAGCCTTAGTCTGGGTGAATACATTTTGTAGTGCATCTTCTATTACATTATTTCTTTTTGGTATTCTAGAATTTTGTTGCTTTTTCTCCTTTCTCATTTTCTTACTGGCCTCTGTGACTGTTTGCAGTCTAACCCGGCAGATTTGTGCTGGAGAACGGAGATCATGCAGGAACCCCTAAATTTGTGACCCTAGTTTAATGCCCCTTAGGAACAGTGGTCTGATTGAGGTGAGATAACACCAAATTATTTTAAGAGTCAAAATGCAGGATTTCAGCAAGGCCTCATTAAGAGAAGCTTTATTTCAAGCTCATTTGTCTGTCTGTCCCAGAACTATAATGCCAATTTAATAAATTGATGGCTTTTCTCTGTTCATGGGTTTTAAGTCATCTTGTGACACTAGTAAAAGCCAACAGGCTCATCACAAACTTTGTCTGTACTGTTCCTTCGGTCCTTGCAGCCTTTTGAGAGATTGTGGGAGGTAATGGCACGACTCTGGCATGAATTGTGTTTGTGTTGTGCAGGTTACAATCATCATATACCTGTCTATTTTGGGCCTGCTTCTTCTGTACATGGTGTACCTCACACTGGTGGAACCTATCCTGAAGAGACGTCTCTTTGGACATTCACAGCTCATACAGAGTGATGAAGACATTGGGGTGAGTTCACCTGACTGCTTGTATGTTTGGGTTAGTGTAAAGATTGGAGTGATTAATTGTTACATAACTGTTCTGAACAGCTTTTTTTGCATGGCAGTATAAATTTCTTTCCCTGAAGGGAGAGGATGGTCTTCACAGGAGTCAGGAATCTGTATGACGACTGTGGAAGCCACTATTTCATTTTTCACTGGGCTTAAAAAGTAGTCAAGGGGACTGCTTTTATTATCCTGCCTCTATACACAGATTCTGTCCTAACTGAAGGAACAGAGGAATGGAAGTAAGCTCATACAGGAGGTATGAGTTCTGGTGTGTTGCCGATCAATACAGTCTCCCTAGAGATCAAATTTTATACAAATTGGTTACAAAAGCAAAGTATATGCTGAGGGATTACATCTTCTGTTGCTCTGGTTTGGATTTGCTGATGCTGGAAATTCAAGAAGGAATAATTGGAATAATATATACATATATAAAAGGAATATAGTAACTGATGCTGAAACAATTTCTTTGTATTACAACTGAAAAACAGAATGTGGTAATACATTCTCACAGATCAGAGCAGCCTTTCTTGTGAGGAAAAGGAGAGTAGTCCATCCATGGCAAATGAGAGGGCATAGTTTCTTGTCTCTTACTGTCCTTCCCCACCTTCAGCACACTGTTTTTGGCTTCAGATAAAAATGGAACAAAATTTTCTTTAGTACCACTACAGGAAGGGAGTGCAAGAACTTAGGAAACTTTGTGTTGGAAACTGTGAGATGCTTCAGTATGGGGAAGACTGGTGGGAGTAGGTTATTTTTGTCTTGAAGAGGGCATTAGAGTAGTATGAAAATACAGACTATCGCTCTCTAACTGTACGTAGTTCTATGAAGCTGTTGAATTGGCTTGCTTGGGAAAGTTATTGCCGTAAAATGATGTAGGGAAAGTATTCTAAACAGCAGCGGGGTTGGTGGTTAAATGTCAGTGTTGAACCATGTGAAATGCTAAAACAGTGCGGAAGTCTCAGCATCAATGTACTTTTTATACTGAGCCCCTAAGCAGTGCTGTTTCTGCTGGTAAAGTACACATCAGATGTGGCATCGCCTTAGAAAGAATTTCTGAAACCAAACCCAGCCTATGAAACAGGAAGGCTTTCCATCTGCTTAACCTAAGTCCTTCAGCAGACACGAGCACTTCATAGTAAGTACTGTTGAAATAAATGTGAGCTAATCGGAACGATTAGCATTTATTAGTGTCGTACAATAGGATCCTTAAGGATGGTTTTGTCACTCCTTCAAGATAATAGCCTTTGTTAGCTCTGCCACCTTTACGTACTTTGATTTCACAACAAAAATATGTGATTACCCAAATGTCACCTAATGTTTTTTGAAATAGAACTTATTCTGACAGAGGTGTAAACTGTTGTTGTTGAGTCCCACTGTTTCTGCACTTCCCCACGTATTACATGGAGATATGCTTTGTATGTGTTGACATCTTAATATTTTCCCAGTCACTTGTAAGAGGCTGTTAGCATTTTTTGGAAAGGAGGGGTTTGAATGACCCCTTTTTCTGCCTGCATCCGTACAGAAAACTGGGCAGATTCCTAGTTGAGTTAAATGAACGTGCTGTATGTTATACCTGAAACAAATTATTTCTATTTTATACCTTAGTTAAATTATTTTAATACCTCCAAATCTGGACTAGAATTCTGACTGAAGGTGGAGGGAGGACATGAAATAAATCCAGTGGCAGAGCTCACGTTAACTGCAGAATGAAATTATCTTAAATTCTCGATCCATCTTAATCAATTTTATGTTTTTCTGTAATGTACCGTGACTCTTAAGTGTGCTTGTGGAGTCACTTGTACTTTTACTGCAGCAGTGCCTGGAACAAAAAGCACTGAATCTTCTTGCTTAGTTCATGTTACTCATTTCACATCATCCCGTCTGTGACAGTGAATGTGAAATAAGTGAAGGTTATTTCATGGCTTAGCCGTTTCCTTGCCTTCCCTCTTGCAAGTTTTTCAAATATTCATCCTTGTCTCGCTCTGGAAATATCATCTGCATCGATTTTGTTGCTCAATTTTGAGCTAATGTGCTTGCTTTTTCTTACTGCCCGTTGGTGGCAGTGGCAACTAGTAAATGTAAGCCACTTTGAGAGACCTCTTTGCTTTTAAATTCTTTTTTCCTCATTTTTTTTTTTTTAACATAGAAATTGACAGTAGCTAGCCTTTGAGCTGAGATCCTTATCAGACTATCCAGTACCGTCTAGCTTATTGAATGCTCTCCCTTCCTCTGTCTGTTTTATGGTGGAAGTGTGTTGCTATTGTGATGTTTTTTCCCTGTGAATAAAGTGATCTCTAATCTTCAAACTTACCATTCTAGGTATATCCAGCTGTGTAGTCTTTTATGTAAGGTCATAGCTTGGGTCAGGGATCAGCTCTTGCTCTGGTTTAGTGTATTTCCTAGCCCAGAGAGGCCTTTGTGTGGCTTTGGGACTTGTAGATGTTACTTTAATGGATAATCTTTGTACTGCTAAGAATTATCATTGAGCTACTAGGCACAGAATCATGTCACAAATACAGTATCCGTTCATGCAAACATCTTCAAAAGCATTCTGGAACAACAACAACAACAAAAATTATATGAGGTTTATATGCACCAAAGGGCAATCGGTTATTTAACATGGGACGTAGTTATTTTTTTCATTAGTCATTGTATACCTGATGCTTTCTGACATAGCTTTAGAACCATGACTTTGTCCAAAACATCTTGACAACCAATAAGTTCAGTTCCAACTCTTACTATTTATAACCTATTTTATTTACTAGGAGAAAATACAGCTTTGCAGGTAGTGTTGGAAAACAGAGAGAGTAAATATTAAACAAGCCCTCAGTTATTGTTGAGCTCTGTCACTTAAACAGCTGTATTTACACTTTGCTTTTGGACAGCTTGGTACAATGGCTTTAGTTTGGTAAACATTGGAGTGTGTTGGCTTTACATAGGATCTTTGTGTGAACATCCTGAACCACCTTACAGTAACAGGCCAAGAAGTGGCAGTGAACCAAAAATTCATGCTTAAAGTGAAGTTAAACGAAGTGCTTTCATGACATTAACAGGAGGTCCCTGGCATCTGGGTCTATTCTAGATTTCTGTCCTCAACAGCTAATGATGGATGGCTCGACTGTGCAATGAATAAATTCGTGGATGTTACTTTGAATGAGAAGTTGAAGAACAGTTTTTTTAACTACAAAACCTTGCTTTGTCATCATGGCTAACTAGCTGTTTAAAATAGCTTGTTTTACCTTAAAACCCAAAGCAAAAAAAAACACCAACAAAATAAAACCTTCAGTTTCACTGCTCGTTGGAATTGCTGAGGTCTAACTATTGATTTTTGTCATTCCAGGATCACCAACCTTTTGCAAATGCCCATGATGTGCTGGCTCGTTCTCGGAGCCGTGCCAATGTATTGAACAAAGTGGAATACGCCCAACAGCGCTGGAAGTTGCAGGTCCAAGAGCAACGCAAATCTGTTTTTGACCGTCACGTTGTGCTGAGTTAATTGTCTCTCAGCAGTAACTCCAAGGAAGTACAGCAGACTAATTGAAAGAACTGACTTATGTCTTCCTGATCCTACCACTTCAGAGGAGTTTTCATAAATGGTTGGTTACTGATTTGAAAAAATAAAAATAGTGCTTAAACTTTGAGAGATTGTACTAGAGTGGAAGCAATTAAAAAGATTAGCTAATCAGAAGCTAAAAACCTTTGCATTTTCAAATGGCTCTTGCTGATAAAACTGAAGAGAAAACAAACCGTGAGGTAGTTTTGTCTGCCACTGTGGTACCTTATTCACAGTTGTGACTTTATGGTGATTTTTAACTATATATTTCTCTCTACTACTTATCTACTACGTGATTAAAAAGTACCTGGGAACACACTAACTGCTTACAACTCACTAATCACTTTATGTAAAGACCTTTTGTAAATATACTTGGATTTTTTCTGCTGACTAATGCTAGGTACTAGAAATCTAAATCTTGCAGTGTAGTTTCCACATCAGAGAATGAACTCCTGATTGGTTGTATTCATCATTTGGTTTCTTGCACTCATACTTTCAAGATGCTTGTATGTCAAGTGATGCTTGCAGATTTAAGGCAAAACTTAAATGGACACTGACTCGTTGAGCTGCATACTTGAATTACTGTGATGTAGATAAACTCAAATGCAGTGTACATCAAAACAGTGTTGGCATTTTGTTCTATTTTGCTTTAATAGTTTAATATATTGTATGTGTATGATATCTCTTTAAAACAATCTTCTCCCTTTCTTTTAATGGGTAAAATCTCAGGAGATATATGATGAAATATTTATTATAAAAATCTTTATGCATTTGTCTGGATTGGTGGTGTGAGGCACGTACTTTCTTGAGCACCTGTCATCTTGGGAGTTAGGTGTATTTTTTTATCTGTGATTCTGTACTCATTTCTCTTAAGAGGTATTCAGTTGCTAGATGACTAACTTTCATATATCCCCTTTGAAATGTAACAATTAAAATGGATTTTTGAAAAACAGATGCACATTATCTGTATGTCATCATTTTTCTCCCTCATTACCCTGCATGTAGGTTCCACGTATAAAAGCACTTACCTGAAAATGCTTCAGAGTAGAAATATAAAATTGTTCAGTGCTTGGATAAGGGAAGTGGCTCACCAAATTGCTAATTGAAAAAAGTTTTTAATTCCTGGCTCAATTTTAGCTAGGCATGTGTAGTTATGCTATTGTATTGTAACAATTTTCATTTCCAGTGTTGAAGGAAATGGTACCATGGAATACTGTTACGTATTGGCAGGTACAGTTTTGGCTTTCTTGATTGACAGACATGGGGACAGAGTAGCATGAAAAACAGACTGTACTTGTATATGTTACTCAAGGGTAGAAATGTAGCTGCTCTGTAACAACATTTGCATTGACTACAGCTCTTTGGCAGATTCACTAAGGGAATTTCCCAAAATTGCAGGTATAGTGAAGGTTAAATTTGAGGGTATTAAGCTAACTGTGTTCTCACTTCTAATCTGGAGACAAATCCGTCAAAAATTTCTTCTAAATAAGTATTTGTTTTATGAACTGGAAGTGGAAGCTAAGAAAATGCGTGTTTATGCATTGACATTCTAGCTAAAATGTGATACTTGTATTAAGTATCAAAATCTTAGTGATGTTAACATGAGGTAATACCCATTTGAAAGAGCTGTAGGCAAAGGTGCTGTGAAACATCTTTGGGCTTCCTGACTCCTGGCTTTTGCCTAGAGAGTAAGAACAAAGGCCAGTGCAGCGCATTGCTCCTCCCTTTTAACCCCCAAGAGGGTATCTGAGCAGTTTCTTTCCCCAGAAAGCATAAAGATGTGGGAATAAGGGCTGATACTTGGGCTTAGTGTTGAGGACTTAAGATAGAAAAGCAGAAGTGTATTTAAAAGTACTTGAAGTAAAGCAGATCTTGTGAGATGACCATAAAATGTAATATTAGTTTAATCCATACTCTTACTGAAATTTCTGTGTCCATTGTAATGGTAAGTATTGAACTAAATTCTAGCTGATTGTTCTAATTGGACAGTAATGTGTGATAGTCCAATAAAGGAAAATACTACTTCAGTAAACTGCAACAGTGTGCATATAGGGAGTAAACAAAGCACATTCCTGTCTTTTTCAAGTGAGCCTGTTTTGTTCAATACAGTTTCAAAATTCCTAGTCCCTAATGCCAAGTCTTGTTGTCATCATAGCTATGGTGTGGGTGGAAAAGACAAACCAGAAACGAGCAGATCTAACTGTAAGCTATTTTGCATGTTGTCAATTGGCTATAAATTGCAGGAGTCATCGACCCAGCGGAACAAGCTTCGTAGTTCAGGTAAGAGACTTGCATATTGCCGTATGTAGCAACAGGTCTTCCCTGAATTTCGGTGTTTCTGTAAAGAACTTCTACCAGCTAGTCAGTAACAGTGCTTCTGTAGCTTTCTAATGAGCGGTGTTTCATATGATCACATATTACATTAAGATATAAGAAAACTGGAACGTTAACTTTTTTTTTTTTTTTAATATTCAGGTATTTTCAGGTATTATTCATCAGTCTTAAAATCAGCACATCTTGTTTCCTTGGATTTTACTTTCATCTGAAGATTGGTGAGTCTCTAGTCTAATTGGAAGAGGAATTTTGCCCTATGTGCAGACAGTAAGGCAACAGATAACTTTTATATTTAATGCTATCATACAGTACAAGTGTCATTACTAAGCAATAAATGCTGCAAGTATCTCATCTTGAGGGGCTGTGTTGATTTTGTGTTCTTGCTGTATAGTTGTTTTGCTATAAACATTTTTTTGTGATGTAACAGGCTTTTTCATTCTGACAATGTTTTTAAGTTGCTGCAGTACAAAATTTTAAGAGTAATTCAACTTGTTAGGAAAAAGAAAGATGACTGTCGACTACTTTCGTTTTATAATGAGTGTATATATTCATCTGTGATCTTTCAGCATCTTTATTAATTTAAAATGAATCTGTGCATGCTGTCAGCCTACCTACAGAAATACCTGTTCAAGATGCACGTGACTTTCTGTCTTGTCTAACAGCATGCTCTAAATGAATTCTTAACTCACAGGGTTTCTGTAGTGAAATCCATTTTCATTAGAAAACCAGATGACACTGAATACAGATGCGTTTTGATGGAGTACGTTGTTAGAATAGGTTCATGAGCGAAAATTCCCAATTAAACATGGCAGGTGTGAAATTATTAGAAAACATTAAAATATCTCTGTATCCTTGTGAAGGATGAAGAGAGTCCAAATAATGTTCCAGAACTGCTGTCTGAGCATTGGAAGCTTTGCAAGGTTTTTGTGAGTAGTGGAATCTCAATGTTTCTAGTAACCTAGTTCATGTTCATGTGCTTTTCCTGTTATAGAGAGTGTAATATAACCTGAGTGTTTCAGAAAGCCATATATAGGTGAGGAAGAGGATGGCAAATAAGGAGCATTTTTGGATGGGTTTTGTGTTTGCAAGTACTGCTTGCAGTCAGTGAGGATGGATCATAATAAATCTCTAAACTTACTCTAAAACTTTTATGAAGAGTGGATTTAATACATGACACACAAAATTAAGATTGAGATCCCTCCTTCCCTGATAAGTTTTGTATCTAGTCATGATAGTACAGTGAGTGAGACATCAACTGAATGGAGAAGAAAAATATTTTGTCTTTGAAAGCTTTTTGGTATGGGTGGGGAGTCTGCTACAGGAATTATCAACGGAACTTTTCAGAGGAGGATTGGGTGGAGAGAATGCCTTCAGTGTTGGCCTGGTTTGTCTGTTGTCTGTAAAGATACAAGTTTTGGTGGATTCGAAGCAAGCCACACTTATGTGGGGTTCATAAAGGGAGATCTTGATTTCTGAAGCTGAGAGGAAAGCAGACTGTTTGCTGTGTCCTTTAGGAAGTTTTAGTGGCCTTTATTCCTTAAATTCTTAAAATTGCTGAGTGATGGTAAGTCCAGGTGAGTAGTTTTTTCTCTTGTTCAGTATGAGTTGTTTAAACTGTTGCGTAATTATGCATTTCCAGGTTAAATGCAGAACCTGATGGATGGCAAAAGCTACTGTAACGTCATGGACAAGTTGTCCATCTGTGCTGACACTCAGTGCATACAGCTCGCTAGGCCTTTCTGTGCAGACCCATTGGTCACATTTCATGTGTACCCAGAAACACCAAACCAGGTCACTGGCTCTGAAGATTTGTCCTTCTTCCCTTTCGTGTCTGAGCATCTCATCACGGAGAACTTCTACAGCGAGCCCTGCAGCTTTCCCTACCAAGTGCCCCATTCCAGTTACAGCAGAAGTGAGTACTCCTATGGGCCAGCGTTCATCAGAAAGAGGAATGAGAGGGAAAGACAGAGGGTTAAATGTGTCAATGAAGGTTATGCTAAACTGAGGCATCACCTGCCTAAGGAATACATAGAGAAACGGCTTAGCAAAGTCGAGACGCTCCGTGCTGCAATAAAATACATCAGCTACCTGCAGTCTGTTCTGTACAGTGACTCTGTGGCGGCAGAAAAGAATGTCATCGAGCCAAGTCAAGCACCTAAAACAATTAACAAATAAAACCAGTGTTTGGAGACTATCTAAACTGTCCCTAACCAAGCAAAAGATACCCTGTCGTGGACCTGATAGCTACTACTATAATTGTTAATAAAATGAACATTCCTGGAGCATGTAGGAACAGATCGTAATACACATCAGTATCAACCCACAGAAAGGAGTGTTAATGTTGTAGACACTACCAGCACTCAGACTTGAAAAATCTCATCTGAATGGCCTAAGATAATTCATGGAAATTGGAAATCACATCTAAATTGTTACCAATCCAAAAATATGCATGTGAAGTAACAGTATGTACTGTCACAGACTGCATGCTTTAAAATAAAATAAAATCTTTCCACTGATGAGACTGAGATTCCTTTCATTTTCTGTAATGTTACTGGTTTGCTCTCTCAGGCACCTTGAAAGAATTTTGCTCTAATTGCCAGTGTTTCTGTTACAATGCAAGTAGGTCTTTTTAAAGGTTCCCAGGAACGTTGTTAGAAGCCATTAGAAAGGATAACTTACTTTAAAAGAATAACTCAGTCTTTCCCTGTCCCCTGCTCTCTTTCTCTGTATTATTTGGTGGTTTCAACTAATTGGTCCAGAACAGATTTATGTGAAGATGGTTATTATCTTGTAATTAGCAAAGCATTGTTAACATTTGCTGTACGTTAGTCAGTTGTATTGATACTAACAATTCAGCTGGCAGCATGAGAGCAGTTCATCTGTGGGTTCAGCAGAACATAGAGAAAAGGGCTACAGATTTGGTAAGTGCTGTCAGTATCCTTGCCCTTAATTGCAGTCATCTCCTCTGTTCTCATGTTTTAATAGCAGCGAATTGAAAAATGCCTACTAAATGCAATTAATTATGTCTCTGTGGAGCACAGTGGGAAATGCACAAGGTGTTAATGTTTCTTAAGGAGAAAACAAAGGTTAGGGATCACAGTGGAGATGAGCAGGAAGATTTCTGCATCATACTTTGGCATTTTTTGGTATGTGCTTTGCAGGAAATGGGGAGAATTCACAAATTCTTCCCCTTAACTGTGAAAAGGAAAGGTTTTTAAAGTGATTTGATCTCAGTTTGTCTCAATTTCAGCCCTTCCATCCTCATTTCAAACCAGTATATTTGTCATATCCTGTGGTGGTTTCTCTGAATCTGGCCTGTAGCTTTGTATGATGTGATACTTTTTGGCCATATAATGGTACACAAAAGGACTGGAGGACACTTTGCCCTTTTATAATCCCTTCTCTGCCCCTGCAGTCTTTCATCGCAGTATCTAGATCAGCAGAACCGCGTTTAGGAGTACGAAGTTGAGCAAGTAAGTGGCAGACAAATGGTTAGCTCTGTAGCTGGGTTGCAGCTGTTTTTAGCTGGTCAGGTCAGCACGTCAGTTCCTGGTGGTAACGGTGCTGGCAACCTTCTTAGCAACTGGAAAACGCTGGCAGCAAATGTTTCTTGCATCGAGCAGGGAAAAGGGCAAGGTTTGTGCATCGGGACTAAATTCAGATTGACACGGTTGTGTTATCGGTAGCTGGTAAGTTTGAAACGCTGCCGGGTTCAAGTTCCTGGAACTGTCCAGGAGATCTCACAGAACACAACACAATTGCCTTTGTCAGAGCCCTGTTTTGTACATAAATTGGGGACCTGGTTCTGCTCAGCAGTGACAGCTCTGAGAAGTGTTACAATGGGCCTTAATGTAGAAGTGGTATTTGTTTTTCTTTGGAAAATGTTACTGACTCCAGTTGGCTTTGGCTTAGAGTAGGGAAGTTTGTGTAGTCGTGAGTGAAATATGTGAGTATAATGTGTAGATTTGCTTTCATAGAGACACGTTTTGCAGCAGTTAATTGACTTTGTGCGGGTTTTGAAATGATGCATAATAAGAGTTTGCAGAAATTCACAAAAAGCATTCTGTGTTTGTATCTCTCTCAATAACATTCAAATATTTTTCTAAGTGCCTAACAAGAAAGCCTGAACTGTATTTTATAAGGGAAATTAGCCACTCGAAGTTTACATACCCCTGACTTCCCATTGCAGATTTTACCCTCAGCATGCTGAAAGTTTCTAAGCCAAAAAAAAAAAAAAAAGCAAAAACGAACCTTGTCTAATAAATCTCAGATTATCAGAGAGAGCAGCACGTCATGTATCTTACTGTGACAGCCTCTGAATAGTTATCACTTGTCAAATCTCAGCATCTCATTCTTTCTCGTGGCAAGCCATAATCCTACTGTTATAAAACATGACAGGACAGCTGAAAGATCAAAATATTTCCTCTTCATACATCACTATAAATAAAACAAGTAACAGGCAACTGTATTCTAGCATTACATTCAAAAGCTGTCATGTCTGCTTGACTACGTGAGCTTCAGCTGCAGGTTCTGTTTTAGCTTGTGCAGCAGGGAAGGGCTGGCTGCCTCTGTGCACAAGGAAGCTTTAAAGGAGGGTGTAGGTGTAAGCAAACAGCCAAATGACAGAGGGGAACAAAAGCTGGAGGTGGGTGAGGGCATTGTTTTCCTTGCGATTTTCACAGCATTTCTAGTTCCCCTGGATGCTTGTGCCCCTTTTATTGGGAAGGGATTTGATGAGTGACTAAATGTCACGGAGATCAGTAATAAGGGTTCGTCTGATCAAATACCAGACCAGATATTTGAATTCATTCCTTTTTTTTTTTTTTTTTTTTTGGTGGTAATAATTCATAAAAGTTACTGAGTACTTAGCACATGCCAGTAAGTGTTTGCTTGGGGTTGGAAAATGCAAATATATTGTCTCTTCTCGGCTACCAACAGATCATGATTTAGTCTTGCAGGTAGCTGCTTTTCCACCAGTGGCTCATCCAGAAGGGTTCCAGCCCATGGATCACAGATATTGCAGTGGGATGCCAGCTCTGGACAAATTCCCGTGCTTCAGTGTCATCCCTCCTGTCAGCCCCTGCTGTAGGAGCTCTTTTGCAGCACATCCTACCTGGGTCGCCAAGCCCCCTGCCCCCCAGAGGTAAAATTAAGTTCTTGTTTCAGTCTATGGTTTGTTCTTTTGTTGTGATCTTTAAGCATGTTGGAATGTGTCAGGTTAATAAATCAGCAACTTCAACGTCATTTGTGTTTTCCCCTCCCTTGTGCTGGCAGTCTCTAGATGGTATTAACTGAAATGATTTGCTACTCTGGGAGATTTTGGAAAGCAAAGCCTGGAGTAAAACTGCTATCAAAGAAACAGACTTTTATTTGGGTAAATAAAAGCATTTTGCACTAGCAGTCATCTTCTGTGAAATGGATCCAATGCTTTGCGACAGGGAATTATTTTTCCTGCTTTGAACTTCAATCTGACATCAACCAGCAGAATTACTTTTCTGCTTTTTCTGTTGTTTCTTGAACTCCCCAGGACAAACCATCAGCTACAGTGCTCTTGAGTACATCTGAACTGTGTTCTACACTGGAGATGTATCCTTTCTCTTGCCTGATCTTAAGAGTTGTATTGACTTGCTGTGCAAACAGCAAAGCTGCTAGTGGAGGTTATTCTGGCATAGGATTCCAGCATATTTCTAGATCCCAAATCAAAGAGAATTGGGTAGGTCAGGCACTTTTTTTTTTCTTTTTTTTTTTTTTTCCAAGAGTGAGGGTTTTTCCCAGCACAGGCAAGTTTTCTGTTTCCTTCCACACTATTGGACCTGTGGGAGTGTTATAAAATGAGGTGCAGTGATCCAGTTCTTACAAGATTTCTTTTTCCTGACCTACAGTAGCTGTTTTCTCTTACTGCTGGCCCATTTTTCTTTTATTCAAGGTGCCAGTGGATTAACCACTGCCTCCCATCCCCTGGCCCAGCGTGGAGGACGCTGAGCGTGTCAGGGAGATCAGGGGGCTTAGACAGGAACGTCCCTGTTCTGGTGAGAAGGGAACGTGATGGATTTTATTATCGTGGTACAGTGAAAGAGGAGATAGAGGTGAGTGACAGCTGCGGTGCTGCAGCCATGTGGGTGTGTGTAATTGGGTGTGTGTTGTCAGAGTCAAATCTGTTCACCTGCAGGAAGCAGCTGGGTCATCTGCTGACGAGTTGGGTGAAGTCAGTGTGACTGCAGCACGCCCCTCTGTGTGTGGCAAGGACCAATCTTTGCACACCACCTGAGTTTTGGGTAGCCGTTTCATTCCATCTCAGCTGCTGTGTGAATTAGAGAGCAAATCACAAGATCAGCTTATGCTCATGATTATGCTGATTCCTAAAGCTCCTAATATGCACGATTCCAGGCCGTCCTCATCTGCTGCTTTCGTGGTATGCTGGCTGAGCATTTTGCATGCATTATTGCCTCAGACATCAGTAATATTGATGGTGATCAGATCCTCGTGCTACTCAGCATCCTTTACCAAGCCTGTTTCTAAAAGTGATCAGACTTGGGCTAGGGATCATCATCTTGTACAGAAGATGGGTGCCCACCCACTTTTGTACGCAGACAAGCAGCTGCTTGCACCAGGGAGGCTGCTGTGTGTCTAAAAGAGGTCCCAGAGATGTTGCTTTTTCAGACCTCATAAAGATCTCATGTGCCTTCACCAGGTGAGTTGTGCTCCCTGCAGGGAGTCGTGGCCCATCGTGTTGCTGTAATGCCAAGGGTACCGTAGGGGTTGGATGTGGTGCTGTTCCCCTTCCTACCTGCTGAGCTCAGTTAAGAGATCTTTGCCTTTAAACCCAAGGTTTATTCCAAACAGTGTTTTCTTTCTGGGAAGGTTGTTTTTTTTGCCTCTTCTGGAGCTAACTTGCAAGCACCCCAGCCCCCTCGCATCGTGGTGTGGGCTGCCTTGCCGTGCACCCTGCAGGAGCAGGCCTCCCTCTCTGCTGGCGCTGGGCAGAGAGCCAGATGGGGATGCTGGCAGTGTTGTTGTGCACAACGTACCGGCCACTGTTGTGTATAGACACAGAACCATCAACAGCGCAGGAGAAGTGTTGGTGTGTTATGTACACACTTGCAGCGTGAGTCAGCTACGGACCAGTGGCACGGTGTCTTTTCAGAAATGCTGGTGAAAGCATTTCAAACGTAACAGAGAAATGTCTGTTCTTTCTCAAGAACAAGGAAGTGCCTCGTTTCGTTGTTGATGGGAAGTGTCTTGACAGGCCTCAGCTGACAAGAAAATCAAAATTTCCAACAACTTCCCAAAGAAGCAGTGAGTTAATGTATATAACGAGGAAGGACTTGGGCGTGCATGAGGAACAGGTCTGAGCAGCTTCACTGGCCCCGGTGTGTGCAGAGTGTGGTTTGTGAAATCCAGTTGTGCTCTGCCTCTATAGGGTTTTTGGCAGGGATGGGATACAGGTCCTAGCTGCAGTGAATCTGTACATGTGCTTCCCTCAGCCTGCTTTCTAGTGAGCCTCCTGGCACTTTCTGTGTCTGTCTAAATTCAGAATTAAAACCATGCCCAAGTTCAGGCTTGCTTGGTGCTCTGACCTAGCCACAGGAAGGCTGCTGACGCAGGTTGTGTGACCTGACGCATCTCAGTGTGTGTTTCAGAGGAACTGTTTTGTTCCTGCTAACAGAATGAAAGAGGAGTGTTCCTGGTAGAGTTTGCTGAACCATTTCGGTCACAAGGAAGGCATCCAGTCTGCCTGCAAAAAACAGTGAAGGATGACATCCTGGAGTACACAAATGGTATGAAGCACTCCTTACTCCCTGGAGACAAAGTGCTGGCGCCTTGGGAACCAGATATGGGGAGGTATGGCCCAGGAACTGTCCTCACGGGCATTGAGACAAGGGACCCCTTAAGAGGTAAGAAAGATTCTGCCCTTATCTTGCTTGCTGCTCGGGAGCACAGGCGAGACTGTTGGGATGAACTCTGTTGTGGTGCTACTGACAGAGAACTGAGGGCACACTGTAGTTTAGCACTGGTTTCGGCTTCCAGGAGGTGATGGAGCTGCTGGGATCTGTATGTAACCTCGCCGGTCTGACCCTAAGGAGGTTGTGACCCATAAAAATGTCACCTTCCGTATCCACTGATGGGTTATTTCCTGTATGCTCAGACAAGGCTGTGTCTGTTGTGTGAAGGACAATGGCATTTTCCTGAGAGATCTAAATGTGGTAACTCTCAGGAAGCATCCATCTGTGCTAGAGTGCTCATGCCTGTGCTGAATGGTACATCCTGAGGGTGATCTTACCACCCAAGCATGGCATTTCAACAGCTCGGTCATTCTCCCATGCCTGACAGGCTCTGCTGACTTCTCAAAATCCTGGTAAAATGTCCTCAGTGTGTTACTGCTATCTTTGGCAGCAACAACAAAGGTAACTCAGCCAACATTTACGTGCTCATTTGATGGAAAACTGGAAGGAAAGATGCAGTCAGGCCCCTTGCCATGCTGAAGGTGCCCCCAGCTGCCCACTCTACATGCCACAAAGTTAAGATGAGTTGTCACAGTAAGGGGCGATAGCTGGTCCTGCCACTGGCATGAGGAGAAAGCATGCATAAAGCTGCAAAGCCTGAGCTGTGTGTGTGCACCCTAGGCAGAACAGCTGCTTACGGCTGCTTGCCTTTTTCTCAACAGCCTCAGAAGATGAAGAAATTACGGTCCAGTTCTGGAATGACAAGAAAGTGAAGCTCCCTCTAGGTGTAGCTCTGTGGATCCCTCCTAGCCTGTGTGGGAGAATCGTGGAGATGATCCACATGCCCTTCACCAGCAGGTTAAGGCCCAGAGCAAGTCCTGACACTAGTTCTTGTGTTTTTTCCTGCAGTCCCAAAACAGCCCTGATTTGTCTTTGTGCTGTACATAGTTTTGCTAAGCACAGCTTGCTCTGCCCACCCTGCTGGCCACTTTTCCCCTATCATTGTGGTTGTACGTGCTGTTCATCAGCCTGTGTCAGGTGCATCTGCTGCTGCCGTCCCTGTTCTGATGCCTGGTGGCCTCTTCCACCCAGGTCTCTGGTCTTTCAGAGAAAACCTGACGAGGTGGAGCCCAGCAGCAAATCCTTTCCACGTGTTTTAGAACTGGAAGGTGTGAAACAAGGAGAATCAGCAGCTGTGGCAGCTTCTTCCCCTTCTGATTCAGAGCGTGATCTGGAGTCATTCCCTGCTAAGAGTGATGTTGTGAACAGTGTTGTTAACACAGACTCCAGCCATCATCAGAAGCCCAGGTTAGAAGAATCTGCAGGACCCACGTGGAAGTACTGGAAAAGGAGCCAATGCAAGTCCCAACCCAGCAATGCAGGTACTTTTTAACACCCTTAAAGGGAAGAAGCAGCAGGAGGGAAATAACCAGTGTGCTCTGTGCCCCCTTCGTATGGGCAGTCACTTAGCCTGTGGTTGATAATAAGGATCATATGTTTTGCACATCAGCCTCTGATCCAAAATTCCCACCTTTGCAACATTTCTTCTCCCTCCTCTTGCACGTTAGCTCTTCGTTTGGTAACTTGTCTAATGGAAAACTACCAGAACACTGAATCTCATGTGGAAGCACAGATACCTCTCGTTGAGTTTCTTCCCCAGCATTTTCCTATGACTTTTTTTGATGCTAACATGTTCCTTAACCTGCACAGCTAATCTGTGCAGAATAATCACCTGAAAGAATTCTTTCAGGTTTAGTAAAGTATGTTTCCCTCTCTTCTTAAATGAATGTTCAGAGCTTTAGTTCTGGTTTCACTGTTCATGAGGCTAAGATACAATATTACTCCCCCCAGCTGCAGCAGCACATGTACAAAGGGCAAGCTGGAATCCAAAGCCATCTCTGTCGTGGACATGTTCCGTGTTGCCCCAGCTGATGGGAGTGTCCCTGAAAATGGACAGTTCTGACCTTCAGTGTGAAAGCACAAGAAAAGATAGCTTGTGTACAATAACTCCTAGATTCAATCCGGAAGAGTGCTGGGCTCTTCTAGTCAAATTCTGTTACTCATGATCTCTGTCTCAGAAAGATAAAAATCAGTATTTTAAACAGTCTTCGCAAGTAACTTCCTCACAAGCAAGCAGTTTAAACAGCCAGTTACTACTGTAAAGGTAGTGGATACAGAATGAGCAAACTGTATCACAACTAAGACAAAGGGACAAAGGACCAACAGTCTTTTTTTTTTTAGGCTTGGTTTCTTTCTACAGTGGTCCCCTCCTGCTTTAGAAAAACTTGGAAAAAAAATCAGTTAGAACATGAATAACAAACAAAGCAGGCAGAGAAGAGGAATAAAAAAGCTTTCAGGAAGAAGGCGAAGGTGAAGAAATGTCAGGATGAACAGAAACACTGCTCTGCACATGAGCACGATTGGTACAAATAATCAGAAATAAAATGTACTCAAAAAAAATAAAAAAAATACTTATGTACTTAATAAAAATACTTAAGAACTTAAATAAAAAAATGTACTTAAATAAAATGCTACTGTAATTTAAACATAATGAACTGGCATGAATAGGAGGAGATCAATCTGTTAATGACATGTCTTAGTGAGCAGAGAATACACTGGAATGTATTTTGTTTTCTCAATGTTTTATGCTGTAATATTTACTGGAAGCCTACTACTTAACTGTATTTTTCATATTTTATTATTTAAACAATCATAATATACACACATTATACACTTTTGTAATTAATTTCCTAGGAATTTGGAATTTTAATGCCAATAGAGAACTCCAGACAGACATGCTCTGTGGTAGTCAAATGTCATATTTGTGCAGTAGTGACATGCATTGCCCTTTGGTAAAACCAGAAAGAAACCAGAGTGGCTTCATTCTAGCTCAAAACCAGCAGCGTGAATCACAATAGTGGACACAACTTGGTAATACAGAGTATGATGGCATACTTTTATTCCTGTAAAATAGCCTTTACTGTTTTTTAAGATACGTTACGTTGCTAGAAGTTGCATTGCTACTCCTTGAGATAGCTGAAGCAGAATTTTGTCTTACTGCATCAAAAGGAAGTTGCAACAAACAAGTGAAGCTGGAGACTAGGCTTCCAAGAGATGCTGTCTGCTGGGCTAATGCCCTCCCTCTGTAGTCAAAAAAAAACCGAACTCCTCTAACTTCCAAAGGAGCAAAGTTTAATCAAAGCTTAACAGCTCCTGAAAACCCTTTGGTCTTACTGTAACACTTTTGTATTTCAACAGTGAAGTTTGTGCTATTACAGAAATGATACCATTTCTACAAGCTACATGAGGCAGAGGTATATCTATCTTAGAGTCAGGAAAGCCGAAGTTACAGGCACACTGATGCTGCTTATTTTTTAAAAAATAGACTACCAAGGGATTTGTTTTCTGTCTTCCAGGAGGAAGGTTTTGTGGCGTCAGGAAAACAAAGATATAAAAGAGTGAGAAAGAAGACAGAGTGATGATAAACATAAAACAACTTGCACAGGAGGGGACAAGCTCAACGATACAGAAGAGGACAGAGAAAAAAACAGCAAAGAGCTCGCTTACAACAAAGCAGAGAGAGACGTGATAAATCAGCATCCAGTAAATAAATGTACAGCTGATGAAGTTCAAGAGCTGAAATTTCAGGTAAACTGCTTACACTATAGCAGTGTTACATTTATTGAGCAAATAAAAGTTCTGATTTAAGCACTTTCTTTACAGAATATGGATAACTATTATTTTAATAACTGAAAAATTATTTCTACCTACATGGAATTTCAGCATTCTCATTCTTTAGGGTTAGGCTTGTATTATATTAAGTCCCTAATTATTTGGATGTGAAATCTTTACAGTTCTGGAGAGATCAGGTAAACTACTATTAGCACTAAAAGCCTGAATAGATGCAAAGCAAGAGTCTGTTAAACCTCCAATTTATCTACAGTCCTCTGGAGATAGCCAGAAGAATTCAGCATAGCAAATTCTCTTTGTAGGAAGCCAGAAGGAATAGAGAAACGACACAAGCTGACAGCCAACAATATTTTTTTCAGGATTAAAGCAGAAGAGAAAGTAAAGGATATGAAGATAGAGACAGCAAAATTCTCAGAGATTTGGCATTTAAGCCACAGAACTTGATATTCTCCTCCAAGATTAACTGAAACTAGTTTACAACTGAAACAGTGTAAACCATCAGCTACAGAAAGATAACAGATCTATACAGATCATGCTACTAATTCTAACTCTGGAATCTGATCTGTCGGAGGTCACCCAGTGAGTTGCGTTAGTGGGATTGTTCATGTTTAAAGAATATGAATTTGGAAATAAACTGCAACATGCAGGCGCTCAGCAGTACTTTTCCCCTGCAGGAACTAGGAGACAGTCCATGTTATCATACCTTCTACTGAAAAAGGCAGCGATATTTAGCCTAGGTAAGAGCCAGCGAAGAGACGGGATTTGAAGTCAGTAGCTTCTGCCGGTGAAAGCATCTGACATATTCAAGCACCTTCCTTAGCTGGGGTCCTAGATAGTTAATTTAATTGGCATTTTATTTCTTTATCAGAATAATAAGTGCACAGATGAGATGCATTTTGAGCCAGAGGTGCAGCAGCTCTAAAATCAGAGCCAGCCCACAGAAGCTAGTACGTACATCTATATTCACACCACAGGGATCCTGCTCTTCGTGGCCATGAATGTGACATGGACTTCCTGTCTGAGAGTAATATAAACTGTCACCACAAAGACTAAAGCGCGTATTTATTCCACTGATTGTATCTTTAATTGTTTAAAATGGAGGAGCCTGGAATTACACAGTCACATAATTGGAATTAAGGCAAACAATGCACAAATATTTATAAAATCAGTGTACAAAGTATGCTGTATATAGCCGCATTAAGTAGAAAACAGATATACAGGCCATAAAAATATAGTCCCCAAGAAGAGGATACTACTAAAGTGCTAACATGAACCAGTAATGCATAGTTCATTACATGCTTTAAAAAAACCCTAGTATTTTATTCCCATGATCACCAGCAAATGTCATAGAACAAAAGTTAAATCAATACTTTGTCCTGCACTGATGTCCACCACGTGGGTTTGTTTCACCATGTCCTCGGAGGTTGCTGTGATAGAATAGGTGCCAGGAGAAACTTCAATGTAGATGTCTTTGGAAGCTTTCCTGGTCTGTAGGGGTGGGGAGCGGAGAATAAACAAATGTCATTAGATATCTTGAATTTCCCATAAAAATATAAATTTTGAATTTGGGTGAAAATACTTAATCTGCTACATAAACATTAACTTTTTTCAAAGTACACAGGCCAAACTGCAAAATGTTTCTATTAATACAAAAGTTAGTGAATGTCAAGGTATTTAATCTATTGATTAAATCAATGGAAATTGAAAATTAGCGATATGGTTTAGTGGAGGACTTGTTAGTGTTAGGTCAGAGGTTGGACTCAATGATCTTGAGGTCTCTTCCAACCTAGACAGTTCTGTGATTCTGTGAAATAATCAACATGCTATACTTTCTCCCTCAGAAAACTGAAAGCTGTCAACCTAAACAATTTTGAACATAAACATGGAAGTCATCTATACACCAGGATACTCTCATCAATTTGTGCTGTGGTATAGATTTCCGTGTTTCTCATCTTTTGTGGCTTAGAAGTTCCCAAAATTGATTTGGTGAGGTGTTTGGCTTTGAAAAATCAGGGTTTCTTCTCCTGGGTGAACAGGAGTCTTCAGAAAGACTGTATCGGGGCCAAGCATAACTGGCCAAGCAACTGCTGCACGCATGTGTTGCTTGCCTTTTTTCAGCGTTGGGAATGTGTCGGGAGCACAAATGAGGTGAGAGTGGAGGACTGCTGGATTATTGCTGCTGATGCAAACCACAACAGCCTAAGATTATTCACAATGTTCTGACGTTTTGTATCAGTCCAAAATATTAAACAGATTTAACCAGTTATGTGCCAGAACGTCATGATCTGGTTTATAATTAATTGTGTAAGGCCCTGTCCATTCTTTTGCCCATCTATACATGCATTACAATTATGACCGTATTGCTGATGAATCTGTGCCATCACAAGATCTCCACACCTGACTGTAAGTTTTAACCAGCTCAATGCAAAATGCTAGGGAAATGCTGCATCTCAATTAAAAAACAAAGTATTCTGTAAACTTACGCGCTGAGGGCAAGTTGTAGCTTGACTGGATTCTACTGTGGATGCATTTTTCTGGAAAGAAAAAGATGCTGCTTTCTAATGGTAACCTCACAGAATGCAAATTTAGCCCCTGAGAGAGGGGTCTGTTAAGCTTTCCCCTCCACAAAATGACTGAAATGATTGTTGCCACGAGAATTTACTCTGCCCTCCCGCCCTGCCCAGCCAAAGACTCAGGTCAGTCCACGGTTTCATGTGCCCATGATGTCAAACCACATCAATTCATGTGAGCGAGTGTCACAGATGCTGGATGGACTACAGTCCTCCCAGGGTGAGGGTAGGAATAACCTTTAAGTAAAGCAAAGCAGATTCCCACTTACCTCTTCTTTAGAGGACTTGAACCCTTCTTCCCCTGCTTTTCTGCTGTGGTATCTGCAGATGTGTTTGACTTCATGCTCGTTGCATCTCCAGGCCGGCACGCATCTGTAGTACTCCTGGACAGCAATTGGAACAGAGAATATTACATGGAGAAGCATCACAGCCATGCTGACAACTACTCCACATTTGCAATTAAAGGTGGAACTGCACATTTACAGACGTTCTGTATTAATCAGCTGGCTTAATCTCACGTGAGGATGAAAATAGGACCCAGATGTCTAAAGGACGTCTGCCTTCTGGTGCAGAGCCGTCAGCTCTGTTTTCAGACACTCGTCTCCCTACACAGCGTGTTGGGGCTCTGTCATCTCAGAGCCGAACTCATGATAACAGCCCAATCTGGAGTTGGTATTGCCATACAGCACGCAGGAAAACACTGAGCACAGAAGTGTGCTTTATGTTTTTCTCTGTTCAGAGCAGCACTTGTTTTCAAACAGTTGTCTGACTGGGAGCCACGAATCAGAATGCTCTGAGGGCAAGGACTGTAGTTGGTTATTATTGCAATTAGATCACTCTTTCTATTTAAAGGCCGCACAAGGCTCTCATTTTCTTGCCTTTGTGCTAGCAAAAAGAGGGGTTAAGGAGTGCTTAGCCTCGAAATGCTCCTTGTTTGGGCTCTCTGCTTACAAGGCAAATGAGCTGCAGTCAGATTCTCCTCTCAGGTGAGAGCTGTGTTCACTGAATGACGTGCTTCTTTTAAAGGCTGCAGCAATATTAATTGCTTTTTTTGTCCTGAAAAAAAAGGAATGCTCTGGAAACATCTACCTGACCGGGCCCTTCAAGCAAAGCAGGTGGAAGAAGCTGTAGTTTATGGGTCTTTAATAGGCTGTAGATGCGAGGCAAGAGCTTTTGCAGGGTGCGTGCAGAAACAGCACTGTAAAAGCAGAGGACGTGTTAATACAGAAAAAAGAGCTGGGGCAGGAGCTTAAGTGCTGCCAGGGCTGGTGACCTGTAGCAGAGCAGCTTTGGGAAGCGCAGCAGTAGCAGAGCAGTCCTGCTGGGCTCCGGACTAAAGGCAATTTGCATCTCCCTTCCCTGCCGTGAGTCCAGCACTTGCATACAGCTCTGCCGCCACCTGCAGTCCCCGCAGCGCTCAGCAAATGACTTCGACCGGAGGAAACCAACTCCCAAAACGCCGCGCTTTGCCTTGGGGCCGGCGCTGCAGCCCCGGCCGCCCCCCGCGCCCCCCGCACCTCGCACTCGGCCGCCGCGCGCTGCAGGAGCCCGCCCAGGGACGCGAAGGCCGCGCCGAGGCGCGCCGGGTGCTGGCGGTGCAGCGCCCGCTGCTCCCGCGCCCGCTGCTCCCGCTGCTGCTGCTCCCGCTGCTCCCGCTGCTGCTCCTCCTCTTCCCGCCGCCGCCGCGCCCGCTCCAGCACGGCGCGCGCCATTCCCGCCGTCCGCGCCGCGCGCGCCCCGTCCATCCCCGCCGCCGCCGTCACAGTGCGCGCCTGCGCCGCGCGCCCCCTCCGCCCGCCGCCGCTAGGGGGCGCCGCGGCCACGCCCGCAGCTTGTGGGGGGGGGGGGGGGGGCGTGGTAAATGGGGAATAAAGGTGAAATTTGGTAAAGGCGCTGTTGGTGTGTCCGAGTGGTTTCGTGGCTGTGGCGGCGCCCTCTGGGGCTGAGCGCGCTGCGCAGGGTGCGGGCAAGCATCGCCGCGCAGGGAGGTGTCTGCCCGAGCGCCGTTTTGGTTCTGTTTCAGTCAAAGCAATGAAAGCGAGCTCGCCTTTTGCTCAAGGAGTGCAAAATTAGGGAGAACCAGAGAGAATCAGACAATCACAGACAACTAGGGTTGGAGGAGACCTCCAAACCACCCGGCTGTGCACCCCGCGTGCCGCCCGTCCCCTTCTCGCGCTGCCGCTGCCGTCGCCGCTCGGTGTTTGCCTGCGCAGCGCCCGCTTCGCAAACTTCACCGAAACATCAAGGTTTCGATGCATTCCTCCTGTTTTGCAGGGGCAGCAGCCGCCCTGGGCGCCGGGCTGGGCGCAGGAAGCTCGCTGCTCGCTCTTCCTTCCCTCCCTCTCTCCCTCCTTCCTTCCTTGCTTCCCTCCTTCCCCGGCTTTATCCTCCTCCTCCTCCTCCTCCTCCTCCTCCCCTCGGCCGCCCGGGGCTGCGCTGTGCTGTGGGAGCAGGTCTCTTTGTTGGCTGCCTGCTTCCCATTAATCCGGCCGTCCCCACTTCCTGCCCGCGCATACTTCTCCCTCTCTCCCCCCTCCATCCCCATCTCGCTCCCTTCCCTCCTCCTCCTCCTCCTCCTCCTCCTCCTCCCCCAGCCCGCTCCGAGCCGCCGCCCCGCTGCGCGCCTGGTAAGAGCCGGGGGGAGCCGGGGTTGGGGGGGGCACCGCGGTGCTGGGACCGGGCTGGGGAGACGGCCCCCGGCGTGCAGGGCTCCGGTCTGGAGGCAGAAGAGCAGCCGCGGGGCTTTGCGGAGCTTTTCTTCCATCGCCGTGCCCGCTGCAGGCTCTGCTCGCAGGCTGCAGGGAGCAGGAGAAGCCGCCCGGGCTCCAGGGCGAGGTTTCGGGATCCCCGGGGAGCTGCTCCAGCAGGTCGCTTGGTGGGAAAAGCGCAAGGACGGCTCCTGGCTGGGTACCCGGCGTTTGCTTTCCCAAAGAGCAGCGGCTGCACGACAGAGCCTCCTCCCGCAGATTTACCCCAGCCCTAGCACTCAGCTGTATTCTGGATCTTAACACTGGAGCGGGACGCGTAGCGTGGAGTAGGTTGATAGTAACGCCTGTTACCCTCTCGTTTCACTGTAGCACTGGTTTGGGGGAATGGGTCTTTCTTCTCATTTCATTCAGTGTCTTTAACGTCATTCAGATGGTCTTTAACTTCAGCCAGACGCTGCACAATCCAGCAAAGGCCACCTGGAATGACCAAAACTTTCGGGAAACAAGGGATGAAGTTGTTGCCGTCTGATTTCTGCTCGTGCGGAGTAGGGTGGGTTGGGGTGAGGTTAACCATCCTTTAGGACTGGATGATGTTTTGATGATTTGTGATTGATATACGTTCAGTAGGTGAAAAAATCCCATACAGTGCATGGATAAGTTAACAAAGCAAAAGGAGATGTAAGTGTCTTACATTTAAGATCAGATTTGAGAAAATTGTGCGTGTTCAGGAATGTCAAAATTTCACATTAATTTTTGTGACTGGGTTATGCAGGTGGCAAAATAGAAATCTGTTACCAGTCTGAAAGGTGAGAAAAAGGTGTATGCCTTTGGGCATTTGTTTTCCTCCGGCTCTAAGATCGGTTGTTACAAGCAAAACCAACACATTTAAGCAGTTATTACTTTAGCAAGATACCTAAGCATGTAGCCAAGCACTTTTTAGGACTAGTGGCAGCCTATGCACTCCTGAGAGCGACCAGACTGATGGGGAACTGTCATCTTCCTTCTGCAGTGGACCTGGTTTCCCCCTGGCGTGTGGAGGAGCGGGTGGCGAAGCTCCTTGGGGTAGGGGTGATAGTATGGGTGGTGCTGGGCCTCCCTGCGAGACTGGCAAACTCCCACCTGCGCCTCGTATGCAGAAATAGGGGAATCCTGCTTGGCTTGGCGTCCTTCTGCTCTCCTCGGGGTGATGAACTTCCCCAGCCAGCTTGCTCGGCACAGTCACTGCCTCTCCTAGTGCTGGGAAGGAGAGGCACCTCCTGTCCTTTCTGATCCTGCGTTTTTGTGCTGTGGCTGCCAGAAACCCTTGCAGTTTCCCTTTAGGCAACTGACTTTTAACATATACTGTAGCATCTAAAGGAGCGCGTGACCCCTTATTATTGGTGACCCTGCAAACCATTGTGTAATCTGTTGACTGTAATGTACCATGGCAATTCATTCTTGGTTGGGAAGCCTTGCCAAGGACTTGATGGAATAGCACGATTTTATCCACTTTATTGTTTTCATTGTGTTTCATAAACATCTAAGACCCTCTGGGAAGAATCACTGGGGCGGCTGGGCCTCCTTTTTTTAATTGCTGGTTAAATAAATGTGGCCAGTTTAAAAAAAAATAAAAAATAATAAAAAAAATAGTGGTATGCAGGATCTCAGAATGCCTGGAACTGCTAAACATTCATGTTTAGGAAGCAGGACTATTTTTAGTGTAGGGGCATTTAAAGAAATAATACTAGCCCCTTGTGGAGAGGTCACTGCTAAGTGCGCCGGAGAGCCTGCTTTTAACTGGAGAGCAAAACCAAGTTTCCCACAGCTGAATAAAGTTAGAGAACCAGATCTGTACTTTTCCCACTTAGCTGAAGAGAGAGAGGATGGGCTTCTTGTGAGTTTACAGTAGTGGGAGTGAGGAGGCATGAATCCTTACCTCACACATGCAAAAAAATAAATAAAAAATCCTGGTCTTGGGGAGATGCTTAGCTTTCTGATTCTTTCCAACCCATGTCTGCAGAGGAGATGTGGGGCTGAAAAGCATTTAGTGCTTTCTGAGAAGGGCTAGGAACTGGCAGCTGGGAGCAGCATGTACCCCTCGGGATTTGTGTCTGGCACAGCTCTCCTGAACGCATCCCTGGCTGCCATCCTCACCTATAGCTAAAAGAACTGGGGCGAAAGAAGTCTGTGGCTGCTTGAGAACCCCAACCAGCTTGGGATCCTAATTCAATTCTGAGTGTGGGACTGAGGTTGCTAAATAAATTACTTCAGATTCACTGAAGATTTTCCTCAGCTCCTCTGACCGGAAGATAGAAGTATGATGGTTTAAGAGAACGTGGCTTAGGTCAAAGCTACCACTGTGTGCTGGACCCGCCATGTCGTCCATGGTGTGTCGTGAGTGACCTAATATAATGGTTAATGAAATATCTTGCAGGGCAGAGAACCAAAATCTGGACCGATCAGACTTCAAAATGTATCAAATGATAGCTGAGTCAAATCAAGTTTTGGTCCAAACTTTGTTGATTTCTTGTTTAACATTAGTTCAGTTTAGATTATGAATTACTACTATTCTACTGTACTGCTATACTAGTCTACTTTTTTTTTTTTTAATGCTGAATGCCATGTGTGTTAGTTTTGTCTCCATGCTGTAAAGCACATGCAACTGCTGCTTTTCGCATTTTTTGGTCTGCAGTTGGGATTTAGTTGGCAGTGTGGATAGAGGCAAGTTTGGGGAACTGAATCCAAATATTTACATTCTCAATTTGGCCTAGGCCTTCTGCTTGTAAACACTCATAGTCACATTGAACTTTGGTGAGGTTATAAGTGGCTGTAGCAGGCCTTGGAGAGTCACACCCTACAAGACCTGAAATTCCCGCTTCTGGGAAGGGTTTCGGATGTATTTTTTGGGTATATGCATCTCAGCTTGAGAGTTAGTATTTCTCGCTCTTTCCCCTAATCTGACTGCAAAATCTTGTCGTGTATTTTTTTTTTTCTTTATTTTTTTCCCCACATGGAATGTTTTATGCTGGTGAGATACATCAAACTCAAAATGTCATGGAAGAGCAGGCAGGACTGCCCCAAAGGGGCAGCACAGACTCCGTCAGTCCTTGTCTCCTGGGCTTCTGTTGAACTCTGCCCCAACAGGGAGCAGCTGCAACGAAGATCTTCCTCCCTCCATGGTTGCCATTTCCCCAGTCCTTGCTTTTTAGGTGGGCTCAAATAAGGTTAGATTTGAACAACGGTGATGTTTGCTCATGGAGAATCAGATTTAAGTCCTCTTTTCCTTCATTTACGTGTTGAACAGCTGTCACTTCATTAGAAATTTTTTAATTGCTAGGGACTGAGCCTTTGAGTTTTGCTCTGCATTATCAATTAAACTTTCTGGAGTCCACGTTACCAAAAACTGTAGAGGTAGGGATCAACTGGTAAGTTAACGCCTTATGGCCAAACCACCCTCTTGGCTCCGATATGCCTTTCAGTTTGGGTTTGAAGTTTGAAATGATAATTTAGTTGCAGAAAGCTTGTGACTATAGATAGAGGTGACTGGGTTGCAAAGAATTACAGTCTGAGTTCCTGCTCATCACTTGAGGTCAATAACGTTGTATCCGTAGCCAACTGAGCTCTGAAGGAGATTGCATTAGTTGAATTACATACGGAGAGTAACCTAACTTTGCTTTCCCTCTGGAGCATGTACTCAGTTGGAGCTGTTTGGGGAGATGGATGCTGCTTCACAGGGACAGTGCTGTCCATGTGCTCTGCTGTAAGCTTCTGACCGTGGGGATGCGTTGGGGTTGAGGAAAATAGGATAAGAGGTGTTCGTTTTAATGCCACCTTTCAGCATTTTTTGAAGATGTGTTTGTTTGAGCCATTTAGTCCTGCTGAAGGCCTGTCAGCCACAGCAACGGGGCTGAGACTTGAGTGAATTTGTGCAAATGTCCTCAAGGACACACTGACAGTGCAGTGAGGTTTTGTCGGAAATGCACCCCGTCTGTGTTCACACGCACAGAAACAGGATGTCAGCTTGGTCTTGGTGTATCAGTCTCCCAATTTCTCTTTAAAATGAAGCCACAGAAATGCTTGATATATGAACATTTATTGTTAGTGTTGGTGCCAACACAGGAAACTAGGTCTTTGAGCTGAAACATTTAACATTATTCCCTAACTCCCATGTTATTAAAAACACTCATTGTGCAAAGTTCTAATACTATTATTCATTTAATCATTCTGACAGGGTCGTCACACTGAGTTAATGGTTTGCATTTTTTTTCCCCTTCAAAGAAGAATTAGTTGTCTTCATGCAACATCCAGTCACAATCACAGGGGACAGATGCTGATTGACTAGCATTGTGCCAAGGGCCCTGCTCGGCCTGCTATTTTAAGTATTAGTGCAGAGACCAAAGTGCTTTAGGAGAGCTGCCCCGGATGATCTCGCAACCCTGCTTTAGTGAGGAGCAGATGTTCCAGACACGGACTCGTTCCATTGTTCTGAGAAGTCCTTCAAGTCAGGAGATGGATCTGCCTCTTGACATTTTTGCTTTCAACATCGTTACTACTCTGAGGGAGTACAAACAGTTTCTGCAAGGCAGGATGAAATGATTGAGGAGTTTGAATGATTTTGGTCCTTTGTCCTGGTGGAAACTTTTTTCACTCGAGGTCACTGGAAAGGGAAATATATTTGGCTTGGTGTCATGCTGCATTCCGAGTGGGCACAGTGCGCTAACGAAAAATGGAGGTTATTGACTCAGCACGTGTGAAAGTGCTCATTTATGCTACAAGATTGTAATGATTGTGGCTTCCAGTGTGTTTCATTTCTTAATCCTGGCTTTAGGCGCACAAGATCCCCTTAGGCAGTGTGGTTTAAATGAGCTTCATTAACTGAGAATATGGTTTTGAAGGTACGACAGATCAGCAGAGTGCAAGAGCTTACCAGTAACCACCTGTGTGATGTGATGGCAGGCTCTGACTACTGCCACTGTTAAGTGGCAAATTGGGCAGCAGTTCCACACCGTAGCTGGTGTGGAAGCATCTATTGCTATTTCTCCTGTAGGACTGAGAAAACATCCCACACCACTCGTAATGTTTAAAGAGTATTCCTTGCAGGGAGTGATTCCACATGTAAGTATTTTTCATGATTTGCTCTGCTCTGCTCTTTGGTCTCACACTCAAAGCCCAGCTATACAGCTCTGACAAGATGGTTGCTCTGGCTTATTGTGGGTGGCTTGGAAGAGCCGTCGCTGTACCCCTTGTTGCCCAGGCAATAGGGGATGCTCAATGAATGATGGCCCACAAAGGCAGCCACGCTGTGCTGCTACCTGAAATTAAATGAAAAATGAAAGAGGATTCTTTTGTTCTTTGCTGTACCTGTCGAGGAGCCACCCATTTTATATGTGGGAAAGTGCAAGGTGTGCTACTATTTCAGCTTTTTGTTGCGCTGTTGGGACAGAGCATTTCACTGCTGTGTGTGCTTCACCTGCTTAGTAATTCTTTGGTGTTTGTTCATTATTCATAACAGCCTGGACTACTTCTTTGGAAATTACCTTTTTGCTTCACTTACAGGGGTTGGATTACCCCACTTGCCCCTCTGCTCTGGGAGAGAGCTGCTCCAGCTTCTGTTCTTCTGTTCGTAGACGTGTAGGTTAAGATCTCACACAACACAGCTCTCTGTTTGAACGGGGAGGTTGTGACTGCAACTGGGCTGCCCTAGCTGCCCTTGGTTGCTCGTGTCTGCCAACAACTTGGCAGCAGGACCTCCTGAGGCTTTTGCTGCTCTAGTTCCAGAGCAGCCAGCAGAAGAATTGCTCTTTCTCTCCAGGGAATGTCCTTATGCATGGGAGGCAAAGGGAGATACCATTGCCAGGTGACAGAGCTATCTTCTCATCTAGCGCCACAGGGAGCTGGGGATGAATCTTCACTGGACTGCCCTGCTTTTCCTGTGGCCATGTAACTTGTACAACACAGGTAACGCTCTGTAAAAGGTAAATTCAGGAGAGATGAGGACCCTCAGACTCTTGCCATTTTATACAAAAGACCTTGTGCTTTAGGGAAATTTGCCTGCTATCTCCTAGGAAAATAATCACCATTCCTTTTTAATTTGGTTTTCTTAGCATGTTTATTTTCTTCTTTCTGCTTTTTTTTCCTTGATTCTCCCTCTCAAAACCTAGCAGATAGGCTTTAACAACCTGCATGTGTCATACCCTCTAGTTGTGCTGCATCCAGGCTGTATATGGGTGTGTGATCTAGATCTTGTGGATCCCATTCAAACTTTGACTTGGGGTTTGTTAGCATCTATGAAGGGGATAAATGGTAACAGATTCTTCAGTCACCTATGAACATTGGGATTTCATGTTTGTCATAGATATTCCCTGACATCAACTCTTTTGAGCTGCAAGATGTCAGCTGGGGACATATTCCTCTGCTTGGGCAGTTTCTCTGATGTTCGGATTTGTATTTACTGGAAAACCAAGAGAGATGTCAGCCCGTGCTTTGCACCTCACAACAGATCTGACCATGGTTCCGCGTTAAATCTGGCGTTGTTTGCTATCGAGTTGTCCCCAACAAGGCAGTTACCTTTGAGTTTGAGAAACTAATAAAGTTGATGGATGTGGAGTTAAGACGGTGTCTTCAGAATGAAACAGCAAGAGAAATTTTCAGTGGCAAGCACTTTTTAGAGCGAGAATAACAGCAGAGTGTAAAAAGACATTGTTTGTTCATCCCTCCACCTCCATGAGATTAGATTGCTCCCTGGCGGGGGGACCAGGATATATGGTTGAGGGGAAGTGATGGCCTCATCTTTCAGTTGGGTGGATCACCATATATTGTGCTATTTCTGCCAGCAGAAACACTGGAGAGGTTAGTACCTAGCATAACAGCACACCCTGGGAGAAAGAAGAGAATTTACTTTATGCCCTGGGTAAACCTTGCTTCTCTTTTGAAGCTTAATGTTTCAACCTATTGTCATTATTTTTAGCAGACAGCTTAATAATGCAGAGTATGAGTTTAACGAGACTAATTTTTGGCATACTAGCGTTGACCCAGAACTACTGTGGGTAGACTGTGATATGATGGAAGAAAGCATCTGGCCTATTCTTAAATTTTGGGAGTTGATAGAGGTTTTTGCCCCGTAGAAGTGAATCTGAGCTTCCAAGCTGCAGGTATGCTCTGGAAAGAGAATGATTAAGTTCAGTGACACATTCATGTGAGAAATTAAAATATGTAATGAATTTTGAAGCTCATGCATATTCATGAGCCTACAGATAATGGATAAAACAGCAGGAATCCAATCCTGGCTGGATTACTGCTTTGTCTTGGACCAAAACTTCCTTTTCCCTTTCCCATATGCTTTGCAGCAGAACAGGTTGGCAACCGTGTCTGCGCGTCCAGCCCAGAAAAACATGTAGTCAGAAGGTTAGCTGGGGTGGAGACCACACAAAGCAGTATGATTTGGACCAGGTGAGCTATCCCAGCATGTAGGCACTGTCTACTTAATTCTTGCTCACCTGGCACTGTACTTTTGGCTGTTACTTTTCAAATTGCTTCTGAGTTCAGTTTTCTTTTTCTTTCTTCCCTTCCTCTTAGCCAAATAATAAAAGGCAAGTACATGTCAGCTGTTTTGGAAGAAAGTTTTTAATGGAGGTTAAGCATGATGTTAAATGTTGAGTGGTCAATGTGAGACTTTTTGATCCAAGACTTGTTGACATATATAAGTTTTTAGTTGTTGTTTTGTTTTGTTCTCCCCCCCAAATACACAACAATTGGACTAACCTCCATAACTTCCAAAAACTGGATGAGGGCTTCTGAGGGCTTCTCAAGCAAATTAGGGTTAGTGGTTTATGGAGTAGGGCAATTAACAATAATAATAAAAAAACCAACAGAAGCTATATTCAGACAATTTAAAATGGCAGAAATATTATGAAATACTCTATTTCACATATGCAATGCATGCATCTCTTAAAAAACACAATGCATGTATCTTTCGTTTGTAAATCTCAAAGCACTTAGCAGTGTTAATGAATGAAAACCCCACATAGCCCTGGTAGATGAGGGAAGTATCAATACATAAGAGAAAGTTCAGGAGGGTAATAATGGAAACAGAAAACCCCTTTTTCCCTCTACTTTCAGTTTAAAGAAAATTAGAGGTATATGGTGCAGCAAGCTATCTTATCTTCTTTGATCTTGAACTGCAAATACATGTATGTACCCAGAATAGTGCTTTTGAGATGGCAATAATGCTGTTGCCCTTCAATTATTGAAATGATGTTATTTCAGCTAGAAAGTGAGGTTACTTAATTTCAAGATCTGTTTGATTAGGTGATGAGACTAGCCAGGATAGTTTAGGCTTTTAATACCATGTTTCTTAATGTCAGATATGTAGTAAGCATATAATAATGGACGAAATGATATATAGAGATATGATATTAACATTTTTTTGTGGTTGTTGTTGCTTTTTTTTTTTTTTTTCTTGAAGAGTGTGCATTGTTCTGTGTCTTCTTATGTTTGATATTTTGAGATAGTCATAGCCATTCTTTCTGGTTAAAAGTCAGCAGTGATTCTGGAAGTAAACACCCTCCCCCCAGTATATCTATATAAAGCTTTACTAAGAAGCAAAGATGTGCTTATGTACATCAATGTGCAGCACAGGCTTACTTCTTATGTGGATTATATTTATCACAGTTATTCCGAAGATAATAACCTAGCCATATAATTTCACAAATATTCCAAGCAGTGTTTTCTATATGCTGACTAAATTAGGTATAAACCCCTTTTTTACTGGTGTAAACAGAGGTAGCTTTGATAGGCAAGTTAGTACATGGATGTTTCAGCTATCCCTAACACTTATTTTGAGCGGGGAGGGAGTGGGGGGTGTGGGGGGGTGACAGACAAAGATCTTTTCCATCTTCACAATTTCCTATTTTTAATTATGGGTTCTCAGCTCTACAAAGCCTTCACTGGGCTAGATTGAAATAGATTAAAAAATGCTCTGTCTTTTTTTCCACCCTGCTGAGATTTGCTAAGTCACTCATGAGAATTAGATGTTCATTTCCCGTTAAAGTCAGTTTGAACCAGATACCAAAATCCTCAGTGTGGCTTTGGCCTAATTGTTTAACAATAAAACATCCCCATGCTCTTCTCAGAGGGAACTCAGAATCTTCACATTAGGAGCATGATCAAGTGTTGCAAGCAGAAGTCAGCAACTTACTGTTTCAGTGTTTTCCTTGTATTAAAGATATTTGCTTATCCATGTATATATGCCAGTATACGTCTGCTGAAACAGAAAAGTACCTCTCTGTTAAAACAATGTTACTCCAAAATACCTGCTTTCCTATTTCCTAAAAGCTATTAAAGAGAATAGCTTTATTTTGTGATGTCAGTGTTTTTATGTTCTTATCCCATTGAGTTTTACCCACTCTGGGAATAATCACCTATAAAAGGGTGTGTTCATCTTTCCTCAGAAGAGGCTGATTACTTTTCCAGAAGCACCTACTATTAAGTACAATGTCTGTAGAAAGATCTGACCCCAGGTAAAGAGATACTAGCTTTCAGACCTCTTGTGTCCTCCTACCTGCTTTGTTATTGGCTCGCTAGGAGGTTGTCTAAGTCATTTCATTACCTGCAATCTCTGTATTTCTGGGCGTTTGAAGGGATAACTGATGTCTCTCCTCATATTCTTGAGATCTGCATGTTAAATCAGCTTAACTTACTAAATGCTCATATTTTGCATTTTGTTGCATTTCTTTCCTAACCTGGAAAAGATGTGGTGGCCTGAAATCGCCCTCAGTTTTACTGTAAAGTTTCAGGGAGCAGAAGATTGAGCCTGAGGAGTGTGATTGACTGAGGGAGCTCTGAACTTGGGCAGGCAATTCCTCATGTTTGTTCTGCACTGACACCTTTAGCCAAGCAAAGAAAAGGTGTTGATGTTGGAAGCAGCTGCAACCACACTCCTTTGCCAAAACATGAGGTGAAGCCCTGAAGGGAAGGAATAGCAATGATGTATGACCCAGCAAAGAGTATTCAAGACTATTCCCTCAGAGTTTGTGGACCCTCCAAGGCACCTGACAATTCAGTAGCTGCCAGCTTGACACTCTTTTTAGAGGCTCAAAGCACATAGGTTTTATAGGCCTAGTAAAGCAGCACTGCACAAGGGCACTGTTATATTATTTCTGTGATGCAGCAGCAGTTCTGACTTTGCTTTTTCTCATGGTATTTCCCACTGCCCAGTAATTGTAGCTTCTATCAGGTTACACTTTCATTTAAAGAAAACAGTACGGATACCTTTATAGTTGAACATGCCCTGTGAATACTTTATTTCACTGCTATATTAAATGTGTAACAAATCTGTTTGGCAGCTACCTAATAGGAAACAGGGTATAGGTTTCTTCTGCACATTTATTGTGCTCTAAAATTTTCAGGTTAAATTGGGTTTTAGATAACACTTTCTCTGTAATAACCTCTCACATACCGTTACTTCTTTCTCAGTCCCTTAAATTCTGTAGAAACTTTCATAGTTTTTTTTTTTTTTACGTATGCCTCCAGTTTGACTTGCTAGAGCAACGTCTGCAGCAAACCTAGCTGCATCTTTTACAAAATACTTTTTTTTTTTTTTTTTTTTAAACCGTGTAAATGGATTACACCTGGGTCATATTTTTTCCTATGTGGATAAAAAAAAAAAAAAAGGAGCAGATGACAGAAGTCTTATTTATGTCCTCAGCTGTGCTTTGCTTTCTGTAGTGGCTTTCTACTTGTGCTCAGTAGGATAACTGTAAGCTTCTTCTCTCTGTTGTGAAGGAGATGCAGGCTGGCAAAGTGAGCTGCTGGGTTTTTCTCCCCTAGCAGTTTTTTGGGTCCTTTTGCACTTTCATGTGGACACTTCCACAGAGCCTGGCACACAAGCCGAGTTGGCCGATCTTTCATGACAGCACTTTATTGTGCTTGCCAACAGTTTCTTTCAGTACCATACTAGCTTTGTCGCTACTCCAGAAACTCTCCTTTCCTTGTTAGCTGGTGGCAGGGGATAGTTTAAACAAGAGGCCAGGGTGGATGACGGTTTCTAGCTCAGCTGGGGGAAGATGGGATGCTAAAGGGATAGATAATTTTGTAAGTGTTCTCAGCTTGCATGTTGTGAGACCAAACTAGATTGGTTTTAGTATATAAGCTGCTTGTTTCCCTCAGAGCTGTTCTCTGGCCCAAGGCAGTCACTCCTGAAAAGTGTCCTTGGTTTAGGCAGTTTGTGACCTGCCCCCTGGCCCCACAGCTGCTCCATCCTCAGGCAGTGTAAGCACATCCTTTACACCAGGCTAAATGCCAACTGCATATTTGGGACTGAAATCACATCTGTTTTTTGAGTCAAAAAAAAAAAAAATACTTTCTTTTTCATTTCATAATGTATGTTTTTTAAAATAGAGGAAATAGAAATTTAAACCATGGACTGCATAAATATTTATTTTATCTCAGCAAAATGCAAGTGCATACAAACATAATGATATCGTGCTTCTTAGACAAGGATATTGAAGTAATGGTTGGGGGAAAACCTGCAATGACAATGTGACAGAGACATTAGATCTTCCCAGGACTTCGGTTTCCTGTTTGGAAATCAGACCTACTGATAGTTTTCTGTGCTATGTTCAATAGTAACACCGAGCGAAGAGACAAACATACATTCCTCCATGGCTGATACTTCACAAGATCAGGGTTATATATCTGTCTTTAGGGCTGAGAGATGCTCACTTGCTGTTCATTTGGGACTGCAGTTGTAAGTGCCTTTCATGGTGTGGGTTTCTACTCCATTTGTCTAGAAAGCCGCTCCTGAGGGATTGCTCCACTGCGAGGAGCGTGCTCCTGGATGGAATTTGTGGATGACCACCTACAGTGCTCTTCCTGACTGTCAGGCTGAACCTCAGCCTTTGCTGCTATATTGTTTGAGGGACTGATTTAGGAAAGTAGCCTGCACCCTACTCCCCTGCTTCACACAACTTTTCTTACTCTGCTGAATGTAAAAGGGTGAGAAAATCCCAGTAGTATTGTTTCACCTTTGTAGCGTTTCACCTTTGCTTAAAGAAGAATGTAAATTTTTCATCAGGATATGAAGCAGTGTGAAATCTGGCTTTGAATTTGGACTGGTGGGTTTGGCAAAGCAAGGCGTGTGAGGTGAAACTAGTTTTTGCAAGGTCCTCTAAGACTTTCTGGCTAAGTGTTTTCTCATGAGCTAAACAGCACTGAGAAAGGCTCTCTGTGTGGGTAGGAGACCTCCCAAGAGCACTCGTAGTTCTGTGATTCAGTGGATGGCATCTGCCCCCTGGGTGGAGAAGACATCGATCAGTGGTACAGCAGGCAGCCGAGAGTACAGTTCTGTTGGAGACCATGGTCTGCAAACGACATGTGAATCAGGTGCTGGACGTGAAGTGACTTAACACTCCTGCCTTTCTGCAGCTCTCAGATTTAAACAACTGCTCTAGGCACTCTGGGCTTACAAGAATGTAATAGCGATTGCCCTGCAACATTAAAGTGTCGTCTAAAGATAACAAAAGCTCAGCCCACCAACACTGTTAAACAATTGTAAACAGTACAGATTAAGTTAGCTCACAAATCAAACCAAAAAAACCTCTCTTCTCCCCTTACCAGCCCCTACAGAGACTTGTTGGATGCAACGATTTTGACTCATCCGTGGAAGACTACCAAATTTGGGAACATGGGATATTTCTGACCAATTTAGCATCAAGCACAAGGTGTTATTTAAACTCCAGTTTGGTGAACTGCACTTTTGCCTCCACAAGTTTCCCCTCTTGCTCTAAATGGAGACAATAATATTTTTTCCTTTGTGCCCTCTGTACTTCTGTGGCTTTTTAATGCTAAATGAGGTTTATGCTTCACTCCAGAGATGGCTGTATTTCGGCAGTAGATGAAGCTACTCGTGTCACTGCCCACTGTTCACTATTTATTTTTCAAAGTTTTCGCAAAGTCCTTAGTTATGAATTGTAAAGACTTTGAAATCCCTCGATGTGGAATATCATCACTTAGAGCAGTGTTTGAATAAACCAACAGAAACAACAACAGAAAACAAACTTACAGATGTTCCTTGTACGTGTCTTAAAGTTTTCAGTCTGTATTTGTGCGAGTGATCATACGTAGCTCCAACACAGTGCTTTTCATTGCAACTCTCCAAAGTGCTTTACAAGCTGATCAAAGCCACTTCTAAAGCTAATTGAATCATTTTGATTAAATGAAGTACAGTTTAAATATGGTATTCTGGTAGTCTTGAATATTTCATGGAATTACGTTTATGCTAGGAGAGTTTCTTAAGAGTCAGAGGGGGACGGAGGCCCAACTGAAGCAGAAACACACCCAGCAACTGCTTTATATGGACACAGGAGCATGATTCTTGGTGTGTAACACAAAGGTTCTTGGTTCATTCAAACTTTACATAAAACCAAAGAATGAAACTTTGAAGATTTTCATGTTTTTTTTGGATGACTTTAGCCAGTATCTCCATTTCATAGATTAAAAAATCAAAGCAGAGGGAAATAAAATGACATACAATAACTGGAGTTGCCTACTACGCCAAAGATGCAGCTGGATTTCTGAGTCCCCTGTGAAACTTTGCTGTAGTTTACCCAGTCCTTTGATCTACTGCTTTTGCAGAAGTACTGTTAGTTTCTTTCAGAAATTAAGCTTACAGTTCTAAACAAAATAAAATTTGTAGATAAATAATAGTGAATTTCTCCTGCTCAAAGAAAAGAGAAAATAAGGCTAAAGGTAGACCTAAATGCTACTCTGTAAATGAGAAAAAAATGATAAACTCTTTTACTGCTGATATTTTGCAACAGTCATGCTTTCTAGGATTTTAATAGGAGTTTGGGAGCAGAGGTTGAACTGTAATGAGTTTCCTCTCATTATAAAAAAGTAAGAATAGTACATGCTATGACACTAAAGAAGAGGTGACAGGAAAATTGAGAGAAAAATTGAAAGAAAGGCTGTACTGTTTTATCTTCTTTTAGGTCATTCTGAAAGACAAAGCTTACTCTGCCTTGCTTTGCTGTTTATGAAGTGAAAATAAGTTACTGCCTCCAAGTCAGAAAGGGCCTTCCTCTAACAAACAGCAGAGATCCAATGCCCCATTTATTGTCTTGACATTTTGTTTTATCGTTCCAGTTTGCAGAGCAGTCTCCGGAGGTTTGTGAAGTATGTGTGAGTAAGAGAGAGAAACGCGATCCTATCTTCTTCTGGGAACTTTGGGGATTTTAGCTTGGAAACAGGCCTGTCTGTCTATCTAGACCCATCGCTCTCGCTGAGAGCACTGACAGGAGTCTGGGTGACATGGCATCCCCTTATCTCATCTCCTACTTATCTTTACATTTTGTCTCTGTGCCTACCTCCACCATCCATGCTTTGCTGTTTGCTAGCAAGCCCACAGTATCTTTGGAAGTCTTTTCCATTGGCTGACTTTTATTACCTTTATTAATATTCCAGCATTGTCTACAAGCACCAGCTAGTGTTTGGAGCCAGATTTCTTTTTTTTTTTTTTTTTCTGCATGCATAAATTGTGCGTGGGAGGAAGCAATAACAAAGGTACCTTTTCCTTTGGAAAAAGGCAGATATAAGAGCTGGACAGGAGGAGGAGAAATACATGTTAACCTTCATCCACGTATGCTAAAAAGTGGTCCAATATACAACCCCCTAGCAGTTCTCTAACGTTTTGGGAAGACTGGGCCCTAAGCATTAGAGTATTGATCTAATTAAATATGGGAATCCTTATCACATATGGATGAGAAACTGTTTATATCCCAGAACTTAAATGAGATGCTAACCTGAATAGCTTTGTAGCTTGGAATGTCTGTTTTTTCTTCATAGCTTTACATAGTTCAGTGCTTTCTCTTCTTTCCTCATGCCTGAAGAATGCAGACGAATAGCTGAAAAAGGTTTGTTTCTAGCTTGCCTCTAGTGCTGTTAGGTCATTAAGGTTCTTGGCCAAAAAATATCCCTGACCTCCCTGGTCAGAATAAAATGCATCAACAGCAATAGTTTTCAGGAGGTTAAAGCTAGTGTGTCTCAGCTGTTGTGTATGAGGCCTAAGAGTGCCTATGAGGATAGAGCAAAACCCTGCTATAGCTTTTTTTCCATCCTTATCCTTAAACACGAATCCAGTGAAAATCTCAATGCTTGATTTCATGAGAGGATGATGCTTCAAGAAGATACAGAGACGTATACTTCCTGTGTCTGTTTTCATAAAACTCCTGATGCTGGTTTTCACCTCAAAGTCTGCCATTCTAGATGCTGATGAAAATGTAAAGCAATCGTTCTCTGCTCCAATGACTCTACAAAGTTAATCACATTGAGGGAGGAAAGATTCACAAAGGGGAAAATACTGGGCTGCACATTGGTACTCTAGCTGTGGTATTATCACCGTGACGAAAGAATATTTTTAACACAGTAAATTGAAGAACGATAATGAAGTAATTTTGAAGATTTTATTGGGGAGAGGGGATAGAATACAAACATGCTTGCTTGGAAAATGTATAAAATAGATAGGAAAGGTGCAAAATAAGAGCCTTGAGAAAAATTTCACATGCTTGAGTATGTAGGAAAGACTTTACTGTGTGGAACATGTTCCCCAAAGTTGCCCTCAATACAGGGACCAAAGGAAAAATGAGCAGAATTTGAAGAAGCACTAGGATTTTGTGCTGTAGGTAGAACACTGCTGTTGTCTTCATTATTTAAATTGTGACATTTTGGCATGGGGGGTGCTTATACAGGGTGGAAGAGGAGAGCATTGCGACTGTTCTTAGTGAGGTTGAACCTGACAGCCGGTAGACTACAGGCAAAAGTCAGAGGAGCTGGTAAGTAAGTTAATTTGGACAGAAGGACGCAAGTCTCTGGTATTTGAAGGATGTGCTACATTGCTTAGAACAAAGAAAAAAAGAGAGAGAGAAGCCTGGCAGCTCTTCTTTCTTCCTGGAGTTACTGTTTGCCTTAGGGCTTGTGCACCCCACAACAATCAAATGATTTTTCTGCAGGCAGCTGTGTCATGCTGAGTGAAGCTGGAAATAATAGTGTTCATACTAGTGAGCTGTATTTATTCTGTTCAAGTTTTGTCTTGGTGAGTGTTTTGGAGCTGCCCTCAAACAGCTGAAATACCTGTTTTGTCTGTGGGTCTGAGAAAACATAGTGGGGTTGGATATTTGTGGGTTCTTTTGGGGGATTGCCCATTGAAATCCTGAGGATGGAGGATCTGAAGAAATTAAGCTCCTTGAAGGACCTGGCCATCAGTTATGATCACGTGTAACTGGCACCGAACTGATTGTACCGCAAGTTTTTGCCTTTCAACAGCAACTACTTCCAACAACCCCATGCATGTGGACAGGAAACTCCTTCATTTTCATGTTGGGAAGCAATCAGCACAGCTTTCTGCTATACAGCTAATGCCTCAGCAAATTTCCCCTGAACTGGAGCCACCCTGTGGCTTTGTAGCACAAATGGACCTTTGACAGGTGGGACTTGAGGGACATGGTGTTCGACAGACACTGGAAACGTCAGAGGTATCAGGGGAGCACCTGAAAAGCTGATGCTTCGTTAAGAATAAGTGTCGAGCAAAATCCCAAGATCCTTAGTTGCAGCCAGCAAACCAGAATTTCTGCAGAAAACAATGGGAAATATTGTGGAATATTCTGAAGTAGAGCAGGCTGTTTCTATATTACTAAATGTATTCAGACACTCTTAAATCATTGCTTGAGGGGGAGGTGGTCTGAAAGCAGAGGTGGTGTGTGCCTCATCTCTCAGTCTTCCTCATAGTAGATGCTCCTGGTCTTGCACCATTCTCATTGTCTCTGTGTTTATAGCTCACTGGGTTTTGTGCCAAAGTCATGTCTCAACCTTTGGGATCCAAAGCTTTGGATGTGATTGCAAGAGGGCTCTAGGGGAACACCTGTGGGTTCTTAAAAGTTATTTTATTTCTTGAACGGTGCTGCTTCCTTGGAAAAGCTTATAGCAAGGCACTTGATCCTGTTTACATACGGAAGGTGGACCATGTATAAACAGCCCTCAGTAGGAGTTCCTCTGGCACTGGGAACCCTTTTGCACTGTCCCTCTGAGGAAACTGAGCAGAGTAATCAAAGAGCTCGCATCTTAAATTCAAATCAATGTGCCACTCACATCTGTTATTTGAGAGTATAGCACTGCACCCTTTTTGATAAAGAACCCACACGTGGGAGGCTGACATAATCTTTCTCAGATGGTTAGTACTTGATCAGTTTCAGATAATATTTATCTTCTTGCATTTGTTGTTGTTCTTAGCCCCAACATTTCCTGTGTTATGAACCTTGTGGGAAGGTTTGCTTGAGTGACAGGCCCTGGCTAATTTCACCACATCCAGAAATCTAATGATTTAAACTTCTGGATTCTGATCCATATCACCTACAGTCCCATATGGCTTGGGCTTGTTGCTGAGCATTGCTCAAAGTATTTTCTTTATTACATTAAAGACCTTTTGAATTATTATGTACCACTATCTGCAGAACAGAGCATCCTTCGGGGAAATTGAGTTTAGGTTCTTCGGGCAAGCATTTAGTGTTGCAACAAAGCAACATTAGACAGAATTTGCAACCTTAAAGCTTTCTTATAGAGAGAACATACAAGATATCTCTTCGTCCTCAAGATTTTCACCCTGGACTCCCAGGGCACCCATGCCAGCCACTGTTACTGTGTATTACTATCTGCCTCTCTCGTTTTCCTCACACAGAGAATAAGCACGTATTTTGTAGGTAAGGTGACCAGGGTGACCACCCAAGGCTCTAGAGGCTGGTGATCAAAGTGCCTTCATTACCTTATGTGGGAAAAAATGTCACAAACCAGAATGTTCAGGCAGTGACACCGTAAGACGTTTTGCATGGTTATTTGAAGAAACAACATATTTCTGAAGACAATCAGTGGTAGTCTTTACTATCTACACTTCAGCAAGAAAATATGAATTGTCCAGGTTTACAAGGCAACAGTGAAACTCTCTGGTGTCGCATGAGTCTGTTGTGCAGAACTGTGTGTAATGCTGAAAGCAGCTTTTGAGTTGAAGTCTGCTGAGATAGGGGGCTGTTGTTCTAATGGTTTGAATAAGTAGATCTTTGGGTCAAGCTCATAGGAAATAGCAATGTTGCCGCCTGGGAAGTGGAGTATAGTTTGTTTTATTTTAATGAACAAGGTTTTCTCTTTGGCTTTTCTTTTTTTTTGAGAAGTGGTGTTTGCTATGCAGGATATGGATCGCTGCAAATGGACTGGTTCTTTCATTTGAACATTCAAGGTGTTGCCTCTTTACATGACTGAGTAAGTAAAAGATCGTTACTTGCATAAGGTATTTTGTTTTTCAGAAAGATACTATATTTAAAAGTTAGAGTTTGGATTCTGCATGTGTGCATTACTGCCAAGCACAGGAAAGGCAGTGAGGTTAGCACTCATGTACATTGCTACGAGGCAAGGACTTAACTGATGTTTTGGGGGCTTCCCTGTCTGAACTGGAAAAGAGAAGATTCATTTCAGGATAACGTGTAATTTGTATATTTTTTTCTTCTTGAATTATAATATGGATTACTGTGTCTCTTTTATTATTATTTTGAAATTAAGCTTCAGTTAAACTTCAAAGTACTGTTTTAATTTTGAAAAGAAATATTAATACACTTCATTTTAGAAAATGCTGTGGAAAAATGTGTCCTTAATTATTTACAAGTAAAATATTTCAGCATGTATTTTGTATCACCAAATCTTTACTTTTTGATGAACAAAATGTTGAAAGCAGTGCAACTTGCTTCAATATTCTTGTCCATTTTAATACCCATGGAAATGTTTAGATCATTCTATCTATGTAGAGAAAAGAAAGTATTTTTCTTCCATTTAACTGGATGGTTTATAAGGAAGAGGAGTGAATCTTCAAAAACCAAAATAAAAAAGCTCCCAAACTGGGCTCCCGTTTTGCAGCGTCTCCAGCACGTGCTCCTAACAGGCAGAGCAGCGTCAGGCCAAAGTGCTCACAAGGACTGACTGCTGTGCATCCTGAGCAAAGATTTCTGTGGCAGTTCCAGTTTTACCACGGGGCTGCAGATAACCTCCCTGTCACATTGCGTTTAGTGAAACTGGCAGAAGATTTTGGAAATTGTTTCCCCAAGGATAGCAAACTCAAAATATGTTTTTTTTTTTTTTTTTTTTTTTTTAACTTCAGGTTATCTAGGAAAATCTACATAGCTGAGAGCCTCGATAAGTGTGAATAATTGAATTTACCATCAACCCTTTTTGTAAGCAGGAAATCATATTTTTCTGTGATGCAATATTGCTGTTCAAAGGAAAGATGCTAGCTTGCAAGAGTGTCTTTCCTGTTCGCTACATCTGTTTGTGTAAACAGGGATGTTTTGAACTTTGTCTGAACCAGATCAGTATCTTGGCCTGGAATTAATCATCAGGAACAGCAGTGACCCAGTTCCCCAAAGCTGCTCTAATGCCGGCATAGCTGCTACTTCTTAAGCTCCTCCATGGGTCAAAAGCAACATGCTGAATGACTCTGAAAAGTATGTTCTGATACTTCTTCTTTCTCCAAAATCCACCTCTAATACCAGTCCCTGCTATCCCATTACTCTTGCCGTGTTAACAAAGAGTTTGAGTGAATGTAAGATTTGGAAGGGTAGGAGAAAAGATTTTTTTCCCAAATCTGTTTCTTTAGGGCTAGTTGACATTCTGCCTACATGAGATAGGAGCATAAAAATAAATCTGGTTCAGCATGTGGTTCTGTTTTGAATATTAAATCGAGCTGCTGAAAGCCCAGGTGCAGCGGCATGCCTGTGGATGAGAACTGGGGAGGGAGGAGCGTGCTCTGCTGACCCAAGCATCACCCCTTGGGCAGCCTTTCCAGCCCAATACCAGTGCCAACACTGACTTCACTGGCATGTAGCAAATTAGTAGGGATCGCAATTTCCAAGCAACATGAGCTCAAACACCTCGGAAAACAGAGTCTCTTTGCTCCAGTTTCCTCTTGATGGGTGTCGAGCTGTGTGGTGTTCCTAAGCTGTGCTGGCAGGAAGGGCTTGGGGTGTGGTGGGAGCAGATTCCTGCTGTGGGGAGGTGATCTGCCTGCCCTACAGCCCTGCTGGGGTGCCCCAGGTGTCGGCAACCCTAGGAGGGTCCTCATGGGCCATTAGGGCCGATGCCTTGCTATTGGGAGGTGGATGTATCCCTTACAAATGACACAGCAGGTACCGTTTTGACCCTGTAGTTCTGCTTGTTGGAAAGCCATTCGAGTATTTTGCTAGTATTGCCAGTTAGAAATATTCTTATAATTTCTGGCCTAGGATTGGTCATGGCCAGTTTCTGTATAAATTGTTCTCAAGTCAATCAGAATAAAATGGGTGCTGAGTACAGGGAGTGAACTCTGCCTAGCAAGCCTGTGGAAAAACCCTGCTGAGCAGGCTCCTCTCCTAGGCTTGCAGCGTTAGCCTGCTTGACTGTGTTTGACTGGAAATATTCAGCATGGTCCTGATGCTCTTTAAAATGGAGGAACGTGGGTCTGGTCCCGCTCTTGGAGAAGCCCGTGGAAAGGCCTGCATTTGTCTTCAGTGGTCTGGAGAATTCAGCCTTGTGTGGCTTGCATAGAGCAGGCGCCAGATGCATCTCCCACCCACGGCTCAGGCAATGAACATGTGTGCGCAAGGCTGGTGCAATTATGAGAGAATTCAAAGGGAGCTATAGATCCAAAAAGAAATATTCATAGGCTGATCTGTGCCTCGGCAGCGCACTTTCACACAGCCACCAGCTGTAGTGTGGGGCCTCTCCAGAGAAGGGAACATCAGACGTGCCCTGGTCCCTCGGGATCGTGAGATGTACACGGATCTTCCCTGGGGCTGAAGGTGCCCCCTCTGGGGGCTCTGTGTGGCTATTTTTAAGAGTCCTGATCAGGTTGTTTAGTTCAGGAGCATAGAGCAGCTTGCTTGCTTGCAGTTTAATCTGGAAGAAAGGTCTTTCAGTTGCATGCATTTTGGCAGTCAAGAGGGATATTTAGGGGAAGTGAAGCTTGAACTATAAGCAGCACATAATGATTTATTTGGAAACAATAAGTGCAGGAATGACTGTGGAGTGGGCTATGAGTAGAACTAGTGATTGGAAAGTCGATGTTCTCAAAAACTGTAACCTATCAAGGACAAACTGATGTGTAGATGAATATGTTGATATTTGCTACAGGAAGATACCAGTAAGTTTTGATGGTGTGAAACCTCATGCACCTTCTAAGATGTAAGAACCTTCTAAGTTCTTGATTTTCATCTCCAGTAATACCATTTCTAGGGTATGGATTCCTGTGGTTCCTCAAACCCAGGAGGTGTGGGACAGGGAAGAGCTGACCCTCAGCAGTTTGGATGTGGGGTCTCTGCAGAACATGGGGTTTGTTGCATCCTGAATGCCTGTTTCTCCTGGCAGACTGTGGCTTCATCAGGCCCCCAGGATGCTGGCAGCAGCCTGCAAGAAGTAGTTGTCAGCTTTCAGTCAGGAAGAGAAAGCTGTCATTGAAACTACACATGGTTATCAAAAGTCTCTCATTTTTGTCATTAAATATAGCAATGTGGACACTGGTGTTGGAGTGTGCTGGTCTGGCCTTTCAGTATTCAAATACCAGCCTAGCTGATTTATTTTTTTCACTCTTCTTCATCTTTATGCATCCTTTAAGGGCTGCCATGTTGTGGTCCACATGCTGTTGTATTTAGCTGGCAAGTGAAGCAGTTCATGATTGCTCTGTGTATAATTACAGTGGCTAAGAACATTTAAAGCTCAAGCGAGGATTGTTCTGTCACAGTGCACTCTTACATAGTGTGGTTGTGTGGGAGATGGCAGGTGATGTAAAAAAAAAAAATCACAATAAAATTGGTGGAGTTGGCAAGAATAAAGAAGGAAAATTTTTTTTTAATTTCAATGTGATTTTTTTTTATTTCCTCTTTTAAGGCCCAGGTTCCTGGAGTTCAATGATTATTAGAAAATCTTGACCCTTTCTATCTTTTATACCTACGAGGAAAAACTTGGAAACGTGAGTCCCAAAGGCTTGCAATGTACAATGCTAGTAGGAGGAGATCAACATTTACCTGTACCTATTTCTTTTTATTTGTTTAGATAATTTTCTCAAAAAAGTTTCTCAAGAAGTTGTCTCAAGTCATGGAAATACTTAAGCCTAGTAGTACAAACTCCTTTTTATTCTCATTGTCTACTTTCTAGTGTGTTGTAGGAAAGTAGGAGATAAGTGTGCCTCAACCTTCCTTCCAGCTGTTGATGGGCACTACAGGAGAGTAACTGCATCTATGCAGAGTGTTGAAGAAGTGACATTTCCTGAATGGAAGGGATCCAGTGCCTTGTATCCTGGGGGGAATGAGGTGATGTCTTTCATTGTCCTTAACACAGATGAGTAGCTACAAGGGACAGCCAAACTCATAGCTTTGAATAACTTACTATTTACTGCATATTTACTTTCCTACTGATGTCACTGGAAATATATTTAATATTGCTACCAATCCCTTGCAAGGCCAAAGATCCTGCCAGGGGAGAAGCTGGTAGTCCAGAATTCCAGTTCTGTGTAACTAAACAAATATTTCAGTAAATCCCTGAGAATGGAAGCTGGGGGCCTTGGCATGACAAGCAGACCCATCAAAAGTGGATATTTTGTTGTTTGTCTTGCATTTGATTTTAATAACAGGCAAAGATTTCCATGCAGGAAGAATGCACGTACTGTACACAATTTGTCTAAAGCATACTTTTACTAGAAGGGAGGAAGAAAAAAAAAAAAAAAGGAGAGGAATAACTTTTCAGAGAGAATTTCTCACTGATGTTGTCTTCCATTTAAAATGAGGCGTTAGCTCACAGGCTGGAAGTGTTTTCCTGCCTCAGTCTAATGTATCTTTTCTGACCACGTTCTCCATTTTGCTCCTGTTCCAGTAAGTGCTCTGAGGTATGAAGGTGAGCAGGGGCATTTGATCGGGGCTGTTGGCTGCCCAGGCACTCCCTGCCTGCAACTGTAGCTCTAAAGTCAAACTTTGTGGGAAGTCAGATGCGATTGTGCATAGAGTCCTCTTTTTTTTTTTTTTTTAATTTTTATTATTATTTTTTAATGCCAGTTACCCACATGAGCCTAGACCAATTTGCTTTCCAAGTTTTTAACTGGAGCAAAGTGTTTTGAGGTTTCATGTGCTTTTCAATGGATACCCAGTTTTATTTGGTAGAATGCAAGCTGGAGTTGAAAGCACTGAACTGTTAAAAAAAAAAAAAAATAAATAAATAAATAAAAAGAGAGAGACAAAACAAACACCTAATAACAAAACCACCCCCAAGAAAAATAAGCCTTCCAGGATACAAAGTTCATAGAAAGTTGCATGTGGATTCAGACAATAAGGCATGCAAGAAGAAGGTCTTTGCATCAGTAATAACCAAATGAGAAGGGTGTAATTGGTCACTCTGGTGGTGGTTTTCCAACAGCCTGTTATTTGACTGTGTCATCACAGCTTTAGAACAGGGCAGGTCACCAGTGTGCTGTGTTTATATTTCCATGGCTGAATGCTCTGCGGGTCAGCCTTGGAGCCCAGCCCCTGGTATGATGTTGGCATTTTTGTGGACTCATTAATGACAAGAGCAATCTTCTGTCTTCAGGTGTCTGTGGATAGAGGTTTTTTATCAGTCATTTCAGCAACCAGTTGGCAGGTTCAAACAGGTACTTCAGCATCTGAAGCCTTGGCTAATTGTAGGCATGAACAGTAACTTCAAAACTTGCTACTGCCTACTTAATGAAGCTGCCTCTGTTTGGTAGTTGCAGTGCCTTTGCAGACATCTAACACAACTTACCTTGCATTACCTTCAGGTTATAAGATTAATGTTGTTTTGCCTTTATATATGTTTTGTTTGAAAAAATCTTCTACTGGCAGTTTTTTCATCAGTGGTCTTAGTCTGCAAGTAGTACTCACAGCTGTGTGGGCATCAGGAGACAGTTAGTCCCCTACAGGAGATAATCCGACTCATTAGTAAGTATTATAATCCTGTACCGTGGCATTGAGAGTTTGGTGTAACTTTGGGTAGGTCAGCAGTACCATATTAGTGCTTAAATTTAGGGTTTAGAAGGCTTATCCTGCCCACACACTCACCAGGGGCAACGGGCTTCAATTGTGTGGATGTGATGGGTGCTCACAGGCGAGCAGTGTGAGCTGGGTGCCAAGGGGGTGGGAGCGCCTGGCCCTCAGCTCTGTGCTTGCACATAAATGTAGGTGACCTTTCTAACTAAGGGTTCCAGGATCTCTTTCTTCTGACATCCACCGCTCAATGACTTTGAGGAGCAAGGACTTGTGAGGCAGCAGATCAGTACAGTTAAAACAAGCTAAACATGAAATTGTTGGGAATCAGAATGGCTTTCCTTTGCCACCTAAGAGTCATGCTTCACATGTGAATGATCTTTCAACCTAAACTTAAACCATGAGGTTCAGGGCAGAGCCATTTATAGAATTGGTTAGCTCTGTAATTCCCTGCATGAATAACAGGATGGTCTGAAAAAGAAAACAAAGATCCTTGCTTCTCAGCGAAGGCACAGAATGAAGATGATCAAATTCTCTTGGGTTTTCTTATTACTGGTGTATTTTTTTCTTCTTGTGGAGCAGAATTGGTGGGGTTTCAGAAATATACTCAATCAGTGTAAACCATTTCCTATTGTGGCTGGCAGCTGTTTGCAGATGTGGGGCACAGCAGCAGTCCTCATGAAACAACTGCTTGTGGAGAACAGATGAGTCTGAGGTTCTGGTTAAGGGAGAATGCGCCCCCATAAATTACTGCATTATTATATATCAGGAGCACTTCTGTAGCCTCTCATTGGAGCAGCCATCGAGTGGGATTCTGCATCCCACACTTGAGGATGGTCCCAGCTCAGCCAAATATTTGACCGTGTGCTTGAAAGCTAAGCATTGATTTCAGCAGCTTGCTTAAGGGCTGACTCAGGTTTCACGCTGGTCTGGAAGGCTGCAGTAGTTCTCATGACTCTTCTCGTATGCTGTTTTCCCCAGTGAGAGGGGGCAGCACTATCTGTGCTTATGAAATACAGCGATCAGTCCTCCTCCCTAGCAGTGCGAAGCTCTCTTTTGCAATGCTATGAAAACACTTTTTACGTGGCTGGATCACTGGGGACGTGTGTCTGAGGGTGGGAGTGGGGTGACACATCCACAGATACTGTGGTGTTGGTGGGGGATGAGTTGTCCCAGGCTCACGTACGCTCGAAGTTCACTGATTGTGCGTTCCAGCGTGAATGCGTGTGTGGCAGAGGGCAAAGTTGAAACAGAGCAAGAAAGTTAAGTTATGCTAATTAACTGCCTTCCCGTTAAGGAAGGAGAACCAACTCAAAAGATATGGAGAAGATTATTCAGGGTCAAATGACACCCTTGATTTTCCATCACTACCATCTGAGACTTGTAATGTCTGACTAGCCCAAGGCTTGCTGGGCAGTGTGCTGCTGGGGTGGTTTGCCTTAGTCATCATGTCTCACCCTGAGTGGGCTGAGCCGTGGTATTGTTGTACCCATTATAGATATTGACATAATTCAGTGTTTGCTTGTTTTTCTCCCATGTGCAATGTTGTTTTATTGTGTGTCTGTTTCCCCCCCCCCTTTTTTTTTTCTTTTTAAAAAGGAAAAACACTAAATCAGCCTTAATTTGTCAATGACCAATTGATACCCCAGAGGGTCAGCTTCCTGCCTGTCACAGTAACCAGTGATGGTGGGGATCCATGCAGCTGTGGGTTGTTGCTACTAGCAAGAGTAGCTCTGCTGACTCAGGCTTCCATAGAGTCCTGGGATTTCACATTTACCATGCATGTTTTCTCCTCCTTCATTGATTCAGTGTGCTAAATTGTAGACAGTTCAACAGAGAGATAAGAAAGAGAAAAAACAAGGGCAGACAGACTTTTTGTCATTTTGGACAAAAATAAATGTATGGTATAGAGCTGTTCCCAGAGTTGTACAGCCCTGCCTTCGTGTTTTGAGAATGCACATGATTTATTGCAGAAATCAGTTTGGCATAGCATAGGCTGTGCAGATCCAGCAGGACCTACCATTATCTTGTCATGTTTTTTAGCAAACTGACTTTTACAAGGCAGCAGTTCAAAAACATGAAAGAGAAATGTGCAGAAAACCCGTCGTTTTGTGTCCCCCCATCCAGGGTGTGCTGGCAAATCTGCCACAGCCGCACCCGCGGGCAGTGGTGGTGGTGCGCAGCTCCCTTGCTTGTGGGTTTTGGGCATTCTCTATGCGTGAGCTGGTATGGGTCTTGGGTTTATTATTGTGCTGCAAAACTCCCAAGTTGCTGACTTTAATGCTAAGTATGGGAGTTGAGACATGGCTTTCTGTCATGTTTCACTTTACAGACTTAATAACGTTTCATTTGTACAGCGAGAGTAACAAATGCACTGTTAGCAAAATTTTGCAAATCTTGCTGCTTTTCAGCTCTGTTTACCCACAGCCTGCAGTCTCAAATGGACAAAGGAAAATGGACAGAAAGCCGCTGGGTTCATGGACTTGCTCTGACTAGCATTTGAAGGCAGAGTTTGAGCTAGATGCACCATTTGTTGGAGGCAGAAGGACGTTTTTAAAGCATATCCCTGTTACAGTCTCAGCACCGAAGCAGTATTTCTGCATTCTCAGATGCTTAGCAAATGTGCCTAGGTTTTTGTTTATTTTTAAGGGGTTAATATAAAGTGTGTAGAATTTTCCTACCTTCTAGGCATTCTGAATGTTCAGCCCATGTACACCTCAGAAAATAGCTCCTATTTAATAATATCTTTATACACTACTGTTAAGAGATGGCTATCTCAGACAGCAAAGCTGTGGATGTGCCCAAGGGTGAAAAGTGAACAAAAAGTAAGAACTGGGGAGGGGAGAAGGAAAGTGTGTTGTCTGTGCAGGTTTTTTTCAATGGAGAATGTGTGTGAAGGGTAGGGGTGGAGATGTTCTGCAGAGCACTTTGAGATAACAAACAGCTTGCTTCAGCTTAACAGAGTGGATTGAAATTGACCCCTTTCACTGGGTTTTAAGGTGAAACTTCAGGGCTAGAGGTGTTTTCCCTCCAGCTCCTGAGCTTAGTGTGAAGAAGAGTTAGTTGGTTGCTACCACTGTCCTCTCCTTGCAGTTTGACAGATGCCCTGTAACAGTGTGTGTGTGTGTCACTGTGCTCTGTGAAACTACTCTACAAACCCTGTCTCAAGCCAGGCATTTTCTTGAAGGCATGACTGCTTTCTCTGTGGAAACTACTTGTTTTCTTTTCTTTCCTCATTAGAAACTACTTTTCACTCCAAAGACCCTCCTGATTTTGAAGAACAAGGCAGAACAGAGATGCCAGTAAAGGAGACCCATCCACTGTTGCAGCAGGTTTCAGACCCCCTCCTGCAGCCCATCCCTTGGTAGATTTTACTTCCTGTCACAAATAAGGTCTTAAAAGCTTTCGAGTGGCTCATCCAATAGAAAAGCCTCTACTCTGTATTAATGGTTAATAGGTCTTTCTACCAGATGTAAAATCCAGTGAAACATATACAGTTTCTTTGGTTTTAACAGGAACAGATGATTTAATAAGCAGCTATAAATCTTTTGGGAATGTACAGACATAGTCAAACAGAACACTTCTGCCAGATTTTTCACTGACTAGACGTACAGCATATGAGTCATAGCAGTCTGCTCCATTCTCCATCTCAAATGCCTGCTGTTGTTGTTTTTGCTTTCAGAGGTGCTGTGCTGCATGTTGGGGGGGGGGGGGTTATCACCCTCACGTGTTAATGGGCTTGCTCTTTTATCCGGGAGATAGTGTTCAGGCAGCTGACTTTCATTCTCTGGCTGTGCATGACATTTCTTTTCCATTCCCTAGCCCAGCTTGTGATTTTATAGTTGTATAGTGAAAATATTTGAGGATTGTATTAATACAGCCTCCTAAAGGGGGTTAGTAGTGGGAAAGTGGTTAAATTAAAAGGGGGTGTAGTCAGCCTCTTTCTTAATACAGCAGTGCTTTCCTTCCAACAATCTTAGGCCACCTTACGAAGTTTAATACATTTATACTAACAGTATTTCTAATAAACTTCATTAATGACCAGGTCTTCAGAGATGAGAAAACTGAGACAGAAAACAGATTCAGGTACCTGTGGCTCATGCTGAATTGCAGCAGAGAGTTAAATTTCCTAAAGTATTTTAAATACCATTCTAAATGGATGTAAAATGGCATTGTGCTTTAGAAACATCTTCGTTTCCACCTTGTTGGTTTGCTGGCTTTCCAGGAGTGTCATTGGATGTCTAAGAACTGGGAATGCAAGATCCTGCTTTGAACATTTCACAGAATGACAGAATAGAGCCTTCAGGACCTTTTTTTTTTTCACAGAGTCACAGAATTGTCTAGGTTGGAGTTTGTTTGCAAGCCATGTTAGCTACACTTGGGAGCCTCTCGAAAGGAGGTGAGGTACTAGAATTGCTGCTATTTGCTCCAGGTCACACCATAGTAAATCAGAGATGAAATTGGTGATAAAACACCAGTCTAGGTAGGATGATTTCAACCACTGTGGAGGTGTTTGTAAGACAGATGCGGTACAGCTTATTCTGAATGCAACTGGATGGAGGGGATATTTAAAATGGCCTACAGTACATTATTATTATTATTTTTAATTTTGCAGTGTAACTAACTAATATTTTAGAGAGTGATCAGAGGTGAAATCTTTGTCTAAGAAAAATGGTGCAAACTTGTGATTTAATTTCATGCATAGGCAGGAGAAAACATGGTCTAAATCTTTCATTCCCTCAGGACTACATTCACTTCTGTTGTGTTCCGGGACCATGTAAATTGTGAGGAAAGTTTCTATTTCAGTGGTAGGGATGACAAAGAAAACTTCTACGTGTTTGGCCTTTTCCAGGCTGAAGGGAGTATCAAAAATGCATAGATGTGGAACAGGTTAAGAAACTGGAAACAGTTTCTTGGAGGTTGATTTATGTACAGAATTGTAAAATGTGAAGAACAATGTATATTGTTTGAAGTTTGTGGTGAGACTGTAGTTTACTGTGTTGCTCCAGTAACGCTTGCTTCTGAGTTGCCAGAGGTTCAGAAAGCCAAAGAGGTATTGCGTTACTAGGTAAAGGACATTGTCCAAAGTCAGTTAACTGGATGGGGTCAAAATCAAGAACAGCATTTGATTATTCTGACTCCTTGTTGGGTCCCTTCTCTGTTTCCTTCACAGCATGGATTTCACCCATATATATGTGCAAAAAGGCCCTTTCAGATCTTTCTGGCAAATGGAGAGCATTGCTTTGTACTTCCAGTAAGCACATGGCTCTCATATTTACTGATGAGACTTTCACACATGAGGAAATTAGAAAACTAAAGTTGTAAGCAGCATGTCTGTTCTTGAATGGGGAATTTTCCCCGAAGCAAGCTATAATGCACTCTCTTAATGGTTTGAATCTTATGGTTCAGATTTTCCATAGGCTGCTTCCAGCATCATGGGCACTAACCTGTGTTTGCAATGAGCATGCACACACCCAGCTGCGAGGGTAAGTTACCTGTCTCAATCTCAGCTGTTAATCGGGCATAGTCAGTGCCTTTAGATGTCTGGCCCTGCATTGAGCTAAGGATGTTGGTGTGGTGGTCAGTGCTCGTGGCGTTACAGGCCAGGGCTGCGCCAGAAATCTAGACTTACAGCAGGGTTTTTGCCAACACTTCTTCACTGGTACCAAGATCTTTTGCAAGCTTTCTGATGCACAGTCTTTGCCCACTGAATGGCCACCGCCCAGCTGGTGTTGTAGGGTTTCAGCAGTCCTCAGCAAGCAGCAGCAGTTCCTGGGAGCTGTCTGTCCCCTTAAAGCAATGTATATAGCAACAGGGAACACCACGTGACTACATGGACCTTATCCAGTGTTTTAAACAAAAAATATCCATAACGGTGTCCTGGCCTGTATAAGCTGTATAGTTTTCCCAGACTTGGAAGAAAAGTACTGGTACTTTCCCAAGTTCCACCCTTTTCAGTTAGATGTTAGAAAAACCAACCCACACACAGCATTGATTCTTGCCTTTCTTTTGTCTCTAAAATGGGAGATACTATAATTAAAAGAAGAAATTATGCTTTTTAGTGGCAAGAGGCAACGTTATCTCTGAAGCATCTGTTTTGATGAGAATAAAGTAAAATTACTACTTTATATATATATATATATACATACATATATATATATATATATATACATATAATTTTTTTTTTCATTAAATAATGACTTCTACTCTTAGTGAGGAAGAGGAGACCGGTAGGTGTGTGATTCCACAGCAGACTGAACCAGGGTTTGAGGAGAGACCTTTCATGGATGTGGGGCTGTCTTCAGCAGCTTTCCCCGCCTCTTTTTGGAAAAATGCACAGAGCCAGAGGGGGAAGAATGACCTTGCTTTTAAGGCATTCATCTGGAGCTCAGGCACTTGGAGCTGAATTCCCAGTGCTGGGACATGCTTCCTCTGTGGTCTGCAGCGTGTTGCTCAGGGATGTCTGTGCTGCACAATGGAGCTTGGCACACAGAGCCCTAGGGCTGACTCCAAGAGCTCTGCACAGCCCCATGGCGCAGGGGGGCACTGTGTGGAGACACGGCTTCTTTCCTGAAAAAATGCAGCTGTGATAGCTCAAGCCCTGTGCAGTTGGGGCTGTGCTGCTTTCAGTTCTGAATTCTGTGGCTAAGGCGCATTTGGCCATCTCCATACTACGCTTCGCTGCTGAACCCAAGAAGCACTAAGGTATTCAGAAATCTCTCTGAAGCTCACCAAATATTTTTGAACTGTCTGCACGGTCTGGTTTTGGATGACTTTTGTTTTGCACAAGCTTGTCCTAGCCACTCCGCTGTCACTGATTTTCATTTCCTCTGCGGCACTGGAAGCTAGCTAGAAGGCAAGCCTCACTTCAGCAGTTCCCATGCCCAAACAAATAGTTTTCTAGGAACAAAAAAAGTTCCAATGTCCCTTGGAGCTGGGCTGGCCCTGACTGCCTTGCGGGGCCTAAACACAACCTCACGGGAGGCAGCAGAGCCTCGCAGGCAGAGCCCAGCTGTGCGCTGTTTGTGAGGGGAGCGATGTGCAGCCTCGTGCACAAATCCGCTTAACGCCTTTGTTCCAGGCAGCCAGACAGCAGTGGCATTTACCCAGACCTGTAAGGCACACAGAGGGCCACGAATGAAAGAATGAAAGGAGCTGTGTATATTCTAAGTAATATTTTGTTTATATGCTCTATCCAAAATAGAGAAGAAAATAACTTTATTGTCTGTGGCTTGAAAAATCTGCCTGCTGTTATGAGCATGGAAGACAAACTCATTATATGCCTAAGAAAACAGATGCTGTTGCTGGCTTTGGTTTCTGTGGGGTGTAGGTGATCTGGGGGAGCACTGGACTGGTGTCCCAGTACCCTTCCTCCCCAGAGATGCTAAGCAGGGCTCACAGACACCCCCAGCACGTTACCAGCACTTCACAACATCTCCAGGCCAACTTGAAGGTTCCAGTTATGACTGAAATAAAGGAAGCCAATTGCAGAAGTTATCCCACAGAGAAGTCATTCCTTTGTGTCCAAATGAACGCCAGGCTGACATTTTCTTTTTCGAGTCTCTTGGCTAATAGGATTTGGAAGATAAGATCTGTCCAGTCAGAGGGGGTTGCATAAACTTCCTGTGAAGTTTTATAGCTGGCGATCAAAAGGAATCACAAAACACGTTGCCGTTTTTTATCTATTTATTTCTTTATTTAGAAGCTCAAAGAGAGCACAGAGCTATCGGTTGTGTTTTTTCTCATGTAAACAAGGTGGTATCATACTGGAAGCTCAGGCTTAGGCCCTCTGATTTCCCATTTTGTGTTTAAATTAAGAGCTCTTTTGTACAGGGTGGGAAAGCATACAAAAATCACCCCAACCAGCATGCATGTTCTGCTTAAGAACCAGCACTGCATTATTGAATGGATGTGTCCTTGTGTTCCTTGCTTTCCTGGCTAAGAGATGCTCTTCTCCTTATAAGTGCAACAGAAATTGTTCCCAACAGCATCTTTGTTCTCTGTCCCATGACCTGAGTGAAAGTTGTTTTGTACAGAAAGGGCTACCTGACACCAGTTTGAAAGGTGGAGATTTAGCTTAAAGGGTCTGTCTTTTCCCATCGTTTATATGCTCTGAGAAGGATTCTGCCTCTTCATGTTAAATCAGAGTTTTGCAGCACTTGTTCAGCTGTACACAAAATGCAGTGCTCCCAGAGTTGGACTCATGAATACTGCTTGCATTGCAATTCCAGGTGTGAGGGGATCTGTTTTTTCACTTGCCCTCCAGTCCCATGTGTAGCATGTTGCATTGCAGGATGTGCGTTGTGATCAAGGACAACAGAAACTTGTCCTTTGGCTGTTACTTAAAAGAAAGAGCAGTGAACAAAGACAAACTGAGATATCTTGCATTCATGTAGGGTTAAACCAGAATTCCTGCGGAATTTCAAGCAACTCATTGACATCTCTGTTGGTATCACTTCCTAGAGGAAGTCTGCTCGTCTCATTTGTCCCTCTTCTTGGGACACAAATCCATGCTTAGTAGGGAAATGTATGCAGTAAAAAGTGGCATAGGAAGGAGCTAACACCTACAAAGAGCAAAGTTGTCTCGTTTTGTCCAGACAGAACAAAGTGTCCCTTCAGGAGCTTCTCCCCTCCACCAGTTGTGGTCCCACTGCTTCCTGCTGTACCTTTTTGGGCACGCCTGGGATGCAACACAGACTCGCACAGGAAGGGTGTTGGCGGGCATGCAGATGGGTTGGAGACAGGAAGAACTAAGGAGTAGAAGGACTTCTTTAACATGAGCTTCCCAGCTTTTGGTTACCCCTATGGCTTGGCCTGGTGCCACCTGAAGCAGCTTGCAGCACTGGGATGTGGAGGGCTGGCTGAATTGGCTGCCTGGGCCTGGCGCCAGTTCGTATGGCTGGTTTGGCTTCGCGCTGCTTTCCTAGCAGGGTGAGCTGTAACGTGTGTCTCCTGTCATGAATCAGGTTGTAGGTATGGGTAATTCTCAGGCCAGGCATTTATGTGAGTTGGTTCTGCATTGTTCAGATTTAAAGTTGTTTTATTAAGTAATTATTCAGCTTATTGCTCAGCAGTTTTTCAGCCTCATTAGTATGTATAGCATGGGGAGTGTGTCCCGGTTATATCACCAAATAACATTTTAAAGCTTTAATTGCCAAATAAAATCTATTTCCGTCTGTCTTTTCTAAAATATACAATATTACTAAAGAACCACTTCAGTAAAATATTGTAGCACATGTTTGGCATATTTTTAAGTTCTTTTGAAGTCAATGTTTAAGTGCTTTGCTGAACCGAGGCCTAAAACAATAATAGTCACAATGTAAATCTACTTTATTTCTGAATGAGTGTTCACACAGGAGTTGAAAGTGTGTCAGGTTCTTGTCATGACCTCACAGGTACAGATATCCTCTTAATTTCACTGAATCTCTCAGCAGCTTTGGCAAATTTTTACCTTGCACCCAGTTGAGAGGTCCAAGTCAGACCCAAGTATGGCAGGCTTTCACATGCAAAAAGAGACCAAACTGAGTTGGGATATAGAGCCATGAGGGGGCTGGCAACATCCCAAAGTGTGCTCAGCTATGATTAGTTCTTTCCTATATACAGTGTGTGTGTGTGTGTGTGTATGTGTGTATATATATATATATGCCTGTGTACTTTTTTTCTGGGTTAGTGAAATCAGTACAGTGCTTCAAACATGATCCTTGTTGGGCTGTTAAAGAAGTCATGGAAATTTTTAATTCTGCTTGAAGAGAGAGTGGTGGAAATGCTATGAGTAATGATTCTGATACTGAAACTGGGGAAGACGACAAGTTCATAGCTGACTGATCTTAGGCCTGTGCCTGTGCAGTGCCACTGAAACCAGGGGGCTGCATGTGTTGGGTCAACTCCTTTATTGTTTGCTGGGCCGTGACATATTTTTATACTGCTTACTGTGGTACCACAATTCCAGCAAAGCATGATCTAGTGAAGTTTGAAGTTAGTGTGTCACTGAAGTCAGGGGAAGCTTTATTCACGCCAACAAAGCAGAGACCCCCAATGGGAGGTCGGATGTGCCATCTTGTGGCATTTGCCTTGTTGCCATGCTGTTGGGTGTAATGTTGAAAGATAAAGGCCAATGCTGCAGACTTAATTCGTAGGAGAACTCACCTTGTGGGCCTGCTCCAAAGAGTACGGCAGCTGCTGCACTGGATGTCATCCTCTTGTCCCATATACATGTAGGAGTCACTGGGTGTCTTATGCCAAAGTATTGAGCACTGTGCCTCTAAATAGAGAGTAAAGAACACAGTTTATCTAGCGTGTGCATGCTGTACGTTATGAGCTGGCTGGGGCCTTTTCCCGTATTTCCATCCCTTTGCAAGTCACTGCCTGGTGATCAGGAAGTGCTGCCTGGTTCTCTGCCTCTCCCAGTGAGGCCAGCAGGAGCTGTGGGCACTTGCCTTTTCGTAGCATTAGGTTAAAACCACACTGGGACAGGGTACTCGAGCTTAACTTGTTGCTGCTGTGTTTTAAGGTTATCTCCGTCTGATTTGATATATATTCACTGAGGTCTCTAGAAAGAAGGTGGGATTGTGGTGTAGAGACAATATGAGCAGGAAGACAAATAAAGTGGTCACCTTCTGTGGGAGACGGGGAGAGGCAGCCCCCTGTGAAAGGCAAGAAGCTATCTGAGGAGGGTGGAAAAATCATAAATCATTGTATGCAAGTATTGTTATGTGGAACTTTTAAATTATTTTTATTATTTTTTTATTTTTAAAAAGGTGCAAAGAAATATACACCTACCACAGATTTGTGCTGTTGTTGTGGGCAGCTTAGTCTGTAGCTTATCTATTTTCATCTTTTTAAATCCCGAAGTTGATGCTATGTTCTTACCAAGTGAAAATAATAAAATGTCACGAGTCATTTAGAAGCAAATCTGATGTTTGTTTCCTTTCTTGTTGCTAAAGATGGCTGCGTGATTTGAAAAGCATTCAGTGAAGAAGCTGAGACCATGCAGCTTGTGGAGTAAGCAGCTCATATTTCCGTTCCCCATCCCAAGGGCAGAGACACCAGGTGTGCCCTGGTGAGGGCTCTCACTGTGCTCTCATCCTTTTTGATGCATGTCTGCTCCTGTGCGTGTCACGTGGCTTCTGCATCTCGTGCCTGTGACCACAGAGCATAGGAAGGAGCATGTCCAACCAGTGAGAAAAGGGAAGTGTATTGGAAATAAGAAACTTAATATCAGCCATATGTGAGTAATGGGTTGTTTGTCTACTGCAGGGGATGAAGATGCATATTCTAATGCTTTCTGATCACAGTGTAGCCATGACATTTCTTTCTTTATTTTGCAACTAACCTAGTATTAGCTGTTTGTCTTGTCCTCTGTCTGTAATCCTAAATTCTGTACTTACCCTAACTTTTGCTCTGGAGCGTAGATGTGTTCACAGAAGAGCCCGGGGAGGGGGGGGGGGGGAAAAGATGGACATGGTTCTTGTTTCACATGGGCCAACCTGAACAGAACATTTTGCTTCTTGGCCAGGAGTTAATCAGGAGTGTATTTGTGAGGCTTGTAACAGAAAGGTGCTTGTCTGGGGTCTCTGGTCATAGTTACCTGCCTGAGACCAAACTGTGGGCCGTAGTTCTACTACTGTACTTTGTACTTGCATAGTTGTGCATGCATGATGTATTTTAACTACTTCATTTGTTTTGTCTGGAGCTGTTGACTGTAACTGAGTGTATGCACTGAATGCAATGAGCGTTTTCAGTTGTTTATAAATGCTAAAGCACATGTTCCCCTGAGATACTTGCCATGGATGCAGATGTGGTCTCCTAATAAAGTGCTACAGAGCCTTGTGATAAACTCTGGAGTAGGAGGACATGATGCAGATGGTTGGTATATGCTCCCACATTACCAGTAATGGGGTCTGTAGGAAATATGAGATTGATGGACAAGACCTGATCACTTCACCTGCCCATTGATCAATTCATAGTGTTGTTCTTAAAATATATATATTGTTTTTATTCCTTTCATGTATTTGAGCACTCCCTTTGCATTGGTGCCGGGTAAAACATTCCTTTCTTGGGAGGAGTTACCTGCCTTCCCCTTTCCCCAGTTACACGGCTGAAACTGTGCCCACTTGCAGCATGCAGTGAGTTTAACCCAGTCACACACCAAAGGGAACTTTTCAAGACAAAAACATGTAATGATTTTTCATGTTTGGTTCCTATGGTTCTGCTGGGCTTTGCTGCTGTGCTGTCAAGGGAACTTAGCATGAATTTGCAAGCTTAGCATTTGCCACACATGTCTAGACAAACTGTTTAATGTGATGTCTTTTGGATTCTTCACAGCTGAAGTAACTGTCCTGATGTTCCTCTACCTGTGAATAGTCTTCATGCAGTTCTTGATTACAGTGTAAAATATGCTTCATGTAGCCTTTGTGTAGTGCTTTTGGTAGGAAGAGAGGTGGTTTAAGTGTACTTAAACCACTGGGAGCTCTGTCATTCATGAAATGTAGGGTTTTCAGAAGTATAGTCGACACTATGCTCCAGTGTAGCTTATATCTTATAATATGTGATGTGTAGAGACAAGTGGTCACATAAGACAGTTCAGCTATCTCAGACTGTCTGTGGTCTTTTTTTTATCCCACCTTTGTTATCAAGCTACAAACACAAACTGAATAGAAATATGATGGAACTTTTTTATGTCTCCTTGTGTGTGAACCTACCTGTGTTGGTTATGTAATGTTCATACACATTTTTGTATGTTGTAAATAACACGTAAGTGTTATTTAACACTTGTAAATAACACATAAGTGGTTGCAAATGCTGGTTTTATTTTAAATATATAATGCAGGGGTGAAATGTCATAGCAGCATGGTTAACAGAGAAAAAATAAATTTCCTACTTCGCACTGCACAGTCAGCTTTATATTTTTATGTCCACTAGAGGGACTCTTGCTTATACTACTCACTGCAGAAAGCAGAGTCACGCAGTCCCTTTAGTATCTTTTCTGCAGCTTTAAAACTCTGAATGACTGACTCCGGTTAAATCCTCTGAAGAGTAAGTCTCCAAGTTGTCTGTCAAAGTGTAAAAATTTTGGGCACAGTGCTGTTCTTCTGAGTCCAAATACTTTCCTGAATTTTCTTAATACTCTTTGAAAAAAAAAAAAAAGAGAGAGAAAAAGTATTTTTTTCTCGCAACTTTTCAGTCCAAGCTTTCCCATATGACATTGCTGGGGATTAATTTAATTTATTTTTTTTGTCCAAGAAAAAATGTTGTGTGTCTTTGTTTGGAATTAGCTTTGGTTTTGCAACCATACTGCCAGTGAATATGGTAAATTAATCTGTTCTTGAACTCTCCAATATTGAAATGGGTTTCTCCTTTAACTGGGAGATACTGAGTTTTGGGTAAGAGGCATGTAAACTTATAGCCAGTGTGAGAAAAATTCCAAATATATCTGCTCTTTCTTGTTTAGCTGGGGGATCACTTTTGTTTGCATTGTCAAAAAGCATTGCATGCTCCTGACCAGAAGATTTTTCTTCTTAATTACAGAAACATGAAAGGATACAGGAAGTCCTGAATGACCACGATGAATAATACCTGTGCTAATTAGGTCACTGGCTGGGTACTGGGAGAAGAACAAGGTAAGCAGTCAGGCCATGCCAGCAGCATTTCATGTAACCCGCATGATTGTGTTTCAACAAAGCCTTACATGCTTTCAGATATCAAATTCATAACAAGTTGCGCAAAGACAAATAGCCTGCAGGCTTGAATGCGATAGATTCACTTCTAGTTCAAAGCTATGACAAGCAAACATCTGTTTTCCTTCCTGGGGGAAAAAAGTATAAGTTCTGTGTTACATTTTGTTTCTCTCTCTCTTTCTTTTTTTCTTTTTTCTTTTTTTTTTTTTTTTTAAATCCTGAATTGTTGTTTTCTTTTTAAAGGCAATATCTTTGATTTCAACAATCGATTCATGAGCAAAGCTCAGCTTCCTGGGCTGACTCAAGGGAGGGCTTGGAGGAGGGGTGGAATGCTTCAAAAACGTAGCTGATGAAAAGGCATGCTGTTTGGTGGATGCCTCCCAGAATTGTTTAAATGTGTGTGCGCGCGCGTGCGTGTGTATGAAAAAAGAGAGAGAGATCTCCATGACAACTGGTCCGGCCAGTCTGTGTTCTCTGCAATCATTTTAGCTGGAATCAGTGCTGCGAAAGGTCATATGAAGGAGTTGTGGGAAGCACAGCAGGTATTAGACGCTAAACGACTGGTTTTCTGGTAGCCTCAGATAATAAGACAGAGTTTTGTCTGGGAAATACAAATCTGAGAATGGAGTGGAGAGGGAAATGCTCCAAATTTCAGGTAACAAAAACTGCTTTTAAAATGTTATTTCCTCCCATTTTAGAGTGCTTTATTTTTTTTTAAATCCTCTCTGTGGTGTTTACTCCCAGCCCGAGTGTCTGTGCTAGCTTGGATTCCCTAGCTCTGGGGAATGATGTCATGCAGCAACAGTTGGATTCTATTAGCCAGTGAAAGAGGAAACATCCTGCATTTTTTTTTTTTTGGGAAAAAAAAAAAAGATGCTTTGGCTCTTTGTTGAATCTTGTGCAAAGGCTGCAAGAAGTGTTCAAAAAAAAAAAAGTTTCTAACAATTTAATTCCCTGAAAATGTCATTAGGACCTAGAAAACACCAAAACCACTGCAAAAATTACCGCTCTATGCAAGAAAATAATCATGGAAGTGTTATGGAATTCAGGAAACTTTTTTTTTTTTTTCCCCCGGATGTTTCTATATGCATCTTTAATGAGAAAATTAATTGCATTTTAATTGAGCAGAGGATTTGGAACCTCTACACGCTTGGGATCCTTTAGCAATTGTTTGGAGGATGTGCTGCTAAAGAGTTTCTTCTGGGTTGGGCTCTGTCTCAATCTGCTGCTTATGAATAGATGATGCTGGCAGCATTGTTCTTAATACGGCTTTCAGTCCTGGAGTGTTTTTTTCATAGTTTTAAGCTAGCCTTTTTGGGAGGGATTGGGAGGGAAATACAGCAAAAAAACCTTAATTAAAATCCAGCAATTGAAAGAGGCTTTTTTCTCCCTTTTAATCAGAGTTGTTTGTTAAATGCTGTAGTCCACAGTCAATATTAGGGTGGCATTCATAGCATTTTAATAACTAATGTACAATTACTGTGTCTTATGAAGAGACTTAGAAAATTGATACAGTTCTACTTTGTTGAACATCATAAAAAATACACTGTACTGATAATCGTGATGAGAAGTTTAGGTCACTCCTGCATTGTTTAAAACTCTCCTGCAGCAGATGCTTGTTTCTACTTTTATGTTGCTTTGCTCCCTTCTGTGCATTTCAGATGTGATCCAAAGTGTGCTGGAGTCCATGGGAGTTTTCCCATCAACTTCAAAGGGCCTGCTTGAGAACTTCTCAGCCTCTGTTTTAGTCTTTTGACTGCAGGACCAGGCCACAGGCTCTCACTTTCCTTTCTTGAACCTTCCAAACAGAGGGTCTTTTGTATTCCAACAAACAATACCAGACACTGCTGACTGGCTTCCGTGTGGCTGCTAGCACACACTGGAGATGATGATAATGCTTATTTCTGCTTTCTGCTACCATCATTCTAGGTAGGGAAAAGTGCAGTGAAAGGAAATCAAATCCACCTGTCCACCTCTACACCCCACACAAGACTATTATTTCTACGTGTGTGTGTGAGTGCAAATTGTTCCTCGATTAAAGGGCAGAATCAGATGTGCTTCAAGGAAGAATTCCAGGAAGACTTTCATGGGAAAACACTGTTATCACTGTGATCCCTCAGTAGAGTACTCATGAGGCTGCCACGGGGAAGGCAGTCTTTCTGCAGCACACATACAGAACTGACAAGCTGTCTTCTGTGAAACCATCACTAATCAGCACAGTCTAACACTTTGTCCCCCTTTTCAACCAGATTTGGCCAGCATGACTCTGTAAATAAAATCCTGCTGTGAGTGAATATTAATGAACAGTCTGGTTCAAAAATTAGTAACTTTTCCTCTGTTTGATTGTTGGGAGGACTTTAATTAAGAATCCTTGTGCCATTCTTTAGCAGAAATTAATTATCTGGGGAGCTGATGTATTAGATCAAACAATCTTCCTCCTTAAGAAGTAATTCCATGATGATTACTTAAGTTTAAGGCTCATTTTTAGAAAAAATGCTATTCATCCCTGAAATTTCCAAGACAGAAATCATGATGATGATGTTCAAAATCTGAACCACTGCTTGCAAGTGCTTACGTTTTGCAGACAGTCAGTTTGATACCTGAGAGGTCTCTGCCAGGTGTTGCAAAGTGGGCATCCCGAAGGCAATAGTTGCTTTTTGAAGTCTACCTTTTCTGTGGTGCAATGCAGCAGGGAGTTGGGTGAGTTCTGTTGCAGTGTTTCTGGCCAAGTGGCATTTCACATTGTGGCTGTCTTGTAGTATTTACCTACTACTTTGTCAAATGATACAAGACATCATTTCCCTAGTACTTAAATATAATTTTCAAGTGTCCTAGCATTCTGAATAGCTCCAAATGAAATTTGCATATGTAATATACAACATAGATCTTACCAGTAGGAAATTAAAAAAGTTAATCACTCATAATATATTTATAACTGCACTCATAACAAGATACCTGCTAGCTGACCTACTAAGGCTGGTCTTAAATGTAGCCAGCTGCACACAGGCATTGGCACACTATATTTTTTTTCCATTCATTCAGGGAGTAAACAATTCAAGAAGGCTGCTGCTGTACCCAGTAACTTGTGTGGAGTTGTCACAGCAGTTTGTGTAGGAGTAGTGGCTCTGAGCAACACAGATCCTGTGGGCACGTACTCCTACATCAGTGCATCTTGAGGAGAACCTTGTTGGTCCCATGCACTTTTCTCTGTGGGCTCTGTGCCCACATTCTGTCCATGGATAGTGAGTGTCTCAGAGTTTTCCAGAGAGCTGGATGTGTTCTTTGATAGGATTAGCTGTGTTGCCTTATTGCAGTTACAGGGAAAGTGAAAGGATGTGGCAGAAATGTCTTTTTTTTTTTTTTTTTTTTTTTGCCTCTCCTTGATTATCTAACAAGTAATTTTTATATTGAGTTTTAATTGCTTGTTTTATCTTCCATAAGATCATCTTTTGTGTAACTGCTCATGCTCCATCTACCCCACAGGCTGACGTGTATGTTTCCCTGCTGTCAGTTGCAGTGAGTTCCAGGTTAATTGCTGTGTGGATGGTTGTCTTTATTAGCTGGAAACAGTCTGATTTGTGAATGACGTTATCTAGAAGTCTAGGACTGACTTTGTCATACTTTACTGACTTTGTCATTCAGTGCGTGTTTCTGTTCTTACTCCATTCTCTAACTAACTAAAGTCTTCATTTTCTCTTCTGAAAGTCTAAGACGCTATAAAAACAATATAGTTGTCTCTGTTTCTACAGTTTGAAGGCTGGGTGATCGTCAGAGAACCCATCACAGATGTGGTCAGGTGTACCATTAAATTCTTGAACATGAGATCAGTGTTTTCCTCATGTAACCTTATGCTTACCATAGATACAATTTGTGGATTGAAAACAACAGGGCTGCATATTTGGAAGAGCTTCTCAGGAGGATGCTCAAATCTTTCCTTCATTTTCTGTAAGTTAATTTCAGTTCCACCAGTGTGAACAACCAGTTGCACTGTTCTTTCTTCTTGTGTGTTGTCTTCTGGCCATGGTGACTGAGCGACTTTTGAAGGTGTAATGCGTGAAGTGCAAAATGATTTGATCTGAGCAGCACACACTGGATATGAGCGTGGCTACCTTTAATTGCAGGAAGAACCTTGAATTGATTGCACTGTCATTCTGCTCTGCAGTGCAGGGGCTCATTAGTGCTAATCAGTGATCTCTGTTCTGCCTTTGCATCTTTGACCTAGTTGCTTTTCTGAACTTAACACAGTTGCTAGCGTGACACAAAGCAGACTCTTGGCACAGCCCTGATCACAGAGCAGGGAGAGATCTGGCAACTTTCACACAAATCCATTATAATTAAGGCTTCCGGTCTGGGATTTAAACTTCTTTCTCTTAAAAGCCTAAGAAGCATTTTTTTCTTCTTTTTTTTTTTTTTTTTTTTTTTTTTTTCCTTTCTCTTTCTTTTTAATTTTTCAGGCTGAAAATGAACCTTCTGTTGGTAGAGCAAAGTCCCCTGATAGCACTAGCTGCTGGCAGACCTGGGAGAGGCAGGTGCTTTTCCTGTTCCTTCAGCAGGCTTTGCAAATGTGCTCCTATCCTGAGCACGTTGGGAGCAGAACCTCCCAGGTTTTCCTCAGTTTCACGTGACAACAACAGAGGCTACTAAGCAGCTAGTAGAGTATTGCACAGCTGGCTTTCCTCCAGTGCCAGATCTTATTCTGAGTTCCAGCCCCATAGCATGAATTCTCTCAGCCTACTTGGAGCCAAACTGCCGTATGCAAGGGGTGTTCAGAGGAGTCCCATTTCCCCATCCAGTCAGAGGCAGAGTTCCCAGCTTGAACAGGATTTTTTTTGGTTTTGTTTTTGTTGTGTTTCCCCCTGCACCTCCCAGTGTAGTTTGATGACAAGAAGATGAATCAGAGGCTAAAACTTCTGCCAATGGCAAAAGTGCAATTTGGCACCCTTTATGCAGCTGGCATCCAAAGGATACAAGCCATCAAATTATCCTGTGCTCCTGGTCCAGCTGAGCCTGCTAGTTTATGGCCAGAACATCCCTCCCCTGCCTTGAAGCATGCTTGAAAGAGGAAAGGCATCACTACGCGTTTACCACAGTAGGGACAGGCTGGGGACAGGTCGACAATTTTGATGGTACAAAATGTGCTCCATACAATACGCTTTTGTGCCTCCTTGGTAGAAAGCAAAATGCAAGTTGAGAGCTGCAACAGCATGGAAGCATTTGCAGCTGCACAATTCGTGTTCCCATGTTTCAGTCTCACACAGGCCCGGCCCATGCAGATCTGCTATTATTAGTTTTAGAAGGAGAATAGCTGACAGCTGATTAATTTGAATGGAGTATTCCAGAGAGCTGTTTTATGGCTGAATTGTCAAGAGTGGCAAGCCAAGAAAGTATTGATTAAAGTTAAAAAGAAAATCTCTGATGTAGAACACAATCTTGTTTATCCAAAAGATTTGCAGGGGACTAAAGCATCTTCATACTGCTCTGCTGTCAACATGTTCAAACTTGTGCTGGGGTAGGTGAGAAGCTGCACAGCTCAGCCTCTTGCACTTTTCACTCAGCGTTTCTTGAGAAAGCTCCCCTGGGGTGTCCTGGGATGTTCTTCCTACTAGGAAGAGGACACATTAAAATACAGTCTTCACAAAGTTGCCTGAAAATAATTTCAGGTGACTCATTCTGGTACTGGCTTTAGAAAAAAGTCAAGTTGGTTTCAGAACGAAGAGTGAAAAAACACTTTTGGTACTGGATATGCTCTGTGGAATCAGCTCTCTGGATTAGAGCTGCTTTGTTCAGCATCACATTGTTTTTCACCATTGCACTGACCCTGCTAGCTCACACTTTGGGCAGCAGATTGACTTTTGGGAACATATGAAGACCAAAGGGCAAACGATATTTTTGCAGCGCTCTTTTATTAGTAACAGCACATTGCAGTAGGGTTGCAAGTTGAGTGGTATCACCCTCTGGACATGCACAAAGAGCTGTCTGTCCACTTCTCTCCTTTCCTGTGGAAAGCACTGCCCTTGTCAAGTTGCCTGTAAGCAAGACGCTGCTCCCCAGCATGGGCAGCTGAAGCACAGCTCCTGCTGGAGGCTCTTTCCCTCGCCTGAGTCTTCAGCAGGGAAGGAGAGCCAGTCCTGATCGTGGTTCTGCACAAGATGATCTGCATGGGTGTTCCCTCTTCAACTGCAGGGAGCCTCTGCCATGATACTGTAATGTACCTGCTCTCCTGGGACTGTTTGCTCTACCTCTGCTTGGGACTCTGTGGCACAGAAGTTAGAAAAGGTGAGAGCCAAGAATGGCATGGGGTGAGAAGTGGGCTCTGTGGGCTAGGCAGAGGCTGCTGTTGGGATATGGAGGAGGTGATCCTGGAACGGACACGCAGCTGAGGTCCTAACAGACCCTTTCTGTCACCATGTGCTGCCTCTGCCCTCCTGGCTGCTTTGTCCATTGGGACTGTGGAGATGGGTGAAGGATAGCGCTGAGAGTGGGGCTTTCTCCCTTTCTGTCCAGCAGGTTCCCTTTATAGCTGAATTCTCCCTGTAAAAGAGATCTGTTGCATGCAAGGGCTGGATGTCAGCAGAGATTGAACCTTAATGCAGTTAGAAATGCTTGCTGCCAGTCTGCACGCTTGGCACTGTGTGTGCAGTGACGGAGCTGCTATACCAGCTGCTTGTGCACATATCCCCTCAGCAGGTTATCATCTCTTCTGTGCCAGACCCAGTGGGTAGAATAATATACTGTCAAATCTGGCATTTGCATTAAGATCTGCTTTCCTCTGCTATGGAGACATTATCCAGTGCTCTGCCGAGACGCATCAAGAGCTAAGGTCCCTGCTGTGTTTTATTTACTGTTGGCTGACGTGCATGGACAGTAGAAAACAAATGTAAACACAAATTGGTGCTGTGTACTACAAAAGCACAGCACGCTTCCTGGGGATTTATGACCATCTGGGAAGAAGGGAGGAACCGGGGGCAGCCCGAGGTCAGCAGCTGCAGCACCTTGTTGGCAGATCCCAGCACAGTTTCTGTGCCACTGATCACTCCGGTGAGATGGGTGTAGAGATCTGCTCTAAAAGTAAGGCCATATCTTCAGGTAGAGGAAGATGAAGCCAGTGGAGTTGTGCTGAAGGTTTCCGTAATTTTTCCGGAAAATCCACGCAGCTCGTGTTCTGGATGTGGCAGGCTGATTGCAAAGTGCCCGCTTGTGTGGAGATTTCAGCTGTTGGCTAACGGCAGCTCTGGCCAGTCTGTGTGATATCCTTCAATCCTGAACAACACACAGATGCCTCTTTTTTCATCTGATTAACATTTTCATGTGCAAAAAAAGGCTGCATTAGCTGAAGTTCCCTTGTGCATCTGCTCTATTAGTTGCATAATATCATTTTGGCAACAGTGCCGCTGGTGAGGTAAATGACCCTTGCCTACAGCAGCAATGCACATGAGGTTAGTAGCTTCTGAAACCTGGCATCAAGTCACCTTTGGGGACATGGTGACGAGACAGGCTTCAGAGTGAGTCACCACTTGTTCTGGGAAAGACGAACCCTTGCTGCCTGTGTTGGTGGCAAATGAGATGCTGGCTCATGGAAACATTATAATGTTTTTTTTTTTTTTTTTTTTGTTTTAAGCACAAAGGACAAACCTGTTGTGGTATTCCCAAAACAAACCAGTCCAGGACCTTCACAGCATCTGGGTGAAACAGAGAGCCTGCTAGGCTGTTTCACTACTGCCCACCACTGAACAGGAGCAGCAAATCCATCAGCTTGGACAGATTGCCCTTGTGACAGTGATTCATTAGCAGTTGTCACATCAGTTTTGTCTCCATGGCAGCCTCAGGTCTGACAAATGTGACAAAGCTGTGTTTTATCAGCAAATTCCCTAGCAAATCCCTTACTGGCCCTAGTCAGGCAAGCATATGGATAAGAGAAAATTATTCTTCCTGCTCTTCGTTACTGACTGTTTCTGTTCTTTGTATGTGAACCAGCCAGCTAGGACTAGTTGCATTCCTCTGTAATTTGCAGTACCTCCTGTATGTGGCTGAGCTAGTGATGAATTGATACCTTTCGTCATTTGTTGAGAAGTTTTATTCATTGTTTCAACAACCATGGAAACACCAAAGGTCAGACTGAACTTTTGGGGAAACTGAGTGGAAGCACTGGTTTCTGACAACTACAGGGCAGGCTGGGGCACCTTTGGGTCAAACTGGCTGGTTTGCAGTGGACATTCAGATAGGTACGTTGGCTTCTCTGGGAGAAATACTGGCTGGGGTTCATCTGTGGAGTAAGCAGTTGGGCTTGCTCTGTTGCAGGCTGTTTGTTTGGTTTTGGTTGTCTGAGAGCGAGTGTAGGAGCATTTCGTTTATATTTATCTCGTAATCTTGTTATCTCCCTTTGAAATTCCTCACTGAACACTATAAGATGAAGCAATATGCAACTTTTTTTTTAATCTGTAGGTCATCTATTAATATGTCAAATCGCATACAGATACGAAATGAGGCAAAAAGAGTAAAATGATGGACATTCAGAAATCTCTTTTTATCACCAAGCTTTCAATTTTGAAATCTAGAATGATCTGCAATATAAGTATTTGATCTTTTTTTTCTTTTTTTTTTTTCTTTTTTTTTTTTCTGAGAAGGTAAAAGGAAGGAGGAAGATATTAGTTGAATAAACTGGATAATATGATTAAAAAAAAAAAAAAAAAAAAAGAAAAGAGAGCTTTGGAAAGTATAATATAATTGCCCTTTCCTGAATTGAATCAGATCTGTTCATAAGCATTCAGTCCATCTATACAGGGAATTGCAAACAGGATACAGCTTTGCTAATACTGGCAGGTAATGGATTTTTTTTTTTTCCTTAAGCAATAGACCGCTTGGGCTTTGTATCAGAAGGTCGTGAGGCTGTATCCTGATCCTACACACTGGTCATGTGCAGTCTAGCTGATATCTGTGTGTATGGTATATACATGTGAATTACTGCTCACCTCAGCTAGCTGTATAAACAGACTTCAAGCACTGAAAATGTCACCAGCAATATTTTGTCTCCAAACCAGTTTTTGTTCAGGAAATCCTAAATTTGCCCAGCGGAGATCTCCAAGAGAGTGGAGGCTAGCCTGCTTAGATCAAGACTACATTCTGGGACTGGCCATCTCATTCGACCACATCCAGCCTGTGCACAGGCAGTGGCGCTGAGTAACTCCCAGGCTGGTGTTTTCCAGTGTTATCTCAGAAATAGGAAATGGGTCAGCTGCTCACAACTGCAGTGTTCACAGTGACACAGTTGTCATTCCAAACTTGGAGGTGATGACTTTGAATGAACCACATATAGATGAATGTATATATTTATAAAAGAAATTAAGATATACCTCAGAAAAATGAACTCTGCCTTGTGCTAATGGCAACTGACTGCTCCCCTGATCTCTGTGGGGGCAATTGCAGAGGGAGGGAACAAACCATCTTTCTGAACGACCAGGTCAGCAGAAGACAGAAGACCACCTTGTGCCTCAGCATAGCTGGGTCTTGTGCTGCAAGGAATAACTTTTGGTTTACATTTTTTAAGCAAATTCAATCAGACTCTCTATTTTGAGAGTGAGAAGACTTACTAAGAAGGGGAAGGTAATGCTTAACTAATGAAGTATTTCTTTACAAGATTTGACATTCTGTTATGTCTCTGACAATGAAAGTACGATGGTCATCATTTGAGGACAGCTAGTCAAAAGGGATTGATAAAAATGTCGTGTTGTATGAACTTTGTGAGTTAGCCTGACTGACACCAGCATGATTGTTTCCAGAACTTCACTCAGACTTGTGGGGAGCTAATCACCAGTGTAAGGACAGACCCAGGCATAAGAAGTCAGTCTGGCATTGTCTTTGCCTTTTACTGTGTGGGGCAAAGCCAAATTTAAGTGAAGCAAGCCTGGCAAGAGGAACGCTTGTTATGAGGTCAAGGGCAGCTGGTGGCAATGGTATACAGCATTACCAATTTTATTGCATATTCCTTTTCAAAGCTGCAGCAAAATTAAGCTTTAGTTGATTCATGAAGTTAACTGCAAAATTTCCTCCTCTCCCAGCAGCAGTCACAGCAAGCTACCTCTTTCATTGCACCTTTCTGGAATGCAGTGGGCATGCAAGAAATTGTGAAAGCATCATAGTGAACTCAGGTTGCTAGGATGTTTGAAGAGAAACTACTCAAGTGAAACTAACTTTTTGGTGTATGTGTGTGTTTTTCTCTCCTCCTGTACAGTGTTCAGAATGGTAAGACCTACTCTGTGGCTAAGTTTCCTAGGTAGCAAGTATAATAATAACTGGATTAATAAAAATTAGGCCTGACAGCATCGCTGTTGAATTAACTGCTCTACTGCCTTACTTTTACCTCTAACTCTCCAAAAGACAGACAGACGCACACACACAAACTGGTTTTGAAGAGCCTTTAATTATCTTCTGATTAAGAATTATCTTCTGGTAGGAAGAATAAATCAGTCAGTGTGTACGTCCATTTGCTCATTTCTTTCCTGTCACAAATCTGTGGTTAAAAATACAGTACTCACAAAATCTCTTCATCCAGTATCTTAATGGGAAGTTTGTATTTCTATTCTGTTTCTGTACCCAGCACATTCCTGCAGGCAGTTCAGAAGTGGAAGTGGAAAACTGGCTTTTTAGAACTGTGCAAAAGTGCTTAGTTTCTTAGCTATTTGCATCCAAGTTCGGGATTTTTACTCTGACTTTAAAATCTTTTCCAAGAAAACTGAATTTGAAGCCCAGACAATATTCCCATATAACTGACTGAGTCATCTTCCTTGGGAATTGAGGGATCACTGTTGCCTAATAACTAAGATGACCAGATAGTTAGGAATTTGTTGTAAGCTTATATTATACCACTTATTATTCTTTCTTATTATTGCAAAGTCATATATGGAGAAAAGCTGTTGTTATTCTGAGACCGGTTTTCTTTGTATTGATGTAGTGGCAACCAAAACAAAAAATGGTTGCACTCATGAGGAGTAAGATGGAGAATTTAGACTGTTGTAATGCTAGTTCTGGTAGTCCCTCTAATAACATACTCTGCAGTAGCTGGAGAACACGCACCCAGTTTGGATGCAAAATTACTCCTCAGATTCAGAAGTACTTTCTAGAGAGAGACAGGATCAATTTTCTGAAGTATTTGAGTGCTCCATTGGACTAAGACATTTTAAAATTGTAAGAAACAGTTTGAAGCTTTATTGAAATAAAAATGAATTTGACTTGTAGGTAGATGTGGTAATTCTGCTAAAAATTCATTACAGTTAAGAGACTTCCAGCTATCTATTGTGGTCCAAGGACAATGCTCTCAAAAGCCCCAACGCCCTACTGACTTCCAGAAATGTTGAAGTGCTGTGGAAGTAGAACTCAAATTCTGTAAGCACCTTTGCAAGCTGTCCCTGTACCTTTGCTCTGTGTTCTAGTGTGTGCTGAAATGATGTATCTTTGAGCTGATATGAAGTCACATTGGCCAAAGTGTATTTACTTTTTTTCAGATAGAAAAAGCATGCTTTTTAGGTCAACAATTATGTAGCATCATCACTATAGCAAGAAATGTAAACAGTTTTCATTTTAGATGAAACAAGGAATTGAAACCAAGTTGTCCTGAGCTGTGCAAAAGCTGCTTCAGCAAGGGCAAAGAGGATCCAACTGGGGGTCTGGGGTCTTTGGGCAGCATACCTTTTGCAGTTGTTAAACTAAAGAGTGGTCAGGGGCAAAGAATAAGAGATGAAAAAAGTGATGAAAGCAGAAGGGTAAGGGAAGAGAGTCTGCACCATACAAATTAAGAGGGATGTTCAGTAAAAAGACAGTTGAGCGATTTTCTTACCTCTGAGAGCAGTGAGGCCCTGGAACAGGGAAAAGTTTTTCATGGAGAAAGAATTTTTTCCTTACGTCTCACCTGCCCTTTTTCAGTTTAAAAGCATTACCTCTCGTCCTGTCAGTACACTCCCTAACAAAGAGTACCTCCCCAGCTTTTCTGCAGGCCCCCTTTAGGTACTGGAAGGCTGCTATAAGGTCTCCCTGGAGCCTTCTTTTCTCCAGGCTGAACAACCCCAACTTTCTCAGCTCTTTTTGTTGTTGTTTCTCCAGCCAATAGATCTGTGATACATGCAAAGCAGCAGATCAGGTCTTAGAAAACTGAGTGTGCGTGTAGATGCCTATACAGACTTTGTTCTTCCTCTCTCACTAGATGAAAAGGTGTGTATCCAGGAGGCAGTGCAGGGTATTGTGTTCAGTTCTGTTCTCTATCTGGAAGCTGTTAGTGAGTGGAAAAGAAATTGCCCTCACTTCCAGTTGTGGGAAAGATGTGAAGACAAATGCTCTGGAGGGAAATTGGTGTGCATGACTTTGACCAGATGAGGGAAGGAAAGGCCTGGCTTTAAAAATAGTTGAATAATTAGATCTCATTTAAGTGATGATTCATAGAACTCGGTTTTGGCTGTGTTTTGATAGAATCTTTGGAAGAAGCAGTATCCAAAAGGTGAAAGAAAACGCACCAAAGTTCTTGTGGCACATTGCTTTCTTACATGGAAGGTTAACCTCTTTCTGACGGAGTTATAGCTGCCACGCTCTTTAGTTAACATAAAAACATTAAAAATACTTGTTACCTTAGTCGCGAGTAAAATCACTCAGAAATGAATTTAGCAAAGATACTCTGCAGCAATTGTTGTCACAGCATGGTTCGCTTTAAATTGTCATCCATCCTGTAAAGCAGTTGCCCAGTGTCAGTCAAATAGAGTTTGAAGACTCAGAGGGATCTAGACTGAGTTATTATACATGATTAGATGACCAAGTCACTGAAATGTAAGAACACTACTAAGCAAAGGAGATGTAGTGGTGGTTTTACAGTGGTCAAAACACATGCTTTTAAGTCATCAGATGGAAAGCTTTTACCAGTACGTGAATGTTTGGTTTATAGTTAGCAAGTAAATCACTTTCACTGTGGAAGAAGACCATACCTGATGGCTATTGTCATTTCCTTTGATTTCATTTAATGGTTTATGTCAACTCAAGTCCAGTCTATACTTCTCCATACCCTGTGGAAATCTGATTTTGTGGTATGTTTTGGGTATATTCTGAACAAGTTATGGAGTTCTAGTGCAGTAAGTGTTGTGAGTTAGCTGAGAAAACTTAGTATTTAAAAATGGATGTCAAATCACAGGTTGGATTTTCTGGGCTGAAGATTACCAGCTGGTTGATTTTAGAGGTGTGTGTTTTTTTTTTTTTTTTTCTTCCCTCTCCCAGTGTGGCAATTGTGTTAGCCTAAGGATTTTAGTGTAGTTATTTAAATTGCATTTAGTTTGTGGTGCTTTGACATCAGATATGTCTTTCATCTTGAAGCACAGAGAGAACATTTTATTAAAATGTTGTTGGATCTCTTGCAATTTTTGGTCTTTTTTTTTTTTTTTTTCCAGAGAAATATTCTAAGACACAGTGTTAGAATATGGAGCCAAATGCTGCAAAATGCAGTGAATCTGTAGGTTGAAATGGTCATACAGACCAGTGTGGTTGGATCCCAATTCGTCTTGAACATCAGAGTGTAGCAACTCCCTACAGAGGCTAAGGGAGGTCTCAAGACAGCTCTGAAAACTTAGCTTGTGTATAATAATAATCCAGTATCTTTGTGGCGCATCTCAGCTGCAGAACATGTAATGAATAGAAAGCACTGGTTATTTACTTTGTGTTTTGAAGTTGTCAGGAAGCATTACAGTGATCCTGTGCAGGAGTAATAGTGCTAGTGTGCTGTATAGACAGTCTGGTGGTGAGGTACAAGCAGAGCTGAAGTACAGCGGAGATCCGACTCCCACTTAATGCTGTTAGTAACAGAAGGACCCTTCTGATGCCTTTCCAGCTTCAATGGTTGGAGCTGTGTACACACAGTATGTTTCCTTTTACTTTAGTCCTGTGGTACATAACTGCACTTGCTTCTTTCTGTCTGTGGGCAGTTGGATTCTGCTGCATTTTCTCTTTGTGGATGATCACAGTTGAGAAGTTTGCTAATCTCTATTGGAATTGACAGAGAAAAATATTAGGGATATGGTTTTGAAACTGAAAAGTGCAGCATTATAATAAATTGTGGCTCTCTGGTTGAACACAAGGATGAAATTCATTCCAGACCCTGGAATTCGAATGGGACAGCTTATGAATGGAGCTGCAGCCCCTGGATTGTATTTCAGCATTAGTCTCTAGTTTGGAATTGTGCTATTTCCAACATTGACAAGGATGCATATTTTACAAACTTTCATTCTTCCACTGTTAAGACTGTTCACATGTAAAATCTATTGTTGTCTTTGGAGTATATGCCATAGGGAAAACACTTCAATTTTGTAAATAAACAGGTTAGTAACTGTTGTCTGAAATGTACTTATTGAAAATGGCTCTATATTTAGTTGAAGGGGAACTGGCTAATGCTCAGAGGAATCACATTTCTCTCTGTTCATGTCTTGTTTTATGGTCCCACCTCTGTCACCTGTCAGACAGGGATAGCTGCTAGACAGCCTCCCAGCCGTGTACATTGCTTATTGCCATCACATTAGAAGCTTAGATGAAAGCTGCAATCTCTAGTAGATGTGACTTAGTATTGGTTATCCTCAGATGAACAAGCTAGAAGGCAATAATGTCTTAGTTATTCAATAAGCAAAGTAAAATATGCTTAGATAACAGGTATTAGGAAACTGGGAATCTTGGACTGAAGTTTAAACTTTCTAGCCCCTGCTGTAGAGAAACAGCAGCTGAGAAATAGATGCTTAAAGACGAAGAAGGAGCCAAAACCTCCTGTCAGTTAACATACTGTGGTTTCTCCCCTTGCCTAAAACAGTTTACTTTTAAACCTCTCAGATGGATTATGTTATAATGTTGACAGTAACAAAAAATGATATGAAAAGCACCAAACAGAAAAGAAAAGCTTAGGCAAAAAATTTGAAGTGTGATTTTTTACATCTGTTAAATGGAAACTTTTTTTTTTTTTTTTAATGTTTCTCACTGCAATATTTAAAGGTGGTGAATTCCTGTAACTGGCTGAGAAAAGGTAAATTCTGTTTTAAGGCTACATTTATGTCTGCCTTTGTTCTTTCTGCTAGATTGTAGTTTCAAAGCATAGAAATATCATTTTTTTTCATTGATCTAATAAAAATATTCTCTAAGTAACTAAGTAAGTGTGGAGTTCAGACTAGAAGCTGAGGCATGGGCTAGATTGTCAAAAGCATCTGTTTGAGTTGCACTTGAGAAAAATGGAAGGACAGGTACAATACAAGCACCTCATTTTGACCAGTTTGCTAACTTGTGAGTATTGGGCAAGCAGAGGTAAATGACACCTTGTAAATTGGGCTCTATTGAAGTATGCTGCCCCATCTCTGTAAAGAATTTCCTGTTTCCCCCTCATTATGGCAGGGCTGATGTTGCTCATCTGCAGCAGAAATTTGGGAGCCAAGTGTTTCATCCTGTCTCACCAACTGAGTTTAAACTATCTATAGTGGAATCAGTTGATTTGGGTTGTATTTAGTCCAGGCAGCTGGAAACTGAAATTTCCTCTCGTGTTTCATTTAGCATAGGTTATGATACTGTTGAGAAGGATTCCTGAGAAAACACTAATATACTGTGGTCCGTGCACCACCTTTGCAGGATAGATAAGATAAAAACAGTGCTAATAATACAGGGCTGCAGGTTTAGCAATGTCTAGTGACTTCATCCCTGAACTGACAAGAGAGACTTCTGGTATTGCTTTGGCTTTATTTACTAATAGGGAGATACAGAAACTTTGGTCAAATAGAATGGTCAAGTAATCTTGTAAAACGTTATTGTGTGTGTGTGTTTTAATAAATGGAAAGATAATTAAAAATGGCTCTGTAACAAGGTCTGTCTTTTCAAAGAGCAAATTGTGATAGAGGTGTACCAACTAGTTCGTAGCATGAGCTTGGCTGAGGTGGACAGGCACCTAAATACGGAGTAGGTCTGGAGTTCCCTGAAGTTAGGGACAGTAGAACTGACAGGAACTGGCTCTCAGGAAGGGACTCCTTTGAAAACAAAGCAAATTGAAGGCTGAGAGGAGCTTTCTTCTCTCTCTATAAATGAACTGAGGAATAGATGATTACGACTTTTTTTTTCCTGGTTTTAGTTCAGGTTCTCTTACTAGCTAGCCTTCACTGGTAAGGAGGTGTGCAAACAGCAAAGTTGGAAAGGATGTTGCAAGTTTTTTGTTTGTTTGTTTTTAATAAAGCTTTAATGAAGCTTTGAAAATTGTTACACAATTCAGATAAATTACCAGAAACATGCTTGTGAACTGTTCTCAAGAATGTTCTTTTAAAACAGGCGGTAGGAATCTGGGTCAAATACATTTGTTAAGTGGTGTTTTAAAATACTTTTATTTCCAGAGCATTAGTTTAAATGGTTATTTGTCCATACATTTCTATTTTTGGTTTCTTAATGCAAGTACCAATGTAAATATTTCTTTCTTATCCTGTTCTGTCTGTAAACTTTTGACTTGGATACCTATTTTCCAAACAGATTTTTTTAATCATAGGATAACCTTTGCTGAAACTTGTACTTGAGGGTCTGTTTGCTTTCTGAGGTGTGGGTTTTTTGTTGCTGTTTATAGTGTACAAAGAGAACTTGAGTTTTACCTCCTCTCCTCAACCGTAACAAACCCCAAACCCCACGTTTTGCATGTGCTCTGGGGGATTACTGGGGACTCTGGTGAGAAGAACAATGTGAAACAACTGAGACTAGCAGTGCTGATGAACTTTCAAAGAGATCTGTACAGAAAGTAGGAGCTCGTTTTTAGATTGAGTCAGTGTAAAATTCTCTGGCACATTCTTCAGGCTGAAAAGCTGATGAACTGCTTGTCCACCTGTCTGTCCGCTGTGTCCGTATGAAGCAGACATGCTGGTGCTTTGCAGCCATCCCTATCATTCATTCACAACGTATCTTTAGGAAGACCCTTTCTTACCTCCCTTACCTTCTTTATATTTGCGTGGAACTGTTCATCTCCACAACGCTCTGAATGAGGGCGGGTATTAAAACTCCACCTGTAGGCTAAGGTAAAGACTCAAATTTCTTGGTCAGTCTGAACAGGGCCTTTAGATCCCCTCATTCAAAGCTAAAGTCTTTTCCCCTCTCCAGCTCACTTCTGTTGCTGTTGTTTTTGTTTGTTTAGCATGTAGGACTCATTAGTACTATTTAAAGTAAGCCTTAGAAATAAGATTCAAACTACAATACAGTGGCCTGTGGCCTTCAGTTGTGATGCCTGAACTCCCATTGCCTAGTGGAAACTATAGAGGCCCTTTGCTATTCAGGCACTCTAAACTGACTTAGAAGCAAGGTGCTTTCTGCACAGTCCATTATTATATATATTCTATATTGTATATATAATAGTCTATATTATACATAGAAATACTCCAAAGGTATTTCTATTTTGCTCATTGTTTCTCCTTAGATATTTGAGTTTCTAGGTGACTGGACGACCCAGGCAGATTGAAATTTTGCAGTGTGTAGTAGTAGATAAAATAACAAGTAGAAGTTGATAAACTTCTTAGATTTATTGGACGTAAACTTCCTTACTAAATTAGAACTGTGTAAAAACACTTTACCTTGGTTTACTGTTGACCTTGTTCCTGAAATTTTCAGACAGATTACAGTGTGAGATCTGCTGTATGACCCATTGTCATCAAAGCAATCTTGTTGTCTAACAGCACAATGAGTAATAGGGCTTGGCTGAAGCAGGGTAGCTTTGAAAGAAAAGGTTCAGCTGGCAAATAGCTTTTATTTCTTCCTTGAGAAGAAGAAAAGTTTTTATTGAAATAAATGTGCTGTCCTTAGCATGGGTAAAGTACCTTGTTGACAGTGCTTTGAAAGATCTCTGTAATACATTTAAAGAGGTTACTAAGGTGTTTCCTCATGTGGAATTTTGGCTCCCTGTTTTCTGTCTGTTTTCATTGGGCATTCACTTGCGTAGTTTCTCTGAAAAGACACTGTAGAGAATGACATACACTAAAAGTCATACTCTTGTTCCTTGTCAGAAGTGCAATTCCTTCCTGATGCCTGAAAGCCTCAAACTGTGAGGCAAGGGTGAAAAATCCATTGAGAAACGTGAAGCTCAGCGGATCCTCCATCAAAGGTGTCTTTGTACGTACACCCTAGGCGTGCTGCCTAGCTTCATGCTTCTTGCATTGAATGAATTACCTGGTTAAAGCAGGTAACATCCAGTTTATATCAACTGTGCCTGAGAGTGATTCATCTTTTCAAAAGCACCTAAAAGTTTCACGCAGTTGCATACTGTTGACTTTCAATAATGTTTAAGCTCCTAAGTAAACAAGCCCTTAATAGGCATTGGAATAACACTTCTGTTAACACTTAACATGAAGGCAGTGTTTGCTAGTTGCCTGGAACGGCAGAGTTCGGTGGAAGTCTGTTTTGTTTTGGCAGGAGAAGAAGAGACACTGTGCACCGAATCAAGTAAGTGTGGAGGAGATCAAAGCAGGAGCAATGAGAGGCTGGAACAAGTAGGAGCACGACTGCTTCACCTGTAGGCAGTTACAGGCCTATATGCATATCCTTGATGCAGAGCTGCTGTACTTACCTCTGGGATGTTCAGCTGCCCATGGAACAGAAGGTCCACTTGGTGCTTTGCAAAGCTGCCTTTGAACGGTCTTTTGTGCACCCACATAGGGGCCGTGCTTTATATGTCAGCGAGTCAAACACTGCCAAGCACCACCTCTTTCCTTTCAGGGAGCATCTCTGTCGGAACAAATATACGAAACCTCTTACATAGCACTTAATTTTAATGTTCATTCTAGCACTTGTATAGCATTATTAAGTACACGAAATGCAGAAGAAACAACTATTTCTTCCTTGAAAATTATGTGTAGGGAAAGGGTAGACTGATTAATTTCAGTATAGTAAAATGGAAAATGCTGGATACAGAATTCTGCATAAATCTTCTTAGTTTTAGTTTTAAGTGTAGTACTGTCATGTAAAAGCGTAGCCATAGTCAGGACCCAAAAGAATTCTTTGTCAATGGAGTCTGTTCAGTTTCAGCTACATTATTCATAAGATTCATTCCTCCCTCCAGCTATTTCCACAAATTGAAAGACTTCATTTCAGCTTATAAATGCTATTTCCCCATTGTTCGTGCCCACAGCTATTTTCCATGCCCAAGTACCCATCTCCCCACCCCAACCCCCCAAGAAAAGAAATCCACACCCTATAAAAGAAGCCATGTAGAGTGGTCCTTTGAGGAGAAAATGGCACATCATTGGAGTTACCATCTGCAAAACTTCAGCAGTTGGTATTTTTTGTTGTGTATCTGTGGCTGGGTGGGGATATTGGGCACAGAGCAGAACATGGGGTGTGGCTACATTACCAAAGGGTTTTAATTTTTGTGTTGTGGCTTCAGTTTTCTCATTAAAACTGAAAAAGACAAAACTTGCTTCTTCAAGAACTGAAGAGCAGTCACTTGATGGTGACTGCTCTGGTGGTACAGCTACAGTAGTAGGAGAATTTGTTGCTCACAGAAACTCCAAATGTACTGGCTTTTTAACAGGAAGACTGGTCAAATGGTTAAGAAACTACAGGTGTCTGGAACAGCAGAAATAATACCTTGAATCTGTGCCATAAAATTAAGCTACAGACTTTTACCAAAAAAAAAAAAAAAAAAAAAAAAAAGCCTTCTAACTTCAAACCATCTTTATGCATGTGTTTTCTTCAGAGCCCCAGCTGGAGAATAGCTGCTGTGAAGATTCAGCTAAACTGAATTGCATGTTTTTGACACTCCTAGACTTTGCAAGATCAGAAAAAGGATCCTTAGCAAGACTGCCGCATCTACAACAGAGGATAAGGAAAACCCCTTGTATGTGGATGTCCAACTGTGAATTCTTCTTTCAGGTTAAACAGGAAAAGATTTGTCTAGGGAAAATGAGGAGAACAGATCGTCACAGATATTAAATGCACACCAGAAAAGAGACTCAGTCTATGAACAAACTGCAGGAATTGGGTGTCTATAGGACCTGTGAGCCCTGGGCCTTTTGTATCTTCTATAAATTTCCAGGCACGTTATCAGCTAAAATACCAGAGTCCCAAATCATATGAGTAGATAGTCACAAAAGATTTCTATAATGTATTCATAATCTTATAAATCATTACCTTTTGGTGTTACAAGTAACATTTGTTTTGTTCTAGAAAGGATGAAATCTGCTGTTAGTCTGCCTGCTATATGCTAGGTACAGTTAGGATTCTGCCTGCCCCTATAATACAAATCATGGTCTTAGCATCATAAAAAAAAAAAATAAATAAAAATCACAGGTTTTTATGTACCTTTTGGAAGATGAGGACTAAGTTTTGAATGAGCCATGGCCAAGTTTGTGGTATCAACTGGAAACCATGGGGAATTTGGTAATGCAGACTTCATGCCAGACAAAACTAGTTCATTTCTGTGTAGAATGTTTAGATTTTTTTTTTCATTAATCAAACCCAGGAAAAATATCTTCACATGAAGTTGAAACTGAAGAGTTTTTGCATGATGGATTTTATAAGCCTCAAAAGCCTTATTTGTTTTATGATGATGGATTTTTTTAGCAAAAAAGCATTATTTATAATCTGTGCATATACTTTAGCTAATTTACTTACTGGAAGGCAAATTTTGTGAAGTTTATTAACAAATTAAATACCGCAGTATATACATAGTAGTGTATAACTGCACAAATGTGTGTATCTGTAATAACTTGTCTCCTTGCAGATGCACATTTCCAATTTTCTACTTACTGGTATTAGGTATATATACAAGTGAATTGAAAGAGGAATAAGAAAAGAACAGGAGACAGGAGAAAAGTCTGGGATACAATTTCATTTCTGGTATCCTCTGTGAGCACCAGCAAAAGAGTGTGAAACTAGACATCAGCTGAACACTATATAAACATGAATGCTGTGAAGAAGACAGAGTTGGAGTTTGCCCTTTTGCTAGGTGGATTATATGGCTGACCATAAAGAACCTGGTTTGATATTTTTATTTGTTGAAGAGATGTGTTAAGAATAGACAGTGTCATTCAGAAAGCCAGCCTGATGCAATTACTTTTCTAGAGTAATGACACTTTAAAAGATACAGTAAAATTATTCCTGTATAGAGAGCAAATTTAAATTCGATGTCTACACTGTTCTGCTTAAATCCATGAGAAAGAAGAAGAGGAACAGGAATGCCAGCCTCAGCATCAGGCACATGTGAAGCGTGTTGAAAGGCACCATTTGAAAGTGTTTTCTGGTTTGGACTCCAATGAGATAAGAAAAGCTTGCATCCAACTTTGCTGTATGCTTATTTACTTTTGGAGGGAGAGTGTACATGCGTTCAGATAACAGTTTTTAGACCATGGTCTTGTCGTGAAGGATATATTTCTATATGGGGGCTGTACCAAGTTCACCCTACAGCATGCAGAACACTCTCACTTTGGTGAGGAGCCAAAATGTTCCCTGTATGGGAAAGGGGGCTGAAATTGTATCTGATCTGAGTACTAATCTACATCCCTCAGGCTTATCCTGTGGCTGTTTCTGTGTTGCAAAGGCAACGCTGGATATGCCTTTTCAATGAGATCATGCAAAATCAAATTGCTATTAAATTATATTTTACTCACAGTTTTGAATTGAGTTTAAGGATGAGCACTGGTGCTAAAACTTTGGGTAGAAATACAGATGCCAGACTGATGCTCCAAATGTTGTCTGGAAGAAATTAATAATTTCACACAGATACTTTAAGCTCATGTTGCATGTTTTAATATTGTTAAACATAAGTGATAGCACATAACAGTACGGCAGCCAATCTGAAAACAAGCCATAGGACCCTATTCCTTAATGTACTGGCTACTTGCTCTTCCTGGACATGTGTAGCTGAATGGAAGAGTAGGATTGTGCTTTTTTCTTGATACGTTTTCGATGCTGTGTACTCTCTTGTGCTCTCTGGCAGTAGGGCTGTTAGCACTTCCTATGCAAGCAGAGAAGTGAGATTTGAGGAGTCAGAATCACCTGAGCCAGACGCAGTGTGGGAGAGGGCTGTGCGAGGCCGTGTGAAGGGCTCTCGGTGACAGGGGTCGTGCAGTGCTTCTTGAACCACAGCTGTGGGCCTTGGTCCTGTCCAGTGGATGAAATGGTTAAGTCTTGTAACAGTGCTCTGCATCAGGTTTACTCCCGCTCTGCGGACTGCGAAGAAAGATTGTTCCCTCAGCAGAACTCTCCAGTACAGTGGGTCTATTCAAGCCTGCATCTGGGAAGATAGTTAGTGCCTTCATTTGTGAAATTCCTATCATAGAATTGTAAGTTCTTTGGAACAGCGACTGGTCTCTTGAGAGATCTCTAACATCTCATGTACACAGCAGTATGTAAATCATTTTAATAAAAGGAAAAAGGAGAAGCTCTTCCAAATCATCAAATACCATCTCACAGCCTGGAAAGGTTGAAAAGATGTTTGATATCGTTCATGGTTTGTTTGTGCATTTGTTTTTGCTCTGCCTTTCTCTAAAATCCCTTCACTCCCTTCTGCCATTCTGAATGTAATGTACATGAGAGCAGAGCTAGCGTGTCCGTGGCCACAGTTCTAGCTTCCTTGCTCTGCTGGAGCACATGTTGCTCCAGGAAGCTTCAAGAGAAGCCTTGTGCTGGCAGGAGCCGCAGTCCATGGCAGTTAGGTGGCCGTGATCAGCTCAGTAGGCTGGGTGGGTATTTCACTGCCTCCTGCTGCAAGGAATGTTAAAACAGGTTGAAGTGTTTCCAGTTGTTCCACTGTCTTGTGGCCAGAGGCCTGATGAAAGGAGATTTGTAACGCTTATGCTTGTGGTCGCTTGTCAAAACTTTCCTTTCATGCAGGTGACAAAGGTCTGTGCTGTGGGAGCTGAACTTTCTTGAGCAAAGTGCCTCCTCTTCTGACAGCTGTGTGTACCTGTGACTAAGAGATAGCTGGGAAGATGCTCTCTGCAAATTCACAAACTGGCTTGTAGGTACTAAGGGAAGAAAGCTCGTTTGCACAGTAGGTGGGGATATAACAGGACCGTGGCACCATTTCTTTTGCAATAGATTCAGTTCTTCATCGTTTTAGCTTATAAAAATATCTCTTCTGCAAGAAAGACCTCCTTCTCTCTTGGATCTTGTTGGTGTTTTTTACATTTGTGAAGGGCAACCCTTGACATTCCTTATGTTTCTTCTAATGGCTTTTCAGTGTTGATTCACACTTTCCTTTTTTGTTTTAGTGTGGAAGAGTGAAATTCCAGCAAGGCTGACTTAGTGAAAACTGAATTAGTGTTGATGGCTGGAGAGAAATGTAACTTGATCTTCTGTCTCCAGTGCTCGAATCAGGAACTGAAATAATTGTTCTAAGACCCTGGTAGAGTTGCCAGAAAATGGAGCCGTGCTTCTGCCAGATAGTCACCGCAGAAGTGCCAGACATTCCTTCCCTCTTTTGAGCGTGTGTGTGTGCATTTGAGAAGGAAAATGCGCACAGGCAGCAGGGGACCAAAATACTTTTCACTCTGTGGTGCTCGCTGAGCGTGCAGTGTAGTGCAGTATTGCTGGCAGGGCCCGAAGGGCTATTAGTGTGTGATGGCTGGCTAGGGGAGCAGATGCAGGACTCAAATATAGGAGGTTTTTCCTTGCTTTTTCTCTGTTGAGTAGTGGCATTATCCACTCCATCACAGGGCTGGATTGAAGATATGAGGTAAAGCCACCAGAAAGAGGACTGAAGGGCCCATCACACAGCAAGAGAAGCTAGTTCAGTCCCTAAAGAATTCGTGGCTCTCTGGAAGAGATGGTGTAGGCTGCCAACAACTAAGCCCAGCTGCACTGGTTAATGATTCGTGCTTTTAATTGAAACCGTTGTGCACTACTATAGCCCTGCATTGTGGGAGCTGCTGGTGCAATAAATCTTGATTTTTCCATATTAGAAAGCTGTGTTCTTTGGGGATTTTAAAGTCTTGGGTATTTTTCCCCTTTTCTGTTGCTATAGCTACTATAATTTTCCTTAACAAAAGGGATAAGAAGTAGTATGCTGCACTTAGTTTACGTTATTGTGATTCTGATATAGCTGCCAATATTCTCTCGATCCTTTCCTCTCTCCCATCTCCCCCTACCTGAGTCAGTTCTCTGAACAAACTGTGGGAGGCCAGGATCTGCTGTTCTCCTGCAGTCACTAGAGGGTTGTATGTGCATGGGGGATTAGGCTTCTACCCATGAACTAGGGTCTCAAAGACAGGAATTTAATCTTGTGTTTGGATTTTGAGCTTGGGCTGTATATTAAATGGGCAGCTACGCAGAGTTTGGAAACTTCCCACATTTATGGGGTCACACCCTCTTTGCAGGACAGCAGGAGTTCCAGTCTCTTTCAGTGGGGTCTTACATCAGGGTACCACGGTATTCAGCAGAATAGGGCAGATCCGTTTCTGTTGAGGTATCTTTGGGAACGTAAGTCTAATTCATGAGGAAAACGTATCTGAGTGTGAAAAATGATGGGTTTATTTTTCTGAGGAATGTAGAGTGCCCTCTCAAAGTGGAGGGGAATTAGGGGAGCATATTTCTTTTCCATCCTTGTTGCCCTTTTTTCCTTCAAGAAATCTCTTATTTTTTTTTTTTATTTATTTTTGTTTCCTGGCACAGTGTGTTATCTGTACTTCATCTCACCCTTGTTCTGCCTGCCTTCAACCCTGTGACATTTGTCTGATCCTCATCTCTCCTCCCGTTTCTTCTTTACAGTGTGTGTCCTTTATTTCAGGGGCACAGCTAGGGGGAAGGTTGAGGTTCTCTCATTTTGCTGGGAACATGCTCCTCTTTAATATTTCTTTTCTCTCTTCCATCATCTGAGATGGGAGCTGGAGCTTAGGCAGGGGACCGACCAAGCCCTCTCTCTGTCAGCCTGCACACACCACACTGTGGTCTATCAGTGTGGGAGCACAGGGGTTTTGGTTTTGTTTGGTTTGGCTTAAAAACTGTAGAGGTTGAAGGAGAGGGAGGTACTAGCCAAGAGCTTCATAAACACGAAGGGAATCTGAATCAGAAAGCCACCGTGGACAAAGCAGGTGCTCAGCAGGTGCCCTGAGAGATGTCAGCCTGCTGGAGCGCAGATGCACTAGGCAGGAGGGGTGGCTTTCAGCCCCTGCAGAGGTAGGGGACAGCCTCGTCTCTGTTGCTGATGCTTTCAGCATCAGTGATACCTACATGTCTGCGCCCCGCCATGTCTCTGAAGAACTTGAACTTACTGATGAGCATGTCCTCATGGCCTGTGTGTGAGTTAAGTCGTAAAGTTATTCCTGGTTCACTGATAGAGCCATGACATGACATCTGGAGAGATCAAAGCACAGAATGCTGAGGTAGAGAAGCCCCCAAAGGAGCAGCTCTGGGAAAATGGGCCACTCAGCCAGACACCCAAATGTGGGCTTAATTTCAGGCAGTGAATTTCAAGATCTCATCTCCAAGCATCTTTCCCGAGACCACAAAAGCAACCTGTCAGAGCTCAAATGCAGCTCAGAACTGAATTCTGCAGCCATTGCTTTAAGCAGAGGAACACCATTTCCAAATGTAAACAGATAAACTCTTCTGAACGGTTCTGGCACAAATCCTCCATGCCAACAACAGACTTGCCATCCCATTTGCTGCTGCTGATGTCTGTGTCCAGGATCACTCCTGGATTTACTTTGCATACAGGGGAATTAAAATCTTCTCTGTGCCTTTCCACAGATTCCCTGGGTAACTGCCAAGAGCAAAAGAGGCAGACCCAAGGTTGTTCTCATCTCTTTGTACAAGCCAAGACAATTTTGGTAATATTTTCTACTTATATCCATGAAGTCTCTAGCCAGTTTGTCATCCTCCCAGGATGCTCTTATATCAGCATATTGGACAGTCCATCCAAATCAACCATTGCTTCACTTGAAGTGTAGGTGTTGGCAGCTGAAGTGTCACAGACAGGTCCTGCTTCTTGGAGATGTTGACTCAGAACACTAACATCATCAGTAGGACACAGTGATCTAAATGGAATAGGTCCATAGTGACACCACTTATCAGTTTGTGACCTTACTGAGGCACCATTATCCAAAATCTTCCACTGCTGCTTTAAATTTAAAACAGAAATTAAGACTTGCAATAATGCCACCCTGTCTTCTGCTAGCACTGATGGGTTTGGTATTCTTTTACTGCATAGTACTAGAGAGAAGTCAGAGTACTTTGCACCTCAGTATAGTAGTTGGCATCCCTTACTTCTACCAAAAGATCTCTATTTTTCAGTGCTTCTGATGCCTATGCAGCATCCATTCCACATCCCTCTCCAGATGCTCCTTGCAACCCTCCTCTGAAGTTAGTTTTCTTCGTGACACCTGCATCAGCCAGGAGAGTGTTATCTTCAGATTGTCCTTTGCTGAATGCTGCTGTTCAGATCCCTGTAGCAGTGTTGCTCCTTAGATGGTCTCAGATTTTCTTCCAGTCCCGTTAGCCATCTTGTCTGTTCTCATCTGCTTAGCACTGTGGGGGAGCATAGTCACACGCTGGATGCTGATCCAGAGCTTTCGCTTTATTGCTCTGACTTGAACAAAGTGGCTGCATTGTTCCTCTGTTTATTTACAGCCTGGGCCAGCATACCTAAGGTCACCACATCTCTTTGCAAAGCGTGCCTCAACCTGAATATTCAGTGTGGCAAACAACCTAACCTGTCTCACTGGATTTCAGGGTAATGTTTTCATCAGTCCTTTTTTTATGTATTTTTTTTTTCCAGCTTTGTTTGCTTTTCCACTAAAACCATTTTTTTTTCCACTCCTAGTACCAGAACTTCTGTCTTCCATTTTTCCTTTCTTTTTCAGACCACTTCCTTTATTTGCTGCTTACTCTGTCAGGGAAGGAGATCCACCTACAAATCTGCCTGTCCCTCTTCCCTCCCTGCCATCACTGACAGGGGAAGGAAGAAGCATTGCCACTGGCTTGGTAGAGATTATACTTGTCTGTGTCTCTGTGGCCTTGCTGGCCTTTGGTTTGTGTCTTTCCTCCTCTCTGCTCTCAGAAAGGGCTCTGTAGAAAAAGTCTGAAGCAAGCAGAATAAAACAAGCTTCTGAAAATAGATGATCTGTTGAAAGAATGAGCTGGTGAGTGCCACCAGAAGCTGTACCCGAGCTGGCCATTTAAACCCCTTGGTCTTCATGTTATTCTCAGTGTCACTGTTTCTCACATTGTCACAAGAAGTCAGTTGCAAAGTGAAAGACAATTTCAAGAATTTTCAAGCTTTGTACATGTAAGCTTTATTGCTGTCGCATGGGGTTTGGGGGGGAGGAAGCACAAGGGCCTGTTTGCACAGTTATTAGGAAGTTCATTTATAACTTACCACCTGCTATGGAATAATTCACAGGTTATGTACTTGGTGCTAAGCACACCCTTGTATAAGGTAGTTTGGGAAGCGTGTTACCTACCCCAAACACACTAAGAGCATTTGCATGGAGAGTTGGTATGGAGTAATGAGGATGCTGTAAATTCTCTACGTACAGACAAGTTCTCACTTGTTTCTGTTGTATAGAGCAGGATTTGGGAAATGAAAAGTAAAGGTATTTCTCTGTACTGGGAAAGTTAATTCAGGTTTAAAGCACAGTATAGTGCAGTATCTTGCTAAGCTACCCTCTGTGTGGCTGAGTGTACTTCAAGCACAACTCAAGCAGTTTACCTAGCATCTCATAGGAAGTTTAAGGCAAAGTGAAGGCTGAATCCTTCTCTCAAATCTCTCGGTAGTTGCATCAAGATCCTATTCCTTCCATCATATATTATTAAAAGCTTGGGGAAGCCATATAACTGCTATTAATTTTGCAGTTTGCACTCCAGTGGTGCTCTGAGTGGGAGCCATGTGCGTCTGGCAGGAAGGAAGGGAGGTATGCTGACAACACTGGAGACAGCAGCTTGCTCTGTATTATAGCTGTGACCCGTGTTTTGACTGGCACGATGCCCTAATGAATCAAAAACTTGTAGTAGCTGCAAAGTCAGGATGCTTCTCAGGTGTCCAGCAGACTCTATCAGTCAGCCTCAGGGTGAGGAAGGTTCAGTCATCAATGTCAGTTCAACAGAGAAGTTCTTTTCAAGGTTTACTAAGACTTTTCAGCTTTTTTTTTTTTTTTTTTTTTTTTTTTTTTTTTTTTTTTAGCTTTGTGTTTCCCCTGTTTCCAGCCTGTGCTCTCTGGCAGTCTGTACTGAACAGCTTGAATTGTATTGCAATATCTTTAGGGACTGGTGACACTGTGGCAATACTGAAGGACAGTCTATTTTGAAATAAGGTTTCTTGTAATCTATTTTCCTCCATTTTTTTGTTACGCAAAAATATTAATGAAGAAGAACCTTTGTGCCTTAACCTACTCCCATTTCTTAGCAAAATTATAATCTGTTTTTTTTTTTTTTGTTTTGTTTTTGTTTTTGTTTTTTTTTTTTAATGTGTCAAAAGAAACAATTATCATGCAAATGGTTTTGATTTTGCACTTGGAGGATTATAATTTCATTGAAGAATAAGCAACAGGAGCAGGTGAGCTAGCGAGCCTTGAACTGATGTTTTTATGCAGATATCTTGAGGATGAAGAGAAAGGACAAAGGAAGAATAATACTGAGGAATGTATGATGGGCACAATTTACAAGTAGCCTGTTTTCATACAGTTGTCTGGTCATTGTTGAAGTGTTTGTGTTGTGAAAACCAAAATATACATGCCTCAGATTATTCTGTACTAAAGTTTCTGCAGCAAATGTGATGACCGAGGGCTTTCAACAAAGCAGTGTTCATAAAGTCTACTACAGGGCTTGTTGAAAGGAGTCACCAAATTATGATCGATGCTCAAGTAGAGCAGGAGAAAATAAGTCAGTTTTCTCTACTAAAGCCTGATTCAGATCTGAGGTATGCACATATTTTGCTCACTGAAGCCATGAGAGTAATGTGGATGCTTTGCTTCTAAGACCAAATTTTAGTGTGTGAAATCTGTACCAGTTTTATGTTTCATCAAATGCGTGAGTTTCTGGTGCATACATATCGGAGAGAAAATACTTTGTTGAATGTTTTTATCCTTTTTTCTCTTTTTGTTTTCAAAAAATTAAGAGCAAAAATAGCTTGCACATTTTCAAGGCCCAATTTTATACACTATGGAAACATAATGTTTAGCGTACTGTTCACAATGAAAGAGATTTCTGTCTTAAAAGAGAAAGCATGCAAATGTTGTTTACAATAACAGTATCTGTGCATAGAGACATACCAAATACCTTTGGCATTAGCACAGAAACAATTTGCTTGGGATTCATCTTCTGCACTCCAATAGAATCATTAAGGCTGGATAAGGCCTCCGCGATCATCCGGTTCAACTGTCCCCCAGCCACCAATAATACCCGCTAAACCATGTCCCTAAGCACCACATCCAACCTTTTTCTTAAGCACCCCTAGCGACTTTCCCTTTGTTAGAGTACAACTTAAACTATCCCTGCTTCTTTCTTTCAGAGTTTAGTTTTAAATAACATATTTTGAAGGCATTTTTGAAGTACATGTTCCAGATAGTCCAGAAGAATGAATGTCTCAAATGAATGGCTGAACGTCAGCCTTAACAAAAGAAAAACAAACACAACTGTTTTTCAGATGGATCAGTTCTTCAAACCAGATAGTTTATGACTCAGACGAGTGTGACAGCGTGAGAATGTGTGGCTAGCATAGGCATCGGAAAATAAGGCATAAGGTAGCATTTCAGATCTGAGATCAGTTTTAAGGGCAGTGTGAAGGTGTCTGAAGGTTGGCATAGGCCATACAAGTTCACAGTGCCACCAGAATTGTTCTGTCTTCTCCTTAACTCAGCCACAAGGCTCTGACATGTGCCTGCCACTGGCCCTACTTCCCGTGTGGCTGTAGAGTTAAGTTTCCTCTGAGCTTATAATAGTACCAAATAATTGTAAGTATTTTACATCCTTTCTACCCTTGTGTTTCAAATCAAGCTAAATTCAAACCAGTCAAAGTATTTTATTTTTTATTTTTTATTTTTTTATTTTTTATTTTTTTATTTTTTATTTTTTATTTTTTTTTAAATACAAACAACCTTCAACCTGCAAAGGTAAATATTAGCTTCTGATTCAATAGCAGCCATATAGGTTCTGTTAATGTCTCCTTCTCACTTCCCTGGGGAACAGGTACTTTTGAAGGGACCTTCAGTTTATTCCACTTTGATTTGTCAATAAATGCGAACATGTTGTATTCAGTGAGAGTTCTTTTAAGTACTCATTTAGCACAAACAATTTGGTAGAAGTCACAGTGAAATTACTTCTATGCTGTTAGGACAATAGCTATGATTTATCTAAACTGTAAGGAAGTCTAGTATAGCCGTACAAGCTAGCTGGAAAGTGGCTATCAGAGACTGCAACAAATGAGGCACAAATCAATACATCTTTCACTTGTGCAGAAAGGAAGAAAGATTCAGTCCAAAAGCTGGATTCAGTCCAGCTTCTTCAGCTAAAATGTAATTCTAGTGACGTACAAAAGCAGAACACAAACAAAACCTTTTTCTTTTTAATACTGAACCAAGCAAGATAAAATAAACACCCTAATTGCCAGAGAGTTCTCGTAATTATACCAAAAAGTTTTTTGAAGTCAGTGTGCCCTCCATAGTCCAAGAAAGATGGTCACGTCATGCCAGCGTTAGTGAAAATTCCTCCATAAAAGAGGCAAACCTCTATGCTACTGGACTCTGATTTTCATGTTTTTATGCCATTGTGTATCTGTGATTGCCCCAGCAGTGTGAATGGTATCAGAAAAGCTTAGCACATAACTCTTACATTTGGACACAAGTTTTGGACTGCAAGGTATGTAACGACAACCAAGTCCAGCCCCACTATAGCTTGTGTCAGTAAATGTGGGATAGGAGAGTTTGTCACCTTGCTATGAAAGCCTAGCAGAAAGACTGTCAATTGGACATGCTGTCTCTGGCTTGTAAGCAGGGAGACTTTGGATGAGATTGTGGACTTAATGCTAACTAAAATCTGTGCCTTTTGCAGTGTCACAAGGATGAGAAGTTTGAAGAACTCTCTTCCTTTTTATCTGTTATCCGCAAACATTGTCACTTGTTCTCAGGGACTTGGATATAGGCAGCTGTACGAATGGCTTGATCTCATTTGTCTTGGAGATTATGCTAGAGCATAATATGGCTCGGATACGCAGGTTTGTTGGGAGAATATGGTCTGTTTCTCCAGCCTTTAGGGCTAGCCTTGAGGGCAGTTAATTCTCATGTCTTGCTAGAAGCTTGTTGATGTAATTAGGCTGGCTGTGTGCTGTAAAGAGAAAACTTGGGATGAGATAGGTGAATTAACCCTTACTGCATCTCTCCATGCCACACCCTTGCTGAGCTGGTCATTTAGCTCTTCATGTCAATTTGTACAGTATTGCATGGCTTAACTTACAATGGCTCAGCTTACAGAACAGGTATACACGACGAAAGCACGTAGGTCTTGTAACAAATGTTCTTTGGGGCCTCTACAGGAGCCCTCTCAAGGCAGAGATCTTTAAAGATTTAATTGGACTTTCCATTTCATCAGAGATGACGTTGTTCTGGGAGGATATAATTGTTTTACTGGAAGGGAACAGGCAACTTGCCACAAAACTAAGCTGCAACTCTTTAATAAAAGTTTAGCTATACAACACCTTGAAATGTGAGTAAGATTTCCTAAAAGCAATCAGAAAAACATATTAGTCATTAGATGTTTTTAAAAATCAAGACATTCAGTTGTAGATACTGTTAAGAGAAAAATACGTAGATCAAATTGGATATTATTAATGTATTTTTGAGATTTTTATCTTTATCACAGGGTATGTTTTTGAAAACATGAGTTGGTTTTAGTAGTCCATAACGCTCTTTTCCCTGTAACATTCATTTCTCTTCCCTCACAACATGTCTCCCTTACTGCCCTCCTCTCAGGTCTGCACCTGGTGGGCCAGGCCAAACCCATTATATTTCCCCTTGCCTTCCTCAGCAGTGGAACTTGAAGAGGAAAGGCAGGCTGCTTTAACAAGCTTCAGAACATGTGCAGATCTCAAGAACCCAAACCGTGCCTGGTAGAATTGTCTTGCTTGTGGTACAAATTGGTTTAGCCTAGGACAGTTAAATTGAAGGTAGTCCTTGTAACAAGCGTGACAATGAGGACTTTACATACAGTGAGCTGTTGCCCACAAACCTTGCTCAAAAATAACAACAGATGTTCAGAGTGGAGTAGTTCTTGAAGGACATGTGCGTTTTTTGTAGAGTTTGTACCCTCATTAATGATACTGCTAGGGGAAAGAGGGGGCTCGGGAGCCTACTCTCAAAGACTCCCTTCTCAAGTCAGCAGGAGCACTGCATATGTATTCTTCTTTGCCACCTTCCTAACTTCATCTGCTCTATGCTGCAGCCTGGGTCACAGCGAATGCCTGGCTCAGAGGGCTGCATCCGCATACATGTTGTCTTCTGCTCAGGCAAGTTCAGTGCTCAAACATAAACAGCTGCATCTGGGCTCTTCTTCGTTAAGCTGCCAGATAAACAGTGCTAATGTTCCTCACACTCAGAAAACTGGCTTTGAAGGTCTGCAACATACTCGAAGGAGTTTTTGTTGGAACTGTGTACTTAATGGAAAATTTGCCTTAGCAATGAGTGCAAAAAGTGGAGCGCGAGAGATCTGTTTTAAGTCTAGGTAGGGAATAAGACCATATGAATAAGAAGAGAGATTGAGCAGAGTATTAACAAAAACACTTGGCAAACAAACACAAAAGCATGCATGTCTGTTGAACTGAAGAAGTTTTACACAAAAAATCCTCTTCTTCTCCCATTGTACTAACAAAATAGAAGATGGAATCATTCAAATTATGAATGTATTTTTTCTAAGACACCTGTTGTGATCTGAGACATGGATAAGACAACTGAGCCTGGACAAGAGTAACTGGTCCCAATGTTATCAGTGGTACACAGAAGAAGAGGAGAGGATCAGTTCTTGCAGTGCAGGAACTGGTGGATAAATTGCGTGTAGGAAAGTAGAAGGGTTTCTTGGGACCTCACAGGCTCTCAAATTGTACCAAGAAAATACCCCTGACTGCTGGGAATTTCCACGTGGTTTTGCTCCAAGCTTAGCTCTAGTCCTGAACCATCTGTGGATGGGAGTGAGTGGAGGAACAGCTGCGCTGCGGTGGGGCTGCAAGCTGTACCTCCAAAGTATTGGGATGCTTTAGGAAATGAAGGACAACTTCCAACTGTACAGGGAGAGATTAGGATTAACACCTCCTTTGCTAACAGACTAGTGGAATTAAGGATTCAGTGATGTCATAAGGTGCACTAGCACAAAGCTTGATGATTTTTAGTGTCCCATCTATGCCTAAGAAGGCTCCAGGCCACGCTTTCAGTTGTACCATTCTGGAAGAGGAAGAGGAAACGTGGTCCATAGGGAATGTTCTGTCATGGGGACCTACTACAATGATAAAAATCTGTTTGAAAATGTCTGCATTGCAGCAGCCGTTTTCAGTCAGAAGAAATGTTGTCTGCTGAGGAGCAGATCTCATGTTGCCATCACACTAATTTTTTCCCCCTCTTTATTCCTACCAAATTATTTCCCCCTCTTTATTCCTTCCTTTTGTGGAAGCTTTAGATGAAGTGCATTTAATAATTGAGCAGGTCCAGATTCCACCATCCTGGCTTATTAAAATACCACTTTGAGCACTGTTCTGGTGAAACTCGTGAGACTGCTCCTGGAGTGATGTACAAATGATGACTAAGTAAGGGTTTCAGAGTCATTCTTTATATTTACAAATAAGTCGGAACACTGCATTTTTTGGCAAGTACAGCTAGTTGGTTGACTGGGCAATGCAGAATCTGTGTGACATGACTATTTTTGGATTTGTTTTTGACAGTATATCATAATTCTTGAGAGATTTTGTCATTACTTCATGCCGAATAATGTGCAAATATTGTGCTGGAGAACGCTCTCACATAAGCCTGTGGGATGTGATTCTCACCATAGAATGATTCATATAAACTTACAGGGCTGTCAAGTTCATTCAAAGGCCCTGGCATAACATGACTATAAAATGCAGTTTGTTTGTTTATTTATTTATTTATTGCCTCTGTCTCCCTTTTCATTTTTAGGTGTTTTTGTTGTTGTTCATTTGTTTAAGACCTTAAATTACTGAGTAGTTCTGTTAACTGTGCTTCTAGGCACTTCAGTAAATTGTTGACTAGTTTTCTGCCAAGTTTTCAAATAACTTTCTGTTTCAAGTTATTAGGATATTTAGATTTTCTTTGTGTATACTGGGTGATACCAGCATCACCTGCAGCAAAATATTCATGAAAAATACACATTAAAGAAAAACTGCATATAAAAGTCTTCACTGTATATAACGTAGTCTCAACTGCATGGAAATTATCACTAAATTTGATGTATCTTGTGAAATCTCCTGTTAGGACCAAGTTCCCCTTTTGCCAAAAGCAAAATGATTTGGCCTATTTGGCATTCAAGTTAGCTTTGAAATGTGGAATTAACCTTTTTTTTAAATATATTGGCCACAATGATTTTATCAAGCTGTTGGGAAGCTGCAATTTGAGAAGTGTAAGGCTTCCATAAAAAACAAACACCTTGATGTACATGCATGTGAATTTATTATTATTTTTTATTGTGAGAGAAGTGGAAGATGACTGACTCTTAATGTGCTTTTATGCTGCTGTTTTATATCACTTGTGTGTGCTGGGCCAGTGTCCTGTCTTTTTGAAGGTCTATTCAGCTTCTTCTGGTCCTCAATAGAAAAGCAAACCTTGTAAAATGAATGTAATGTCTGCATGCTGTTATTTGCCTTGTGTCACACATCTCTTATTTTTCTTACCTCGATTGCTATTAAATGATCTAGATTTAATACAGTAAAAGCATTGAACTGGAGAGTGGAAAACATTTATAAAAAAAAAAAAGGCAAAAAAAAAAAAAAAAAAAAAGCTGTTGGTTCCCTGTGGAATGTACAGTCCTAGAAAGTTTGGCCAGCAGCAGAGGCTTTTCTTTCTTTTCCCAGGCAAGTCCTTCTCCAACCAGAACAGGCAGTTCTTTACAGCCCTGTTATCTTGACAGTAGAACAGTAACAATAACACTGAGACACTGGGGAAATTTGGAGGGCTTCAGTACATAAAAATAATAAAATAAAAAAGTTACCAACTGAAAAAAGAATCAAACCTCCACACAGTCCGGGAAGATTGATACACACAGGACAATGGGAGGAGGATAAGAAGACCTGGAATCTGTGGTCAGCATGATTAACTCTGCATTTGGAGCTGCAATCCACAGGAGCTTTTCTGACCTAATTTGTGGTAGAATTGTTTGGAATTAAGTGGTTTAGAGAATGTCCTCCTCACTGCAATGGGTCTGTTTGTACAAGGATTTTGTGTGTTGTCAGTGCCCAGCTTGCTTTCCAGCATCACATTACAGTTGGCTTCTCAAGCTGTCTGGACTTACTGTGGGTTTGGGTAAACAACAAGTTTGTAGTACTCCTTATTTTTGCATTAAGTATGCCATTAATGGTTGTAAAAATTGGTAGTTCTGGTCAGAACCTGGGTGGCAGTACTTCAAATTGTGGTACATATTTCAGCCTACAAATTAAGGAACATCTTAAATCAGCCACAGAGCATGCCAGGAGAGCCACAGAACCCTTGATAAACAGCTCTTGTGGCATCAGGTGGAGTAGTACTCCCTCATTTCTCTCCCGAGGGACTCATGACATAAAAATGTATTTCTCCCTCTTCCTGCAAAATATTTCTCAAGTGATTACAGTGGCAGAGGAAATTAATTGCCACTATGCGCAGTGCCCTACAGAAGAGAAATGTGGGATGCAGTCCACAGAGAGTCATGGTGGCAGAGGTTACCGCTTTCACGTCCTGGCCTGCATCCATATTGTAAAATTCTCCCTTCAGGCTAATAAAGTTTCTATTGATGCAGTGGGGCGTGGGCAATTTATCACAGTCCTGGGTTGTTTCTTAGCTGATTTTCAGCAGCATTACAATGGTAAGGCCCATCTTTTGGGTTCTTGGTCGCCACTGTCTTTCCTTTCCTATGCATTTGAGGTACCTCAAGAAGGTAGAGTTGCCAATTGCCTTCTCTCTGCACTTGTCTGGGAGAAATTTCTTCCAGAATGTCTTTTTTTTTTTTTTTTTTCCCCTCTTTTTCCAAACCCCCCTTACTGTTGAGAATCAATCTGAGGTGTCTGTTTTTATACCTGTTGTGGGAATTCACTTGCAAGGACTTCTCCCTACTGCCTGCCATTTCCATTTAGGCTTTCTTCCATGCATCTGGTATTCTTTTTGTCTCCTAGCTATATAGACGAGCAAACAATATTTATGTGCTTCTGGCAGCATTTTAATTTCTCTTTGGAAGAAAACCGTTAGTCAGGAGTTTGTGAAGTCAGGAAGACACTAGTATTGCCTTGTACTGGGAATTCTACAACACATGACTGAATATATAGGGTTTTCATCATGGCTGAAGTTTAATTTACAGCTTTTGGTTTGCTACCAAATCTCATGCCTTAGTATTATTAGGATAGAGCTAGAAATCAGTAATGACTCTTTATATTACCTGAGGTCTTAAAAGCATCATAAGACAGTTTTACTTGAAGAATCTTGTGATTAATAGAGGGAATAAGCCAGAAACCAGAAAAATTTGCAGACATTTTCATGTCACAAGCAGATCTGAAAATTATTTTCAACCTATTCATTTTTGAATTTATTTCACTGTTTGAAAAATATTTCCATAATATAAAGAGCTACACTTTAAAATTGTGAAGTTTTCTCCTGTTTAAAAGCTTTTGTGTGGCTGCAATGACAGTCATAACTACATTATTTGCAGGTATTGAAGAGTGCACTTGGTGGGTTTTCAGTGTATACTGATGGATGGAAGAACCACACCAAGCCTGTGATATTTTGTGAACTCAGTATCAAGCTATGTTCATCAGACATGTCAGAATCTGAAGCATGCGCCTAATGTCCATAAACTATCTCCTGCTATAGCACTGGGCTCGGATAAACTTGAATAGGATGTGGATGTGAAACAACAGCAGCAGAGAGGTAGGGTTTAGTTTCTCAGGACCATATCTAGATCTGATTGCATTTTATAGACAGGAGTTCTGGTTTTACAGAGTGTAGTACAGCAGTCTTGAACAATTAATTGTCATTTGGGCTTGTCAAAGCTTAATTGACTTTTCTTCTCACAGATATCCAGATTTCTAGAAAGCAGAAATGACCATGACTGCCAACAAGAATGCCAATGTCAACAGCAGAGCTGGAGGGAGTAAAGTGCCTCAGGACACTCTGGATAGGTAAGTGAACTGCAGGCTTTGTAGACTCTGAGAAAGGTTTGTTTGGAACAAAGTTTTTTTCAAAGACAAGCAAACGCTATTCTGACAGCTTTGTTGGGCTGGGAGAAGGTTTTGGTAGGAAGTGGAGGGATTGAGGTATAAGAGAAGATCTGTTTCTGGCATGTTTCTGTTGAGCTGCTGCTGCTCACTGGTGATGAAAACAATTGCAAGGAAGGACCTGTGTTAAAGGCATCATGCAGGCCCCAGGAGGCTTGGGCTAAATTTCTGGATTTTATGACTACATGCTTTTCTCCATTGCCAGTCACCAGTTTGTATTTTGTATCAGTTTCTGTCACATTTGCTCTATTTAATCTGTACTGATAGACACTGTGGGAAGAGATTGACTCCCACTGCAGGTCTGGCAGCAAGTGTGAAAGGGCTGAAGGTAAAATATGGGGACCTTTTTTTTTTTTTTTTTTTTTCCTCTTATTTGTGCTCCTCTCTGCAGCATTAAGTCATCTACAGAGGAAGTAGATCAACTGTATTATTCACACCTAGGGGAAAGCAAGTGGCCCATCCCATTATCATATGGCATTTTTCCCCAAACTCAGTACTGTAGCCAAGGACACCTTAAGTCCCTAAACCTGGCAACCTTGATGGTATCAGTCTGTTTAAGACTAGACCAGAAAAGACAGTGGGTTTGCAGAAGGCTGTGATGTGATTGCACACAGTGACACAGATACCTGTTAAATACAGATACCTTTCACTCATGAATTAGTAATATGACATGGCAAAGAGTGTAAAGTCAGTTGATGCTCCCTTGTCTTTTATTTTACAATGATGAAAGACAGTGTTTTGAGGACAAGAAGTTTCCTTTAGGCAGCTCTGCTTTGCAATATTGCTCTGGGATGCAAACAAACAACTCATATGCAATCAACTAGTTCATGTATCCTTGTCAGAAGGAGTCTTGTTCTCGGCCACAGCCCTTACAAAATAATGCTGACTTGTTCAGCTTGTGGCCTTCACAGAGGACAAGCCCACCAGCTCCTCTTGGTCTGGGACTGACAGTTACAAAACTCTTACTTTTATCTGCAGTCCCGCTACGACAGCCTTGGTATGCTTTGACTAGGAAAGTTTAAACAGCCATCTCATTAAAGAACCTGTGTGAATTAGCCATTTGGACACAGGAGTAAAGCGCTAGAGTGAGTGTGCCACCTTAGCAAAGTGAGCAGAAAGCAGAACACACTATTCAGCGTCTTTCTTCAAAAGCACAAAATGTTGATGTGTACCTTTGTCCCTGCTGTAGCACTTTATGCAGCTCTCCAGGGGATTCCTGCACAGGTAGAACATCCTATTCTGTTTTGAAACTCTGTTCAGACATAATGTCTGCCTCATTTCTGTTTGCCTAAGGAAGTTCAAAACTTTGTAAGGCATTAAGTAGGCTTCAGTAAAACAGGTTTGCATCCAGAATGAATGTGGTAGAGGGGAAAAGCAATAAAGGTCTCATTTATCTATTGGACACTTCGGGATGGAAGTGTGAGTTGTACCAGTGTAAATGAAATGCTCCAATCACCTTGGCTAGGCACAGCTGTAGCAGTTCCAGCCCGATTTCAGTGAGGTTGGCACACCTGGCAAGCTGCACCAAGGTTAAACCCAGCTGCCAGGAGTACTGTATGTGCACAGGAGGGGTGTACTAGGAGAGCTTTGCAGTTTCAAATAAATTAGGAAAAACTGTGATTCAGGTGAGTAGACCGCACAGTTACAGATTGATTTACTCACTTGAAAATGAAATGTCGGAGGCAAAATTTCCCCATCTTGGCAGCTGTCAGGTAGAATAACCAGCATAGATGGAGAAGTTTGGCGAGAGAGATCAAAGAGAGTTGGCTTTGATCTTAGCAGGGAGCTGCAAATCAACTTGAAAGTGATGTCAAATCCTGGCTCGGTTTGGCACACTCGCTATTGTATTCTTAACTTTTCCAACCACAAACAATAAATATGTATATACATGTGTGTATATATATATATATAAATTAAATTGAGAGATTTTCAGGATGGAAGCAATGGAATGGATTTTCTTTAACAACTTTTTGTTTTGTTTTGTTTTTATTAAAGGAAAATCTCTTTTTCATGGCACATCCCTGTTTTGTGTTTAAACACTCTGGCTTTGCTCGCAGTTTTGGTCAACGTTACATATTGTATGCACATATGGCTGTCTTTATGTTGTTTTCTGTGTCTACTCACCCATTTCTCTTTCAGCTCTCTCTCACACCTTCCCTCTTGTCTGCACATAGTGTTGAATTACAATAGGTCCGGGCAATTTTCCTGAGCTGGATGAAATGGCATCATCCTGATTACCAAGGGACAGGTTGACCTACAAAGTAGGGGTGAATTAATAATCACCTTAATTAATAATTTGCCTTAGGCAGAACCCTCGCCTTGGTGCAGTCTCTGATGGTGACCTCCTTTGTGGCGTTGTCACACACCCTTTCAGGGTCTAAACCTTTCATTAGGTTGATTTACCTTTGCCTTTACTCCAGGTACTGTTCTTCTTTCACTTTTAAATTATGCAGCTGACTAAAGAAATAGATGGCCTGCATCCATCCTAGTGTCTCTTGATAGTCATGTTATGCAACAGTAGCTGTGGTAAAGCTCAGCAGAAATGGGCTTGGTATCCTCGTACAGTTCCCAGTTTGTTAGTTTGTGTACTTGGTATCTCTTAGTTCAAAACTGTAGAAAACATAGGGGGTGGGGAAAAGGGGATGGGGAAAAGAAGGGGTGGCTAGAGGAATTTCTAGAGGCATACACGTATGTGGATATTAAAACCAGATCCCTAATGATATCTGGCATTCACATGTCATTAATCATCCTTCCAGCAGTGCAGACAGGTCAGTGCTGGGAACTTGGATCTGGACTTGAGTAAACCTTGGACCTGCTCTTCTATTTTTATCTTTTCCATTCTTAATAGCTTAGAAAGTACCGTAGGATACTAAGTTATTGGATAATAGCTGTCAAATAAACTGTCTTTCCTTATCATCACCTTCTGTTTTGATTAGAATTTATCAGAAAAAAAGATTTTATAAGTACAAGCATGGACCTGAAGCTGAGGAAAATCTTTGAGTTTCATGACAAGTGAGGAGATGAATAGGTTGTCATGCACCGGTTCTCCATCCATTATTTTGCCTTATATGATCTTCTTCACCTGTCTTTGTGAAACCTGTAAGAAGATATTTGAGTCAGCCGTGGGGTTTCTTCATTTTAGTCAGACTGTAAATCAGTGGAGTAAGTGCTGGTATAATAAAAGTTAAAGGCTTGCAGGATTTATTGCAAAACACGTTCAAAGATCCACTTAAACTGCACAGTCATTGTCTCCCTTTAGTACAGGATTTGACTAGAGATTTGGAACACTGCAAATGTGCTTTCTGTATAATTTCTGGAGGTAGAATTTCAGTAAGGGCTGATACCTGCATAACACAGGTGTATTTGTCCCCTGGTGGCTAAGGCATCTTTTTGGTGTTATTTTCTTGTCAGTCCTAGTTTTGGTGCAGTGTGTTGCTGCAAGATGCAAGGTGTGTTACAGTGGTTGCCATCTCGTTGAAGTTATGGAATGTCTTCACTGGGAGGCAAGAGTAGATTGACTGGTGACCTTCACATTGGAGAGGAGGGGAAGAAGTGGTAATAGAGGACTTTGAAATAATGGGTGGAACAGAGATGGTGAATAGGGAAAAAATCTTTTTCAATTTAAAAATTAATAGGCATTAAATAAACCAGAAAGGGTCAGGTTGAAAAGAAGGTCCTTCCGTTCAGCATGTCTTTTATCAATGAAGCTGATTGCTGCAGGAGGTCGTGGTTACACAAATTCATGGAAGAAAACTACCAAAGTCTTTTATCCACAGCAGCAAAATCTGCGAGGCAACAAGTCTTTAGCATTAGGCTGGCTGAGTAGCACTGCAGCTCATCTTATTTTTACTTCCTTCTCCAGGCACCTGTAATGGTCTTGGGCAGTAACAGAGCCAGGACTAGGGATGCTCTTTGGCCCAGCCTAGTGGGAACATTCTAATGTCATCTGGAACAAAAGTCCTTTATATGAAGCAAATACCAGAGCATTTGTGAAACAATTGTTAAATTTACCGAATGAGACTAGAACTGTAGCTCTGAGTGAACTCCAAAGACACAGCTTTAATCCTTCCTTGTGAGTCACTGACGTGAAAGGCAAGGAGCAGGAGGTTAGGAAAGCACCTTATGTGTAGGTGAAAGTGACTTAGCAATTCTGACAAGAAGCAGCTCTGTGAAATCTTATTACCTCTTCGATGGGAGACAAAGGAGCTCATAGTGTGCAACTGGTGCGTGACTGTTTTGCACCAGATGTCTTCTTTGACTGTACCATGGTTAAGAGGATCGCTACAACTCTGAGGAAACCTTAAAAGAACAAAAGCCAAAGAAAAGGCATAACGGTGTTTGTATCTCCCTACAATGGCTTGCTTTTCTTAACAAATAATATTTGTCTGGAGTTGACTTTGTGATCTATGCAGAATTTTTATTTGAATTCATAAATTCATTCATAAAGTGTTTGTCCTGATCTTGTGGTTGCTCCAGTGCAAAGTTAAATGTAGAAATGGCACCACCAGCTCTATTGGCTTAAAAAGCCACACCAGTACTATATGGTATTAAAACAGGCCTACACTTATGTTTATGAGTTCATGCTCTGCTCAGCAAAATATAGGTTTCAAACTTGTAGTCTGTTTAGTCTGACAGGAAAAAAAGAGAAAAAAAAAATAACAAAACTAACTGGAAATAGAAACACTGTGTTCCTGCTAGATGGTGTTTCCCTGATACAAGCTGGGTCTGAATGAGAAACAGAATAAATATTAAGATGCATTTTTACTTTGGAAAGGGTTTCTTTTGAATAAATTATTGTGGTGATTTTAGTAGTGTATATATAAAAAGACTGCCATAATCAGCTTGAACAAACATCTTTTTAGTTGAATGTCACTGGCCTTGATTTGGGAATATAGCCAAAGCAGAAGCCAGTCTTTGTTCCAGTTGTGTGAAAGGACTATGTGGCTATTAGTCTGGGACAGCTACGTCACTAGAATCAGGTTAGTTTCAGCACGAGTTGGATTTGTGATGTGGGCTGCTGTCTCTCCACCCAACCTGCACAGGAGCAGTATGATCCTTGCTGAATTGGAGAATCCTCTCCAGCTGGGCAGTTGTGATTTAATGACCTGATAAAGTGTAGGTGCTGATGTCCACGGGTCATAGAGCAAGGCATCTGACATTTGTACTAGCACAGGATTACATCTGCAAATTGCTGTGAGCACAAAGTTGCAAGTTCTTAGTCTTAAAACATTCATAGAAGTCCCCCTTTCTAAATACTTTTTTTTGGATCTTTGAATCTAATTACTCTCGTGTGAGTAAAACTGAAATCTGGCCTGATGCTGATCCATAAAGCTTTATTTTCAGTTCATTCTGTCTGCTTTAGTTTCCTGATATCTTTGAAGCGGTGACTTCTGTGCACAATAGCAATCAGATTTCCAGTAGGGTATCTTTGATCTCTGAGTTGCATCTCTCTTTCTGCCTGGAAAGAGCAGGAAATAACTGAGCTGGATACCCACAAACCTCTAAGTATAGGCTTTGGTTTTTATCTCCCAGCAGTGTGTGAGGCCATTTCAGCTGTCACCAACAATTTGTCAGCTCCGTTAGTCTAATGCACGCTGAGATTTGCTTGTACTGGCTTTGCGGCTCAGACCTTCTTCAGAATTTAATTTAATGGGTTTTAATTTGAATTGGTGGGAGCTGGCTTATCTCCAGTGCAGGCGATGGAGATACACCACGTAATCCAAATGACTACCCGGACTAATACCTCTCCAGAGGTAGCTACAGAGCATTTCTGCTTAATTGTTTCTAGTTCTTTAAATTATCACACAAAATGCTGCCTTGTATTTCCCAACCAAGTGATCCCACGGGGTAAAGTTATGCCCAAGTTTGTCATGAATCCGAGATTATTTGCTGCTCTTATAGGTAAAATCACTGAAATGCAGGGGGAAGGCTCCTCAGGCTGATGCCCCCCCCGGCTTCCCCAGGGCCTCGGCTTTGCTGTAGCTGTCAGCAGCTCTGTAACGGGGGCAGGTGCTCGCCGTCTGACACAGTACATACCTGGTGCTTGCTTCTTGCTTTGGGCTGTCACAGGTGATTCAGTCCTAGTCAAGCCAAATTCACCCAGTTTTACAGCAATTTTTTTTTTTCCTAAGTAAAATTAATTCTTATACATATTAATAAACCCAACAGAGATACTTCGTTTCTTTTGAAGAAGGAATTATGTGGCTGTGGCCTGGGCAGAAGATTAAGAAATATTTTGCCTTAGGAACTCAGACCTTGAAAGTTCTTAAATAAAAAGAATTGGACATGTGTCTGGCATTAGGTTTAGCTGATACTCTGCTGCTGTTGACACTTGAATGTGGGTGTCAGTTGTTCACTCTGCTGGCTTGTCTTGGGAGTGCTTATTCTCTTTCTTTCCATGCTAATTTTTTTCATTTTGAAGGTGATCTCATACCAGGAGAAAAACCTGTCTGTACAGGGAGAAGTGTCATCATAGTAGAGGCAATGCCAATGCAGTAGTTGGTTGTCATATAGGAAGATTGGTTTGTGGATGCAGCTGTAGAACCTTTTGCTAACCAAACATTTTGCTTGATGTTACCTGGTGTGCAAGAATGATTTTAGCCTCATAACGTTTTAGTGCTTCTGCTATTGTAACTCTTCACCCCTAATAAATCAGAAAAAAAAACAAAAACAAAAACAAAACACACAAAGACCAAACACACAGTGAGTTTCAGCCCAGTGTTAAACTCTAGACACTGTCCATGTTTCTTGTCAGGACGTTTACCCAGATGCAAACCAGCCTGCCTGTACTGCCAAATGAGGGATCTTGTGACTTATGCACAAGAGCTGTGTCCAGAGCCAGGCTCGATGCCTTGGGCAAGTAGTCTCCATACTGTGACTGAGAGTGTGGATGGAGATAACTGTGGCCACCACGATAGAGCCCTGATCTTACCACAGGAAAAATATTATTATAAACAGTAAGGTAAATGAAGTGTATTTTTTAGTATTTACCTTTTTTACACGTGAATATCAATTTAGAACTTAGGATATTTCTTACATGTCTTGAGTTTTCTGAGTGGAGAGCGCTGTGAAGAAAACAGTAACTTGAAAATCAAAGGATGCAACTTCAGCTCCCAGGCATGCCACAGGAACTTTGTGTGCTCCCAGGCAGTCTGTGTGTTTCAGCCATCCTAAAATGGTGCAAACATTACTTTTTCCTCTCTATTTTTTTTCTCCATAACATATTTATGTAGTGAGTTCTTCAAAGTGTGATACTCTCTGCGTTGTTCCAAAACAACAAGGCTTTAGTCTTATTTGAAACTCCTGTGTGTACAGTTTTCTCAATGCTTACTGTGTGATTGCCATTGTCTTAGCATAATTATGATAACGTATTCTCACATCTCCTTTTCTTTTGTTTACTAAGCATGTGTATGGTGTTGCTTGAGTGATAGAAAAACTGCTTCTTTCCCTTTCATGTAAAAAAAAAGTATGGGTGAAAGGCTCTCTCTACCTGGGCAACCTCTACCAAGTTCATCAAATGGTTTAAAGGAGTCTCCATAAAACATTAGCCATGGATATTATGTTCACCTGAACAACTCCTTGTACTTGGATAAAATTTCTGGGCAGATGATGTGCACATCCCTGCTTAACAGAAAGTTTAGCGGGATGTCTGGATGCCATTGCAGTTTGAGTTACAATGATGTGGTGTGGGAAAATATGCTGGTGGATTTGCTGCTGCCTCAAGTCAGCACTGCCATGTTCACCAAAACTCCATGAGTCGCCCGTGTGGACTGTGCTAGAGCATCAAAGGGCCAGGGGTGTGAGTGCGGCCGTGTGCTCCTGGGGAGTCCTGGCAGGGCCAGGATCTTGTCTCTGCCGCTGTGCATGGCTTGCGGCAACAAGGTGCTGAAGTGTCTCAGCTGCTGGGATGCCTCCTCCTGCCACTTGGAAATACTGGTGTGAATCTTGTAAGCTCTTGAATTTGTGAAACACAACCCATAGAAAGCATTTATTTTTGCTTTAAAAGGGAGACGAGTTTTAATAACTTTGATAGAGAGCTTGAGAATGGGATGAATCACTATTTCATCAAATTCTGCTAAGAGTAAGCAATATATTAAATTATTGGAGATGCAATGATAAGCCACTTTTTTTTTTTCCTTTTATTTTTCTTTTTGCCATTGAGGTTTAGAAAACAATACAAATCAGCTTCAGTCAAGCAACTGGGGAAACTGAATGACTGATGTGAAATCCATTCGCAAGTATTGTACTCCTTTAAAGCAGAAACAGCTTGAGCTGTGCAGTTCACAAATTTTCATAAAGTCGGTTCCCAGCAGCACAAAGCTACCTCTGGTTCAGAAAAGAATACAAAGCTGTTATTTACCCAGTGAGGTTGGAGGTGTGTTTGAGAGAGAGCTTGGGCAGCTCAGCCCTGAACTGGGCCATGGGAGACAGGAGGATGCTTGCTGTTATCAGGAACAGCAGAGACATCGGCAGTGGGAACACGTCAGAGCACTGATTAAAATGACCCTGGAATTGGGCAAAGCTTGAATACAGGCTTTGACTTCATTGTTGCTCATCATCTCTGTCAGGAGCGTTGGTGGAGTGCTGATTTGTGATGCTCTGAGACGTGTGATGTGCCCCCTTCCTTGTCCTGTTCAGAAGCGACCTCAGGGAGGTGGATCAGAGTATGTATGTTTGAAATCTCTTTAGCAGGGTTGCAGAAATATTCTTGCAACCACAGTGGTCTACAGATGTGAGAGTAGTTCGTGAGTGGTTTATAACAGCTTCTAATAAGATCAAGAGACAGAACTGAAAAAATGGACCTACTTTTGGACACTTTTTTCAGGCTTCCTCAGTTTGTGGCAGAAGCTGAAGATGGGGCGTTTTCGCACAGCAATTCTGCAGCTGGCTATTTTGTTTCATTTTAATATTAGATGTCAGTTCAAGGAAGAAGAATTATGTACTCGAAGTGCACTTGTCAGTCAAGCAGTTCACTTTTTTCCAGTTGGAAATTCTGTTAATGTATCTCTTCTATATGCATAGGGGGAAAAAAAAAAAACAAAAAACAAAAAAACAGTTTTTGAGGGGAAAAGTGAGGGAAAAATGAGACTGCATTTTCTTTCATGCAGCTTCAGATCAAGTTTGCTTTGTTACTAGGTAAAGGCAGCAGGAACATAGCCTGGCTAACTAATTCCCAGTGCAATTTAATTCTCATGGCACTTTTAATGCTTTGTTCTTTTCTATGTGGAAATCATATGTCATCATTAAAAATACTTTTTCCTACTATCAAGGTTAATGTTTTCTAAAAACACTGGAAAATAATTTAAAAATGAAAGGAAACAAGTATTTTAAAAAGCAGAGGTTTGTAATTGGCAGGTTAGGCTGAAAGCATGTTTAATGCAACTGTGTTCTGCTACAGTAAAAAAACTACTTAGTCTAACACTGCAGTCCTTATTTATTTAATCATGGATGGTTTCTCTTTTTACATTAGTGTACACAGTAATACAAAGGCTTGAACTAACCTGTTACATATATTTTTCTTTTTTTCAGGGAATTTTTAGAATAGTGTGGTTTTGAAAACTTTTCTCATGTCTTTCTAGTGCTTTTACTGCACTGAAATGTAGTAAGTAAAGCAGTAAGCAAGATATATGCTAAAGCACTTAAGGGAGTCCCTATCAGTGCAGCATCAGAAAATCAGATCAGGAGTCTTATGTGAATTTGTTTTTTTTGGGGCGATGATAAAAAGTTATTCAGAAGTCTACAGGGGATACTGCGTAGAAACTGTGTGCGTAATATTTTAAAATTATCATGCCAGTGTTTCATTTCTTCTGGAGGAAGTTGTTCTTAGGGATGAAAATCCCATTGCCTTCTGGACCAGGGAGACTGGCGATCTCACTGAATAGACCAACAAATATACAAGTCATGAGCTTTCTTAATGATGCTTTATGTTCCATGAATACACTGGCAAAAGGGAGATGGCAGATAGCCTGTGTCCTTTCGAAACTGTTGGCAGAGACTTGAAAGCATTTGCACGTGGATTTTTAACCTCTCCCTTTCCTCCCTAGACAGTACTGCCATCCGTCTGACTTCAGTGTACGTGGTCAGGCAGGCAGGCTTCTTTGCTGGGTCTGTGTGCGTGTGGTTTGGTGCAGCTGATATAGCTTCTAAGATTTTGTTAGCGATCAGCAGCCTCAGGTTGAAGAATGAAACGTAAACCGTCGGTACCTGCAACTTCAGAAACAAAACCAAATCAAAGCCACAGAAGTTTTCCAAGCTGTAGGCAATAAGGAGGAAACATTTGGCTTTCCAGACTTCTCACACACCTGTCCCTTCAAAATCAGCATGTCAGATTGCAGAGAAAGGCTTTGCTAGTTCTAGTCTCGTTAACCATTAATACCAGTTTCCTCCCTTTAAGTACACAAAGGGACAGAGATTTGACAAATGTCCTCAGACCATGTGTCATTCACTGCCTGAGAAGCGAAGCAGCGAGCTTTCAGGAAGTGCAGAGGACAGAGCAGGTTACAAGGGACTGGACGTGGAATTCCTCCCTTTCCATTCCGCACCTTTCCCAGAGGGAAGAGCTTCTGAGTAAGTCTGGAAGCCGTGTGCTGGAGTGATTGCAGTGATGGACAGCTGTGTGCTTGCCAGAGCTGTGAGCGGAGGCAGCGAACTAAAGCAGAAGCGAAGGAGAGTGGAATGCTGTCGCAGTGAATTCCTTGGTGTTCTTTGCTAGTTTTGCAGTTTGATGGGCTTTCTACTCACAGGCAGGAGCTCAACAGCAGCTCTCAGCTCACTAAAGACCGTGATACGAAGAGCTTTATTGTTAAAGTTTGAAGCTCTAGCTCTTGGTGGAGCTAAAACTTGATTGTGCACCCAATCTCTTCGCCTCCTCCTCTACCTCTCTCGGGCTCTCAGACAGAATATAATTTCTCTGCCTGGCTAAATGCATATTTCTTGCCTTGCCTAATGAGGATCCTTTTTTTTTTTTTTTTTTTTTTTTTCTCCTTAATAGTTAAAGATGATTTTTAAGTTATGTAGCAGTATTTGTACCTACACCTTCTGCCAGTGTTAAATGTAGTGCTGCTGGGGCACTTCTATGTTTTGTGTTGGTCTTTGATGCCTGATATATATATATATATATTTTTCCCCACTGAATAAATAGGAGAACTCAGGCAACACAGGATTGCAGACTAAAGCCTGTGGGTCACTGTGTCATGTAACTTATGGTCAGAACCTGGACTTCAGTTTGTTGCTCCAAATATTCTATTCCTGAGCTGAGAGCCCATGTGCAGTCTTTAAGAGAGCGGTAATTTTTGCTATGAGCTTATAAACATTTAGTTGCTTTTTCTTGCTGCCTTCATACATGCAGCTTCATTTGGTATTGCTTCATTTGCTCTGTATCATTCCAGTTTTCTTGCTGCTTTGCCTGATGCTATCACCATGTCTTCCTGTAGGGACATGAGGGTTTTTTTAGGCTCTGTCCCAAAAGGAAAGGATGAGAGAGAGAAAAAGTGTGTACTTGGTTTTAGTCACTCTAATGCATTGTGTATTGAGTAACCTTGCAGTTCTTTATTACTGTGCAGCATTCCTGTTGCATGGCAGTGGTAGCAAACCGTTTTCATCCTCAGGGCTATAGTATATGCAAATTCCCATATAAGATATGAGAAGTAAAATTATATCGGCCGGCTCCTTATAAAAGCTAATAGGCCAACAGAAGAGCGTAAAACTAAATCCACGGTTTTATAAGAAACCCAGGCCTTGTGAGAATGAAATATTTATAAGGGAAATACAAATCCCCCGGATATTATCCCAATTCCAAATTTAGGCTTCAGATCCCACAGCTCTCGTAGGTGTGGTGATGAAACGTGGTCTGGGAGGCTCATTTCAACTTAGTGAGCAATGCACATGCTTACGTTACTTAGGAGTAATGCTGACCACTTAGGAGAGTGGTCAGGAGCATCTCTCCCTGACCTAACTCTGCTTGTTGACATTTATAGAGAAATCTCAGTAAAAAAAAAAGCAGAGAGAAACTAACGTCTAAACCTTTGGGAAAATTTCCTTTAGAACATGGTTGTGACTGTTGGTAAGCACAGTGATCAAGTGGCTGGTCAATCTTCTGCCTGATATTCAGTGAAATTCTTCTGCGTTAAAGCCAGGGTCAAGTTATATTTGGCCTCGACTGGACTGTTATATAGATTAGTATGATAGCAACAGGCATTGCAAATTATAGGTTGGCTTCTCCCCCCCCCCCTTTTTCCCCTTCTCCCTTTTTTCCCCTTCTCCCTTTTTTCCCCTTCTCCCTTTTTTCCCCTTCTCCCTTTTTTTCCCTTCTCCCTTTTTTTCCCTTCTCCCTTTTTTTCCCTTCTCCCTTTTTTTCCCTTCTCCCTTTTTTTCCCTTCTCCCTTTTTTTCCCTTCTCCCCTTTTTTTTTTCTCTTCTCCCTTTTTTTTTCCCTTCTCTCTTTTTGTGTGTTTGTGTCTGCCAACAAATTGGAGAATAAATAGACCAAAAATTGCCTTGAAACTTTTTTTTTGGTAAGTGAATTTGCTCCAGGTCAATGCTTTAAATCTTCCTATAGTAATGAGTTTTACATCAGTTTGCATCTTTAGCAATTTATCTTTGCAAACTCTTGATTTGTGCTGATGCGAGCGAGAAGAAAATTGAACCCCAATTCCCAAATATTTGTGAATTCAAGCAATTAAATGAAAGAGGGCCATCACTGAAGCTGAGAGAAAATTCTCTCCTAAAGGCAAGAGAAGTTTTCTATTATTACTCAATCCACACAAATCTACACACAGTGTAGCATGTACCAAGGGTCATGTTTGTCTGTCATAGCTGGAATTTATTTTGCATTCCATGGGGTCAGAGCCACTGAAGAAAATTATGATGATAAGAGGCCAGGGCTGTAAAGCTTCAAGCTTCCTCTGAACAGGAGGCACACTAGTTACCCAGCTGATATGTACAAGCTAAACTCTCAGTATATAGTTTGCTATTTTGCCTATGTTCCTTCGTTCATCTTACTGTAGCATCTGAAAATGTGGTGCTTGGCAGTGGTGGTGCGGCTTGTATGCAATTACACGAGGGAAGCCAGCTCATAGTGTGTACGTCACAGTGCGTCAGTCTGAGCTGTGACAAGCAGTGGCACCTTCTGACGTGCTCTTTGTACCTTCTGTCTGACGGCAGTCCTGCAGCTGGCCTGTGCTGCAGCTCTGCCCTCACTGTGCTGGGGAACGGCAGGCTGTAATCAGGTTTCTTCTCAGCATATGAGGCGCTACATTGCAACTTCAGCTTGTCTTTCTGGCATTTGAGAAAGCAGCAAGTTCCCATGAGTTTCCTGCCTTCTCCCTTGCTTTGGCACCAGCACTAGCCATGTTTCACTTATCAACTGTTTCAGCTCTTTTCTGCATTTTCAGGCGCTGAAAAAAAATCCTGCTTCTAATTTTTTTCTTGAGGTTGTTCAAGTAAAAGTCACTTGTTCTGGCAGATACTGCTACTGTTCCTCACTTCAAAGTTTCTTAGGAATGTTTGTCATTTTCTTAATTAAAAAAAAAAGTTTAACTCTTGTTAGGAAAAACTGTTTTGGCCATCTTCAGGGACTGCGATGAATGTGAATGTATGGGTGGGAGAGAGCACTGTCTGGGTGTGATCCCTTAACTGGCTGGGAAGTTCAGAGAGGAAAGTAATAATTCCCTTTATTATGGTGGAAAAATAGTCAAAGGTTAGGCACACAGACCTTTGGAGCACTAGGAAGGTGGAAATCCAGACTTTGAAGGCACAAAGGATAGAGGGTAAAATTTATAAAGCTAAGCTGAAGATGGAGAACCAGGCTGCATTTCTCTCGTCTTATTATTGTGAGAGCAATATAGGAACAAACAGAAAGCTGCTACACTGCCTCATTGTTATAAAAGAAACATTAGAAAGTGCCCTTGTGAAGACAAATATGCTTTCTCAATCATGTAATCAGGAGCCTGCTGATTATATGCCGTTGTTTCAGCTTTGTGTTTACACAGGAAGAGTTTGCACAGTGGAACTGAATTGCTGCAGTTGTCTTGATGAACCAATGGCACCCAGCTATTGCAGATATGAGACCCCGCAGAGGTCTGGGTACTCCTTAGGTGAAGTTTAAAAACAGAATTGCTCCTTCTTTTCCCCTGCCTTACATTAAATGTGAACTGCCTTCAGCGCACAGGGGCTTCAAGTGGATGGCAGCCTGACAAGGCGGGTTCAGACAGACTGTACTCAGGGCTGATACTGAGGTTGTTCTGCATTCAGGGAGGGAATGCAGTAGGTTCCATTGTGCTGCATTTATTTGTTTTAATTTTATTTTGTTTATATTTTATTTCATATGCGGTGCAGTAACTCCAGAAGCTTTGAATCACTTCGGTGTTATCCTGTTGTGACATACCGTATTTTCTTACTGGGTCCAGATGTCTCAGGCCTCAAACTTTCTGCATTGTGATATTAATAGTTGAAATGATGACAGAAATTAGGAATGTCTGTTTCATAACAGACATATGGATAATGGCTTTTGGTTTTATAACCTGTTTTTGTAGGAAGCTTTCTCACTGTGTTAAACTAGTTTATGAGAACAGAAAACTGGCAAATCTATACAGAAGGGCCTTGCTGGACATTGACAGCACTTCAAGACTCAGATCTCTGCTCCTTGGGGCAATGAATTGCCTTAACCTATAGATCACATAGCTAGCAAAGAGGGATTTAGCACCTGCTGACCGACATCTTACATGATATCAACAGCAGTAGAAACTGGGGACCAGAAGTAAGCTAGTGGGTCTGGAAGGACAGTGCATCATTGTGGCTACTGGTAGAGAAGCAAACAATTGATTTGGTTTGTTCTGAAAGCAACTTGTCTTAGTGAGTGAGATTGAGAATAGTTCTTAAAGACAGGATGGAGTCCTCAACTGCCTTCCTTTTATTCTGCCTCTACTAGATATTTATTCATAGGTCTATTTAATGAGGTTCTTTGTGACCTAGAAGTTAATTTGTAAGTAAAACAGAGAAAGCAGGCTTGGCTATAGTGTGCAGCCAAGGCTCGTGACTTTCTGGCTTACAATTCAGTTCTTTTCCCTTTGGGTGTAGAATATTTCAGTAAAGTATACAATGATCTCGTGAAGTTTTCTGGCTTGAGAGAGCAGAAAAGGTGTGAACCTATTTTACAACAACTTCTCCAAACCAGAGTTCCAGAATTAGAGGTCGCTGAACCAGAACTGCCTCAGTTATGTTAAAAAATAAACATCACAATTCATAAAAGTCATTTTCAGTCTTTCCCAAACTGTGTGCATGTAAGCATGGAAGACTTGCAGAGCTCTGACAGAATTAGTTCCAAAGCGTTCAAATGTTTTGAGATTCCCAGGCAGATAAAGCACGTTGAAAAAGTTTGAATACTTGTATTAAAGAAAAAGTTTTGAAGACTGGTGGTTCTTAAAGAGACAAAGAGGAACTCATGTTCTGCCTGATTTAAGAACGTGCTATCGTTTGCTGTGTTGCTGCTCTCAGTCCAACAAAAAACCTAAGATCATAAAGCAGGTGAGACTAGATCACTCTGAACAGCCTCCACGACATAAAAATCAGTAAAAGTGGAGACAACAGTGGAAATATTTGTTGCAAAAACTGTTGTTCAGAACATGCTGGGGGAAAATAGTAAATATGAAGGAAGCTTCCATTGTCAACTTCAATTTGTATTTATTATTTTGAGAAAATGAGGGACAGTGGTATGAAACCAGTGCACTGTACCTCAGTAGAAAAGAGAGAATAGCTGTCTCTGATATTTTAGTTCTTGCTTTTGATTTTTTTTTTTCTGTGTGCAGTCAGCTTCTGATCATTGTGATGGAAGGCACAATGCAGGCTTAGTGAATCTTCTGTGCCTGATTGCTGGTGTTTGGGGCAGTCACTTGTATATGAATGGGGAAGGGTGAAAGCCTTAAAAACAGCAGTGACTAAATTCTGCATTTGCCTTTTAACAGTGCAGAAGACTGCCATAAATATAGATCAGCAGGGAATCTAGCCCTCTCAGTCTACATAATTTCACAATTTCCTTCTTCGGCCTTAGAAATTTCTTGGCAAAGGCACATATCTGCTGTCCACTGATTGATCACATTTTGTCTTATGGTCATTTGTCAGTCGGATTTTCTTGCCATCTTTGCTTTACAAATCCAGTCTAATTCAAGTATTTAGGACCTGACTCATAAGCTTTGATGCATTTGCTCTTTTTTTCTTTTTGTACATTTGTGGAGAAGAGTTGCCACTTCAAATTTCTGTGCACTTTTTTTTATGATTCAGAGCTATAAAGACTCGGAGCTTTGAAGGGGTCTAGCTGTAGGACAGCACTCCCTCCCTAACATGGCCCACCATCACTCTTGTGAAATTAAAGAACACACAGAAATTAAAGTACCTAAAAATAGCACACAGCACTTGATCTTGTTTGTTTGACAGTCCTAGTAGCCTATTATTTTGTAATTAGTTCTGATATGGTTTCAATTTTTTATTTAAATGGCAACTATCAAAATTCCTGGAAAAAACATCAGAAGCACAGAGAAGTATGTGGTGTTTCTATTTTCATTCTGACTTTAATCATTTCTTGATCTTCATCCATTTTGACTTACTTTGTTGCTTCATTCTATCTAAATGCTGGGACTTTTCCACCACTAGCACATGCTCATGAAAGTGAACTGTTTCAAATGGTCTTGTTATGCAAATTCACCTTTTAGTTTTGAAAATAAATTCTGTTTCATTTTTGTCAAAATCCCAAAGTCAACAATAAGGAGAGGAAATGATCTGTCATGCAGGGTTTGGGGGATTTTGAGCTATGCTCCAGGTGAGAGCTCAAAAATAATAAAGGGTCTGGTGGAAGAGCAGCTATTGTGTTGCCACTACCATCACTTTCCTTTCCAAGCCAGAGGCAAGATGCCACAAGTTTAGTTTCTTGCTTAATTACCAGGTTAAATCAGCTCAGACCCACCTTTTACTGCTATGTGCCTAGCATGGAGTGTAGAAAGTTCACCTCCTTTACTCACAGTCAGCTTTCTTTAGATTTAAAATAATTAAATATCAGCTGTAGTTATCTACTTGAGGTATGTAGAAAATTACAGTAGACTGTACACTATGCCAAAGTACAGAATATATTGTAATAGGTTTACTGTCAAACAAAAGTGGATCTGTTTAGATTCAGTAGACCAGGAGGTCCCTTTTGTTTGGTTGTATTGTTCCCACAGCCCCCAGTTACACGGAGTAGCAATAATACTAATTCTGAAGTCCTTTTCTACTCCCAGTACAATTAATACAAGGAATGATTGGATTTATCATTAATGTAGCATACAAAGAGATTGCACAAACCTAGATGATCATTTAGTTTTGAAAAAAAAATCTTTTGAAAAGAATGTCAAAACTTGAGCTATCATCTATACATGGGTTCGACTTGGCTTGTCTTGGCTAATCAACAAAGCCATCTCATGCCACACATTTTGATGATGGTTGTACACGTAACCCTCATGCTAACCACACAGTATCCCAGTTAAACCAGTCTGAGTGACTGAATCTGCCCCCTGAGCCTTCGCTGTTTCTGCCCTCCAGTAATGCCTTACCAAGTGCTTGACAGCAATCAACCTTACTACTCACCTGTATCCACTGGCAGGGATGTAGGCAGAGGTGATAAAATAAAAGGAAGTAGCACAGTGTCACATGCAAATGATGTTGAAACTTTGCTTCTCTGTCTAATGGCTTTGCCTCATAACTCATCTCAAAATGCAACCAAACCACTGACTCACAGTGTTTACAGCTGAAAGTAGATTTCTCATTGCTCTTCTGAGGAAAGCATAGAGGAAATTATTCTGTCTTTGTACAGAGAGGAAGAAGGACTTCTTTGCAAAGTGTTGTCCCTCAACATTGCTTGAAGATTGTGATGTTTTTTTAGCCTTTAAATTACTCTTCTGCTTTACACCTAAAGAGGTACGACTGGAATCTTTTTGTTCTGCAGTAGTTCTTTCAATTCTTATTTGTGTAAAAGTAGGGATAATTGCCACGAGCTTTCACAAATATGTTTCTGAAATAAGAGAGAGTGCTTTTCTGTTTGTTTGCTCAATGATTTCCTGGCAACAGTTCCCTTAGAGCAGAGTGAGACTGTACCAGCTACAGAGAGCCATTGGTACTGAACCTTTTCAAAATGGCTTTTTTTTTTTTTTTTTTGTGTGTGTGTGCAGGTCACAGAAGTTATGAGAAACATCCATTTTTAGTCTGAAGACAAAAATGCAACTACAGCTTTTTAGTGTGCTGAGAAGTTATACTGGCATGGGAGAAAATACCCTTTTGAAAATGCAAGAATCCAAAAAATTATATCTTGTTCTGTGAGTTTCTTATTTCACTTGTCTACTAAGTGTTTGGAGGCTTACACTGGCTGAAAATTTGGCATAGATGCTTTCATCTGGACAGACAATAAAATTCTCAGGATTTAGTTTTTTTCAGCATATGGTTATAAATATAATTTATTTTTTTCATCCTGTAATCTGAACACGTCCATTTTGTTCAAAAAGAAGCCGAAAAAACTAACAAGAAGCCAAACAGGTGTAAGCATTTCTGCTCCTTGTGATGGCAGTACTAACACTGGCTATCTGAACATCAGTGCCTCCAATGATATTTTTGTGCAGTCCTTCACTTGACTTGCTAATTGAGCATTTTTTAGCATTCTCTCTTACAAATTTCCAGAGAATTTTGTATCTACTTCTTCAATTACATGAAACAAGTGCAGCCTTAGTGACCTTATTTTCCTAGCAAGAGAGGGAGAAAGCCCTGAGAAATATAGAAGTGCTGTTCAACTTTGTGAGCTCACCAAATTTCTGTGTTATGGTGAACTGATGCGATCTCATCAACAGGAGCCTGGAAAGACCCGATACCTTTCTGTCAACGTGTTTTCTTGCTGTTTCTTTTGTAAATGGGCTGCCAAGGGCTTGACTTTTTTGAAATGGGAAATTACCTGGCATAGTGAGAGCCCAAAACTGTCATCTCCTTCTGTAAGTGTTGGTTTAAGCAAGGTAGATGGGACTTGCAAAACTGAAAGAATGCAGAGCAGCTTCTCCCAGCTTGTGTTTCTTCAGTACAGATGATCTGTGGAGTCCTTCCTGACGCTTCAGGAGAGCTAGAGCAGTGCTGAGGTATCTGAGCAGCTTAGCCCAGAGGTCAGGCCAGGGCAGTGGGAATTAGGGATCCTGGGACTCTTCCAAGGCAAGTTACTTAACCACTCTCCAGTCACATTTAATCCCTGGTCTGAAATGAAACTTATTAGTTTTATTAGTATTTAGAAAATATATGCGAATCATGGATGCAAACTCCTCAATAAATGCGAATTCTTATAATACGCCTTACTCTGACATGGAAAAGAGGTACAAAACCAGCTCTTTAGCCACCATTCTGGCTGCCTCCTGTTGTTGAAAGTTGTCTAATGAAGTTAGAGAGACATGGAGCATCTCTGTTATCCATGGATGTTCTTTAGTACTGGGGAAAGGATAGGGCTGTTGATATTACCCTTTATTAGAGCAAATTATATGAATATGTATGCTAGTCCAGGGAAACTATATCTTTATTTGAGTGGGTCTGGACAATTGCAGCTCTTGTAAATTAACTTTTTTTTTTTTTTTTTTCCCTCTGTGTTTAAGTGAGGAATAAAGAAACTGGAGAGAAGAGACCGACTCAGAACTTAAAGCTCAATTGTATCTAGAGCTCCAAATCCTGCAGATAATCACTGATATTAATAGTTTTCTACTGTTGTGGGTAATCCTGCCGATTTCTCAGGGAACAACTCAGAACAGCAAAGCTAAGCAGGGTCTGGAGGGATGGAAATCTCTCAGGTTCTGTCTGCTCCCACCACTGTGCAGCCGTGAGTCCCACAGGAAGGTAGCTCTGGGTCTGTGACCTGCCTACACACACAGTGGGCTGTGTGATGGGCAACTTGCCCGTGACACTGTAATGCACTGTGCCTGCTGACTGGCCGTGGTTTGAGAGCCACACACCTCAGCCTGAGTGCTGGAAGAATGCACTTTTCAGAGAGGGATTCGGAGCAACTTATTCCAGTGTGTTTTGTGAAAGAGTAATAATCTCAAAGAAATGTCATTGCTCTGAGAAAGCTCCTGTTCAAGTGAACTTGTTAAGAAATCTGCATTTATTTATGAAATAAATATAATATGAAATATTTTAACAGTGATTGTAGTGGCAAGCTTTGTAAGGCGCAGCATGTATCATTCTGTATGTAGGAAACTTCAATAAAAACATTTTGCTTACAGTCTTTGTACGAAAGATTACAAGTTATTTAATTGTCTCTGTCAAGTAATATTTGTTTTAAAGACTGGAATTATTGTGCCTTCAAGAGAACATTCTTCTGATAGAAGCAGGTTTCTCAGGGAAAGGAACAATTTATTATCTATTGTTCAGCTTTTGGACTTGATTCTGTTACTTGCTGCTGTCCTTTAGTGAATGTATGCTCAAAGCCAAAGAGACAAGGCTTTGCTTCTCTTTGTTGCTGAATACTCTCTCCTCTGTCTTCTACCTGAATTACAGTACAACATGAAGCAAATCAATGTTTTATCTATGGTATCCCTAGTACTTAACAGCACACACCTCTAAAGGGCCGTTTGCTCTGCAGCTCCAGACTTGTACCGCAGTGAGTGGGAGTTGTGTAACTGACTTCAGGGGTTCATGATCGAGCTTTAAGTGCAGTCACCTTACTGGGAACCTGGAATTTAAAAGAATGGCTCATATCTTCTGAGAAGAAACATTGTGCAACTTCTGCAGGTCATGCAAATCATGCTTTTCCCCTTTCTTCCTCTCATGGTGAGTCAACAAACCTTTTCCTGACAGCAAAAACAATGGAATATGGCTTCAAAAGCTTCAGTGGAGGCTGTGGTCTTCATACGTGACATACACTGCCACTACAAAATGCTTGTTTCATTGCAACAAATGTTGGTGCAGCTCTGGGGAAGGCCTGCACGACGTACAGGAATAAGGAGAACATGATCTCAAGACTAAGCTAGAGGAGTGCTAAGAATAATATTAATCTTACAATCGTGGTATTAAGCTGAAGAGATTTCTATGATGGGATAGACAGGAAAAATGAAGAGTCGGGACAGTCCTCCATGTCTGAGGAGGGTGATTTAGGTTGCATCTTCAGGTGCTGTGAAGTTCTGTAGGCCAAGGTAATCCTAAGTAATTCACTGCAAACTCTGTGCTGTGACAAGCAGCCCAAACCGCTCGTCATCTGTCACTTGCTTTTGATCTCCTGAGGTATCGTAAGACACCTGTCCGAAACCGTGTAGAATAACAGTAAATGTAACTCCTAGGACTCAAAATGAAAAGGATGTATTCTGACATGCATCCTTCCTGACTGGAAATGAAGAACACTTTTCACTGAGCTTTAAGTAGTTGTTGATGAAGTATTTCCATTGTCTTTGACATAACATTTGTCTTATAGCATGTTTATTTTTCAAAATGATGAAGAACAAAAAGTCACAAAAATGTGCAACTTCTGTGCAAAAAAAAAAAAGACTTGATTTCATAGGATTTTGAAAAAAGATAAGTTCCATTTTGTGATAATTTGATTTTTGTCCTTTTGTGACCAGAGCTTTTAATTTTTTGTTCTCCTAATACTTCTGAGCTTTGCTTGCAAAGTCTCATCAACTGTAAGAATCTGGGATGAAATCTAATAATTTAGTTTGGGACTGTGTTTGAAGAAGAAAATTCCTCCCATCTCAAAGTCTATTTTTCAGAGGTTATCTCAGTGCTCTGGACTTTTCGATTCATCCACAGAACTTGGCACCTGCGGGTATCAGCTGGCTGCTGAGAAGAAAGCCATATAGCAGAAGGGATCTTCCCAATCTTTTCTCCCTTTGCTACAGCTGAGAAATTTGCTCCTGTGACTTATTTTGGTCACCTAGTTCTTCTACTTGGATTTTATGTATGCGGAATGTCTTATAAAAAAACAAAACAAGTAAAACCTTGATGCCCACAGTTTTGTAGAACAGAAACTTAACTGTGTATGCAAGGCATTGTATTTAGATCTTTCCTTTTCTTTCCTTATTTCTTGGAATAGAAAGGTTGCTAGGTCAAAATGTTAAAGGAGCTGTAATTATTTCTGCTACGGTTTGGGTTTGTACGTGTGCATTGTGGCAGAGCTGTAAACCCCCCATTTTTGTCATGGTTTTGTCTCTTTATTGCTGTCTCATCGCTGATGAGCCGGCTGATTAGTAGGTTGTTTAATTTCCTTTTGTCTTTTTGTTTTTAAGTCTTTACAAGAATGTACAACACCCCAGTAACAATGGCTAATTTTACAAACTGTGACAAAAACTTATCCTGAGGAATTTTTTCCAAGGTGACACTGAGACTTTCTGCACAGTTTGCAGTCTTCAGCTTGTACTGTGGGCAGATTAGCCTGTGTCTTTCAGTCTGTAATATTCCTTTGGTACAGTTACTTCTGTTCTCTTTGATAAGAAATTCATCTGTTTGCTACAACATCAGACCAAAGACAAAACAGGTCTCCCTTTTGCAGTTTTATTTAAATTATACATCAGGGATTTGAAATGCTGTGGCTAAAATACTGTAGGTGCTGACCACAAGGATCATCCACTTCAGATGTCATGCACTGAAAACTGGCATTTTTTAAACTGGTTTTAGTCACTGCAGCCAGCGAGTGAACTTGCCTACTTGTTGGTCAGTCTTTACAATTTCTGTTGCAGTAGGAATCTTCCCCCTGCCGATCCCCTTTTCCTGCAGAGGGAATCCTTAGCCTGGGAGACCAGGGAGCTATTCTGTTGGAGGTGGTAGATGAGTTCAAGGCAATGGTTTGCTACGAGAATGTCTCAGCTGTGTTTAGACTCAGGAAACTTGGAAAAGTTGAGATTCAAATAGAGGTGAGAAAACTGGCTTGGGCCATGCTGAATGCTCAGTTCATCACTGACATTGCTTAATTACTGCCCTCCGCTCCCCAGATTCTGTGACCGAGGTGTATTTGGTGCCTTGCTGATGCTTTGGGATAGCTTTGTGGTGTGCAAACGTCCTCTGCTTTGCCTGCAGCCAGAAGAAATTTGGCAAATCACTGTAGTTTCCCCAAGGACTTGATTTTTTTATTTCTTTCTACTTCTAGGTGTCAGTCAGTCTCTCCGCCACCTCTTTTGTCCCCGCCAAGAAGCCCGGCCTACCCCCTCAGCGACAGTGAGGACTCTTGCCGCTCTACCCGGCTCACCAAAGCTTCCAGCTCCAGGCTGCGCCTCAAGGACTGGAGCAGCCGCCCGGCCGCGCTGCGCAGCACCTCCACCAGCCCTTCGGACACCGACTCTCCGAGCCACCCTCTCAAAGCCGTCAGTGTAGGCGCTTTGGATAAAAGGTTGTCTGTGTTCAAGTCTGAGGACCAAAAGGAGACCCCAAAGGAGGCTCAGGATGGGGACGCAATAGGGAGCCATCCGCTCGCCCGGAGCACTCTTTCCTTGGGCACTGCTGCGAACTTGAGGAACCTCTCCCTCAGCCGGGCGAGCGTCCGCTCCCAGGTGCTGGACATCAGGCAGAAGATCACAGAATGGGAGTGTCGCCGGGAGCTGTCTCCCAGGATGAGCGTGTGTGCGGACAAGAGGGATGCTGGGGAGAGGTCAGGCAGCGAGAGCTGCCCTAGTGTGCTGACGTCTCCCTGCAGTGAGAAGACATTTGATTTCAAAGGGTTTAGAAGAATGAGCCGAACGTTTTCGGAGTGCTCTTACCCAGAAACAGAGGAGGAGGAACTGCTGGACAGGGATTCCTGCCATCGGGTAGAAAAGAGACCAGGCAGGAGCGAGCCTCCTGCTGCTGCTTTCCTCAAGGGCCACGCGAGGAAGGAGTCCTCTGCTGTGCTCAACAGAATACAGAAGATCGAGCAGGCACTGAAAGAGCAGCCTGGCAGGGGCCTCCCCCAGTTACCAAGCAGCTGTTACAGTGTTGACAAAGGGAGGAAAAAGTCTCTGAGTACTGTGGAGGGACTGGGTGAAAACCTAAGTAATAGCAAAGGAGGGAGTGTTATTTTGGGGGGTGAACCAGAAACACCCACTGAGGTTGAGAAAAGCATTAAGACAAAACAGGGGGTTACTGCAAACTCTGCTGACCCTAAACTGCTCCTCGAAAGCCCCGCTAACACCGTGGTGAATCCTGTACCCAAGCCCAAACGCACCTTTGAATACGAAGCAGACAAAAACCACAAAAGTAAACCAAGCAATGGCCTACCTCCATCTCCTACTTCTGCTGCTCCTCCCCCCCTCCCATCCACCCCTGCACCCCCTGTGACCAGACGGCAGAAGAAAGAGTCGCGCTTTCACAGAAAATCCCAGAATAGGTAAAAGTCTAGGAAATGTCTTGAGCTCGATCTTCAAATAAATAACCGTGGTGTATTATTTTAGTAGCAATATTTCAAATTCTCCCTCTAATAGGATGCTTTTGACCTGAGAAATGCTAGGAGTTGCTTGCAAGACAAGTATTTTTTCCACTGGACTGCTCTGTTGGGATGCACTGGCAAAATACCCGTGCATAGCTACAATTTTGGAGTTCTCCATCCTGCATTCCTTGATCCCTGGAAAAGTCTTCAGGTCCTTTTGGCACAAATGCCCTTACTTGAGATTTTTAATGGAGCAAAATTTCATTATCTTCTTGAAGCAGGACCATAACTCATCTGTTGTAGTCCTGTCTGCCTGTTTACTGCAAGATATATCTGCAGAGGGTTTGTGTTTCCAAAGCTTGTTGTTTGTGTTTCCAAAGCAGTTGTGTCAGTTTTATGTGACATTGGTGATTTTCTATAATTCAGTGCTTAGAAATGGTCATAAGTTGCTATCAACAGCTGTAGAGGATTAGTGTTGAGAAAACCATATTTTAGCACAGAAGGGACTTTATATATTCCTGAGTTAATGATGAGCAGAGTATATGGCAACATTTCCACAGCAGTCTGTGGAGTTCAACTTGTTTTAATTACATGATTCCCATTGGCTTTTTGGAAAGGGTAAAACTTATTCTGCTCTCCATTTAGAAAATTGTAGGGATAATTGTTGATAAAAAAAAATCAAAGTGTTGTATTTTGAACATTTGTTCAGCTATCTGTGCATGTGTACAATACACACGCAGCTGAAACTTAGTGACAAGCTTTGCAAGTAGCTGTTAAACAACATCTCAAGTGAATGCTGTGAATTCAGTATCTGGTGTTTGATGTTGGCTCAATTGATTACAAGTTTATGTCAGCACAACCTGACCTGAAGTGCTCTGGGGCAGGAAAAGGAGAAGAGGAGCCTTCAGAATCTCTTCTTTCAAGAAACACCTGTTTCTGAAATGGGTCAGACAACTCTGCTGGTGTACATTGCTTCTCCGAGAAGGAGAGGGGAGAAATGTGGAAAGCCAAGCTCTGATTAGCAACAATTATCTTTGAGTCATGGCAATAACCTCAGTTAGAGGAAACAAACCTAGATTTTAACAAGAATTTGTGAAATAAGCCTGACCTCATTTTGTTCACTGCAGCATATACAATGCACAGAAGCTGGACAGTAATTTTTAAATGTTGAGGTATAAACGGTAGCCTTTATTGGAAAACTAAGGGGCAAATAGTAAAATGGTCTGGGTAAAGTGGCAAGGTCTGTGTGGTGGGTGGGAAGAGGAATGAATCACGAGACGATTCTTGCCACAGAATCTCCTTGTGGCCTATGTCTAAGTGATCAAAGTCAGTCATCTCTGAGTATATGCTCACACTTATTTTGACCATACAAGTCATCTAAGACCACAGTATTTTGGTATGATTAGTTTTTGAGATGAAGTTTTGAAACCTCTTTTCAAGAAGAAGTGCAAATCATGCTTGTGCCTGCTGTTCTGCAAGCTCAGTCTCTTGTCATTGCTGAGTTAGACAACAAATTTGTACAGACTGCACTGTTTGGCCGTGGAGCCTCAGTCCTAGATGGGGTTGGTAGGCATGAGTTCAGTGCAAAAACAATGTTTATCAGTTTAGGTAATGATTAGCTGAGTGTAAATTTTAGGATTTGTGGTGCTATCATGTGTATCTCTGGATTCTTGCAAATCAGTTTGACATTTTGCAGGTTAGGTTTCTATTTGCTTGGAACATACGTGTGGTTTACGCTCACTGGAACATCAAGAGAATGGACAGTTGATATTTATTCTTTTAATATTTTGGTTGAAAACAGCTTTTCTGGTGGCTATTTTAACTTCATAATACAATGAAGATGAACACTGGCCCTGGTAGAGCTAACAGTGCAAACCATATACCTCCTAACTTCAGTGTAGGTAGTGCCCCAGAGAAACCAGAGCTGGGCAAACTGGAGAACGGGGAGGGCGTGGACAGCAGCTTCTTGCAATCTGCAGGACTCTCCTGCATGCAGCTGGAGGAGTTATGATGCCAAACCTCCCATCCACAGTGACAGGAGAGAGCACAGGAAGGAGGGACCAAGACTCTCTCCAGGAAGCCATCTGAGCCAACTGTCCCTCACCTTCCTGCCAGAAAGGCCAAATCTTCAGGGCCCAGCCTTCACCCAGGGTTGCTCATGCACCCCTGACAGCCTTTATTTATATGCTTTTATTTATATGCTTTGTCCTTTGCTGACAGTGCTTGACACAAGCTGTCCAAGGGAGATGGGTGACTTCTACACACTTGTATCTGCCTTTGGCATTTGTACACTGCTTTTTATGTTAGGATGTATCTGAATGTTCAAGACATGAGTATTTTCAAACTAAAGTTTACATCTGCTAAGGCAACTGGTGGAGGAGTGCTTTCCAGATAAACGCCTTTTTCTTGAGGAGAGGGCCCTGTGTTTCTCCTGGCAAGCACAAAACAATTTCTAGTCTGATGACTGTGCAGCTAACTTACTATGTAACTGATGAAACATATTCCATACTTTCTGCATATTTTCTCCTTCTCTGTATAAAGGGGATAACAATACTTCCAACCTCATAAAGGTATCACTGTTTTTTATACTGACTACTGCTGTCAGTACAGGGCTTGAGGGTCCTCTACGAGTCCTCTTAAAGCACGATATGTGATTTATTTTTTAGTTAATTTATATGCATTTCTTAACAAACAATTGCTCAGCAAAGTGTTTGAGTCATTTTTACATTCTAGTTACTAATTACTTATTGTTTTAACTTCAGAAAATCCTTTGAGTTTGAGGATGCATCAAGTCTGCAGTCCTTGTACCCTCCCTCCCCAACTGAAAATGGGACTGAAAGCCAGCATAAATTTGGATCCAAGAGCACTTTAGAAGAAAATGCCTACGAAGACATAGTAGGTAAGAACCTGTTGCATTATATGAACTCACACTGGGTTATTGAGCTGTCGTGGTCAGGCTGTGCATTGCTGAACATATGCCCTGTGCAAGAATATTCAATGCTGACAGCAAAGAGAGATTAAATGAAAGGCAAATGATTCTGTTGTATCAGAGCAGATGTAACTCTCAGTCCACACACAGGAGGTCTTGATTCTTTAGAACTTTGTTGAGTGGTATTAGAGACAGCCTGGTCAGGATTTTTCATGCTTTACAAGAAACAAATATATATATATTTTTAACAAAGCCTTGGCCTGAAGCCTTGAGCGATGTAAAAATGTAAAGTGAAATAGATACAGAACTATCCAACAGCAAGATTAACCTCAGTGGTCTTGTGTGGTCAGCTTGAGCTTTTCAGGACTTCTGTGGGGACTGCCCCAAAACAGTTGCATGTAGCATAATTCCTGGTCTCCCCTCAGTCCCAGTTGTTGGTTAAAGAAAAATTAATTTCCTTTAGCTATAGAGCCATCAGGAATGCACAACGAAAATACTGTTTTGATTAAGCTTCACAAGAAAAACATGTTTCTTTTGGTCTTAGAAGGAAATGTATGGCCTATGCATACATTCTTTTAACATCAAAAAAGTTGTTATAATTACTGAAAATTGGGCAGCCCTTCAGAGCACAGTTTTTCCACACAAGTGATGAATATCTGCACTGTTTTTAACTCTTTCAGTGTTGTATTATTGCAACAAGTAGAAAGGGTACTTCATTTTACTTTGGACAAATCTTTATGATGAATCTTTATGATGAATCTTTATCTACTGCAAACTGGAGGGCTACCAAAGTAGTCAGGGGCCCTACAGCACATCATCTAAAGAGATACTGAGGGAGCTAGGCTTACTTAGTCTGGCAAAAAGGAGGCCCAGAGGCAATCTAATGTTGCTTACAAATGTCTGAAGGGCAAACAAAGAGGATAGCACAAAAATCTTCTTGGTCATGGCAGTTGATACAGCAAGGGACAGTTGCCATAAATTTCAGCTTGGGGCTCTTTGTCTGTCTTATCTAAATTCTGCCTCTGGTTTGTCAGCCTCAGTGAAATCAAGACTTCACTCTTTCAGTTTTCAGCTGTACTCTCCCTCTGTGCCATTCAAAATAAATGCTATCAGAACACCAAAAATGCTTTTGTTCAGTGTCTGCTTATAAAAATATGAGAGCTTATGCAGATACTAAAAAGATTTTTCTGTGGAGAGCATCTCCATATGATCATCAACCGTCTCCATGAACAGCCAGACCACTGTCCAGTCCACACTTGACAATGTATTGTGCATTACAGTGCTCATCTTTGCTCAGGGACTACCGACATGCTGCCACATCTTAAGTGTAATGTGTTTGCTTTCCTTGATTTGGTTTGTTTAAAAAAAAAAAAAAAAAAAAGAAAAGAAAAAAAGAAAAAAAGTGCAGGACTAGTAAGAATCTTTCTTCAAATGAGAAGAAATCTTGGGTTCAATGAAACAAAATGACAGTGGGCTCTTCCAACTCACAGGAACTCTAAATTTGCTTTCTGCAAATTATAATTTGGGCTTTTTGTCAGGGCAGTGGGAAGAGAATGCAAAATTTCTGATCTGTGGACAAACACAGAACTTCATTGTTTTGTATTACTTTTTAACAGTCTCATTCCAAAGCACTTCATTCAATACAGGCAGTGAGGGGGGAATAAAAATTCAGTGTAATTCTTATAAACTGTCAAATGTGATTAAAGACAAGCCAAAGTAGTTTGATCTCTGGCTTTAAAGAAACCAATGTAGTTTTGCATATCACATCTGCATAATTTATACCACTAGTGCTAGACCCCTGTCTCTAAGTAGCACTCTTGTACTCATGTAAACCAGGTGTCTGTAAGAGCGAGTTTATTTTATAGACTTATGTCTGCTTCAAAGCTAGAAAGAACTCTGCTGCTTTGTATTTTCTTTGCAAACAGTTGTCCTACAAGTGGTAGGGTTTTTTTTTCTCTCTCTTTTTTTTTTTTTCTATAGCTGGTTGAATATCCTTCCCTAAACGCTTGTAGGTAGCTAAAATATTGTCGTTGTAGCAATAAATTTAATAAAATCTCCCTCACCACCCACAGAATCAAAACTTTTAATGCAGATATCATCTATCAGAGAGCACCGTCTAAAAAGGAGTATATAATGTTAAACACCTACAAGGTGCTGTGTGGGGTACTGAATGCTCTCACTCAGGCTAGTCCAATTATCAAAATGCAGCTTTTAAGCATATAGGTACTAGGAGTGGAGTAATTTTTTTCTGGGATTATTACATGACCGCATCATCTGATGCACACTAAACTTTTATCTTTCTCCTGGTGCCCTTACGGTGTTTCCTTCTTTAATGGTGAGGACAATGATGAACTGCTGTGGGTAGTTTGTTATTTTGAGAGCTGACTTTAAGACTTTTTATTTAAGGTACTTTAAAACCAAAAATCATTGCTGTTTGAAATCTGTGGATATAACGAACCAGAGACTTTGTTTAATTTTGTAATATTTAATTACATTTTAATAAATAAAATATCTGCATGTTAAGTTCAAGAGAGGTACTGGATTGGAACATAATGATCCATTCTGCATTAATCAAAAAGCAACGGCATAAAGGCATACACATTCCTAATATTAATCAGAGCTGTATTCCATGTGCAAGGAACCATGTGGACTTCATTCATCTTCTGTACTAGCATTCACAGGAATGTGGCAGTCATAGTAAACTTAACATTGTTTTGCTTCTTGTGGTTTTGAATGAGTCTTTAATCAGACAAAAACTGATGTGGCTTTATGAATCCAGTTGGGGAAACCATACTTGGCTTTGTGCAAATTCAAGAAACTATCATAGTATTAAGAGATGTCTGAGACAGTTGCTTCTGCTGTGTTTGTGGACAACAGTATTTCCTGTCATGCATACCATATGGTTTCAGTATTCCTGTCTGTTCCACTAAATACAGTTGAGATATTTGAATATTGTCATTTAATCCCTGCTGTCTCTGAGGCATTTTTCACCTGACATCTAGAAGAAAGCACAAAAAAAGTTGAAGGAAAGTAAAGGGAAAGCAAGGTTAAGGGAATAATATCAAGTTTGTCTAAAGAAAATCTAGTAAAAACATGTGAATTATGGTTTGTGTTTGCAAGAGAAATTGCATTCACAATTTTGAAATTAAATAATAAGGAGGAAATCTGCTTTGACAGGGGTAGCATTCTTACTGCATATGTAACTCATCAGAGTGCTGGACACAGTAGAACAGGTGGGAATCTCCTCTAAATCTATCTTTCATTTTATTTCTGCCCATCAAGCTCTTAAGAGGAGGAGCGCAAGTGTCTGCCCCTGCCCTGGGGAAGTTTGGTGTTTCCTTGGCAGCAGAGCCCCTAGGAACACCAAGACTGGGCACACTACCATATGGCAGCCAGGTATAGCCTGGCCTGGCCTATGCCAGGAGTTTGGTGGCATGCCAAGGGAATTGGTATCAAAACCTGTGTTAGGACTGCTTGGTGGCAGGTCCTGCTGCTGTGCTTAGATCTCTCCTGGAAGTCATGCCTCTCTCCTTTAACTTTGTGGCTGATACAGTCAGCAGTATGAGGCTCTTTTGTTCATTAAATGCAGGTATTTTTTCAGCAGATGTTTTAGGATGTACAGTAGAAGATGGAGCCTAACAAATACCTTCTGGCTCCAACAGCAGAAATGGACCTCTGCCTGGGCAGATGGGTTAGCTGTTAAAGAGGGACAGGTAACCTAGGCAAGAGGAAAGCCAGTCAAAGGTGTAAGGGTCAAGCAACTGGCACAAATTCCCATGGGGCTTCAAAAACAAAAACAAACCACCAACAACTTTCCTCTAAGTAATGCCATAGTTAATATGCAAAGTTAAAAGTTGAAATGTTTTCATGTTAAAGCTGGGATTCAGCTGTAGAGTTTCGGTTCTGAAAGAGCACAGGCCTTTAGATCTGGGGTTTGATATTGTCCACGGTAATAGAGGCCAGCTTTGAAAGCTTGCGCTGGAATGCAGTTCCATCTTCTCCTCATTTCTCCCTATCTCCACATCACAGTTTCTCTGTGCGCCACTGAGGAGACTAGAGACAATTGTCACAGCCTTGATGGGGATGCAGACTTCTTTCCAGCTCTGAAATGCTCAGAGCCATATCTTGGGTTCAGGCCCATCTCCGGCTGTATTTGTATGTTGAGAAGTAACTGATGAAGACTTTTCTGGAGCCTCTGAAATTCTCAGTCAGATGAGTTAGATTAATTCATATTGGCGTTAAATAAAAGGTGATAGTTAAAATGTGTTGGAAATCTGGCCATCTATGGAGAGGGAAGAATGAGAACAGGGGGCAAACAAAGGAAGTGAGGCAATTAAAGGAGAAGCAGCTGCAGACAGCTACTGTAACTGCTTTGAAAGCTACAGCTCAAGTAGTCTAGAAAGTAAAGCAATGTGCCCAGAAATACTGCTCTGGAATCTCTGTAACTGGGATGAATTTCTGAGTGAGATCTTGCTGGTGGGCTTCTAATGGGAGCTTACGGAAATCTGCAGTCCTAGGGGCAGCTTTTTTACACACCTTCCTGCTCTCTGGTTCTGTTCAGTGTCACATTAGGAGATGCTGAGCTCTTCCAACTGGATGTTTCTCTTGACAAATACATTTTGCATCTTAAGAGGAGTTGGAGAGAGGATAACAACTTAATCACTGCTTCTGGAGGCATATTATTAAACTGTTAAAATTGTCACCTAAGGTGACTGAGAAGTGAAACTGTGAGATTATATGCAATAATTTATCTGTTTTCCTCTTTGTCCATTTGAGTATCTCGCTTCAGTTTGGGGAGAATTGATTTCTTATTTACTTCTGCACTATAACAGGACAGCTAGCTAAGGGTTTGCATGGGCCTTCTTCACAGTCAGGGACCTGGGTGAAATATAAACCATTATAAAGCCCCAAACATGTCAGATTGGTACCAGGTCTAGAAAAGTTTTTTGTTGTTGTTTTGTTTCATTTATTTATTTATTTATTTAGAGTAAATTTGTTTCCCCCTAAGTCTTATGTTCAGGTTATTACTCAGGAAGCAAAATATCTTGCTTTTGGCGTACGCAGCTCTTCTTGAAATTAGTGGAGGACAGTTTGTTGCTGTACTTGGGTAAGTACAGTCTTTTCCAGAGACTTGAAAATGGCCCGAGTTGGGTCTCTCAGCTATTTCACAACACATCAGAATGCATAAGAGAGGAGATGGAGCAACATGTCTCAAGTCAGCATTATTAAGCAAAATGTCAGGGCAGCCTAACCCAGGTGGGTGCCTGAGCAGTTAAAATAGACAGGTGTGAACCTACAAGTAGGATCCTGAGTGCGTAGGGAATGTGGGTGATTTAACCTTCCCTCTGGAGTCCAGTTCTCAAAACAGCATGGTAAAGCACCTTGTCTCTCCTAAACAGATTAGTTGTTTTGCATTCTGATGTAAGCTGGACACAGTACATGTCATGTAACAAATGGGACGATTTAGCTGCTTTACCGAACCCTCCATTAAGTGTGCCAAGAGCTGCAGAAATGATGACTGAGGTCCATTTGGAAGACATTCCTGCTTGAAATTGCTTTCAAATTAGACCGTTTGCAAAGTTCTTCCAGTAAATATAGAAAAGGGTTAGAAAAAGAGTGAGCTGGGGCTCTTGATGTTTCCAGTAAAATCCCATCGCCACATGCCACATTATCCTCTGTCATATTATCATACCACATTCTTTTCCATCAGATCATCATCTCACATCAAAATGGTTGTATGAATCTGGGGGAAACTGGAACTGCTGGGCTGCTGTGGAGCTGAAGCAAACTTGGAGAGAATGTACCTCTGCCAGCAGCGTTGTGCTAGTCCCGTCTCTGAAAACACTTTGGGCTTTTAGTCAGATGCTTATCAGTAGGTCTCCGGATAACTGGTTAGTAAAAGACAAATCTATGATTGGTACAAAATGATGGTGCAGGCTCTGATAAGGGAAATGTGTGTCCCTATCTTTCTCTATGACCCTAGCCTGTCTTTCAAAGTCTAAAAAGCATGGGAGTGTTTTGGAAAGTGTAATTGTGGCAATTTTAATAACAGACTGTATAAGGTAATGGCAGCCAGAGCACATTAAATGAAACAATATCCACATAGGCCTGTCAGAGAAGGGCCAAATGCTCTAGCTGTCTCATCCTATTGACGATCAGGCTGATGCTTTGTTGCCACATTGGGATACATGGATTTCAGTTATTTTCAATAATCATTTGGCATACAAGAAACGTACACTCTGCCACTTGTGAGGTGCTGACACCTTCTGCCTTAGATAGCCGCACAGCTTAGGAGCCTGGGCTTCCCGTGCAGCCAGTGGGGAAGGCGGCAGGCTTTTAGCTTGGGCATTCAGCATCACTCTCTGGAGACAGCATCTTTTCTGTGTGAGCACAGGGAGCACAGTAATGTAGGCACCAAGTTTAAGGCAATTTGACGAGCCATTTCCTTACTATATGCCTGATACTTGTTTCTTCCTACTTGTTGGTAGGGCAAAAGAAAGTAGTTACACTCAGTGAACCATGTGGTTTCTCTGACAGTTGTTTCTGCCATCTAAAATTAAGCATTTCCCTGCTTTCTGTCGTTTACAGAGAAGTGTCTGCCTGTATTTTTTTTCCCCTTCAGTCTTATTTTTCACTCCTTTCTCAGCATGAGACAGGCTTGCTGCGCCTGCCTCTGCTTCCCATTTGCCACGTGTGAGAGGCTGAGCAGAGGAACATTGTGTGCTGCCTCAGGACTCGGTGGGGCTGACTCGCAGAGCCTCACGGACTGAGAAACTGCAACTGCTGGAGGAAACTCTTCAATGCTTAAGATCAAGGCACTACATTCCTCCTGGCTTTTCTAAAGATCCCTGGCTATTTTATCCTTTTTTTTTTTTTTTTTTTTTTTTTTTTTTTCTTTTCTTTCCTCTATGGACCAATCTTTAAATTGCCCGTACGAGCTTGAGAAGATAAATGTCATGTAGATAAATGTCCCATGCTAACTCAGCATTTCAGTACGTAGAATTCAAGAGAATAGGAAACGTGGAGAAAAATAAAGGAAAAAGAAAAAAGCCTGTAGAGGGAGCTGATCTGGAAGCAGGGCTGGTGATCAGAGACATGAAATAGCAAACCTTTGACAAACACTGTGACCATATGCGCCATGGGGGTCTGACTCAGCTTCCTTTGAAGTCAGTGATAGTCTGCTCCTGTCTTCTGCAGCAATTGGATCAGCCTCGTTAAGACAAGCATGGCCTCTATACTATGCTGTCTTTCTTCCGATCTGTCTTGGCTTCCAGTAGAGACATCATATGGAAGGAACAAGGACATTTCTTTGCTCTTTCACTGTAAATGTGTTTTCCTTTTGCAGCAAATACAAATGAATACAAAAGCACTACAGCTTTCAGATTGTAAATATTCCTTGCCTTGGTCTCTGGGATTAGAGAAGTGATGTTGTTGAGGAGAAATGCTGAGGTCAAAGCTGCAAACCTCTGGAGCCAGCCCAGCAGTATGGAAATCTTCCTCATTTTTGTGCTGCTGCCACCACAGCCCTTCCGCGAAGCTTCCTTCTGGTGTGGGATCCACACCTGTGGGTGCCCATCAGTCTCCTGGTCTATGTGCCTGTGGAAGGCAGTCACAGTGCACTGGGATGGGGATAAATGCTGTTCTAAGGCAGTTTAGGAAATCCGCACACATTTGTTTTGCTTGTGTGCTGTCTTGGGTTTCTTGTAATTTGCCCTTCCTGTTCTTGACACCCAAAAACCAGTCTGTCTGTGCTGCCTGGCACTCTTTTTGCATGTGTGGTCCTTTGTGTCTCTTCCACCAAGAAGAGCACACATCCTAAAAAAAAAAGTGGTTGTCTCAGGTTTGAAAACTGCTGAAGACCACACAAATAAATTATCTCTTTTAGTTCACTGGCTGAACAAAACACTTGGTTCTAGTGTCAAACCAGTAAAAAAAAACAGGTTGTTTCAGACTGATCAGACTATTTCATTATCAGAGATTTCTTGGGGAAAGAGGTTACTCTTACAAAAAAAAAAAAAAAAAAAAAAAAAAAGAAAAAAAGTGGCATATTTAATCTCAAGACATCATTTCGAAATGAAAAAAAAAAAAAAAGGACCTGAAGTAAATTGATTTTTAGGCAAATGATGAAAATAAGTAAGTGCTCTTGAATGGCAAATCAGTCATCTGAAGAAACTCACACAGCTCTAGGGAAAGGGTTAAAATCCCTGTGGTGTCTCCACTGACCTCCGTGTTACACTGAAGAGGAATTTGGCCAGAGCTTTCTTTTGGTAGACAATCTGAGTCAGAAAAGCAGCCTCTGCTCATTATTTCTTGCTCCTCCTTCTTCTCTCATCCAAGACTTCTCAGGGCCCGTTTCTATACTTAATATTTTAGATCAACATTTGTAATGCTGATTTTAGCTGGATTCAAGCTATTTTGTTTTACATAGTGTCTGGGAAGGAGAATCACCCTAAGCTTTTTAAATGCTTTACCATTTAGAAAAGGTTTCTTTTCAACAGATGAACTTGTTTCTTCTCAGAAGTTTGGATAATATGCAGACTAATGTAATAACATTAGTAATCTGTTTTCTCAAGGAAGTGTGTGTTTAACCACTGTCCAATATAGTTGGGTATTTTGAAATCTGCTGATCCGTTCTAAAATGCTTGCTTGACCTATACTTGACTTGGGCTTACAAGAAGTTTTATTATGCTAGTACTGTCCAATTAGCTGTATTGTTGTGATTGTCATATCTAAAGCTGTAGCATTTAACAGTAACATTTACTGTGCAATGTCTATTTATTTTTCTTCCTGCAGAAGGAGTCAATCAGTTCTATAGTCCTCCTAGGACATCTGTAGCTTTAAATTATTTTGAGAATATTTGTTACTTCAGATTTATCCCATCCATTGCATTCATCAAAGCGTCTTTCTTTTAAGTATTTCATGCACCTGAAGGCATCCTTTCTATACAGCATGTGGACTGACTATTGACAGTGCAACCTCTGTAATCAGATTCCCTCTGGATGAAATAATTGGCTTGTGACTGCCAATTCAAACATTCTTCAAGAGCAGCAGTTATTCAGGCCGCTAATTAAAACAATGCGAAAACATTCACTCTTGTGCTTACTTTTGACTAGAAATCTTAGTATGATGCACTACTGAAGCAGACCCCTGGTTTTACTGGTAACGTGTGAATGTGTGATCTTGCTAATCACAAGCTCTTATCGCTATAACTGACAGATCAAGCAGACCTGTGTTTCTAGGCTTATCAGTAAACTAGAAACACAAATCATTTTACTTTTCTTTTGTGCGATGAGGAAATATAGTATTCTGTCTAGAATGAAAACTGATAGTCAAAAGGACAAGGGTATTAATTCAAGCCATGCTCTCGTTGAAAGTAACTATACCTCAGCTGTGACCTCTGTGAAAAGTGAATATTGTCTCTGTGAATAATAAACCATGCTATAGCTTTCTGTCCAAACTTCCTAATTAATACAGTATATAATAAAACCTGGATTTTTTCTAAACCTTATATATAATAGCTTGAGTTCTGGTATATATATTGTACTAAACCCTGAAGTTTCACAGTCAACTTTAGATATAATGACAAAAACAAGATTGTCCAAAGCTTTGAACTTCCTGTGCGTTTCAAGCTTCTGCAGATTCAGGTTTTGAATTTGAGTAGATGACTTGGGTGGGATGATTTCCTATGCAAGGTGATCGGAAAAGTGGAAGGACCGGGAAATGGTTTAGTGGGGACTGTTAGCGTTAGGTCAGAGGTTGGACTCGATGACCTTGAGGTCTCTTCCAACCTAGAAAATTCTGTGATTCTGTGATTCTGTGACCCTGTGCGTGAAAATCCTGAAGTTCTAAGCCAGCTGCTGATTATGTGTTGTCTGAACTGGATACAAAACTTTCATTTTACTGGTGGAGTTCATTCCTCTTTGTGCTTCTTAGCTTGGTGAGAGGTTTAGTGAGTTCAGTATTTCTGCGAAGACGAGTTGCTCCACCAGTCCTTAGATGGAAATGGCTGCCAAAGGGTTTTGGAGCTCATTTAGATCTATACTGTAAACTTTGGTTCTGGTTTTCAAAGACTGAGAAGACAAAGATTGCAGTCTGCTTTTCAATGTATTTTTTCATTTATCTCATATTTAGTGATTAGCAGTTCAAGCCTTCATATATTACCAGCAGGATGAGTACCCTTCTGGGCAAAACAAAATTTATGTAAGTTGAAACGAATAGCTGCTCAGTCAGAAGGTGAGATATATTTTAAAGAACACCCTGAGGATGTAGCATGGCTGGTGCAGAAATTCTTCCCTCATCTTTTACGTTTTTCAATCTTCTCTCTTGGCACTGCTGAGCTGAGTTGCTTATTCTTTCTTTGCCTTCTCACAGGGGAAGAGAAAAACGAAGGTAGCATCACATAAAAGTAGTCTTGTCGTGTGTAAGGGTGGTATGTTGAGAACAGTTATTTATTGCTATTCCTTTCACCCTTTGAGTGGCTGCTATAGATTTATAAAATCTACTGATATACTTTAAAGTAGTTATGTGCCTTAGTTTTTATATATCAATAAATTTTGCACAGCTGCGGATGCTCAGAAGCACGTCTTGTGAAATCTTTGTGTTTTATTAAAAAAAAAAAAAGGAAAGTAAAAAAAATGTCGACCTCATAGCCAAGTTCTCCTCCAAATACTTCCAGCTGCAGCGAGAGGGATGAGTCATGCTGAAAGCTGAGGAGCTTTTCTTAAAGCCTTTCACTCGGTTCACATGATTTTTTTTTTAATTTTACATTCCTGTCTGTTTTTCTTTTCTTAAAAAAAAAAAAAAATAAACACAAAAAAAATCGTGAAGGAGAGTCACCCAAGGAAAACCCGTATGAGGATGTGGAGCTGAAGGGCCGTCACGCGGGCCGAAAATCCCATCAGCTCCCCGAGAACTCCCTAGATTCTTTGCACAGGATGTGGACTCCGCAGGACAGGAAATACACATCACCTCCCCAGGTAATGCACGGCTTCGCAGCGCGCGAGTTGCGTTTCTTTCTGCGCTCAGAGCTTCCTTAAAGCTGCTGCGAGAGAATCAGCTGTGGCACAGGAGGAAGAGCAGCCGCACTGAATGCGAAAGGGTCTCTGGAAAAAGGACGTGATCAAATCCACACATCATTGCTCTTGGCAGCTGTAGTGCAGAGGCTCAGCACTGCACTGCAGAAGCTGATTGCTGTTTGGAATAGCCCTGATGAGCGCTGGCTGTGGGCATCCACGTGGCTATGGGCAGAATCCTTCTGCCAGTTGTTTGGGGAGCTGAATCTGGCCCTAAATCCTTTGTGTGGTTACACCTCTTTGTGAATTCCTCAGTGTTTGTTTGATGAGCTTTTAGTAGGACGGGAGGGAGAAAGTCAGGTTCTTAATCTTGCTCCTGTATGATGTGAGGCCTCTTGTGGCTTGCTAATGTGAAGTATGTAGCGTGGCATGGTTTCTTGTAAGATGGAGAAGGCAAAGTATGCCCCCTGCCCTAGTAAATAAATGAATAATAAAATAATTAGAAAAACCTGAGTGTCTGCATTTAACAAGGCTGTATAAGCTGTGTTGGCAGCATAAAATAAAACACCGGGAACTCTACAGAGTTTCCATTTTGTGGTGAATTTTCCAAAGCAGTGTGTTTGCTGTGAAAGCTATGAAATGCTAGATTGCTATGCTGTTTATGGGATCGTTGTGTTCATAAGGAAAAACATAAATTTATCACATACTTAATTTTGAGATTCAAAGCTCCTTTTAACGGAGCTTTGTTTTGTACTGAATCAACAGAAAATTTGCAGTTAAAAAAAGGTCAGGAGGATCTACGTTTTTGTCATGTAAAGTAACCTAGAACAAAACTGAATATGTTTTCTTTTGCTTATTCAGTTTGGGTACGTGTGAGCACCACAGTCCCAGAGACAAAAGCATTACCAGGATTCTTAGCACACACCTTGCCCATCAGTTGTAAAACAGGAGTATTTTCAGCAAAGGTACTGAAAAGGGAAAAAGTGGGAAGTGAATAGTCAGGCAGAGTAAGGAGAAACAGAAACTACAGCCATGAGGATGACTTTGTAGTGAGAGGCATACTGTGCAGAACAATTACTTTTGGCTGTACTCTGTGTGTTAAAAGGAATTGTGATAGCATTTAGATGGTCCAAAAAGATGTCCTCGTGGGGGTAGGACCCATACAGGTCCATGGTAAGATACTGTCCACTGCTGGTGTCTTACGCAGGGTGATCAAAGAATATACAGATTAAAGTTGCTTCTGTGAAGTTTCTCAGGAAATAAGTATTCTCTGGTATCTACGCAACACGGCTATCTTTATTCTGGTAGCTTCTTTTTGAAATGCCGCCAGGAGTTTCCGTCAGTCCTGCCATAATTGTGCTGTCATTTTGTTGATATATAAAGCAAAGGGACACTAAGAGCAGGTCAGCTATGAGCCTGGGCAGTTCTCTGATGACCAGAAATAGAACGGTCTCAATTTCCTGAAAAATGGCAGCTTTGTCAACAATTTATCACCCAGTTTTTCCAGCATAGCAACATAGCTGGATTAGCAACATGACTCTTCAGTCATGGATGATGATAAACAAGATGGAAGAGATCAGAAGGTCAGCAGGCTTTCACCAATCATCTCCAAAAAGAACTTTCATTTCTAGACAGCTGCAGATTTTCCTGGCATGCAAACCTGTGGTAAGCAGAGACCTCAGAAACACTGGCTTGTGGTCATTTTGAATCCCAATCTCTTCTTCTTTCCCTTTTGTTGTTTTCAATTATTAAAGTCATCAGATAGAAAAATAATGTGTTATTGATGATGATGTGTTTGTGATGCAAAACCCACGCATACAGAAACACCTACTTTTAATCCCAGATTGTATGGCCCTGTAGTAGGTAAACCCTCCAAGTAAAACAAATGGGACATTTGCTACTGCGGGTAGCAGTCTGTCCTTCACTTGCATCATAGGGAAGCTGCAAAGAGAACCCAAAGACCTGACCTTGCCAGCCTGCAGATTAACCTTCCCAAGAGCTGGGCAGAGCTGCTTTGAGGACTGTTCCAGGAGAGTGAGAGCCCCATTTTTTTAAAGATAGATGTTACTTGATGCCTGTTCCCACCAGTGAGAACTTGCCTTCCTTGCTACAATGATAATTGATTTGTCCTTTAAAGAGAATTCCTTGGGAAGGCAGGACAAAGCTGTAACCCAGCCTCTGCATATTGATGGATCTTAAAGCATCTTGACATGGTGGAAATTCAGCCAGCTTGATTTTCTACTTTCTTTCTCTAGGAGGAACAGCAGCCTCAGTGTAGTCACTCTGGATTTTCACCACTGCAAGTGAGAGAGATCAGGCCCATCATATCACTGTTTTGATGTCCATCAGACTTCTAAGTTAGGTTTGAATGCTCATGGTGTGGGCGCATGGAAATCCAAAGCCAAATGCAGTCTACTGTTTTCTTTGAAATTTAGATAAAGCCTTAGATATTGACCCCTGTTTCTTCAGTTTGACCTTGCACCCTCTTTTTACACATACTTTATAGGGTGCAATGGTGCGATGTCCTTGCGTAGCTACCACTCGCTCACAAAGAGCTTCTTCTGCACTAAACGTTGACAAGGAGGGGAAGAGCTCAAGCTGTTCTTGTTCCCACAGCTACCTTCGAAGCCTAGCAGCCAGTCTCTGCGTGTTGGGAACTGGTCAGAAAGGAAGAGCCACCGCTTACCACGGTTACCCAAGCGGCACAGCCACGATGACATGCTGCTGCTGGCTCAGCTTGGCATTCCCTCTTCTCCCTCCAGCCTCAATGAGGACAGCCTGAGTACCACAAGCGAGCTACTGTCTACACGCCGGGCCAGGAGGATCCCAAAGGTACTGGCGGGATGATCTGGTCCCAACAAATTGTCCTCTAGGGAGATAAAACTCAATGAAAGGCCTCAGATACAAGGCTTACGCTGGGGTTAGGTCACCTGTCTGCAAGAGCCTGCAAATTTCTATCCCACCTTTAGCCATTATTTATTTATTTATTTAGCCATAGAAAAGCTCTTTTTTTTTTGCATCCTAAAGGAAATTTGAGATCAAAACAGAAACAGTAACTCTTGGGAGCCAAAATGTATTCATTTTTTTACACACATCCCTACTGTGAAATCCCTTCTCTAAAATTACATAGCTCTCCACTGGTCCAAAAGTAGCAAACGTCTGATTGCCATCTTTGCAATGAGTTGATTTTAAGCCAATTCTGTTTTCCATACGTTTCTTTAAGTTTTGTGGGCCAGAGCATTTTGTGTACCTAACATTATGATTTTGCATGGGTGGTGGCCAATTATTATTTATAATATGGAGCAGCATCTGAAGTGTGTTTTTTTTCCCATCACTTGTTTGGTTTTGAGAAAACAATTATTATTGACTTAATATGTTTCTCTGCATTTACTCACAGCTTACCCCATCCTCATAACCCTGTTGTCTTGAAGGATTTGAAGCAAAAACTGATTTTCTATTTTGCAAGGAGTTCAAATTTTCCAATTCAAAATGAAATGTGGAAAAAACCTACAAAGAAACACAACCCCCTGAAAAAAAAAAAAAAAAAAGCATACCAAACAAAACCCAGGCCTTTCCTAGTACAATAGCAACAAAGGGGAGAGAACTGCCAATATATTTATTTTTGGCTTCTGAACAAAGGCAATTTTTACTGTATTCAGCTCTTTCCTTTTCTTATTAAACAGTATATTTTAAAGTATGTGGCTGTAAATACTGTGACTGGGGAGAGATTTTTATGTCCCTGTCAATTAGTTTGAAATTCTGCCTAAGCCAGAAGCAAAGAAGAAAATTAACATTATGTCCTTAATATTTACTGTATTTTTACTTTCTTGAAATATACTATTTTACTGCACAAATGAGCATCTTTGGAGGAAGTTACTCTAGCTTACAGAGTAGTGTACTTTGGTTCTGAGTAAAATTTTGAAACTTTGGGTGTTAGTTTTGTACCCAACTTTAATTTTTGTCAGATTTAAGGAACAGACAATCGCCCCACGCAAAATTATGCTTTAAACATATGAATGTTTATGGTTTTCTCATAAATTTCATGATAATTTCTGCCTTTGACAGCTCTAACTTCTGGAATCATGTATTAGTGGATAATCTCATGTTTTTATTGAGATAATATTAGTTATTAGAGAAAAGACTTGAACCTGAGAAACCCCTGTCCTGCATCACTGCCCCATGCCTGCATAGATACACAACACAAAGAGAAGATAGCAGGGATGCTTCATGAAGCAATATCTAAATGCTTTTTTTTTTTTGATATATATAAAAAGAAGGGCTTTCTTCACCACCATGCAGGTGTTTTACTCTTGGTGAAGCAGCTCAAGTAGACAAAGTGCTAAGCAACCCAGCGAAGGGAGCACAAAATCCCAGCAAGGCCCCTCACTGGTTGCCGTTTTTCCCCAGAACAAATCTTGATTTAGTTATTGGTTACCTCCTCTGGTCTGCTGTCCTGGCTCCCCTCCTCAGCTACTTTGGGCTTCTCCTTCTGGTAATTATGACTCGAATACCCAACCACATAATGGTGTGTGTTTGGAAATGGAGAGAGGGGCCTTATTTAGTTCTTATTGTGCTCAGTAGAAGCATAAAGAGAATTTGTGCAGTAACTAAAATTTGCCATAAAAAATAGGTATATGTTTCAAATAGCACTCCTGATAAAATACATAGTCAGCATGATTCAACTGTTGGAGGGACTGCATGAGATTTTGTACTAGTCTGAGCTCTGTTACTGACTTTCTATTGTGTCTATAGCAAATCAGCTTCTATCTCTGAGTTTATTTCTCTCTGCAAGCTGAAATAAAACAGCTTTTGCAAATTGTGTAATAGTTCTGTTAGTAAAGCTGCTATGGAATGAAATATGCTATTATGAACCATTATAAAGATTAATTGCTTCGTATTTGTGACTTTTCAGAAATAATATATTGTTTAATTAGTAATTTTTAGTAATCCCAACATCTTGTTAAAGTCACTAAACATCAATACTTTCCTTCATCTCAAATTATTTTAGATAGGCAGTTATTATATGGATTAGTCTTGTTGAGGGAAGTCATAAAGATGATTAGCAGGAGTTAAAACTCCAGCAACTGCTTGCTTTAGCCAGCACTAGTAGCTCGTTTTAAAATACATTTGTAGATAAGGTTAAGAGTGAAGAAAATAGATACAGAACCTCTGAAGGTCAGTAAGTACAGCACAAGTTGGAAGGGGAAGGGAGGAGAAGTCCATATGGGCCAGATCCTCAGCTGATATAATGTGATTCAAACAATGGGATTAAAAATAAGAGAGTTGCACTTTGAACTAGTAAAGGTTTAAGGGCATCCAGCTGACCTATAATCCATGGTCAAATTGTTTAGATAAATCCATTAATTAAAAGTTTCGTAGCAGGGAAATGTTTGGCCTTACTGTTTTCTCACTTTCCTATTTTGCAGCTTGTCCAAAGAATCAATTCCATCTACAGTGCAAAAAGAGGGAAAAAACGATTGAAGAAGCTTTCTATGTCCAATATTGAGACAGCGTCCCTGCGAGGTACAACACATGCATCATGGTTCAGTGATCCATTTGAATATTAGAGAATTAACAGGTTCCTGTCTTTCATTTGCATGTACCTCAGGCTCAGCTTTGTTTAGAACTTTCTGGTATGAATGATATTAACTTTGTGAAAGGAGAAAAATGGGGATAAGCTAAAAATAAACCATATTATCACAGATGTCTATGCAATTAATCTTGTGACCAGCTAGACTTACTCAGCCTGTTCTTTAGTTCACTTCTTCAGTAGTTTGCATCTCTAAGTTTTGTCCAGAATTACAATTTGACTCTCTAATTCATTCATGCTTTTTCCTGGCATGAATATTTGATTATAACTCAGCCTGTGCTTTGGATTGCTTCTGGAAAAGCATGGGCCCTGAAAGAAATTCAGGCTGTGTTTGTAATAGGAGTACAATGAAGTTTAATACAAGTACACCTCAGAAATGCATCTTATTGCAAAATTACTTTTGCATGTTACTCTTGGTCTGGTGATTCTGCTGATTAAATCTAAATCTAATTCTGCTGATTAAAAATGTTACCCAGACAAAGCTGGTAAGGCTTCCCTTGACTTCTCAAGTGCTACATAACTTCCTTTCAAAACAAACAAACAAACAAACAAAATAAATTGCAAAAAGTCTGAAAAAGTAGTGGGTGGGGTAAAAATTCATTTTTAAAATGTCTCAGTCACCTCTTTAGCTTAGCATAGGTGGCAGTTCAGTGCAACCATTTGCTGGAAGGGAGAATGAATTCTACATTTTCACCAAAATGAAGCTCTTGTTCTCAAGCAAAATTAAAAATTATTTCAATGGAAACATAATTTAAATAGTCACTCACACTGTTTATTTCAAGATGTTTTAAAACTCAGGAGGACAGCCTGTGTGGATCACAAGGTTCAGTGTGAGGTGTGTGTTTTTCACGGTTTCACCACAGTAAACTGAGTTCGTGTTTGCTTTGGTTTTACATTAACTGATCCCTCTGTCTCCTCTACAGATGAGAACAGTGAGAGTGAGAGTGACTCAGATGACAGGTTTAAAGGTAAGGGGTCAGCCTTTAACAGCTTCTAGTCAGCCACTGTCACGTACCTTGTCAACATACATTCTCATGCTACTGCACATTGTTCCTGTCCATGACCTGTATTTTCCTTCCTGAACTATTCTAACTTCATTACTGTAGAGCTCACAAAAATTCCAACACAGCAGCATGAATGTGGAAAGCAAGGACAAAATGAACTGTGAGGATCTAACAAGGATTTGGCAACTGTGCCAGATAATGAAGAACAGGACCTTTGATAGATTTGCTTTGTCAGCTACTTCACAGATGCTAGTATTTTCCAGACCAACTACTGGGTGCAAACTGAGAGGGATGAGGTTGGATAAATATACTTTCTTCTTATTCATATGCTGCTTTAAGTGTTTGCTTCTAGCTGCTGTTGGAGGCAAGATACTGGGTATGATCCAGTGTAGCAGTTCTCATACTCTTTTATAGGTCTGCAGTCTGCAAATTGTAGAAATTCCTTTATCAGTACACGGCACCTGCACAAACTCTGCTTAAGCCAGGCCAGTAAATTAGTCTGTTATTTTCAAGAGTCCTGATAAATGGACAGAACTGTAAAAGAAAGTCAAAAGCAGCAAAAGCAGACTTTTATTACTAAAAACCTATCTTATTATTAATAAGTGAGGGCAAAAAATACCCACAGGAGCACAGAGCTGTGGTTATAAGATGAGGAGAAAGTGTTCTTATCTGTCTGCTACAGGTATCACCTGCTTACTGTTCATACAGGAAACCTGGCTGGAAAAAAAATATCTGAGGAAAAAAGATGTGTTCCAAATAGGTGGTGGTAAGACAGAGAAACTCACCCAAAACAAGCTGTATGCAACATTGTACAGCAATATCTGCAAAACAGCTTATTCCTCCTTTGTAGACAGATACCAGCCCCCAAACACTTGTGATTATGTTTCTCTTTGTGTCCAAAAAACAAGGGGGTTGCTTTTACCCATAACCCACAATTAAGAAAAACAGGGCCTCTCTTATAAATACTCTGTTTTCACTGGAAACTGAGAAGCTTTTCCCCTTGCTGTTGTGGAAAGGAGGATCCTCATTCTGATGTTGCTATAACTTACTGCTTCTACATGACCTTATAATTACATAGATGCTCTCAGGGCATCTTGAGCCAAAGATCCAGTTGTCATGTGTAATAAAACAGGATTTGTTAGGTCCTCATTTGTTGGGGTGGGCTCTTTGGTTTTGCCCTTTGCAAATATGAAGCACTGTCCAGCCACATGAGAGTCTCAAGGAAAACAAAGCAGGATCTTTCTTGGGAATTGGCTTCCCTCGTGAAGTCACACCATGACCAAGTGCTGTATCAAAATAATTTATAATTCTTGTGTTGTTAAACTGGTTGTAGGACAGCTGATCATGAAGGGATTTTCTTTTATTTTTATCAGTTAATTACTGCTGTGATCAGGTGCTTGTAACATCTTATTTTCTTACAACAAGGGAGAGTCTGTCTTTTGCAAACTGTGTCAATGAATATGGTCTTAAGGGGTTGACATGTACTACTAATATTTTGTCTGCCATTGCACAGAGATCCTGGTGTGAAGAGGTGGGGAAAAGCATGCAGGCATCTGTTTTTACTTAGGTGTTTTCACTTACTTGTCTACCAGAACTGGTAACGATGACTGACTAGTCCACCAGAGAGATCTGGAGACAAGTCATTGGATCAAGGAATATCTTTCAGTCAGGACTGAATGTGGCTATAAATCTAAATCTGCTCCTCAGTCTGAATTGGCACAAGCAAAGCAATCCTGCAAGAAGCAATTTGCACCTTTTTTTCTCCTCTCTCCTTTCTTTCCCCCTTCCCTGGAGCTCATTCCACAGCTTATATGAACTATGCCTATGCTGTGGAGAAGGAGAAAGTACACCTTTGGTGGCTCTTACCATAGAGCTGTGCTGTATAAGGACAGGTCATAGAAGTGCTTTTCACCAATGTAAGCAAGGTCCAAGTCAGGCCTGAGGAGAGGTGTTAGCCGGAAGTTCTGGTGTGTTTGCATTATAAATTTCACGTAAGAGCTCATAATATAGTTTTACATGTGAAGGAAAAGCAGACCTTTGGCAGGACAACAGTTATGAACTGCAAATGATTTCAGTGACTTCATGTTGCATCACTTCACTACTTGGAGAGAGTTTTGATTTATGGGTGGAATTATTGAGGGAGACTATAGTATTAAGGTCTGATTTTGTAAGGAGAACATGCTTGGAATAATATACTGGCAAATTGAAAGTCCTTTGTGAATGGCCTGGCTTACACATACACGTTACATTCCCAGGTAATGATCTGCATTTTTTTTTTTTTGATGCTAGCTCATACCCAGCGTCTAGTACACATCCAGTCAATGTTGAAGAGGGCTCCAAGTTATCGAACCCTGGAATTGGAGCTAATCGAATGGCAAGAACGGGAGTTATTTGAATATTTTGTGGTAGTGTCACTGAAAAAGAAGCCCTCTAAAAACACTTACCTCCCAGAAGTGACATATCAGTTTCCCAAGGTAAAGAAAAAATCTTATGTACAGCTTACTCTAAATGCCTTGTAAGATCATTACTTTGCGAAGATCAGTAAAGTGGGAAAATTAACAGAATCTATTTCTTAAATTGAGTTAATCATTCCACTTTCAGATTTTTTATGAAGGAAAGTGAAGGTGACTGAAAGCTTTCCATATTTACAAAATTGTCTTTTCCAGTGCTGGAGAGTTTAGCCTAACAGTAGGTGCTTTAAATATTGTGTTTAAATTCAGTTTCTAGGTATTTCACTTTCAATTCAGTTTGGCTATATTAGGATTTGTTCCAAAACCCACTGAAATCAATGGAAAGACTTCGGCTGAGCTATGGTATTCCTCTTGTGTTCTTGCAGCAGAAAGGAATTTGAGATAGAAGTGTGTTTTAAGTGGACATTGTGCAACAAGGGAGTTTCAGTCAATTAAAAAAAAAACAAAACAAAACACACAACAACAACAAAAAAACAACAGCAGTGATGATTTCTGTTATACTTGCATCTATAAGATTGTCCTGGGGTAGTGCCTCTCTTCTCAAAGCACCAACAAGGAACAAGCTGATAGGCCTTTGCTCTTCAGAGCTCATTATTAACCCTCTCCACACTGCTGAGAGGTGCTGTGGAGCTGACCCTAACAGTAACTGATTGAACTTCAATTTTTGCCCCCCTGCAGCTAGAAAGACCAACCAAGCAAATGCGTGAAGCAGAGGAGCGTCTCAAGGCTATCCCTCAGTTCTGCTTTCCTGATGCCAAGGACTGGCTCCCTGTCTCTGAATACAACAGGTAAACCTTCTGGTGCTCCTCTTCTCAGAGTGCTGATGGAGTGCATCTGGAGCAGCTGCCGGCTTGCTGATGCCCAATTAAGGAAGCAGCAGTTTGAGACTTTGCCACTTCAGGCTCAAGCAGCTGTATTACTTTTTTTTTTTTTTTTTTTTTTTTTAAAGGTCCCCAGTCAGCCTGGCTTACAGGCCTGTGTGGCTGAGGGAAAAGAAGTTTGAAGGTTCCTCTCAGGGCCAAATCCAGAAGTGTAAATGGAAGTATTTAAAATAAATCTTAAAAAGAACAGGGCCCTGCCCACTACCTGCCCATGTCATCTACCCCAGAGTGCTTACCTAATGTTTCAGGGCACTTCTTTGTTTTCTCACAGCAATGCTCTTCCAAGAACTTTTTGGAGACGTGCTCTGTGCCAGCAGAAGAGCACTGTCTTCCTATGCTGAGAGATAAGTGTAGGGTGAAATAAGGCACATTTGGAGTGTGTCTAAATGGGCTTTCAGTGATGACAAGGAATTAGCATTCACCTGCAGGAATTACTGCAGAAGAGAGTGCATATGGAACATTTTATTGGCTTACACATGGCACGTACAATACAACCATGCTATATTCTGTGTTGCTTGGCTATATTATTTAATACTTGGAAGCACCTGAACAGTGAAGTATTGAACACACTGAAGAAGCAGAGACCTGCATGAGCAACATTGGTGGGAGCAGCATGCAGCCCTGCTTACAGAGCATTCTGCTGCTGCTGCTGCTGCTGTGCTAGGCAGAGCTTCCATGAGCCAATGTTTGTGAAACAAGATATCCATAGCATATTCTGCTATAATTGTATAAACCCTGGCACTGCAGTATGAAGAAGAAGTGTTTAATATAAGCAATTTCAAACTTGCAAAGTAGCCAGGAACATTTATCAGCCCATGTGCAAATTCACAAACACATCTCTGGGCCTGTGCTGTAATTATAGCCTTAAACTGTTGGTGTACTTCTCTGTCACAAATAGTACTTATCCCAGACAAGGATATAAAATGAGCTAGATTTTACAAATCTATGTTATTTTGGGATTAGAAAATGATTTCTCTACTCTTAGAAAAGATCTAGGGTTCTCCCTTTTAAACAAGGCACAGTCCAAAGAGAGGATCTAACTAAAAGGTAAGGGATAATGCAGCATTTGAATACTGCTCTCAAAATCTGTTTCTTGCATTCCTTCTGCAGTATGAATGGGACTGCCATGTCACTGAAATTCAGCACATCTCTCTTGTTGTGAGAAGGTAGCTAGGTTGTCCAGGACCACGCAGACATTTTTGCTCTAATGCTGATGGAATTTGGCCCTGGCATATGCCCAGATGATAGGCAGGTGGAGAGAAGACCCTCAAATGGGTAGAATCTCTCACAGGATAAAGTAGTATCCCTTTTAAAATGCTCTACCTCATAGCTATGCTGTAGTTCTGATAGTAAGATCTGGACAATTTACTTCCTTCTAGTGAGACCTTTTCTTTCATGCTGACTGGGGAAGATGGGAGCCGGAGGTTTGGCTATTGCAGGAGGCTGTTGGTAAGTACACACCTTCATTTCAAACTGCAGAGTTCTGTTAAACAACATCTCAAGACTATAGTCTGAACTTTGAGGCTGCCTCTCATTGTTTTACAACAAAACTGGTTTGCTCACTCTGAAATTCAGAAACCCAAGGAGCTCAAGTATAATAAGACTTTGAAATACCTGTCTGAATCAAATAGATTCCAAGTCCTTTCAGCTATTAATAAGAATGTGGGAAGTTTCTTGTGTGGGAGCCCTCCTTTTAAGTTCTTTATATCACATGCTTTCAAGCAGGAGCAGAAATACTACAGCACTGCAAACAAAGGCAAATGTGGTATTTCTAAACATTTGTGGGTAACGTTTATTCCTCGGACAGCTGCTTACATCCCCAAAGTGCTCTGCCAGCACTGCCTAATCAGTCTGCAGCATATCTGAGATGTAGGTAAATGTGCTCCTACTGGCCAGGGTGGTGTAATGATGGCAGAGAGCAGACCACCATCAGCATTGTTTCAGGACCATGCAATAATATGATGCCTGTGCCAGGAAGTCTTGGTTCTCAGACCCCCTTTCAGTCCTTGCCACCAGGGGTAATCAGTTGGTGGGAAGGGGACCCGGTTCAACAGTTCTGTGTTGTCACTGTACTCATCACGTGGAAAACAGGCTGTGTCGTGGTTCCACTCGAGTGGGCAGCCGAGCTCCACCACAGCCGCTCTCTCACTCCCCCTACTCAAAGAGGAATGGGGAGAAAATATGTGAAAAGGGCTCAAGGGTTGAGATAAGGATGAGAAAATCACGCAATAATTATTGTAACGGGCAAAACAGACTCAGCATAAGGAGATAGTAAGATTTATTGCTCATTACTAACAAGCCTGAGAAGTGAGAAACAAAAGAAAAAAAAACAAAAGCACCTTCCCCCCCCCATCCACCCTCTTCCACCTCCTCCCCCCGAGCGGTGCAGGGGAACGGGGGTTATGGTCAGTCTACAGCGCTTCTCTGCCGCTCCTTCTCGGTCACTCTCGTCCCCTGTGCTGTGGGGTCCCACCCACGGGATGCAGTCCTTGATGAACTGATCCGGCGTGGGCTTCCCACAGGCAGCAGCTCTTCCAGAACTGCTCCAGATAGGGGTCCGTACCACGGGGTCCATCCCTCAGGAGAAAACTGCTCCAACCTGGCTCCCCTACGGGCAGCAGCTCCTGCCAGGTCACCTGCTCCTGTGTGGGCTCCTCTCCACGGGCTACAGGTCCGGCCCGGAATCTGCTCCGGCAGGGGTCTTCCACAGGCGGCAGCCTCCGTCGGTGCAGGGCCACCTGCTCCACCGTGGTCTCCTCCACGGGCTGCAGCGTGGAACCCTGCTCCACCGTGGTACTCCATGGGCTGCAGGGGGACATCCTGCTTCACCATGGTCCTCACCAGAGGCCGCAGGGGACTTCTGCTCCGGCGCCTGGAGCACCTCTCCCCCTCCTTCTACACTGACCTTGGTGCCTGCAAGGCCGTTCCTCACTGCTCTCTCCCTCCCAGCTGCTGTGTGGTGCAGCGTTTTTTTCCCTGTCTTAAACATGCTCTCACAGAGGCGCAAAACAACATCGCTTATTGGCTCAGCTCTCAACAGCTAAAATGAGAGCATGGCCATGTGCATGTGTGTTATGGGGGGAAGAAAACTACATGACGATTTGTGAAATCTATTAAGCCACGTGAAGCACAGTTTAAACACATGTTTCTCTGCCCATTCCTGCAGAACTTACGGGATGGCAGCAAAGCATACAGCAGTTGGCCATCCCTGCACTAGCCAACACTCATCACCAGTTGGATAGATTTGGAGATGGTTGTGAATGACTAGCCAGGGAGTCGTAGCTCCTGTACTATTCACAGGACAGTTGACTGCACTTGGCTGGAGAGCTTATATGGATAATAAATACTGCAGGAGCCTTTTGTATGCTCTGTGCAAAATGAGTATCTGCAGCAATATTGCAAGGTTGTTAAATAGGTATACCCCATCTAAGAGAAAAGGACACTGGCCTTTTCCCCTTCTTTCCTTCTCTGGCATAATTTCCCATCTTTCCAAGCAGGGAACTCTGCCTTCAATAGCTTTCAGAGGTTTCAGGTAGACAGAGCAACTCGCTGATATTAGAACAGCATCCTCCATTCTGCATGCTCCTGTTACATGACCCTGCTCTTACTCAAGTCTCTGTGGCAATGAGTTTTGTCATGCAGAGAGCAGATGCTCTGTCTGGGAGGTCCTCTATTTGTAAGAGGTTTCATTTAAACTAACATAATGGAAAAATTGTTTATCAATTCTGGGGGCGGTATTTGCTTTAGGTAGCATCACAGAGACTCGCTTACTCTGTGTAACAAAGTTTGTAAGCATGGGCTAAAACAACAGGGTTTATCTGTGGAAAGGAAATGTCAATGAAGGCTTGTGTTACAGTAAATCTAGGGCTGGTCAGGAGGTGATTCAGAGATAATTAAGTGGAGCACCTAGAATATATCCTGGCTGATGTAAATAAGCATAACAAGATGTAGTGCAGCAGCACAATTCAATTATTTTTTGTGTTGTCGTTTAAAAGGATAATAATGTGCATTCAGCAAACGTTGGCTAGAATCAAATTATGGAATGTTTTCACTCTACCAGATCAAGGTGATTTAAGGCTTTTGTATTTATGGAAATGTCAGCAAGTTCAAAATCATTCACAGAGCTTATGTTTGTGAAATGCAAAACACGATCAAGTTGACACTGAAGAAATAGCCACAGTGAAAAAGATGTATACGCAGGAATGTTGAGTTAGTTTTTCAGTGAAAGATTAATGTTTTACTCTCTTAAGGCTCTGTGAAATCCACCCTATATTAAAGGCAAGGTAAAAATAGAACATGGACTTTCAGATAGGGCAGAAGATAGGTTAGCACGGTAGGAAATACTAGGCTCAGAATTAAAATCAATACTGCATCCTTCTACATAAATGGTGTTTTGACAAAGCATTAGAGAATTGTTTTTATCCTCTGTTGCCATTGGCAAAAATCAATCAACCAGTCAGCAAAAAAATAATTTGAAAAAATGGGAAAAATACATACTCTTCTGCTAAACCTATCTATTAACTATAGAGCCAGTTAAAAAGCAGATCTGCTGCTGCCCTGGAAGATCACTTAATTCAAGATGTTTCATCTGGTTCCAAAACCTGATATGCAGAAGCTGATATGTCTCATCTCACTGGTACAGCCTACCCAGCAGAGGAAAGAAGAGTAATACTAACTGTTCTCTTTCTGGGGCAAATCCTGCCCTCTGAGACCAAAACTGGCACAGCCTGGGACATAGCAAGAAAGAAGTTTTTTGAAGCTGCAGAGAAACATCTCAGCACTTCTCTGTGTGAGGAAATGGCAAAAGAAGCAGAGATCTGCTGTTATTTGAGTCCCACAGAATCTCTCTGCCTTGCTGGGAGAAACAGAGGAGTTGGAGTTGTTACCTCAAATGCCTTCCCCACAGTGCTCAGTTGTGCTCACAAAGAAGCGATTTCTTGTCCCCTGCAAATGTCAGTGCACGGGTGGAACAGTCTCATGGAGGTGTACCTCAGTGAGATACTTGTATTTAAAGCCATGTTCATACTTTCTTTTTTTCTCTATGCAAATACAGAATTTCCCCAGGCAACAAGGAGCAGGTGAATTCTGCAGATACCGTTTATATGCCAGAGGCTTGGGCTTTAAAGCATATTTTTGTGTTTGTCTGTGCAGTTCCCTGAGCAACTTCTGAAAGGTGCAGTCAGGGTGGCTCTAATGCCCAGGAGTACACAGTATCTCCTCTGAGCAGTCTGATTCCCAACCCACAACTTCTGTCAAATACACTAACCATAATTTGGGAACTATAAGAAGTTTTCAGCAAACATTACACAGGAGAAAGATGGGGCCATACTGCACAATACAGAACTGTATGAAAATCCTGAATTCATTATAAGCCACTCTGCTTCAAGGTAAGCCAACTGCTGCAAGGAGAACTCCGTAGAGAATCTTCCCTGGAGAGGAGCACTCATAATGTTCAGCTAGAGGTTTCTCACACCTTCTAGAGCACTTGGCAGTCATTGGCAATAGGCTCCATGGTCAGATGGACCGATCTGTCCAACCCTGTGAGGTCCAGCTTACTATTACTGTCTCTTTGCAGAGTTCGGTGTCCTGATGCCTTTGTTTACAAAACAATTGTTTGTTACTGAACTTTTTGTCAGCCTTGTTCTTCTTCGGCATGTTGTGATATGAACAAACAGCTCCACTTTCCCTCTTTCACCTTTGGATTCCAGATTCTTCCAGACTCTTCTGGGAGCAGGGTCTAAAACCCTGCCAAAATACCTCAAGGGATACAATGACAATTATGTTCTGTTTGTATAACAAATCCTGTGCAGTATCCCTTTAAAATGTATTTATATTATCTTGTTTCATGGAATGTGACCTATTGTACCACTGCAAACAATCTGCACTTTCATAGATAGCATGGAGTTTTTTCCAGTTACATTTTGCTACCTCCAAGGCAATCGTGTTGACATCTTTCCTGGTCACTGGATATGAGAAGTGAGCGCTTTCATATAAAAGGAAATTGACCGATATACTAGAGATATTAGATCTTGCTACTATCCCATTTTACTGAGAATAGCAACATCTCTAAAGGTCTCCCCTGGATTTCAAGCACCTGGGCATAGAGGTGTGCTTTGAAAGAGAAAAGTGACAGGCGTGTTTGTAGGGAAAAAAGGTCTTCTGTTTCTCCTACCAAAGGCAGAGGAAAAAGCAGGTTCCGGAGGGGGCTTTTTTCAGCAAACTTCAGATTAAACTCACTGTAACAAGACTGGTGTGGGCCACTTGTGGATCAGGCCTGATGCAAATCTCAGCTCTTCCATCTCATAGCCAAGTTCTTGTCAGTTTATGTTCATGCTCTTGGGAATCTGTCTCCTGTTATCAACAAAACTCATCAGTGTTTTCATTTGTGATGGGCTAAGGCTTAAAATATCCTGGGCTCCCTGAAAACAAATCAAAACCAAATCAAAACCAAAACACCATTCCCTCCATCCCTCTTCTTTTAGGGGGAAGGCAGTATATGAAGGCAGAGTCAGTCTGATGCCTTTCAGCTTGCGCTCCTTTAGCACGCATCTTTCCTGAACTGGGCCGACTGATTGCATGGAAGAGTGAGCAGTGGAGGACGTGACTGCAAGGCTGTAGCTACCTTGCAGAGCACAGCCTGCAAGCTGGAAGCACTTTCTTCTGAGAAGGGGAGAGGTTAAATCAGCATGGTTGCTGGATGCAGCCTCTACTAAGTCTCTGCTAGCGAAGGGAAGTGAGTCCAGGCAGAGAAAGGAGGTGTGTGGACAGCAAAGTTAAGATTAGTGCTTTACCTGATACAACTATTATTTTATTTATTTATTTTTTCTGGGAAAGAAACAATCTACAGCACAATGAACAGGTGTTTTAGATCTGTCTTTGCGGTGTAAACTAATGGCTGAGGGGGGAGGCTATGTGAAGAGTTGCCAGAGTTAGAGATTTGAGAAATCCTGCTTCTCAGAATAGCTCTGCCTGAGGCTTTTACTTGCTGTCTCTTACAGTTGATACATATGCACTCGGGAAGCTGTGCTGTTTGCAAGGAAAAGTCTCTGAAACAGCAGAAAAGGATGTCCTATATGATGAGTGGGAGGAAGAAGAGTCCTAGCTCTGAGACATGGAGCTTTTAAAACATTTGAAAACAATGCTATTTCATAAAGCAGAATCTTTGAGTAAGCACTGAGCAGTTATTGTTTCTGGTCTCATAGATGACCCAGGAATGTGATGTTTTTACTGGCACTCAGTGAGACAGCTCTTGGTTGGGAGCTATCCAAGACTCCTGGCATGGCTTCGGCATTCCTGCAGATTTGACACAATGATTTTAACCAAAATCCCACATGCTTGATATAATCACTCAGTGCCTTTGGAAAGGGTTTTATACCTAATATGGGCAAAAAAGGGTTCTGCTTTTTCAGAGACATGACGTGTGGTGAGCAGGTTTGGATCCAGAAATAGACTCATCTGTATTCACTTAGCCCTGGTATTTTTTCGTGGTCTCTATTGTAACAGGCTAGGCACCTGCTGACTGTCCAAGCCTAGATTGCAGTATTCCAATTCAAAAAGCACAGCTACCCTCAGTTTCTCTTGATTGCCATGTGCGTGGTGTGTAAACGCCAAACACAGTGGGGGAAAGTTAATCACTGTATTGGCAGACTCTAAGGATGAGACAAAAATATACTGGCCTTTTATGCAGATCCATAGGAGATGATCAGCCACTTTGGCTAAATATACAAGTGGGCAGAAGCAGATGGAAATGGTGACTCTGAGATCCTTTATCACAGTGTTAATTAATAATAAGGTGGGAAGCTGCCGTGCATGGATGTGTCAGCCATCTGTGCTCATTGTACGTATGCAGGACACAGGCAGCCCAGCTCTCTGCTCCGAGAACTTTGCCAGTGAGGATGGGTTTCTATAGTGCTTGGTATTGAGCTAATTGTACCTCTTTTCTTGTAGATCAGCAAAATTCAGCAAGTGGTTGTACCCTGCTTTCACACATAGTGTTGCTGGGCCTTTGTCTGCCGCAGCATAGGCAGGGTTGCAGCTCCAGTATGCTGAGAGAATACACTTCAGTCATGCCAGTTAAACCATTTGCTTCTCTAGGAAATATCTTCAATAGGATGGTTATAGAGAACCATTTTGATAGCTTTTAGAAGGGAGGAGATATGCATCGTTGATTTATACTTGCCACGGTTTAAGTTATTTATGGGTTTTATATTTATCTTGCATGAATCTGAACAAGTTAATGATTTAGCTCACGCAACTTGCCTTTGTTTAGGTCTGTGAGCTTGCTTTCTGTAAGTTAAGCTCTCTCTGAACACCACAGAGTGTGTTGGGAACTAAAGCCACAATAACTTCTAGCATTATAATTCTCATCTCCCAGCACATGGCCCCAGGGTGGCCTCACTTCTCATGCCACAGCAGGAGTAGAGGACAGCGATAGCGTAGGCATGAGCTGCACTCATAGTTAAATGTGCTTTCATGGCTGCAAGTCAGCGCGATGTTGGAATACAGCTCCAATGTGCTGTGATTTCCAAAGTAGGTAAGCAATATTTATGCTTTTTAGCCTCCTGTGTTATGGAAGAAATATGATGCTTCTCCAAAAGTAGCTATTTTGATGGAGAAATGGATAGTAAAAGATGTCACATTGTGATCAATTGTGTAAATAGAGAGATAAGTGTATTTCCGTATGGCTCCAAATTAATATGTAATTTCAATCTCCTTTTTACTGTTATCAGCCAAGTGGAAAAGGGCCACGCCTACCTGAAGTTTATTGTGTCATCAGCCGGCTGGGGTGCTTTGACCTATTTTCCAAGGTGAGAGGATTTTTTTCAATATTGTTTTGAATGTTTACTGTGAAATAGTCACATCAATGAACCAGACAAGAATTTCTTCCTTTGATGGGAGATAACTGTATTTTATGGTTGCTGTTTTGGATATTCCATCCCTATTATTGGGTTCATCAAAGAATGCCTTATTACTTCTGTGACTGAGGCAGAACTTGATTCAAAAAACATCTGGGTGTCTGTATGATCTGGATGACTAGAGCATTTTCCATTGTTTTCTGAAGCCATTCTCTGCTAAGCTGTAATTCTTGGCACCCACAGTTTGGATGATGGGCCAGTACCACTTTTACTCCAGTACCCTGTGGAATAATGAGGTTAAGAAAAAAGATAATTTGATCCGTGAAGTCTATATGCTTTACAACATAGACATGACTTTATTTTATTTTATTTTAATTTTTCATCCTAAGAGGCTAAGGAAGTGTGGATAATCTTTTAATTGGCTTCTACATCAATGAATCCAAAGTTGCATCATATGCTTATGTGATTTACCTAGGTAATAAATTTCTGACTCAAGAGTTTTGAGACAATAAACAAGGCATTGCAGCTAAATAGGGATTGAATAACCATAGAAACACTTAACTGCCAGTCAGCTTCAAAGCCACAAGCATTATTCTTTTGTAAGACAAAAGGTTATTAAACTATTAAAACAATTGTCAATTGATTAACATTTCAAATGTCTCTCTGGCTGCCAGTTTAGGGCCTCTGGTCCTCTGACAGAGTCCTGCAAAATCCAGTGAGCACCTCAGAGAACCATATAGGATTCACTGGTGATCTGTGGAGAATAATCATGTGACTAATGTCAAATGGTTGCTTCCCCCTTTTCAAATTTCTATACAGTATTCACAGAAATGTTTTAATTTGCCAGAGATTTTCACTTCAGTTACAAGAAGCCTCACAGAACTTAAACACAAATTTTGCTTGTACATTTGTAAATGAATAAAGTTGAAACAAACATGTAAACCATTGAAGTTAATAAAAATCATGGCATTTATAATGTTCATATGATCTAGTAATCATACAGAATGTTATCTTTCATCAAAGCTGGTTTCAAGCCTTTCCAGATAAAACTTAGTTTAACACAAATCTTGTGTGAAGAAAAACAATTGGGTTGAAATAGTTAATTAGTTCTGCTTCTGACTTCTTTCATAAAGCTCTGAAACCAAGGGTTTATAACAGTGACCCTTAGACATAATATGTATCTAAACACAGATATCTGTGAGCGAAACGGAATGCATTGTTCTGGGTTGATAGCACAGCTCACAAAAATAACAATCTTGGAAACTATGCAGAGAGGTTGTGAGGCTCTTTGGTTTTATGTTTTTTTTTGTCTAATTTTGGTAGGGCACTGATTTTCAAAGGAAACTTTAGGAGAGGGTAAAAAAGCAGAGGGTATGAAAAATGAAAATTTAAGTATCCTGCTTACAACCAAATATCTCTGCAGTTGGGGTATAAAGTCTGCAGCAGACAGGAAAGGTCAAGCCAAAACTGCAAGTAATCTGCTTTCCCAGTTAAATCTGTAATCTGAAAAAAAGTGTCTGATCATCCAGTCAAAGTGAACCAGAGGCTGACTGGTGAGTGTAATTTCACTGGTTTCATCAGGGGCTGATCCCAGGCATCCTGGCAAGCAGACCCTGATGAAATTGCCCTCAAAGTCTTGATCTTTGTACGGGAAGGATGGCTCCCGCTGAATTACATATGAAGCCCTGAGTGAGGTTGTAATACACCTACACTCTTTTTCAATTTATGGGTTCAGGGAGGGGCTGGGCCACAAAAAGACCTAATCCCCACTGCAGTCCAGACACAGCCATTCTGTCCTGCAAAGGGCTGGTCACCTCCAGGAGGTACAGGTAGGTGCCAGGGTGAGAGCAGGTTGTTTGGCAGTGCCCAGCGCTGACTCCAGATTCGGACTGGATTTAGCATGGGTCTTAAACACATGCTCCAAACAACGCATTTGGGAAGGTTTTGGATGAAACATTTTTGTCTGCAACTTTGCTTTAGAGTTAGGCCTTTAGTATGCTGCAAAGAAGGAGGAGAAACTATGCACTAGTGCTGGCATTTCATGTCATCAGCTACCTCTGGAAGTCACCAACTTGCACTTAAGTATGTTTTAATGTTCTGTTTCAGTGAAAAAGCATTTCCAAGAGAAACAAGGGAAAATGCATGGCTTAGACCCACTAATGCTTGTATGGCCTTTTGCTCTTGAGTGGTGGTTAAAAGATCACTCTTTCAGGTCAAACCACTAACTGCTTTGAAGCTTGCTTTCTCATCTTCTTTAGGTTTATCATCTATATGGTCTGTCTAATGTGGGAAAACTTAGCTGTGATGTAATTTATGTCGGCCTGTGTCACCAAAGAGAGAAGAAAATAATAGTCCTCTCTATCTGTAAGAAGTTCCATCTGCTTCTTTCAAAACTAGATTGCCTGCTCTGTGTCATGTCAAACAGCAAATGACCTTCGTGCAGGCACCCAGTGTAAACAGCTGGGCACGCTGCTTCATGAGGCTGCTCACAGCTGTCTTCAGCTTGGCACAGACTGCAAAGTGACTGTCACCACGGCCAGGCCTATTCCAAGGCTCTCCTGGTGGAGCCCTGCTGGCATCATAGTGTGGCAGGTCTGCTTTTCTTGCTGGTCTGGCTTTTTCCTGCCCAATAAGTTGCAATGGAAAAGATGCCTTCCTTAATGCAAATATCAGGTTTACAACTGCAATTTTATGCTCACCTGGCCTGTGATCATGGGGTTTGTCTTGATCTTTCTGTTCTTCAGCTGACCCTGTTGTTTGGGCCAAATCCCAACAACATCGATCCATCTTTGCCATGTCTTCTTTCAGCTTTCCAGGTTTGTTATTTCTTCCTTGTCTCTTTTCAACTGCATTCACAAAGGGCTTCATTTTGTAACTAGAGGATGGATCATTATAGTAGGATCAAGTTTAATGATAGCAAAGAAATGTATGGAAATTAGAATTAAACTTAGATCTGCCATGTGTTTAGGCACATATGGGTCAGAAGTTGTTTTAAAAATGTATGTGGTGCTGACATGTTCTGTCTCTTTTCTCTCGTATGTCTTACCAATGGATTAGATCCTGGATGAGGTTGAAAGGAGAAGGGGCATTTCTGCTGCCTTGGTTTATCCATTTATGAGGAGTCTGATGGAATCTCCTTTTCCTGCACCTGGAAAGACAATCAAAGTCAAAACCTTTCTACCTGGAGCTGGAAATGAGGTAAAAAGCAACAGCAAACATTAAGAACCAAAGCCTTTCCTCCCATCACTCCAATAACAAACAGCAAAATTAAAACAGGAGGAGAGGCACAGAATACTGCAAGTCACGTGGGATGGTATTCCTTAAAAAGAGAAGTGCAGGAGCTGCACCAGTGTTAATACATTAAAGTTTATGCCAGCTGATGATTATAAACCAATTTATCGTTATGTATTTGTTATTTGTATTTTTTAATAAGTTGTGTGTAAAAAAAAAAAAAAAGTTCTAGTATGCCTGGCCTAGTGCATCTAACAGAACTATAGCATTCTTGGGCTTTATCACAGTGATAACAAGCTAGCATATGTGTAAGTTTGGAAATGAATCTTCTTGGAAATAAATTCCTTTTACCTCGGCCTCAAATCAATATTCTATATTTGGAAAAGCAGGCCATTTAAAGTTTCTGTGTGTATGTGCACACATGTAATAATTTCATTTTTTTACTGACTCAAGTAGCTAGAAACCTACCATTAGAAAACATAGGCCTTACTAGAAATGACAGTGTTGGTAACTTAAAGTTTTAGTTTTTTGTAGCTTGAGGCTTACTAGCCATTTGGCATGACAAATTCTGAACTCTGCATGTCCTGATGTTAGGATGCAGCAGCTCCATGAAGATGGGCAACTGTATAGAGCAATTATATTACTGGAGATAAGAATAGAATTTGGCCCACTTAGTGAAAGCTGGGAAAAAATAAACCTTTTAGGGTTATTTTACAACCCCTAGGGTTAGTTCTACAGCACTATTTCTATTTTTACATTGAACCATATTTTCTCCAAGTGTAATGCCAGTGGAGTGGACCTGGGAAGTCACTTGGGATGAAATGTAAAGGGTGCCGTGTAACAGTGACTTGCAGGGAATTTTTAAGTCACATGCATTTTCTCCTGGTAAAGCAAAGGGAAATTGAAAGGCTGATTGGTGTAACAGTGGTAAGATCTGACAGTGCTTTTTTGATGTGAATGTATCTGGGAACCATGGATCTGCAGTTTCTCTATCCTCAGCTCAAGCATTTGAACTCTCCCAGAGAAAAATATTGAGATGATTCCAAACAAACAAACAACTCTTTTTTCTGGCTGAGCTTTGCTCTCTGTTATGCTAGTACAAACTTGCTATTTAAATAGAATACATTGGTTTAATTAGGAACAGAATCTTGTCCTTCCATTGTGGCTCCTCTGGCCTAAACAAATATGATGATTAATTGGGAAGTAGACAGTATGTTTCTTTGTAAAGAGCAGACTGAAGGAGAAGGCTTTGCCAAGCAACAGAAAACATCCATGGCATTTGTAAGAGCTGCCGTAACTTGCATTGCATCCTACTCCCAGCAAGATTTTAGTGTTGGAAGTTTTGCAGCAAAACTAACTCCTCATGATTTGGCACGTAAATATGATCTGAGCTTCCAAAGCCAATGCTAAGGAATTGAAGTGGACACCTTTATTGAATGTGAGAAAGGGTAAGCAGGCAACATTTCCCTAAGAGGTATCAATGGTACGTCACCATTCCACGGTTTGATTCTTGCTGTTGTCTGGGGCAGCAGCACACCGATGGGTATGTAATACTGTCACTCTAATGTTTATGTATTTCTTTAAAAAATCAATTAACAATACACAAATACTGTTCTAAGAATGACTTTTTAGAGTCCTATGTCATTAGTTCACTAACAGTTTTGCAACTTAATAGGTATGAACTGGTTTAGTTTCAGTGTCCTGTGGTCTTGCTGCTGATCATATCCTTAAAACAGTGTGTTTGTGAGGAATTTTGTAAGGGCTACTCAAGTTTATTGCTACTCAAGCAATACTCTGTGCTAGTGGAATGTGGTGTCATGTGCAGGAAAACACAGAAGTGGTTTAAAGCAGTAAAGTGACAGTGATTTTTGGACATGTGGGAAGGAGATGTATATATGTTCCTGCTAATATGTCTACAGAGATTTCAGCACAGCTTTAAGTTGGCCAGCTTTTCCCCTTTCCCTTCTGTTTCCTCAAATTCCTCCGTAGTTCATCATTTGCTGTCTTGCACTTCGTATTTTTCTTCTTCTCTTATTCTCTTCTTCATGTTATTTTTCTGTCTTCTTTTTTCTGTCCTCTGTCTTCAAGCTCCACATCTGAGCATGTCAATTGCAGAGATATAATAAAGGAAGATATAATAATCGAATCAAGCAAAAGGCATTTGAGAAAAGGAAGGAGAGGGCCCGAGGTCATGGATGAAGTATGAAAATTAGACTTTAAAGGGATGTCACAAGTCACCATCTAAGACCTTGTCCTGACTCCCCAGTTAAGTATATATATATATATATGTACATATGTTTGTGACAAAAAAAGGCTATAAACACTAGCTAGTGACTTATGTGTCATAAAGGAGTGAAAATGAAGTAAAATGTTATTAAATTTTGCACTACACTTAAGTTCAGTCCTTGACTTCCATCTAGATGTGAATTTGAACTGCTAGCTCTGTTGATACCAAATTTACCTTGGCTGTTTTAACCCTGCAAGCTTCCAGTTCCAGTGTTTCCAGTTTGCTGCTTGCTTCCTACTGTTGACTCAGCCAAGCTTTACATCTCTGACAGGATGTTTAGAAGGCAGAGTTATGCATCCCCAGCAAACGATAGCAGATTTAGTGCACACAACTGGATTCTGGGAAGAAAATTACTTGATAGTGCGTTGTGTAATACAGCATTTCTCTGGAGTTCTGTGCCACCAGCCTCTGTTTCCAAAGGATGGGCACTGTTCTCCGTGCCCACTCAACAGACAAGCCTGGGCCAGGATGCCGGGTGCCTCTGGTGCTGCCAGCCCTGGCTAGTGACACTGACTGATGTTTGTTAAATGTGTTCAGGTCATTGAGCTGCGGCGGCCAATGGACTCTCGTCTGGAGCACGTGGACTTTGAATGTCTTTTCAAGTGCCTCAGTGTTCGTCAGATCATCAGGATCTTTGCTTCTCTCCTGTTGGAGCGGCGTGTGATTTTTGTAGCAGACAAGCTCAGGTAAGTGACAAAGGAACCTGAACCTCATGCTGTTAGGGCACTGCTATCTCTTGAACAAAAAGCTTAAAGAAATGTCTAGAATGACTGTCAGATGTGAAGATTCTCTAACTGCAGGATTTAAAAAATTTTCAAGTCAGTGGAAGTTATTTACATCAAATGGGGAACACGTTCTCTACCTGTCACAAGCTATGAGCTGCTTGTTCTGTTTCAGCTCCCTGTCTGTAAAATCGTGATACCAGTACTTATCTGCTTCATAGTCAACAAATGTTTGCACAACATTTTGAAGTAATATAGTCCTAACAATATTTCATTTCTGTTTTGGAACAAAGTACTCATGAACAGTAGCAGAGATCATCACTGAGGTGCTTCACCTTTGGCCATACAGCCACCCATCAGGGTGCTGAGAGTTTGTTGGGTTTGCTCCATGCAGTACAGAGAGTTTGTAATGGGGCTAGCTTTGAAATCCTGCACTACCAAACTCATGCACTGTGACTGTTAAGAATGCTAACACGGTCCTTCCCAGCTGGTTAGGCTATGTTTCCTGGTGCTCACAGAACCTGAAAACATTTACTTTCTGAAACTCTTTGTTGCGCTCCTTGCTACACCCTCTCAACGTACCTCTTATTTCTCTGCCCTGTGATTGCAACTCCCCACCCCTCCGTCCTTGGCCCTTCTGAGGCATGTACTTGACCCCAAGGTGTGAAGGGGGAGAGGGACAGCTCTTGACTCCATGTGGCCTTTACCAAGAAAATGGGAGCTCCATGTAGGCTGCACCCCTTCCCTGCAGCAAAGAATCATTTTAGATGCTTGTGTAATCTATATATGTAAGTGTGGGCATTGCAAAGAAGACATTCTTTGCTCTATAGCATGGCAAATAATGAAAGATAGCAAATCAAAGACTATAATTTATTAGATTCAGAAATATCCAGCATCTTTTAAAAGGACACGAAAGACAGTATGGGTGGTGAAAAACACAGATGGATCTACCCAAACAAACTCTCTTAAACACTTTATCAGTCCTGACCTTCTCTGAATGACCGCCAGAAATAATAGCTGCACTTAGTGGCCGCCAGTGTATATAATAGCAAAAATACTTTGCATAGTAAAAGCTTTACAACCTTTAGGGGAGAATTTCTTAAAGCTGCAGACCCTTCTCAGGTTATAAAGTTATTTCCTTAGCAGTCTTTTTTGTAGTCTAGAACAACAGGAACATTTTATTTCATCCCGTCCCCTGTCAGTAACCCTTAGTTTGAATGACCATTTGGGATAACTTAATTTCAGAAAAACTCCTGGTGAGGATTGTGCAGCTAGTCCAGGGTTTCTGCAGTACCTTGCAAGATATGTGAGTCACACCATGAATATTGGGGCAGGTGGCTTTTGAAAATACTGTTGATGTGCTCCTTCTGACTGTTTTTCTACTGCATGCTTAATTACATCATCTTGCCTGTTCCTATTTTACTGTTCATGTAGCAGAATTAGTGGCACCCACAGGTCTGACTCTAAGTCGGAATGACACAGTTCTGTGTTCCTTCAAACGGCACAATGATTTGAGTGGAAACTCACTGAAATGGTACAGAGGAAATGAAAGCTATACTGTGCTGCTGCCAACCATTGCACTGCTTCAGAGTTCCCAGTTGCTTCTTTCAGTGTTGCGGTTTGGCAGAGTACCCTGAACCTTGATCTTGATGGTGGGCATGGTGCTGTGGGGTGGCTTGCTGCAAGAGCCAGCCTCAGCTGTGAGGGGACAGAAAGCAGTCATTCTCAGGAGTGCTCCTCTGGGAAGGCTGGCCTCACCAATATCATGTAATGCTTCTGGGCACTGTTCAGAGAAACGAAACAATTAAACCTACTTTGACAGACTTGCAGCAGCTTGGCTTTTAAAACAGTCATGTTGATGATGCTGAGGCTAATGAGGTCTTCTGGCTGCTCCTGTCAGAAGGGACAGAAGCCGTCTTACAAAAAGGTTTATATGCATGTACTTTATTATCTATTTTATTATACCTACATGCAGCCTTTATTATATAGGTTGTTTTGTTTCCTCTAAAAAGAATATGACATAATCTGACGTGGTAGATAAGGCCCTGGATAAAGACTTGGGAATCCCGAGTTCTCCTTCTGAACCCACTGACCCGCTGTGTGATGCATGCCGGAAATGTAGCTCCTCTTTTTCTTTTTTTTCTTTCTTATCTTTTGTTTGGTCTGTCTGGGATCCTAAATGCTCCAGGACAGAGAATGTTTCTTGCTCTGCGTGCGTTCATAGTTATACTTGATACAGCACGGGGATCTAGGAGGTACTGTAAAAGAGAAACTAATAATGAGTCCTTTGACAAAGGCCCCAAGAAAGCGACAGTAAGAAGTGGATTTAAATTCAATACTTGCAGAGGGTTTCATGATTTAAATGGGGATGAAGTCTAAAATGAAACACTCTGGCTTTGAGCTAATAACTGTCTGTCTTGGAACCTTTGGCTTGTCTGACATGAATTTTGTTTATGGGCATCATGGCTGAAACTGAAGGAGTTTACCAGTAATGTGGAAAAAAAAAAAAAAAAGTGAAATATCTTACAGGTCCGGTCTGTGGGCCCAAAGTACCAGAGCAGGAAATTAAAAAGATTTTACAAGGGTTTGATTTCTGCATGTACCCAAAAAATAGCTTAGAAATAAGTGATGAGGTTTAGGCTTCAAACAATGAGATGCAATGGGTTTTTGTGGCTGCCTGTTTAACAAGTCTCCAAGCAAAAAATGATTTCACACATTATACAAGTTTCAGAAAGTCACACCTAGTGAAGTGAGATTTATTCAATAAATTGTTATTTATGGGTCTTATATTGCCCAGAGTGTGAAAATTTGCTCCAAAGACATTGCCATCTTTCAATACACAATGTGATGCTACCAGCAATAAGGAAGCAATAGTAAGGTTTGGAATGACAAGCCTGTGAGGTAGCCTTGGTTGGTTATGCATGCGTGCAGTTAGTTGTAGTTTTGTTTGTTTGTTTGGTTTTGGTTTTGTCTGTTTTGTTTTTGGTTTTCCAATAGGTTGCTTACATTTTTTTTTTCTGCTTGAAATTGAGTGAATAAATCCCTGCAGCTATTTGCTCACCTTCAAAAATCCATTTGAATCTGCCAGTGACCTTTCAGTATTCTGCTTTCCATGAATAGTCAAGAAAACAACATAATAAATAAACAATAATAAACAATAAATAAAGATAAAAACAGAGAAATCTGGAGGAATAATAAGTCAGAAAAAGGACACTTAAAGGTCCAGTTCTTCAAACATATATCAGCTGAAAGCACAGCTGAGATGGTATGTCCCATCCCAATTCCAATCCTTGTCCCATCTGGGAGCCCTTATTTATGTTCCTGGTATTCTGCCTGATCAACCCAGCTATGAAAAATCCCACAACTCTGCCAGCTGCAAAGGAAGAGCTGCTCTAGTGCAGTCCTTTGGGGTTTACAAAGCAAGGCAGCAGATGCAAAATCAGGGGGTTCCTGGGCGCGGGGGACATTGGTGTGACTGCAGGCACAAAGGTAGCAACAGAAAATAAATAGGTTACAAACACTGGAGGAAAAATATTTCTTTGCTTGTTTTAGTTTTGTGCTGAGGAGATGACTTTGCAAGCATGTTTGCTGAGGGGCAGGGTATTGAATCACGCCTGTGAGAACAGGCTCATTGACTTTTCCCCTAAATGTGTGGAGAGGGGGAAAGGAAGGACTTGGGCATCTCAGTGTCACTTTGTTATAATCCCATTTTTTTATGAATAAAAAGTGCTGTTGCTGTAATCTGCTATATGGTGAAGGACTCTGAGCATATTTTGCTTATGTTTCACATGTGGGTCCAATCCAAAGCCAGCCAGAGTCAGTGAGAGCATTTGGATGGGGCTTGTCTTTTGCTGTGGACTGAAATCCAAGAGTATTTATTCAGTGGAAAGCTTTAGAGGCAAACGGTGTCTGTTGAGCCCCTGCTCTTGTAAAAGACAAAGTAACTTCTCATTGTCTGTTTTTGTTTGTTTGTTTTAATGAGATACTTCAGCTACTTCTTGGTGATGCAGGAGCATGGGCCTCAGAGAAAATCTCTGCTGACAGGAATGGGTTTTATGCTTCCAAATCATGTAAGTGAACTCAGAGATGTACCCCAAGGCTAAGGTGTGCCGTGCATTTTCTCTGGCAGTGCCAGTTCAGGAAGTCCCCTTCCCCGTTTGTGTTTGTTCCTGCCCTGGGCCGTGCCCTCCTTCACCCAGGAGGCGGTGGTGCCAGCCCAGCCACAGTAGGAGTTACTCATTTTGCAGAGCTTCCCCAAGCCAGAATGCCCTCTCAGCGGAGAGCTCTCATGCTAGGACAGTTTTCCTCCCTCAGGGATGACCACAGATGACTTTGTCTTCCCCAGGAGAGCTTTTTCCTTCCTGATTCTCTGCCCCTCGGCCCACTCACATGCCCTGGCCTATGTGGGTTGACCTGGCGCAATGCAGACCAGCTGCCTGTCACCTGGTGGGCTACGGCCCTGAGCTACCCTTCTCTGCACTGCTTACCCCATAAAGTCAAGAGGCACCCCGGAGGTGGGATGACTTAACAGCTGTTAAGGATAAAAACCACCCTGCCCTTTCCCAAAGCATTTGGGAGGAGAAATCTATTCCAGCACAACTGTAGAAAGTTCAGGCAGATCCCAGACCTGACCAAAGGTTATAGGCTCCAGACAGAAACACTGACTAATACAGGACAGAAGCATAAATATGTAAATATTTGTGGGAAGTCATCCCGCAGGCATGTCTTTGTTAACTTTGAGGAGCAAAAAGGGAGCAGAGTGTACTTGTATAAAAGTGCAAAGGCATTCAGAACAAACGGTGGCATTTTCCTAATCTCATGGACAGAGACAGCTTAGGGCTGTCCTTGCTGTGCTCGAGATGTTCAGGGAGCATTGACACTTGTCCTCATATTTGAATCTATTGTTTTGGAAACTACGAAGTTATGCTAGAAAGCAGCACGCTTAGCAGTTACAAGGCTGGTCCCAGTCTCTATGTACCTACCTAGAAAAACAATATTAGGGATTCTTTTCATCCAGCAGAGAAAATCAGAGTATGATCTTTTAGCTCAAGTTAGCACGTACAAATTCAAACAGGAGGTAAGTGGCAACATTTTGGTAGTAAGAGAGGGAAGTTTGGAGAGGGAGTGTGCTCGGTACACAGGTAGTGATCTCTGGCCAGGAATAAATATTTCCTTTACTTTCCCCTGTCACAAAAACCTCCACAAAAAACTGCGAGGTCGATTTGACAGCAAATGCATGCCAGAAAGCAATTTTTGAGGTATACTTTACAGTGTTCAGTCTTTAACTGATCTATAGCACTTCTGAGGAGAGGCTGCAGTCTTCTCTTGGTCACAGCTTGCACAGCCCTTTATTGAGCCAAAAGTTCAGCTCTTTGTCTCAAGGAAAACTTTCTTTCCCCATCATCATCTGCGCACTGAAGATGTTTAGAGATTTAATCTACCATACCTGCTGAAATGTGTAATAGCTTGCAGGTCTTCTGTCTTCCTTCCTATCAAATAAAGCTGTAATCTTCCTTGAGCAGGATGTTTGCATGCAGCCCAGACCTGCAAGATGCTAAGTGCCTCATCTTACCATCTGAATGCGAGAATTGAAAGTGTTCAATGTGATGTGAAATTGGTAGCTTAAGGTAACCAGCAGAGGTGTCTCTTCAGATTTTGAGAGAGAAATTTTGCACTTTATTCTGCCTTCTCAAGACAAACTTACAAATTGTACCATTTGGAGTGGTACCAATCTAGCATTGAGATACTGTGATGACTGATGCCAGCAGGGAAACTGTACATTGACAGTATTTCAATGAATTTTCTCAGGAAATCTGTCAGGTAGAAGAGACAGCCTGAGAAAGAAAATGAACTTTCTAAGTCCCTGTTTTGTTTAAGATTACACAGTCCCATAGAAAAGCAATGTAATAATGACATTTTTAATTTGCAATAAGCTTTGCTGGTGTTTTTTAATATGCCATATCACCGGAAGGGTATAATAAGCTCGTATAATTTTCTTTTTCCTCCTTTCCTCCTGCCTTTTCCATCTTTCCAGTAATATTTACTCAGGTCACCTTAGGCTTTGGCTAAAGCTCTACTGTGGGAAAATATCATCATTTTCTCACTTCTGGTTTGTGCAACAAAATTCTTTCCCTCTTCCACTTCCCCACGAAAGATAATGGCATAAAATTCTCTTCTGGATTGTTTATTGGTGTAATAACTGCATGTCAATAAGTTGCAACAGTTTCCCAACTTGTCCTTTAGCTCCCAGTAAGGGGATTTAGACAGATTCTTTGTTTATGGTTTTTGAATAAGAAGGATTAGGGTGTTGGGATTGTTCTTCTCCTCCTTTGTCACTATCTAGAAAAATTCTCCATCCTGCTTTACAGCTGTCATGTTGTTCATAGTGAAGTGATTGCCTGTGAATCTGAAACCAACAGCATGAATGTTAACAATGACTGGTGGGAATGAAGGGTCCTGGTGTAAAGCACAAGCAGTAGCTGACACTCCTCTGGAGCACCTGGGCCTGAACACTTTCATTATAGCCTTATGCTAAGAAACTGTCCTGCAGGAAGGGTCTAGGTAACTCTATGGGCACGAAGGATAACTTTCTCCTTTGAAATGTTGGTTGTTCTTTTAACCACCTGACAGAGCTTGGGCAAGTAAGCGGTCAGTGTTCCGATGAATGATTTCTTGCCAAAAATCTGTTTCTGAAAAACAGAAAGAAAGTTTCCTGTATAGTCCAAACCGATCCTGTACTTGTTTGTTCTTGGATAGCATCCTCTAATGAGGAATGTAATTATAAAACATTGGAAATCTAAATTAATTTAACTGATTAACAAATCCAGTGGCAGATTAACAAATCTGTTTAGCTAGGAGACATCTTCCTTGGCTGTTCCTCCCATCACCTCCTGGCTGCTCTATGGCACTGTAATGTACCTGCTTATTCCTTATGCTGTTGACAATAAATCACAGTTGGGCACAGGAGCTCTACTCTGTACCATGGGCTGCCATGAGCATCACAGACACGGTCTTTGTTCAATTTGTTGTCATCTTAGGAAATACTAAAATTTGAATAATAATGTTCTTAGAATGTATTTTGAACACCTGAAGTTCTGTGATATTCTCTGTTCTGATTAGATGGGATATTTGCCATAAGAAAAAAAAAAAAAAAGGTTTTTCTGTGTATGTGCTTATGAACAAACTTTCATGGGTGAGCAATGAAAGGACAGGCAAGCAGTAGCAAGGACCCTCGCTCTTTCTGTGCCACATTGCCTCATGTACTTGCAAAGTGAGGCTGCTGGTGCAACTACAATAGCAGGACAGGATAACACATGATAGGGGAGGGTGTTACAAACTTACACCAAAGGAGATGTGGTCAGAGAATAGTTTATGGATGAAGATGTTGTCCACTTATTTTTCTATAAGATACGGTGAGGAGGGACCAGGAATGGACAACACCTACAGAGGATGACACAAACCTTCAGATGGATTTCTGGCATGAATTGTACCCGTTGACACAGCAGTGTGGCAAGTTCTGTCTCCACAAGATAAAGCCAGAGAAAACAAGTCCAAAAAGTGGTTTGTGACCACTGTGTTTATAATAAAAATTGCCTCCCTGGCATCCTCAGTAGCATGGAGGACTCAGTGTTTGAGCTCTCCGCAACTCCTTGGAATCTGTCCCAGAATTACCTGTACCGCTGGCATCCCACTGATAAGGACACAGCACTGCTCTTTAGCCAGACAGGTGAGGCCATATTATGATTCCTCTATGAGAATTTTACAGGCTCATCTTTTCTCAGTCTGCATCACACCAGATAACACCTGAAGTGTGACTCATCTAGCAAAACAAGGTTTGGGTTTGGCTCGTTTTCATGGGGAAGAAAATGCCATATGAGGGGCATGAGGGTTAAGTAGCCACACTCTCTGAGTTGTAAGCATAGTTAAAAGAATTCTGTGAAGGAGGATAACTGATAATTGGCTGATGTGATGTAGAAAATATGCGTTTCCTACTTGGTTTGTGTCCCCTCTCCCTGCCAGCGTTATCACTCTGGCCTTGTTTGCACTCAGTGAGATATCACAAAGCTGGCTTGCAGAAAACACGTCAGCACTCAAATTAGGGGAGCCACTGTGACCTGAATCTGCCTTTCTTTCACATGTGGTAAATGCACAGTTAGACTCCAACTTCTGCGTCTGGCTGCTGCCGCCACATGCAAGAAGCCTGACTTGGCAAGCAAGGAAGCGTCCTTGAGGCCGATGGGCACAGTGCAGTAGCAGTGCTGCTGGTTTGCTGAATCAGTCTCATCCTGGGAAATGCTCAGCTCCTGGATAACATTTTTCCTTTGTTACACTCCTCTGATAAGTGAAGGATTTTGGCCTGCTTCTTGGGCTGAGTTGTTAGCTCACTGCTGATACTGGGTAGTACGTGTTACAGTTCTTCTGTATTCAACAGAGAGGGGAGATCTCTCATTTCCTATTTTTAGAGAGTTCTTTATGCTGTTGCATGCAACAACTGTAGCAGTATTTGTTGAAGTATGGGTAGTGATTAGATATAAAATGTTCAAACCTGGCTGCTGAGTTGGGGTTGGACAGAATTATGGTGAATATAGAGGCAAGAGGCAAATAAGTGTAGCAATTACTAAGGAATATTCTCTCTCTCCTTTTTTTTTTTTTTTTTTTTTTTTTTTTTTTTTTTTCCTTTTCATGGCAGCCAAGCCTTTATTTTTAGTTTGGTTTTAAGTAGATCCTCAGCAGAGAAACATTACATCACAGTGTAGATTTAATCTGAAATTAAGCCGGAAAAGGAAGTAAACATTATAAAATGGCAATGATTTCCGTAATTATTGCCTTTCATTCAAGCACGGGTATAACGGCTGAACTTGCAGAGACTGCCAGCCTCTCTGTACAGTCCTTTCTAATAGGAGCTGTGACCGGACAAAAAATGGTAATAAATTCTGGCTGCTGTAAACAGCTGAGTTTACTGCAGTGCTCTTTATGCTGTCTTAGACAGAGGAGAGACGGCTTTTCTCTTGTGCCCCAGGAGAGGTGGAGGGCAGGGATGCCTGTATCTGGCGGAGTCCAAATCAGAAGCTGCCTGTGAGCAGTGTTTCCCATGAGCACGGGGCTGTACCAGGGAGATGAGAGCTGCAGCACGAGAGTCCTCGTCCCCATGTGCCCCTGTGGGGATGGGCCCTTTGTAAGGGGGTTCTGCCATGGGGAATTCGCTGTTGGGGAGAGAATCTAACAATTTAATTAAAAGTAAACTAAGGCATTAAGAGTTAATAAATGTATTAATGGTATATTAAAATTAAAAATAATTAATACATTCAAAAATTACAGTGTCTCTTTCCAAATTACCTTATAAAGGCTTGAAGGATTCTCTGTAGTTTGTTTTACCCCCGAAGGGCTTCTAAACAAGCAGAAAAGGATTCAGATTTCAGATGCCGAAACATGCCTTGCTGACAAAGAGCAGCTAACTTTACAGCTTTTCACACAGCACTCCTTCCACAGCAGTCAGGGTACTCATGGCTCAAAAGAGGCTGTCGTGTCTTGTGCATGCACTTGTGGGCTGATCTGGTGAGAACAGAAGTGGAAAAAGGAAAGGTCTTTTAGGTGTCATTTCAGCTTGACAAAAATGAATTAAGGCCGAAATTGTGCTGAAGTACTTCTCTGAATCAAAGCCTAGAACAGTATTTTGTTTGTTCCCTTATGCTTGAGATTTAATTGGTGAAGCGAGACATGAACTAACCGTAATTCCTGCTATTCTGTAATCATTAGAAATGATTTTTCTATCAGTGTCCAGGTAGGTTACTGTGTCAGAATTAATTTGCATTTGTTTCAAACAGCAATAAGCTAAGCACAAATTCTGGTGTTCATTTTGATTGCAATCTTCTGTCTTGCACTTATAGATCTATTTAATCATTATAGAGGAAACTTATCTTTTCAGTTTGCAGATTTTTCCTGATAGAAACCATGCATTTGTGTGTGTTTGCTTATCAGCAGCTTGCGTGTAGTGAGGGGGCATGGTACAAAACCCGCTGAAGTGTAAGAATGCTGATAATTACTGATTTGCATCTGTACCTGCATCTGAAAGCAGTCCTATGAATAGGCAGACCTCCCAGAGCCTTCGTTAATTGCAGACCTTATGCACTAACACACAGAGGTATCCTTTGATCCGTAATCAGCAGAGAGGTTACCCAGGGCAGCTTCGCTTCTCGAACATCTCCAGTTCAGCTTCGCTTCGGTATTGAGTTACAAGCACTAAGGTATTTATTGCTTCATGTTCTTCCTGGTGAGGAGGTTGTCCCATATACTTCCTGCAGCCATCATCTGTCATGCTCCCCCAGCCTTCTCTGCATCTGATGCTGCACCTCTGAGTGTGGCTGTTGTTCATGAGCGCCTGTGTTTGCACGTTCCCTGACTCGGAGCATTTTCTCGTGGTCATAGCCGTGCAGTCCGATTGCTCCATCACCGTGCTCTCTTTTCCTGTAGCAACAATGACTCACATGATTTTGTTTTGAAATCTTCATGGGGTAGGTCTTCTTGCTAAAAAGCTGCAAAAACATGTCATTTATTTGGTTTGAGTCAAAAGAGAGGAATTCCAGGATTTTTTTTCCCTATTTAAACAGCCTGGAGTGGTAAATGAGAAACAATCAGCAATAATTTTGCATAGGTAGAAAAGCCAGCATGTTTGAGAATTTCACAGAATTGGAAATGTCCTGCCTCATTGTATCAAGGACTCGTTCTTAAATTCCCATTTTATTCCTCCCTGGCCTATCTGGGAGTAGTTGGTGGTATTTTCATTTATGTCTTGTCCATGATGCTGTTACTTGGTCTTACCCACCTGAATGAAACTGCTGCTATTATTTAGTCTTATCCACTGAGAGAAATGTTTATTTTTTCAGTGTTTAGGTGTGTGTTGTATCTGGTGCAGTGCAGTTCTGACCCAAATGCCAGCCTGTGCAGTAACCGGCATCCGCCCCCAACACACACACTCCATTTCTCATCCAAACTTCAGCAGTCTGCCACAATTTTCACTGCCATTTTCCCGTTACTTGATGCCTTTCCAAGTTTCTGCTTTCTCCTTCCCCTCTGCCTCTGCAGTTTGTGTGTGGTGAAGGAGGAGGCTGGCCAAATTCTCAGCCTTGTAGTTTCTTCCCAGAACCCTTTACAGTCCTCTGCAAATCTCTCAGACCATTTCATCTTGCAGAGCTGTTGCAGACTTCTCCCTCTCTCTCAGAGACTGGATGGAAGTAACCCAAGATCTGGGGAGGTGTTGAAGGGTGCAGTAGAAAAGTGCCAGGCGGCCGGTCCTGCTACAGAGTTCATCCATGGCACAAGGACAGGAGCTACCACAGGAAAGCACTGCTGTGGCCTGTGATCAGCCCCGTGGGGGTGTAATACCCACCTGAGCCAAGGTATCACACCGGGGAAGGTCAGAGGCTCCAGACTCCAACCACAAGTGGGAGGAAGCCCTCCCAGGCAGGCGAGGGGATGTGGGTCAGGAAGGTGAGGCGGTCACTGAGCAGTTGTAGGTTGGAGCACGTACACGTTAAAACAGCAGCTGAAGGCGTTCAGCAGATGTGGACAGAGTAGCATAATTAAGTCAGCAGGAAGAAATGAGAAACATGAAAAGGTTGTGGAAAAGTAAACACAGGCAGTGGAAAGACTTCTTTGTGAATTTACATTTTTGGCTTCATTTCTCCATCCAAGGAAACAGCAGGACCAGTCCTGTGCGTGGTCCAGCACATCCGCCTAGAGCTGGCACCAGCCCTGGGGTGACAGACCTGCTGTGTGGCTTGGACCTACATGTAAGGGTGGTCCTCCCTCCCCTCCTGGCAGATTGAGCTTGTCCATTCCTTGGGAGAGGAGGAGGAGGAGGCAGGTGTCTTCTCACCTGCCCCTCTTTTAAATGTAAGTGCCAAAATGACAGTGGGGAGGCAAGAGGGTAGCGAGGCAGGGACCAGGAGGCCTGCCAGCACATGGTTGTCCGCACAGGAGGCACAGTCTTGGATTTAGGAGGTGCTCAGGTGTGAGACTCCCTCTCTGAGAAACTGTAGGTGGAGAGAGGAGTGAGAAGGAATACAAGTTTTGGCTGTTAGTAGGAAAAAAAGGCAGTTGTCAAGTGTATCTGTGGAATATTACCAACGTGAGTAGTGTGTGTAACCAAATATGACTTTAACGTTTTGTGGGAGCTGATGACTTGCAGCACACAAAGAGTGATGGTCTTCTGAAACGGACACATCCAGAACTGGCGTCTGCATTGGCAGTGCTCCCTGCAGCCAGGACAGCGTCCGTTCACTGTTCAACAGCACAGCATGTGCTTCTGAGAACCCAGTGATTGTGCTATGCTAGATACCAATGATTAGTTTTTAATGTGGGCTAGATTTGGGGTAATTTGTTGGTGAAGTGAGCTGGAAATTGATAGCAGACATCAGCCTCTCTATGGAATAGTAAATGTGCTTGATCTCCTTCTCTGCTGTTCTCTCTCCAAGGTATAGCCTAGTATCTGCCAGTACCAAATTCAGCATTCCCAGAATTACACACTTTTTTCACTGAGAAGCAGTAGGTATATTGAGAAGTAGGTATATCGTACAGCCTTAGGGATAGAAATGCTCCAACAGCTACTACTTAAAGAAGCAGTATCACTTTGTGTGCCAAAATCTCTATCATTTTGGTCCTAAAGCCAAATTATGGCAATTTAGCTCATTTCTGTGCACAGGATGAGCTGTAACAAGTGTTTGTGCTGCAGTCTGTGCCATGAGAGTGGCAGTATCGGTTCGATTACCATTCTTCTATTAAGAGATAAAGTTGAATCATGTGAATTTGCTTTTGATGTGGGCATTAACCCTGCAGTCCTACAATTCAGCTGAGTCATGGCAGTATCTGAAATTCTTGTACCGCGTCTCTTTGTCTGACCTTAGCGTCTCTACATGCAACAAGGAAAAGTTTCTATGTGCTACCATGGGAAAAGGATTTGGAAAACAAGCTACCCCAGTGGAAGAGAAATCAACTTTGAGTAGGGAAGATGCAGTGTCATTTCTTGCCTATAAAGTGATGAAAGACCTTTTCCTAAAAGGTTTCTTTGATGATGATGTAGCCTTTCCACTTCTGGAAAGATTCATCAAGTTGTGCAGTTGTAAACGTAAAGGAAAAGTGTCTCTTGTTTCCTGTGATTATTGATAGGCTTACAGAGAAAATGTTAGATATTTTTTTCTTTATCAAGAATGTATTAATAAGACGGTTATTACTTAGTACTTTCACAGCAAGAAGGTCATGGTGTTTTTTTTCCTAATCTAATTAACAAGAAGGACAGCAAGAGCCCAAACCTGGGCAAATTCCAAATAAGATTAAGCATAACATTTTTAAGTAGAAGTGGTGAATCACGTGTGTTTTGAAAGCAGTTGGAACTGGCTTTTTTCTCTAGAAATTGTTCACTGGTTTTGCAAGCCCCACGCCAGCTTGGCACTGGCACCCCGGCACGGCTGGCCCTGTGCTGCAGCGACCGCAGCGCTTCCCCTCTGAAGCATGTGGGGCTTTCTGCTCCTTGTTAGTACGTGACTCACGCAACTGTTTGGTTTCTTGTGCCCGTGGATAAAATTACCTGCACGTAGGTAATAACCGCAGCCTTTTCCAGTGAAACGACAGCTAAAACATTATGCAGAGGTCCTGTAAAAACGCATGAACCAGATGAAGAAGCAGTCAAAACTACCCAGGACTGTTACAAGTGAAAGTATTCTGAAAATGTTCTGTGAATTTTCTGTTGCTTTATTTTGCGTGTTTCACACACCTTAAAGGAAATAAACCATCTGATTTACTTCACGTTTCTCATCAACAAGAACATTCAGGACAGCATGTGGGTTGCACAACTTGAAAGGAAAAAATGGACTTGTTTTCCTAGGATAGGACTTTCTTCTTCTAATTTACAAAATATGCTTCTCATGAATAATAATACCCTTTTGAAAGGATTTGAATTGTATTTTAGAGATTTAAATTGTGGGTTCCTTTACAGCTGTTCTCTCTGAAGTTGACCTTACGGAATGTAAAAGCCTCACACCAAAGTGAAAGATATGTATCCTTTGTAATTATCTTTCCAGCTATGGTAGAGAGACAGATGCTTTGGACAAGTAAGAGTTTGGTGACACTGGTGGGTGTCTTCAAGTCTCTCTGACCTCTGCACAAGCAGTGCCTGTGCGTGGAGCCCTAAAAAAAGCATAGGCCGAGGGGCTGACAAGGGCAGTGGTGTGACCTGCGGGATGCTGGCCAAGCAGGGTGCTGCCACGTGCTGTGTTCAGCTGCTGCCCTGCCCTAATCGCCTTCTGGGAAAGCTCTGAAGGAGAAATCGATGTCCTGGGCCGGAGTCCGAAGCCTCCCCTAGCGTGGGAATAGCACACACAAGAGGATGCAGGGGCTGATTTACGTCACAGCCCTGCGTGTAAAACAGCGAGTTACAAAAGGGCATTCTATAGAAAGGAAAAAAATATTCACTGAAAATTAGAAGAATGTTTGTCTTCCTGCTTTTAGCTTAGCCTGGCTCTTTTTTTAGTCATTCATGTAAGACGACCGAATTGGTAGCAGTTGAAAATGCCACAGCATTTGAGAATTGTGCTGGGAGTCTGCACCGTGCTCTGCAGTTCTTCCGAAACACAGCATTATGTTTGGCACTGCAGGCACTCTGGGGACCAAAATAGGAGTCAACATCAGCATCATTGCACGCTATAAAGGAAAATTAGAGAAACACATAATTTTACAAGAATACTGGTTGAAAGAATACTTCATGTGTTAGAACACAAGAATACTTCATGTGATATAAAAACATGCTGTAATTGATAGATCTTAAAGGAAGTATCAAGTAAAAACAAACAAACAAACAAACAAAGAACAGAGTAAGAAGACAAGTGTTTACAATTTTTAGGTTTCCCAAAACTTTTCTCTCTTCCTCCTCTAACTCTCCCTTTTCCCATTCACCAAACTTCAAAAGTTAATCACTGACAGGAACAAACAGATGAAACCTTTCTCCCGGCCCTGGAACAGTCAAATAAAAATGCTTCTGAGAGTTATTCCAGTGGAAGTCTGATGCCACCTAAAGTTTCCAAAAAGTCTTGCAGTTAAAGAAATCGGCATGCCCCCTTCCTGCTCCCTTCTGTCCCAGCATTCTCAAGCAATAACCGCTCTGAAGTTATTAGTTATTTATAGTTATTTGTGGCTACATTAAGCACAGCAGAAGTTAGCACTGTGAGAAAATTAGCTCAGTCATGCTAGGCTGGGTAAAATCCCAAATTTCTGTCATCCTCAGCATGCAAGAAGCAGACACTGTAATTCAGCCCAAAATCAAAGCTGTGTAACGGAGGCTTTATTCCCCTGCAGTTAAAGCTGGCTTGGTAATGGGGTTCCTTTATTTTTAATGTTTGGAAAACACGTGACTGTGAAAGGGAATCAGATTCAGTAGGTGGAAGGAGAATGTGTGCAGTATATGTTCCGCCAATGACATTAAGCATTTAGGGTATGCTGACATGGGTATTTCAGAGCACCTTTCTGAGCAGGGTTAATACCGTGATCACCACAGTGGGTCAGCAAGTCCATCAAAATCCACTGCACTAAAAGTAGGCTGTTGTCACAAAAATACACAAACTTTGAAAAATGTGTCGCTTTTACTAATTTTCTTTGAAACATGCATTTTTTTTTGGTTTATTTTTATTCTGTTTTTATCTGAGTTAACAGTTTTTCTTTACAATGCTTTGCATCAATTTTTATTTTTTCATTTGCTCTTGTTCGTGTATCAGTGCTTGACATAAGAACACCAATATTGTGCATTGTTAATGCTTAAGTGGGCATTACAGCTGAGAACTGCAGTCGGTTTTTGATTTCAAGCACTCATTCAAAGTGGCTGCTATTGTTGGGAACATTAAACATCGTCTTCTAGATCATAGTCTCCTGACTGCTGTGATGAAACAACCTGATTCTAGTCTTTTAGCTTTATTTTCAAGTCACTTAAAGGTGAACATCAGAAGCAATCTGTTGAAAGGCTTGTGGGGAAAGGGGGGCAGCCCCTTGGGCACTTGCATTTTAACACGCTAAGTTTATCAGCTGGTGATACATGGTCTGGATGGACAAGCTCTGCTCACACAGGTGTTCCTCTCTCTTCAGCACCCTCTCGAGCTGCTCGCACGCCGTGGTGGCTCTGCTGTACCCCTTCTCCTGGCAGCACACCTTCATTCCTGTGCTGCCCTCGTCCATGATTGACATCGTGTGCTGCCCTACGCCCTTCCTGGTGGGACTGCTCTCCAGCTCTCTGCCGAAGCTGAAGGAGCTGCCTGTTGAGGAGGTAGGAGCTGGCACCAAAATTATTTGTCTGGACTAAAACTGGCCTTGCCCTGGAGAGAGGCACAAAAGTCCATGTGTGTGTAATTTTTAATCTTCCTCTTTGTTTCTTCTCTGCCAAATTCTCATGTACAACTGCCTTTTGGTAAAACTGCAGTTGTAAGTTTAGTCTTCTCTTTTATCCCCCTCTCTGTGCCTGGCACCTTGACAGAGAGAAGCAAATCGTAACCTGGTTAACAATTAAGTAGGGTAAATATTCTCATTTCTTTTGATTTTGTTGTTCCTGGAACAACAAGAGGAAGTATGAAATACCAGTGCTATGACACCTGTTAATGCTAATGGAAGTTGTGCATGAAGCCATAGGCAGGACAGAAGATAAAGCCTTTAAGGCCTTTTTTTTTTTTTTTTTTTTTCTTTTTTTGGTAACTTTTAAGAATTTGCTAATACCATACTGGAATTCAAATGAGAGTTCCGCTTCATCAGTTCTTCCAGTAAAATATCACCAAATTCCTCAAGGCCACACTGTTCTGTCTTACTTCTCTTTTCCTGTCATTTTTCTATGAAATTATCTTTTTGTGCCCACTTTCAATATATTGTGTGCATCAGGTCCTTGTAAATCTCTGTTGTTTTCTTCCCACTCTCCTAACATTGCTCTCCCACATCTTCCCAGCTCCTTCTTGCAGCATCAGTGCTTCATTAACATCAACATTTCACACCCTTGCACTTCAGAAGTCCTGCTGCTTAAGACAGTACCATTTTCTCTGAAGCCCTCTGAAATACTTGTCATCCATACGATACCAAAAATGATTACCAATAACTTGCATTAAGTGTGAGGAAAAAAACCCACTGCCTAATCCTTTTAACTTTTTTTTTTTTTTTTAACATATTTAGAGATCCATTATACTAGATCTGTTGTATATAATGATGATAAATTAGAATTTAAGCTCTACAGAAAGAACTTCATCAACCTGTTGTTTCCATAGCAGGAATTTGATTCATGTTGAGGCTTGGGACCATTCAGATGATCTTTCTCCATTAAAAAGCAGACACAAATGTTTTCTGTCTCTTAATACATATTTCACTGTAATGTTTTATTTCCTCAGGCTTTGATGGTTAACCTGGGATCTGATCGATTCATCAGACAGGTAAAGTACAGCTTGCAGTGTTGCCACACAGCTTAGCAACCTGTTTAGTCCTATTGTATTACTAGGTTTATTTGCTGTTTGTTTGTTTCTTTGTTTTTAATTATTATTATTAATTAGAGATATGTGGAAGGAACTGTGCAGTAGGCAAGACACTAGGAAAAAAATGCTCATTTTCTGTGTCAGTTGCAAATTAGCACTACTCTCCCCAGTCATCCAACAGGGATTGAGGCCGTAAATGTCAGAAGAAATCAAGAACTGTGTTTGCAGTGTAAAGAAAGCATCCAAATATAACAATATCATGTTAGCAAGAAAACTCACAGTGTTAGAGGGTGAAAAGGACAGCAATTGCAGGGAAGTCTCTGAGAGAGAGGAGAGGTAGAGAATAGTAGTGTGGTAGCAGAAGCAGGAGCCTTGTGAGCAGGGAGAGGAAGGATCACCATCTCCTGTAGTAATATGGCACTAGATAACTTCAAAAGTATCTATCTGCAGGTTAGGTGAGTAAATTTCCTTGTATCTCTGGAAGACACGACTGGTGAGTAGTGGGTGCACTGCTACGATTCTCGTGTCCGCTTGCTTTTGCTGAATAAGCTTTAGATAAGTTGAAGAGAGCAGTGGGGCAAAATCCCAGAAAACAAGAAATGCTAGAATATAAGTAGAATCAAGTACCAAGCAGCTGTGTATACATGTAGCTAGGTTTTGCATGGTGTTTATTTAGTAAAAACAACTATTTGGACTCTTTGGCATGTAAAGAGCTGATTCCAAGTTTATATAAGTTTGCCTTGGTCTTTGGATTATTTTGCTCTTTGAATGATTTTTTCTGACTTTAAGAGTAACAAGAAACTTTGTTTAGAAATACATGATAGCTGCACATATGTTTTTATTATTTCATTTACGTAGACATGACAGTAGCTAGCTGATACAAAATGCTTTTCTTCTGAATTTTGAGCTGTGCAAAAGTACGTACTATAGTTGCTGTTACGTGATGAATGTGATCTAAAGATTTTTTTTTCCTCTGTCAGATGGATGATGAAGACACGCTGTTACCTAGAAAACTGCAAGCTGCTCTGGAGCAGGCTCTAGAGAGAAAGAACGAACTGATAAATCAGGACTCAGATAGTGACTCAGATGATGGTAAGTTCATTTGGAAACGGGCTCATTGTTAACAGACATGGGGGTAGTATTCTGACTGAGGAGGAAGAAAGATTTTAGTACTCAGATACCTTTTGCAGTATCAAAGATAATCTCTGCACACATGGAATGGGGCTGATGACATCAACGCACAGCAATACATTATCAGCAGTCTGTTTTGGTTTCTTTGCAACTGACATGCACACGAGCAATTTTAAGCCTTTACTCAGAAAGAGTTCTGCAGTTAACTTGGCCCTGGTTCAATCCAGATAACTATGCATGTTTAGAAGTGTGTCTGAATTCAGCGTTGCTGTTGACTCTTGATATATTCAGGGGAGGGAAGCAGGTACCTCCAGGGGATGGTTTCTGTACTAGAGGGGCTGAATTGCCTTGGAAGGTTCATATTTCCCACCAACAACTGTAAAAAGAGCCCAGGGCGAATTTAACTGACTTTGGTTAAATGGTATGCAATGGGCCTCTATTCAGTTTTTGAAATGTATTTCTACTCATCTTTGCTTTACATATGTATAATTATTTTAACATCTCAGAAGTGATGAAAACCTAAATTCTATAACACACCCTTTTTGATCTGTTTGGGTATAGGTTCATTATCCCCAGAGCAAACATTTTAATTCGCAGTCATACAGAAGTTTTTTAAGAAAACACTCAGATTTAAAGTAAGAGGTATAATTTTGATGAGGCACCCACTTAATTTTTAATTTCCTGAGCTGTCTCATGAGGATTTGTATTTCTTCTTGATTTTTGGTTACACAACTCCAGTTTTGTAGGCTGGCACTCTTGATTATAAAGCTGTTACATTTTTCCCTGTCTGACACATATCCATGGCCGCAAAGGATTTGGTACAACTCCTTTCAGTTATTAGCATCAGTAAACTGCTAGATGACAGTACCTGGCTCAGGGGGGGATGACAAAACAAACTGACAGATCTGGGAGCAGCTGATTTTGGTGTCTTACTGCTGCCTTGTTTTGCAGAATGTAACACCCTGAATGGATTAGTGTCTGAGGTTTTTATCCGATTCTTTGTGGAGACCATTGGCCATTATTCCCTGTTCCTAACCCAGAATGAAAAAGGAGAGCGTGTCTTCCAAAGGGAGGCTTTCCGTAAATCTGTGGCCTCTAAGAGTATCCGGCGCTTCCTGGAAGTGTTCATGGAATCCCAAATGTTTGCTGGTTTCATCCAGGACAGAGAGCTGAGAAAATGCAGGGCAAAAGGTAAGGGCGATGTCCTTTGCTGCGATACAGATCGCGCACGTTTCACGCTGATCCAACAGTTTGCATCTGCATTTGCTGTCGGAGCCTAGCAAATTCTGGGTAGCTGAGAAGCCTCCAGAAGTGTGTTACCTGCCTCTCATGGGGCTAAATAGTAGTGACTGCGCAAAGGCTTTAACCAGGAGAATCCACGGCTGAGCACCTTAAATCACTCGGAGGCAAACCTGCTCGAGCCACAGCAGTGCTGCTGCCGTGGAGCTGTGCGGGCAACGAGCAGCAGGGGGATGTGGGGGGATGCGGAGGGATGCGGGTTGTGCTGCCCCATGCTCTGCCCAGCCCCATCTTCCCCCCTGTCCCGCAGGTCTCTTCGAGCAGAGGGTTGAGCAGTATTTGGAAGAGCTGCCGGACACCGAGCAGAGCGGAGTAAACAAGTTTCTGCGAGGCCTCGGTGAGGACAATCTTTACCGGTGTTTCTGAAAGGGGTTTGCATGTCTGGCGGTGGTTGTTTGTTGTTTAAATCCAAAAGAGCCTTGCCTGGGGTGAAACGAGATGATCAACTGGTGGTTTTGGTGATAGGAAGTATCAAAAGGAAAAAGTGAAAACGTACTTAAACCTGACAAAAAGCAGATTTAATTATGATCTCTGTGAATGTCTTCATTTGGGGAGAAAAAGCACAGAAAACACAATTGCATAATTGAGGAGGAAGAAAAAATAAGAAGGTTGGCTGCCGAAGACTGCCAGTTGGCTGTCTCTGCTGGTATTAAGTAAAAGAGTCACTATAGCAACTACAGTACAAATCAGACCCATTTGTTATGGGATTTTTGATTGCACTTGGCTTTTTCAGTATATTCTAGTGACTGATGGTGTGTTTTCTTTAGGAAATAAAATGAAGTTCCTTCACAAGAAGAATTAAACCCTTTCTGCTGAAACATCAACCCAAAGACTATTTATGACACTGTCCTCGAGACCCCTGCAACTCCAAATTTTGATGTGGGAGGAGAATGAAAAAAGCTGACCGCAGCTTTGAGTGACTACCGATGCTGTTACAGTGTGTCAGACGATGACTCCTTTATGTATTTGGATGGAATTTGTAAATAATGTGCTGTAAGCTTTTGTAACTGATTTTGTAATGAGCAAGAAAAACTGTGGTAAATATTTGTATATTCCTGAGAATAACAGGTGCTTTTTTTTTCTTTAGTATGAAATGAGTTATGCTTGGTGCAAAAATGAATAGCTGATTATGTGCAGCTGACTGTCTCAGCAGAACCACTGACTTCAGGGAATGTTTGTGAGAACTACACTGATGCCTGAGTACTGCGGTAATGAATGAGCTCTGGGGTACGTGGGAGAGGTTGTATGCGCGGGGGCTGTTTTCATGTGGCAGAGTTGGTATTTTTTTTCCTGATTTTTCTTCTAATTAATTTTAAAAGAAAGAAATAACAAAGTAACTTGATAATGAGGTACTTGGTTCACAATACAAAACTTCCACTCCGTTTGAACTCTGGTCAGTAAACTACTTGTAATCCATTCTGCACTAAGACTGCTAACCGTGAGGAGATCTCCGTTCCTTGACATGCAAGCTGCAACGAATAGGTACAGTTCATCCTTTCCTAATGTATGTATGTATGGTTCCTAATAAACTATGTAAATACACCTGTTTGTTTATATTCTTTGCAAACCTCTGCAGACTTCTGAGTGGGTACAAAAAACAGAGAAACTTGTGAACGTGAATTTGCAATTAAAATACAAAAAAAAAAAAAAAACCAAAAACACACAAAAAACAAGGTTATTATGAAACTGCCTCTCAGTAGGTTTACTATTTCATGATACAACTTGGTTTTCCTTCTACTTAACACTTTTTATTAGAGCTAAGACATGGCATTTTATACCACCATTTTGTTAATTTTATCCTAACAGAAGCATCTCTTAAAACATTTTTCCTTTTTTCTTCTTCACACGGGTTAGCAGCAAATTTTGTATCATAGATAATTGATCCTGAACTGTGATATTTTCACATTGCTTTTATGCTACAGATGTTTTTACATTTAATTTGGTTAAATGATCCAAGTAGAATAAGAAGAGCTTGTAGCAGGCAAATATTTTGCTTAAATTTCTGATGAGCTAATCAGCTGCAGTCTATGACGATCTGCTTTTCTTTTGCATTAACTGCAGTCTGGTTCGGGTGGTGCTTGCATGGTGGTGAATGCTCTTCAGCAGGACAGGAATGATTAGCTTGCCATGGCCCTCTGCACAGCAGCAAGTGCTACCCAAGTACCACATTCATCTTTAATCTGGTAACATAAATGCTGTTAAGAGATTCTATTAGCTTTTCCTTAGCCTGAAGAAGAAAATAGAAAATACTTGAATATTCTTTCAAGTCTGATGACTAATGAAAATGACTTAGAGCTTTCTTTTTAAAGAAAAAATAGCACTGTATTTTTCTTCTTTGCAGTGTGACTTCTTCGTGTAGTTGAACTGGCATTGAGGCTTGCGCAATTCCTAACCTGGCAGTGGTTCTGGTTTGCTATCAGCCTCATAGAACAAAATTGAGGGTTTTTTCACTAAAAAGGTGAAGTCATTTCCTTTTTACCTTACCTCCCTTACACTCGAGTATATACCAAATCTTAAGTGTACATGAAAAGAAGCATCTGTAGAATGTAGAATATCAAGCGCTTCTGATCAATTGAAATGTAATCACAATTTACATTAAACATTTAGCATTTGTGTAATCACAGATGTTAATTTCTACAGGTTTTATGTTGTAATATGTTATAAGCTACGGAATGTCTCCCAGATGTAGTTCTTCAGAGCAGAAGCAATAGCCTTCACTTGTACAGGTGGATGCCGGCTATTTCATAAACAACAGTAAATGTGTGTGTAAATACATGTTCCTTTTGAGAAAATGATTGATAAAACGTCATCGTTGGCTGATGGTAGCGTTGACATGAAAAGAGTTGTTAGGAATGTGAGAGAGACACGGGATGCATGCATTAAGAGAATGTGGTGTGAACACATCTCCCTCACAGAAGCTGTTTTCCTCCATCTGCACTGTAAAAACCTAAGCAGGGAGCTTTTGAGCGATAAATTGCCCGTCAGCATGGCTTCGCAGTCAGGGGAGCGCACCAGTCCGGGCGACAACCGCACTTCTAAGGCCTGCAGGTGCCTTCCTGGCCCTCGCACCGTGGCTGTGCCCATCAGCCTGCTGTTTCTGAAGGCCTGTGTTTAAAACAACCAGCCGAGGCGAAAACCCGGGCTGTGTTTGAGAAGGAAACGGAGGCGACGGGCGCTGCGCAGGAAGCCCTGAGGGAAAACCAGCGCGGAGGCGTGCGCTTCAAAACGGGAGGGGGGGGGGGGGAAACAAAGAAGCCTAACACCTTTTGGTGCAGGATTTATTGAAATAAACAACCACGCGGGCAACACTCGCTTCGAGTTGCCCAGGAACTGTCCCTGTGGCGTTTAGGGGCACAGCCTCCCCCACACCCCCTCAGGAGGAGGTGGGGAGGGGGGAGGGAGGAGGAGCCTCAGCGAAGTCTCGCGAGAGTTCCCCGCGAGCGGCGGTGCCTTCCCCCGCTCTCGCGATCGCGGCCTCCTTTCCGTTCCGTCGCGCGCGGCGGCAGCATGGTGGGTGCGGGCCGGGGCGGGCCGGGACCGGGGCCGGGGCCGGGGCCGGGGCCGGGGCCGGGGGTGGCGATGGCGGCGGCGGCGGGGGCTCCTCCAGCCTCGGGGCGGCCGTTGGGGCCTCGCGGGGCGCTGCGGGCCGTGGCGGCGCCGTGGGGGGGATGGGGGGGGTGGGGGGGTGGCGTGTGGCGCCGCGCTCACCTCTGCCGCTTGCCCGCAGCCTTCCCGGCTGAGGAAGACGAGGAAGCTGCGGGGACACGTCAGCCACGGGCACGGCCGCATCGGTAAGCGGGGGCTGCGGCTCCGCAAGGCCCGCGGGCGGGCAGGGGAGGCCGGGTGCGGGGCCTGCGCGGGCCCGGCGAGCAGCTCCGAGGGCTGCGGCCTGTGCGGGGGGGGCTGCGCCGCGGGGGGGTGCCCCAAATGCTGCGCTAAGATGTTGCCCGTCCCTGTCGGACGGGGTTTGTGAGTTAGCTCGGGTAGTGCTTGGGCGGTAGGTGCTGCCTGAGAACGTGGCTGGGCGACATTTTGAGCTTGTGGGCTGATGCTGCGCCACTGTAAACTCTGGCCCTTCCTGCCTGTGTTTGTCAGCTCGGTTGTGCTGCCACTGGTGTCTTCTCATATTTACACGTGCTAAAGACAAGGTTTTTTTATTTTTTTTTTCTTCTTCTTGTCTAGGGTTAGTCTTTAGTTGGCTTAGCTCGCTGAACTGATATAAATGCAGAAGGATAGGATTGCTATCATCAGATTAATTAGCTTAAGTTGACCCTGCGTTCCTAAGATCAAGTATTACATGTGATATTCTTAGTCTAACCAACTTTGTTCTTCTTTTTAGGCAAACACAGGAAACATCCTGGAGGCCGTGGTAATGCTGGTGGTATGCACCATCACAGGATTAACTTTGATAAATAGTAAGCTAACATTTTAAATACGTGCTAGCAAAGTGCATGTTGCTGAAGCAGAAACAACTAAATTTTATGTGAACCATCAAACTTCCCTACAATCCCATGTATCTTTTTCTCTAACGTGAAAGCTTAATAGCTGAAATCAACTTGTGTCCCCATTTTCTCTAAGCTTAGGGGCCTTTTTTTCTTAAGCCAAGCATCTTTGAGAGATCACTGCAGTAAACTTGACCAAGCTTGCCAGTTACACCGTTGTCCATACTAACAGATGTGCCCACAAAATGTTAAGGAAATCTGAAGCATTGTATAAATCAAAACTACATTCTACTTAGCTGCATGCCGTAGAGGCAAGGCTTGTTTCTCCGCCGAGACTAGAGTCACATCTGAACACTGCCTGTTGTCCTGGTGTGCTAGAGTACTCGGAAAGTAACCACTAATCTTTATTCACTGGCTGTGGCCATTGTTGACTCAGTCAGTTACCGGGTTAGTGACAGGAGCTCTGAAGCTCTTCTTGCAGTACAATCTTGCACTGAGTTGGTTTTGCTCAGAAAATGCAGGATTGGACCACACTCACCATGAGGAGGATTAAGTTGTGAGTTCAAGGGAGAACAGATGCTTAAAGGGCCCTTGCTTTGCATAGCAATGATTATTACACTTAGATACCACATATATTAAAGAAATAAACGTGTAATGTGAAAGTAAGATAAAACTTTACTTTTGATTGTTTTGAGTAAGTAAGATGTTGTATCAGTGTTGATTTGTAGTCCCACCTGTTTAGGATGAATTAGAGATGTGACCTAATGAGGAATGTGTTTTCTTTCACAGTCACCCTGGCTACTTTGGAAAAGTAGGCATGAGACACTATCACTTGAAGAAAAACCAAAAGTTCTGTCCTACAGTCAATTTGGATAAACTGTGGACCCTTGTTACTGAACAGACAAGGCTCAATTACGCAAAAAACCAGGCTGGACTGGCCCCAGTCATCGATGTTGTGCGCTCAGTAAGTTTCTGTTCAGATTCAAATCTGCAGTTTCTGCTCACTTGAAGTGTAACTTAGCTTTGCACATCCAAGTAACAAAATGGTAAGCTATAGATACTCATGCACTGCAGCTTATTTGCAGACTTCTCAGTACAAATTCATGTATCTTAGCATATCAGTAATTAAGCTAGTACTGACATTATGTTTTTTTCCTGTAAAAATGACTTATTTTTGAAAGGTGGTGAAAAATTACTTGTTCAAAATATCACCAGAAGTAGGTATGAAAACGTGATAGAGCTATTCTCACTTCTATAAAGTCACTTCTAGTTCCGAGAATAGAGTCACATCTTTACACTTGCGATTGTTCTGGTGTGCTATCGTTCTCGGACATTAAACTTCTGATCCACATTCACTGGCTGAGATGCTTCATATCTCAGTCAGCCACCAAATCAGTGACACTAACTAGTCTGTCAAGGGGGTAGTGAAACTAACCTACCAAGTAGGTAGATTACCTACGTGTACCAAATACCTCTGCTGTCCAGTCACACCTCTTCTAACAAGCTGTGACTTTAAAGGCTGTAGTATTAACGGGTCTTGTGCCGTGGTTGTCCTTTTTATGCAAAGGACAGGAGTGAAATGAGGGGGGAGGGGAACTATTGCTGTGACAGCTTGCAGAGTAGAATAAACCACACAGGCGCATTGGCACTCTTCAGTTTTACTTTTAAGATGTGCAGAAGAGCCTTCTGCTCTCTTCAGAAATACCAGGATGTCCAGCAGGTACAGAGCGTGGGCCAGACGCAAGTGGGTAGTCAGTAGTTTGTTGCAGAAATGCAGCCAGCCGCTCTGTGCTGTGGGAAGTGGTTGGCAGCTTCTTTACAAGACCTCGGTGTTTTCTGTATGTAGTACTGGGAATATTACAGCTTCCAACATTCTGTTACCAAAACCTTCAATTTACTTTATAGTTTCCACTTCTCTGAGTGAATGCAGCGCCACTAGATCACGTGGGATATTTTTTTCCATTCATACCAGTCTTGTATTGGAGATGGACAATGAATGAGGTCAGCGGTGGTGATCATGGTTTTGTTTTTTAACTGGTGTGTGCTAAAAGACAGGTGTGAATGTAGGAGCCTTTAAGCTGATTATAAACACATAATGTTTGTTTGTTTTTTTTTTAATCTTTCTAGGGATACTACAAAGTCCTGGGCAAGGGCAAACTGCCCAAGCAGCCTGTAATTGTGAAAGCAAAGTTCTTCAGTAGAAGAGCAGAGGAGAAGATCAAAGAAGTTGGAGGTGCCTGTGTGCTTGTGGCATAAAGGCCATTGTTTTATTTGAAGTTTTGAATAAAGACAATGTATAAAATGTGTTGCTTGATAGAATTTTTTGACTTGTTCACACACTGTCCTGACTTCAGTCTTGTGATTTAGTGATTTCTGTCTGTTTCTGATCACTGGTTTGGCTGGTGCTTGCTATGATTTGAAACTGCCTGGCTGCAGCAGTGTCTGGCATGTGAAGAGGAGATACCTTGCTGCTTTATCTTTGCAAGTAGCAATGTACATAGGTTCTTCCTCTGTTTGTGCAACTCCTCCAGTTGGTGATGCTCTCTGGTGACCAGCGGTAGGACCTGAGGGAACAGTATGAAGCTGCCTCAGGAGCAATTCAGGGTGGGTATTAGAAAAAGGTTCTGCACCGAGTGAGTGGTCAGGCATTGGGACAGGCTCCCCAGGGAAGTGGTTGTGACACCAAGCCTGCCTTGCTCAATGACACAATTCGCTTAACTTCATTTTTGCAATCGACTAACCTCCTTTTCAAGTGTAGGGCACGCGATTCCTGAAGTTGCTTCTGTGGGACAAATGGTGCTAGGTAGCTTCAAACACGTACACAGCCAATGAAAAGCAATGCCACAGCTGTAGAGCTGCACTATGTGAATTTCTGTACGTATTTAAAATGATTCTATAAAACATTTGCATTATTGTAATGTCAAAATAGGATTTTGGTTGCCAATGCAAGGGTTGGCCAGGTATGCCAAAGCAGAATCCTTATATGATGGTTAAAATCAAACTGTTACTGTAATGCTCAGCATTATAAGTCCTAAAGTATCCCTAGATGCTACAAATTACCTTCTAGTACACCTGGTACAATCCCAGTTAATGAACTCTTAACCTAGTGTTTGGCATGGATTATTGCAGGGCTTTTAGGGTAGAGTTGACACATTGCATTAAAGTTTGTAAAATACTGAGGTTTTTAAGATCAATATCTCGGTGAGTGCTAGGACGCCTTTATCCTAATGTATTACACTACTGAACTGCTGTCAAAGGTTAAAGCCCGATGAAATACAAGCGTTCACTGGTGTTTACAAGTTGCCTTGGTCCACTCCTGCAGACTGGAGTCTACGTTTATGATAGATGGAGTCTACGTTTATGGTAGACTCCATCAGGTACAGTGTGGGGAGGAGCTGAAAAATGTCTCCCAAGGGGACTACAGGCTGTGGCAGGTGAGAGTCCAGCTTCTGGTTATTTCAAGCAGCTGAGGATGGGGCTGCAAGACGGGTAACAACTGTAAAAGACCAGACCCCAGTGACAGCGATAAGCTTGATTCACACAGGAGCACCCAGTGCACACAATCAGCAAGCGATTCCACGTGGCTAACGCACACAGCAGACGCTGCTCTCAACTCTTTGGAGCGTAATGTTCTAATATGTTAACGCTCTAAGTAACTCTTGGACATTTTATGCAGCTGTACTCAGAAGTTTGCCGGGCCCCCCCCGCTCCGCCCGTGCCCGCCGCCATCTTGCTGAGGCGGGCGCCCTGGTCCCGCCCGCAGCTCTCGGTCGCGGCCGTTGGGCGGCGCTGAGGGGCTGGGGCGGGCGGCGGTGGCCGCGCGTCGCTCCGGGTTCGGGTTCGCTCCCCAGCCGGTCCCCGCAGAGCCGGAGAGTGCTGCCGAGGGCCGAGTAAATCGCAATTTCGCTGCATTTACCGCCTGCTTTTGTTAACCGTGCTAATTTCGCCCACTGGCTCGCCTCGTATTTGTGTGCGAAGTCATCAAGCGTTTGGGATTGGAGCCCCGATTTGGTGATGGTTTAAGATCAGAAATCACACGCAGCGTTTTGCTTTGTCGCTGATTTTTATTCCCCTCCACCCCCTTATTGTTTTGAAACAGTTACTTCGGGAACTGGGGACATGAGGCATGGAGCCTGGTTAATCAGGCAGGCAGGTTTTGCCACACACTGCTGCCTTGGCTGAGCTCCACAGACCCCCAACAAGAAGCTGCTGTGAGGGCTTGTCCAGCACGTTCACTCTCTGTTTTTTCCTCAAAGGACAAAAGGGGCTGCTGCTAATAAAGTAATTCGAGAAGGAATTCTAGGTGGAGCTTGCAAAGTTTATGTTACAACATTTCAAATTGCTGTAGCAATATCTGTGTTTAATTGAAAGAAGAAGATACAAAAAATCACCTGATTGGGTCTGAGAGAACAGAATGCTGAAAATCGAAAGTCTTGCATAGGGATTTTATCCCTAAAATAATATAGCTATGGGAATATACCTGTTACAAACTCCTCCTGTGTGAAATGCATAGGTGCTTCACTGGGAGTTTCAGTCCTGTGATACCTGGCTGCTTCCCTTTGATTTGTTTGCTGTGGCTGTTGCCCTCCAGGGGCTGTCATTGATCTTTTGGTCCTGCAGCAGCTCCCCCAACACTGTGCAGCACCTTTTGTTTTTCCTCCTTGAGCTGATAGGCGAAATGCTAGGGGCTTTTCTCCCTGTTTCAGGTGTGGCTGCCTGCCAGCTGCCTCCCCCTGCTCACCAACCCCATCTTCATCCATTTCTGTCCTGTGTCCTGCCTCTTCACCCTCACCACATCCCTCCAGATGCAGTTACTTGCTTTGTAATTGCAGCTGCTGGACTTGGTGTTTCCCACCAGCCCAGCCAAGTCACTAGTGATGTAGTTGCCTGACTGCTGCTTTGCATACCTGTCTCAGCAGGAAAGTAGCACTTTATCTCCCCCTCATCCTTCCCCCTCCTACCAAAAAACTTGCACGTAGTTTCACACGTTCTGCAAAAAGCATAGATTAAAATGTATGGTAACCTGCTTCTGGCTCATCCAGACAGCTTTGGCCTTTATGGTGATAGAGCATTTCCCAATATTTGGCTTTGTGTTTGCACTGATTCTCTGTGCATTGATACTTTGGTCCTGGGCTGTGGTTTCTCAGACTGAACAATGCGGTAGCCTAAGACCTCAACTTCCTATCGCAGACATGGCATGTTTTTGCAGCTTTTGGTCTGTTTGCTTAGCAACAGCACTTGCAAGAAACAAAGGAGATGGTGCAAGCTGAAAAGCTGTGCTTCCCTAATCACATTCGTCTCCGAAAGATGGTTGATGAAGATGAACTGTAAAAAGTGAGCTCATACAATAAACACTTTCATAATGTTTACTGTTTAAAATACAGGTACAACTACCACAGCTGTTTTCCAAAGGGACCTGTAGTTTTGAAATTCCAGTCACAAGTTTTAGTGGTATATTTGAATTTGTTGAAGTGAATTCAGAAAAATTGATGGATATCTACTTATTTGCATTGGTTCTTAGAAGTGGGCTTTGGGTGTGAGGTATTATGGTGACTTCAACATAAAGTCCAATTTTTCTTAAATAGCAATGACTTCAGGATGCAACAAACACAGAAGGCTGGTTGTGAACTTCTGAGACCTTCACAATTTTGTTTCATTGTAGAAAAAGATCTGTCTGTTAAACAATTCAATTGGAATCTGCCTTGAGATGGAATCCTCCAAGGGAATACATATCTCTGGGATTAGAGTCGCTGTTCTGTGATGGGGAAATCTGAAGATAGCTGCAAGTAAAGTACTGCTGGTGGCAAGGCCACCGTGCCAACAGAGTGGCAGCTACATGGGATTGTGGCCCCAGGAAGGAGGTTCAGTCAGCTGAAAGGGTGATTCCTGGAGGGATGAGACCGTATGTACTTTTCCTTGCAAAATGCAACTTTTTGTATTTTTATGTAAAAGTATGTACATACTTTTTGTATGTACTTTTCCTTGATGCAACTTGCAAAAGTTTCCCTTTGCAGGCTGTGCCTGATTGACATCTTTATACATTTCAGAATCAAGGATAGAACATGAACTGCAAAATACTCAATTTACCTTGGGGAGCTTAGGTTGGCAGGGGGAATGCTGTCCTGCATGTAGAAAATTCTGACTTGGTCCATAATTTGATCTGTGGTCATCTTGACAGGTGAAATTTGAGCACTGTGAAGTGCATTTTATTACATTTCTGTGAAGAAGATTAGCAGAAGATATTTTACATTTCTCAAGGCAGCTTTCTAATGGGTGTTGCTGAAACGATGGAGGTAATGATCAGTTATACTTATCATTATTTTCTTTACCTGCAAGCTATAAAATATTGTGGTGAAATTATAAAAGCATCATTTTTATTGCACAGTTTCAGTGCTTCTGCCAGGAAATGTACAGCGTGTGACAATTCAGGCTGGTAACAGCTTTGTAAGTAGATCAATAGAATAGATTATTTATTCTTTTTTCTTCTTCTTTTTTTCTTTTTTTTTCTTTTTTTATTTTTTTCTTTTTAAACAAAAGTTGCAAGTACTATATAGAGATAATGGGATCATGGTTTGTAAACCTTAAACCACACTTTCCTGCACAACAATCTGCAAAGATATTCTTTTTTTTTTTTTTTTTAAATGGGTATGTGATTTTCAGCTGCAAGGGACTTCCTCTTTCTTCAAAAGGGCTAAGTAAATGTTGTTTCTGAGAACGTGCATCCCGCTGTTGCCTTCTAGTTTGTGCTTGAGCGATCAAGTGTATTGTTAAGTGAAGGGGTTGTCATGAGCCATTTTGTGACTCTCCACGTTTTTGATGTCAAATTTCAGCCAACGGCAGTGGGGACTCTGGATCTGCTGAGGAATTGCTTGGTATGCAAACAGGATCTGGGCAAGAGAGACCCCAGAATGCTACCTTGCCTTCATTCCTTCTGTAAGGACTGTCTTCCAGATCTGATTCAAGGATATAGCTGTATTCCCACTGGATATGAAGTTCTATATGAAGGTAATGTTTAAGAATCTGTTTGGCTTATGCTGTTTGTAAAACAGTATAATGAAAATAGATGTATTGGGAACACTTCTTGTAGCCTGCTCCTCTAAAGCACTACTTGAAAAGAACAAACTAGGAGAATGCAGATTTGTATGAGCAAAGGGTGGGTTGAGAACAAGCCTCCTTCAGGATGTTTTCCAGTCAACAGCAATGCTTTGAATAGAAATGCCACAGTCAGGCAACCTTTACATTTTCCAGAATGGTCTTGGTTGCATTTACCAAGTGTGACATTGTGAATATTTGCTTTGCTTAAAAAATGAATAAATCCTAAAGGAGCATGTAGTAATTTTTATTAGAATATGACTCTTGTGGTGCACTGAAACTCCTGGTGCCTTCCTTTTTTCTTATCATAAATGTGGTTTCACCCTATCTGAATACTTACAACTATAGGACGTACTGTAACTCACCCTAACAAGCTGACTAAAGCTAGTGAGAACAAGAAGCATTTTGAGACTGTGGCTCTTGAAATCTTGAAGTTATCTGCACGGGTTTTTGTAATGATATTCATAGAAAATATGTAACATCTTCTGGAATAGGACTTAAATCACAGAATGCAGTCACTTTAAATGAATGAGGCTTAATTACCATAGGGAAACATTCCAGACTCATTACTAATTTATAAGAAGAGCAAAGGCACGTAGATGACTGGTATTTTCACAGGCTTTGAACTCCAGATGAATAAGTGGCATCATTCATTATCTCTTCCAAAGCAAATTTTAGAAACATGTAGGAAGAGAAGATACTTTCCCTGAGGTGATGATGATCTGACAAGAGAACATAAACTAGGTAAGTTGAGGTTTGAGAAAAAATAGAAACAGTGTTAGGAGGTCACTGTTGAAAGGCTAGCAAAGGAAAAGGGGATAACTTCATGACAAAGGAGAAAGGCTATTCATGGCAGGGTACAGACAGAAAAAGATATTCAGGTGATATGAAGGAGACAGAAGGCAAGGCAGTCATTTTGATTAAATGCCTCAAAATTTTAAATTACCAGACAGAGGTACCTACTTTATAATAAAACAACCACTACATTACTTTAATTTATCCTCATTTGACATGTAAGCTATTCCTTTCTCCCACTTGTTTATGTTTGTGAAGCGGAAAAGGGAAGTTTTGCCACTTGGTGATATTGGATGAAATGCAGCTACAGATTCTCACAAGTCATTAAAATATAAGATAGTTGTTTGAGCACTTGAGCAGGGATCGGGAATTATTTGTCTAGAGCAAATTAGAACAAAGACTAGTTTATTTCTGTATTCTTGAGGTTTCTCCATTTACTTCCTCATTCTCTTGTTGGTGGGGAACTTTTATGGGGAAAAAGCAAGATTAGAGAAATGACTGAGAAAAGAAATAATGAACAGTGATGACCCAGTGTAAATGAAGGGAGGCACCAGGTGCAAAGACTTGATTAATATATGAACAGCAAGAGCAGCAAAAAGAGAAAACCTATGTGTCTCTTAAATCATTGATTGAAACTGCAACCACCATGGGTCAGCCAGGATAAGTTTGTGAAATCTGCTGATGGCATGATGCTAAGCACTGCTTATCTCATCTGCATGTGCAGATGGCACAATACCTGCTCAATTTTCAATGTTATCTTTCAGTATGATTAGACATTTGTGTCAATGATGAATTGTAAATAAAACAAGTGCTAAGCGACTTCAGCTGAGGTGTGAAATATTGTCTGTGAGTAAAATGCATTTGCCACTTGCTATGAATTCCTCAAGCAACATATAAGAATAGAAAAAGTGAACGTGGAGTCAATCTGAGGTTTGCTGCAAATGCATGCTTTAATTTGTGGGTTTCGATATGTCATAGTGTAAGTAGCAGTATATCAACATAAATAGTTTGTTGTTGTTGTATTAAGATTGCTGAAGAGCTGTAGGTAAGTGGTCTGGATATTTGATGGTAGTTGATGTTGGATGCTTACTTTTATACCTGTATCTCAGTCTTAAGGTATGCCCTGAATGAAAGCTCTGAGGTAGACTGAGTTCCTACGGAAAAGCTGCATACGTGTCAGAATTTATTCAAAGCTGTGAGAAGTGAGAGTTTGATAGCAATTTAAATGAAACAAGAAAATAATTTTTGAAATTTGGCTCCTACAGGTGCTTCTAATATAAAGGGGACTTTAAGTTACTCAGTTTTTTACTTCTTTTTCTGCAGGCCAGTGTCACTTTCCTTTTTTTTCCTCCTCTCCTCATTTGGAAAAAAGAATTGCTTTTATTCTTTTCTACAGATCTGCATGATTTTTGCTTCTAGTCTGCTTCGTACATGGGAAGGAAGAGTTTTAAAGAGTGAGACTGGGGATGAGAAAAACAGAAAATTCCTAAATCTCCTGAAATGATTTTCTCAGGCTACTGCACGAATTCTGCCTGTGTACATTGCCACTCACCATGAAAACACACGCAATTGGTTCTTGAGTGATGCATTGGCTTCTTGGGCCTGACCTTCCTAATGAGGACTGAAAACATTCAAAACCAAATTCATCCAGTTTACTCTGCCTATGCCTTCTTTCTGAGCTGGGGGTATGTGTAAAAATAAATTACCCTTTATCTGCAGCTCTTTCTCTCGTTTAGATGTTTGACGATTGATGTTTTTTTAATACTTTCAATATCACCAATGTAATAGTTTCAGAAGTAGCTGAAAGAGAACTGGAGGTCTGTTGTTGTGAAAAGTTCACAATTTGGAAGCCCGTATCAGCTTGAGGGCTGGCTTTTTGTTGTTGTTTTGTATTTCTTTTTTAAAAAAATCACAGGCAACCACTGTTTAAATTGCAAATTAGGCCTTTGAGAACAAGGCAGATGAGAACAGATGTACTAGAAAACCTTGCAGATTTACTCTAACTGATATTAAACCCTAGTATTTCCATTTTGTGACTGAATTAGGTATATCTGACCCCTACGTTGTGCTTCACAGTTGTAAAATGAAGTTAGCAGTTGCCCAGCTTTATAAATTGCTTTGGGAAGTGGTGGATTTAATTGTATTATGTTTTTGTATTGAATTTGTATGTTGGGCTATTTTTTTTCCTGAAGTACTATTTTAAAAACATGCTTTGCCCTTTTGTGCTTCTCTAGCTTGGATAATAAAAGTCGTAGAAAATGGCTGCATAATTTCTTTTCACATTCCATGCATAAGTCAAAAACCATCGACACTTGCTTCTTGTTAGCTTTCTATGCACAGCGAAGGGTTCGAGATCCCCACTTAAATGCCAAGAAATGTGACATGAGAGAAATGCAAACTGAACTGGTAAGACAAACTGAAACCAGACTATTAAAGAGAACAAATGTGACTGTTGACAAGCGTCCACGTGCTGCATTCTATCATTTCCAGCTGAAAATGTAAAGTTTATCTTATAAGATAGATGCTGTGTATAACTGTGGATTCCCAATTGTGAATGGCTCGTTAGCAAGGGACACCCAAAACTCTGCCAAACATTGGTCATGCTTGCATTTACTGTCTTCAAAGTTACCTTCAAGGGGTTTGTTTCAAGAAGGTTGAGCTTGGACTCCCGTGGCTCTAGGCTTTGGCATTAAGAGCATGGTGTACTAGCATAAAGAGGAGCCTCCAGGTGCCAGCACACAATGCCTTGTCTTGTACCAAGTCTGTACATAAGAAAAATACACTTCTGTAGAGTTCTTTAAATTGTATTGAAGCTTAGAGTGGAGTACAATTTGTCCTTCCTGGTGTTACAACTGTCGTATCTAGAGGCCCTAAATAAGCTTGTTTTGATGCAATCATATATGGTAAGTGATGCAATGCATCATTCCTATTAATTCTGAAGGAGAACACCAATTTGCTTTAATTAGATCCACTTAACACAAAATATGTGTTTCGTTTCTAAAACGGGAAGTAAAAAGGTTATTCCAAGGATGGAAACTGTTCATAATGTATTTATTTAGTCATCCTAAAATAGATTTAAGGTTACTCAGCCCTTCTCACACTGTTGTTCAGATGCCAGATCCAAAAGGCAAGTGAAACAATGGGGGGATAGCTAAATATGAAGATGTGAAGTCGGAGGTTGTATTCAGAACTGTTTCCTATAACCTGTAATTGGGTCTCTAAGGAAGTGTAAATTATGTCTGCAGTTTGAGCTGTAGCTAATGCTCTCTGAGAATAATTATTCTGATGGTTGTTGGAGGAAAAAGAACAGAGGAATAGGTGCAACATGTGGACAGCAAGTATAAATGTGGTGTGTATGATAGCTCCAATGTTTGTTTCTTTATGCTAATCAATTCTCAGGATAATAATAGGCTGTTAATTATCTGCATTGATTTATTTCCCAGACAACCAGCTTGAGGGTTCTTTCTGTTTAGGCCTGACCAGACTATAAGACCTTGAAAGAAAACTGTGAGGTGAGGCTTTTGATGTTCAAAAGGTCTTTGTACTCAGTTTCTATACGTGGTGCAGAGGTTAGTTTGCACTTTCAGGGATGATTGCTGCAAATTATCTACGGCTCTTTCACTTACAAATTAGATTGCTGCAATACAGGTGGATTAAAAACTTGAGGGCACTCAGCAAATTTACATCTTTGTGCTTTTACACTGGAACACTCCGTACAGGGGTCGCTGCCGTGATGTCCACTTACTATTCCTTGGGTTCAGTGCAGCGCTGAAGCTTTCACTAACAGAAGAGGAACTGCTGTGGTATGTGAGAAATGTGACCTGCAATACGGTAGGGCTTGAATGGCATACGCTTGAGTGGGCTTTGGTGGCAGAACCCTAATGTTTTCCCAAAAGCTGATTTTGGATATGGTGCTGGAATGTCCAGACCGAGTGTCTGTGTCTGACTACTGGATCCACTGCCTTTGAATTTCTGTTTTCCCCAGCCTGCTCTCTATTCGCTATTGCTGATGGGAGTGCAGGAGTGGAAATGAACACTTGCCTTATGAAGGGCTGCAGACCACTTGAGCAAGGTACAAGTCTGCTGTTGAAGCTGTTCAGGGCTCCAGTGTGTGTATGTATATAAACTGAACACACGCATACTTAACATACACGCTTCTCTAAGCATGTTATTCTCTAGGGCTGGTGTTTTTTGTGGTGGTGTTCAGGTGCAGTAGTCTACTGTGAAAGGAATAGTGGAGCCCTGGAAGGATGTATGTGTAAGACTACTCCTCCACATACCTCATGTGATGAAACTTCCTGGGAGTCTGTTCAGCACAAAGTGGTCTTCAGTGCTTGCTCAATACTACCTGGTAACTCAAATTCATAGAGAACAGCGTATCTGTGGTTTATCCTGCATATCATTCTACAATAGGGTTTTATCCTGCATATCACACTGAAACGGAGCTCAAATCTAACATTAGGATCCTTGCTGGCCTTTCTAAATTTGTGCCCATCCCTTTAGCAATGAAGTCTGGTGTCTTAAACGATCGTTTCAATGGATAAACAGCAGAAATTAATGAACTTATAAAAAAAAATTATGCAAACATTTCTGTCTCCTTCCTCCAATATTGTTTACATACAAACTCTACATATTTTATGTCAACAGCTTTTAGTTTTTTTTTGTATATCTAGAGATTTTGATAACAATAATGGACCTCATCTGGGCATCATGATTGCATCATAGCTGAATTTGGCTCCTGATCTCTTAATATGTCAACTCTGTTGTTTGAATGCTGTAATTCTGTGTTGGATTACTATTTAGATCCAGAAATTGCATCATTCTCATACGTACAAACAGCAAGTCTCTGGGGCTTCTGACTATTCTCCCCTTCACCCACGGTGCTGTAATAATGATATATTTAAATGAGCTGTCTGCAAAGTACAGGTTCTTAAAACAAGTTAGCACAGTTGTTTAGAGGTAGCAGTGAGGAAGTAAGGCAAGAAAAATACTTAGGGAATGGTCTGCAAAGTGTGTTGAGGGAGTGAATGGTGTAAGACCTGCTGCTGCCTGAGCCTGGAAAAGCTCTACTCCTCCCTTCTGCACGCTTGCTCCAGGTTATTCTGATGACTGAGAGAAGACCCAGGCAAGAAGGGAAGTAGGATGCTGCTATTTATTCTCTCTATGGGATTTTTATTTCACCACTTCAGGAAAAATACAACCAAAGCAAGTTAAGAGAGGCCTGAATGAACCTCAGAAAGGTGAAAGCAAGAAGGAAGGCGAGAGAAAAATACAATGCACTTCATAGTGGGCCAGTACATCTCTTTGACCTGCTGATTTGTCGGCATTTCTTGCTGAAGAGGGGGGAGCAGCCCCACGTACCCTGTGGAAGGTGCAGCCACTTTTGTCTGCAGTACGGCAAAGCCTGATTCCAGGGAGCGCGTTGTGTGTGCGGTTCTGCTTAATAACCCTCTGCTTCCTGACAGAAGTGACTTTGTGGGCAGCTAAGTGACACTTTATCCAGAGGACAGGTAAGGGGTTTCTAGGAAATTGTGCTTTACCTTGAGCACAAACAGAGCAGCATGCTCTCTTTGTGTTGTTGAAGTAGCTGCTGCTTGTGGCTATTTGTAAGTGTCTGTGTAACGTTTACTTAATTTCAGGACAATTGCTTCACAAACCATTCTGTAGTGTATTTATTGTGCCAAACTATCATTAGATTTTGCAGGAAATTTGTATCGAAAAAGGTTGGGCATTTCCAGGGAGCAGAGATTTTGATTAAATGGAAAAGGAAGGAAATGAGAAGTCCAATTAGCTGAACAAGTGTGATCTCCAAAGCTACCACATTCAGGGAATCCCCCTCCTAGCAAGATGCAAATGTCTTCTGTGCTTGTAATGGAGTCTTAAAAAATATACAATTCAGTATTAGGACAGGTGAAAAGGTGCTTGCTGGTTACTGCTTGTACGAGTAGGAAACTGTTTCCAATACAGTACTGCCATGGTGTCCCCATTATTTTTCCTGTTAACTTACAATGTTTGTTCTGATTTTTTTTTTTTATTTTATTTTATTCCTTTAAGCTGAGAGCTATACATGCTTTGTGTGTTTTCAAGGGAGTTTCAGAGGCGATAGCCCTGTAATTCAAAGTTACTTGGATATTTGAGACGCTCTTGGCATTTACACAACCAGAGCTGTACTTCATTTGATGGTCTGTGGTAGTGATTCTAACGTGATGTTCTGACCTATGTGTGTGACTTGCTCCATGGATATTTTTGTAACAGCACTGATTTCAGTAGCAAAGCTATGATCTCAAACATGGGGGAGAAATGGTAACCTGGCATCCTGAGCGTTGCTTTTAGATATCCCCAGATATTACTCAGCAGTTGTGTCTTGTACCCTCAAAATGGTGACTGTTCTAAACTTCCTAATACCACCAGGCTTCTCAGTATGTTTCAGGAGGATTCTGTGCAGAACTGAAATCTGTGCATGAAAATATGTTTTCTTAAGGTGAAAGGTATTGAAGTTTTCTTTAAATAAAATTAAAGAGATAGTATTGTCTGTTCTTAAATTAATGTATTCTTTATACAATGTATTTCATACTTCACTGGTTTGAAACAGATTAGTACAATTTAAAGTTCAAGCGAACTAGCCTAAGGCTGTGAGCATTACATTAAATATCATTCAGCTGGTATAATTTGATTTAACATTCTGCACTAACTGGATAGCCTTGGAATGTAATAAAATATGTAACTTCAATATTAACTTTTTTAACCTTACGAGGAGGAATCAAGGAAGTTGTTCCTCCTGTGGCAAAGTGAAGGAGTAACTGTGACAGCCATGCATTTCTTACTTGATAGACTCACCTGTTGCTAATTTCCTCTTCAGTCAATTTGTGGCGTACTGCGCAGTCTCAGTATGGAGGTTTTCTCTTTACATTAGCCAGATCAAGGACTGGCACTGCTTGGACAGTGCTGTTAGGGGAGTAAGACACTGGTTAAAGGTCTCAAAGGGCTAGAGGCAATTCCCTGTAAAGTCAGGAGATGGTTTCCTATCACTGCACCAAGAATTAGAGCATGTCCTATGAGACTTACTTGAGAGGCTGCCTGTAAAGTAGGATTTTTGCTACCTAGATTATCAATCAAAATATATCCATGTATTCCTGCTGCTGCAATTAAAACGGAGTTGCTTTGCAAGGTGCTCACATAGAAACTTGAAAACGGTTTCACCTTGTAGGAATTAGCACTGCAATTCACTGATGCTTGTAGTACGCACCTTTTGCAAGGAGTAGGAGGGCTCTGTCTGTGTAACACATCTCGTCTTAAGTACTGCAGTGCTCCTGCCGTGGTTACATTTCTCTAGAGAACCGAGCTGTTAATGGAATGTGTAAAAGACACAGAACCATAATTCGGGGAAGCAGAGGGAGGTTACAGTGCGACTAATATAAAAGCATCTCATTGTCCTAGGGTGTAACAGATGAAGGTGATTAGCTTCAAGTATTGTAGGTAAGTAAGATACCCTCTTGGCTGCATTCCTAATATTAAGGATTCAAAGGGAAGGAAGTTAGACACTTCTACAGCTTTTTGCTGTCACGGCCATCTTTATCAAATGAATTTTTTAGCCTCTTTGTAACTCTGTCACCAGAACACCCTTAAACAGGTCTCAAGTTACACACCCAGGAGATGAGCAAAGCACTGGCAGCTGCTTGCGTTGCCCTTTTCCCCAGGGGAGGCTTGTAGCTGAGTAGCACAGCCACCTGTGGATACCACCTGCTTCTCTGCACGCCTGGTGGAAGCAATTCTATCTAAGATGTCTTCTTTCGAAGGAGATGCAACAATGCAAAGTTTTTTTTTTTTTTTTGTTTTTTTTTTTCCCAAAGCATTTATGAAAGAAAATGAGCTTATTGAGGCATCTGACTGTATAGTGCTTTTGTCAGAAGTGGTAATGTAGGAAGGGCTTTATGTGTCTCTGCAATTTGTTAAAAATAAAAGTAGCCCAGATCTGAAACTGGTAGGCATGCAGGGTTAGAACTGCGCTTCTGGTCAGGGACTGTAGGAGCTGTGTTGCAAAGGCAGGTGACACCAAGCTGGAAAACGTGAGTGTCTCTGATAACCATCTAATGTGTAGAGTAACAGATTCAAGATTTGTTTTATCTCCAAGTCACCTTCCTTATTTCAAAATAATTTTAGTTAAGGCGAGAGCATATTGAATGGTGTCAGTTCAGTAAAAAGTTGTAATTGATCTTGCTTTTTAAAAACTTGCTTTAAGTGAGTTTGCATCATTTAGTCATGGAAAATATTTCTATTAGTTATCATGAATGGATCGCTTGACAAGGTGAGAGTAGCGTTAAAATTCTGTTCTCAACAAAATGGAAAGACTTAGATATAAAAAACACTCGATAAGATAAGGTAAAAATAGACTGATACCACCACCTCTAAGGGTTTGGATTCACATCTACACTAGTTTACAGCAATGTGGTCAGAGACAGACATCACTTTTCAAAAAAAACACTAGATCATCTAGCAGAGTGAATTCTAGCCCCAGAAGTCTAGGAATGCAATAGCAGAGACACAGAAATGCAGTTATACAGTTATGGACAACTTCTGGAATGGTGCTGGTAGTTCTCAGCCCAGTCACACCGTACCTAATGAAGGGGGAGCCAGATTTTGCTGCTTATGCTGCTCGCTTTGCTTTGCTTCAGGGGTGTCAGTGGAACACAGTCTGATCACTTTGTGTCACTTGTGGACTTGTTGTAGTGGACGTTTTGCAATTCTGACTTTTACTTAGGCAACTTTAAACTTTTACATTGACTTTTTATTTCTGTTAACATCTTTTTACTCCTCTCTAAGACTTCAATTGGAAAGCATGCTGTGCTGGAAAACTAGTATTAGGCAATGTGCATTTTATGCTTTGGTATACCTCTGGTAATGCAAAGCTGATCTAGAAGAACTGTAGCTAGTATCAGAAAGCACAAGTAGCAAGACTCTGTAACAAAAGTATAAAGCTTAAGGTGCACCTCAGCTTTTATCAAAGCTTCAAGCCCTGATGAATTCGTGGGAATTTGGACATGTGGATATCCTTGATAAATACTGAGATAAATCACCTGAACCATAGTATATTTCTAGGGATTTTGTTGCTTTGTTTTTCTTCCGTTTGTATTGAACTAGATCTAGCCACAAGTAACTTAAGGCTTGAAGAATGCCTCTAATTTCCTGGAACTAAGTGTTGGTTTGATGTTAAAAAAAAAAAAAAAAAAAAAAAAAAAAAGCCAGCAATACTTAAGTGTGGTTTATATCATTTCCTGGTTCACATGGCTGCTGTGCGTTGTTTAATTTAATTATTTATTTTAAGTGCAGGTATCCTTTCCTGCCCTGTGTGTAAACAGACCTGCTTTGCAAGAGATGTAGTTGAAAATTTCTTTCTCAAGGACTTTCACACTGATAATTCAGCTATGGCAAAGGTAAGTGAAAGCCACTTAGTAGGGTGCTTTGTGAGTCGTTAAAACACCACCAAAGTGACATTGTTGGATGAGCAGAACAAATTGTATACAACAACAGACTCTTACATTTTGCTTTTGCAGCACTTTAATTGCATCACTGCAAGGGATGGACCTACTGCCTTCATATTACTCTTCTAACTTTATTTGAAGAACGATTTTGACTGCTTATATATTATAACTATTGTTTCTATATTGTTTATACATTATCTAGAAGATAATGGATCTCTTGGAATTCTCATTATTCTGTTTCTGCTCTCTACACAAAGTAAACAGAAACAAATACTATTGGCTTAGTGGTTACACCAAGATTACCCTTTAGATCCTACACGGGATTATCATTTTCTGATCGTCTGTTTTAATCATTTAAAAAAAAAAAAAAAGGTCACATCACATTTTAGTTTCTCATTGGGGAATGGATGCAAAAGATGATTGTGAAGCATAAGATTACTATCTTGGCCAGGTATTGACACTGTACACAGATGGGTTTTACTTGTGTAAAATACCCAGATGACAAGCAGGTCTATTCTCACAATACTTTACTTGCTGCTTCTTTGTGATGCCAGGAGAAAGGCAGAGGAAGGTGTTGATCTCTGATCCATCTATTGCAGTACAGTATTATATTATTTGCATGAGTAAGAGAAATTTCAGAATGTGGTAGGAAACTTGTCAAAACTAATCTGTAATCTGCTGACTGCTTTAGCCAAAGTGTGCTCCAAAGCAAAGGACTAGTACCCAAGAGGCAGGGATGTTGGACTTCACCTTTTGAACCAGATCCTGGACGTCTGTCTCTTGTGTGCTTTTGTTGATTCTGAAAGAAACTGGATAGCTGCATTAGGTATTCAGTTTCAGAACCACTGGGTAGAGGGGAACACTTTTGCTATAATGTAGGATGGAAGCTGTATCTTTCCAGTCCTCTGAACTGCCATCGTTATATATGTGTTGGGATTTCTTAATTATCATGACTCACTTCATTTACCTTTCAATGACAATTGGTGTAGAAACAAAATCAAATGAGGATATCTAATATCTTCAAAAGAACTATATTTTTTTTTTTAGACCTTCTTTAAAAGAAACTTTTTCTTTTGTGTAACCTTGTAGGAGTCCTATGAGGAGTTCAGTAAAGCAGAATTCTTACTGGAGCACAGGAGTACTCTAGAGGGACTTGAGAACCCTCCTGATAGTTTTGGGCTTGCTTCCTTTTTATTGACAGTCATGTAAGAGTAAGCCTTGCTTACTGCCTTTTAACCACCCTTCCCTCAAAAACAAAGCTATGAATGATATCAGAGAAGCACCAACTCATCCAATTGAAGCACAGCCGAACAGCCATTGTTTTATTAATTCACCTACTGTTTTCAAATGGGAATCTGTCAAGACTCATAACAAAGTGTTTGGAAACCAGATGTTTTTCAATGTGTGAGATAGTGAAGCATAAACAATAGAAAGTACTATATACAAGCCGCAGAAATTTCAAAAACATTCACTTCAAAATCTCTTGCTCAAAAGGCTCTTTTTACATCACAAATAACCTAACTCTGGGATAACTCTGTGCTCTGCAACTTAAAAATAACGCTAACATAAGCTCTAGTCAGGCTGTCTGACAGCGGAACAGTTGCACGTAAACCTGTGATTAGGCAGTTTTGGTTATTGCCAAGAAGGCAGAGCACCTCTGAACTTGTGACCTGTTTCTCATGCAGGTGGTTTGTAAGTGCATTTTAACTTAGCCACTTCTTTTGTAACAGGCTTTGCTTCCCAGAATACTTTTGCATTTTGGTTATATAAGTTATATTAGGCTTTTTGTTTTAAAGTGTTACATATACGTTTTGAAAAACGTTGTTGAGAAGCAAATGGCTAAAACTGTGTCATGGCTTACATGAATACTTTCCTGCCTAGACAACCTAACACATTTAAAAATTTGCTTTTGTTGTCCTACTGTCAGAGAGAAATCTCTTTGAAAGAGATGGGAAATACTTAGAAACTCTTAACTGAGCTGATAAGAGATCAATTTGGAAATTCCAGGCCCACTGAAGAGAATGGTAAAACTTAAATGAATAGGAATAAAATTTTTTTGTTCTTGTGCTGAAGTAAAACCTTTGAGCCAAACATGAGTCTCAGAAGTGGGCTTGGATATGGCTATTCCATTTAGTGTTAAAGCTGTGATTTAACACTAAGAAGACCATCAAAGAAAGAACTGTAATTGTTCTTCCCTCAGGATATCTAAGATCATGATCTGGGACTCAGCAAAGAGAAACTTGACTTTTAAATTTACCAGGACTTGCATCAGGGCCTACATGCTGAATACTTCCAAATACTTCTCTTTGTGTTTCCCATCAGAGTAGTGGGGATGCAATTGTAACAAAACCATATTGAAGATAAGCTGATGCACAACAGAAAGGAAGCACACCATAGGGAAGTCACTTTGCCATCTATTATTAGCTGCTTGAGTAGCTATAACAACAGCAGTAATATTCAAGAACTATGCATAACTACAGTAAATATTTTGTAACTGTGTAGGAAATGTTTGAGTTTGATAAACTGGTGGCAAAGCTTTTATGGTTTGAATATGGTAAAATTATATAATTATTTTCACTCTGCCCATTAGTACCTATTTGTGGCTACAGTATGTTAGAAACATTGGTGTTAGGAGATTTCAACAAGGTATTTTATGCCTCATGCAAATCCTTTTTAAGAGAAGTATCATTATAGTCACCATGAAATAACTCCTGAGGTCATTCTGGATAACGAAGGAGTCAAATCACTCTCTTCACTTACATGGCGCTTTATTCATTTCACTTTTAGCGATGGTTCCAGACAACATGGTCAATAAGAAATGACATTTCCTAAATTGTTGAATCGATAGAGATGATAGTTACAAATTCCAGTTTATTTGATGTTCCCATGTCTGTCTTATGTTTCCAGTTCATTACAGTTGATATCAATATACGAATTGAGCTTGGTTTTGGTAATCTCTTTAGAGTATAGGAAATAAGTTTTTTATTAGGAGTATGTGGGTGTTCCTGTATTGTGTATACCATAGCCTATAGATTTTGTAGGTTTTCATACCTACAAATAACTATTGTGCTAGAGCACAGAAAGACAGTATGTTTTAAGAGCTTCAATTTGTAATTTTACTCTGGGACCTTTTACAACAATAACTGAGCTACTAAAATCGCTTGAATTGCTCTAATCCAACAAAGCAAAATACTAAGCTTACTGATCTGAATCACAGTTTGTTAGTTTGTACAGTCTAATTTGTTATCCATGTATGTAATTGTGCTTTTTGTTCTTAGAGCTGCTCCATGTGTAAAGAGAAGAAACCTGCTCACAGTCTCTGCACAAGCTGCAATAAGTGGTTGTGCAGCACATGTACAGAGGAACACAGACATGGCAATGAAACTGGAGACCGCTTCCTGTCTGTATCCCTGAAGGGCTGCACAGGTACTGAAGATATGCTTTGAAAGTCTAGGCTTGTTCTCATATGAGTTATTCAGTTGAGAATGGAGCACACACAGGTTCTGTGCTAGAGACATCATGTTCTGACTGAGTGTGACTTTAAAGTGTATATACACGTAAATGAGAGATTATGGGATTCTATATCACATTAGGTGTCTGAACTTGCCTTTGCCACAATCAGTAATCCATGTTATTTGAGAAATTCTGGATATTTGTTTCTCACAGAGACAGTCTGTTCCATGTACCTTTTCCATCTGTGGAGTGATGGGTTTTGGTTTGGTATGCTGCAAGACCAGTTGTCCTTGCCCTTCTGGTATTTCTGTGCCCAGCAGGAAACTGCCATAAAGCAATTCCCATGTTTTATGGACAAGGTGTGGGAGGGGAAGTCAGGCAGCAAAAGGCTGTGGCCTCTATAGGATGTTCCTTTCACAAACACGGAGTGAAGAACGTGCTTCCTGAGTGTGATCAGTGTATTGCTGTTAGCAAGCACAAATGAAACCCACTAGAAAATGTTTCATCACAATATAGTAATGATCCACAGAGAAGGGTCATCATCTCCTATTACTGCTCATTATTTACTTTATGTAAATACTGAGGAGTATGCTAACCTAAACTGAAGTAAGCAATTTGTAGTCTAAAACAAGAGTGTTGCAACTTTATAAAACTTTAGAAGAAGGAGGATAGAACAAGGAATAAACACAGGTGGGGCCTACTGCTTCTAATGTATTATTTTGACTGTAGGATAGAAGCTTATATTTTATTCTGATGAGGTTACACTTCCATAGTTGGTACCAACTGGTTAGAGTAAGAGAGATTTAAAACTTTGTTTATTATTCAAGAAAGATTTTTTTTTATCCACCCTAGATAAAGAAAATATAGGCTGTAGAAAATGATGACTCAAATGGTGTTTCAGAATTTAGGGCAACTGCAGTTTCCTTGTGCTTCAGGTGAAGTTCTTCTCAAGAAACTGACTTGGATAGTTGTGGTCAAGTTATCTGTTCCTAGGAAAAAAGACCCCTTCCCCTCCTTTTCTTTTTTTTTTTTTTTTTTCTCACACTTAGATAAGTAAAATGGCTTTGGTGTAGGGAAATTGAACCTTTTTTCTTGTTTTATATTAGCAAAAAAAAAAAAAAAAGTAATGTTTTCATTTGCAGTTTGTATAAATAAATGTTTTCTAAAGATCAATGCTTTGTTTAATTTCTCATGTGTTGTTCAAAAGTAACAGGATATTGTCTTAGCAAGGAAACTTTGAGAATGCAATCATGTACTTTTTTTTTTCCTTGTTCCTTTATAAATGCCTATCTGCTAGTAATGTTAATTAAACATTAATTAATGTTAATGTTTAATAATTAATGTTAATGTTAATAATTAATGTTAATGGTAATTAAACAAACAAACAAAAATCTGTTTCATATAATCCAATTGTTCCAGGATCTGAGTCTTTAGAGATAACACCAAGGTTTTCAATAAAATTATGTGAGAGGATGGCAACTGACTCTGAATGTCAATTCTTGTCAATGATACCACTGTTCTATGTTCCTCAGCAACTGAAGACGAGGCAAGTGAATTTTCCTTATTTTGTCCAATGCATGCTCAAGAGCCACTCAAGTTGTTCTGTGAGACCTGTGATATCCTTACATGCCACAGCTGCCTTCTGACAGAGCATAAAGAACACAGGTACCAGATATTGATTGCTTAATGTCTTTTTCATAATCCTCTATAAAAACGTAGTGAATATAGATTTAAGACTGTTCCATCTGTGTTTCTTGTCAGCTGAAATTGCAAACTCAGTTCCAGCTTCAAAGCCTCAGCAAACTCAGTTCAGCTGTCTTATGCCCAAGCAGCATACCATGTGGGTTACTGCCCTTACAGAATCGTACACTGGGCTCAGCAGTGTGTGCCTTCCCAACTGTATCATCTGCCAGATGTGGTGTATGCGTGTATCTCTTGAGTATGATCATGAGAAACTAGTTGCCAGTTGAACTCTACTTAGCATAATCCAATTACGTCTGTTGGTCTTTATCCAAGACATGATGACTGTAGCTTAGCTGGCTGTTTGTTAGCAGATGTGTGTGAGCCACGTAAGGAATTACCTATACACTGTGACAGACCTTTTGTGAGATGTGCCTGCCCCTTTGAAGACCAATAAAGTTTGGGATAGCTGTCACAGCATTTGCAGTAGGAAAGAAGCAGGGGATCATGTCCGGACTGACATGATCCCTTGACTGACTTGAACACACCAATTTCTTCAGCTTCAGGCATATAGCTTCTGCTTTCAAACACAGGAACCCAAAGTCAATCCGCAGGAATTATTTTTGGAAGAAGGCAGGAGAAATTTGAGAAGGGCTGTACCTGTGACTGTTAAAAATGAATTGTCTGGGTTACAGGGCCCAGTTCCTACTGCAAATGTACTGTAGGCAAAGCTGTTGGGTAGTTAGCAGTAGGCACAGACAAATAAAGGATAACCCTATTTGAGTATTCAGTGTACTGGTTTGGAAGCTCAGGTCTAGCTTAGCCACCTTTGAACAAGTTGTGCACTGTCCACTCCTTAATCAGCATGGACTGCAAACCTTCTGTAATGTAAATAATTCATTTTCAGGATGTCAAAGAATGTTTTTAAGCACAGATTTTTAAAATATTTAAACCTAGGCTTTCTGGTAATCCACCAGATATTTACAGTGACTTCTATTTCTTGAGTACATATATATATGCCTTTGTACTTGAACTATTCTACCAGGAAAAAAAAAAAGAGCTAAGATCTATGTTTAAGCCATGTATGAGCTGTGTCCAATAAAGAGTCCAGTAGACCAGTGTCTCCTTTCCTCTCACCATGGGATGTAGGATTTACAGATAAGGCAGAATGGATCCTCCGGAGATGCGCATCTGGCCAAGTCCTTAGTGGAGTCTGGCTGGAGAGAAACAAACTCTAGCCAAGGAACTTAATGGAGCAGCAGCTGAAATCTGGCAGTTTTGCTTAGTGATGCGTTGCGGCTGTAGTGACACTAGTTCCAGCAGTTCCCCTCTAACTTTTGTAATAGCAGCAAATGTAAGCAATGCTTTATTTGAGCCTGTAAAAGAAAAAAACAAGTCATGATGTAGCTTCTCAGTAGTTTCTTATCAGCAGAAAAGAACGTGGTGTGAAAACTTCCCCTTCTTTTGCAGGTTCAGACATCTTGATGAAGCTTTGCAAAATCAGAGAGCTATCCTGAAAAATGTCATAGCTAAAGTGGAAGAGAAAAAAAATGGAATTCAGGTTTCAGCTAAACAGATTGAAGACAGGTAATTGTTGTGTATTTTTCTCATGAAAATGAATGACAAGTAAGAGTGTTATTTTTCCTAAATAGAGTTTACTAGAGAAAAAAGCTGATGCTATATATTTTTTTCTTGGAGGGTAGGAAATATGAATATTCCAGTGCCCGACCACCCTCTGGGTGCAGAATCTTTCCCTAACCCCCAGCCTGACCCTCTCCTGTCCCAGCTCCATGCTGTCCCCTCGGGTCCTGTCGCTGTCCCCAAGAGCAGAGCTCAGCACCTGCCCCTCCACTCCCTCATGAGGGAGCTGCAGGTCGCCATGAGGCCTCCCCTCAGCCTGCTCTGCTCTGGGCTGAACAAACCAAGGGACCTCAGCTGCTCCTCATACGTCTTCCCCTCTAGACCCTTCATCATCTTTGTAGCCTTCCTTTGGACACTCTCTAGTAGTATTATGTCTGTCTTACGGTGTGGTGACCCAAATCAGCATTATCACATTTGAAGTGTGGGAGAACTTAAAGGAAATGCTGCAAATGGTGCTTTCACTGGAGTTCTTTGTCAACATTAGGTAACAAATAACTACCAAGCACTGAATAAAGGACATACCAGTTGGCTCATCCAGGGATATGTATCTCTTCCTCATAGGTTGCTTGAAGTAAAACACTTATACAAAAAAGTAGAAAATCAAATAAAAATGGCCAAGATGGTTTTGATAAATGAAATCAATAAACGAACAAACATCCTTCTTGAACAACTTGAAGTAAGTAAGGCTAGTTTCTTTTATACCCTGGGAAATTAAACTAAATTAAAATTAAATCCCAGTGCCAATGGAAGAATATAGATTGTGAATGTTATTGTCCCTTTGCTTATGTTTTCAAATATTCTTTTTATTGCAGGATTTTATTTGAAATCAATGGTTGACAAAGATTAATGATGAAGTGGCAAAATGTTTGCTTATCGTGTTATCCACATTTTCTAATACGGTTGCAGAGAATGTATGTGCACATTTTGAGTAATTGCAAAACAAGCCAGCTTTTGATTTTAATGTTTCATTTGTGAAAGATCTCTAGCACCACATTTAATATGTTTTGAAAATGATCTTCTGGTCTACTTTCTGTAAAAACAGCCTGCAGTTTTGACTCTTAAGTTTTTGCATGTCCAGTCGAAGAATATGTGATAGAAAAATACCCTGAGGAGGGTGGTATAGCCTCTATCTTTGTGGTCCCTAAATCATGAATTGCTGGAGACTGGAATACCATTCTGTGTGCTTGCAAACACTGCGTGCTTGCCCTCTGCTGACATTCTTCCTTAGGTCTCCTCTTTGTGTATTGTAATAGACAAGAAAGAGGTCCAGGTTCAGATTTGATCAAACGTTTACACCTTTCCTGTGTTACATTATTCTGCTAAACCAAGGCAAGAAGGCTGTAATTTATTCCTGAAGTCATTGTTCGTCTTGATTTGGATATGTCTGTTGAACAGGATTTGCTTTCTCTCTCTGATTGGTGCTTTAAAGAGACTATAACTAAGAGTGCCTATGTGTAACATAATTCCAATGATTGTATGCATTATGTGTGTCTGAAGGATGACAACTGTCTCCTACCTATTCCACATTATTAACAGAAAATCACAAGTGAAAGGAAGCAGAAATTGGAGCAGCAACTGCAAGGTGTTGTGGTTTTAAGCAGACAGGTTGAACATGTGCAGAACTTCACCAGTTGGGCAGTGTGCAGTAAAAACAGCATCCCATTTCTCTTCAGTAAAGAACTGGTAAGAGAAATACTTTCTCAATAAAGTGAAATTGCGCAGTACGTGTGATAACTGTTTTAAGAATTTAATGATTCTCAAATAAAATACTTTTTATAATCTTATAACTGTTAATAAAATCATAATCCTTTGATATGTCACCAGATTGTGTTTCAGATCCAGCGCTTGTTAGAGACAAATTGTAACACAGACGTAGGCCCTCCACTGAAGATCAGATTTACTTGGGATCCATCCTACTGGACTAAACAGCTGTCCAATTTTGGTACGAAAAATCTAGTGTTCTTTATTACGCAAGTGCCCAAAGGTATGCAAGACATACATAGACAATACGGTACTTTCCCCGAAGTGCTCTCTTCTTATTTGAGTTCTAGTTTTGGTCTTTCTGTCACAGCCGTAAAGCAATGCTATTGTGGCTGAAAACCTTCATGCTTTTCCCCTACTAAAAGACATCATTATACGTAATGATATGTATAATTTATATATATAATTATATATAATATAATATATCATAATATTATATAAATAATACATAATATGTATATAATATATACATATTACCCTATAAACATTGCCTATAAATGTAATCTGTAAATATCTTTTTTGATAATCTTAGAAAATCACAATGTAACAACACAGCTACTAGTTTAATTAAAACCCTGTACAAGGCTAAGTGGATAAACTTTTAACTAAAATTACTGAAAATATAGCATCACTGTCTACTAAACAACCTTGACTTTGCCTAATGTATTTGAATGCAGTTTTGTCCCAGGAAGCAGTAACTCTGCAACTACAGCCCTGTGAGTCTGGCAGTCCCATTAGGAGTATCCTGAGTGAAATGGATTACCTGCAGTGAGCCTTGTGCTGTTTCCTCTGCCTTACCCAGGGACAGCTGGCCTCAGCTATGCTTATGCTCCTCAGAGTGCGATGCTAACAGATACTCTTTTAGTATCTCAGTGGCCCTGGGACCTGAACAGTGTTTAAGATGCTTGCGATTAATGGGCACAAAGATGGCTTTAAGCCTTTTTCTGTGTAATATTGACAATATTATTTATGTAACGAATGCACATACTTTCAGCTTGTTTCCCAGCAACTATGAATTTTCCAACTGCTGCGAGTTTTTACAGTAAATTTAGTTTGGTAGGTAGATCAATGTTATAAAGGGTTGGTTCTCATCCCATTTTCAGTTATTTAAAACCTTTTAGTTTACCCCTTTTAGGGTAAAACAATAGCAAAAGTATTGCAGAGAATAATCTTCTCTTGGCTAAAAGCGTGGATAAGATTGGTTCCTAGGTCATTTCTATTTATAGCTTTTATGATTCTCTTGTATATAACATCAATCTCTTTTATTTTGCTCACTTTCACCCTGAAAGCAGTCTTTTGTACCCGTGCTTGTGGATGAGAAAATGTGCTCAGAGTTTAGTAAAAAATGAAAGTATAAGCCATATTCATCAGTTAAAATAATGTAAGTTGAGGGTAATTTTTCAAAGCATTTGCTGGTATTTCAATCATGAGTTCCATGGACATTAGAGGGAGTTTAGTATTATTTTAAATCACTGAAAAATCTTGAAAAATTTATGTTGGAGGTATATTGAAGGACTGCTTGAATAGGATATGAGCCCTTTTATATTTGAATTGAAGAAAAGCGAATGGCAGTCATTTACAATTTTTATTGCGTAAATTTATGAAGATTTTAGGAGTGAGCAAGTTTACTGTTTTGTTTTGTTTTCTTTTCCAGGAGCTTTCACTATGGAAGGTGGACACATTTCTCATTCAGATGTGCTACTCTATGGAAATGTGCAAGGATTACAGACATCCTTGTATCACGGACACTATTCCCCAGCATCACAGCTGGAGCCTGTGAATAGCCAGCCACATCAGTTTCCACCTGCAGTTCAGTGTCCTATGCCCATGTGTTGCTCACACTGCCTCAGTGTCCCTCATCCAAACAAAGCTCAGCCTTCTCATCAAAACATAAACCGCCACCAAAATTTTCAACATCCCGAACTGCATCAGCAGCAGTTTCCTCTGCAGTACAGCATGCAGCAGCGTGACAAAGAGCAAAGGGATGTTCCCCCGCCTCTGAAGTTAACGCAGCCTGGGCTGGAGCAACAGTCACGATCAGAGTCAGAGAATACATCAGGGAAGATGGGAAAGCATTTACCACCCCAGCAGCTGCAGCAGACTGCACCTCTGGGTTATGCTGTTGTATCACATGAGGCTCAGCAAGTTCACACAAGCCATCCACAGTCATTCCGCACACAGACTGCTTTGCAAACATCAACTGTGCAAGTGCAGCTTGGCCATCTTCAGAAGATAAAGTCTAACCACTTGCAGCAGCCACCACAGCAGCAGCAGCTGCCTCCAGCATCACCACTGTCAGGTCAGAATGAGAACACCCACAAACAAGTCATCCAGCAGAGCCTGGACATAATGCACCACCAGTTTGAACTGGAGGAAATGAAAAAGGATCTGGAACTTCTTCTCCAGGCCCAAGGACAGTCCAGCTTCCAGCTGAACCAACCCAAGCCAGCTCAGCATGTTCAACAAACCATAGTTGGTCAGATCAATTACATAGTGAGGCAGCCAGCCCCGGTTCAGCAGCAAATCCAAGACGAATCTCCAGTAAGTTCTCTGAAAGTTCTTTCCTATTTCTTTTAGTCAATGTAAGCTCAGAAATGGGGAAAAAACACCTTTGAGATTTCAAGCAGATTGAACTTTGTTGTCTTTTTTTCTACGTTAGAAATCAGAAGTTTCATGTCTCATAGAGATCTGTCCAAAACTTCCTGTAAAGTGCTGCATAAACAACCTGGATCCCAAATATTTGAATCTGTAAATAGACAAGGCAAGCAGCAGGTGGGAGAATAAAAGCATCATCATTCCCTCTTTGTGTGTAGGTAACTGAAGGACAGAAAAATTGAATAACTGGCTTTACTTTTATAGCAAAGAAGGAATAAAACCTGTCTTCTGAATCCCAATCCAGAGTTTCTGCCTTTGCAAAAGGAACAATTGCTTGGTGGTGGGCATACAAACTCTGTAAGGAAGATAAGGTGGCACAATAAAGTGGCTTTAAGACTCATTCAAAACAGTTAGAATTGCCTTGGAAAGGTGGTTGAAATTTCCCATTCTGTAAGTCCTGTGGAGTTCCCACCCCAAATGACTCTCAGTGGCTTAGATTTAGGAGCAAACAACAGGTTTTGGGGATAGCTGTACATTTCAGTAGCTTTATTGATCTTTTTCCATGAATGTTTGAGATAGATAAATATCTCTCTTTTCATTTATCTCTCTAGCTGGATTTACTTTTAACATCTTTGCTTTAGAGTCCTTCCAGACTTTTCATATTGTGTATGTTGTGTTTATGTGAGTTTACCACTTTTTTTTTTTTAAACTGAGATTTTGAAAACACTAATTCTTAATTTTGATTTGTAGGTCTGTGAGAGTTCCCCTGAACTTGATGTCCAGAAGCCTGTAGTTCCTCTTGACAGAAGTGATATTCCCTCCCTGTCACAGTCATTAGATGAAGAAGCCAGTGTCAGCAGCCACTCCCCTGAATCAACATTGCAACAATCAGCTTACAACCCAGTGAGAAAGGTATAAAGAACTATTTTTTTTAAATAAATGTTTGGGATAGAAAACATGTTTTCATAATATTGAGTATAATGTGTCATTTGAATTTGCAATTAAGGTGAAAAAATAAAATACAGTAAAAGTTGACAAAATAGCTTGTAAATCTTAGAAGACAGCCATAGCCTAATCTAGTGTGCATCCCCCAGTAACATGTCTATGCACTGTACTGTATGTACACAGGTGGCAGATCAGCAACTGTTCTATAAAGTGGTTTAGTGGGTGACAGTGGTAGTTGGGTGATGGTTGGACCAGATGACCTTGGAGGTCTTTTCCAACCTTCATGATTCTATGATTTTATAAGCTAGTAATTGCTAGTGCGATGCTAGTAGCACTTGCATTTGAAAAAGGAGTCAGGGATTCCGATGAAGTCCTGAAAAGCATCCTTCAAAATACTTGCAAGGAAATAGCAACACTAATTGTTATAGAAATTGTGGTTTTGAAAGGGATATGATTTTTTTTATACTCTCTTTGCTTGTGCATAAGCAGAAAAATAATAAATTTCTATATCTCTAGAATATTTTAGCACATACTACTGACCCTTCCACTCACTGGTAATCCCCAACTATTGAAAAAATCAGCCAAAACAGGAGAACTCATCTTTATCAGTAGATCCTTGCTGGCTCTGGGTACCACCTGTGCATTTGTGGCAGGCAAAAACTCCCTTTTTACGTTGCTGAAAATATCCCGAACATGTTCTGGTTGCTCAAAACTGTTTGGTACTTCTGTGCGTGACTCATGTTCTGTACCATGTCGAAGTCTTTCATGACTATTTTTTCTTGGAATTGATGCATGGAATATTGTGGAAGAACTTGTCTTTCCTAACCCAAAGAAAGAAGTTATTTTATACTGTTTTTGTGTGTAGCTTGTTGATCCAACATATTTATGATGCAACATTGCGGGAGATCCTTTTGGGAATTGCAGAGACAGAAAGGTAATGATTACTGAAGGTATGGAAGCAGCATGCAAATCAAATTTGGAAGCCAGAATGAAATCTGCAATTGCTAACTTAATCCTGTAAATGCGATGACATTTCTGGATCAGGCTGGTGGGATCACAACATTACGATATGATGGTCTTTGGCGCTGAACTTTCACATGTGGGAGCAGATCTCTCTCAGCCTCTGAAGACAGAGCACGGGACTGAGGAAAGCTATGCAAATTTTCAACGAAAGGCCTACCTTTACCTTAGGAAATGACTGAAAGTATAAGATGTTTAAGGTGTAAGGAAGACCCTGAAAATGAACACACATTTTTCTTGTAATGCAGACACACCTTCAAAGTTATTTCTGAAAATAAACGGAAATGCTAAGCAACTAACTTTCAAGGGCTCTTTCTACATGCATGTTGAAGAAGCAATCCATGTCTTCTGTACCTGCAAAGGAAGGTTTCTTCCAACAGCTGAAGTGAAAAAAGTCAGAAAAGGGAAGAAAATTGAAGCACATGTGCAAGAGAGAGTCTATTGTAGTTTGATGGGGAAAGGAGGTTTTTTTTTTTTTTTTTTTTTTTAAAAAAAAAGGAAGAAATAAAAAATAAGGAAGAAATGCTTATTGTTTGCTGTACAAGCTAAGAAGGCAGCAAGAGAAAGGAAAAAAAATGGATTTTTTTTTTTTTTTTTCCTAGTGGTACTGAGAAGTGCATGCTCTTGTGCAGAAATCACATGTCTCTACAGTTTTTACTGGTTTCTTGGAATATCTTCAAGAAATGAGGACACTCAACAGCTTCAGTACCACCCATATTTGTTTGTATATATCTTTTCTAATGAGCTGTTTGGGGTGAAGTCACAATATCCTGACAGCTCTGGAAATGGCTGATTAGAAATAATGAAGGAAAACCACAATAAGGAAAACTTGAAATAACTTTTCCATGAATGCTGTTTAAAGGTATCTGACTGCTTTTGCTAGAATAAACTAGAATAGTTTATAACTAGAATAAAGCTAAGTTTAAATGGGAGATTTGTTCTTATTTAAGAATAAGGGAATATGTCTATTTTTTATCATCTCTGTTTCACCTATTTAAATGTTTCCACACTTGTCTTCAGACAAAAAAAAAAAAAAATCCATATATGTGTCTATCCATTTATTCTTGTATGGCCTGTATTCAGAACATTTTGTCTCACATGTTCTTGGAGGACATGGAGAAATCTGAATGTGAAGTCAAAAATACTACACTTGGAAAACATGGTAGAGAAAATGGCTAAAGAAACCTCTTGCTACCAGGAGGAAATTTGCATTCTGTGTTTTGGAGAATAATCATTGTTGGACCTCTTGGCTTCGTTCTGCAGTTTTTGCTGAACTCTGGCACCCTTCATTGTGTGCAACATTCCTAGTGGAGCAGGTAATTCCCTGGCTGATGAGATTCTTTCATTAAAGAGAAAGTGGTGTGAACCAGAATGTAGCAACACTCAGAATTAATTGATCAGTGATGTATTTGCCAAGATCTGTCAAAAAATAAAAGTTTCCATTAGTCCAGCGATTTTCTTTATTTTGGAGAGGTAAAAGGCTTGATTGCTTTTGTAAATAAACATCTCTGTTTTAATTGTGAAATGTGCTTACACCATACATTTGGTATTACAGACTGATAACTAGTTGAATTGTCTGAATATGGGATCGTGTTCATGTGTGAAGTGATACAGAACAGATGCTATTAATAGCTTGGGATCACAACATCACCCAAATGGGGAAACCACAAGTGCGTTATTCAGATCATCCCAGACAAGTGCTAGTGCAGCCGTTACACCACAGTGCAAGGCACTCATATGCCCCGAGCGCCTTTGATTTCAGAGACGCCTGTTTGAGTTGTTCCGATGAGTAGTTTTCTGTCCCTCACAGTTAAAGCTGATTATTGATAAACAAAAGTAGAGAAGCAATGATGAAACACTTCATACACTTGTAAAATATCCTCAGGTTTTATGTTTCAGCGTCTGTCAAAAATTAAATCCAGCTTTATCGAATGGACAGAATTTTGGTTTTCTAGTGGTATAGTGGTAGGGATATGTAGTCAGTGTCTAGCAGAAATATTGAATTGCAAGTCATTGAATTGTTATGTTGCCGTATGAAGGAATGAGCTCTCAGATTCACAATTTTGTGAAGGTTACCAACCTTCTACAGGGATATGGCCTACCTGTTGCTTTTACGTAGTATGCTGTTGAGTTATTCATTTGCACACAGGACTGGAGAGATCATCTATTCTAAAGCACAGGCAAGAATAAAAAGATATTTTTTTTTTTGGCCAAATTATGTTTTCAGGAGTAATAAAGGGTGTATGGTCCTTGTTTTGCATATCTGTATCTAATTGTCATTGTGGCTGTGATGAGCAAGAGGTCTAAAGGCTGTACCTAGCATATGAGGAAACATAATTACTGTATATCTACAACAAAATTATAGTTTAAGGCTGAAGTACTGCTGCAACAGACTCCATCGTTGCAGAGCTAGCTGGATCTCTCTCCTCCTTAGACTTTAAGCGCATCCCCTTTAGTTAGAACCAGGGCTTGTACTTCTGGGAGGGAGGATTACTTATCTTGTCCTTCTGCTGGATTGGGTCCTGGGCTGTGGTACACTCTGTACCATACTTACTCATCCTAAAAACATAACAGGCTTTGGCACTCATGGTTCTGCCCTTTTGAAAACTGCAATCATGATAGCATCTGTCAAACTACGGTTTATGTTTCTCAGCAAACTTTGAGAGTTTCTTCCCTCGAGCTGTCATTTCACCTTCTGCTTAAAATAAATCTGAATATGCCATACGCTGTATTTGTAAATTATTACTGAAGAGCTGTATCTACTCAGATTCCTCCCAGCCGTTTCCTTCTGAAGCTGTAAAGTGATTATTGGTCTTCTCAGTGTCTTTGTTTTGTGGAAGCCATTCTGTACTTTGGTCTTTTTATCTTTGGCCCTCTTTTCTATATTTTGTTCTTTTGATAAATCCCTTTTGAGACAGGATGACCAGAATTAGTATTCAAGATACAAGAACAAGTGAAACATATATAGTGCTCTAATGCTGGTTTTTGCAAATTTCATTGTGACTCACAGTCCCAGCGTCTTAGTCCCAGCACTCTGCCTCGAGCACCATGAAGTACTTGAAATGGGGAAATCCTAGAAAATATTCCATGCCTTCAAAAAGGAGCGCAACTGAGAGCATTCTGAGAGACTTCTGTTTTATTCCACTGGTGGGATTGCATAGGTGGCATAGCTAATATAGTAGCAGTTCCCTGTGGAACCTCTCTCTGCCTCCCCCTGGGACTAGATGTGTGGGAACTACTTGGGCTTTGCTGTGCCAATGTTACCAGTGCTGCAGGACTCTCAGAGAGAATAATCAATCTTAATTTGTTGTAGGTGGCCTTCGCGGATATTTTGCCTGAACACATTTATCTTAAGCTTTATTAAGGACAACTCCTCCATCTTAGTGGCAAGTGCTTAACTATGATCTTTTTACTGTTGTTGTTCTTTTTCCTTCAAAAGCAATGTAAAATTTGTGGTGGGGAGCCTTGGGGAGCAAGGTACAGGTTTTCATTTTTACTAGATTTCCTTCAACGTGGTGTTATTACTTAGTAATTGGAAGTAATAATAATATAATACCTGACCCTTGGACTTTGAAACTGAGCTTGGGGATAGGGTGAGCTTGCCCCTCATTATTAGTAGTTTTAGGGGGATTATTTGGTGAAGAAAAGGATGATAATAGACTCTGGAATTTAGAGTCCTGCAAATTCTGAAAGTATCAGTGTTTGTGGTTTTTTTTTTTTGACATTTTTGATTCCGTAGTTACAGCGCAAATGTGTTCATGCTTAATGAAATTAGGTACATTTCCCAGAATGTTAATTTAACAAAATCTTTTGCTTTGACCTGGAAAAAAAGGATAAATAAAACATGCTGCTGCTTGCTCCATACAATCTCTTCCTCCTTCCACTTTAAGCTAGCTCCAATTTATTCAGACAAAATGTAAGGAAGCTTTAGATTCTTTTTCTCATAAAAAATGGGAAGAAAATCCTTTGGATTCTACTCTAAAATTGGGCAATATGAATAGGAAGCATGTGTAGACTGTGTTATCAGTGCTGCTGTGTGTGGTGAGTTAAACAACTGGATTGGAGTAGTACATTTGTTTAACCTCCTAGCATAATGAGCTGCCAGGGGGATTGCTCCACTTAATAGCAGCCGTTCATTACTCTGCAACCATTTGCAGCGTGTTATTTCTCTTATAGCAAAGAGAATTGGCGGTTCCTAGTTTTAGCTTTCTTTATCTGTGACACTTAATGTCAACAGCCTTGAGACTTTGCCAAAACAATCCTAACAAATCCTAATCCCAGTGTTTCAAGGTAAGTATTTGCTTCTCAGAATTCTTCTGTATTAGTGCTGCATGTTTACACTGGACCTTTTTAAATGCAACAGTGATCAAAGAAATATTTGAACTGAACAATATGTTTATTTCTTGTTCTCTGAAGGCACTTTGCATGTTCTTTATTCTTACCTTTCACTACCATAGCTATGGAATTTGTGGTAGAAGGCATTTTGGGGTGGTGATGCTGCTGCCATTATATTATAGGGATCATCAGACCAAAATTAATTATGAGACAATGAGAAATCCATTTCTAATGTCAGATATAGTTGGATGTGCCAGACTGTACATTAAAATGTCAAAAGTTTCAAAATTAACCTACAGCTGAAGCCACCTCTACCCAAGAGCATAATTAATGCTTATTGTTGTTCAAAGGGTGCAATGTAAAAGCAGTAGAGCTTTTATAAAACAGAGATCAATTCTTTAAAGGCATCCCATCTGCAAAAACTAGCTGAACTGTCAAGGGAAAAGAGAAATTTTTGCTAATGGCAAAAGAAATGATTATTTTAGGGAGTGAATTAATAGGCTATTAATGAGCCTTGTTCCCAGTGCATTGTTCACTTCACACTTGACAGCAGCTCCATGGATCAGAATGGAATGTGTCTGTTCTTAACTGTGAGTTTTAATATTTTGTACTGAAAGATCATAATGTTGCTTCATCATTAAAAAAAACACAAAATTAACTTTTGCCCCAAGGGAAAGACAGATGGCAGTTTGATGGCCTCATTATTCTTTTTTCTTTTTAACACGAGTAAGGTTTTATGTTGGCTTATATAATCTAAAAAAAAAAAAAAAAAATCTCCTAAGAAACTGATGCTAGCTAGAAGACTAAAAAAGCTATAGCCATAAAATGCAAGTGATTTTCACCTTTCAAAAATGTTTGTTAGAACAAAGTCTTATGCGTCTATGTATTTCTTTCTTCCTTCAAGAAGAGTAGACCCAGTGACTGCTCCCAGTAAGTAAGCTTGGCTCTCTGGAGCCAAGAGTAATCGTACTGTTGGCATAGTAGGGCTAATGTTTCACCCACAGTGTGTGCAGTTACATGTGGAGAGGTCTACGAGGCCTCAGTACGTAATAGGTGACGGCACGCTTTTGTAATACAAGCAAAGGAAAACGTGCATTGATTAGAAGCAAGTAGCCTCGAGGTCTCCAGTTAGCTTGCTGCACAGCTTTGTGTGATGTTCTTACCATGTGTGTGCCTCAGCATGCCCATTTCCACTGGAGCACACCATTAGGTAGCTCCTTGTGACTCAGAGAGGAATTTGTGGATGCTTCGTGGCTTTGAGAACCCGACTAAATAAATACTTAATTACCTCAGAGGGAACTAATTAATGCTCACAATGGACTTAGACTGTAATCAGACCTCCCTTTTCCCCTTACTTCTATCTGTTCAGTTCAAGTAGGAATTCTGTTTCTTACTTATTTTCTGTAAGTGATATAAGATCAATTCAACCTGTCACAAGCAAATTATGACAGCGCATGAACATATCTGGTCTTTGTGGTCATCGTTAGGATGTGGGATCATAAAGGCTGGATTCCTTTCTGACTTACGTATATTCCTTTGGCTTGAAACTGTGGTGGTTTTACCTAACCTAAGCAATCTTAGAAATGCTCTGTCGGATGAGGTGTAAAGAAAACGGTGCCTCCATCAATGCATTTCCTCATTTGTTGTGCTCTAGTTTTCAACTCGAATGTAAGGTAGGAAGAACATGTTTGCCTAGTTTCCAGCTGGTTCCAAGAATTTGTTGTAGCTCAGAAAGCTTAGATTCAGGGATAGTAACCCCCAAAAGTGAGCAGAAAGAGAAGTGAGAATACCCTGGCTGCAGAGACCCAGTAATATCTGGGGTGCCTTCTAGATGGCAAGGACCCTCCAGGACTGCTAATAATAATAATAATAATAATAATAATAATAAAGCCTTACTAGAGCACTCTGAACTCTGCAGAAGAGCTGATGTCTTCGTCTCAAATGCTGCAGAATCTATTGCAAACTGAGGAAAAGGCAATTATATTACATCCTTAGACAAAAGTTAATGTCTGTGGGCAGAATGTTCTCCTAGCACATGGGTGAAATGTATTGCATGCAGAGGGATTTGAGACCGATATCTTTGGCGTTATGTAGGATTTACACAGGCACAACTGGACAGCTCGGTCTAGACTACTGATTTTACCACTGCCAGATTAAGATGGACAAAGTTATCAAAATCCAAAATGGAGTGGCAGCTGAGAATTAAATTAATTACATCTACAAAATGGGTCCTGTCTCAGATTCACTTCTAAGTCACAGGCCCCAGCAGAAAAATCAGTACAATGAAATTAAACTCTAATTCAGATGCGATCAACACATTTCTTTTTGTCTTGATTTATATTATAATGAGTACTACTTACTGTATGGTAGTCAAATGGAAAGGATTTATTCAGTCAATTACCACGGGTAATGAAACACCAATGAACTATGATGAAGTAAATGGAAAATTACATATCGAAATGACACAGATCTCTGTACTTCTTAAGGCTGCTTATATTTGCTTCATATGGATGCTAGCAGAGATGTGATTTCAGTTCAGTCACAAGTTCCTGGCTGTAAGGGAGCTTAAGGAAATCACTTAAATGGAGGGATTTGCTTTATTTTGCATAACATTGTTTCTGTATTTCTAATGGTGATGAGTCACGAGATTGTAGCAAATGCATATTGCTAAAACTATTACTTCAGAGTCTTTAGTAAATAGGCTTCTCCTTTTCTTTTCATGTACATCATTTCCTTCTTAATACGTAGAATATGGTTTTGGGGTTACACTATGATATTTAAATGGCAAGTGCCTTCAGTTTTAATGAAACAGACTCACTACCATAAAGTGTTTAGCATCATAAAGTAACAATAGTTTCATCTGTTTATGTCAGATCTGAATCTTATTTTTTCTAAAACTTCATCCTGAGTAAAATGATCTGATGATTGCTGAATAAAATGATAAAATTTGTGGTCTGAATCTTATTCCTCATGGAATGGCTTAATGGAAATTAGAAGGGTTGATATCAAAGATAAATTTAGGACAGTGTTCTACCTGCTTAAATTTCTCATTCATTGTAGGAAGTTAAAAATCAGGATGCCTGGGAGTGATCAAAGGATGACAATTTTTCTAAGTCACAGAAGAGTAACATGGGCATCTCCTTTTCCAGTTTTCACTTTTAATGACGGAAACTGTAAAGCCTCTGGAAATAGTGTCCGATTGCAATAGATACTCTCATGACCTTGTGACTCAACTGCTTCATTACCTACAGCTGAAACAGCATCTCATCCATTACAGAAATAACAACAATATTTTGCTGCCAGAAAACTGATTAACATACTGTTTTTATTCCTTTCCCCAGCGTTCAGCATCATTAAGCATTGTGGGCTTTTCAAACGATTTAGAAATGGAACTACCTTCAACAAGGTTATCCAGGTCCGCTGATCCACAGATACAAGGTGTGGCTGCTGTAGCACTTGGTTCATCCCCGAACACCCGTTGTGACTGTGATACTCCACCAGAACCAGTACCCAGCTACAGCTTAGTACTGGGCAGAGCTCCAGGCGACCTGAGCCCTGGCTTTGAACCAGGTGATACGCTCCAGAGCAGCGCTAAGTGCAAGGTAGGAATCACTCAAACTCCTCTACTGAAAAGGACCCCATTTTCATTGGTAGTACACATTATTGTTAGTCATGTAAAAAGTGCCTGTTTCAGTTAAGTACAGTTTGGCTTCAAGCTTCAATCAGTCTTCAAGCTGGTACTTGAAGACTGATTACAAGTTGTTTGCTTAAGGTGGAAACAAAGAAAATTAATTATAAAATTTGATATTTTTTTCCTCTGAAGCTGGAAAATGAAGACTTGAATACTGTGGATCATCCTCTAGAAAACAGCATGGCCTCTGATGGGCAAGATGTAGTAAATGAATTAAGTCTTTCTATGCAAAAAGTGCTGGAAGAACCTATTAATCTTTCGGTCAAAAAATCTCAGCGTTGTACTTCTCCTTCTGAAGTGCTCAGCAACAATTCTTCCCTGCCTGTGAATGACAGAATGAGACAACTTAGAAATGAAGAAGGTACCAGGCTTTTTGTTGTTTTCTTTAGGTTTGGGAGTTTTTTTCTTATCACTGTGCATTACAAGCATTACAAAACGGTATGCTTTTTAATGTACTTTCATAAATGTGTTTTTCCATCAAGCTTCAAATATTATCAAGTACTTAATCCAATGGAAAAGTGTGTTTGATTTCATTTGTGAAGGAAAGCTTGGAAATTATATGCCTTGAATTTGTAATATCCTTCATCTCTGAACAAGAAAAGAGTGTGACTATGTGAAGTACCTGGATTTTAGTTCTCTTAAAAGCACTTCCTGTTAATGAGACCTGCTGTTATGACTATTGAAGAGCTGGTTTTAAGAGTCCAAATTCAATTTAGGGAAGAAAAAAAAAAAAAAAAAAAAAAAAAGGACTTCCAAAATATAATGTGCTTTCTGCTAAGTCCTGCACATCAGTCATATAGCAAATTTTTGTAAGGTTAATATATTTCACAGTATGTGCTTTTGCTTGGCTCTTCTACTGTGGAACATTCCCTTCAGCCAAGGCCTATTTCTTCAGTCTTAATGGAGAATTAGACCTTACTTAACTCTTTTCATGGGCAAATTGCCAGCATCCTTGTGCTATACTGTAAAGCCTCATTCCTGCAAACTCTAAAAGTCAATGGGACTATTCATGCAAGCAAGGGATTTCAGGATCAAGCTGTTATTCTGTGACTTATGCCAATATTTGGCTGCTTTTCTCCGTAAAAGATGAATTAATATTTTTATCTTCATGCTGTATTTTTATACAGAGAATTCTAATTAGTACAAAGAAGGCCTAGTTCAGTGAACCAAGGAAATGTATTTGTCTTCTCTTAGATGTACTATGCCAAACTGTGACAGTTATGCCACAATCAGCTGTAAGCTGGGAGTAGTAAGGATCAGCTGCACCCCTAAAAAGCTGTGCCTCGGTCAGGTTAAGTCACTTTGAAAGGAGCAGTTTTGTAGTGTCTGATTTGGGTTGTGTGACACTCTACACAGAAAGTCCCAGCATGCAGAATTACGTAATCCATAATAGACACTACAGATTTGCTCTGAGCAGGGATGGAAAGACTGGAGCGTTGACCTCAATGCTGCTCCCTTTCCCCAAGGAATGATCAGTAGTGAATAATACCCATCCTGCTCTCTGTCTGAAGAAGTGCAGTGAAGGGAGACCTAAGGAGATGTCGTCATGGTGTGCAGCATGCATCAGTGAGAGATTCTTTGTTGCAGAGGTAGCATATCTTTGCTGGAGGCTCTCTGTAGGACTAACTGGCTTTGGCAGTGCTGTGCTGCCAAAACCCACTCCTTTTGGTGTGCATGTCCAGTGGCTCATCCTTTTTTTTTTTTTTTTTTTTTTTTTTTTAATACCAAATCTAAACATTGCAGCTTAATTTAGAGCAAAACACTTCTTATCCTAACCCCTAAGGGATGTGGTAAAATTTTACATCGTTTCATCATTTTTCTTCATACAGCCTCTTTTCTTCTTATCATGGTTTGCGCAGATCCTCCCACCCCTTTCCTAGACTAAACAAATCTGATGATTTCAGGCTCTCCTCATGGCTCAGTTGCTTTTCTTTTTTAAACCACCTCATTCCTTCTGTGCTATTCTGGGCTCTCTGCAATTAGAGTGCTGCCCACAGCTGAATGCAGTGTTGCAGCAGAGGCCTCTGGGGTGCTGAGCAGCGCAGGTTATCGGCTTCCTGTGTTTTACATTCCTCACTACTGGTAATACGCTGCAGGATGGCATTTGCCTTCTTTTCCAGCAGCATTACATGATTGACTTGCTTGTAGTGAAGGGTATGGCATTAACCCTTAGTTCCTTCTACAGAACAGTTCCCTAGTCAAGTTAATTTCCTTCGTGATTTCATTCATCTGATCCTTCCTTCATAAGCATAGGACTTGGAGTTGCCTCAATTCAGGCATGCCGAGTTAGGATATTTTTTAAAAAAATGTATCAGGATAATTTTTGGATTGTCAACATTCTCCAACGCTCTTGCAACCCCTCTGGGTTGATGTCTTCCACATCTTTTATAAGTACTCTTTCTTCATGAGCCAAGTTACTGGCGGAAATGTTGAATAATGTTAGGACCCCAGCACCACTGGAACATCCTCTGGTTTGACAGTGTACAAGAGCTACTCCTTCAGCTAAGTGTGCGGTCACACCTTAGTAATTCTGTCCAGAGCCTTGACTACCAGCCTTCACCTGAGCAACAGTCACAGGCGAATAATGCATTGGAGTGACATGACATACACCTTTCCGTGTTAGTCTCGATTGTTTTGTGTTTCCTATGACTGGGAACAACAAGAGAATATCTCAGAGGCACATTGCTCTAAAGCAATGAGCCAGGGACCATTGGCCTGCACTACGTTCTTTGAAAAATTATGTTTTGATGGCGCTTACTTATCTCCAGATAGACATGGTTTATTTTCTTGTTAGTATTATCTACGTCAAAATAATTCCTAACAAAGTATGGAGGTTGTCAGTGGACTGATATTTACAGGGGCATCTGTTGGAGCATTCATCTCTATCCCCCATTCTATCTCTCCAAAGCTGCTTTGTTACTGATGTCTAGTATCAGTCAAGAGCTGCAGTTATGAACATGCTTATGTAATGGAAAATTTTGAATTGACATGTTTATATGTTACATATTTTGGAGGGTATAAAGGAATCCTATAGTATAGCTTTTGTCCCTAAGAGACAGATGAAAGGCATGATTTCTTTTCTGTTTCCAGTAACTAGAATTATCCAGGAGCTCTAAGCATGGAACAGGAGACTGCAAAGACTTCCTGAGCCTCAAGCATTCAGACCTCAGCAGGTCTGTTGTTGTCAAGTGAAAAATAAATGGCAAAGAGGATTACTTACATTGTTCCCTGTACATGGATGAATGTGTCATATCTGTGTACGTCTGTAATACCATAGAAATGTAACCATTTCCACAAAATATTTGGGAAAGGCTCCTCGTATTCAATACAGGACTTTCAACTGTGGTTGAAAGCAAAGAGAGAGAGAAAGACTGTATCCCAGAATAGAAAATAGCACACACATTTGATATACATATAGATGAAATGATTCCATAATTCACTTATGATATCATATTAAACACCAGTCAGAAGTACATGAATATTGAAGTACTTTCTACACTAATCTGACTCTGATATTATAAATATTTTATTCATTTTCTTATCTTCTGTTCCAGATTCCAATAACTGTGAAAAGGAACATTTAGAAATGGATATGAAAAGCAATAAGGACGTCAGGTAACAGTCTTTTTTTTTTTATAGAAAAGCACTGGCCATGAAATTTTATGCGTGTATTTAGAAAATTTCTCATACTTAATGCTAATGGAAGACTTGTTTTAAAAAGAATGCAAGATTCCTTATAGATAATAATTCTGAAAGTTATGAAGTATTTTCTTAAAACTTGAAAACAATTTAAAACAAGTGGTGAGTTCATGCATTCCTGTTCTCTTGTGATTTTTCAGAACGTTTAAATATTTGCACTTATCTCATTTGAACAACTATGAGCTGTTAAACCTAACAAATATACATATATAATGGTAACAGGATTAACATTATCTTGAATTTCATAAAATTTTGTTTTTTGTTATTGCTGTGCTAAGATTTTAAAGTAAAGGTGAATGATATGCTCAAAATGACATTCTTATTTGAAGCCAGCCACACTGAAAAGCATCAAACCAGGCTTGAATTGAGATGATTAAAACCAATACATTTGAGGATAGTCAGGGAAAGATTTTAGGACAGAAGTTAATAATGCATTTGCACACATTGTTAAATGAAAATTCTTGTATTCCAATTTCTTAAAGAATCAGCATGTGAAAAACTTTTCAGATTTTAGCCAACAGAGTCACAAAGGAAAAAGAGAACAAACAATAGTACATGGAAAATGTTGAAACTGAGTAGGGAGGAGAATTTTGTGGAATATGACTTAATTTAACCATGTTTCGTTTTAATAGATCTGGCCCTAGAGAGCTGAAGATTCCTTATGTGAGACTGGAACGTCTGAAGATACATGCATCAGAATCTGGGGAGCTCCCAGTTTTTAAGCTCCAGCCACAGGAGAGTGAGCAGGAGGGCAGTTTCCTCCTGATAATTGAATGTGGGACCCAGTCTTCAAGTATGGCTATAAGAGTGAGTGGAATTTGTTTGAAGTTTTACCTGCTTTTTCATTATTATTTCTCTGGCTTATATTCATAGTTACTGAAAGTTATTATACACTAAACAGGTCTGTTTATAAGTACTCTTATAATTCATTTCACCCTCATACACTTCTGTGATGGGCCGAAGTAAGAGGATACAGCTTTTGTTTTCTGCATAGTTCCCTTTTACTTCCATTTCTGAGAAGTCTGTTTCATCAGATAGCTGTAGTGTTTTTGTATTCTAACAGTCTGGATTGTCTGTCTAGTCACAAACATAGAAAAATAACTTAAATCTAACATAAATGCATATTCAGGCATGGCATCTTTGGATGATAGGAACCAATTCCAGAAATTACAGTGTTACAGTTTTTTAAAAAGCTTAATATTCTATCACTTCATCAAAGTCTTAAATGTGAATTTCCTTTCACAGAATGAAATTAGAATTTCTGTTGGGAACAAAAAAAAAAATGTTCTCTCTCTCTCTCTCTTTTTTTTTTTTTCTTTTTCTTGAGCTATTTCCTGTAAAACTTGCATGTGGCAGAGGTGCTTCATACAGTTACCATATATAAGCTTGTTTCTGTGACATGAAATCTATGCTACTCTGTCTGTGTTATGATACTGTGGTATGTGGAGGAAGCGACTTGACCAAGATGACCTGGCCAACCAGCGTCTGATTCTGAGCTGAGCATAAGCCTGCTAAAACTCAGTGCCCTCTCCAGTAGGGTTCATTGTAGAGAAACTAATTTTTCTGCAGGTAAGTACTGCTGTTATATGCTTAGATATGAAAATGATGACTGTGTGATCCCAGATTTTTCTTCCTTTAAGATAAATAAAGATGGTCCACCTGAAGGACTGAAATGCAAAGAGGAGAGCACGGAAGACAGAAAATTTGTTATAACCCAGGCTGAAGGACAGATACAATCTCCTCCTGTAGATACTCTACCTTCTGATCAGAAGTTCAGTAATGGTACCTCCCTCACGATGAAAAAATCTCCAGTCACTCAGGAAGTCAATACAATTGAGAATGAAGATTTCTGCGCTGTGTGTCTTAATGGAGGAGAACTGTTGTGTTGTGATCACTGCCCCAAGGTCTTCCATCTCTCCTGCCATGTTCCAGCCCTCCTCAGCTTTCCAGTGTATGTATGACATTTCACTAATGTGCTCCATTTCTGCTTACTGCCTTGGGGTAGAATATTTCCTCAGAGATGCATATGTCAGCCGAACACAAAGGCAAGGACTGCATCTCTACTTACCTTTTTTGTTATTTTCTTACAAAGGAAAGAATTGTCGTATTTTCATCTAGTTTCAAGTATGTATTAACAACAACCATTTCCACGCCTTTCCTGCAGTTAGCTGGCCAGTACAACAAAGGAAGTGGCAGACCTAAGCTTTAAGATCTTACAACTTTCTGGAGAAAAAGTAAAATTCTAACTCTCATGTAATATTGGTGGTATAGCTGTCAACTCTTTCCTGCAAGAACAGTGACTTGCAAAAGTACAGGGGCAATCAGTGAGCTCGACAGTTAAAAATAAATAAATGTATATATATAAATGTTCAGTTTTCCAGCCAGTTCTGGTGGAAATTTAGGACTACTGGGACTTGTGTTGGCAGTGTTTATGACATGGGTTTCCTAAGACATATAGTCTCATGTAGCAACTTGTCACAGACAAATTTTATGTGACAAAGATGCCCAGCTAGGTATGTGTCCACATAGCAAACTTAAGAAGTGTGAAAAATGTGCATGATTGGTGTTGTATAATTCTGAATTCAGTTACAAGTTTTTCGCTTATAAGTGGGACCAAAGACTTCATTTCTGCCAAGGCCAAATAACTGTCTCAGCTGAGCAAAATACCTTGTGGGATATTAGCTTGGAAGTTCTGGCTTGTTCTTTCTGTTAAGAAAGCAGAAAGTTCCATAGCTTGGCTTTTCCTTCTTTTCTCTAAGAGCTAAGTCATTATTAACCTTTTGTTTTAAAGCACTGTGAAAAAATAGTTTTCCTTGCAAAATAAGCTTCCTAAGCAATTAAATACAGAATCACAGAATCACAGAATTTTCTAGGTTGGAAGAGACCTCAAGGTCATTGAGTCCAACCTCCAACCTAACGCTAACAGCCCTCCACTAAACCATATCCCTAAGCTCTACATCTAAACGTCTTTTGAAGACTTCCAGGGATGGTGACTCCACCACTTCCCTGGGCAGCCTGTTCCAGTGCCTCACAACCCTTTCAGTGAAGAAGTTCTTCCTAACATCTAACCTAAAACTCCCCTGGCTCAACTTAAGCCCATTCCCCCTTGTCCTGTCACCAGGCACGTGGGAGAACAGGCCAACCCCCACCTCGCTACAGCCTCCCTTGAGGTACCTAAAAAGAGCGATAAGGTCACCCCTGAGCCTCCTCTTCTCCAGGCTGAACATACTAATGAATTAAATTAGTTCCTCTAACTAAACCTCTGTCTTGATAGTTCTTCAATATACCATTGTCTTTGAGGTCCTGATGTTGCACAAGTTCCATCACTGTTCTCGTGAAATTCTTCAAAGGGGTTCTGAAAACAAATAGGAAGGGCAGTTATGTTCATGCAGAACTATGTCTATTTGGTTTGGGATCCTATGTACTAGCACACATTATGACTTTTGTGATAATGTTAATTTATTTTGTAATTGATATATCATCTAATGGAGCTGTTTTTTTTTTGTTGTTGTTGTTTTTTTTTTCTTGTGACCCTACTGTTGGCTGTATTTCCTTACCTTTATTTATATAAATATTTATATATTTAAACAGAACTTGAGTCAGTATAGCTGCACGCTTTACTGCTATGTAATTTCAAACACTTATTATTTTGTGTTTCTCTTTCTCTGTAACCGAAATAGTGTAATACGTAGAATCTGGAATTACTACGCTTCTAACTATATTCAAATATCTTGAAGGACATCTAATAGAATGGGCTTAAGATTACCTACAGTTGTAATACAAGTTAAGAATGAGAATTGTTTTCAAATAGTAATTTCTGAAGTTTGTTATTTGACAAGGTAGCTCACCAAATTTGACTCAATTTTTGTTTGTTTGTTTTGCAGGGGCGAATGGGTGTGTACGCTTTGCCGTAATCCAGTGAAACCAGAGGTAGAATATGACTGTGAAAACACACGCTACAGCCACAGTTACAATGCACAGTGTGGCCTTGATGATTATGATCAGAAGGTGGGAATAACTATATACCCTTACTCTGTAGGAAAGGAAATACGATCTCAACATGAGACTTTGCCTCTTCATTGGAAAGTTGATTGTTTTGACTTGATTCCTTCTAGAATATTTCAGAGGATAGTAAATACACTAAAAGTGGTGTTAATATTCAGTTATATCATTCTATTCTTTCTAGAAAGTTGCTGTTTAATTTAAAATGTATGTCATGCTATAGAAAAATGAAACTCGCAGATCTGGAATTCTCTTCTGCTTTGAACAGAGAAGTTGCACTCAGCAGCAGAGCGACCTTCCCTGTGTCAACTTTGCTTGGCACTCTGCCACTTAATCTCTCTTCTTCAAGACATGTGCCCTCTCAGCCATCTGTTTAGGCCAGTGGTAATGATATTTGCTGATGTGGATGCTTTCTGACTCTCAGTTGGATTGCCATCATCTTACTGTCTTCATATGGACCATTGATCCCCTTCAGGATTACATGTAGGCCCTGTTAACCCAGCCTAGATGGAAGTTTATTCTTTTACATCTCCATTACCAGTTTCCTCCACCAAATCTCTTATGAAAAATACCTTTTCTTAAGTTTGATTGGTAATAGGAAGCCAGAAACTCCAACTAGATGTTCTGAGTATGTTAGTGACAGCTGGCCAGGGAGGGTGAGTTCACACAGCTGCATGCAGATGCTGAGCTTGCCCTACACAAATGAAATCTAGGATAAGACATAAAGGAAACAGCAATTATTCCCAGAGCACTGCAGCTCATTGGCAAGGCTGAAGAGCTGCAGCACTGCACAAATTCATCCATGCTATTTCCAGACCTGAGCGACTGTGTCCTTAAAAAGCTAGATGTAACTTCTGGACATTTATGTGATCCCTCATCACATTGGGTACAACTGGCCAGAAATAGCTGTTGATTTGTGAAGTTCTTTTTAGAAAATTGAATTTGTTAGAGACTTCTTTTCTTAAGGGGGAAAATGTGGCTTATAACTATTTTGTAGTGCATTTCTTGTAATCAGTTTGGGGAGGGGGGACACAAAGGAAGATTTTGGAAGGAACAAAGGAAGACTAGTATAAGTATTTTGCAACTTAATGATGATTAAACAGCTTACATCCATTTGTATGAATCATAGATCACAGAATGGTTTGGATTGGAAGGGAATTTAAAGATCATTCAGTTCCAACCCCATGCCATGGGCAGGGACACCTCCCACCAGACCAGGTTGCATGAAGCCCCATCCAGCCTGGCCTCAAACACCTCCAGGAATGGGGCATCCACAGCTTCTCTGAGCAACTTGTTCCAGTGCCTCACCACCCTCTGAGTGAATAATTTCACATGCACACAAAATACATTGCAAAGTGTTTCTTTTCTTCCATTTCTTTTACTATCCTCACTTTCAAAACTGTAAAAAATCAAACCAAAAACAAACAAAAAAGAGTCAAAATGTTCCCCAGATTAGAATGAAGCATGCTATTTTGCATCAGAAATCTACAGGTTACATAAATACTCCCTGTGTCAGTATGATTGATTAGCTAAGGGCAAGAGTGAAACTCACTTGTTTTGAATTATTATTATTATTATTTTTTTCCCAAAATTGGCTTCTCCAGAAGTGTGAAAAGCTGGTGCTTTCCCTATTCTGCAGTAGTCTGAGCCTCCCATTCCATGAACCCGTCAGCCCTCTGGTAAGTACTGAACACATCTCCATTAGAGGGAAGCCAAAGAATACTCTGGTAGACTTCATGAGTTTCTCCTTTGTCTTCTTGAAATATATTAACTGCATTTTTTTTTTCTAACTAACATTGCTTCCTAGGTGGGGGTGGCTGTTTCCCACTTGCAAGTACTTTGAAGTGTCAGATTTGAGGCGGGTAAATGCTGGCAAATGTTCTCAGGCCAGATTTGAGTGTCAGTTTAAGACAATGGTATGAATACTAAGGGTATGTAAGGTGTTCAAGTGATAAAGGAAGTTGCATTAGTATGACATTGTTGTACTATTGCCAGAGGAGTGGTCTGCTTCTGAAATAACCCTGGACTCCCTGCTCCTGGCCTGTTGCACAAAGGCAGTTGTGACTGTGTTCACGGGAAGGTGTGGAGCCTGACTGCTGTTTCAGCCATGTACTCAGCTGTTAACTGGCTACTTTATGGAAGTTGTAGATTCATGTGATTTTAACAGGGGAACACAATGTGAGACGAGTTGAAGGAGAAAAATGAGAGAATAACAGGAGTGTTTATGTGAAGAAACAGTCCAAATAACTATAACTATATATATATATATAAAACAACACATTCTAATAAAGCTTGTAATGAACTTACAGAACACATGATCTAACAAGTAAATTTTGTTCCAGAAACATTTATGGTGTGGGAAATCCTGGTAGCTGGTGCCATTGAAAAAAACTTTTGTTGAACTTTAGAAAGAGTGCGTAGTAGCATATTTTTTTAGTCACTCTTGGCAGACTACTACCCACAGTATCAGCTGCCAGTATCTCAGCACATTATTGTAAAAACTGCTAGGGGAAAATAGTAGCTAATTATCAGTGTTACATATATTATTGATTATGGTTTAATGATGACATATATATCTGGGGATTAACTTTAGGAAGTGAAAATAGCAAAGTAGTCCCTGAAGTGTGCTGTTTTCAAGACCAATCTTGCAAGCAAGTATATACTTAATCAAAGCTAAAGGCATACAGGAAGACGATGTGCAAGTGTAGCTAGCAGATCAGAGCCCTCTTCCTTGCTGCAAGGAATCCTCTGCAGTTTGACTTCTGTCCAAACTACAAGCAGAAGTCTGGACAGGAAATGTTTTAAAAAGGTTACATACCTGTATTTTATTCTTATTGCAGGCTCGACATTATTATCAGATCATAAAAAGGCCAATGGATTTGTCAATCATACGAAAAAAGCTGCAAAAAAAGGACAAGTTCCACTATTCTGCACCTGAGGAACTTGTGACTGATGTGCGTCTCATGTTTTGGAACTGTGCAAAGTTCAATTATGTACGTTTCTAATATATGTGGGTGAGGGGATACAACTTCTTGGAGGGTTACGCTTTCAGGCTGTCACAGTGGCATAATTCTATTGGTCTCATTAACATCAGATATTAGACTGGGATAAGCAGGAGGATTAATCAATTTTACTCTTGGAGTTACATAGATTTAATTTATTCATTTAATGGCAAAATTGAGATACATGCAGATCTGAGAACGGGAGGTATATACAGATCTCAAATCAAAGAGGACATCTCAGCTGACAACTTTCTGGAATGATGCTGAGTTTACTGTGAGAAGCCATGCTTACCTAGGAAAATAGCTAGGAAAATTCGGGTGCATCCTAAGCGATGGCAATGGCTATTCTTTCTAGTCCACTGCACATCTCTTTTTCTTAGAGGTGCAGAATCATTTCCCTTAATAGAAGCATCTGGTTTTTACTTACATTGTAAATGCAGAGGAGCTAATGGCCTGTAGAAAAAATGCAGAATACTAATGGAGATGTAGCAGACAGAAACAAAGCGAGACATTAGGGTAGGGTAGGCATTTGTTTCTGATTGTTGATGATTTCCTTGTGCAGGTGGAATAACTGAATGGTTATTTATTCTCTTACAGCCAGATTCAGAGGTTGCTGAGGCTGGACGATGCTTAGATGTATTCTTTGAGAGCAAACTGAAGGAGATCTATCCAGATAGGCACTTTCCTTCAATGCAACAGGATGACTCTGATTCTGAAGAGGTGGAGAGCCAGAATAGCAAAATGCCCCCCCAAGATTTTCAGTGGCCATCGTATGGACAGGAGTGCATTCAGCCTAAAAGAAGACGGCGCCACGCTGTAAGATTGCAAAAACAAAAGCATTTGGTTGCTAAGTGGCCACCCTGCTAATTCTGTTTACAGCTACTGATGGGAAGTTTTGACAGTGCTGTGTGGGAAAACTGTCAAGCTTCTATCACAGAGATGTGATCAATTCTACAGTTTTATGTCAAGATCGTCTCAGTGGAATAAATTGTCAGTTGTGTATAAACGTGTGAGAGTGAACAAGTGAAGTCTCTCAGGCCACACAGTTATCTTCCTAGCAGAAAACTGTCAATTTTTAATTATTATTTTTTTTAAGACTAAGCTCTCTAGCTATTCATTGTTTGTTTCCTTTGTACACAGGAAAGTGAAAAAAATAAAAGAATGATGTTTCAGCCAGCTAACAGCCTTCCTCAGGTATGACCTCCTGAAGATACCAGATTAACTATGAGGAATCCAGCAGAATAACTGACAGAGTTAAGGTGTGTGGGAGGAAAGCTAAGCACTAGGGCTGTTAATTGAAACTCTCCTATCTGCTGACCATATGCCTTATTTCTACATCTTGTGGATAGATAACAGATCAAATGTGTTTCAATCTGTCAATATTCCATCTGTTACATCATGTATGTGTTTTGCAGTGTTTACACTGAAGTACTAATGTTTTGGTGATAGGTAATCATGATTAATAATAAAAGTAACATGCTAATAATATTTAACTTTGCAGTATGTTTTTATAGTCTGTTCAACATAGCATCTCTATTTTATAGAACACAGGTAACCATGTAAAAATCTTATAATGACAGTGAATTTTGGCCATGCTTTGTGATAAATACAATGTGTGGTCATAAGACATAATCCTGTTGTCTTATTTGATGATTTTTCTAGGAGCTTGACTCCTCAAGGCCCACGGGATACAGTCTAATGTGATTATCTGATTAGCTGTTTCTTTTGAAGCAGAGCATTTTCATTAAATCACTAAAGAGCTAGTACTAAAAGTGCTAATATTAAGGCTCATTGTGAGTTGTTTCTGAGTGCATACTGGATGCTGGGTTTGCAAGGAATGATTCTTCTGGTGTCTAATTCATGCTCTGTAAAGCAGTGTGGGATTTCTTGGGTCTCAAAGGCAACATTTTTATACAACCCAAGCGAGTTGGTTTTCTTTAAAGCAGATATTGGACTATGAATAGTCCAATAGTTAACTATGAAGCACCTAGGTAATTAAGAAGCAATTTACATGGTTATAGAAGTGCCTATAAAATAATATTATATATTCCAGATTTTCTCTTATTTCTGCTTATTTCTTGTAGTTGTGATTACTAGCAGTGCTAAAAGATAATGATAATGTGTGCATGTAGAAGTTGATACAGGATGAAAGGATGTCTAAGCTTTTGTTTTCCTAAGTTCCATGATGTATTGGCAAAACAACAGCAATGGCTGAAAGAGCAACTTTGGAGTTCACTTGAGCAAAGGCTAGCATGTAATTTTAAAGCCTGAAGGGTGGGATAGGTAACAAGACATGACACCTGATCAAAGTGATGGTTTGCAAGCTGCTTTCTACCTCTTCCAGAAGAAGGTGAGCCAGATCTTCACACGGCTGATGCTTTCTTGCCATGTATGTGAGGGGCATCTTCCTTGTTTGAGCTCTGCCCAGCAGTGTAAAGCTGGGCTGTTTTCTGGTTTTGAGAGAGAAGAGTTGTTGAAGATCTCATACCCAATTAAAGTTAATTTTAATTGGCTTCCTGTAAATAAAGATGATATTTTCAGCATAGTTTATATGGGCTATTTGGTCTGGTAACCATGTATGTTATTTTAGATTACACTTTAAAGTAAAAGTTTATATATGAAACAATAAGATGTGAATGTCATATTCTACTATCTCTGTGACTTAGTTTGCCATTAGCTTGGTAGTGAGCTGACATTTTCTTTTGTTTGAAAAAATAAATTTCTGTATATTATAAGACGACTGGAAAACTGTGAGACCAAGGGGGACACTTTATATTTTCTGTATGTTAATTTCTGTGTTTGCTTTCTGTCAAACTCATATTCTCAAAACAGTAGGTATCTTGGCATAAGGAAATGAGTGCAGGTTTGTAACTGAAGTAATCATGCTTATCTCTGCTACAGGTGTCAACTTCACTTTCAGCTGGCAATTAATTCCCTCACCAAAGTCCTATCTTTTAGCATTAATAGTACAAAAATGATATGCTGCATAGCCTTCAGCTAGGGGCAAAGGTAGAAATAGAAAAGACTAATTGCTTGTTCCTCTTTTGCTGGAAAAGTAGAGACAGGAACCTAATTCTGTTTCATAAATGCTGTAAATTTGTTAACTGTACTATTATTTTTGGAGAATGCCTGTTTTAATCAAATGTATCAAGGATATAGCATATCTTTATTAAAAATAGAAGCATAACAGTTTATGACCACATATAAGATATTCTTCGGGTAAGTTCTGGCAGGACACTATGGCCTGAGCACTCTTAAGGGTAACTTGTTTTTTTGTGATTACTTCTCTAAGACATAGCAACAGTTTTAAAAATATTCATAGTCTTTATGTCATGCTGGTAAGCAAAATAAAAACTGAATTCATTTTTTTTGACTTCACCTACTTTCAAACCCAAGTCTCTTGGGTAAGCAACTTCAGAAAGCACTGCATGTTGTAAGAATAACGTTATCCATTTCAGAGCTTGCCTTGAAATTGCTGGCTTGCTATGTTCCTGCTGCTAGGCACCACACCAGAAGGACATATAAATTCTTAGACTCTGTTGAAGTCAAATTACACACTGGTACTGGCACTAAGGGGTATGAAAGGAAGGATCTCCCTTCTAAAATCAGACAGCCTGTGCAGCCCAAACAAAGTGATAGGTTATGTAGTTACTTTTTCTTCTGTCATACAGCCTGTTTCACAAGTCAGAATGTGTAGGAAGGAGAGCAAGGAGGAATCCCTGAAGTATTCCACTGGAAGCACAGCTGAAGCAAATGTCAAGAAAACTGTGAAAACCCCCAGCAAATGCACTAGGCTTCTGGAAATGCAACCAAGGTCATAATTTTTCCTTTTATCTTTAGTAATGGGTTACATATAGAATGGGAAAATCCTCTTCATGCTTAAGCAGTTGGAATAGAGAATAACTGCACTTCAGTAAGAGGTCTGTTGAAGAAGAATTTACAAGCTATGCACTTGACTTTCATTCCCCTACACACAATTTCAAAGATATACTTCTAGTACCATTAGAGCAGAATGAATGACACTAGAGTTAATATAAACAGGTATTTAACAATTTAGTTTATCAAATGATTGCATGCTTATATATGTAACGTGCTTTGCTGAACAATAAAATACATGAAATGTATTTTTGCATATCAATCTGAAATTTTTGCTCTGACTACACCTGCTTTCAAGTAATATATAGATTATATAGTATCATTTATCACTTACCAGATAAGTTGTTGATAACTAGTGATGGCAAAGCAAAATGATTACAAAAGCTGTTATGCTAACACTAGAAATTAGCTTTCTATTTGTGCTGGAATTTTCGGTGCCAAGTAGGTATTCTGCCTTTTTGTTTTTCAATTAGTACATGTTAAAATCAAACACTCTATCAAAAAGTAGCAAAACAATGCTTGAAGTTTAAATTTATGTATATGTTAAATGGCCAGGAAACATAACGCTTACTACTGAGATGAAAAAACTATTTTAGTATATTTGATCAGAAGGAATCATAAAAGAAATGCTAAAATTGAACATGCTAGAAATTGAAGAATTATGGAATAACTTAAAAAAAATGTCAGTCAGATGTTCCAAGTGTTTTTCTGTCATAATTGGTTCCTCCCAGTTTGGTTTATTGTAGTATAAAACCAACAGCAGCACCATTCTAACCTGGAGGCCTACTGGCTTAAGGGATATGAAGTCTCTCTTTCAGTGGATGGGTTACAGCTGTGCTGCTCTAAAGACATAATTAAGACAAATTAAGAAATTAAGACAGACATCTCTTTTCAAATAGAGGTAACTTTTAAAAATAATATAAACAGGAAAAAGTAGATAAACTTTTGGGTGTGCAATTCTTTCAAGTGTGAAATACAGGCAGTAGACTTCAAAACTAAATACTAGCTGAGTTTCTCAAATTTAATAGGTATCAATGAGATAATAGCAATGAGAGCAAAAATAAAGATAGACGGTAGTTTTGAGCTGAGGAGGACGCACACCTTTTGAAGCTATCTTGTAGATCAGGAGTAAGAAATGAGAGGTGAGAAATAGTTTTGAGAATTTTGAGAAATCCTGTTCTTTACTGAATGTTCATGAACGTCCATTTTAGTGTGTAGTCATGTGTATTTTCAGGAGAACACTTAATAAACTGGATGAAGTTTATGTTGGAATATAGAACTAAAAGATGTCTTTGTTGTGAGAAGAGTTTTACCTGTGGTGAGAGTACTTCTGGTGGAGATGAGAAATTACAATATTCAAATCTGTTGTCAAATATTTAGCTCTCTTTGCTCCATTTTGGTTCCTGGTATCTGAATATGAGGTTCTTGAACTTCTTCCTGCACAGAATGTAATTTGTAATTTGGTTCCCTGTAAATTATATATCACAGTATATTTTTGCTGTAGAAAAGCCCATTTTAGATTAAGGAGATAGAATGACATGCAGGTGTTTTTCCCAGAGCAAATAGGGTGGGCAGCATCTGAAGGTCAGGGAGTGTTTTTACTGCTCTTGGAGAGTGCTTCAGATGGTTAACAGTTTTATGGAAGTAGCAATGCTGTGCTGTGGATTGGTAGTCTGTAAGTTACTATTTTTGATCCTGATTGTAATGCCCAGGACAATTATGTCAGTTCAGAAGTGTTCTAGAAGCAGTCAGATACTGAGACAATGATTATTAAATTTGCTGTGAACATCAGTGAGGGAATCCAGGTTTCCAGTACAGATGATAAAGATGTCACTTAGGTCTTTTAGGCATAACAGACGCTATGTTCCTACATGTTCCGTGCTGAGATAACATATCTGCCCTTTATTCCAACACTCCCTTAGCCGATGTTCTGTGGTGAGCATTGCTTGCCACACTAGAATGACTTTTTGACAATGTTTCTCATTAACATTCATGCATTCACTTTAAATTAATATATATATTATATATACTTATACACTGACGTTTGGGCAGCAATTGAAGCATACTTGAATATTTTTCCTTGTTTGCTTATCAGCCTGTTCTTCCTACTGATGAAGTTGCTAAGAGCAGGAGTAGTTCTTACATCTCTTATAAATTCAGTATTTGCTCATTATTCCATGATATCCTCTTCTGAGAAACTGTGTTGGTGCCATTTCATTTTTTACAGCAGACTTCATAGAGTATCTTGATGTGGTACAGATATTACAGATATGGGATGCACAGGGAATTTGCAAGATCCCTTATGGGAAATATACAGTGAAAACATGGTAAGATATTAAAACCAGATATACAGTTTGGAGCATACCTCTGAAAGAGGGTGAGATTTTTCTCCTGTGGATAGATGTTACAGATTTAGCTGGTTGCCACATTTTGTGGTCAGTCAGTGCCTGACCTGAAGTCACTGGCCTGAACTCCTCTCCTGGCTGAATAAACAAACACAGCATTCTAAGTGTTTCAAGTGCTGAATTACTTTTGTAGACACTCAAGGAGATTAACCTTTATTTTGGTCCCAGCAAATGTCAGCATAGAGCAAACATGAAAAAGCACCAAAACAAGCGCTGTCTTTAGGCATTGGAAGTAGAACAGGGTAAAGTGTTGTATTGGGAAAGTAGGGAAGTGGGGTAATGGGATATTTTATGTAGCAATTTCTGGATTGTACTGCATTTTGTAAGTTAATTCTATAAATAATCACACTTTTGCTATTTCTTACTGTTTTAATATTTCTTTCAGCAGCATTAAAACACTTCAAGCCAAGCAGTTTATGCACATGTTGTGTATTCTGTGGTGTAACACTTCTGAATTTACAGATCACTGAGCCAAGCTAAGCAGTTCTCTCCTGCAGCTGAACAGCAAATGGAAAACACCCTTAATCTCTAATGATGAAAATATTAATATGATGAAACAATAGCTATAGAACCAGCAGACAATGCAGAAGTGTTCTGTAAATCACAGAAGTTAAACAAATAACTTAGAGGATATTTTATTCTACTGCATATAAGAAAGAAACAATATAGAGCTTAGATAAAATGAAAATCAATTCAAAATTCACCCTAACTTCCTACTCAAACTCTGTGCTGCATCTTATACATAATTGTAAATACCTCAGGCACCTGCAGTATATTAACACATTCAGGTGGGATTCAGTTTATGATAAATAACATTTAAAAATTCAGTGCTTTAAGTAAACACTGGGAACTCCTCTGTTTCTTTTCCCTTGTGGTCTCTGAAGGCTTTAGAAACATTTATAAACTGGCTCCCTTCCATCCATGTTTGTGATGTACTTATAAATATGTCCCATTTGTAGCAGTGAAAAACAGCATGATAGGCTAACAGAATAAGTGAGTGGTAAAGATGCAAATCGAATATAGCTCTCAGACCTCATTGCAGGATTACCATCTAGCAGTGTTACATGAAAGAACTGTGGAACATTTCAGGTTTAAGACCCAAGGCGAAAACCATTCCTTATGGACAAGGGTATTCGGCTCTTAGCATTTCCAGGCCTGGAGGGGTACTGAGAATCATGCAACCCTTTTCTTACCTACATGGAGGTTTCACCCAGTGAAAAGAATGGGGCAGTGCTCAATCCACTGCTGCAAACCTACCACTGTCTTACAGCACACAGTCACATTGGCCTGGGTGATATGGGTACTATAACTGTCATCTCTGGCCGGGTGATGTTATCTCAGAGTTATTACAAACAGGATGGATTTTCTCCAGAGAATGAACCTCATAAAGGCTTACCAGAAGTAATATTCCGTACCATTCAAGAAAAATGAAAGTCTTTATCTTCTTTTCTGATCTTAGAAATACCACAAAAACCTCTGCAGTGCCAGTGTTACTTGTTGGCATGAGTCTGCTGGAGAAGGAAGTAACAGCAATGATCTTTCAAGGTGACAGCCTCACCACTTGTTTGTAGCTCTTGCATCATGTTTAAAGCTCTTCCCAGTCTGCTACTGCTGGGGTGTGTTGCATCATGCCAGCCTGAGCTCCGCGCAGTGGGGCCAGTAATCCCTGGGATACATTCAGCACCTGAGCTCCCTCCAGCACACCCTTCATCCACTCCCTGGATGACTAATACAGCAGGGGGTATTTAATAGAACGAGAATATAATTTTTGTCCTTTCACTGGTCCTAATCAGAAGTTACTGTAAATATGAGTATGTTTATATCAACAGAACAAAACCTTCTACTCCTCTGGCTAGAGAGCAGGAAGATATCTGAAGAATTAGTCTGATTCTGCATTTATTGCATTCTGTTGCTTCCATATAATGTACGTTCACTTTACAAATAAATTTACATTGATCACATCACCTCTTCACAGCTGTCAGTCCTGTAACACCCTTCTTATTTTGAGTTACATTCTCCATCATTATTAATTCAGTAGTCTGTAATTAAATGATTGGCTGATCAAATTGTTCCCTCCAGAGTACCTGTGTAAATGCATTGAAGACTGATTGATTTAACTGAGGTCAGTCACTCAGCGATAGTTTAGTCTTCAAACTCACTGTTATGAAAGATGAGAAACAGAGAGGAACATATCTCAGGAGGGAAAGACTCTCTGAGCTGGGGGCAGGAAGACTGCATCTTTTAACCTTGGATATTTTTTCTTTTAATTCCCATGAAGCAGAATGATTCTGAAACCAGAGACCCAAGACCACACAGACTGTTGTGTTTTATTACTTTACAGTGTCAAAACTGCAGTTCAGATTTAAAAATACATCATGGTAATTAGCTGGTTTGCATTCTGTCACCATGTGAGAACAAAAGGAAAATTTGAGTGTGGGGGTGTAAAGGTGAGTAAACACAGAAGGGGATACTGTGGGAGTGGTGTTGCATTATTCTTATTTATTTATTTCATTGTATTTGTTTTTGTCAGAGAAGTTGAGTGTCCCTTCTGTTTTCATAAGATCTGCTTCCACATCTCATATGCAAAGATTAAGAGGCTTACACAGATGTAAACTGTTGGGGGGAGATGAAGGTTTTCATGAAGGTTGTTGTTGGGTATGTTTGTTTGTCTCTTTTTTTTAAATATTCATTGGTTATCTGTTTGCAACCAAATGAGTGTTTTCTCAGGTTCCTCAAAAGCATTTAGCTAGCGGTCACTTCCAGAGGTGGCAGCACAGGCTGGATGGATCAGTAGACTCGTATGATGCAACAAACTACGTTTTTTTCATTAATCCCTTTGGACCAAGAGACACAGTGAGGCTACCTATTCCTCTCCGGTAAGGGAAGATTCACCCCCCTGTGGTAAAGTGATGTACAGATCTGGTACGTAGGCTGCTAGGTTGACTATCAGATATCAGAGCTGGTGCTTCCAAAACAAGGCAGTTGGCTCCCTCTGCTGATTTGCTACGTGATTATAGCTGTCTTAAGCAACAGGCGCTTTTCCTTTCGGTCCCAGAAGTTCCAGTATCGTTATTCCTTGTGTTTTTGATGTGGTTTCTTTCCCTGTGAAGTAGCTACCAAACTGTATGGTCCCCTCTAGCTTAAAAGCTGTACAGACCTTTACAAAGATTAATATACGTATTTATAGCAGAGAATCAAACTGTAATGTGGCAGCTGAGTATTCTAGGTAAGAACTACATAAAACCATAATTACACCCATCTGTTTCCCTTAAGTATCCTGTAGAAAACAGTTAGTGCTTATATATCTTTTGATAGCTCTCTCTCAATTTGGTACTTTGGGGAAAGAGGAAAATGAATTTTCACCTTTATTTTCTTCTAGAAAAAGATAGTGCTTAAATTCAAATATATGTGAGAACAAAGCTGAAAGTGTTTGTTAAATGAGCTTTATTTGTATATTGATAGTGTCAAAACATAGTAGAGTTTTCCAAAATTCTAACACTTATGCACTGAAAACAGAAAGAACAGACACAGTTTTAATGAAGCTGTGGCTATATAAATAGACATTAACAATAAATAAACACACAATATTTCTTAAAAATGCACAGAATTGCATCAAAGCTATTGGATATAAAACCAGCTTTCTAAATAACTGTAAACTGCATTGAGAAGATACACAAATAAGCCTTACTATTATGGCTGTTATGTGATCATTTATCTAGATTCACAACTGGGGTAAATCTGTGAAATGTGGGGCTTCAGTGAAGGACTTTGAAAGGCCATTTTCCAATGTGGCAGGACCGATGCAATGACTCTGACGTGTGTCTATAGCCCAAAAAGGAACTGATGTGAGACACTGTGAAAAAGGAAACTGGACTAAGGGAAATTGTCTACTTGTTTTTGTTTGTTTGTTTTACCACATATTGATAACCATTTTAGGCATGTTAGTGTTAGGATAGATTATATTGCACACTTTTGAAAAGGGCAGCTTGTAATAATTTGACAATCTGGGCACAACCAAGTTACTTAAACCTAAGCTCCTAGTGTCTTTTGAAGTGTCCTCATGTATAGTATCACTTGGAAGTTACTGTGAAGTCTGAGTGATTTTTTTGAACACATTTGAAGGTACCTGAGACTTTCAACAGAAAAATGAAGGTAACATGCTCTGTCTCTCCTACAGATACCTGCATTTGTCTTTCATATACGTATCTTTTGTGTCATGTACCTACATGCACCTTTCTCATTGCACAATGATGAAAATTGCTGAGCATACACTCCAGCTGTGTGTTGACCATCAGTACTAGGCAGTATGGTCACTTCATCTGGGATCTTTCGGATTTGTGCAGTTTCCTAGAAAGCATCATATTAAACTCACAATTCCACCTGCAGTTGCCACTGGCTGTTGCCCTGTGTGTTCAAGTGAGTGATGTCTACCAGCTGTCACTTGGCAGGCTGCTGCAGGTTACATGGCACCAGTAGATGGAGCTAAAGGATCCCGATCACTAAAGAGACGGTAAAATTGATATAGAAGGTGCAGGCCAAAATTTTGCCTTTTTCATGTGCTGCTAATGTTTGCCCTCTGCTATGCCATTTTTATTTTTCCTCCTGAATTAGCGTGCATGGAGAAATTAATATAAGTGGAGCACGTTATAAGATCTGAGAAATCAGGTTGTCTAAAAAAAATTAGATGAGCGTTGCTGTGTGCCTCTGTCCAAATGATGCTTCCTGAATTTCACCCGTTGTCAGTGACACTGCAGCTCTAAATGTCACGTTGTCACTGTTATGGCAATTAGTTAAAGGTACCAGTGCTTTTTAAGCTTGTTAGGCTCTCTGCTGCGAAAGATGTAAAATTCCTGCATATCCGTAAATGGGCTCTTATTAGAAACATGCTACTGTAAGATAAACTGCATCATTTTAAATCTCTTGTAATTGTTTCCTCTGGTGCTGCTAATGATAGGGGAGACTGGTGTTACTTTATCTACTGCATATGTAATGCCATACCTGTCTGAGACAAAAATAACATTCTGCAGGCCCTAAGGAGACAAGCAGATATATTCACACACTGCGAGATAAATATTTAGATAAATAGAAATGATATCTGAAGCTATATCTAAAGCATTCCCATGGACTTTCCTTTAGTACATGCTTAGCTGTGCTTTGAACAGAATCCAGTTAAGTAGCACAGAGGAGTGAGAGCTTTCAAAAATTCCCTTCAGATAAAGACATTTATATGTCTCATGTCAAACATAATTTGACCTCAGGGGTTGCAACCTAGTCCTTAATAGGCATTTCTCACCCTTGAAAAAACAGCTGGCATTTGAAACAATGCCTTCTTTTGAGAACTTTGGCTTACTGTTATGGCATGAAGGTCAAGATTGTGTTGTACTCACTAAGAGGAGCACAGCAGCTTTCACAGTGATTCCTCACTTCTTATGTGGCTCTCCCTTGTATTTAACATTTCAAACTAAAAAGATGAAATGCAGCATGAAAAAGTGTTGTTTTCTGTGTGAGGCTTTGATTTATTTTATCTTTTATCCTTGTTGTCATATTACGGGAATATTGAATGCTTAATCTCATTTTAACTGATGCCTGTATGTGACAGGCATCAGTTGGTCAGACCAACTTGTGTTGGTCTTGAGTTTCCTGGCACGGTACATAGACAATTTCAACTTGAACCTTTCAATGGAAGGAACGCTGACAATTTGGTGTGTCTCTTCTGTACAGGCTACCAAATGAAAAACAAACAAACAAACAATAAATGATGGACCCGTATGAGACTGTGATCAAGCCAGGCCAGCTCAACCCAGACACAATGAAGGCAAATTACAGCACAGGCAGGCTGGGAGCAACCACCAGAAGAGCTGGAAAAGGTTGTATTAAAACCTCTCAGATCTGAATAGAGGGATTACTCCTGGTTATAAAAAGAGTCCACACATTATAAGTGTGCAATTACTTCAGAAGAGCAATTCTGCTCTAATTGACCCAAAAAGGCAGTTAGCCACTCAGGCAGCTGGCTGGGGACAATGGGGCTGAAAAGAAAAGAAAAAAGAAAACAGCCCTGCATAAGATTAGATTACGTTTTTTTATCACCCACATTAAAAAAAAACCTCCTGCCTTTACTCCAGGTGACTGCTGGGTGGCTGTTTGAGTTGTTCTTGACTTGCTTTCCTGGGGGTGGTGCAGCATGCCAGAAATAATGCGATTATTTGGCAACTGTGGATCAGAACATAAATCTACAATGCAGGTATCTTAGAAGAGTCAGAGTTGCTCTTGATTCACAATCCACAGGTGTCAAACGGGCAATTTTTCTTCTGTAGCTGATTTTACGTATGACCTCTTCTACTGGAAGTAGACTGTCACAGACATACCTAAGTCTCTCTCACTTTAGGCTCCACTTGTTGTGATGTGTTTTTTCTAAGACTGAAACTGAAATCAGCTGGATAGGATGCCTGAAAGAATGAATATGATGGTTTAAGTAACTGGGGTCTTCCCAAGCTCTTAGGCTTGTCAGATATTGAGGAATTTAAATATATTATCTTAAAAAAATGAATGTATTTAAACTATTTCTTTGTTTGTTTTGTTTTGTCTGGAAGGCCTTGTTTTTGATTAAATAAGCCCTTGAGAAAGGTCTATAAGTATTTGTACCCTTTGTCATAGCTAGCAATTTAAATAGAAAGAGAACTGGAGGTACTGTGCCCAAGTTTTAGAGCAAGGTTGTAACTGGGTATTCCATGTTGAGGCTCACTACATGAAAGGAAAACTTCAGCACCCTGAAGAAAGGATAGCACAAGTGCTCCAATTTTGGTGGGAATGTCCTGAAATTGTACCCAAAGGCTTTCTTCCTAAGTTATTAGAGGAGCCAACTTCACTTGTTTTCAGATTATTGCAGGGCTGTCTGACAAACACATACCCATGTCTTTATGTCTAGGAACTGAGTAATTTTTATTCAGGATAAAAATAATGATTATACACGCATAATAAGGAATGTTTATTACTTTCTGTGGAGTAACTGATTCATATATTATGTTAGTCCTTAAGACCTCATTTACTAAATGGGGGGATATTTGAGGTCTAGTATCAAACTTTCAAAGCAGCCTATCTATTTGAATAATATTGATTTCAGAGGCCTATTTAATACAGTGATAGCAACAGTTGTGGAGAACGTTCTCAAGCTTGGCTTTTAATTTTCTCCTCTGACTTTTTACTGAAGTCAGGAGGACTTGATACTTATTTCCGTGGGAAGCGTCAGACTTTTTTAAAAGTACCAAGGAGAAAAAGGCATTTGAGAAGTCCTCCTTGATTCCATTATATTTGATTTATAATTCAGCTACCTTTTAATATTATACATCTGCTTAAGTCCCTTTCTGCCCTAGCTATTTAGCATTCTACTTGCCCTGTCCCTTTATTTTTTCCAGTGTTAGGCTGTGACATTCAAGCTTTCAAACAGCGTACTGCCTGTGCTGAGAGACCCTCACTGAAACCCTTGTGTTACACACTGCTTAGCAATGCAGGAAATTGTTTTATTTCTCCAGAAACCTTATTATACCTTGTTTGTTTGCTTGCGTTGTGAAATGCAAGCAGGGGCACATTCTAACTTGCTGGGTCAACATGGATCCTCATCATGTACTACAACAGGAGAGACTGCTGAGGAAAGCTGCTACCACTCAGCATGAGCTAGGACTCCTCATCATTGTACTTTAGGTAGATTGTAGTAACCTCATATATGTATTTCATAATGTATAACAAACAAAGTAAAAGTGCTTTTAAAAAACAAAATCTTTTGCCTTTGTTTTTTACTGGAAAATCAAAGGCATTTCAATCAGGTACTTCAGACATACATGTATGTATCCACTAAAGTTAATTAATTAATTAATTAATTAATTTCTTCCCGAGGAGTATATTATTGGGAAACTCAGAAAAGGAAATAAATTGTGTTACTGCTTGGATGTAGCTTTTAATACTCTAATTCCCACAGGTGCTGCCTCCTGAGCTGAGAGCTACCTGCAGGCATAGGTGTTGTGCACCCACTGGCTTTATCGGCTCTTCAACTGTTAGTAACTTTGCAGAAACAAGTGTAATTGGTTGAAATGAGATTACATGTGATGTTCTTAACAACATGTTATCATTTAAGAATAGTTCTTTATATATATTAGAAATACCAATATTTGAGAACATTCTATTTTTCCTAAGATAAGCCTATCTGAGTCAGAATTCATATTATGCCAGCAATTAAGCTATTTGCTACAGGCAGGCCAGGCAGTAACTCTTAGAATTCAACTTCTTCCACAGAATTTCATGAACAGACAAGAATTTATGACTCTAAAACCCTCAGCCTGGATCTACCAGTCAGACGGAGCACATAGCTACCAAAGACCAACTGGAGATCACAGTGACAGTTACCTGGAACACGAGCTGCCCGCAGCAGGTGAGTGCCTCTTCACAGCAAGCCCATCCGAGATGCAGATGGGATTACTGGCCTGGGATGGCTGGCTCTGAGGTGCGGGGTGGTCGTGGGGGGCCGGGACAGCTTGTTAGTGAGGTGAGGAGGACATGGGTCCCGTGGGCATTCAGTGGGGCAGCCACTGCATCGCTTCTGCCATGCAGGCACTACAGGCCCCACCATTTTGTGCTGCTCTGCCATTTTGTTCCCTGTGCATGGGCAGGCAGCCGAGTGAAGGCTGGGGCAGCCCTGTTGCCTCGCTGAGGGCACTGAAGTTTTTCCTAGCTGAATCTTTCCTTAAATAACTTAAGGGAGAAAGCGTTTTAGTCCTTTGTGCCTAGGGAAGATTTCCTTGCATTGCGCATGCAGATGCTCACCAGTGCATGCATCAGCAAAACCACGCAGGCTGCCGAGTGTACGTGTGAAAATTCATAGCTCTGTGGCTTCCACCTGCTAGTGGGGAAGCACAGGCGTGCACAGACTTCCCTGGTGCTGCTGGAACCACAATCCACGGCTGCTGTGGTCCAGTCGGAGGGAGAGATGTTAGGCTGAAGAAGAGGGAAAAGCATACAAGCCTTTCCCTCTGAGGGAGAAACAGAGGAGCCTTGGTTCTGCTGCTGGCACGCTGGGAGAGGCTGCATGGGGCCATGCTGTGCTTTCCCTCCATGCCTGTGTGGCGAGGCAGCCTCCTCAGAGGGGCTTTGGCCCCTTGGGCTCACAGAGCAAGCACACGCAGCTTGTAGCTCCCCTTGTTGTGCAGGAGTTTGTTCATTTTTTCACAACGCTGAGTTTATTTACATGTCAAATCCAATCTGTACGTGTAGCAGAATTTATTTTAAAAGAGTTGAATATTACAAAGGTCATTTATTTTAAAATGAGTAAATTTTCACAGTCTAGATTTTTCTGACATAGCAGCCAGAGACTGGTATTTTTTTCCATATTTAACAGTATGTCTGTTTTCATTACAAACTGAATTTGCCATAAATTACATGGTTTAATTTTGATATTAAAACTATTCTTAGGTTGCGATAATTGTTAACTTCCTCTGTTTGCCCACAGTATTCCAGTTTATCCAGAGATTAGGGAAAAAATCATTTAAGAGTTATTCTACTGAAATAGAGTTTGTTGGTGATACTAAATGCCAGTTTACTAAATCAAGCCATAAATACGTCCTTCAGCTTCACTGCTACTTTTTTTCCTCTTTCCCAATAGCATGGTCATGTCCTTGTTATATCTCAATACAAACATTCAAATTCTTTGATCATATCTACTTCAAAATTGTTTAGACCCTTATCCTATGACCTATTCTTTACATAGAAGTTGTCTTTTATATTATTCTATATATACTATATATATTATATTATAATAATATAATATATTATAATAATATAATATATATTATAATAATATAATATATAATATAAATAGTATATATTCTATATACTATTTATATTATATATTATATTATTAGGGGTTAGCCATTGGATGTAATTTTTCAGAGCTCTGATACTATTCATAGCAACACAATTTTGTAAAAAGCAACAATAACAACAACAACAACCCTACTGAAGAACACATTCATTTCTGTAATGATGTCACACAAAAGACATACAGTGAGCAGGTAAGGTTGTATTTGGCTGTTTTCCAACATTATTACCAGAGACGTGGAGGATATGGGGATTTGTGTTGGTGTGGCAGTGATTCTAAACATCCATCTGCCACCCCTAGCCCCTAGAAGCCATTAATTTATTTCATGTTGGGTCAGATGTAGAAGTTGCAGAGGGTGTTCAACACATTTGGTGGTTTGAAAAGAACTAGGTAAAATGAAGTATAATTATTAGATGTAGATAGAATTAGAGTAAAAAGCTTTTAACTGCTTTCCAGGAGGACTCACAAGCTCAGACTTGCCTGATCTATTTCTACCCAAGTCTCTTCACAGTCTTTTTCTGATTCATTTGGGAAGCTTCCTTATCGGTGCATTGCTCAGTACGGGGTATGCCATCTGCATATTATTGTAAATTAGAAGATTCATCCATCTACTATCTTAGATGAGTACGGCTTTCCTGCAGGAATTTGTTAAATTGTATAAATTTAATTCTCATATCCCTTCTGGAATATTGAACAAAACTCATTTTATGACTGCAGGGTTTTAAAGCAGAAGGGGCAGTAAACTAATATAATTAATCATTGTGTCATTGCTACAGAATAATGGACTAATTCTCTTCCTAATTTCCAGTTACTTATCATTTCAAATCTCACAGGGAAAGCAACACAGTATAGAAGCAACAAGGAACAGCCAATTAAATAAAGTGTTTTGTTTCATCATCTTAAGCAGGTGCTGCAGAACTAGGGAAGCTCTGTTTGTGATTTATTAGTTACATTTATTCTTTGAGTTTTCAAATGCAGTTAAGTATTTCATTGTACCGTTTTGCATGGAAAAAATAATGTATTTCTCCATATTGATATGTATTTTATTTATTGAACTTGCCTTTAAAAAAAATATGTATACAGAATAATTGGCTTGAGCTAAAATGAACAAAACAAACCATCTAAAGTTCTTTTCAGCTGACAGAACTTTTCTTTTTAAAGTCAGCTGTGAAGAAATCAAAAACTCCTTCAATTACAGTTCAGTTTTAATGCAACAAACCATCCTAACTCAGGCCACTTAAATTAAATACTTATGTTTTACTTGCAAGACTTCTTTGCATCTTTACTTCTCCACAGATTTCAACTTTGCCAATAGAGGTTGGTGACTGTGTTCTTACATACATTTTACACCTAACTAGTACCCATCTCTCATTTTGGAGCAAAACTGTAGGCTCTCCTAATTCTGGGTGGTTGGCTTTGCAAGTTCAAGTTTAGATTGGAACAGTAAAGATGACCAACTTATCTTTCCTACTGGGATTGAATTCTGGATACTTGCAGAGAGATTCAGCCTTCTTCTGCTAGAATTAAGGGGAGAATATTAAGAGGATAAAAGAGAGTGAAAGGAATGAAGCAGTAGGCAAATTTGTTTAGAGATAGCTAAGGAAGAAGCTGAAAAAAAAATAACTGGAAAGACTGGAACCTGTGGGGCTATAGCTGAGTGCAGAACGAGATAAAGTAAAGGCAGGGTGAGAATGCAGCAGGGTGCTCGATGGGAACAGAGGGGTGTTGTTGGACACACCAGATCAGGCTCCATGGGATAGGGACAGTGTGACGAGGGGAGGGCTAGTGGTATCTTGACAGGATGGAGCTCCTCTTGCACAGAACTTAGAGAGTTCTGTGTCATTTCTAGCTGCAAGTTGGAAAGCATTTAACAGCTGAGCTTTCAACTAAAAATTCTCATTAAGGTGAGGACCAGTAACGATCTGAAAGGTTAGAAGAAAACCAGTAAACCGGCTGGCATTTTTCCCCACTGGTTTTCTTCGAAGTGTGGTTAATGGAGCTGAACCTAGAGGAGGTACTGACTTGAATGATTATTCTTTTTCTTGAACAAGCGTTCAGTATGAGTTGTTACTTCAAAGTTTTGTTAAACTGTAGCAACTTCAGACACTTCTGAACCCAAATTAGAACCTAAAAGGATAATTAGCATGTTTGACTGTATTGAAATGTTATAGTTTTAGTATCAGTTTTGGGCAGTACTGCTGTCTGCATTCTCCAGGTCAATCCCACTGCACATTTATCCTGCCCAGAGTCTTTCCAGCCTCCTGTTTTGAATCAGGCAGTGCTACAGGTTGTAGAGGACCTTTCAGTGGTATGCTGGAGAAAATCAGCAGGGTTTAGACTGCTTGAGTGGCATTGATCAAAGTTGTCTTTTTTTGGGATTTCTCAGGTAGTGCTTATGTCCTTGTGAGGAACTTCCTAAAAGGTACAGAGGAATGACCTGCTTGTCTGTCAGAGGCAAGGGAGAAAGTTTCTGCATGGTCTGTTATGCTGGTAAGGCAGCTGTCCTCTGTCCCTCACTGTCAGAGGAGCACTGCTGTGACAAGCCATTCAGGAAAAAAACAACAACAACAACAAAACAACAAAGTAATGGGGATTGTGCAGGTTTTCATCTGGAACCGGCTTCAGGCATTTGAAATGTTTTAGTGAAAATGCTGGGAAATTCATATAGAAATTACCATGCAACAGTCAGTTCGTGCCGGTTATGTTGTTAGTAAAATGAAATGCTGTACAAGCAAGCTTTTTGAGTTTGATTTTTATTTCACTCTGTCTGGAGAACATGGTGTCAAGTGCCCATTTTTTGTTTTAAGAATAGCCTTGAAGACTTGATTGCTCTTTGATCCTAATGTTGTGTTGAAGGTAGTTCAAAGTTATAAGGAGTTATGTATGCTGTATCTTAATGAAATGCTTGTCTGAAATTGTACTGATAGCCTGCTGTGAAAAAATCAATTTGCCATCAGCAAACTGAATGTACTTGATGCTCAATTTAGTTCACCCAAGTATTTCATGTTCTTTCCCTATAGTAAAACAAAAGGGTCCTGAGAATTAATTACAGCACTAGCATCTGCTCATGGCAGCTTTGCTGATAGACTTTGTAGAATAAGATAGTTAAGGAGTGAGTGAGATGGAGTGTAAAGTTTTTACCAGCACCATTCCTTATGCAGATATCTTTTAAATGACAGGCCTCTTTTGTGATTACTGTACGTGTTTTTTACTTCTTGCACTAGATTACCCAGTCATGTATAAAACCAGAAAATACCAATCACTTCAAAATAATTGGTTATGCTTTTTTTTTTTTTTTTTTTTTTTTTTTTTTGTGGTGCTTATTTCTATAACTATTTTTGGCTGCACGTTAGAGTGTTGGTTATCCAAATACTGCTAACATTTCTTCTTAAAAATAAATGCCAATATTTTTATTTTTTTTTTTTTGGGGGGGGGGGAGGGGAGGAGAGGGTCAACAGACGAATGAGAAGTTTGCTGAAATGACAGGTTTGTGAGATTCCTGATGTTGAATCTTGTATTAGAGTAATTCCAGCCTGCTGTGCCAAGTACACCGTGGAACAACCTTGAGTGCTGGACAAGCATATTTTTGTGTTGTGCAAAATCTCCTCTGACAGTTTTGTCTTTCTTAGCAATAGAAATGTTACTTTGCTAACATGCCACTCTAAACTGAGGTTTTATTGGCATCAAACGTAGATGCAAGATGCAGCAAAAGCCCACAAAATATTGGTAATTTTGTCTTTGATATTCTGTAATTTCACATCTTAATGCGTATTCAGGTAAATAATTCTCTACTCGAAGTAGAAGTAGAAATTGTGTCCTGTTTTTGCTGAAAGATCACAACGTATAAATTACCTTTCTTGGGATGCCTGAGAAAGCATAATCTCCCAAACCCAAGAGATACTTGTTATTCTTAAATTCTCTATGATTTCTGTCATGTTGGATTTGAAAGGCGTTCATCCATATCACTAGTTTGGAAGGGATCTTCTTAGATTTCTGTGGGAGTGTGCCTCAAATTTGGCCTTGACATGAATGATCGCGATACCAGTCATGGTAATAGGCTTATTTTTTGCTTGCACTGGAAAACAATTTCAGTTCATATAACAAAAAAGATTGATGAAGAGAGAGCAGGTCCATTGTCTTCAATAACTTGTTACTTGAAAAAGGAAAATGATGACCGTGACTACTGAGAATTCCTGATGTTTTTAGTATTTGTTTCATATTTTCTGACAAGCTATAAGCACAAATGGAAAAATGTCAGTTGGCATTCACCTGTATGAATGCGTAATATATACTTGATGACTTCAGAAAATTGGCTGGTGGTCCATTATTTGCTTGTACATGTTGAATGATAAGTCATTATCCAAAGACATACAATCCAAACTCTCATTAGATAAAGCTTTTTCTTCTTGAAGACACTTGAATATTCTTTATTATACCATTTGTTAATTTTATGCTTTTCTCTATATATACAACATTATCTTCAATGCTTCAGCTTTTATATTGAATGCAATTCTTAATTTTATGTCCATTAGGTTGCCGTATTCCAATACTTTTAACTATTAAACTTAAAAAAAAAAAAAAAAAATAATAATACATCTGACTAGTGCCAGCCAGTCCTTCAACAGTGATAGTTAATACTGAAGTGAAAAGGAAAATATCTAAATTATTTATTTCATAAATTAATACTCTTATAAAATTGTAGTAGCATAGTGTGACACTTAATGTCCACAGCTGTATACCTTATTTTATCAACTAAAATTTTAACTAAATGAGGATTGAAAGAAAGGGTCTTCATTTCATCTTGGTCAGCTGAGAAGTATTTCTGTTTTCTGTGCGTGCTTTACTAGAACATCACGTGGCATAGAATCTATAACTATGCATTTATGACACTTTTTGAAGGAATGTGTTCATTGATACTCTTCCAGAGCAAACACATCCTCTAAATAATACCTATTTTGGTAAATACTTTGAATGATTCTTGAGTAAGTCTAGAGAAACACTTGAAAAGAAAAGATGGTCTGAGTGAAACAAAAGCACTACTAAACTATCAGTAGCCCTGGCAGTAAAGGAGCAGTATATCTGTATCTCATAACTGGGCTGCACAACCCCATCCTTTTCTGTTTGTCAAAAACACACTGCAATTGTGTAAACAAGGAGGGAATAAACTGGCTTAAAACCTTTTCCTAAAAACTGGATTAATCATGTTCTTCAACCTCAAATCTGAGAGCGTTTGCTCATCGTATGGGGAAGTATTAGTGAAATTAGTAGATTATTGAAATCATTGTGCTCTCCCCATTACCCCCCAGTTTGAACATATTTAATTGGTGAATATCATAAATACACAGTTTATGATGGAACAAAGGTATTTTTGTTATTTAAGCTTCTTAAGCATTTAACATGTATGGACTGTTGTATGTTGTTAGTCAAAATAGTCAATCTATTTTGAACAGAAAATTCTGTTGTCCTTCAGAAAACAGTTTCTTATATATTATTGTTTTATGAAAATAGCTTAATATTATGAAATGTTTACTACCTTACTTTTTCTTACAGAAGTAGTTTCTATCTATGTTGTGTACATGTGGAAAGAGTAGGCTGAACATGGAAAAAGTTTTTATAGTCTGTTATTAATTTTATTTTATCATCATTTTGGATCTACTGAGGAAAAAAACATAATTAGGAAAAAAGTCTCATATTTCTGTGTAAAAAATATTTATTAAAATTGCTGGTAGGAATGTGATTCCTTTAGATATGGTGATAGTAGATAGGGACTCAGGTGAATTGAAAAGTAGTGGGTTTTATGGTTCTTGAATATAAGTCACAGCAGGATATGTGATTTATATGTTGTTTAACAGTATTGAGAGGAGGGGAAATAGATGCACCATGTTTTTATTATTCTGAATTTTTATGGCACATGATAATTGTTACCTTGAAAATGGTCAGGATATGTTTTGCATAAGCTGTAGACACTGGAAACTACTTTTTTGTGCGTGTTAGGTTTAGTCTAGGAGGCGTGTAAAAATCTTGTGGTTTTCATTCCTTGTATTTATGTGGGAAGGAATTGCCAGAAAGAAGTACTTATTGGAGTACTTCAACAGAAAAGAAATGGAAACTTCTGTGCTTTGAATTTCATAACAAAGGCAATCAATTTAGTATGTCTTTCTTTGGTGTGGGAAAGTCATTCCTGATAGTTTTATATTTTGTACATTTGGGGAGAAAAACTGTAAGTTTTGTACTCATTTACTTAATTTCTCTAAATGTTGAAATGTTTTCATCTGGAGAAGCAGCATATGATCAGCAATAGCTAAACTGCTGCTCTTATGCATTAATACTCTGAAGAATATCGAGGAGCTCCAAGAGCAATAGGATCCCCATCACCAACAAGAAGAGACACCTGCTCCCAGAAGCTCTCAACGAAATACCAAAAGGGTATACATAAAGGGTATTGAAACAGCGTATAGCTGTGATTACTGTAATTTGGTTATATATAGTTTTAAATATGAAAAATGAAGGAAGTAGAAGCCTTGACAGAGAATAGTAGGAAGGGAAATTTTATTTAATAATAATTTGTTGTTGCAGGAGTGCTGGATATGCTTCCCTTTTCCTGTGGTCCATTATAGTTGATAGTGTTGCTTAATTTAGTTAATTTCTGCATCAGAAGCTCTATTTATTATGGGATTTGGGAAACACTGTCTGACTTATAGGGTATATTTTAGCACGTGGATCAGATTGTCTTGTGGACATTTTTCAAAGTAAGCATCCTTTGTATGGTTGCATGCCACTGCATGAAACTGAACTTTATGTTTGATCAGATAGTCCTAGGTATAAGCTCCAGCGAAGAGGTGATGGAACTATTATCTTTCCTCATGTTTAATGTCAATAATATTTTGCTAGAAATACCTCCTATTTAACATATGTTTAACATGTATTAAGGATGTTCCCATAGTTTATTTTTGAAACCACATAATTGTCCTGACTGGTTCCTTATTATATATATTTTTGTTTATCTCAGTGGCAAAAAGTGTTTTCTTTCACCTTTCAGTGGATATCATTACTCATCTTTCCAAAGTCTACAAGAGCTAGATTTCACATTGCAAGTCTCAGCTTCCTTCATAGTAGTAAAAAGTTTTCAAGTGCATCTTCAGAATACTTTGGGGATGTAACTCATGTGCATAGTAAAAATAACATAAAATAAAAATCGATAGAGGTCCTTTTTTTGAAAGAAATGGCTGGACACAGTAGGGCAATTGCATACATAATAATAAAACCAAACAAAAACCAAACCACCTTCTTTCTTCTCTGTTCTCGTGCTAGTCCAGCTTATAAGTTTGGCAGGTGTTAATTTTTTCTGGATAAATATTCATCAGACTTAGACTGAGGTCACAGGGCTGCTGGTGTTTCTTTAATCCTTCTGTACAGAAAGACCAACCAAATGGATTTCAGTTTGTTGTTGTTTGCTGCTTTTCTGCTGCCAAAGGTAGGAAATTAATGTAGAACAAACCTTAATAAACCAGGGGCTTGTAGTTTATTGGAGGCTGTTTGAGTGCCACAGGTCAGTGGCTAAGAAATTTATTTATGTAAGAGCGTGCATTTTCCCTTCCTTCCTTTCTCTCAATTATTCTTTGTTTTAACTGAGAAAACAATTTCGTATTCATTATGTAGGAGTCTGTGAAATTTCTGAAATGTTTTCTGTCATTATCAGAAAACTTTTAGGGGTCTTCAGGTTGAAGAAGTTTGGAACTAGTGCATTAAATTTAAAGGTTGGTAGGCAGTCTTTAAAAACAAATACAGAAAGGTGTGTTGGCTGGGCAAAGTAAAGTAACTGTAAGAATTAATTTTTACTCTTGACATTTCTATTCAGTAAATACAATTTTACAACAGTGCATATAATTCATATTCCTCTGTTTGTATTCTTAAATCCTGATAGGTTTCTAGTTTTATGACTGTTCGAATTGCATGTCGATGACAGTATAAAAATGAATGACATTTAATTTAGTACCACTGAGTTTTCATTTTCAAGAAAGATCTAAGTAAAATGCAAGAGTGTGATATATTATACTCTGGAAGATCCTCAGAGTGGTTTTCTGTAGACTTTTCCCCCCTCCAGAGAGCCAATCTTGGGAATTACGGTTGATATTTTGAACTTTTTTTGCATAAAGTAGTTAGCATGTGTTTGTGTGCACACAGCAGTGGGTGTTCCTTTTAAATTTCTTTTTATTTAATGTAAAAGAAAAATTGGTATCTTCCCAGGCAAGGTAACAAGGTATAGAATTAAGGCATGCGTTTATAAAGTAAAATTGAAACAAGACAGCAGAGCTGACATTAGTTCGTGAGAGAAAGGCATGTTTGGTTGCTCATCTTTTTCCTCTTTATTATAATGACTTCATTTGTGACTTTGCTTTAGAATGTGTCTTATTGTCATCTAAGAAATCCTTGTGTAATTTACAATTAATTTTTAATTAGTGCTGCCTGCTTTCTGTGCATTATTTACAGACACAGTAAGATCTATAATTATTGAGGTATAGAAAAAAAGTGGTAAAATTTATATAACTTTTAAAATTCAAATCTTTAGGGCATAAGTATTGGATGACAATGGTTTTGATAAGCGTGAGACAGGTACAAGGCTGGCTTTGCAGGTTAAGGTAGCCATATACATGTTCAGAGATTTCATTTTGTTAAAATGTTGGTACTGAGAATACTGAGCATTAGCACATAGAATACCAAGTGATTTTCCGCAATCATGTCTAAAGCAATTTGTCTTTTATATTTAGTAGATAAGTGGAGTTGGAAGAATGTGGAACTAGATACTATGACTTGTAAATTGATTTGTATCTAAAAGGTAAAATCAGTAAATGCTTGATTTTACGGGGGAAATATTGATGATCTAAGAATATGAATTCTGACATGCCTTTGTACAGTGGCCTCCAGTTTTCATCTGAGTATTTTTTTTATAAGAGATAGGCCAGTCCCATCTAGGCTATTAAAGAAAATGTAGAATAAAAATGCCACCTTGTGGGTGAAATAAATGATGCAGTAGGCACAGTTCAAAAGAACTAGTTTGTCAGATAGATAATGTGCATTTGTAACTTGTTGCTAGAATTTTAGCTTATGTCTTCTTACACATTTACAATTATTTGGGGGGTTTATGTTTTGCAGTTTTTCATGAAGTATCTAAGCAACTGCAGTTAGGCCATTTGGTCTTAAATGTTAAATGATGGCTAAAAATCTTAAAATGTATTTTCATTCACGGTACTAATCACCACATAATTTTGGCATCAGGTTCAATGTATTGTTCTTAAAGTACTGAAGCACAATTTTAATTCAGATGTCCTAAGCTGAATGGGCAACCAGAATTCATGGTTTTGTAGCTATTCTTTGCATGAAGACAGAATGATGATGCATTTGGCTTTCTGTGCTGGAATTCTTCTCATTACATATCCAGATTAGTGTGTTACGTGTATTTACCTGTCCTAGCTGCACATCATGGATTTCTTACAGTAGTCAGAGGAAAACCAGGGGTCTACAGACAATGGTGCCAGGGTTTTTAATCATCCCTGTCCACCAAAGAATGGGGACATCATGGTATGCAGGAGAGAGTGCTTATCCCTCAGCTTGGCCCCTGGCTCTGTGGCCTTAGTAATCTAAGTAGTAAATGTGTTTTTATTGTCATAGCTGTTTTTCTTGTGGTTTTCTGCTGCCCAAATTTCAGAGAGAAAGATATCCAGTAATATGATATACAATTCTTTTTGACTTAGTCAATGGAGAGTGAAATAAATAAAGTACTCTACATTTCCACTGGACCATAGAGTAATAGACTTGTGCCAAATAGATAATAGGGCCCTAGCTTGATGTGTTTATAATCTCAGTGCACAAAGGAAAAAAGTTCTGCATGAACACAGCACGTGATTAAGAGGGGTCTTGTGACTGCAATCCTGTTACTCCATGGAGTAGGCTAGATGTTTCCTGGAAAGAGACAGTAGTGTTTTGATTCTGGTCTTCATCTTAGAGTATTCAAAGGAGGTCTTACTGGTAGCATTCTTTCAAAACTGAGTTTAACATATTTTATTTTTTTAGATTCTTCATAGATTTTTTTTTTTCTTAGAGATTTTGTGCCTAAGACTGTATTCCATTTAAAATATATCGTGTACACCGCTGTCTATTGGAAACCAGGTTGCTAAGCTTGAAGAGCCTGTAAAGCAAAGGTCAAAAAATCAGGAAAAAAAAACTATACACATACAAAAGTGCCATTGTTAGAAGCTGCTTTCATCTGTCTCAGCTTCATGTAAAACAAATGTAGTACTTGGGTCTTTCTGCTGCTTTGCAGTATCTATGAGCAAAATCATGTGCCTTTGGCTATGGAGTCTTTCTTGCTGATTGGTCTGTACATGTAGGTTCCAGGAGAACTGATAACAAAACCTGTATAAATATCTAAGCAGGTTTCTTTTCCATGGCTAACTTTACGTCAAGTTAGGCGAAGGCTAATTTTTGTTTGCTTCCTTTAGTATGGACATCTGGAGTAATGCAGATGGGAGTTCTGCTCTGCAGTTGAGCAATTCATAGCTTGCAATTGCTTTCCCCATGGCCGGCCTCTCAGGTTATTTTATAGAGGACTGGTTTTGCTGCTAGGCAAGTGGTGGGAATAGAGCTCCTTTATTTCAGAGATGGAGAGGTAGCAGAATTCCCACCCGTTGCCACCGTGGGCTGCCGGGCAGGCTGTGGGGTCGGTATAGTGCCAGCTCTTCCCTGCGTGCCCTGAAATGCCGAGCGGGGATGAGGCTGCCTGACCTGCTTGGCTCTGGTCTCCCCTTAGGGCTGAACAGTAGTGTCATGGGTTTCTTGGCTGATGGTGACCATAAAAGGTCAGATGTTTAAACAACTCTACTGCAGCATGTTAAAAAAAAGTCCTAGTCTGAACATGTTTTAGTCTGTTCTGTTATACTTTCACTGGTTTGTGTACCATTGGGAAATAATCGCTCTAGGATCAGCCAAGGGCATAGGTAAATACTCTTGTAATAACCATTCAGATGCAGTTTTTTTGGGTATGGTTCTGCACATCTTTTAAGCATGCCATGCTCTTTGATGTATAACCCCTTAACTTATTATTACTGGGGTGTTTATGTGTATTTAAACAGTAACGTAGTGCAAGTAAATACTGTCTTATTTACTGGTTCAAAAAGATTTTACTGAGCTGTTTCTGAAGTCCTATGAGAGTGCCTTTGTTATGAAAGATTTGTCTTCTCTATTGACAGCTTAGTGTTCTGATCTTAATACTTCTTTGCCCACTATTCACAAATTACAGGGTATACAAAACATACTCTGAAACTCATTCAAACCTTTAAAACTTATTATGTCTAGGAGAGACAGATTTAAGATTACTGAGGTTTCTGGTTGAAGTACTTCAAGCAGAAATCCATACTCCATTAGGTTTTCTAACACGATGTGACCTTAATTTTCCAGGTACTTTGCACTTTAAATTAAAGATAGTATTTTAATAGTATTTAAGTCTCCCAAAGAATCTTGTAATACGTTAGGCTTAGGTTGTGAAATATTTGAACAAAAATATAAGTAATTTAGATATTTTTAATATATAGCAACATAAGGATATGCATCAAATAATAAGTTGAAATAGGTGATAAAAATTGTTTGGTGTATGTTCTAGTAAGGTTGTGTGTGTGCATACAGTCGGCCATATTTCTTGAATGAAAGTCTTTCTTTGCATTTATTTATTTTAGGCAAAGTAGTTTCCAGTGCTTTGAACTTAAGGATTTGTCTCTTACATTGCAGTGTACGTCAAATGAAAGTCTACCTAGACAAGAACCATGAGGTTGTGATCCCATCTGAGGAGATTTCAAGTTACAGAGCTGTGTTGACTTGCTGTAGAAAAAGCTGAAGAATTGTTTTAAAAATAATTATAGGAGAAGATAGGTGAGAAACTTTTGTTTTCTTGCTAATAAATGTTAAAAGGAATCTAACGTTATCAACAGGTAGTGTTGTGCCCAGCTCCATTGGATGTTAGAACTGGACCTAAGAAACTGCAGCAATGGTTTGTGGAAGCTTCTGATTTCCCTCCCTCTAATGTAATCCTTGAACAGTCAAATAGTTATGCAGTACGACAGATGTAAAGCACATCTTTTTTAAGAATCTTAAAAAAATAATAAAAAAAAGTGAGAACAACATGTAATTGAAATGTAACAGCACTTACACTGGATGTGCAATTATATATATTTAGATGCGTATTTGTACAATTTGTAAGTGTGTATCTGATGGATACCCTGGGAGTTTTTTGTCTAAAAATCATGTTTTATTCATATATACCAGAAGTGTCAATTGCTAGGTTTTCTGTAACTGTCTGCAACACTGATTGTTACTGTATACTGTAACAACTTAACATAGATTGCCTTATTTAAAGACTTCCATTACTTTGCCGGTAGAAACAAAATATTATTTAATGGCATGTCCTTTTTGCATGCTTGTGTGCTGATAACTGCCTAGCAGATTATATGAGTGTTACAATGTCAAGCAGAATTGCTTGAGATGTGTGTATTAATACTGAGGCATTTTTCAGTCACAGCTTCAGGTTGGGTATTCTAGTTACTGAGTACAGGAAGGAATTTTAAACACAACTCAGCAGGCAACGATTAATTAAATTTTGCTTGTCTGAACTGTTATATTCTTGTTCTGTTATATTCTTGTTCTTAGCTGCCAAACATTGAGATTTCCCCATGTATTTCATTAGTTGTTTCCCAGTCCCTTGGGCTTATCCGTATATCTGATATACTTCTCTGAGTTTTTCAAATGTATTGATAGTGGCTACTTAATTTGGTCTTACTGGCTGATGCAGTTTTGGTCGAGTCAGAATAAATTCCTTTAGCTGACAAGACTTTCAATTCTGATTTTCAAGCATCGCAGGCTGCCTTGGCACTTGGCGAGTGTGAATAATCACCTTGTATTCCTGCAGAACATGGAGGAGAACAATGTGAGTGCAGAATGGCAGCTAGGTATCTTGAATAAGAGCTATGAAAAATTAAGTCTCTGTGAAAAAATAAGTCCCTTTTTTGTTTATGCTTCTGGACTCCATTTTGTTAAAAGCTACTAACTTGACCTCTGCTTTGCTGAATTTTACAAACCAGTAGCTGTGAGTAATAAAGTGTATATTCACAGATATTATTTTCAGCTAGAAGGCTGCAAAGTTTGGTATCTACTAACTCAGAATAATTATGCAACCATCCTGGTACTCTGAAATGCAAAGAGAAGGGGTTTAAGAAGATGTCAGATAGAAAATTGCAGTCAAAGTATGAAAAGATTAAAAATACAAACCAAATTCAGGCGTTGGTTGTATTAAGAAAAACAAAGCTGTAGTAATGGTTGAGTTCAAAGGAAGTGAAGGGCAAAGGCAGAAATGGCTTTGCATCCTGACAGTTTGAACCAGTAATTTTGTTGTAGTCAGCTAACAAAATGAATATTAAAACAGCCTCTAATGTTTGGTTCATATGTGAGTGAATTGGTCGTTATCTCTGTGTGGGTGATAGAGACCTGAAAGGTCTTTTTGGGATATCTGAAAGTACCATGTTCATACCTTAACACATCAGTTTATGTCCAGAAGTTTTTGAAGTCGGGATTATTGCAGTCCAAATAGTCTTTACTGAGACAAGCTTCCCTCTGAATTTAGAAGGACAAATGTGTTTTCACAGCGTATTGTCACTGGGAACTATGTAAAATCACAGCCACTTCTTCTGCAGTTTGCAGAATCACGTTATCATAGAATGGTTTGGATTGGAAGGGACCTTAAAGCCCACCCAGTGCCAATCCCCTGCCTTGGGCAGGGACACCTCCCACCAGCCCAGGCTTCCCAAAGCCCCATCCAGCCTGGCCTTGAACACCTCCAGGGATGGGGCATCCACAGCTTCTCTGGGCAGCCTGTGCCAGTGCCTCACCACCCTCTGAGTGAAAAACTTCTTCCTAATGTCTGATCTAAATCTCCCCTATTTTAGTTTAAAGCCATTACTCCTTGTCGTATTACTACGCTATACTTTACAGTGTTACCTCAACTGTAATGACAGTACAGACAGAGCTACAACCTTTGGTGGTGTGGCATGATAGCGTTGTTTGTCAGTTTTAAGCAAAATCACAGTTCCATGTTCTTCACATTCCAGCCACAGATAAAAACAATCCTCGCGGTAAATACAAGGCACAATGCTAGTTTCTGACTAGCATTTTACAAGAAAAGAACCAAACTTAGTTTTTAACTCGGAAAAAATGATACAGTCTTATTCTTTTAATTGAAAGAAAGGAACCTTTGCCTGTGAAAATTAAATCCTCCACAGTTCACAGTTGCTCTTCAAACTTGTCAACCTGATAGTGAAATCGTGTAATCTGGCAAATAGCATGCCTGAAGCTTATTGTGTTTTTTGGGGCAGTGATATCAGCAGACGATGTGCTCTGTTGATTTTAATCACATTGAGTTTGATTCTGATCCCACTGACCTGGGTGTAAACACGAAGTAACATCACTGACTTCACTGGATTTGCCATCAGTGCATAAATGAAATCAGAATTTATTTCATTGCACTTACAGTTCCCCTACAGGATCTTCAGAAGTCACCAAAGAAAGAAAGGTATGGATGACTTTTTTGATCTCTTCGTGACAGCTTGCTTATTCAGATGGCACTGGTCTCTGACCAGTTGTTAACATTGTCATGTACCTCTTTGCGTGCTCACACTGAAGACTCAAGGTCGTTGCGCTAAGTGCACGTGCTAGTTGACTTGTCATTGTCTTACAGTCAGTTTGAGCTGCTGCAGCTTGTCACTAGAATCTCTCTTTATTCATGAGCTTTTGTGCTGACCTTACAGTCAATATGAAACTGGTAATACATTGTGGTGTATCTGGATGGATGGAGTGATTGGACGTGTTCTAGAGTACTTCCTGGTAAGCAGCCCTAACAAACTACTGAAATGTAGGATTAAATCCTGCAGGTTTTTTTCCCATCTCTGATGTTGTCACTGGGAATTCTGTCTCCATAGAAGGCAAGAAGATATTAGGCTTGTACAGAACAGAAACGTAGCTTGTTCACAGCAGATTTTATAGCACAGATGTCAGTGACACAGATGTGAATGTGTGCTAGTGAAGGCTTTTTCTTAACATTGAAAGCTTGCTTTCCAGACTTAGAAGCTCAAATCTCTACAGTAGACCCTTTTATAGATTGTTTTTGTTTGTTTGTTTGTTTTAATGGGATAAGACCAGTTAATTTGGTGCTGAGCCTGATGTGTTTTTTCCTCCCTTTGTTTTACTGAGTAATGAAAATTAATGGGAATCCTGTGCCTGATTGTTACCTGTGCTTCTTAAAATCTTCCATTTCAGTATTTTAAAACCTTGAATAACAGCTACAACTCTATGAACTTCAGGGATATCTTTGTTAATAACTATTAACCATTACTTGTAACTAGGAAGTATGTAGTAACTAGTTTCTGTTACTTCTGCTAATAATTTGGTCCACTGTAACTTTTATTCATCCTCTGTATAATTAAGGGGTAATACAGAAATATTAAATAAGAAAGGAGGAGCATGAAAAAAATCAAGTATGGGCTGTACTTTTACACAAACAACCAAACTGTTTAGTGTAACATGTTAATGCAGTTTAATGAACCTCTGACCTGGATTTTTCTAAGGTATGTATGCGGGAAAAGAATTGTCTATAAGCATTTCTAAAGCCCCAAAACACTGGCATATTTAGGGCTAAATCAACTAAATACTCGAAGTATTTTCACAGTCAATGCTATGTCGTGGTACTTCTAGGTGTTTACATTCTGGAAGAGAGCTTAAGATCCTTAAATTCCTGCCCTGCTTTCTAGGAATTCACCCTTCAGCTTTGTAGGTATTTACATTGTAATTTCTAGAAAACCTCATCTTCTGCTTTCCATGTATATTTCTCATTTGCTTTCTAGGATTATTTCCCATCTACTTTGTAGGAATTGTCCTGACGTTTCACAGTAACTTTCCTCCAGATGTTCCAGGAAGTGCCAGTGTGCTTTCTAGAAATTCTTTCTCATTTCCAGGAATTTTCCTGTACTTTCCAGGAATTCCCCTTGTCCCCTTTCTGGCAATTTTTCTCCTGTGTTTTTGGGATTTTCCTTGTGCTTTTGGAGAACTCTCCCTTCCAGACTGAAGTTCTCCAGTTTGCATGTCTTCTCTCTGTCCTTTGTACGAATTTACTTTGCGTGTTTTAGAAAAATTCCTTTGTGCTTTCTGGGAATTCCCCTCTGCCTTGTATGATTTTTTTCTCTGCTTTCTGTATGTTTTCTTGTATATTTTCTAAGAATTCCTCCTCTGCTTTCTAAGACATTTTCCTTTTGTTTTGTAGGAATTTTCCACATTTTTTGGGAACTACTTTTTTTTTTTTTTTTTTTTTTTTTCAGGGATTTATCATGCTTTCTTGAAATTAACCTTTCACTTCCAGATAAATACATTCTCTTCATTTAAACTGATGGTAAAAACATATTCCTTATGAATAGATAGGTATTAGCTATTAAGATCAACTGTTTTTATGTGAATGTGGAGGCCTTTAATTTTTTGCAGGAGGCTATGATTGGTTGTAGCCTTTCTAAAGATTGGTGCATGGTCAGATTTTGGGAAAACCTATGTAACATGAAAATATTTTCACTGCTTTGTTAGCTCAGTCTAGAGTAAGCTGTGTGTACGCAGAGACCGTCATCTTGCTTTTGCATGCACACGTTGCCAGCTGCACTGAGGTTCTGGCCCTGCCTTTGTATGTTCTAGGTGTCACTCTTCCATAACTAAAATCACATGAGGAGGCCACAGTATTAATTCATAGCTCTTGCAGTGCTTGTCTTCCTGTACAAATGATTTTGCATGTATTAATATTTTTACAACATTAAGCATTATAAGTGGCATTATCTTAATTTAGCAGATAAGGAAAATTGTAGCAGGAGGGTGATGTAACTTGTCAGATCCCAAAGGAAGTATTATGCCTGAGAGAAGATTTAATTTCTGACTCAGTTTAGCAGCAGATATGCCAAAAGTGGAAATGAGCAGTCAGTAAGGCTTGAAGGCCACAATTCTGTTTTTTCTTTTTTCTTTTTTTTTCCAAGTTTGGGTATTGTAGATGCTAAAAATCATAGAATTGAAATAAAAGCAGATTCAGGATGTTAGATTATGAATAGAGATATACATGGGCCAAGTAGCTCCTACCTTTCAGCACCAGAAAGTTGAAAGTGGAAATACCTAGTGTGTGACCATTCTTTATTCACAACAGACAACGTGCCTATTAGCGTATCTGCCTTGACCAGTAACATCTAAATATATCAATGGGAGCTTACATTCCCTTTGCATCCCTTACCATTGGGACTTTGATCAAAAGCACTTAAAAATACTTTTGGACTGGAAAGGAAAAATAACTTCACATTGCTTTTTGATCACATTGTCAATTCACAATAGAAAAAAAAAGGCAAGCTGCAAGTTTGATAGGGAAGTGCTTCTTGGTGCCTAAAGCTGTCACGTAACATTTTCTCCTTTGCTATTTCCCTTGTGTTACATGCATATTATACAGTCCCTGTTTATTAAAAAGAAAGGAAACATTTGTCTGCTATTTCTGTACAGCTTTTAATTGTATAAAGTATACATTTGTCATAGTTACTCAGTTAAAGTAGTTAAAGCAGAGAATTCACCGCTGGCGCATTTGAAATTTTGGATATTTATAACCAAAAGGTACCTAACAACCATACTATATACTCTGGAGTACTCACTATTCTTGCTGTATGCTGGATTCCTCTCTCAGCCACTCTGTTTCATCTATCCATAAGGCTGTCTGTTCGTGTCATGCTGTCTATTCACTATTTGATTGGTTAATTAAATCTGTTGTTATAGTTCCTAGTTAAGTGTTTAATAAAGCATTGCAAATTACTCTTAGGTGCAGACAGGTGTTGTGGTGGGGTTTGCCTGATGTCTTGCCCGTAGTACTGAAACTCAAGAGGGTCTGAGGAAAGCCATATGACCCTTAGAAGGTGATTAAAGTGTCAAGAATAAGAAGTCTTAAGCAAAAGCCAAGGTAGTATATATGTGTATATAAATATATATATATATTTATACACACACACACATATATATATTATTTTTTTCCCTACTGACAGTAATTTGATTTAAAGCAGCTGTAGATTCCTCCTTTTCTGTATTTCTTTCTTTTTTTTTTTTTTTTTTTTTTTTTGAACTAATATTTAAAAACTTGTCTATAGCACTTTCTTGTGGCTAGACACAAGCATTCACAAAGGTTTTCTGGAAAAGAAAACCTTTCTCCCTTTTCTTGTGTAGCCTTATTGATAATGTTAAAAAAAGAAGACGTCCTTCATTTTATTGATAGGTCAACAGAAGACTTTATTTCAGCATTTTTGAATGCAAAATTTTTGTACAGAAACAAAAGGTTATAAAATGCAGAATGATAACCTCTTATATATAAGAAGATCATCAAGACAATGAAAATATTTCTCCATATCATTAATTTATCTCTTCTTTGATTTAGTTATCTGATCGTCATCATGCTAAGTTTCAGAGAATCAAAGATTGTAATGTTTGTATCATATGACGGCTAAAATTTTCTGAAGTGGTAGGAAAAAGAGTACTAGTGTTGTGTCAGAATATTAAATGTAGAAATGGGGTGTTAATCACATTTCATATAAATTGCAGATTGTAGGATATCGAGTGAGATTAGAAGCTCTTTCTCATTGTACAAACACTATATCAGACAAGAGAATATACTAAAGTGGTTCTTGCCTGCATGTAAAGATTTTGTATTATTGTTTGCTACAAAGCCATCTGCCATTAAAAAGAAAAGTCCTAGATCTGTTAAGTGAGATATGGGTAGGGAGGAACCTAGGGACTTAGCCATGTACAAATGACATCAGAGCTTTTCTCTGAGGTGCTGCATCAGAGGTGCTGGAGCAGCGGAAATTTTGCAGAATGCCTACTGAAAATTTGGTCCTTGTTTTCTACAAAAACACAAGCTGTACACTCTGAAGCCAGTCTCTTCCATTTTCTTGAAATTTGGATCATTCTTCTGCCTCATTTAACAGTCTCTAAAATGCCATCTCTCCTTGTAGTCTCCAGAGGTTTAAGCCTGAATTTCTTGAAACAAGGGGCGCTGCCTTTCATGGCAGGGCCGGACAGGGGAGCAGCTTTGACAAACCTTACAAGTCAGTCAGGTTTGTACTGATTTTATAAGTGAAAGCTATCACCATCTCAAGTCAAGTAAGTCTATGTTTTTTGCCTCATATGCTTAGACAGTTATTATAGCCTAGGTTTTTCTTTCTACCTTCTTTGAATTCTCATTTTTTACCCCTGTGCTTTCAGAACTATTGCAACAATAATTAAATACAGTTACTGTGAGAGTTAGGGTTGTTTCTTTCCTCGTTTCCTGTAGTGCTGTATAAAGGAGTGGGCCTCTTGTATGTCCATAGCATTTGTAACAAGGGGAAACAATAACCCATAAGCAGGCTTTTCATTTTTTATATGTTTCTGTTTCAGAAATTGTTATAAAGCTAAAGAATGAAGGAAATTTTATTTTTGAGGTGAAATTATTGCTATAATGTTTTTTACTTAACTTATTGTTGCAAAAGTGTTACTGCTGAGCTGAACAGAGACGATATCAGGACATTATAATGACAGAATATATTATAAGTACTGACTTAACACGTGGAACCTGATATTTGCTATTAGCTGTAAGCATATGTTTTTTCTTTGGGCACTGAATTGGTTAGATGTCTTGCTTGTGTAATGTATTATAGTTTTCATTCCTAATTGCTGAAAAGTTGCATTTTTTATTTTTTCAAATGTTGGTACTCTTTTAGGCTTTTTATAAAAACCATTGATGATGCATTGAATGAAAGAGGCTTTAAGCTAAATCTATACATAGTCCAGATTTTGTAATTTTAGTATTTTAATATGTTTGTGAATGTATGTGTTTTGAAGGCTCAAGAACTGTAGTACTCTAAACACTGGCAATATTTGGGGCAGGTCAATTGTCTTTTGTTTGTGTTCATAAAATGCTGTGTTGGGCTTTTGTGTCATCAATGCAACTGGGGCACTGCTGTTATGTATATTGTCGTTACATTAAAAGAAACACTAAACTCAGAAATAACAAAACCATTATGTTGCCTCTTTATTAACATCAGCAGATGTATCTTGTAATGGAGCTGTGTGAGTACAGAGAACTTAAACAAACAAACAAAAAAAACCCCTTAGTAGTAAAGGACAGTTTACAGAAAATGGGACAAGGCACGTCAGTCTTGCTTCAGCACTAGTGTGTCTCCACAAAAAAAATAAGTTACTCTGTCTCACCCATATGTTCACTGATATCAAGTCTTCATACATTTAACAAGAGCTACTGATTGCTATTCTTATTATTTTTTTTCATAGCATAAAGATAGTCCAGTAAAGAAAAAGTAACATAGGCTATGTGAATGCTTTTTTTAGAGCTTTATTTTTCCTATAACTGCATTAACTGCTATCATATTCTTTTATTTCTTTCTGTACTGACTGTGAATAATTTTCATTAAAAAAAGCATTTTCATCCACCACAAGGAAATGTTAAAATTCTGAATAGTCCACAACAGAGGCAACTTATCCAGCCAAAAATTTAGAATAGGCAGGCTAACTACTAATAGGAATCCTTTATTTACCTTTTTTTCTTTTTTTTCCCATAGAGGTATTTAGGATTGTGAAATGGAGCTCAGTCTATTCTCCTCTGTAGTCATTGAAAAGGAAAAAAAAAATCTATTGTTTTTGAATATGCAAATGAACTGAAGGTAAAAAATATGTGTAAATTTGATAATTATACCGCTTGTTTGTTAAATTATACTGAGTAATTTACTGATTTCAAAATTGAAACAATATTAACTTTCTCCTTCTTTACAGGATTGTGCGTAGAAATGAGATTGGAGAACTTGAAATGCTCACGTGAGTCCCTGGAGTCATGTGGTGGGAGAGATTTTGGTTAGGCTTCCAGTAGTTCCAAGGAAAGTGCAGTGGAATTGCTTAAAGAAATTACTAAATCAAAAAAGTTTAAAACATTTCTGTCAGGCTATATTCTCTACAACTGGTAACAGTTTATTTCTTACTCTTTCTTGGCAGATCTTGTTCACAGAGATTTAAAAATGGAAAACATTTTAGTTAAAAGCAGTGACATCAATGAAGCAAATGAAATGAAATTAAACATGAAGGTAAGATGACAATTGTAGGTGTTCTGCTTAGAGGATTGGTTTTAATATCCAGTTATTACTGGGAGACTTGACTTTGATACCTATTAAAAGCTCTTGAAATGAGCTGCTAAATGGTGTTCTTGGGGGAAAAAAAAAAAAAAAACATTTTGGAAGCAAAGTGCCACAGCTGAAAAAGGTGTTTTTTTTTTTTTTTTTTTTTCTTTTTGTAAAATAATGTGCATTTCTAGCTCAATTAAAAAACAAAACAAAAAAAACAGAAAACAAAACAAAAAACAAAACCCCACTACTGTAAGTAATCATACTTTATTCATCCCAGTTTAAATCAGAATAGTACAAAGCTGTTGGTTACAGGGAATCAGTAGGCACTGTAAGATGTAATTAATTCTTAAATTACAAATATCGTCATTTAATGTGCCTGTTAGTAAGTTAGGAAAAAAACCCTATTTAGATTGTGCCCTTGATTGAAATACAAATATATTACAGGAATTTTTGTGTATTAATAAATATTTACTACCTAAGCACAATATACCATGTACTTGCACCTTTTTTTATTGAAAAAAAAAAAAAAAGGGTACGAAAGAATAGGAGCTATTACAATATTCCCACCCCACTTTTTTTTTTTTTTTTTTTTTTTTTTTTTTTTTTTTCCTGCTAGCAAAAAAGGGTTCAGTGGCTGAATTTTAATATCCTGGAAAGCAGAAAAACTACATTTTTGGCCAAACCTCACTTATTTCATCATGGTGTACAGCATGACTAAAATATTTTAAATAATCTTTACTTGGCCCCAGGGTTTCAATATTGCAATGCTTATGTCATGACAGTTATTTGAAACAGAGAGACTTTTAGTTTTGTCTCCTTGTGGTTAACTTTTAGAGGCAACCATAATTTGGCTCTGTTTCATTTCACTTTCATGTAAAAGTACATGGTGCTTAAAGGGATGTGGAGACAGAATGCAATAGAATTATTCCTTTGTAATTTAAACTTGAGAAAGCATTTCTCACTCATAGACATTAGTAAAAGACATGGTAAAATGAAAAGGAGCAGCAAAAAAACCCCTTTGTAATTAAAATTTTGCTCACTGTATAAGCATCTTGCTTCTAATTTCCTTGAAAGATTTTTTTGAGAGCTGGGAGAGGGTGGACACACAAATGTCTGTCCCAATTAATTCTGGTATTGTAACTGGACAAGAAGAAAAGGCTATAGTTTCCAAACATGAGTTTTCATTCTGTCTCTCCCCTGCCCTTCCCTTCAGTTAATTTGCACACACTAGCTGCTTCATACAGCATAAATTTTTTTGGGTAATCTCAAACCAAAGCAAAAGTTTCTAGTTCAGATTTTCTAGCCACTGCTTTTTGGGTGAATGTTGGAGTTGGTATTATACTTTTTCTGATTCAGACCAGCAGATCAACAAAAAGAAAATTGCCTCCAGGAAGTGAAATTATCATTTTTCATCCTCTTTTCCTTGAGGACCAGCTTGAGTGACGGTGGAAACCAGTGGAAGTCTAATGTACAAGGACAAATATATTTGTACAATATAATAATGTTGATTTCATTGGGCCAAAGCTGCTGACTTACTGAGTGACTGGCTCTGAAAAGCTGCCCCTGAAGGCAGAGGAGGAAGGTATGCTGCTTAGCTGGGTTTGCAGCCACACCAGGCATCATCTCATTCTGGTAGAGATGATAGAGGCATGTTTCCAGCCATTTGTTTTTCCTGCTGCTGTGTCCCGACAGTTGTGAGGAGGAGTGGATCCACCAAGAGCATGCTGTAGTCCTAAGTTTTGTAATTGTTCATGTTGATGTGACAGTCCAGGTTTTCACTTAGGTTCTTAACAAGCAGCACTCTGATTTATCAGCAACTTGGTTTTATTTATCTTCTAAGTTCTGTCTCTGTCCCTCCTTGCCCACAGCTATGTATGTCCCCACCATCAGTTTGCTGTAGTTTGGATTTCTGACCTGATTTTTGTTCACAGAGAAGGTAAAGTGGTCAGCAGATTTTGTCTTGTGTCCTTGGAGGATTGCTAGTCAACGTGAGCTTGAATGTCAAGAAAAAAGTGTTACACCAAAACAACAACAACAACAAAAAAAGCTTTGCTGGTGGAGCAGATTGTCCTGCAAAGTAATTACAGGATAAATATTAGTGATGGTTGGTGCAAACTTGGAAGAATAGGGGAAGAAGAGACTGAAGATCCTTATATGAAAGTTTCATTTGTATTTATTTTTTTCTGACTTCAGCATTTTCACTACAAACAGCAACTTATATCATCGACCAAAAAAAAAAAACAAAAAAAACCCCATCTTTATTTTTAGTTTTAATACTGTATTTTTTTTTTCTATTAGATGACTGACTTTGGTTTAGCTGTACAAAAGGCTGGTGGTATTAACAGCATGTTTCAGTCTGCCTGTGGCACTCCTATATACATAGCTAAGTTCAGTGCTTCATTCTTCTTAAGAGCTAAAAGAGCTAAGTCGTGCTCTGTTCCTTGCAGACCATAAAAAGTCATCGTATTTCTAAGCTTCTCCTCCTTCTTTTCTCAGAGGAATTGTCATATGAGCTAAAATTGCCTCTATTTCTAATCCCATACAATTGTGTCAGAGACACAAAGTGTCAGTGTCAGGGAAAGGTTCAGCTATAAAGAATGACAACCTTTTAGCAGAGTCCATCAAATCTTATGCCGCTTTGGTGGGATAAATTGTCCACCACTATAAGAATTTACATTATGTATGTAGTTTGCATTATATAAATGTGAACGTTAGTATTTGTTTCTGGCGTGTCCATTTTATGAAGCTGTATCTTCTATTGAGCAGTAAATTCCATAGGTTAACGTTGTGTTTGCAGGATGGTGCAACTGCTGGATTCCTGACAGATTGCTTGTGCTGTCTGTCTCTCTCTGTGGTCTGAGAGAGATCAGACCTTCTGAGGATCCAGAGGCAATAGGTTGCACCAAGGTAGGTATCGAAGTAAGGTGCAAGTTGCACCATCAAGAGGTTTTATCTTGATATAAAGAGAGAATTTTTCTATAGTGAGGACAACTGATCACTGGAACAACCTCCCCAGAGATGTGACAGAATCCCAGTCACTGGAGCTTTTCAGGATGCAGTTGGACAGGTTGCTAAATGATCTCATCTAGACTCCCCTTTTCCGTGAAAGATTGGTCCTGAGGATCTTTCAGGCCCTTCCAACCAGGACTGTTGTTTGATCTTGTGATTCTATAATTTGGGTCTGGTAGGTGAGCAGAACAGCAGCATTCTTTGTCTTCCTCCATCAGTTCAGTGAACTGGCATGTAGACAAATGGGGCTCTGAAGAGAACAAGCAATAGTTTATTTTAAATTAACTTTGGGGTATGTTTCTTCCTTCTCTTGCTATTATGGACGTTCAAAACCTCAAAGTCTTAATTGATAAAGAACTTTAATAGTATTTAAGGTTGTCCTATTCTTTAATCCCCTCTTGGAAGGTTCATGGATACTTCAAGCCCAGATAAATTTGGCAGCAGACATTATTGACCAAAGAATCTCAAAACAAGTGCACATGATTTTTGCAGAGATACCACTGGTAGCCAGAGGTAATCAGAGATCTGAAGAGACATTTTTAACAGAAGGTAGCTAATTCATTTCATGTTTCCTTCTGCAAAGGGAAGATAGAAGAACTCCATGCAGGAAAAAGAGGTACAACTGTTGCAAAACAGCTGAGGACTGCTGCCACTCGCCACTTGGGTCAGCCAATGGAGGTGATACTTGCTCCACTCACTATCTGGTTCATAAAGGAAATAAATGAGCAGGTCCCTACAATGAGGACAAACTGTTCCAGCTGATCATACCACTTCAGAGTGCAAGCAGTGATATGCTGTGTCATGCAAGGAGTGACTTTGTAATCCATACCTACAGGCTGCATGAAATTAACTCTGTCTACTACAAAAAAAGGAAAGCAGCAGTTAAGCATTATTTAGAGCAGATCTTGCATGTTACCATAGAGGAGTCCAGGTTCTTGTATTGGTTTGGGTCCCAATGATACTCCTTGGTGATGCTGTACTGTTCATTGATGATGATGTAAGGTGCTTCTTTTCTGTTTTGTTTTGTTTTGTTTTGTTTTTCTTCTGTTTTTCTTTGCCCTTTTCTTATCTGCTCCTTTAACCTATCAGGTATTCATTGCAATCTCTTAGGTGATATGCACAACTAACTTATTGTCTCATGAGCTTTATCATGACCTCTATGCAAGCAACTGCCACTTTGCATTTTCATTCTACATGTTGTTGTCTTCAAAGTGCCGTAGTCTACCTTACATTATTGCAAAGTTAAGTTTGGTGCAGGTAACACGGTCCTTTGTTATAAGGTCAACTTCTCCTCTATTACTGCCTGGTTTTGAAGCCGACAGTGCTACCTGAGCCATCCCTGCTTACATAAAGTTGATTTGTAACTTCTGACGTGCTGCAGAAACTTTCAGGAACGTCCATCTAAACAATTAGATTAAATTACAGAAGAGTCTTTTTCTTAGAAAGTTTCCATATAAACGCTGTCTCTTCTAGTATATGACACTGATTATTATCTGATGTTCAACAAGTGTTGAAAAAGACATTAAAGAAGGTAGTTGGGACATATATAACCCATCCAAAAGGCATGTTTTTCAGGTGTGGGTTTTTTTTCTACTTAAACCATGAATGCTTTGTATTCAATAATATAAAGCTTTAACCCCTCTCTGATCTATACTGCACACTATAATACATTTCACTCCATTATCTGATATATTTTTTTTAATTCTATGATTTTTTTTTCCTCCATGGTATATACCAGCAATGCATTTCACAGCTTGCTTAGAACAGACTGAAGCAAGAAAGAAATCTTCTTTGGCAGAAGATAATTAGTCCTCCTGACATTTTGATTGATGAAATACTAGCAGTGTTAAATACTTCTTTAAGTGAGTGGGTTGCATGGGATGAAATTACTTTCCGATTTACTAATCATGACAGAAACATAGAGTCTCAACACTGGAAGGGACCTTGAGTCACTTGATTTATTTCTCTGTCCAAAGAAAGAAGCAGCTATACTTGAGACATTTCTGATGAATATTTGTGTAAAGTGTACTTTAAGACCTCCAGTAATAGAGACTCCCTAATCTTCCCAGGCGGTCAATTCTGATGCTTCATTATCCTCCTAGAAATTTTTCCTCCTGTCTGCCCTGAACCTTCAGTTTGACAGTCAGCTTAAACTTACACCTACAGGCCACGATCTAATCACTTTTTTCATTATAAGTTTTCAGTTGACTCACCTGCAGCCACATAATTGCTAGAGCTGACCTAAGGGAGGTGGTGGGAGCCTGTGAGTGGGGCCGAGGAAAAGGGTGGAACAGCACTTTGTATTTTTAGACTATTATTTCTCACCCTATCCATCATGGATATGAAGAACAGGTAGCCACCTTCTTTCTTTCAGCAATCTGCTATTACACTTCTCCCTCCATCTGATGTTCTTTAGACTGAAAACCTTGAATTTCCATAGTCCTTTCCTGCATTTCTGATCTTTGTGATTTACCTGCCATCCTCCATTTGGTAGCTATTATGTTAAAAAGGGGTGTCCTAAATTGAGCACATCTGTTTGAAGCCTCGCCAGTGCTGGGCTGAGTGGAAGGACTGTTTTGTATGTAATGCAGGCCTTTTGCTTGTGTACGAAACACAGGTGATGACTGTCTTTTTGCAATTTATTTAAGGACCCACATAAAAGAATAAGAGGAAAGTGCTGGGAATCAGACAGCTGGCCTATTTTTCATCCAGCATGTTTCAATAAACTTCTAAGACAGAAGAGAGGGAGGAGTGTTGGCCTTCGTCTCCCTCAGTAAGGACAGGTGTATGCAAAGAGGGCTTCTACCAGAGTGGCTGTTCTACACTAAACCTGCCTCACAGAGCCCTTCTCAGGTTAGCCCAGAACTGTTAACTCCTCCTCAGCTTGTGATTCACTACAGTCCTGGAACTGTTGCCTAACCAACTGCTCTCCATGTATTTGCATTCTGAGCTTGTCTTTCAATATACTTACAGTCATTCATGGCTTGATGTTGTCTTCAGATTTAATAAGCTTGTTCTCTCTTGGATCTTCCAGGTCATCAGTTACGAAGGTATCTTGTCTAGGACAGACACCTACAAAACATGCCTTTGATGCAGCCTTCCACTTTGACAATGAACAAATAATAGCTACTGAGAAACACTTTTACAAGCATGTATGCATTATTGCTGTGATATTTTCATGCAAGCAGTATGAAACAATGAAAAAAAGTTGCATGAAACGGTATCAAAAGCCCTACTAAAAGCAAGAGAGATGATGATACTCAGTGATCCTCCTCTAACCCTGAAGCCTGTCAACTTATGCTATAAGGAGATTTGTTGCTGACAAGTGCATAATGGCTTACTTATCTCTTTGTTTTCTTCTAGATGCTTATTATTTCCAGTATTTTCCTGGGAATTAAAACTAATGGGATGCATCTGTAATTCTTTGATGCCAGCATTTCCACCTTGTTACAGACAGATACCATGATTACCTTTTTCAGTTTTCAAGCGCTTCACCCGCCTTCTGCAAAGTTCTTGAAACACTAATAGCTTTGAAAAGTCTTGTCAGTTTTTATAGTACTCTGGAATGAATTTTATCGGTTACAGCTGATTTTAAAATTTCCAACCAAAGTACTTGGTAACCTTTTGCTTCTCTGTAAAAGACTGAGGTCTTGCCCCTTTGTCACTGATATTGATTGTGCTATCCCCTGCTTGCAGTTGACATTTTGGTCAAGATTGATGTTAAAAGACATTAAATACATTTGCCTTCTGAGCATCATCTATCAGTAGCATTCTGGGTTGAATACAATAGCAGCCCCTTTATTCATTGTCTTCCTACTACTCATATAGTTAAGAGATTGTTTCAGTTTTTAGCTATATTCCTTGCCAGTTGCTCCTCATTTTTACTTTCTGATTTTGCCCTGCTGTCTTTATTTCCCTGTTGTTCTTGTTTGTATTTCTTGTATGCTCCATCCTTGTGATTGAGACTTGTGGAAATACATGGTTTAACCAGACTGGTTTATTAATAGTAAGTCATAGCAGTTCCCCAGTTCGGTCATTTTATTTTGGATATGTTATCTATATATATGGATATAAACTTAAACACTTGTAAATTTTCCTGTGATGTTAATAATATGAAGTACTGTTGGTTTAAAATATTTTCAAAACACTTAATTGCAAATGAGATGACCCAAATGTAAGTAGGTTTTGGCCAGTTTGGAAGTATTAATGGTAAAAATTTCTTTTAAAGTCTTGTTTTACCAGCTGTGGTATTATCAAATCATTCAGTTAACCTATTTTTAATTCTTTAACATAAGAAGTAGATACCTAAAGCTTGGTATCTACCTAAATCATGAAAAACTGAAATGACAACTAACCTAGCTTTTTGGTGTGGTGGGATAGCACCAAATAAAATAGTCTCTGCCATCTGCTCTTCTGTTGCATGAAGGTTTTATTTTCTCTTCCTTCATAGGGCTAAATATATCATCTCCAGTGATTCTTGAATTGAAGACCATCGTTCTTGCTTTGAACTCATGACCACATCTCCCATGACGTAACAGATAAAAATATGGCCCCAAAGCAGCATTTTTTTGAGTAGCTGAAACAAAATTAAGTGATTAGTGAATAGACTATAATTAGTGAATTTTTTTATAGATCCATTTGAATATTTTTAGAGTATTTTGGCATTGATTTTGTTTATTGTATGATGTATTCTAGCCAATGTGCAAACAGAGGCTGTTCTGTCTTGCAAAAACCCTGTGTTCTTTTGTTCTACTCTTACTTCTGGGAGAAGAAAAAGTTTGTATGGTATCTTGCAGTACTTAAGTCAGCATTTTAAGAATGCCCCTTTAATAACTTACTGTGGGGAAAAACAATGCTAAGTTTAATCATACAGCTAATGTCACAATGTCACCACCTCCTTAACAGCTAAATGATAAAAGTGAGGACACATCAGCATGAATTGTTAAGGTCTGTACATTATTCATTTAAACATCTGCTGTTGGTTCCTCTTTACATATGGGAATAAATTATACCACATCAGCACATTCTTCATTCTTTGTGTTTAAGCATTTAAAAGTTTTTTTTTGTATTATTAATATTATTTTTTCTGCTTGGTTGGCAGCCCTTGAAGTTATCAGTGCCCAGGACTACAGTCAACAGTGTGACGTTTAGAGCACAGGTGTCATTATGTACATGCTGTAAATAGATTTTAAAGTCATATAAAATGTACAGAGCCATTTATAATACAAGCACTTACAATTTTGCTTTGAAATAAAAAGTAAACCTTTGTGCCAAAGCCTAGTAAAAGACCAAATTCTCTAATTGCTTGTATGTAAACATTACAAATTTCTATGCAAAAGAAAGTAAAACCTACAGCTCAGTGTTAAAATTTGAGTCTTTTATTTATGAAACAATTTATAATCCTGAAATAACATAATATTACAGAATATGACAGTGTAACTAGAACTAGCTGAGAGTCTACGCTTGTCTTTTTCATATGCTGGCTGGAGGTGTATGTGAGAAATAAGTTATTGATTTACAGATTATTGGTCAAATCCTCAAGTGGATTGCACAAACCATGCAATCAGGGGAAGGGCTTTTCTTCTCCACATCTGCCTGTGATAACTCTGTAACCAAGATGCTCAAGGGCTGCCAGGTCTCCTTGTACAGGCTATTTGGGTCCTCTGAATGTTTGTCAGTCTGCTGTTATTAGAGGAAGAAATGAAATTTTACATTTGTAGGGGTACACACAATTTTTTATTGAAGTCTTTCAAAATTTGTAATGTTTGTCGTAGTTACAGAATAATAAATTGATACGAATAATAAATTTGATACGATAAATTGTATCAAAGTACATAAGCAACTGTTCCTATGATGCAGTTAAAATTTAGAATTATGCAACTAAAATCTCACACTGTGAGCCAGGACTTTTTTATTTCGTAGTGTATTTGCATGATTTTTTTTTTTTTTTCTGTCAGTTGCCTCCAGATGATGCTTTAATGTAAATGTTTTAGAACATTAACTCTTGCAATTTCATTTGTTGTTATTATTTTCTGTCCTGTGATTCTCTTACTTTTGTTGTATATGGCCAAGTTCTTTTCTAACTTCAGACTGTACAGGAGTATACAGACATAGGCATACGGTTTCATAGCCTTCTCTTTTCTGGATTTTATGTGATTTTTTTTTCCCCACTTTATTTTGTTTCCTCAGTTTCTTTTCTATACAATTAGCTCAGTTTTCTTCTTGTGTCAGCATGACAAAGTGTTCACGGTTCTATTGCCTTTGTTATTTTTTTATTTCTAAAATCGGTGTGTACTTTTTATGCTGATACAGAACGAGTTTTATTGTTGTACTTCATGGTATTAATGTTTGCATCACAGTGGTTGTTGTACTTCATGGTATTAATGTTTGCATCACCATAATACAATATAATATATTATAAATTGGGCAACAAATTGGATGGTTTGACTGGCTAATAAGAATCCAGAGCAGTGCCTGCAATCAGCACAATTCACAGCTCAAAACTTGTAAAATTCAGAGCAGTGAACTGTGCTGATTGCAGCTTGAGCTCAGAACTTCAGACCTTCTTTCTTAATTAGCAATATAAATATTTTTAAAAATTAGCATTTCATAATCACAGTATTGTCAGAACAAAGTAACATTAATTCTCCCCTTGTTGTGTTGTCTACATGAGAATGAAAATACTGCATATGAATTAATGGAATAATTCACACTCCTTTTTATTGCTTAATTTGAAAATAGTAATACAAAAGCCATAAGATCATATTCCGATTTTAATTCTGTTTTTGCAATTTACTTTTTTTCTACCCTAAACAGTAGCTTGTGCTTCTGGTGCTCCTCTGATGGGCTTAAAGATGCTTTTACAGCCATTATTGCTACCATCACAACTTTGACCCTTCTGGGCTACAGCTAATGCCTCCCTGGTAATTTGCTAGCTGCCAGAACCCTTTTTGCAGCGCAGATGGCATGCTCCATCTTGGTACCAAGGGTATTATTGCCACAGCGGGCTCAGTCTCTACCTATATGGGGAGCATAAGCCCCGAGGTGACTCATGAACTCTGTTTTCATGAATGTTAATGCACAGGGTTGCCTCTGCATAATGGGGCAATGTCAGTGTGATGGATTTTTATATGTAATTTAAATTGAGGTCTACTTTATACTTTCCATTTCATTTCTATTTTAACATATACTAACAGAAACATATACAATAGTAACGGACAAAAAAGAAAATCCATTAAAATACAGAAGTATATTAGCACATTGATAGAGTGGACGAGCTAGAGTCCTGCTGCCTGTCATACTTTGAGACTATGGGCCACATGCTGCTCCCTAATAGGAAACGGACAGGGGCTTCTTTTTCCTGTACAATCTGTGCTATTGGATTTCTTGCTTACTCTTCTGAGTGTGCTCAGAGACTCTGGCCCCTGCAAGAGTTCTCAAAAACCTTTGTGCAACTAAAGAAGTCCAGGGTGCCTAATAAATTACTTCCTGCACTGCAGCAGTAAGAAACCTATTACAAAGATGTGTTACTCTTTGCTCCTTTTTAAAGGCATGGAAGAATTCTTCACATATTTTCAAGGTTCCATGTGATACATTTCACCTGCTTAACTTGATTTCTTTAGCTGAGTTATCTGTTGTTTGTCACTGCTTTATTTTGGGGAGAATGTAGTTCTATCTGTGAATAACAAGGTAATGGGAATTGTCACCAACCAATACTTACAGTACCATGTCCTGAAGTGAATGCATTCTTCCAGTTTTCTTTAAATTGAGTTTCATGTGGATTTAAGTCCTGAAGGAGAATTGGAGGATAAAAGAAAACAACAATTTTTTTAAGAGATATTTTGAGATTATAAGTTTTGGGGAAAATGCACTGTGCTTTTAAACTTAAGCCTTACCTTAAAATTAAAGCCTTAGAAAATAAACTCCAGGATAGTTTTCTTTGGTATAAATAGACAGGCATCCTTCAGTAGGATGTGACAAAGCTACCTCTGAGAGTAGATCTAAAACCATAATTCAATGCAAATAATTTATTTGGTGAAGTTAGCTGCTACTTTGATTTAAATAGCTACAAATAGGTGTATTAATCTATTGAAAGTATTTGCTGTGTATTTCTTGTGTATCAGGTGTGCACGAATGTGATATTAAATGTCTATTAGATTTTATGTCTTTATTAGTTTTGATTGAAAACAGATTACATGATACAGTTTTTCATTTGTGATGTGATTAGTAGAGCAGATCAATATTTACTTTCAAAGTATATTCTCCAATAAACATTTGTAGTTGATATTTCTGGTTAATACTTCTGTTGGTAACAGTAACAGTCTCAGAAACCAAATACAAAGCAAGTTTAAACACCAAATTTGTTATTAATATAAGCTTTTTTGGGAATGCATTTGTTTTAGTTTCATACATATTACCTTTTTTAATTGTTATCGTATCAATTGTTAAAATTATAACTGGCATAAAGGAAGGAGATGATACAGGAGTAACCTGAATTTACAAACATTCTGATGCCCCATTTATTTAAGTATGTTACTTAAATAAATATATTTAATATATGTTACTTAAATAAAATATATTTATTTATTTATATATTTATTTATTTAAGTATTTACTCAAAATAGCAAGAAAAAAATACAGGGCAAGAATGCAGTCAATATATGTTTTAATGAACCTATGTACACTTAAGGGTATATGTTAAATTTTTCTGTAGTTAAATTTTAAATTTTAAAATTTAAATTTTTAAGTTAAATTTTTCTGTAGTGCATGTAGATACATGCACTTTTTTATTATCCTATTTCTACTGACACCTTGGTTTAGAATAAGCCAAATAAACATTCACACTATGAAGCTAAAGGAGACAGCTTGATATCATAACATAAAGCAACTAATTAAAAATTTTGTTTTAGCCTAGTATTTTTTTTTTAGTACTAAAAGGTTATTATGTACTTCTGTATTTTTGTCTGAATTACACTTACTTCGATTTACTGCCATCCAGTGAAGAAAAGACCCTCCCTGTTGCCCCTGTTTCCACCCCAACCCTGATCTTAGACTAAGAAGTGAACATACTTCTTAGACGGTAAGGTTTTGAAGATGTTACCACTTTTTGAAGAAGAGTAAATTTGACTTCAGGGGCATAAGCAACATACTGTATGACTAAACTATATAAAATAAGAATGACTATATAAAATAAGTATGGCTATACTATGTAAAATAAGAGTAAAATGGAATAAAATAAGAATATAAGCAAAGAAAATGTATACAGTAATTTTTATACTGAGTCAGCAACTAGTGGTTGATCCAAATCTTTTTTTTTTTTTTTTTTTTTTTTTTTTTTTCTGGAAAGATAGCTGATTGGGATTTAAATGCTTAAATTGAAAGAGGTATGTTTTTTTCTTGTGGCTGTTCAGTTCCTGTGATAGTTATAAACTCAGTTGAGGCTCACTAGTCTTTCTGGGGACAAAATAATACAACACCAAGCAACAGAACACTTGTAGAGGCCATATCCAAAGCCCACAAATCCATCACCATGTTTTATTTGTATTCCTTGTGCTTCTGATAAGCCCACTAGCTAGAAAAAGTCTTTTACATGATGTTCCTTACCCAAACCAACTTCACCTGACTTTCCATATATTTCAACATGATATGGACATATGGATTTAGGTTAGGTTTAATTAATTCTCACAACAATTCTGTTACTATAATAAACTTGGAGTTTTTTGTTTGTTGTGTTTTGGTTTTAATTCAAAGGCGTAAGAGTGAGCTACAGGAAAACATGGCCCTTCTGAAGGTAAATGAACTGGAGGGCTGGAGGGGGAGTCTGTGAGCACCCAGCTAGCTGGTTGGGCTGCAGAACATGCTGCTGGGAGAATATTGAATTGACAGCTGTCTGATGGAACGGTCGCACTGTTTTGTGGTTTAAATTAAAATGGAGGGAATGTGTACATAACACTGATTACCTTGAAGACAGCAGTCTCCTTTCTGCTTTGATCTTTTCATGTATGCGACTAGCCAGTCTCTTCTGTTACAATAAAACTACAAGGAAGGATTTAGCCCTCTTGAATATCTATACATTAGTGTTAGCTGACTTCCAGTGCCATTTTAAGTCTAGGGCTGCTGAGCCATCTAATTGCCTGTGAGAAATAGTTCCAACACGAGATGTTTTGAACCTGCTCTATACACACACTGTGCAGCTGATCTGTTTGCAGATGGTACTTGGTTGAACTTGCTCCGTGAACTTGCTTGGTACTGTGCATGTGCAGTGCCCATGGCTGCATAGTGTCCTGGTGCAGTTTTGCTGACTTTCTGAAACTTAACACTGTCTCTGTTCAGTTCTGACATTTCCAATTAATTTGTTTATTTATTTTTATTAATGTTTTTGTCTCATTTACATAAATGGTCTGTGTTGTGTAAGGAGCTAAAAACATCAGAATGGTTGAACAGGGTAAAATCAAAGGTCTTTCTAGCCCATCTCACATCACCATCAATGACTGAGGATAGATGCACAGAGAAGAGGGTACAGGAAAATCTTTCAGTATTGGAAGATTATACCAGTCTTCAGTCCCTTGGAGCTCAGGGTTTTCTGAATCAAAGGAGAGTGTGGTAATAAAGCTCAGTTGATTTTTTTTTTTTTTCCCATTGATTTGTCCAAATATTTTTAAACTCCTAAAAATTTACTTGTGGCTAGGAATTCCACAGCTTCAGTAGGCAGACTGTGAGGGAGAGTCTCCGTTGCTGTGTTGTATCTTCCATCTGCTTGTGTCATTGAAGCCCCCACTTGTCTTATCTGCCTTTTCCTATACTGCTTATGGTTTTCATATGTATTACATATTGCAGTGTTCTAAGTGGTAATTAAATATTTTTCTATTTCTAATACAAAATTTAGATGTTTATAGTGGTATACAAAGAAGAAGAAGGGACTTAAAGTGGTCGTTGACACTACGCAGAATTCTTTAACGAGTGCTCGTTAAGATGTCTTACTATGGCCTGGTTTTCAGAACTCCTGAGCACCTGTGGCTTCCATCTTCCTTCAGTGGGAGCTGCAGATTCTCGCTACCATTGAAAATCAGGACACCAGTTTCTACTTCATGCTTGTGCCTTCACAGCCTTTGTGATTTTACAATAGCCAGATGGGGAACATGAAAGTGCATTATCATGTAGAGAATTCTGCGTGTAAAAAAATTAACCCCTTGGTGCCAAGTGACACATGAGCTTCTGCACCGGAGTAAATGCATTTGTCACCAGAGTCTCCCACCAGTAAATCCCTACCATCTGTACCAAAAATTTATGAAGTCACGAGTCATTCTGTATGACTAAAGCTGTCATCTCAAACATAGGTGCGGCAATTTTATATTCAAGAACAATACTTAAACAATAAAATTTTCCATTTGAAAATTACCGTGTACTTACAGCCAAACAAACGGCCTCAAGCTCAATTCAAGTCAGTGGTTACCTCTAGAGGTTTACGTGTTGTCAGTTTGAGACCATATATAGTTTTGGCCGGGGGCTATGCAAAGGGTTGATGATTAATTATTTACCAGTAATGCTAATTAATGAAATTCTGTTACTAGTTTTGATTATTCTGAGCTTTGTAGCAGTTAAAACTTTGCCAGACATATTTAACTTTTTAAACCTGCTAAAAAGTAAAAGCAAAAAATGCTGTCCCAATAGCAGGCTATTATTAAGCTTTTGAGAAAGGCAAGGATCATGTTTCTACCAGGTGTTGTTTCTGCAGTCTGCAGGAGTATATTACTTATATATTAAGTGTAATATTCATGAAATACAAAGTAAATCAAAACCAAAATTAAATCTTATTTTTCAATAAATACTATTATGGATGCACATATTTTGGTTTGAAACTGGAATTTCCAATTATTTCATTAAGCTAGATTTTTAGAATTATTCCATTTTTTTTCCTGCCTAATAATATAGTATATAATATATTATATACTATATGTATATATAATATATACTCATATATATATATATATGTGCTGAATAATACTGTGTATTGCATGGACCATGATCTATTTTAACTATAAGAATACTCTAACTCCTTTTCTTTGCTTCCCAGTAGAAGACTTTAGTATTTTCTTAGGGCTGATTTAACAGGAAATGGTGTTTCTGTTCAGGTAATGATTGTTTTTTTTTTTCTTTTTCCCTCTTTGCTGATTTTTTTTTTTCTCAAGGAAGAGCTTTTGAGCATGTTGAAGGTCAGCTCTGGCTTAGAATTCTGTCTTATTGCTCTGATTTTTAGTGAAAGATACATGAGTCTGCTTGAATGAAGGGTAAAAACAAGATCCTAAATATAAAATCTACTCATGCTGTGCATGAGATTTCTCGTTTCTTTTGGGGACAGATTGACTTTTACAAACAAATGAAATGTGTAAAGCTCAGATCCTTTGGTGCCTGACTTAGAGTCCCAGTTCAGCAGCAAGCATATGTGTGCATTCCCGTTGTGCAAGTTATTTAAGCATGTTTCCAAAGTTACAGGATGACCTGAAAAATGTCATCCAATGAAGGACTGAAATGCCTAAGGATGCCTAATGATTCTGAAAAGAAATCTGCTTAGAGCCCTTTCAGCAACAAGAAGGCCTCTCGCTTTCCCATTTTAAATTTTCACAGCTCTGTGGAGTTGGATATTTTTGTGCACTTTGACCTCTCTGCCATAGCAGTGCTGGGCAGTTTGGAGCTGAGCTGCAGCCAAGGCAAATTAGGATTTAGAAGGCCAGCGTTTAGACTCCTATGCAAGCAGACAGAATGGATGAGTTTCCTGACGGAATGCATTGAAAATCATGGCTTGCTTTCAGAGACTGGCAGAGATGTGACCCTTTTGTGTGGCAGCCTAGTGGTGAGACAACTTGTGGACGATGCTGGGGCTCTGGGCTTGATACACGGTATAAACTTGCCTAGAAGCAAAGGCTTGAGTGGTGTTAGAGCACAGCATTGCTTTTCCTCCCCTTGACTGAAGTGATGACGTACAGGTTGGATGACATATGAGAGGATCGTTTTACTGCAGTGGTTTCGGCACTTTAGTAGAGCAGGTATTTGAAAAGAATGATAAGGACTAAAATATTTAGAACACAAGTGGATTTAATCTTGCACATGCACCTTAACTGCACAAAGTAGGGAATTTGAGATCACTTCAATATTTTTGTTACCAGCAAAATAATATGTTCTGCTGTCATATCTCAATTATATAAATAGCAGTTGCCTGATTCACTCCATGATATTCTTCTAATACAAGTCCCCTTTTGTTTATATAATTTGTACTTACTTGTTGGTTTATGGCTGTCCTTGTCAATGTATTTCATCTTAGTTACCTTGTGCTTAGATTTTCCATTTCTGTGCATCAGAATCTCATTTTACAATTGATGTGTGCTCAAGATTTCTCTGAGCTAAATTAAAAGTATTGTGTCTATTTTTTTTTTCCTGTGTAGAAAAAATGGGAGGCAGGCAAGATAGTTGATCTGTTTTGCCTTGTCTGTAGTTGTATTTTTGTTTTTCAACTCTAAGACCTTTTTTCTGTATGCATCAAGGTTTTGCTTTGCCTCTGCCCACTTTCCCCATGATTCACATCAGAAGCTTTTCTAGTATTTTTAAGCATCTTGTTTTTCCATTTACTGTGTGCTGCACCTTATTTGAAGGCTCTTCTGTTTACCTTTACAATGGTTTAATTGTTTCACTGTTATGCTTCTTGGATTCTTAATGTCTGAAAATGAATCAAGAACTTGACAATTCTGTTGTCTGCTCTCAGGTTTTGCCCTCTAATATAGCATCTAAAATACTCCAAACTAATTCTCTGAACTGTTCTTTAACTTGATCGCTTCAGCCTGGCCTTCTCCTTAGTGTTTTCAAATTGGTATAAGTACTACTGAGAAGAACAGAATAAAGGTGCTCATAAGGCAAAAACTTTGTGTATTCCTAAGCGTATTAGATGTGTTCATGGAGAAAATGCATTATTCTATGTTCCATTCCATAAATAGTTGGACATCTCTGCATTTTTGTCTTGCATTCTGCTAAAGTTTGCTTCCTAAGAATTGAGCAGAAAAAAGCTAAAATGGAAACAAAAGAAACTGAAACAATATAGGCTGTCACTCCTTTTATCCACAGTTGGCACCAGGTGCTGGAGAATTAAACCCAGTAAGTGCTCAAATGAGGCAACACAGATAATTAACTTAAATGGTTCCATTTTCTTAAAAACTGCCAGGAAATAAACTCCCTCTTCTCCTCTATGTGGTGTACAATTATCTTGTGTTCTGTAAGGCCTAGATCTTTCAAAAAGGCATAAACTCAGACTCTGATTTTGTGGGTGCAATTCACTGCACCTACATAGCTATGTAATTGTCTTTGCAAAAGAGGTAGTTAAAAATGTGTCCTCAGTTATGCCCACAGATCATAATTGCAGATGTAAATTTGCATCTGCAAAAGACGAGGTGTTTTTTAAAAACTGAAACCTTTCTAATGGATATGAGCATTTCTTCCTTGGTCATTTGGTACATAGATGTTCATAGCCATCTATTTCAAAGAACATACTTTATAAACACCAGTCATCATGTAAAAGACGACAAACAGGAGTTTGAAGTAAGAATTACTAGTCTAATAAGATGGGGGAAAGAGCTGTGAGCAAATTTCTTGTCTGTGACCTCCTTCCTCTTTTGGATCAACTGTGTGACCTCAGAAAAAGTCTTTGTTTTCTGTGCTGCAATTTACCAGTCTGTACAGTGCAGATAACAAACGGTCTGGTATCTATATATCATTAATATTAGAAAATATATCCCTACTGTTAGTGAAGTGCTCTAAGATCTTCAGGAGATTGGTATTTTAATACAATTTATTCTCTCTTAAAAATAATTAAAGGGTCAACTCGAGTTCTCTGAGTTGCATAGAAACTTTGCATATACTATGCACTTGCCTTTCTCTCTAACTTTCAGATAAGTAATTGCCAGCTTTACTGAAAGGCTCAAGGAGTCTAAAATTATTGTGGAACATCTAGTGTGAGCTGAGAGAACAGAAACCTGAGTAGCGCAACCAAAATAGTTTCTTCCAGACCTGCAGATCATTTCACTACCCATTTCAGATTAGGCTAAGTAAAATAGGTGTGTTGTCTGGATGCCTTCATTTTCTCTGAAACAGAATTTAGTAATTTGATGTCCTTCTATGGTAAGGCTCCACAATATAAAAAGGGTATTAAGGTCCTTGAAAGCATCCAGAGGAGGGCACCAGAGCTGTTTTTTTTTTTTTTTTTTTAATATGTGATAGTGATAGGACACTCCATAATTCTCTTCCAATTGAACTACTCTATTCTGATCTATTAAAAAAAAAATAAAAAAAGATATGGAGATATACAAATAGGGAGAAACAGAAGTGGTGGGAAATCCTGAGCTGTGTTCTAGCTTTGGGGTTTTGTTGTCACTGTCCTTGTTAAAAGGCTTTGGAAGATTTTAGGGGCTAAAACTCCTCTGCAAATCTCTGGGATCCATAGTCGAAGTTGTGGGGAAAAGTTCTACTTCCCACCAGTCTGGAGTAAGGAGATATTAGTAGTGCTTGTAAAAGAGATGTTCAGCATTTGAAAAACGTTTATTATCTTATTTATTTATTTGCATTTGCATATTGAAGTGCAGGACTTAGAACAAATAGGGCCATTACACTGGTGTTAAGTTTTTAGGAGTAATTTGTGGATGAGTAGAAGTCAAACTTCAATAAAATATGCTGTTATGTCTAGGGTGAAACACATTTTGTCCAGAGACGATGTAATGTCTTGGAGCTGATAAAGGAATGAAGCAACAATCTGGACATTGGTGAGGGATGCAGTATAGAAGACGAATCAAATATTCCTACTACTGCATGTCAACAGGATGAAACCAGTGAAGCACAAGAAAGCTCTACCAGTGCCAAACAGTGACATAGAACTTGGTGCAGAAGTTGAAAGAGGGAATCGGGGCAAAAAATTCTCCTCACCAGTGAAGCAGGTGAGACAGTATTCCTTATTTTAAAAACATACAACAAAGTAAATATTAAGTAGAATTGAGAGTAAATAAGGAAGTGTTGAGTATTACCTAATGCAAGGAGAAAGTGATGTCTGGTGAAACATTCCAATGTAGTGCAAGATAGAAATAAATACTAGGATATAACGTGAACTGTCTGCTGCACAGCTGTCATGTAAGTACTGGCCCAATGAGAACCCATTTTGACCAGATACTAGTTCCGTAACACGTAACATCTCCTGTTTGTTCTCTTCAGGTAGAGCATGTGCAGTTGTGCAGGAATGTGGCAGAAAAAAAGGTAGGATCTTAAGACAGCATTATTTAGGGGCAAGGAGGAGTAATCTTTTGTAAGGCAGCCAAATTTTTGTACATATTTTCTCTAAGTAGTGTAAGTAGCCAGCGTGGGATGCTAACTACAGGAAGAAGAAGAAGGGAAGGAATTTTTCATAAACAACAAACATAATCCCCCAATTAATACTGAAGTCAGAAGTTTAACATTTAGAATAGTCATTTGATTTCTTCAGATCATTGCCTAAGATACTGAGTTTTCTTTCATAATGCATCTCTTGATCCTTAGCTGAAGCAAGGAAAAACCATAATGCAAATACTAAGAACTCTACGTTAGCTGTGACCTCTAAGGCTCTCAGATTTATCAGTCACAAGGTAGCTTGCTGTGCTGCAGTCTAAAGGCAGCATTACATTGTTACATTGGGTGGATTCTGCTTTCAAAGAATCTACTTGGTGAAGAATGAGCTTTGATATGGAGCATTAATGCATATTTATTACAGCTGAATATGCTTGTGTGAATTGAAAGTGAGGGGTCTATATTTTAAAAAAAAAAAAAAAAAAAAAAAAAAAAAAGATTTAAATACACTTTATATGCCAAAATCAAAGTTCTAGAAATTCTGTTTCATGTCACCCTAAACTGGAGATACTGAAGCTACCATCCTTACTTTCAAGCTTCATAGGCATCAAGCTTTTGCCTGCTGAGCATGACCAGAAATGTCTGGTCTCAGTAGGGTTACCTTCTTTGGCCTAGGCCTTTCTGAAGAGCTAGGTCAGGCAGCGTTTCTGGGGTGTAATATGGTAGGATTTACATAAAACATTGAAAATTGCTTTTTCTCAGAGATGGGCTCTGAGGAGGTAGAGGTGGTGGTGCTAAAGCTACTGCTCTTTTTTATGCTAGCCTGGACATGGAGTATGAGCTGCAGGAGATGTCCGTTTCTTCATCTTACTGAGCATGATGCCTGCAGGCAGTTCCTTTCTCAGGAAGGACTTTTTTTTTCCCATTTCTTACCATTTCATATCTTTTCTTTCACTTGTCACTATTGCTCAGGAAACCCTACTGCTCCTTCCACAGATAGAGGCCAAATGCTGCATTTTGGATTCCACTGTATGGCCTATGTACGTACAAACTACTTGTGATGGTGCCTGTGTTTTAAGGCAGTCACTTATGGGAACTGGCTTCTATTTCCCTTTTCCTCTTCCTTTCCCATGCAAGATAAAAGTCAGGACTTTTCACAAAGATTTTAAAATAGGATACTGGGGGAAAAAAAAAGTCTTTCCATACCCAAAGTGTAGCACTTCTGTATGGACATAATTGCTCCAGCTACTAAGCTGTCAGTTGTTCACAGTTCCTAGCAGACATGCGTAAGACATGCTCTCCTCAAGAGGCCCATTTCCTTCTAAATCAAGTAAACAGGAAGCCATAGCAAAATAGACAAAAACCAAGAACTTAAGAAAAGCCTTACAGGGTCAGTTCACCTACCTCAGTACTTTTTGTCTAGCAGTGACAACAGGAAATGGTATTTAGGCAGAATATATGAGCCTGGCTGTTTTTTCCTATGGAAGTGTACTGGCATCCAGAATTGTCCTTTGGGTTGTTTGAAGGTAAACCCAAACCTAATCCTTTTAGTATTCATTGCAGACCTGTAGTCAATGAACGTCTGATTCCTTTTTGAATATGCTGATACCATCTGCCTCTACAGCTGCCCATGGCTGCCAGATCCAGAAAAGTACTTTTTGAGAGTAAAGCAATAATTTTTTCCCCATTTTAAACTGACCTACTCAATTCATGAGATGGACACTATTTCTAGAGGTAAAGGATGTGGTGAACAGTTCACAGTCATCATTAAGTAAAATTTTGGTCATATCTCTTCTCAGTCAACTTCTCTCCAAAATGAAGCCCCAGACTATTTTATCTCTTCTCACATATGGATGCTTTCCCAATTGATTATTTTAATTGTCATTCTCTGTAACTTTTCTAAATCCACTATGTCCTTCTTGGGATGTGGAGGCCAGAATGCTGTATGTGCTGCATACAGCGCTAAAGATACGGAGACACCAAGGTGTTATATATTAGGAGAAGGGTATGTATTGTCTTGTTGTTTCATCAATATCAAATATACTGTGGCTTTCTGGCTACCACTTGTTGTCCAGCTGGTGATGCTGGAGAGCCCTCTGTGAAGCATCCAAGCTCTCTCTCCTGTTTTCTGACTGCAACTGCCAATTTTGAGTTAAGCATCGTGTAGGCCTGCTTTGGATTATTTTCCCTAAATGTATTACCTTACAATCTCTGTTTTTTCTTTTCTGAAGTCTGTTTTGCTGTGTTTTGCAAGGGAAGAGAAACTTGATTCCACCTAAGGGTGAAGGTGTGCTTAGCACATTTCCAGGAGCTTAAGTCTCTAAGATTTTTGCTGGTGATAAACATACAGATGTTGACACTTACCTGTACTGTTCTTTTCCCCCAAATAGAGCAATGTTCAGAATTAATTCACTGATGCAAGGTCTCTAGGGCCATTTAAAGCCCCCAAAGCATATCAGTTCATTACTTCAGCCCCTTCAGTCTTCTTTCACAGACCAGCAAGGAAAAAAGTGGCACACCTGCTTTACCAAATGGAACACTCAGAAAGAATAATATGACCCTCCAGACACCAGAGTGGTGAGTACCTTCTCAATTGCCCTTGCTAACATTTTACTGGGAGACTGTTTAACTTAAGGGATAAAGAAATGTGTAATTAAGGACTGGTTGCTTCATATTTTCCTAGTAAAACACTATTCTGCATTCAGGTAGGAAACACAATACTGAGGACCCAGTATTTCTCTTTGAGATGAGTGTGGTTTAGCTACTTGGGCTTCTACCTAGAGATTTAGGAGCATGACTTTAGGCTTTAAAAATGTGACAAAATTTCATCTCCTAGTGCCAAGTATTATCTGTGTTAGCAGGATCAATTACAGAATATGTTTGAAAGTAAAGAAATGGTTGTCTTCTTTTTTACTGAAGAAAAATTTTAATTCTTCATTAGGTATAAGCCATTGTTATTATCATTACATCATTACTAAAATCATGGATTCTTATCAATTGAAGAACTGTACCAAGGAATATTCAGTTGTTTCACTATCTTTTTGTTTTCTGAAGAGAGAAATCTTATACCAGAAAATGAGACCTTGTCCAATGAAGACTATTGATAGGTTACCTGAATTTTGACCATGAAGCAGACCAAAGAAAGAAATCACAAAGCATCCTGTTTGCGAGAAATGAAGATGCTGTTTAAAATTGTATTTGAATATTGGGTTGAGTTGGTAACTGCAATTGATTTAGAAGCCTAGTTAGTGACGATCAGAATCAGGAAAATACTCATCTATGGTTATTAAAGCAAGAAAGCTCTTTGAAATACTGGATTTAAAATTTAAAGGCAAGAAACTTGTCTTTATGTACCACAGGAGAAATTAAAAATTATCTATTATAATGCAGCTCTTCTGTTACTGTATGTTCTTATGTTTACACTTTTTATGAATTATAGTACAGTAAAGTTACAGTAGAACAGTATTTTCTAATTGTTGTGTTACTTTGTTCATATCTGCATTGTTTCCACCTTTTGAGTGTGTTTATAAAGATGTAGTCTTTACTTTACTGTGTTTTTTGTTTGTTTGTTTGTTTTTTGTTTGTTTTAAATTATAGCCTCCTGCAGGAAGGTCTGTATCTCCAGTATCAAATTCAAAGCATGAGTGCCAAGAAAAAAAGGGAGAACTGAACAAGTCCTCAGCATGTTCAGCCTGGGAACTGGGAAATAAAAACATCCTGGAGTATGCTGTCTCACTTAGAACCAAAAAGAAATCATAGGACATCCATCAACTCTGAACAACTTAAGTGTAAACAACTATTACATGTGCCAAAATGAGTAGACTATATAAAGATGGACAAATATATCCTGAAGTGTTTGTCTCTTTACTCTCCTGAACCCTTTAATCAGAAAGCTTTAGCTTTCCTTTAACACTGGAAAAAATCTAACAGCAGTGTGAACTCCTAACCTGTAAGAGGACATCCACTGATAGTATTTTTGTCAGAGAACAAATTATAGAATTGCCTAAAAATGTATGTAATTTATTTGTTCTGTACTAGCAGGCACCATGCCAGGTAGGCAGTTTGCTTTCACAAATCCATTTTGCTGTGTTTTACTTGCCTTTACTTTCTTTACTTTTGTCACAAACGTTTAGGGGGAAAAATGATGCTGGAATCTGTAATAGGGATTCCAGATAACTGTGGGCTTTGCACTGTGAGAATATTCTAGGAAATTGCTTATAAATTTGCTTGAGGCATTATAACACAAGTGCTTCAGTCTATGGAATTTGTAACTGCTATTTTAGGTTACTGTCAATTGCTTATTTTTAAGCAGAACTTATTTTAAGCTTGACAAATACAAAATGTACTTTTAAGTACAACAGAATTGCTATGGTTCTCACTGCTGAATTTCTGGTGTTTTGATTAAATTCTTTAAATAAAACAGGTGTTAGAGTAATGGCCTTTACAAGTTAATTAATCTTCATTTTCAAGGGGATGAGCTACCATTCAGCTTAAGTTTATTATACGTTTGTGTAAATTGCAAAGTGATTTACTGTTCCACAGATGAAACCATTCTCTAAAAACAGGTCTCACCAGTAGACTGGCACTGTGGTACCTTATGTGAGTAAAATACACACGCTCTTTATTGGTTAAAAACATTTCCTTAAATTCTGTGTTTTGGCTCATTCAAGTAATTCTGCTGTGAACATCAGTCTGAGGAGACATCATCTCTTCTGTTCTCTACATTAATTGTGAAGTTCCTCTTACAGTTGTTAACAGCCTCGATTTTATTTATTAGGTGCCAAACAATGCTGTTACAGGGCCAGCATGCTTCCTTGTAGGTACCTGAATACTTGGAGAGACCTTATTTACAGTAAAGTAAAAACTTTTTGTCATCTTAAAATATTAAAAAGTTCATATATCACTCTCATACTCACTAAATAATGTGTGTGTGTGTATAATGAGGCACCTTTTGGGGAGTATTCATGTTTTAGTTTTGGTTTTTCAGAGGAGATTGAGTCTGTTGAGTAGTTGGACACAAAAGGCATGTTCTGCAAAATGCAGCGAGTGGAAGAAAGTCACAGATTTCTGTTCTTTCTTTCTTTTTTTTTTTTTTTTTTTTTTTTTTACAGAATTTAGTAAGAATTTCACTTTAAGTAGGAACTTGTCCTTTTTTTCTCTTTTTGTTATGCACTCAAACAGCAGTGAAGTCTACTTCACGTAAGAGTTCTAATAGTCGCACTGTTTTTATTTGATGTGGCTCAAATCTTTTACAAAGTCCAGACTGCTTTCTGGTTCTCTTGACACCAAAATGTTAGGTCAGATTGTGGCCTAACTAACTGTCTCCTTGGCTATTAACTGACACTGCTCGTTCTTTTCATTTAGTAAGAGTCACTTGAAGGGCACGCCTCGACTCCCTCTATTAAAACAGTGGCTGCATCATTAGCAACCTCGGGGCAGTCCTACCTGATCACAGTAGCTGCATAGTGGTGAACTTCTTTCCTTGATGGGGCACAGTGTTGAGGGTGCTGATATTCTGTTTTCAGATGCACTTTTTTCTGAAACAGATAAAATTTTCAGAAACCCAGCAGATGTGCTGACATTTTCTACCACCACTGCTCCTTTGAACCAAGGAAGCTTGAAAACGTACTACTTCACATCAAAGGGTTTTGTCATTTCTACAGCACTAACAGAACACAGTAAGTATAATTTACCTTTAAAGTGTGAGCTATTTACCTGTCATGGGTTCATTCTTCTATCCCGAGGTATTGAATCATTTCCCAGCTCTGTCAATCTTAAGATATTTTGGCTAGCGTGCACCTTTTGTGGCTGGCTTCTCGACAGATTTGACTTTGATCTTACCAGTTCTGACTTCATTCTCCTTTCCTCTGCACTCCTGGATTTGTTTCACTTGTTCTTTTTTGCCTAGGTACATTTCCATTTCCACAACTCCTCTCGCTTTTTTTTTTTGCCACAGACAGATGTATGTCCTGTGTTACCCCATTCATGTCCAGTGTTGTCCCAAGGTACCAATGTATTTTGATCATGTATAGAGGGGCGTCATGGGGCTCACATGAAAGAGGCAGCAGTCCGTCAGATCTGCAGCTGGTAGCCTGCCCCCTGCCCAGCACTGAGTTGTTTCAGGGAAAGAAGGGGGCGAGGAGCAGGCCATGGGCTGTGTGTATCCAGAAGGCAGTCATCAGGCTGTTTGTGTTGCACTTCTTCGGTTGGGCTTCGGTGAGGGGCTGGGAGGGACTGAGCGGTCGAGCTTGTGTTGGAGTTGCAGAAGAGTGGAAGATCATCTTCCCAAAGACTGGAGAAGAAACTTTCATTATATCAGTGACTTCTGGCGTTAAACCTCTTGTTAAACAAAACAGAGGTCTTACAATAAGCTCCATGAGTTTTTCCTTTTTCTTCCTTATCCTCTTTTCTCTTTATGCCTTTTCTCACTCCTTTTCAATACCTACATTTTCTCTGTTGATTTTTTTCATTTGTCAGAAGATTTCTTTTCTTCTTCCACAAATCTCTTTCTTGTTTCTTCTTTTGATGTGGCTTTTCTCTGTGTTTCTCTTTCAACCCTCAGAGCTTACTTTAGTCTCTTCACTGTATTTGCTACATGGAGGAGTGCTATTGAAAAATGAAAAGTAGATTGCATGGGAATTTCATATTTCTCCTTTTCCTCTAGAAGCCCATTTCTCTTCCCTCCCATTTCTGTGAAGTTTACCATCCTCAAATGCTTTCGTCCTCTACTTCCAAATCATTTTACTCATCTTTCCCTCTCTTGCTCTGTCCTTCCACCTTGTCTTCCCCTTCGCTTACAGCTTGATATTTAACGTCTTTGGTAGAGTGAGAATTTGTGGTAGCATTCAGGTTCCATGTTGTGGATAAATACTCCAATGTGTCTCAGTTTTACTGATGAACACAAACTTTCTGAATGCATCTATATTGGCTGCATTTTTTTTTTTCTGTTGCATGCTCAGGAGCAGTGACTATGTTGGTGGTATTAACTGTAACAGCCACATTATAAGCACAGTCTTGTATAACCCATTACCCATCAGGTCTGTGTGACATTGTAATTTAAATGGTGGTAGTTGCTGGCAGCCTATCTCTGCTTGTCCTGCTATTATTACAACCACCAGTAGAGCTGTTCTACTGGGAAATTTCAAGTGTAGACAAAGCTTTAATCAACAGTAATCTGATCCTTTAAAAATGCAACACCAATTCATTTATTTCTCATTTCACATATGAAATTTTAATAGGTACAATCACCCTTAAGGATGTTTCAAATATTAACATTATGCACAATTACACAACAGAATCTTTTTTTCTGTATGAAAGTATCTGCATGTTTGAACCAAGTAAGTAGTTTTCTGTGCAGACATCAGGTTTACTATCAATCAGAAACTTATTAACAGCTGTGTTAGCCCTAATTAAGTGCAGAGCAATGGCAGACTTTTTAATTAAGTCTTATTTTCCTAAGAGGAGACTGACTCCTGTTTTTTTTTTTTCCATCCCTTCCCCACCTCCATCCTTATTTACTATGTAAAGCCTGCTTTAAAAATAACTGGGACACAAGATGGGGCCATTGAAACGGGGCCAAGACAGTAGGAAATGTTTCCTTTACAGAATGGATGCATGATTTTACTGACCATAATTTACTTCTTTGGCTTTGTAAAAATAATTATATAAAAAATGTTGTCAGTTTTTCATTTTTACTTTCTTTTTTTGGTTTTCTTCTTGTCTGACAATGTTTTGTCATTGCCAGCAAACATCTTACTGGAATTAATTTCAATGTATAAATTCATATGAGAGAAAGTGGTGATGCGTGGCATCAGCTGCACCAAATGAAGTCCTTGTTGCCCAAGTAAACCTCTGGGCATGTAATAGAAATTGTGCTACACGTGAACAGAGTACTCAGTTGCTGTGAGAAAAAAGGGGGCTCACAGTTAAGAGTCTCCCCGAGTGTTTGATTCTCTTTGTCCTGAGCAGCGCTAAGTGGTATATGTGTACCCATGAAGGAAGAAGCACCCTTAAACTTTGCACTTTCTATATGGCACTATTAAAAATGGAGATCTGTAGCCACCAACCATTACTGGATCATTACTTTGCTCCAAAGATGAGTGGGTTTCACCTAAGACTGCAGGCTAATCTCTTACTCCTCCTGACAGAGTATCATCAAGCATGAATACTTTTATTCACCATTACAGGTACAAAAATGCCTTTATCTGATTTGTGTTCAGTTTTATATTTTAATCTTGAGGCAGATCCTGACTTGGCTGTGCTGGCAGTTTACACCAAGGACTCCAGTGAAATGATGACAGATTATGTGCGGTGAGGATCTGTCCATAGCTGTTCAAAGAGAGGACAGTGTCAGTCTCTTGGTTGCATCACCACTTAGTGAATTTCTGCATTCATTTCAGGCACAGAGCTGCTGGGTTTGCTTTTGCCCTTTTTAGGGTACAGGCTGGTTTTCTTTCAGCAGTGCGTTTGGCAAAAAGAACTGAACATGTTCCTGGAAAGAAATGCTCCAAAAGTCTTGATTCTTCATTTAAAAAATAAATAAATATTAATAATAATAATTAAGGGGACCAAACATTAGCCAGCAAATTTAAAAGGAGCAATAGTCAACAGAGCCTAAAAGCTGTAAAAACCGATGGTGTTGCCTAGCTAGCCTTAATACTGGGAGCTCTGGGGAGCAGGAACAGACATTTTCTAAAGGTTTATACAGCACTTGTTGCAACCTGAGCTGGACTGAGCCTAAGGCACTGGTGTTAATATCAGTGCTGAAGACAATAAAATCACAGTTGTAGTGGCCAGCAACGGCTCTAAAATGCTTCGGCTCAATTACAGCAGCAAAAAAAACATCTAGATGCAGCAGCTCTTCATTTGTGGGCATGGAGGTATGTCCTAATTGTCTGTAGTACTTTGATGGAAATTAAAAGGACAACACCGTTTAACTCCTGCCTCGTGGAGAAAACTAGTTTTTGCAGCTACTCCTACGTGCTCTTCCTATGTTGTTTCCAGTATGGATTCTGGGCCTCTATATTTAGCATCTGTGTTTAGTAGTCTGTCTGTGCTATGCTCTGGTTCATTAGATTCAGAGGGGTCAATGAATGGCTGTGGTTTATATGTTGTCTGGATATTAAAGCTTAATCCATATTTGAGTCTAACCCAAGCTTTGTTTCCAGGGAGAAAGCAGCTGAGATAATGCCCAGGCATATTTAAAAGAATAGTTGTTTGTTTTTTTTTTATAATGGTTATGCATCATTTTTACACTTGGGTTATCTTGAATACATGGGACCTGTATGATTCAGGAGTCTCCAACTTCGATTGCCTTTGTTCTCTTACTTTAATAAAGAGCAGAATAAGATCATGAATTTCTTTGGTTTCTTCTCTCTGTCTCTTATCTACTTGTATTAGGTTCAGATTCTTCGTAGTATAAGAAATATGGCTCTAGCGGAAAGGATTTCAAGGTGGCACCCTCTTCCCATGCTTGTCCCATTTGATCCAACTGTGGCCTTAGAAGTTACCTTTTAGAAATAACTAATACTAAGTCCTGAAGCTTCTGCCCTTTTCCCCTCGGAAATACCTGCTTTCCAAAGGTGGAAGTTTGTCGTGGTAACTCCTGTATTGCTGAGAGCTCTGCAACATGCAGCATAGTTTACTTTTCTATGTCCAGTGTGGAGTTTCCACTAGTGGAATGTGTTTTTCTGCCCCTGTTAAATGTATTAAGAAACACCATAAGTGATGCAAAGCATATCTGAATAAGTATATTGCATTCCGTTAAACTTAGTGTAGAAGTGAGGTTTAATCAAATGTTCTAAAAGTGAATGTATATTTCATGTTGATATTGTGAAATCATGCAGCATAGCTTATGTCTGTGTTCGTAATTTGGGTGAAAAGCATTGCACAAATATTATCCAATTCAGAGCGTGCAAATAAAAAATGGTGATTGAAACAACAGTTATTTTCTTCCCATAAGCAACCAGTTTGCTAGTTATCTATAAAGATACATGGACAGGGCAGTCACAATTGAAGTGTGACTGTTGAAGAATACACTATGGAGTTGCTGGAGGCTTCTTAGCATTAACTAGGAAACATTTTGGGGAAAAAAAAAAAGTGCATCACTACATACTATGAAAGAAAAGGGAACTGAAGGCTTCAAGAGTTGGAGGGAGAAACAGTAGCCCAAGGGTAACTGTTACTGGTATCTGATATGGAAAGAAGACTGCACCAGTCTGGAATGAGGAAAGTCAGTAAGAACATCTTCGAAAGAGCTAAAAGGACTCTCATCTCCCTTTTCTCCCTTTATTTATTTAGTGAATTTCAGAGCTTGCAGAAAGCACCTGGTTGACAGCTCTGTACTTCATAGTCCTTGGTTTATTCCCAGCAGGGTATACAGCACAGATATCTACAGCACCAGTTTCCCCAGCTTACGCTCCTACCAGTTAATGAAGGGATGAAGGCTTGGCTTTTATTTCCAAGAGGTGTTCAGCCACAGGCCTGTCTGCCCACTGTGCTTGCTGACCGAAGTGATGTGGGCATGGGCTGGACTGAGTGAGACAGATAATGCTGTTACTGCCCCAGCCATCGTCCCCACCCTTCGGTGGATGTTGCCACCCCTGAGGCAGCAATGTCTAATCCACTCATGAATCAATTATTGAGCTGTCGCATTTTTCAGCCTGGCCTATTAAATTAAACTGACATCAGTCTCATCTCACAAAGACATTAGATAGTGATGAATTTCAGGTACTGTTAACCTGGTTTTGAATGGGCCAGCTAGAGACAGACAGATTCATTTCTCATTCCAGCTGCCAGAACCATTGTTATATCCTGTCTTGCTGTTCTGGTGCAGCTTGCTGATCAGTGGGTGCCTTTCCTTGCCAGCTCCGGAGAGGGAGCAATTTCATAAGAAGGAGAGCATAGTAAACTCAGAAAGGTCAAAAACTGGTAGTTTTTTTTTTTTTTTTTTTTTTTTTTTCCTTTCTCCTTTTTCTTTCTTCATCTTTGTTAGAATGATGAAGAAGAGAGTGCATATGTAAGTGGTGAGATCGGCTAGCTGGTTAAAATGGCTTCATTGGAAGAATGTATCGACACAACACTGCCTGTATGGATTAAACAGGCACTGCATGGAATTAATTTAATACATGTTAGAGGGAGTCTATGTCCATGGAAATATGGAAAAGAAAGGTTTCATACTTCATCGCTACAGGTACCTGTAGTAGTACAGCTACAGTGTGTAAGCCCTGCTTGCTCTCTACTGTACCTGGCATTCACTGGCTGTCCCCATTAAAGGAGCTGCAGAAACCTTTTTGTTGCATCTTGTTAAAAGGAGGGAGGTCCTTGGACTGCTCTGAGCCAAACCTGCACACGGGAGGTTTCCTGGATTCTGGTTTTAAAGGTAACTGAAATGTTCAGAGGTTGGCTGCTCCTACAGTTTATCCCATTTTCTCTGTCTAGGTGATAGGGGGGATTGCTAACTGGCTATGTGCCTCATTTTGTCCCCTCATGGCAAGAAGGAGCCTTGGGAGACCTCTGTTACTCATGGCCAGGAATGTTCAGAAAGGCAAGCTCACAAAGCCAGACGCAGACCTGTGCCAGTGCCCCCTAAAGCTGGTGTTTGTGAGTGCACTTCTTTTTGAATGCACTTCTTTCTCTCAGTGAAAAATGTTCAACAAGGAAATCCTGGCAGATATTTCCTTCCTACTGGAGCTATGCATTCATTACTATTAATAGAACTGTTAATTGACTACTCTAGAGCAGCTATAAAAATTGATTAGATGCATATGAGGAAATAAACGTGGGTCAGACTGTAGTGGTGCAATGCTATGAATTTGATGACCTTTTAGGACTTTTTCATGTCTAACAAAAGGTTTTTTAATAAACATTAAACAGCCCAAATTCTGCCCTCCAGCACTTCTCCTAGTCTAATGAATGTATAATGAAAGCAAATATTTGGTATAGCAAAAGAATCCTGGTTTTTAAATCTCATTCCTGTATATTTTCAAGAGGTTAGGTTACTTGACATGTAAAACATCTATGAATTTTAAGTGAGGCCAGATTAGTAAAGCTCTATAGTTGGTCTTTCATCTTAATGTGACCAAGAATGTCCTCTAGCTCACTCTATTTACTAAGAAATTAAAAAATAGCAAATTGCACATCATCACATACCATATGTCCATTCCTCTCCTGGGCTCTGCTCTACAGCAATGTTAATTGACTTGCCAAAACCTTCTTCTCCTGAGTTGTGACCGCTCCTGAGGAAACAATCAACAACAGAGTTGAGCAGAATAGGAAATGAAAACAAAACAAACAAAACAAAACAACAAACAACAACAACAAAAAAAACATACACCGCAAAGCAATGAACCATATTAAGAACAAATTAATTTCTGCAAAATGAAGATAAAAATGAAGTGCTGACATATAACCTACACTTTCAAAGGTACTGGCAACTGTAGACCATGCTTAGTTAGAAAGTTAGAAAGTGAGCACTTAGTTAGTGCTCACTTAGAAAGCTGGGAGCACCCACCTGTGTTTGTAAGGGCTGATGAGCAAGTACTGTCAGCTGAGCAATGTGAAAATAAAATAGAAATGCAAACTTGTTTGTCTGTTAGCCTAGGTCATGCAATGAGGTCAGAATTGGTTGCACTTTTTCCCATTTAAAAAGAAAACTAACTAGTTCTTGTGGTTGCAGAGAAAATCCTGAAAATATGTAATCTGAAATGACTCAGGAATGAAAAAGCAAAAACATATTGTGACATACTGTCATTAATAGTCTGATCATTTTCTCTGTTGGTATCATAATTTTTGACCCCTCAAAGCTGGTGATACAGAAAAATGCAGCACAATTAGGGTGAACGTATTCCAGGTTTCCTTCCTAATGTTATTTATTCAGGGATACTACAAAATAGCAATGAATTTAAAATTTTATTTTTAATAGCACTTTTTTCTAGGTATGGTCAATCAATCTTTTTATTATGATAAGTTATTTTAAACTACTTAGTATTCAGGATATTTGCAGTTGTAATGAACAAGTTCATTTAAACACCAAATCAATCAGTATTTTCACTAGAGAGAAAATTTTAAGTACCAATTAAGAATGAAAAAGCGATCTACATCCTCTAATACAATATTAATGTGCTGAGATGGGTGATCCCAACTGCACAAGGAAAAAGCAGCTGTGTATATGCTTTTTTGAGAAGTTTTTTTTTTTTCTTTTTTCTGTCACTTAGAATAATTTTATGAATAAAAAGTGGTTCTTTTATTACTGCTAATGAACGGAAATCCCATCAAATTGCAAGACATCAACACGTGCCGTTACTCTTTAACTAAAAGCTGGGTAGATTTTTCCCAGTGATAATGGCGGGTGCGAGCACTTTGCAGGATGGATGGACTGTACTTGTCTTACATAGTACGCTGGTACCTTTCAGCAGTGCATAGATCACAGTTAAGAGTTATACTAGGTGCTTAGTTCTGTTATTCTCTGTTGAATTATCAACCTATCTGCTCATAATGAGACTTAAGAAATAAAAAAAGAAATTAGAGACACAGGGGAAATTATGTCCTTTAGGTCGATCAGAATTTGTAATGACCTGCCAAGGGGAGTGGTGGCAGTCTTGCTGATGAAGTCATTTAAACCCATGCTGATACAGCAATCAAACACATAATGGTGGTAATGATCTTGCCCTGGCACTGTGATCTACTGGCCACGTTATCTTATGCTATCTCCAGGTCTGGTTTCCTGCGCTTTAAAGAAAGGGGAGCAAAGTTATTTAAAGGAATGAGGCTTAGACGGGGCTACCCTGTTTACGTGGGGATAAGGTTGTGTGGAAAAACTGTTCTACAAATGTCTGGCAGCTTGAGGGCTGTGCCAGAAGGCATTTACTGAAAGGTAGGGTGCTTTAACCAACCGAGGTTTTATCACCTTGCCTTAGATAGCTGTGTTTCAGGTTAACACCCGCTTGCTTCTTTAGCAGTTGATGTGCCAGGGATGTTGCTGAACAAGAAGGTGATAACCTCACCCTATCAAAATGACATAAAATACATTTCCTTTTAAGTTGTTTGAACTTGTCTTACTGTAAGGGTATGTTCTCAGCACAGGCACCTAAGGGAACATCAGAAAATACTCTGGGGGAGGGGGGGCGACCTGAAGCTGAGTTGTTGAACTGAAGATTGCCTTGTCTCTCCAAGGATTTTATTAGTGTCTTGCCTGTGAAACAGTTTTAGAAGCCTTTTTACAACAATTTTGGTGTTCTTATCTTGGTGACATGCTTGCATTAATCTCTAGAAATGCCTTTTTCTTTTTGTGACATTTCTGTAAGTGTTATCTAAACTTACAACTTAAAGGGCTGGTTTTTAAACTATTTTAAGACAGCATCCTTATTTATTTTATTTTATTTAGGATAGTAAAATATATGTAATCTTATTCTGATTATCTGAAAAAAGGTATTTATTATTCTTAAACACAGATTAATTTGTATATATAAAACTAGATGCAGTGAAGTTAGCTTGATTTTGCACAGGTTGGAAATCAATCCAGCTTGTTCTTGAAATACTTGTTTTGCAGTTTTTGCATGGAGTCTCTGCAAGTAAAACACTATAGCTTTTGCTCCCTTGCTGGGTTATAAATAGTTTATAAATTAGGCATTTAGTATGCATTTTTTAATAAATCATCACTTGTCCAAAAATTCAGTATGCTTTGATCTGTGCATGCTTCCACAAATACACAGCACCTTTGTTATGACCCGACTGCTAATAGCAAACTGCGTGAAGGGTTTTTCTTAGGAATATTTCAAGTCTTTGCTGTTTGGTCACACATTGTTCTCTCACCATGCACCACTCAGTGTTATTACAGATATCACCAAAAAAAAAAAAAAGTTACTGTACGTGGGATAAAGCAATACTTGTATGGAATATTGCCCTGATTAAGTCCAACCTCACAAGGTAAAACTACATATAAAAGGTCCCTGCAAAAGAGAATAGGGAGTGCAGGATTTGGGGAAGTGAGTGGAATCACGTGGGAAGGTACTTGCACCAGCTGACTCATTTCCAGCGCTATGGATGTTACATTAAAGAGCTAATGTGTAAGCTGATGCTGCCTGAGGCAGGATTAACTTCTAATGTGTAGGGACTGAAGTTTGCTAATGGCCTTGCTAGCATGAAAACCAGCTCGTGTAGGAGGGTGGCTCGCCTTCCATTATTAGGTTACTTATGCTGAGGGCCTGCTGCTGAATTCTCCTTGCTCCTTTGGCTCCTGAGTGGGTGGGAGCAGGTCATGGGGCTGGCGTGATGCAAGGCAGGGCAGAGTTGTGCTGCTGGAGGTGCAGTTTGGCCATGGGGCCAAATCAGTGACCACCTTCCTGATTGCTCCACTCTTCTGGAGCTCTTACTTGTAATTCTTCCCTAAATGTGCTCCTAGGCTCTCACTCTGGAAAACCACTCCAGCACACTAAGCTGTGTGTAGGGCCCTTCCTCTCCATTTCCTGGCCGCTTTCTCACACATTTCCCTTTTCCTGCCATGGAGACAGAGCAGAGCACCTGTACGTATCCCAGCCATATGAATGGCAGCTTCCACCCCCTTCTGTAGCAATAGGTTCTGTTGATTTCTATCTCTCTGTTGGCAGTTGTGCAGTTAATCCACTTTCTTATTAAGGTGCATACAGCTTTAATACTAATATTGCTACATAATTTTCCTCTTTAGATAAAATGAAATCTCAAAAAAAAAAAAAAAAAAAAAAAAGCAAGGGAGAGGGAATAAAACAAATGTCTCCCCCTTCTTTTTATAAAATTTGCTAATTGTGGGTCAAAGAATGCAGATTGATTCATCTTGACAAAGTACTTGTACCCACACAGCAGTATTTTTTCTCAATGAGCATTTTTCCCAATAACACCTCAATAGTTGTTCCTAGACATACTATTTTAAAGGTAACACCTCATTTCCTATGTGTCTTTATGCAAGCATACTGTCACTTGGATGTTGAAGAGACAACAAGACCCCTCAGTACCTGTCAGTTAGTCTGAAGGTACCTTTTTGGCTGCTGTATGTTAGAAATGTCTGCCTGTTGTGCAGCCTTTGGGTTGAGTGCAGACCACTTCTCTAGTACATGTGTGCATGATGGCCATGCAAGGAAGCGGAGGGGATAAGTGGTGTAGGTGAGAAACTGAGGAATTCCTCTAGCAGCACCAGGCCATGTTCTCCTACCAGTGAACACGGATAACTCAAATTAACACTAATGGGTGTTATGCACAAGGGAGAGGAAGATCTACCCTGCTGCTTGCACTGGGAATGCAATTTAAAGCTTTCCCGAGGCTTCTTTAAATTAGATTTCTGGGGCCGCCTGTCTTTGAGTTGCCTCGCATGCAGAGCTCCCACTGACTCAACAGGGCTTGTTACACACAGGTCAATGGTGTGGGGGGGTCTCCTTTTGTTGTATCTTTTCAAGAGGTATGAAATAAATGTAAATTGCTCTTATTGGTATGATATGCGTATGCTTGCCTGTGTATATGGAAGTGGCTCACTTCAAGGCGTGTGCTTTTAGGTTACACAAACGCCAAAATACTGTAAAAATAAGCTCATTAAAAACCGGTGAGGAACTTTCCTTCAGTCCAGAAGAACCTCTTCTGTGACCTTGATTGCTGACAGGAGTTGAAGGAGGAGAGATCGATCAGATTAAGTGTAAAACTAGGCATTTAAACGGCTAGCAAGGATGCATGGGGTTGCTGTGAGAAGTTACACGATTTCTCCCATAGGACTGAGGTGACAGAGGGGCCTACCCCTGAATGGGTAGAGTCTGTGATAGCTGCACCAGGGCTTTTAGCATCTTCCTCTCTAATATCTGGTATTAGCTATGGTCAGTGGTAAAAACATGGAGTTAACTGACCCTTGAAGTTGACTAGTTCCAGTGTTTGAGTTAAAAGTTAACTCAATAGAAGATGGCTTGTGTTATCATGGTTCTGCAGCCTTTTGCCAGATGCCCTGCAGTTAGCTTGTGAAGTGGAGGCGGCAATATGTGAATTGTTCTGGTGAAACTGGGTCCTAAGCTGAGCTAAGTGGAGGAGAAATAATGTCAGAACAACATCCTCGTATGATGCTGGTGTCTGCAGTGCCAAACCGCCACTTTACAGTTTTACCTTAATTCTTTTTATTTATTTAAACACAAGGGAAATTCTGAAAGTGTATCTTTCTCTTAAACAGCTTTTTGAAACCAGTGGGGGTTAATTAAAAACTAAATATGGAATCTACAAACACCCAGAAATTATTTACACTGTTGTTAATTTCATCTTTAATATTCATAACTGTTTTCTGTTAATTAAGAAGAGAGGGAGAACATGAAGAAAGGCTCAGAACAAAAGCAGTCTGCATACAGATAAGGAGCTGACTTCTCAAAGAACAGGGCTAAATGCATATTGCCTGCATTGAGTGAAGAATTTATATGCAGCAAATGCGTATTGCAGCTCAAAAATTGGGTAGACTTATGTATGAATCTTACTACATCAGCATTCGGCGTGATCCTCTTACCACCACTGTTAACATTTCCCTGTTTTCTGGCATTGCACATTCTGCAGTTCTGAAGCAGTTTAATTAGCTCTTAGAAAGTAAAGCTTTTAGTTGGGAAATATTTCTAGCTTTTGCAGTAGTAGTATGTAAAGCATTTGTAGGAAGTAAGGCTGCATAGCTTAGAATTGGAAGCTACGTTCTCTCTGTACTGTAGGAACCATGAGGCAGCCACTAATCCTTACAGAAGTATAAACGTGAATATAAACATTGTCGTAAGTGCCTGGTAAGTTTGGGGAATCCTATGTTTGTTGTGAATAGCACAGCAAAGCTGCTCAGTAAGTGCTTGCAAACAGCGGGGTTTCATGGATGTTAGCCCATTAGCCTAGCACGGCCCTTTCCCAAAGGGACGAGGAAAACAGCACTGCTTTTTGCTGGACGTCACTTGATATCTGCCTCTTTACTCCCTTCAAACCCATTTGAAAACCCGGTCTTAAATGGTTGTGTAATAGTCTGCTTAAAATGTTCCCGTATCTTATTTTGACCAAGTTACACAATTCTGTGCAGCGTAGGTGACCAAATCACATCCTTGTTAACAGCACGATTGATAGAAATGCTTCATTTTCAGAGACTGGGAATTTGATAATCACAAAGAATAAATTGCTTTGTGGAAAAATAGGGTAAATTAGCTTGAAAACGAACAACTGCTTTCCCTTCCTCTTCTCTATAGCTATACCCCCAACTCTTTGTAGTGATACATAATATATTTCATTACACATCTAATGTGCTATAGTATCTACTGACCTAAATGCAAGGTTAATTGACATTTTTCGTTTAGAGACCATCAGTAGAAGCTACAATAAAATAAACAGTGCCCTTCAGGCAGTCAGCAGACCTCCTGCTGGATTATGCTAGGTAGAGGCCCCTTCCTGTCTGCATGTATAAAATGTATAATACAATACACCACAAATAAGAGTGCAATATGAAGGAAGAAATGACAAGGTGAAGAGATGAAGAGCCTGGTGCAACATGCTTGGTGAAACAACCTAATTTCATTCCCTTCCCCTTTTCTTCACTTCTATCTCAGCAGACATGGTCTGAAAGACTGTTTGCTGTTGGGAAAGTAGATGGCTACTATCCAGATGAAGCATGTGATAGGAAACAACTTTAAAGATAATTAGTACAAGCAAGGATCATTACAGTTAGCTCATCGGGATAATCCAAAGAAAAATGATCTCTTGAAATAATTAATGCGATGTTTTAGCTTTGATAATGATAAAAGCCTGCCTCTGTGCCAAGGGTCTGCACACTGCTGAAGTTCATTCAGGGAGAAGGTTTAGCTTGGACTTGATGGCTGTGCTTAGATCTCAGTATAGAGATGAGATTGTTAAAAGACTGTTGGGCCTTAGCCGAGGGTTGATTTCAATTAGATTCATTTTATTAAATACACCTGTCTGACGTGTTCCACCAGTGGAAGAACCTACATAAAATATCCTGCATGACTGGCACTCCCAGACCGATGTTTGCTGTCTTGCAGGGCTACCAAGGCAGGCCCGTTTTCAGGCTTCAGACTCCAGCAGCCCTAGCATCAGGGCAGTCTTCTCAGAAGGATAACAGAAAACTGGAAGTAAGGAAACAGCAGTTTTAAATGAAAAAAGAAATGGATTGTATTTCTTACCTCAGATCAAAGGTAGCAAACGTTTTTCTCCAAGGGTGGAGAATCGGGAATAGAGCTGAGGGAAGAAACAGAATTAAGAGAATCTGAGTTCCCCTGTGCTCCAGGGAAGATGTTGCATGCTCTGAGCCATATAAGGCTCATCGCATTCAAGATTTAAGCTGTGACAATAAGGTTAAAGTTGCAGTAAAAATTATTTTAGCAAAGATTTGTGGAAGAAATGCAGAATATAAAGTAGCCTGGAGATTAGAAGCACACTTCAGACTCTGGCAGCCTGAACACAAGTTAGAGACCTGGGTTAGAGATGAGTGAGCTGTATGTACAAATAGATGTCTGTGATGTTTTTGATATGAAAAAGATCACAAATTATATCAGAAAATACAGGGTCAACAGTAGCAAGAATACCTTGAGGGAGACAAGAGTTACAGTAATATCAGAAGACAGCTGGTAATGGGGCAACAGCAGATTTTTTTTCCCCCTTAGGGACACTGATGGAACAGTAATTACCAGGAAAAGCAGCAACCTGCAGAGTGTAGGAGTGTCTGTCTTGTAGTTATAGATGCCGAAATCTGGCATATGTAGGAATCAAAGTCTGATCTCTGAATCTACAGATGGTGGTCAGGTAAGAGTGAAGATGGGATGAGGAAGGCAGGCGAGAAGGAAATAAGCATGGCAATACAGTGCATTCCTCAAAGAGCTGATGCACTCTAGCTGCGTCCCTTTAAAGGTTCACCTGTTAGTGAAACCACATCTCTCTAACCCAAATTTTATCTAAAATTGAACCCAAGAAAAGGAAGAGTCTGGGCATAAATGAATGCAGTTCGATTAGTCCACTATATCACCCAAATAACGCAGCATGGCTGTGCTCTTTGATCTCTGTTCTTCCCTCATCTCCTATACAGCGATATTGTGCTGTTTAATTGGTGATCTCTAACCCCTGATGATGTTGGAATTGCAGACAGCATTTGCAGGGATTGCTGGTGTTGGTGTGAAGATGAAATGGGTTAACTCTGCTATAAGTAATAAGCCACAAGGGAAAAGGAACAGGCGTATATAGTTCGAAGTGACAGTGATTTAAGGTGCTTGAAGTGGCCTTCAAGCACCTTAAAGTGCTTGAGTACATGAGAAACCTGTAGAAGGACTGAGATTTGGGGACTGGTCAGCCACTGCTAAATATCATCCCTCTCTATGCGGTGCCAAGGAGGTCCCTTAAAGAGTAGACCAGGCACCAGTAATCTCTACTGTATGTGTGGGCTGGTTTGTTTAAAAAATGCTGTCCCCCAGCAAGACGGTTAAAGGTGAGTGCCTGGGAAATAGGATTTTTCCAGTAGGCTGTACACGTTCCATTTTATACTGATTTCTGTGGCTGGGACTTACTGATGCTTGCCTCTGTTCTCGCCGCTATTTGTCTCCTTTCCAGAAGTAAATGTAGTTTCCTAGGGGATCTTTTTTGTTATTTTCTGTTCCAATGAACTCCAGAGCGATCCGCAGTGTCAGAAGAAAAGCAAACCTCAAGTCACGCTGAATGTTCAGTCGAAAATCACCCATTCTGTCTTGTCCAGCAGGTGTCTTTGGTGTAGCTAACGCACAACTCCTTGCGCACTGAGGGCACGTGTGTCTACCCCACAGCTGTGGAAGTTGGGCTAAGACGGACCTGGGGAGCAAGGTCTATCCTCTGTGTGGTTTCAAAAACCGGTTAAGACCTCCAAATAGCTTGCTTTAAATTAGATGGAGTCCTCTGTGAATTTTGTATGCTGTTATACCGTATTTATATGTAGGCATGAATCATTTTTCTCTTTAAATAAGAGATGAAACAAGAGGCAATGAAAATGTGATTGAAAACAAAAATCCTACACACCTGAATAAATACTGTCCTTTGCATAGTAATGAAAATGTGATGGGATCAGCAGAAACTACACCAGTGGAAGAGAAGTGTTAGAGTGTATTTGTCCAACCTTACTGTAAGGATCTCAGAGGAGACAGGAATTAAATGTATTTATAGTAGAACAGAGCTAAAATGCCACAAATAAAAACTTTTTTTTTTTTTTTTTTTTTTTTTTTTTTTAAGAGAAATAGAGCAACTGATAGTGCTTTTCATCTTTTTAGCTAGGGACAGAAGTAATTTAACATCCACATCCATCTTTCAGGGGACTGCTGCCTGCTTATGCATGCAGCTGAAACCAATATAATAAAGTTTTTCCTATTTCTAAGTGTTAAAATGTTAAATATTGAGAACCTTTGAAATGCATACTTTTTATCTGAGATCTTTCAAGAAGTAAAATTAACTGCACATCAGACTTTAATGCATGAAACCATGATTTACTGTCCTGAGAACTAATTTAGGCTCACTGCAGATGTAAACTCACCCTCAGTGTGCTACAGGGCCTGATTCAGAGATGGCTGAAGTCGACAGGTCTTTCCAATTACTTTTATGGGAATCAGATGAAGTTTTTAATTAACGCATCACTGAGTGCTCAGACTCATTTAAAAAATTCTCAATTCTAGATATAATGCAGATCTTTCAAAATGTCATTGTACTTTAAAGCTGTTCTGCTCTCTTGGATGAGAAGTTATTTACACTTGTGTGACTACATCTGATATATTCCTTCTTTCCTCACACCATAATATGCCTACAGTATGTGTTTTGATATATTATGTGTATCTTTGAATACATAATATATTACCAGATGGTATGTGATTAGCAGGGTACACTAAAGTAGAAAGATGTCTTCTGCCCTGGGTACATGTACACAGTCTGGCAGTATACATATTTAAAGTGAATATTTCAGAATGTATTTTTAGGAGAGAGAATAATCTGATACATGCAAAAGTTCTGTGTGTGCAATAAATTGGCTACTCAGGGAAGTTTCATAGCTAATATCCTACTCAAAGTATTAGAAAGCTACCTCTGGTTCAGGAGCTTAGCCTGGTGAAATTTTGATTGAGAAGATTTATTGTTTATGTGTCCTTCACATGTTTTCAATCCCAGTGGCTGAATAGTTAAAATTTATAAATATCTGTTATGCTATAAAATATCCAGCACCCGTGTATGAACTCTTCAGGTCTCAGATGTTCTTAGTTCGTGGAAAAGGAAGAAAAGTTTCTGATGGTTTACTGTCTTGCTGGGTGGGAACATGTAAAAGCCCTTGTTTTCTCAAAACGAGTAAGCAAAATGCCAGCTTTGGGCTTCTAAGCAAGGCTCCACTGTAGAAGAAAACTTAGGGACACATTTCAGATCCCTGAAAATTTGACATAAAGCATTGATGCAGCATTGCCTGAAATCATGTGATTTGCTGTTATAATTACAGCTGGTGTTGTGAAGAGACCTGAAGTCATGGCCACCTGTTCCTAGCACAGGTTTTAGGCATCAGAAATTGAATACCATGGGCCAAACTTTCAGCTCTTAGAAATAAAAATCACACAGTGAAGAGAAATTATAGACATTCCAGAAGTGTACTGTGTATGGGTCGATTCAGGTCTGGAGGTAGCTGTAGGTTGGAAGCTGATAGAAAATTGGTATAAGAGCTGTAGCTCACGTAAATCAATAAGGCTTCCTTGACTGTAATGGGCTAATGCCAATTTATACCACCTGAAGAGCTATTGCCTAGATTTACAGTGTAAATATAATTACTGTGACATAGATTTGCTTTGGTTCACTGAGCTGGCAATGAACAAGCTTTACAGTATTGTATCTTTTTGTTCTTGCTTAAATTGTCTTTCTAGTGGGTGGCTGGAGCTAGAACCCAGACCACAGTTTCTGTCCCACCAGGGTTTTTAACAGTGTTAGTATATAAAGTAGCTATCATTGCCATGCAGGGCTGTGCCTACAGGCCATATGCACTGTGAGCGCAGCGGGGAAGGTCCGTGTCCGTGTGTTTGCACAGCAGGAACCTGCTGACTCGGCACTACCTGCAGGAGACTCAGTGCTTTTTGGTGGTGGCTGCTGCAAGTGGTTGCAATCCAGTTTTGACATTAACATCTTGCCCTGCATTAGGCCGCCGAGGGGAGTGGCACAACTTGCTAGTCGGTGTTCTCTTGGTCTCTGCCAGCACAGCTCAGGAGGCAGCAGGGTATTGATTTACAGGTGTGAGGATAGCTTTGCAATCAGATTGGTTAGAAACTTTTAAAAAACTAAGTATTAAAATCCTAAAGAATGCAGTGATGTCTGAATGTCAGCACAGGTCTCTCTGTGCCTGCTCGCAGGCTATCATTTAATTTCTATTACTCTTCCCCTTCTCTGTTCATGCTGTGATGTCCTTGTTGACAGCTAATATCCATAAAGGAATCAATAAAGAATATTATAAATAACAATTAAAGCAGGGGTAGTCCATTACACAGAGTGGGCTTGTGCAGCCGAAGAGACCTGATGCAACTCCAGTGATCTCTGGGTGTAACTGAGAGCAGGATGCAGCCCCTGGCTCTAGGAGCTCCACTTAAATTACTGTTCAAAGCAGTAAATCATGACTTCTGGTTCTAAGTGGTTGAAATGCCATGTAACTCAGGAAAATTGTGAGGGGGGAGAAAAAGGGCTGAAGTGAGTCCGCGATTAACCTTTTGTGTTTGGGGGAAAACAAACAACCAAAAATCAGAACAAGCCTGTTTTCAGGCAGTCTGTGTCATAACTAAGACCACTATAGTTTCAGCGCTAGCATCTAGCACTTGTTTTCCCCAGTAGAAATTCACCGTAACTTAGCATGATTTCTCTGCTCTTGGGAGGCTCAAGACTTAAATAACAAGGGTGCTCCAGGTCGCAGCTGAGATGCAGTTAACCCTGAGATTGAAGAAATGCCATCCCACCTGCAGGAAGGATTCTCATTTTGAATAGCTTTCCATTAGTCTTCCTGTGGGAATGGTGTAATACCGGCAGTATTTCTGTAAATATTATGACAGTGTTAGCCAGGAAGCTGTTTAGCTGTAGGTCCTTAACACTTCTGTGGTCACTATGGTTCTGTGCCTTTCAGGCTCTGACCATCTTCTGGCTATTGGAAAAGATTTTTGTCCTGCTCTGATTGAGGCAATTCAGTGTGGCAATAGAAATACCATGCCCATGTTTCAGTGAGGAGTGCATCTGTGTGCATATACGTTGTGATTTTTGTTGTTCCTCAATTCCATGTTCTCTCTCAGGTGGCAAATAAATCTGATAATGGTTGTGTTTTCAGCTGACCCAAAATATTCAGACGTGTTTGAAATTCCACACCTTTTTATTTGTATCCAAGGAATAACCTGGTAGAATAAGCCATTGAGTAGGAATACAATTAGAATCGGGAATTCTGCTTATTCAAAAGCATGTAATTAGCGTTAGCAAAATTTTAAAAGCTTGAAAATTGTTTATGATGGAAAACAATGTAACTTTTTTGTTTGTTTGTTTGGTTTGTTTGTTTTAGTACACTGTATAGCTTTAACCCAATTGTAATTTGTTGTGTGTGACCTCAGAAACTATTTGTCAGCTTTCTGTGCTCTCAGAGTTCCTTTATGTCTTAGGGATTGGTTGCATATTGTCTCTGCTACAGAATTTTTAGATAAACTGGTGCATCAAAATCCAAATCCTGATTACTACTTAATGACTTAAATGTTGTCTCATCTGTCTCATCTTTTTTTCTTTTTCTCTCTCTCTTTTTTTTTTTTTTTTTTTTTTTTTAGTTTTGCATAGTTGTTACTTTACTGCAGAGGGAAACAGGTTAATAATGGAACAAAACAGGAAAGAAACTATGGAAGACTTGGTTCGGAAAAAGAACATTTCAGGGAACTTGGAAGACACTCCGTTAGTATTAGCAAGTATGGGTGCTTCCAGCATGAGATAATCCCAGACACAAATAAATTCGTCTGAAGAATGGTTTTATGATGACTCATGGTTCATTTTATAGGTACACCTGCAAATTTCCCTGTTAGGACATGCAACACCAAAAGCCTTTGGCTAAAGGAAGAGGCTGAGTTGAGTTGACGCATGTGAAATCTTTAGAAGACACAGCCAATGGACTGAGTCACTGATATATGAGAGTAGGACCGCAGTAAATTCAAGCTGTATCTGATACAGAGGTAAAACAGCCTTTGTGAAATCAAGCGTTGTGTGTATGCTGGCTGCCTGCCTCCCCCTGCCTGTGGAGTCTGACCTGTTCGGCTATCCAGGGTTGTGACTTGGCAAGTACTTCTTTCATGTATCAGGAGATTATTGCCACTAGCTCATGTTATCTTTGTAAAGCATAACCTGTAGGATCCTGTAGAACAAACCAGGATGATATTGAAAGCAGTGAAATGTGGCTGTAGTGATGAGGAGAAAAATGATAGCTGTAAAAGCATCACAGAGGCACTCTGGCTCGTCAGGCACTGCATGCTGTCATATGTGTGTTTCGGAAGGGATTATTCCTAATGATCAATTCTCACTGCAAGCATCAGGTGTGTCAGAGTAAAAGTACTTAGAGGTATGAAAAAGCATTGAGGACACATTTTAACTGTATGAAACTGAAAGCAGGTTATTTAATTTCATAGAATTGTAGAATCATAGAATATCCTGAGTTGGAAGGGACCCATAAGGATCATCGAGTCCAACTCCTGGCACCACACAGGTCTACCCAAAAGTTTAGACCATGTGCCTAAGTGCACAGTCCAGTTGCTTCTTAAATTCAGACTGGCTTGGCGCAGTGACTACGTCCCTGGGAAGCCTGTCCCAGTGTGCGACCACACTCTGGTGAAGAACCTCTTCCTGATGTCCAGCCTAAACTTCCCCTGCCTCAGCTTAACACCATTCCTTTGGGTCCTATCACTGGTGTTTACAGAGAATAGGTCACCTGCCTCTCCACTCCCCCTCGCGAGGAAGCTGTAGACCACAATGAGGTCCCCCCTCAGCCTCTTTTTCTCCAGGCTGAACAGGCCCAGTGCCCTCAGCTGCTCCTCATATGTCTTCCCCTCTAGGCCCTTCACCATCTTGGTCGCCCTCCTCTAGACACTCTCCAACAGTTTAATGTCCTTCTTGTGCTGTGGTGCCCAGACCTCACCTTGAGGTGAGGCTGCGCAGAGCAGAGCGGGACAATCACCTCCCTCGACCAACTAGCGATGCCGTGCTTGATGCACCCCAGGATACAGCTGGCCCTCCTGGCTGCCAGGGCACACTGCTGGCTCATATTCAACTTGCTGTCAACCACAACCCCCTGATCCCTCTCTGTGGGGCTGCTCTCCAGCATCTCATTGCACAGTCTGTACGTATAGCCAGGGTTGCCCCATCCCCCGTGCAGGACCTGGCACTTGCTTTTGTTAAACTTCATGCTTTGTTTTGTTAAACTTCACGCCCAGCTCTCCAATCTGTCCAGGTCTCTCCACGAGGCCTTTCTACCCTCGTCTGTGTCCACAACTCCTCCAAGTTTGGTGTTGTCAGCAAATTTGCTCAGAACACCTTCTAGTCCTACATCCAAATCATTTATAAAGACATTGAAGAGGACTGGCCTTGAAATGGAGCCTTGGGGGACCCCACTGGTGACCATCCGCCAGCCAGATGTGGCCCCATTTACCACAGCCCTTTGAGCCCTGCCCATTAGCCAATTGCTCACCCATTGGATGATGTTTTTGTTTAGCTGGACATCTTGTCCAGTAGGATCCTAGGGGAAACTGTGCCCAAAAGGGTAAACATCTAATTTTGCAAAGTATTCCTAAAATTAAACCAAAGTATATTATGACCCAAACTCTCAAGAACATATTTAGAGGACAATAAGCTATTTTTCTAGCATTTTTCTTCCTTACCTCAAGAATATCAATAAAATTAACAAAACTAACCCCACTAACCTCAACCCTACTCTCAATGCAATCTGTGTAAGCCCTAATGTGCACAGATCATATCCAGGCCTTTTATGTAGTTTCAACATCACAGATAAAAGAATTACAAAAATCCCTGTTGTCATATATTGGTGTCCAGATTTCTAAACTTTTCCTAAATAATTTGAAAGCATTACTGCTGCAGGGCTCAGTTTGTTGCTAAAGCTTCCTGGGATGAATATTAGAGCTATCAGGAGCTCATTCTGTCATTTCATGCAAAAGTACATATATTGAGACCCCATTTATTATACTTGAGTAATCAATATATTAATAAAAGTGAAAGCAGAGAGTTGGTTAATTATTATCATTAACAGAGCAAATGGAAAGGAGAAGAAAATGCCACCATTCAAACAATACCAATTCCATATAAGACAGAAAATCACTTCCAACAGCAACCATTAAACATCTAGAGGACAAAACATACACGCATAGTACACTGCTTAGAGAAACCAGAGTACACCACACCAAATCTACTCCAACTGTAATGAGAGTAAAGTGCCTCAGAAGCAATCTAATCAATAGCTCCGCTTTTCTACAAGCACACACTCTACAAAAGCAGACTTCTTGGTAATAAATAGATCCTTAATGCATTGCATTAAGGGTAAATACAACCACCTTAATAAACACACTTATTCCCTCTTTAAAGATAAAATGCACTAATAAAAAATGCACACACATAAAACTCAGGAGAACATGTTTCTACCACAGAAATTACACGAAGGAAAGTCTGTTACTGCTCTTACGAGAGAGTCCCTAATTAAAGGCTCACGCATTCCTGCATCAAATTAAAGAGACATGTTTAGCTTGTCCTAAAAGCTGCCCAAAGTTTCAGCTATGTGGAAAAAAAAAAAAAAGCTTTACTGATTACACAGGGTTCTGTAAAAGTTACAGCATTATCTTAGACTTTGATAGGATTCCAGTCCAGCAGAGATCTACACCACCCACTGCCTGTCCTGCATTTATTCGCACCGCTTCTTCCCACTGCTCTGCAACACCCAGCTAACCTCTTTCCACCCACCCCTCCCCGTTTCTTAACCATTTATGAGCTCAATTTCCCAAACACTGGAGCAGATTCATCTGCATTTGAACATCTGCATTCAGAGCTCCTATAAATGCGCAAAATTGATGCCACCTCCTGTCTTTTTTGGGTACTGTAAATACATCCATGCCTCTTAAAAACCTGGCTTTGAAGTTCCCCTCCCACCTGGAGGTCCCAACACCACTTGTTACCGATGAGTTTCAGAAAGGGATTTGGGTCCCTCTTGGAGTTTCCCAGCAAGTCTTTGCACTGCTCATCTTTCAGGACACTTCTGGCTGTCACTCAGTGGAAAGTCACATCTAACACTTCTGTGCTCTTCCAAAACAGCCAGTATCAAATTCATCGATACTGTGGTATACAGCAAGGCCTGAGTTCCACTGGACCAGTTTGTTCACGACACATTGCTTTCCCACTGCACCTGAAGATGACTCCCCTTGACCCTGAAATCGGGAGCACGCACGGTTTCCCCTAAAACTGCTCTTGCATGGACGTTTCTTGGAGCAGCACTTGCCTCGCACAGCAGAACAAAGTTTTCAGTCTCTCTTGGCATACAACCATGGTATGCCAGCAACTATAGCACAATTTTTCCTGTGGTTTGTTCTATTCTCTGCATTTTCAATTTTTAGCCTGATAAAAAAAAAAAAAAGAAAAAAAAAAAAGATGCCTCTCTATTGGACTAAAGCATTTTTTTTTTCCTAAAGAAAAGCTAGAGCCAAAGGAAAACTGTTTTGAACATATTAGTCTGTAGGAGCTTATACTGAATTCTGAAAGCTAAACTGTCTCTACACACACATACTTAATCATTTATGACCTTGACTTTGTGCTACGATGGCCTATTATATTTCTTGATGTGCCAAAGATCTTTTAGAACCCGTAAGTGCAACCCAGGTGCTTCATTTCAGTTTACTTTCACCCTGAAAAATTGGCTCCAACCATCAGAGGGCAGCATTTCTGGCTCTACAATGCTGAAGATGCTGCTGCAAAACCAAACTTTGGTTTATTGTAATTTAGACTCGAAGCACTTCAGTCTCATTCATGTTGTGAGAAAACATAGATTTTTGCCTTCTGAGCTACTGTGCTTGCAAACTCAGAAAGGCAAGAACAGACACTCACCAGTAATGGCTTACAAAGTCAGAGTATTGGCTTTCCTAGTTTTACAAAGTTCCCGTTTTAGATGTAAAGATTGCTCTCTATTTGAGACCATATGCCCCAAAGGTTGACAATTCTGCCTTTAGTTGGACAGCATACAGGATCCTGTGCATCTCTAACCCCTCTCCTTCTATGAAAGACTTCTCAAACTCCATTTTAACTCGTTTTGAAGATGAAGGCACATCTGTTTCCAGAAAATGTTTTCCTTAGAAGGTGCTGAATAAATCAGTAGATCATCCAATTACCCTAACAGAGTCTTAACAAATCTGTTTAGTAAAACCTCTCTGCACTGACTGCAGATGCACAACAGAGGTGCTAAAAACTGTCAGTAGTTATCGAAATCCGCATTTCACCTACTGGCCTACAGGAACATACCAACATCTGTAGGACTCCCAATTAAAGCTACCTGCCCCAGGCAGCCTTCCAACTTCCCTTCTCTGCCAGAGCAGGGTATTTTCACCCCCTGTGGCCAAATACAGACCCTGGGACCCTGCAGGTAAGCATTCCCAGGGCTTTGTTCCCTTTTTAGGGGTATGTTAAGACTTCTGTGTCCCTATCTAAGTAACTACTGTGCCTGTTTTCTATCAGATCTTCTAGTTGTCCTCTGTGTCTCTGAGTTAGATAACAAACAAAAAAAATAGTATTAGGGATTAACAACACCGAGAAACTCTGACAGACAGCAGTGGAGCTAAGAGAAAATGGTGCTCACCTTTCTAGTTGGCCTTTTGCAACAGTTCTAGGGGATCCCCAGTTTTGCCCTCATAACAAGCTTCTCTATTGATTTACTTTCCACTTGGCCCATTATATTTTAGTTATTTATATAGCACTTTTAAGCAAAGCACTGGGAAAGGATAACAGAAGGACACAGCAATAAAACAAAGTATAACAATTAGCAATGACAAAGCCATGAGCCAACAACTGGTGGCGTCAAGTGAGTACAAAATATTAGGCTGACATGAAAAGGCATCAAATCTATGGACAAAATGCTTTTAAGAAGTCAGGATAAAAGAGGCATTATAACAAGACATTAAAGGCGCAAAGAGCAACAGATTAACAAAAAAGGAAAATCCAAAATACTGGGTCCAAAAGAAAAAGCACAGTATCCTATTTATACGTGGTATTTAAAAGGATTAAAAAAAAAATAAAAACGATCACATGGGAAAACTAAGGAAGAGTCAGTTTCAGTCTGGGTAAATGATTAGGCAAAGGAGTCAGAATTTATCACTAAAATACAAAGATTAAAGTGAAAAGATGCCTCCGACCTAACACGACATACTGGGACTTGAACGTTCAGTTTCTAGATCTGCCACAGACACTCATGACCTTGGTCAAATCCCAGTAACACTCAACTCTCATCTTGCAGAATGGAGGTGCTAGTGCTTCCTTTCTAATTTACATTTAAATCATGAGGAAGACAGCTGCTTATGTACATCTACATATCAGCACCAGCTGCTGCACAGGCCTCATTTTAGGTGAAGCATTTGTGGATCAAACACGAAGTGACTAGCTAGGACAGTGAGAAGAGAGTTGAAACATGGCTGGGGAAAGAGAACACTAGGTATACATCCTGCTTTAAATCTGGCTGAACAAAATAATTTTAAAAATAGGATGCTTTAAGAGAATGACACAATGAAAGTAATGGTAATTTAAAAAAAAAAAAAAAAAAAAAAAAGCACAGACCTCCCAAAAGCAGGCAACGGACCCAGGTACCAACTGGTAAAGAGAGAACTTATAGGATGTTCCCTCCAAGTGAACTTCTACCAGACTATTGTTTCCTTGGAAGCTCCTTTCAGGTGAAGCTAGAGATGGTGCTTGACTGCGGTGTTTTATTTATACTGAGCCGTAACCCTGACGTGAACTGACAGGTAACGGAGATGCACGTCTTCATCCCTCTACTCCTATCTAAGCACCAGCTCCACTAGCTTCCAGAGCTTAAGGACCCTCCTTCCCCTCTCACAGGTATATCCCTCAATTCAGCAGTCGCAGCTTCTCCATTTTAATACATTTTATGAACTTGCTAAAGTACATTCTTTAAATCTGCACAAATCCACCTCCACTCAGCACACCATTAACGTAGCCCTGCTTACTGTAAAGCCTTGCTAGCTATTAAGGAAGATACATTAAAAAAAAAAAAATCACTAAGGTGGCTCAGGCAGAACAGGTATCAAGCTGCCTGTATTACTTCCAAACTGGCTGACAGTGTTATATGCCAGCACAAATTATCTCTGAGTAGTTCTGCACATCTGCAATTTTTAGTACCCACTTTCCACACACACCCCCTTCATCCTTATTCCCATTAGGAATAGCCCAGATTCTTTAATTGACAAGAGACTGCCCACAGTTTGACATTTTTATGTTAAACTAACAGTCACATTACTTTTTCATTTTTAAAAGGTACTATTCTTGATCAGCGCCAACACACATATTATTGAGTGCCTTTCAAAGATGGCATTTAAATATTGCTAATGGAATTTCTTTGTAATCAGTCCCAGAGAGTTTAGCTCTACCACACAGCAAAGCCTTCCTAGCATCTGCCATCGACTCAAATAACAGAAGATTCATAACTAACTCTCACTTCAGTTTTTGTAAACATGATAAAACAAGAAAGTGACTTTTCAAAAGAAAGCTTGTGAGTGGTGCACTGGTAAATCTCATCTGGAGATGAGCAGTGTTTGGTGAACCTCTGAAGACTTTTCTGAACATGGCAATTAAAATAACAATTATGCAAGGAACTCAAACCCATTTGGATTTCTTCTCCATTGTCAGGCTCCTTCCTTTGTCGACAGAGATAACTCTATTATTAACCTTACCACAGATGCATATTGCAGCACTAACAAAAGTGGTTTTCAGGCTTAGATTCTTTTCCTCTTACTTTTCAAAAATAATCTTATTACCCACTCTTGAAGTTAATATGTTATTGAAATAAATTCTAGACAAGGACAGGTTGGTGGATTTTATTGTAGAAAACAGCCAACCAGCTTCCTTTAATCTGCTTTTACTGAGAAAGCAATGAAATATTTTTAACACTTCAAAAATCTGTCAGCCTAGTTTGGATTAAAAAAAAAAAAAAAAAAAAAAAAAGGAAGGAAGCTGTTGGCTTTATTTGGGGTAACATTACCCTAGGGATCACAGACCAATGTAACAGGGTTGGCTATACCCTCTGCAAAGCAGGGGCTTCTACTTTTCCCTAGTTAATACTACCCTAGCACAGCTACCTTGATAAATACTAATGAATCAGACCCTCTTTCTATCTGTGCAATGGAATGTAAATTTGGCATCCGTGCAAAACACAAATTTTAAATGCAGGGGCAATTTAACTCAAACACTGTCTTACAAAGAAGTTTCTGATGGCACAATTACTAGAACTATTGTAATTGAGACCTGAACCTCACCCTGCACACAGCATGTTTTAACAAAAGGGATGAGCTGGCTCTGTCCACGGCCCACACCAGCTCCTTTAAGGAAAGGAAAGGAAACTCCTCTTTATGTATTAGAGAAACTTTCTAACAATGCTTTGCAAGCTGTGCTGGCCTCACAATATGCAGTCCTTGAGAAAAGGTAACCCGTCCAACCCAACCATGGATTTTTATTTAATCTACACTGATGCCTCATCTACTTATTTAATATCATGGACTCAGCAGTATGCTATGCCAATGGATTCCACAGGCCAAAATATCCTTTAAAAGTTTATTGCCTCTTGGTTTCATCAAAACTGAGAATCAATCAACGATTTAGGTTGGAAGGGACCTTAGAAAATCATCTGGTCCAAATTTCCCATTTTCCAGAGTAAGTTAATTCAAAGATCACTATGATAAATAAGAGTTCCTAATTTTATACACTTCTCTCATGACCCCTTAAGGAAATTAGAGGGGGAAAAGAATTTTTGCTCAGGAGTTAGTGGGGCTGATAGATAGGGCTTTAAACTAGAGTCAAAGGGGGAAAGGGATAAAAGCAGGCATGCTGGTGATGAGCTAAGGGATGGTGTGCTAGTGAGGTCCTTTGGTCTCCTCCACCAAGTGCTGCGTGCAGGGAGCTGCATTTGAAGTGCTTCTACACAAACGCACACAGTATGAGGAATAAAATGGATGGGCTAGAAGTCTCGGCCCAGTCCCACAGCTACGACATCATTGGCATAAGCGAAACCTGGTGGGATGAGTCCTTGGCTGGTGTGCTGCAATAGATGGTTACAGGCTCTTCAGGAGGGACAGGCAGGGTAGGCGAGGTGGCAATGTATGTGAAGCATGGGCTGGACTGTGTGGAACTTCTAGTAGGTGATGGCAAAGTTGAGAGCCTCTGGGTAAGGATTAATGGACAAACAAAGGCAATGTCAACTCCCCTTGTCCTTACAGGGGATTTCAACTTGCCAGACATCAACTGGGATCACCACAAGACCAACACGAGCAAGTCCAGGAGGTTCCTAAAGCACCTAGATGATAGCTTCTTGGTGCAGGTGCTAAGGGAGACAACTAGGAAAGGTGCCCTCCTTGATCTGATGCTGGAGAACAGAGAGGATTTGTGGGGGACGTGGCAATTATAAAGACTGGCCAACAGTCTTTAAGCACTGCCTTCTAAAAGCACAGGATCAGGCAATTCCAAAATATTGGAAATCAAGCAGGCGGGGCAGAAGGCCAGCGTGGCTGACCCTGGAGCTTACGTGAAAAAAGAAAACAGCTACAGCTGCTGGAAGGAGGGTCAGGTTACATGGAAGGAATACAGGGACACTGTTCACATTTGTAGGGAGAGAATTTGTGTGACTAAAGCCAAATTAGAGTTGAAGCTGGTCAAGTCTGTCGGAGACAATAAAAAGGTTTTTTTTAGATCTGTGAACAGAAAAAGGAGGACCAAAGAAAACATAGGTCCACTACTTGATGGGGAACGTCACCTCATAGACAAGGACATAGGAAAAGCAGAGATGTTTAATGCCTTCTTTGTCTCTGTCTTCAATGCTGATTATGGGCTTTGGGACCCATGGTGCTGGAGGACCATGACAATGGGAGTGATAAACTCCTAGCCAACCCTGAATGTGTGCAGGATTTGCTGCTCCACCTGGATCCATACAAGTCCATGGGTCCGGATGGGATCCATCCCAGGGTGCTTGAAGAGCTGGCTGATGTCATTGCGGGACCTCTCTCAATTATTTTTCAGTGGTCTTGGGAATTTGGAGAGATCCCAGTAGACTGTAAGCTGGCAAATGTGCCAAGTTTCAAGAAGGGCAAGAAAGAAGACCCTAGCAATTACAGGCCTGTCAGTCTCACATCATGTATACCATACACTACTCCAGGTTCAGTGCAAAATCACTTGCAGGTCTCCAGTTGGGAGTTTTACTACAAGACCCTTTGCTTCTAGCTTTTTAATCCAAGATTCTCCATGTAATACAAGTAAAGAAACTTGCTTCCTGAAAATTGGTGTAGTATGTATGGGAAGTATAACATGCTGCTTTATGACAAATTGAACATTTCTGCTATGGAATGTTGTATGCATTTGTTGTTGTTGTTGTTTTGTTAAATAAAAAAAACATGCATCCTTATCTTTGCAAACTAGGGAGGTTGGAGTTCATTTTTTTTGAAGACCTTTCTGCTTCCTCTCCCTCCTTTCCCTGACTACAGCACAAGCAGCAATGGCAATGCCATGTGCTGTGCACAAGCACAGGAGGATGGGGAAAATCAGAAATATAGCATTACTTTCCATAGGTAGGAAGCTGTGTGTACCTTTCACAGCACTTTCACCTTTCTAGGACTGATCTGCAGCAGCAACATCGGAGACTGAGAAATGTAACAGCTACATCTCTTGAAAAACCAGCATCCACCTCATTTTTAGGACATTTTTTTTTTTTAAATTTTAAAAGTTCTCCCAGACAAACTTTGTGAAATTTTGAGTAGCATGGCATCCTATCACAGTGCTTTTAAATTCCTGCCAGCAGTCTTAGGAATGCTAGAGCTATGAACAAGTTTGTAAACAAAAAAAAAAAAATGAGGCTTTAGCAAGCCTGAAAATTAAAGAGCTTCAGACAGCTTCCTCTGAGTTAAAGAAAATAAAGTAACAAATTGAAATTCAAGTCAAATTTCTTTTATTTGTTAGATGTGTGTGGATTTCTGTTTTGGGGAGGTAGATGTGTAATTTTATCTTCCTTTGTTGTGCCTGAAAGAGTGCAAATTTTATGTGTTGCCTTTTCATTAAGGGAAATGCTAGTACCTGAACAGCCACAACTTTACGACTACTGTATCAGGACTGGGGCTTGTCAAACAATCAAAGCTAATCCTAAATCAGGATTATTCCTCCGTAAAAACCTTCAAATTTCTGTTGTGGAAAGCTAAGCACATTTTTATTTTCCACTTATTGGGAAATCAATCAATTTTTGAAGGAAAGGAATATTTTAATTAGTAAATAAAGTAGATTTCTATTAGAGATGGTGATAATGGGTTGATATTCTTTCCCTGTTCTAAGTAGCTCCAGCAGACTTACAGTTGAGAAGCTGAGAAGTTCTTTGATATGCGTTTCAGAGTATATATTAATAAATAATCAATTTAAGAAAGTGTAAATCTTGCTTTGCCATTTGCATAACCAGTGCCATATCCTGAAGCAGTGGACATGGGTGTTGCTCCTCAGTAAGCCAATGTACAGATTCCTGGTGCCCGTTTTTCCTCTACTGAGATACATTCTTTATCCATGTAAGATTGCCTATATTGGGCTGAATGTAACAGACTAATTATTTTAGTATGTCTGAGGAACAGTGTAATCAAAGCAGATTCTATCAGTTGTGCAAGCAGTTATTCCTAGCATTTGTATCCCTGTCATATTTGGGATCTTGGAATACTAGAAAAGCTTGATAACCAAAAAATTGTGTATGAGAGACAAATAGAGTAATATTAACCCTGGGTTATCTTTTTGATGATTAATATGGCTTATTTTTTTCCATCTGTCTCCTGCTCCAGAATTAGTATTTATTGAAAGGCTTCACTATTGATTCCTGCTGCCCCACTGCTCCCAAACACTAAGGTAAAGCCAGGCGTTGTGTCTGCACCCTGGTGAAAACAGAATTGCTATCTGCAAGAAGTATGACTGTTTACTTGGAAATGTGTGGGATCTGGGATTCCCCCGTAAGTACTTTGCAAGGTTTGTCAGCTTTCTTACCAGGATCCATCTTCGTGCCAAAATCATGTTTATTTATTTATTTAATAGCGACATTCCTAGATTTAGCCAACCTGCCGCTAGCACAGGGGCCAGAACAAGCATTGTTTTCCATGTAAATTTTCTTTGCTAGATTGAAAGACCCTTAGGCGCTTTGTCTTTCCTGGCTGCAGAGACAGGTCCATACCCACGAGTGTTTCTTCTGCAGCAAAACCACAGCATCGCACGTGTGCGGTATTGCAGCGTTTGGGAACCCTGTCCTGGGAGGGCACTTAAACTCAGATACATGACAGTGCTTATACACATAGCTGACAATGGTTATATATGTGTTAACTCTAATAACACTAGTCTGAATCCCATTTGCACGTTTTTGTGGTACTTACGTGCCTGGCTGGACCAGGTGGCCCAATGCAGCTGCAGCTCCTCTTCCCCCCTCTTTCCTCCAGAAGAGGCCAGCAGCCATTTTGTCAACTCAAAGTTGCTGCTGCAGCCTTGTGGTGGTCTCCTCACTGCTGGTTTCTTCTCAGTTCAAACCTTCTTCTCTTACCGCATGTGCCCCGTTTTCCCCCCATCTGCCTTTTGGGGGAGGAAGTCCCGTTTGGGGGCTGGTTGGGTGTTCCCTCAGCCACCTGAGGGGAGCTCGTCCTGCCCCAGATATTTAGCACCTGTGACTGAGGCTGCTTCTGGGGGTCTCAAAAAAAAAAAAAAAAAAAAAAAAAGGGGAAAGCATGCTCTCTGCTTTGGTGAGGTTCAGTCACTGGGTTCACCCCTGGTGCTGTGAGAAGGGCAGTTTCCTGCTGTGGGCTGGAGGAGCAGTGGCTGCTTGCTAATGACATGGTGGAAATGGGGGAAGGCGATGGCCGGGGCAGTGAGCAGCACCTGGTAAGGGTGTGCAGATTGTGCACACCCTTAGTGGGAACCAAAAGGACTGCTCCTTGGCCATGGGATGGCAGAGGTTGAGATGCTGTGGGGTGCTTCTTGTCCTAGGACTGGCAGGGTTGCTGAGGGCCAGAAAGTGGGGAAACATCCTGAGGGCAGTCCCACAGCGATGCTGAAAGTATGGCAGGGTGAAAACATATGCCAGTTCACTGAACCGAGCTAATACCACATCACTTGCTAGCCTATCCTTACTGATTCTTAAATTAAGTTTTCTTTTATGGATTTGTTTTGTTTTGAGGATTTAAAGATTCTTGTCCCTTTCTTTTTGTAATTATCTTTTTGAACTGCAGCTGTGGAGCCGTGCATCTCTCCCCCGGGCTGTGGGGCTCAGGTAATGGCAACAAGCGCCGCACCGTGGGTCAAGGAGCAGGCACAAGAAAGGCTTCCACCTGGCAGAATCATATTTTATTCCATGGGGAGACAACATTTCTTTGCAAAACACTCCTCTGGCTTTAAAATAATACATAATAACTATAGAATTACCAAATGTCAGGTAAACAAAAAGTTATTAAGGATGACCTTATTAGTTCTATCTGCAATTCGCAGAGCGAGGTAATTGTCAAGTCTCACTGTTATTAGGTTGAAATAATAGTTTTGGGACCATCAACATTAAAATTTCATTATGATGGGACAAAAAGGCTCATGTATAATCAATAGTAAGAATCCATTATTATTGACTTGAAATGAATGAAGCATGAACACATTTGTGCAGATACGAACAGTTAGCAATCTTTTGAATAATAAAGAATTAACACTACACAGATAATGTCATTCTGGGAATTGGACTCGAACTTAAATTGGTACATGTCTCTTTGTTATGAAGTCTGATTCACATCCCTTGGTAACTCCCATTAAGCTGTTTCTCAAAATAACGTGTCTACAATTTTGTATTCTCAGATCTGTTTTGTGAGGGAGGTGGCTGAGCAGCTCGGGGTTGTGGTGGAGTGTGCTTGGTCAGTCGCTGGATTTGGTGGTGCCACTGAGAGCAGCATGACTGCACAGGGATGCTGTTGATGCAGTGGCCATGACTGCATGGGAGCAGGCTGGGAGTGTGCTATGGTTTTCTCCTGTCCTGCCTTGGGGCAGTGCTTTAGCACAGTGGTGTGTTGCTGCTTGCATTGCAGCTGCCAGGCTGCAAGAAGTAAGGGAGGTTGAATGCCAAATGGAGAAAAGTACAGATCCTCTGGAGTGTGCTGGCTCCTGGAGATGTGGCCAAAGCCACGGACATGGTGTGCAGTGTTACCTTGTCTACTGTACGTGAAGTGCTGAGGCAAGCTGTTCCCAGCATGTTCTTTTCTGTCACTGTGGGATATGTCACGTTGGTGTTATCATTAGTCTCTTGTTTTCCATTGAGGAGGTGGACCCAAAGTGCACTTAGTAACTTGCCCTTTTTTTATGTGCTAAGTCTGATGCTTTTTTTTTTTTTTTTTTTTTTTTTTAAATGTACTTTGAGTTTCTATAAACTAAGTGCCTTTGAAAGGTGTTATTTTAAGGGTATTTCAACCTTGCCTACAGACTAACAACTGCTTCTTAGCATTATCTTCTGGCTCCAGCTCTCTTGTGCTAGTTTGCAGCTGCTAAGATACCCAGAATCATTGGAATTAGTGGTTGACTTTAGACTGGTGTTTTACAGGGAAGAAAGTCTGGGTTGCTCTGTGCCTGTCTCTACTACTATAATGAAGAACCTTAGACATGTAGCATTACTTTGTGTTATGGAATGTCCCTCAATGCTCCTACTCTCATGCCTTTTAGATTTCCTGGCATGGAGTACTACGGTAGAGTTTTCTATCCTGTTACGAAGTATCCTTACTCCGCTCCAGGTATTGGATGTGCAAACTTACAAAAGCCCTCCATATGCATGCTAACCCAGCCAGATAGCACCTAGGAACAGTCTCTTCCAGAAAATCTTCCCGTTTTCTCTAGTGCTGACTGTCTTCCCTTCTCTGGCATGCCCAATTACTGAAGGAAATGGGAGAGTCAACCAATACCTTAAGAAGAAGAGATCTTGTGGTTTTGGCACTTGACAGGCTCGAGGAGACTTTCTCAGAAATCTGGAAAGTCACTTTTTTTTTTTTTTTTTTTTTTTTTTTTTTTTTAATGTGAAATGGGAGCAATCATTTTCTTAGTCAGTGGAGAGGGAAGATAATTATTTATTACTTGCATTACAATAGCAGTGAGGACTCGTTGGGCTGAATGCCCAGAAATTGAAAAGTTATTTAAGGAATTAAAAGTGTGGTTTTTTTTTTTTTTTTTTTTGAAAGGCACCAATAATAATACTTTAGATGGGAGCCCTGAGAGGCAAATAAGTGGTATATTGCAATAGCACCTGCTTTAATCCATTAGAATGGGTATAATTATGAAAGAAAGAAAGAGAGTGTCATTTCCTTTCAACTTTTACCAACAGTGTATTTCCTCTTCCCTATATTTAACTTTCAGCTGCTTTTCAGAGGTAAGAGAGGAGAATAATTGAGACACAAAGGACAGTAATCCAGCTGAGCAGCCCATCTGTTCCTGGGAGGAGCACAGAAAGGAAGGAAGGTACCACCAGTAGGGCCTTTAGATTCTGTTCCCTTTGCCTTGCAATTGGGGAATATAAGAATCGGACCCTGTCCTTGGAGACAGGGAGGTTTATACTGGTTTATTTCCAATACAGCCTTCTTCGAGAAGGGGGCTAGAAGAGGGAAGCCCTTAACATTTACAGAAACGGACAGACAGAGATCAAATGGTCTTAGAGCATGTAAACATATTGTTAATTGGCCTTAGTACTCAAAGCCTGTTTGACAAAGTGATGTACATGCATCCTTTTTCAGCATTTGTCCTTGGGAGAGCAGATACAGTGGATGGTGGAATGCCCTCAGTGAGAGAGACTGAGGGGAAATTATGAAAAATTATGAGAGGTGATAGAAAATTTTTGGCCTGTCAAAGGAGTGAGTCACTTTCTCACTTTTTATTTTATTTTTATTTTTTTTTTGACCCATGATGTAAGACATTGGTATTTCATTTACCTGTCTGAGGTGAGACATAAGGAACATACAAGTGTTTTAAACTTAAAAAAATATGAAAATAGAGGCAATTCTTATTACTTATTTAGGGCTGTACCTCATTTTTGAAGCTGTTCTTAAACTTTTTCTTTTAAAAGCAAGAGATATATGCAGGGCACATGAAAATACTTAAAAGGTTCTAAAGAGCACAAGCCACAAATCAATGAGTAAGTTGTTCAGAACAGCACTAACAATGAATATAACTGAGGATATATAAATCTAGGGAGAAGGAAACTTTTTTTTTTTTTCCTCATCTTGTCAAACCTCCTGCTGATTTATAAAATGGACAAGTTGCCAGAAAAATCATCAAAGTATGCCCACGAATTACACTGTAGTTTAAAAATGCAATACTATTGTATTCACAACACAGAGTATTCATCACAGATACAGCTCCATAATTATAATTATTAAACATAAATCCTCCAAACCAAATTTGCTACTTCATTAGATTAAATGATCACTGCAGAGTTTGTCTACCTAGAAGAATCCTATTTTTCTTCTGCTGAGTTGCCTTAACCTGCTTTTCATTTTAGCGCTAAAACTAATTTCACATAATCCATTTCAAAGCTGATTTTTCTAGCATAACGAAGTTTTCAGTTAAGTTGTAATTTTAAACCCGAAGTCTTTATTTTTCATATTTAAAAGTAGGAAACAGTCTTATCTGTTGTGCTTTCTCTGAGTGTCTACTTCCCTGCTATGCTGTTTGATCCCTGTTGACTTCTCTGTGTGTTTGCATTTGTATGCAAAAGTTCTTCTTGTACCATTATCAAGAACAGGTAATATATATGGGAAGAGTCTTACTTGAATTCTTTTCATGGGCAAAATATTTAAGTTCTGTCTTTCTTGTAATCTATTTCAGAAACTTTGAGGCATTCAGATGATAAAGATATAGTGTCTTCCATAAAAAGTAACACTTCAAGTAAAAGCATTTACTTATAGGTTGTAATTGTTTTTTAAGTCATATTTATAGGGGGTAAATGCAATGCAATTTATGATAGTTTAAACCAACCATGAGAATACTTCATGCTCGTAAACTGAGTTTCACTTCTAAACTGTTATGAATACCCAAGAGACAATGAATTTGCACACATACATTTTAAAACCTGGGTTTTCTCCCCTCCCCCCCCCCCCCCCCTTTTTTTTTTTGTATACATGGAAACTACTGCTTTGCTGAATTGCTGCCTCATGTCTCTGGCCTTGTTTTATTCCTGTAGCATACCTGTGCCCAAATAATTGCAAGTGTAGGGACGGTCTAATTTTATTTTTTCTTTCTTATGGGCTGGAGAGCACATAATATTGCTGAAGAGATGCAAAGAGCCATTTTGATTATATTAAGGTAAGAGAATGTGTGAACTCAACAGAAACCCTTCTTGTATGACCCCTCCACTAATGCAGCGCTTCGGATTAGAGAGAAGGATTTATTTATTTATTTATTTATTTATTTATTTATTTATTTATAATAAGCAGTAATCTACTTACAGAACTGTTGGTACTGTTATTTCTTATTCTGTATAGAAGCCAGTATAGTGACAGAAACTGTAAACTGTTACTTCTTGGTGGTTTATTTTTATTAGATGAGGGAAAAAAGTCTACTGGTTCTGCATGTTTTAGCATCCTTCGTATTTAAAACAAACAATGACCTTCCTTACCTTCCCTCCAACCAATGAGTCCAAGTTCAGACAAAAACAAGCTTGTCTAGCTGACTCGTGGAATACAATTTACAAAATTGATCATTTTTATTAAAATGAGATGAGGCAATTGTATCAATTCAGACCGAGTCTGTGAAAACAGTTCTAAAAATTTTGTAGTCACACAGATCAAATTGGCAAGAGCTGCCATGTTCAATGTTCTTCAAAACAAGAGGTGTGAGCCATTGAGAAATGGAAGTCCAGTCTTCAAAAATAAATCTGTTTGATTCTTTGAGTGCAAAAAGCATCTTAAAAATTTAATTTCTGTTTCTATGTCACTTTTTGACTCAAAAAGTGTTTTTGAACTTCAGAAAGACTGTGAAGTTTACCGAATTTTGAGTGGTAGTAGGAAGATTCTGATGAGAAATGTGTTCTGCTTACATCAGCTTCCAAAAGCTTCAGTCCTTGTTTAAACTTGTTCTGGTCTTTGATCTGGCAGATGGACTAGAATTTTTTTGTCATATGATAATTTATTATTATTATTATTATTTTTTAATTTCTGCCACTGTGAAGATTTTGTGAGAAAATTCCCACTCACCTGGCTCCTTTCCCATCTGTTCTCAGAGAAGGCAGGTGAACAAGAGACCTTGACTTCAGTGGGACCTAGATCTGGCCTTCAAAAACGTGGGATGGAGGGAGGGGAGGAAGTTCCAACACTGAGTTCTACAGAACACTTTGATCACGGAGAGTCTTGTTAACCAAGCCACAGTTTTGTTTTTGTTTTGTTTTGTTTTGTTTTTACTATTACAGGCTTGTCTTACCTAAAACTGTGTAGAGAATGCTGTACGAACTTAGAAGAGGTGGTGGTTTCTCAAATACTGTAGTTGTTTAGATCCCCTTGTTACAATTAACTGAAAAATGATTGTGCTTGCTGTTGGTAGCTATTTTCCCTGTGATGTTTGAACTTCCATTATGGCATTTGTTGTATCATGTAATATAAAGAGTTCTTTGGAATCACATTTTGACAGACAGCTTTAGCTTCTGCCTTGATTTTATTTCATGATGCACTACGTGATTTTACTGTTCTTGAGCAGCCCTCTTTTTAGGGAATATGCAAATGCCACATGTAAAAATGAATTCAAATTTGTACTTATGTGTTTTCATGTTTGTCATACTCACATATCAGAGGTATAATTGCACATGTACTTGACTGAAAGCCTGTCTAAATATCTTAACAGCTGCACTGTCTCAACTTGGTTTAACAAAGTCTTTGGTTCTTTAATTCCCACTTTAATGTTAACAGAACTGAAAACTTTTAGAATGGGATTCATCTTAGGGATATGGTTTAGTGGGGACAGTTAGTGTTAGGTCAGAGGTTGGACTTGATGATCTTGAGGTCTCTTCCAACCTAGAAATTCTGTGTGATTCTGTGATCTCACTTATTACACAGATCAAGAATCTAAGTGCCTAGACTAAGCTACTTTCCTGGCTCTCATCATGGGTATGCAAAAATACCGCTAGATTTGTCCCACTTATCTCAGAAACCTTGACCTACTGACTCCTCTCCAGTGCTTGTTGGGAGGGAATGATGACCCTTGTGTTAAACACCTCAATGTTAAATTTAAACATAAACAGCTAGCTTCTGTTCTTTCACCTCACCAGTTAAAATAACATTTTCTGAAGATATAGACTCCTTCATATTCAAATTTCACTGTTTTTTTTTGTGTTTTGTTTTTTTTTTTTTTTTTTTTTTTTCAGAGATGGTAACATAAAAACAAATACTGTTTTCTACTGTAGATCAGAGAACTGTTGAGGGCAGGAAATATACTGGCAATGAGAATTTCAGATCTCTCCATAAGCACTGCATGAATATCATGCAGAGAAATACCATAGAAATCAAAGTTTCAGACTCTGTCAATGACTTTCATGGAGCAGCCAGCTAAGGATTGCACCCTTGACTGGGACTTGAGCAGTCTTTATGAACGGGTACAAAATCTTGTATGGAGAACTACTAGATAAAGTCACCATGACATACATAGGTGCAGTATTCCAAAAAATCCACTATGCTTGTGTTTCCCTTTGAAAAAAGGGATTTATGTGAAAATGAGGAAGCTCATTAAAGAGAAACTAAAGCAGGGACAGCCAAGAGAATTAAATCCTTGCATGCAGCCTAGATGCCACGCAATAACAGTGTATTGGAAGCACAAGGACAATACATAATGACTGAGTGTAAAGGTTCAAGAAAGGATGGAAAGTGTTTAGGGTAACTACACATTAGGGCAATGAAAGGTTGCTAGAAGCAAAAAAAAAAAAAAAAAAAAAAAAAAAAAAAAAAAGTGAAAATGTGTTGTCCTTTAAAAATCAAGTCCAAATTGAGAAAATAAAAAACAAAAAGTTCTTGTGAATTTTGAAATAGGATGTCGTGGACTAAAAAGAGTTAAGGCTAATGTGTCCTCCAAACATTAGGAAGTGGTCTGCTGAGGCTGTTCAGAATGGTATGGACCGGAGGTGACTAAAAGGAATTGCAGTACCTGTGCTGAGTGTCTGGGCATTGCAGTATAACATAACATGCAGTAGATGAGGAACATGGCAAATAATCCATTTCACATTTAAAATGGGAGGCTCTGAGGTGATTTTCTTGACTCAGGAGAAGAATTGGCTTGCCCTGGAGCTTGTGTATTGTGGAGAGATCACCATGTTCTGGTGGTCACTGAAGTCATTTCTAGCATGACTGAGCACTCAGGGTGGGGTGGTTTTGTTATTATTTGTTTTGGTTTGGTTTTCTAGTGAAAGGAAAAAGAATACTGGTTTTGAGAGCCTCTTGTTGGATTTTTGTTTGTGTGTTTTATCTATTCAGTTCCCCAGGAAATGGACTCCTCTGATTATAAATTCTACTTGAGCAAGTGAGTGTGAGTGGTTTGTTTTCCAGGCGAGGAAGATTCCCATTGACCAAAATTAGTGCCATTTGGAGTTAGCTGATGTTTATCTGTGTATGGCCATCTCTAGAGACTGCTGCACAGCAAAGGGTGTATTTTGTATTTTAATCCTTAAAGCATTAAGGAGTTAACTCCTCCACTGAGCACAAGCATATATAAAACATTCTATCAGTAGAATCCTTTAAGTCCTGAAGTTCTCCAAGTTGCCTCTAGTATTCAGGCTTGGTTCATAGTACTTTTTGCTCATCCAGATCTATTGGACTGGGTTCACATTGTGCTTTTTCCCCATTTGCAGGAAAACATTCATATGTTTTTTCCACTTGTCACTTTGCTTTTGCTGATTGCCCTCTGCTCTTCAAATCATTCGTGAGTGAAGCCTGATGGGGCTTTTAGGACTGATACCTCTGTGCTGACAATGAGTGAGCAGTTCTTGTATTCAATAGCATGTGTTTGGTTTTGCAATCTGTCTTTGTTCCCATAGAACCAACTGTTTAGTCAGCTCTGTCCATTAATGGCAGACCACCTTGTATCATATTTATTTTAAAAACCATGGGAATATTGTTAACCAAAATAGCAAAATTGGAATACATTCAATCCAAAGAGATTTTTCTCCTCTGCATTCAAGGCATCAAAATTATTCTTCCATCAAAACATAACAATTGTTATGAATGATATCATAATACTGTGAACTGCTTAAGAGCTTCCACTTTAAAACTGTAATGGGCCATGCAGACAGAAGGGGAAAAAAAGGCTAAAAGCATAAATTGAAGATAATCAATGTGAATAGACCTTACCCATTGTGCAGTTTGAATAGGATAAGCACACATTATCTGGCATAATTGGTTCATGTGATTTTCTAATTGAAGAGAAGAAGTAATTAGAGCCTAATTGAACCAAAGTAACACAATGTCTGTCAGCATTTCTCCTTCTACCACACATTATATTATTACCTGTCATCTTTTGCTTTAGTGGGACTAAAAAAAAAGAGGGGAAAAAAAACAGTATAAAACGTTTTGGAGTTTTCCTAGCCAAAGCAAAGGTACAGAAAAAAGACACTAAATAAAAACAAGTGAGACCGTGAGTAACTATGTACATCCATGTGCTTCTAAACTAGGAGTGTTCCATTTGCCTCATTAAGAAATAAGTTGCATTTTGTAAAGTGATGTTATGAATTCAGTCTTATTAAATCTTAGGAAGAAGAATATTTACATCATATTTCTTTTGACTCAGGGCTCTGTACTTTCCACTTTGTCTTTCTAAATGAAGAGTTTTGCAGTGAAAAAGATGTGGTTGCTGTTTTTAGCAAAATGATGGAGAAAACCCTTGCAGACGTCTCTTGCTGGATTTTTATATAGAAAAAAAAATCCAAAATTGTCTGACATGAGAAGATGCAGTCTTCTCTAGTGAAAATTAGAGGTCAGTCCTCTTCACGTTGCAAAGCTTGTCAGGTTTCTTCCCCGTCATCCTGATATCAGCTATTAACACACACTGTTAGTATGAGAAATGATGTCTCTGTAACCCTTGAATGCTTTTGTAGCTGTTGCTATATTTTGTTTTTTCATTCCTGCATAGTAGTCTTCAAAGCGTGATAAACTCTTATTAGTGTTCTGCTGCAATGATTGCACAGGTCAGAGGTCCTTTGACATTATTTGCTGTTCCAGGTCTTCAGACACAAGCTTCTTTCTGTCCTGATTTTGAGTTGCCCCAAAACTTGTGCTGGTGGAAGTGACAGCTGTTGCTAACGCTCAACTCCTTTCTGTCAGGTGTTCTCAGTCGCAGGGTACCTTTTTTTTTTTTTTCTTTTTTTTTCTTTTTTTTTTTTCTTTCTGAAACGTGCTCTTCCTTTGCAGAAGGAAAAGGAAGCAGTTAGTGGGCATCTGAGGAGGTCTGGTCAGCAGTAATGGTGCTTTCTAGATTTAAAAACCTTTTGCTGGAAGCTGGAGATCGGCACTGTGAGAACTGGTTAGCCATGACTACTGCAATGCAGCCAGCTTGCGACCAGCAAGGGAGGGGAGGTTTACTGAGGTATCTTTCTCACCAAAGTGAATGAAGAACAGTTAGAGACTAGAACAGCAGAGGGATTTCTAAAAAGGTTTTTTAAGCTTTTATATCTGAAGGGCCTAAATTCATGAAATTGAATAGAAAGGCATTTGTTTTCATCCTGGTGCTGTTTCAGAATCAAATAAGAGGTCTCACCATACAACTATGTTATTGTCTGGTGAAAACTGTGCTATCCTGTGTTGATGATGGGTAGGCTTGTGCCATCCAGCAGAAAGAGAAATTTTATTGAGAACACTGGGAAACGGTAAAGGAATAAGTGAGTCTGACTACAAAAATGGGTAATTGTATGCAGGCTTATACACAACTTCAGGATGTACAGAATGAGGCTATATGTCTCGGAGCTAGGCAGGCAACTAAAACTGAATGACTTACACTAGAAGAAGAAATGAAAGTACTTTTAACTTTTTTTTTTTCTTTTCTTTAAAAACACTGGAAAATGATTGGCTGTATTTCCTCAATGAAATCTGAGGCCGTTCCTAGCTCTACTGATGCACTTAGAGAAATAATTTGGATGGAAAGGCTTTGTGGAATTTCTTCCATTTTTATTCTATGGTCAAAATTTGACACACTGCCCCCTAGTATGTTCTGGAAAGGTTAGAAAGATGTCGTTCATTGGTATTGTCCCGATGGTAAGTTATTTTAATGGTGTTACTACTTACTTCTAAGCAAAGGAAACACGGGCAGTGGAAGACAACAAGAGTCTACAGACAACTCTAAAGTCAGAGCTGAATAAATTGACTGGGCAGAGGCTTTGGCTGCCAAATTCCCAAGGCCAAGCCAAGTGCTTTCATTTAGATGTAGAGCTTAGGGATATGGTTTAGTGGAGGGCTGTTAGCGTTAGGTTGGAGGTTGGACTCGATGACCTTGAGGTCTCTTTCAACCTAGAAAATTCTGTGATTCTGTGATTTGGGAGAGCCGACTTGTTTTGTTTGTTTCCTTATGCTGGAATTTGGTTCATTTTCCACGAGAGGAAAGATTTCTATTTGATTCTCTAAACTTTGAGTTTAACTTTGGAACTGAAAGTTCAAGAGCTTTGCAGCCTGCAGCATTTCTTCTTCTCAGCATGGCAACAATGGAAGGCTCTGGATGCTCTTACTGACACCTTCTAGTTTTTCACATGTATTCACTTTTCCATTTCATGTTGTGACATTTTAGGTAGAATCTGTTACCCTCCCATCTGCTGTTGACCACCACTGGGGCCAGGCTCATTTCTGAATGTCATTTACTATTCTGAACTACATGCTTAGTGATGGATCTGTAAAAATGATTTGCTACATCATGTTGCTTTTTTCTAGAAGTGAGAAAGAATTACACTTTTTAAATAAAACACTTTAGACAAAGTAAATATTAAAATAGTAATGTTCCAGATGCTGCCACTGCCGAAGATGCATCCGTTCCATTTATCAGTCTCTTAACATGTGGGCTTTTTTTCTCCTGTATCTCTTGGGTAAATGCGGTGCACTTTGTCTGCATGGAGTAAATATTGAATGTAATGACACGCTTCGCACAACCTGATGGACACAAAGGGACTAAATCTGACACCTGGCCAGGTGGAAATTCCCAGAGTGAGGGCTCTAAGGCTGAGCCAAACACCTGACTCTTGCATCATCTCGTTTGCTCTGATGTAAGGCATATGTTGGCAGCTGAGCATTGAACATGGTCTTCCCAACCTGATCAGCAAGCACATCTTGCCAGCTGATAGCACTTAGCCCTCTTCCTTCCTGACCTCCAACTGTCTACATAGTCTGTGTATGGCTCAAGTCCTCCCTAAGGACTGAGGGATTGCAGCCATCTCTCTGACAACCAGTACTTGTGAGAGGTATGGACAGCAGTGACGTGAGCTCTACAGGCTTACCAAATACCCCTCTGCCTTACTGCTTACCCTAAGCTTCCATTAAGCCTGATCTAATGCGTCTTCCCTTCTGTTGATTAAATTAGCTTGATTAAGACTAGCATATATGACTATGCTCCAATCATATGCCCTGGCCGATTGCAGTGTCAATATGTGTGTAGTTAAACTCTGTTTTGCTTTGCTTAAGCACTGTGAAACTTTGACTATCTTTAATAGCTCTACAATTTATGCTCATTGACAATGGATGCAAAACAAAATGAAATTCAGATTGTAGTGAACAGCCTCATTCAATCTATGAGTTTAATTAAATGAGTCTCTTCAGGAATGCTAAACATGAAAAACTTCTTTGCAGAAGAGACAAAGCTACCAATGTATTATGAAGGCTGCACACCCTGGAAGTGAGGTTTTGATCTTTGTGTATGTTCTTCTTTTTGTTTGACAATACATCTCAATAAGGTTTTACCACCAATGCCTTCTGTTCTCCTTGAGGCATATTGTGCTGATGTTTGAATGTGTAATTTTAAATGCTTCTCTGTGTTGTCAGCTGTAAGTGTGGGTGGAAATGTGTAAAGATCAAATGGATATCATCTGTGTTCCCTGAATGCTTTTCATCTAATTCTTCCAAAGCTCGCAACTGTTGAGGACATTAATGTGGAAGAGTAATCTCAAAGAAAGTCAAAGGCCAAGCTGTTTTTATTTTTCAATACAAAGGGGCCTCATTCATTTGGAAATTGATGGAAAATTAAATTAAGCATTTGCATGTACTGTAGATTGATGGAGGTCATATTTCCAACTCACTTTACAATTACTTACATTGCAGGCTTCCTCACAAAGCAGATAAGTACTATAGGTAATCTCACTTAGGGCAAATGTGGCAAGGATAGTTGTTTGCAAGTGCCCATAATATTTAAGCTTGATTTTTACAGTCCAGAAACACCAAGAATCTAACTGTGGAACCTAAGAGTACTGTTTTCCCCCAAATACAGCTGCATCAAAATACAGAGTCTCACGTATGGCTATGGAAGGTTGGGGGTATTTTGTTCTTCTTCAGTTACAAGTTGTTATTGTTTGACTCTTTTATTTGCCTTAATTAAATGGGGAGAGAGTGAGAGAACCTAATGACAATGACTGGATGTTAAAACTCTTCTTTATGCACCTTCCCCATCTGTTCCTTCCAGTGCAAGAATTAAGGAGCATCATATACTTTTTTTAATTTATTTTTTTTCCCTAAACATGTAGGCAAGCTCCTACTCCCTGCTGCAGGGTGTTGTTCATGGTGAAGTTTACAAAGTTTCCAAGTGATTCAGCAGATCCATCAATCAAAAAATCCATCTAGAACTAAAGAATAAAAAGAACCATTTTTGGCTCAGAAAATTTAAGGAGATGTAATGGCTCGAGACTGAAGTACCTCACAAATATTCTTTCCCTCATTTTACATTCTCCTTTTTTCATCCACCGTTGATCAGAGCTAAGACAGGCTACTCAGCTAGACACATCTTTTTTTTGTGCTATATTTGCTCTTAGCTAATTTAGGCTGAACACAAGGGTGTAATGCTATTCCATTTAACTGCATGGGCATCCTCTCTTCTCAGATTCCTTTCTATGCTGTTACCTACTAAATAAAATTGTTCTAAGGGAAGAAAAGACAGGCTTTAAAACTCATCTCTTCTGCTTAAATTAGACTAACTGGATTTCACCACTAAATTTAATAAATGTCTACAAAATATTCCTCACAAAAGGATTTGATATTTTGTTAATTTGAAATAATTTTGATCCTGTCTTATTTTTTACCTCACTAGTCTAAAGATGGCCACAAAAAATGTAGCAAATAAATATAAAACAGTTAGTTATGGCAAAGCAGCTCTGTAGATTTTACATAGGAGAAGCCTAAGGTGCTTACTTTGACAAAGTAATGAACATGGGCTTGTAAGAAAGTTTTTGATTGATTTACTGAGATTATTGTTGGTTATGGGCTTTTAGAAAATGTGGCTCCATTGCTCCTTGATGTTCAGCAAAACAAACGAGCAAAAACAACCAAACAAAAAAAACAACCAAACAACTGAACCCTTGAGGAGCTGTTGTGGACACTGGATGACTTTATTTTCATTCACTTAAGGGGGCTGTATATCAGATCTCAAAAATTAGTCCTTAGAATTTTTATTCTATTAAAATTAATGGTTAGTGCTGCAGCATAGGACGTCAGTCCTCTTGTCCTGTTGAACTTGCTGTTCAAGCTGTTGAGGGAAGAGTGATATGTTGTACAACTCTGTTCTCTTTGGGCCAGCTAAGGCATTAAGTGGAGACGCAGGACAAAGGTATCCAAGGGCAGCAGCTGCATTGTGGAACCTTTGCTCTGAGAACTGGTCTTAGTCTTCAGCAGTGGCACTGTGTGAATTAAATGTCCCCCGGTCACACATCCTCCACCTCATGCAGCCCATACTAAAGGCAGAGCAGCTTCAATTCCATCTCCAGCAACAGAGACAGACAGTAGAGACGAGAGTCCACCCTTGTGCCAGTAGCATTTATGGTAATTTTGGATGCAGAATGGAAAAAGAGAGAAAGAGAACTTTATCCTGATCTTTCCCTCTGCTTAACTAAGGACTCTCAGCTGATAAGGCTTTTTAATAGTCAAGAGCATCAAAAAGGGGAAAATGAAAGGATCTTGAGATGACAAAGGATTCTCTGCAATGAAGATTGACATTACAACAATAATGCATCCTTTTGTGAGCTTGAGGATGACAAACTTCTGTGTGTTGTCTCTTACTGCTAAGTCATAATATGCTAAACTAAATGCACCAGTTTTTGAGGCTCAGGTTAAGCCTTTAGAACTACAGTTTCAGCCTTGCATCTAATGTGCTTCTGTAAATTATAGTGAGATAAAATCATATATTTAGCCATCTGTATGTGGTAGATTGTGCCAGCAAATAATTGCATGTGCAAGAAAATGAAAGCCAATGTTTGAAAACTTGGCTCTCTGTTTTTCTGAAGTAATTTTCCATTTGTGGTATATCGTAATATAGTAGCAAGTTAAAGTGTGTGCAATCAATTATTTGGATAAAGCATCTCCGTTTTGCTGAAGGTACCAGTGTTGGAGAACTATAAAATAGTGAGGTGAAGGAGAAAAAAGATTTTTCTACATTGAAAACATCAGCTCACTATGTGGCTGCAGTAAAACTAAGGCAAATGGATACCAGCAGGCATTATGTGAACAGGACAAAAGAAGGATCCAAAAACGTTTATATGCAAGGTGAAGGTAGAATCTCATCTCATCTAGAACCCCACTGTACAGGAAAATTATTACCACCTTTGCAAAAGTTATATTATACAACAAGCAACCAGAACTAGCTATTTTCTAGGAATAGTTTTACTATGAATAACGTATGCTTATGTATATTCTTACAGGAAGTACTTACTGCTTATATTTCTAGCTGGAGGAATAGAAGCTCTTCTGTGAGATTACGGAGACATACTGAACAAAACATGGTTTTGTGATGTGCAGTTCTGTCCTGAAAAGAGCCTCTGAAATAATTTTGTATTCATTTGACTTGACAAAATTCTGTCAAATAGAAATTTGCCAATAGATTGAGCAAATAACTCTTAAATCTTCCAACTATTGGAATTCACTCAGTGTTTCACATTTGATAATGTTTCATTATCAATCACTTCACAGATGTCGCGCCAGCATCAGGATAACTGGGAAGGAATGGTGACTTCAATGGTGATGTGAGAACAGTGTCCCAAAAGGTTTTAGGCTAAAAAATATGTACAGAAAAAGTAGTGTAAATCTGTTGAAAGGGAACACCTGGATATGGCAGGAAGAAATGGATGTATTAGAGTTACGCTTTATTTCTGAATGGAATATTTTTGTTTTGAAGAGAGAAGAGGACCACTAAATACAAATCTATTATTGTGTGAAGAGGATAGCTTGAATTTATTTCCATTGGAACTTGATTATATTTTTCACAGTCCTTTCACAGTCCACAGAAAATAAGCTTAAAAATTGCTAGTGAGGAAGAAACCCCCAAAGGTGCTGATCAGGTTCAATATCTGATTGTTAATAAGGAAAAAAGTAACTCTAAAATAGGATTCATTTCTTGTATTTTTCTACCTATGTTTGTTTTTTGTTGCCAGACACTTTTGTCTTTGAGACAATTGTTACCAGAATTTCTTCCTCAGTTATGTCACTACAGACAACAATCTCAATGTCCTCTTGCCCGAATCCTCAGATTCAGCTGCACAAGTGATGATTTATATATATATATATATATATCCTCCATTTTTTCATTATTCTTGACATTTTATGCATCTCCATTTTATTAATAGCCTTTCTGGACTGTGCATATTAAACTCTGTATTCCAATACTAATCACCCTAATGCAAAGCTAAGGGAAATTCTTGATTTTATCTTGGTATTCCCCTTCTTCAAGCACTTGAGGATCAGATTAGCCCTTTGGCAGCATCACTGTGTTTAGTATTCACGCTCAGCCGATTATTGGCAATGGCTCTGAAGTCCTAGTCACAATTTGTGCTCCACAGCAGAGAAGCCCATACCCTGTACAGCTACACAGTGTTCCTAGATTAATAGCTTTAAAAGTGACATAAAAATGTGTTCGCTGGGCAGCAGGTTGTTCAGAATCTCTGCAGCTCCGGTATTAATTAGGTATAAAGATTTCAGCACTAGATGATATGAAGTGAGATGATGGAGACCTTAAACTGTAGAAGCTGAAATTTCCTGTGCGCTAAGTCAAGGTGATGATACATTGCCTCCATGCCAGGAACTACCTAATTGGTATGCACAGTTACTGCTAATGACTCCCCTTCTCCTCCATTTCAGGCCAATTCAGCAGCCATAGTGGTTACCATGAGGGAACTTTCAAACTGAACACCCTGTCAGCAAACACCTCAGAGCTACCATCTGTTTCATAAATGAAAGAATCAAATATTGCTTAAGAAATAACACAACGTTAAAGGTAATGTTATGCAGATTGACTTAAACTTCAATGGGCAGTCCTCTAAGCTGCATCCCCTCCATAAGGATTTCCTGTTTGGTCTTCCAAAGCTGTATAACACCACCATCTTTAAGACAACTTTCAAGACATGGGGTATACAAAACAAGTTTGTGTAATGGCAGTGTTATATATGGAGTGGTAATTCATGTTGAGAAAATGGTTGATATTAATAAAGAAGGGGGAGATTTGGCAGTGTGGCCATGCGGGTTGGAAAGCCCCATGGCTGAGATAACATTAGACTCTTAACGATGAGGCCATCAGGAATATAAAAGAGTTTAGAGGGAACAAAGAAGGGTGATTCAGGAGACTCCATGCAGTCTGGGGTTTCTTGTTCTCCAGCCATTAAGGCATGGAAGTTTCTGGGTGTTTGCTGTTGTTGTTATATTCAAAGTTGTTTGACCAATGAAAAGTTGTTTTGAAAAGAACTGCTGTGGGGAGAAGGATATAAGAGGGGAGCCTGCCCTCAAGATAAAAAAAAAAAAAAAAAAAAGCAGAAAGAAGGAATGAAAAGGAACAAGCTAGCAGAACAGAGACCAGGACGGGAACAGGCACATTGATCGCCTCATGAAGATAGGTCTGGCCAAACTCGGCAAACTGCTCAGAGAAGCTCGTACAGAAAGGAACAAAGACTGTCCTGGTAGCCTTACAGCTTATTCTCCTTCTTAACAATCGGACAGTTTATGATCCTGAAATATGGGACCAAACTGAGGTCAAGGTGTGGGACTCTGCAACTAAAAATGACAAGGTTGCAGTGAGATTGCTCGGCACCTGGCGAGCAGTCTCTGAAGCCTTAAAGAGCCGTGTTGGGACCACAGTCAGAAATGTGTGGTTTGCCAGACAGTGAGGGAGCTGCAGGCTCCTTTACTGCTATGCCATGGGCCCCTCTGCTGCCACAGCCATCGAAGGCTTTTGCTGTTACCCCCCTGCTGACCTGGACGTGCCTTTTGACCCAGGCCTATTGGCCTTGAAAAGGAGATGGATATGCTTTTCTTCGATTTGGGAAGAACGGGATACATAAGGCCCGAAGACCACCGAGTTGCTTGACAACTTAAAGCGAGACATATTGTTCAAAAGGAATGGAAAATGGAGACTTGTTTGTAATCAAGAAAAGGAATGGAAAATGGAGGCTGTTAAGTCATGGAACTTAAAGGATTGTTTGTTACCTTTTCTGATCGTGAATATGTATAGGCGTACTCAAGTTTAGTAAGTCATGGAACTTAAAGGATTGTTTGTTCTTTCCTGATTGTACATATGTATAGGCATACTTGGGTTTAGTATGTCAAAGCCATGTTCTATATGTTTAGAATTTTTGATGTTTGTGTGTGTGTTGGTGGAGCGTAGACTCCCCGCACACCCAGCACTGTTTACTTGCCTTTTATACCTTTTAGAAATATTTGTTTTATAAATATTACAAAATTCAGATTGAGTTGAGACTTCATTTATAACAGTGGCTAAAGACCTCTTCTTGAAAGGTCATCTGTTTTCTGTGGTGACCAACTGCAAAATAAACTACAAGAGATTGCAGTTTCAGGAATAGGTGCGATCAAATGCATTTGGCTGCTTTGCGACAACTTCATCTCTTCTATATATACACCTGGTTACCAACCCCAGAGAGGGCCACGTTTTCAGTTGACCTGTATTGCCATTGAGCAACACGGGCTAAAAGTAGCTGTAGTTCTGAATTCCTTCCTATTTCAACTATGCATTTTGAAAGACTTGAATTTAACAGTAACTCAAATATGCAAGAATCTGTTGCCTTTGCAGTCTCTGTGGATACAAAGTCTTGTTGCAGAACTCTCCTGCAAAGAGATGTATTTTACACCCTTCTCATTCTGAATGAAATTAGTAGCAAAGTGGAACAGGAATTCACTAACATCTCTTCCCAAGGTCATTGCTACTGCTATGAAATAGTATCAGCAGGACTGTTTTGGCACTGCCTTTAAAAGGTGACAATTTTGGGGGGTAAATAGGAAGTTGGACAGAACTGTCTCTGAACCTATTCTCCGTTTGCATTTATTATACAATCTTACAGGCTAGGTGATTAAAGGCAGTATGTGTGTACTTTGCTATCTCGTATTTGGCAGTGGCTCAGAACAATTATAGCATAGCTTAAAAATACAGTTTTATGGATTTTTTTATTTTTTTTTATTTTTTTTTTATTTCCGGAAAGTGACAAAACTGGCATCTCAGAAGTTCAGTCTTCTGTAATAATGGATATATTTATAAAAGTGGATTGAATTTAGTATGATGTTTCAGAAACCCTAAAAAGGCTGAGGTGACTCATAAGGTCTAGAAGGTATACTCATAAGGTATATAGATGGTCAGGACAAAATGGATGTATTCAGACAAGAACATGTCAGTAATCACAAATTTAAGAAGGCCAAGGAAGAATTGGGTTTAGGTATGTTAATGAAGAATCAAAGTCACTGCATTTGGATTTAATGCACTTTGGTTAATGGCTCCCAACATGCTGGAGAGCTAGAATAAAATATGTAGCTATTGCTAGCGTTCTTGGGCCTTTTCCAGAAACAAGTCTAGGCAGCACTGATCTTTTGTCTCCTTTAGAAGAATATAACTCTGGAGTCAATTACTCAAAATTTAGATTTAAGCTAATGTAAAAGAGAACAAAATGTACGTCTCAAAGTGAGCCAAATAATACTTAAGATGAGTCTAAATTTGGGAAAGTCATGCTGTCTTTCATCCCTTGCATTGCTAGCTTTACGATCATATGGATTTCTCATAGGCCATGTGCTATCAGAAACCTGTAGTTGTACTTTTGCTGGACCTAGCATTAGCTTATCACTATTTAACTTACACACCCATATCCATAGTTAGCTCTGAATCTGGCCATTCTGTCCTGTTGTTATTTCAAGTGCTTTTTTTTTTTTTTTTGACTTTTTGATTTTTTTTTGGTCTCCCAGCTTCCAATTTTCTACTTTTGAGTTTCAAATTTCCTTTTTCTGTCACTGTGTTACTGACTGGAGTTTTTCAAATCATTGGAGCTTCTCTCTCCATCTTGATCAATTCACTGCCTTGAAATACAGAAGAGCTAGTGATCTCTTTTTCCCTTTGCCTCACAGGTGAAGGCTCTGGGGATAACAGAGGAAATTATGCTGGCAGCTTAATACAAGTCCATCAGTAACACTTGGTATTGATACTATGCATAGAATGAATCTATTAAAAAGTCAAAGAATAGCATTTATGAAAATACAGCATTTACAGCAATATTTTGCCTTAGCATCAACCAAGAAATATATTCATGTAGAGCGACATAATATTCAGTGGAGTGGAAAATAGTTTATGTAAAGTTGTCCTCACTATGAAATTGTATCAATACACAGGGAAAAAGAAGAAATTTTTAAAGGTAGGAAGCAAAGCTGTTCTGTTACTTCATGAAAAAGGCTTTTATATGTGATAAAAATTAGTTTAGACAGCTAAGCAAAAAAGCTAATTCACAAGAATTACCAAAGAAAACAAGTCACAGGCACTGTAAAGAGTGGTTACATTAAGGTCAGGACCTCATAAATGATCATGACAGGAAATCGTATGCTCTTTTTGTCTGACCTGCATGAAATATCCATATGTCTTCCCTAACTCATAAATGATATTAGGTCTGTAGTGTGACTCGTTCGTAAACCTGTCTATGATAATCCCCTGATGGATGGTCATGATTTCAAGTGTTGAGAAGACATTAATAGTCTGGTGGTTTGGGTGCTCCTTATGCAGATGATCTCTTCCCACAGAAACGAGGGAATGTAACAAGGCAAAACCCTTCAGTATATATGTTTCATTCCTGTCCAAGTAAGTCTTCAGCCCCTATGGATGAGTGAAGGGCCAGAGGTGTGCACTTTGAGCCTGAGTTCTCACTGCTCTTCTGGTGCCTCAGTGCCACTGATCTGTGGCTCCACGGTTCTCACTGGCTGCTGCCATTCCTTTTCAAAGAAATAAGAGAGGAGGTAGAGAGCAGTTAACACAACCCCAGCGGCTGTGGGTGTCTGTTGGATCCACTCGCTTTTTCCCTTTTGACTGGGCCTGCAGCCAGAACCCTAGAGTTCTGAAAGGGAATGGATACAAATGCAAAGGTTTGTGCACTCAATTAGCTCTAATCAGGTGTTTGAAAACTTGAAAACTCTAGAGATTTTTTTTTTCTGGTTGCATTGACTATGTTATCTAGAGGGTAACAGTTCTACTGTTGTCTTTCCTCTTTCACTCTCTATTTTGTTGCATGCACTCTTACATGTGTGTTTATGTAATGACTTCGGCAGGTATTTGATCTATGACTTTGTTGAGTTATGCAAGTACGAAGTCCAAGCTATTCCTCAGAAAAGCTAATATTACAGTGCTCTGATAATCTCAGAAGGGTATATTAAGATCCAGGACTATGTCTCAAGTAAGTATTTTCCATATTTGACAAATATCTAGGAAGTCAGAGTCTGAGTTTAGGTAAGCTCTCTGTCTATCTCAGTATCTTAAAATATCTTCAGTGGTTGTTTCATTTTAGCAGTTTCCCTTGAACTTTGCAGCTTCTCATACCGAATAATAGAGGAGACTTACCTGTGCAGACATCTGATGTCTGAGGTAAATGTAAAATAGGATTGAGGGACTACTAATGAATCTTGCTAAAACAGTGGTAAGCTACATGCAGTTGATAAAAACTGTCTCTGTTTTTGGTGGAGGCAAAGTGTGTTCAGTGAAACAGAAAGATTTTGTATACTGAATTCTGCAATCCTTATACAGCAATGTTGTCCTTCGTGAGCTGATCTCCCCATATGTTTGACAGGGTTCGTAGGCTGCATCTGCATAACGTTGAAGTGACTGTCTTCTTCAGGTAGTGGCAAAATCTTTAAACATCTGGAGATATTACCATTCCAAACCAGGCACTGCAGGAATCAGGATTAAATACAAGTTTTCATCAGCTTACTGTTTTCATTTGAGTCAGTAACATCCTTTTAAGCAGAGCTTTATAATATTTCCTTAAATATGACAGACCAGATATTTTGATGCAATAAATGTTTATTAATAAGATAATCACTTTTAACTGATGGTTCAAGAAAAGGAATGGCAAAGTGGACTTGCATCTGTGCCCACATGACAAGCATTTTGCTTTTTGATGGAAGTAAGAGGAAGAGGGCTGCTAACACCCTTATAAAATTTTTAAATTATGTGATGGGATTGGTTTGAAGTATTTGGAGTGAATATGACAGTGCCATCATTGGGAGCAGAACCTGTGATGTGTCTACAAAATGATTAAATTAAATTTTCTGTAGAAGGGGAAGAGTGGAGCATGATCAGATCAGTAACACCGCAGCATCTGATTTCAGAGATGCTCAGCACTCTGAGTTAGTACCTGTCCCACAGAAACACTTCCTACACCTGATAGCTGGGCCACCTTAGAACGTTTTCTTGTTCTCCATTATCTACAAAACCCCAAACTAATTATGACTGTATGGTACCTGCTTGGTGGTGAGGAGGCTAAGGGTTTGCTATCCATGTGTGATACAGGAAAATAGTAGGGGGAGATATGGAACAAAGTGAGGAATAAGCTTGGTCATGCAGAGAATTTGCTATTAATAGGATGAAAGTCCTCAATGTATGAGAAGTTGTCCCCAGAGAGAAAGCCAAGACTGGTTCACTCTTGCTTTAACCTTCTGTGCTGAAGGCAAACAAGCTTAAGGTACAAACAGATTGGAAATTAATTGGTGTAATTAACATTTTGTGATTATAATGACTTCTAATCAATACTTTATGCAAATAGCTGTATCGATGTGTAGAACAAAGGCTGCTAGTTATGTTTGGAGGAAAAAAAACCAACAACTTTAAAGCCCTAATGAAATTCAAACCTTTCAGTTCAGTTAAAGTTGCGAACGCATCTTTTTCAAGGTAAAAAAGAAGATCCTTTTGTGACCTTTTTAATTAAAAATGTCTCTGATACAGTTCCTGACTAAACTTCATAAAATGAGGTGACTGGAGGATGTAGCACGTTCTGCTGTTCGTAGTTCCCTACGTTAAACCACTGTGTTTCATTAGTTTAATGGAGGAAAATAGTGAAAACAATGTGATCCAAGCTCACAGCCACAAGAACCCTTCCCATGGCAGGAGTAGACTGGGACTTGCTGCAGATACCAAACAAATGAATGGGGTATCAAGGAGAATGGGTTAGAAACCTTTTTTTAGATGCGCAAATGGAATCTCACTTTATGTTTATTTCTGGAAATCACCTTCAAATTTTTTCTCAGTTATTTTTCTTTCTGAAATTGTATTTAAAAGGGGTAGGTAAGAGATCAGAAAAGATTAGATAGAAGCTGCCTGTTTTCCCACATTCCAACCTTCAACTTCACGTAGTCAATGGTACCTCTAGAAAACCCTATTTGATAATGGTTCTGAATTTTTCCTCTTTCAAATAAGAATTGGACACTGGGCAGCATAAAAATGCAATCTACTAAAATTGAAGTCAAATGCTTTCTGAACCATTCATTCAGGTGCATCGCAGAAGGGGCTTTTACCTTGAGTCTTACCTAGAAATTGCGTAGTGGGCTTGGAATACTGATCTGTAAATTTTCGGACCTAAGGAAGCCTCAGATGTTTTGGAATTAGTCCTTCACAATTAAAGATCAGATAAATAGCTTCTTCCAAATGCTTTTCAAGTCCTCAGTTTTGGTGCTGATGGCTATTTTTTCCCTGTGGACAGGAGACCATGAGCGACAGGCCTTATTCAGGGCACTCCAAGGACTGTGACAAGTCAGGACTGACAGCCATTGGTAATACAGTGCCACGAAGACTGTATAATTGCTTTTTGTGGTAACTACTCATGAGCAGCAAATTTTAAAAAGAAAACAATGACAAAGTAAATGAAGAGGGACCTCATATATCTAGTGTTAATCTTGTTTTAAGAAGTGATGCTAGGAAAGCTGAAGGAGGTGCTGGACTTTGTTAATGCGGTGTTAGTTTTGTAAAACTCGCGAACCTTTCAGTCATAATGAAGCACTAAAGTTTTTCAAGACAGCCTGATAAGCAAACCCCATTAGCCCTCAGAGAGGAGGCAGTTCGTGCCAGGTATTGGCCAAAAATGCTGTTGGGATTTCACCCAGTGAGTGTGTGTCTCATCAGCATTCTGCACTGCTGCCAAAGTTTGCTATAGCATGAAGGAGAAAGAAACAAAGAAACATAAGGAGAAGGAGGGGGGGAAGGAATCTAATGAGAAGAAAAATTGCTTTTTAGCTGTTCACTGGAACTATTTTGGTTTCCCAATGAACCTGAACAGCATCTTAGGTGATGATGTGGGGAAGTTAGTGTTTTTGGCACCTGAACAGGAAGCATTTGCAGTTTTGGCACTCTGAAGGGATGGAAAGAGCTAGTGTAAGTGCTTTGCTGAAAAGGGGTGGAAAAGAGTTTTCATACGTGCCTGGTGCCTTGCTGAACTGGGACCTCAGCCTGGCTGCAATGGTAAAAGTGCCCAAAGCAAATCAAGAATCTTAGGCTTCAACTGTAATGGACTGCCATATTAATGAAGGGCTTACACTTCTTATATATTACATATGCCCGTTCAACTGCCCTGGAAGTGTAAGAGGACCTTATAGTGGCTATAAATGCCACGTGGTATGAGACTTTCTTACATGACAGTCATACCACAGGCAGGTTTTCTTAGCATATGACATCATGAAGTGCAGTAACACAGAGAAAATGAGACATCCAAAAGAAATGAGAAGAGTCCTGCCTGGGTATGCCTTTATCTGACATTGCTTCCACCGTGCTGCTTGGAATTGCAGATAGTGACTCTCCCTCTGAAGATTTCATTTCTTGTTTGCAGCTGATGAAATTCTCAGTGTTTGGATGGGGCTGACAGACTGCTGAAGTCAATGTGTTAAACCCCAAGCCGCAGAAAGATGCCAGAGTATGTGCTGCACCTTTTAAAGATATAAAACTGAGAAGTGTTCAGAAAGTAGTTAGCAGGACAAGGATGGCAGTCACACTCGCTTTCTAGAGAAGAAATCCCTGGGAACTTTTTTCCTTGTGGATATGGGCTTTTCTATGCATCAGTCTTCTCGTTCCTCATCTCCAACCAACAACTTTTGAATTAAGTTGTTAAGTTGTAGAAGCACAGTGGTCTCAAAACATTAAGTTAATACAAATTTCATGAAAACAGACATTGCTGGTGCCCTAACAAGCATGCAGGCTGCTGTGCAATGCTCATCACATGCTGAAGAGTCCTTAAAGACAAGAGTACTTATAAATCACAGGAGAAATGTATTTGGCATGTGATCTGCTAGATGTGCAGGATAAAAGTGTTTGGAAATTTTATTTGACCCCCTGCTTCCAGAACTGCTTGCCTGGAGATAGGGGAAGTGTTGTGCTGCTTATTGCAAATAGAATAAATTAATGTTATGACTTCCCAGTGTGTTATAAAGGTCCTTCACTGAACTAGTATACAGCTGTATCTACGATGTTTGCTCTTATGCTGTAGCCTAGCCTGATGGCAATAAAAGTTCTAAAGTCCTGTGCACTTACGGTGTAAGATGGATCTGACAAATAGCACTGTTTACCAACTCTAAAGTACGTATGCAAATATTCAGTTGCTTGAGAGACTCTTCTGCTTTGTCCTCAGCATAGCATAAATTGCCAGGAAAGATAGGATCCAACTGAAGGCTCTAATGTTTCAGCTTTTGCTGAAAGTACAAAAAGCCAAAAAGCCTTTTCTGGGGATGCCTTTGATTTGGCTAAGGAAGTTGAGACTGCTCTGTATCTTCCTGAATTCTACTTCTGAAAAAGATGAGAAAATATTTCTGCTCTTTGTACCTGTAAAAGATACAAAACTGAAATCTGAGGAGTCCCTGTAGACTTCGGGAGTGTTCTTCAGTTCGTTTACTGGCTTAGCTTCTGTGCTTTCTGATTTGCTCTGTATTTGGCTGAAATAATAGTGGCTTAAAATCAAAATACTTCAAAGACCCCATCCCAGTAACTTGCTACATGCATCTTGCATGCTACTTGCCTTCCAGAGGATTATATCCAACTAAAGGCAGGCTGTTGTTTCTGCTGACTTGCGTCACAAAATATTTTTACTTTGCATAACACTTGTGTCCATTTACAAGTGACATTTATTTCTGGCATGCATCCCGCTTTACTTTTAATATAGAAATGTAGTAAGTATTCTATGTTTCTTAGCTACACGTGTATTCTGTAAACACTCCTGAAAGGCAGGGCTTGGTGTGACTTCTAAGCCACTTTGGTATTCTTGATGTCTTTAAAACAATGTTGCGTGGTTCATACTTTTCTGCAACAATGATCTATGCTATTGTCAGTGCCACACTGGAAATAATAGCCATATTAATAGCATCAACACCTTTTCAAATCCATTAATTCCTTTGAATTCTCTTGAGAGGAAGGAAAGAACAGCAAATCCAAAAATAGCTCTTTGAAAAGAATTAGCTTGAGACTGTAAGATAAATGAACAGCAAAAGCTGACCAACTGTACTGGGCTAGCACAACTTTTCCAGATTTTGCAGGCTATGGAGAGCTGTCAGGCTGGAACATGGTGCTAGGACTGTGACTGCACACCAAGCAGGCAGAACGGGTGGTTTCCTGTGACATGGCTCAGGGTTCACAGAAGCAAACCAAAGCAGTTGGCCAGAACAAGGTGTTTTATAGAGATTGTGGATGTGTGTACTGTGTGTACCATTGTTTCACTGAGCTGTGTGGATAAGTTCCACCAAGCATGTGATGGAGACAAACCAGGATGCAGGAGAGCTGGGATATGGAATTCCTAAAAGCTGGTCTGAATTCTAGGCTACGTGTAACTTGTAACCAGCCAAATCTTTATTTCTTCTTTTTTGTTCCTTAGTCTTATGTTGGAAAAGTGGTCATGAAATCTTTGTGTTTCACTTTGTTTTGCTGTAGGTTCCTTAATTCACCTCTAGGTGAGCTCTGGGAAATAACTGATTAAACCACTTTAATCCAAGTGTGAGCCGCTTCCTCCATTTACCTGTTTTAAGAACTCCTTGTGACTGTCTGGGCATACTGGCGTGGCTGTACAGAGTGCACTTTGCCTTTCTTCCTCCTCTGGGTGAGGGTGACAATAGGCATTGACCATTCATTAGGTTCATTACCTAAACTGTGTCAACCCGATGCTTAAAAGGTCTGGCCCAGTCCTCTCCCCAAAGTAAGAGCAGTCAGTGCATCTTTGAAGAGACTTCAGTGACCTTGAAGAGGCATTGGAGAAGGCTGGGGTTTGTTTATTTTTGTCGTGTGCAAGAAATGAAGTTAGTGCAAACTTCAGGACTTTCTAAATGTTCTTGTTTGCCACTTTGGCCGTGTAAAGAATAGAGCAAAGTAGTTCCAGTTGGAAGGGGTCTACAAAGGTCATTGAGTCCAACTTACAGACTACTTCATGTCTGACCCAAAGTTACAACACATCATTAAGAGTGTTATTCAAATGCCTCTTAAACACAGACAGGCACAGGGCATCCACCTGTCGTGGTTCCGCTCGAGTGGGCAGCCGAGCTCCACCACAGCCGCTCTCTCACTCCCCCTCCTCAAAGAGGAATGGGGAGAAAATATGTGAAAAGGGCTCAAGGATTGAGATAAGGACGAGAAAATCACGCAATAATTATTGTAACGGGCAAAACAGACTCGGCATAAGGAGATAGTAAGATTTATTGCCTACAACTAACAAGTGAGAGAAGTGAGAAAACAAAGGAAAAAAAAAAACAAAAGCACCTTCCCCCCCATCCACCCTCTTCCACCTCCTCCCCCCGAGCGGCGCAGGGGAACGGGGAATGGGGGTTATGGTCAGTCTACAGCACTTCTTCTCTGCCGCTCCTTCTCGGTCACTCTCGTCCCCTGTGCTGTGGGGTCCCACCCACGGGATGCAGTCCTTGATGAACTGATCCGGCGTGAGCTTCCCACAGGCAGCAGCTCTTCCAGAACTGCTCCAGATATGGGTCCATACCACGGGGTCCATCCCTCAGGAGAAAACTGCTCCAACCTGGCTCCCCTACGGGCAGCAGCTCCTGCCGGGTCACCTGCTCCTGCGTGGGCTCCTCTCCACGGGCTACAGGTCTGGCCCAGAATCTGCTCCGGCAGGGGTCTTCCACAGGCGGCAGCCTCCGTCGGTGCAGGGCCACCTGCTCCACCGTGGTCTCCTCCACAGGCTGCAGCATGGAACCCTGCTCCACCGTGGTACTCCATGGGCTGCAGGGGGACATCCTGCTTCACCATGGTCCTCACCAGAGGCCGCAGGGGACTTCTGCTCCGGCGCCTGGAGCACCTCTCCCCCTCCTTCTACACTGACCTTGGCACATGCAGGCTGTTTCTCACTCCCTTGACTCTCCCGGCTGCTGTCTGGCGCAGCGTTTTTTCCCTGTCTTAAATATGCTCTCACAGAGGCGCAAAACAACATCGCTTATTGGCTCAGATCTGGAAAACAATGGGGCCCTTCCCAAACATGGGGCAGCTTCTAGATCTCTCTCACAGAAACCACCCCTATAGCCCCCTGCTACCAAAACCTTGCCACGTAAACCCACTACACCACCACCTCTCTAGTAGGAAGCCTGATCCTTGTCAGTGTGAGGAACCGTTGTCTTCATGATGCTCCATTTACACTAGGAAAAGATGCTTTGAAAAGATGACTTATTCTTGACCTTTTCGATGGGACTGTGTCCATAGACATGTCCTACAGTCAGAGTTAAAATGATTTGAAATAGCTTAGCTTGAAAAAAAAAATAGTGGGAGATTATTTTTTCTTCATAAATGTGCAGTAAATTGTCATGTGCTTTTTTACTTTATTATTTTTTTTATTTTTTTATTTTTTTGTGACAAACATGAACAGGTCATAGAAATAACGAGGCCTCCTTCAGAGAGAAAGGAAGAAGAGCATTTATATGGTGGACTGGGTATCTTCTGGTTGTTAATGAAATCAGACAATGCAAATCAAGTGAAAATGAATTAGATTTGATGCCTGGCAGGCTAGTTGTTTACAAGATTCTTCTGTGTGCTCTAATGTGTGGAGTACTTTTGCCAAGACTTACTAAATGATGAAATGATACTGCAATTATATAGAATTAAGACTGGCAGAGACATTTGTTAGAATTCTGCTATTTGTTCTTCAAAATATATTCAATTAAAAAAAAAAGCCTTTGAAAATGAGAACAAATGAGAAGTCATGAGGTAGCCAAATAATCACTCGACTGCTTCTGTTCAAAGAAACCAGAAAATTCTTCCCAGTCACATTAAAAAATAAATTACACAAATAACGTCTTCTGTCCTGCAAGTTCATGGGGTGTATGAATTTGCAAGACAGAATAAGCTGTTGGCCTGCCTACTTGTCTGCAGGAGTGAAGCCAGTAAAGGTCATGTTTAACCAAAATCAACATGTTCTGAAAAAGTGATTAAAAAAACACTTAATGCTGCAAGTATTCAGTACCTCCAAGTGAGACTGTTTGAGCTAGCTGATGATTCTAAAACTAATCGCATTCCTGATTCTATGCTTATAAGTATTAGAAATAATAATGATTGATATTCATAGTCCAAGCATACAAACCATCAACCTGGATTAATGTTTTACTGTTCAAGGGATTACATAAATAGAATAAAGGCAGACCATGGTAAACATTACAGTCTGAAAGAGAAATATCATAGCTTGTGTGAATATAGCAAAATTGAGAGAAACAAAGAGGCCAAAGAGAACATAGATTTATTTATTTATTTATTTTCTGGATAGCGAGGCCCATCACTGGAGCTACCAAATCATACATTTTGTTTAAAGGACTAAGAAGCACAACTATTAGGAGCAGGATTTTTGAGACATCCTGCACAAGAAGTCCACACCAGTTTTTCTGAGAACGGAACACCTGTTTCTCTAGAGAACCTTAACTTTTTGGTAATTAGATATTTAGGCAACAGAGCCTGAAGCCATGATGTGGAAAAATAAACCTAGCTGCTATGTTTAGACACCAAAAGTTGGACAAAATTTGACTAATTTTGGAAACCTAGACTTGAACTAAATTGTCCATTGTAAAACTGACATAAACTAGAGCATTTTAAGGTAAGATCTCTAAAAGTTCTTTAATTTCAGTGCCACTAAATTTATATGAAAAGCTTTTGAGGCTAGGAGGATTGGCAACAAGATAGACTGTTCAATCCACACAGGATAACAGTCATTAAATATATAGTGGAAGCCTTTACAAGATTCTGCCAAAATTACTGAAATTATATTGAGCCAAACTCATGTCTAGTGAGTGTGTCAGTGATCCTGCTGCATCTAAGTATGGGGAGGTGGTGAGTCATGAGGAAATGTATATCTGAAAGGAAATGAAGGGCAAATGGGTTACTGTAGTACAAATATCAAGCAAGTTTCTAAAATTATGCCAAGTAAAGTCAGTATGTTTAATATTTTTCCAGCTGGTTAAGATTTAACTGAATGATTTCAGTTTCAGGAGACAATGTACAGGGCTTGGTCAGAACTGGTGGAGGGAGGGGAAGCCTTTCATAAAGAATTGCTAACAAATGGGATTCAACACTCAAGAGGCTCAGATGGCCTATTAATTCTGGTTCTGGCTTCCTTCCAAAACAACTGTGCTTCTCTTTTAATTCATGGCTAATTTCTATCAGAGATACCAAGAGACCATTTCTTTTTTCGACAGGAAGCATCCACATTGCTTAAATGGATTCATGCGAGGGGCTTTAGTGAGCAGACATTGATTGGCTCGTCTCTGGGGCCTGGCAAAGGCCTGACGGGTACTGGTTTGACATCGGCAGCAAATGAAATACGACCTCCTCTAAACAGGCCTGAGCTTCTGGGCCTTCGTGGAATCCGGTAGCTAAGGACCTTTTCAATCCCTTTTAATTAATGAAGTGATTTGACTTGACTGAGATTACACTTACAATAATGAATTAAAAAGTAATAAAAAGAAATCTCCTAACAAATATGCAACAGGGAACAAGGACTGAATTCAGTACCTATCTGATCCCCGTTATTTATCTTATTTTTGTATGCACTTCAGATCAATGATCTTAAAAGGGAGACTTGTTTTCCAAGCACTGACATCTGCATACTTCCTATTTTCAAATGCTTTTCTATAGAAGATGAAAACTATGAAGATCTCTTATGCCTGTGCGACTGGTTTAGTCCTTTCTTATCTCTATTGTGCTAAATCTCTCTATTCCTCAGGACTCTAGCCTCTTCTGCTCTGTATTTTCTCCTGTGCTGTGGCACATTTCTAGCTGCATTTTGCTGGATAGCAGTGAGCAATGGTCACTGTGTATATTTTGTAATGGGAACAGAGTCCTCCAGTGTGACTCAGTTGGGCAAGTAGTCAGCGTGAATCTGTGCCAAGCCAGTTCAAAGGATTCCCCTCAGTACTATGTCTGAAATCACACTTGCTTTTTTTTTTTTTTTTTTTTTTTTTTTTTTTTTCTCTTTTTCCTCACCTTATACTTTATGGTAGCATATAGCAGAAATGATCCTAAATTTACCCAGAGAACAGACACACCCTGTTTGGTGGGTGCAGTATAATTTTGGAGGTAACTTGCTGTCACTAACTTTTCTTCCTTTCTATTCTGAGTTCAACTGTGATTTTAAGTTGATGCAAATCTACAAGAGCTCCACACTGTAATAATGATCTGGGGCCATTCTGACCCAAGGAAACAGACATGGCCAGTTTAGGTTTCTTGCGGATGTTGTTTCAAGGTGTTAGAAGTGTCTTGCTTGGTAGCTAAGAGGGTGTTTCACTTAAACTCACAATAAATGCTCAAATGGTAGCAATTGTTGAAGTTGAAAAAAATATATGAGTTGATAGAATAAATGATTTAAGCCTTTATTGTCTTGGGTAAAACAATGTGGATTGTAGTGGATTCAAGAATACCAGCTATATTTAAGTGTATAGATGAGGTTAGCTATGCAAAACCATGGAGGAAACTTCCATACCAAGAGTTGCACCGACCCACAGAATTGTGTGTTTTGATCATGGATGCTTGGAAAGTCCTGCGTGGGAGTGTACTGCGGTGAATTGTTACATGCAGAGGTAATTTGGAGACTTCTCCACACTCATGATTATTTTAGTGTGGAACTGCAAGATCACCATAGTCATTAGCCTGCTCTCTTACATTATAGCATGTGCTTAATTTCCCAGTTAATTCATTTGCTTCCCTTTTATCACAACACATTGTCATCTTCTGCTACAGCATGGACTTATACATTTGCTAGAAAAGAACTTAAAATTGTTCTTTCATTAATTGGCCATGGGAGCCAATCTTTTTTTTTTTTTTTTTTTTTTTTTTTTTTTTTTTTTTTTTTCCTGCTGATATAAAGAAGAAACACCATCAGTGTAAAACTGAAGCAGAAAAGTTGTGTTTGTTTGTAAGACGAGTTTTTAATATTTTAGCATTTGACGGACTAAGGCAGAAGAGGTGTAGAGATGTCATTAAGGCCTTGGGTATGATCCACTAGAAGCTGATGAGAAAGCAACACTTAGCTACTAGTAGTATTATTAGCTTTTTAGGATGAGATGCATCTTAATGTGTAGAAGAGGAGGATTTAGAATGGGTAAGCAATGAGCATAGAGTGGTAGCTGGTTAAATAGTGGCTCATAGCTTCTATTAAAACTTTTCAGTGTTTACAGCTTGGTTAAGATGCCTCTTAATTACACAGGTTTGTAAGAAATACCTTAATTGTTAAGGTAGTGGGAGAATTCACAGAGAGGTGGTTATCTTCTAGTTTAATTCATTCTCTGTTGCTTAAAAGCAAGTGACCTTAAAATTAAAAAGCCTTCCTGCTCTCCTGAGAAGTTTTATTGCAAATTTAAGCTTGGAACTGCAATCATGTTAAGTGTAGGCTTAGAGTTTTAGACTAACTTGGAATTAGAAGCCCTGAGTGAGCAAACTGCTGCACGTTAATAAACATGGTCGTACTGGCCAGGGATGCTCATCGACACAGCACAAGGGAGTAAGCCCCCTGGCTACAGGCAGGGTAGGCCTAACTGCATTTCCCTCAGAATCTCACGTTCAGTACTTTTCAGCTAATGGTATCCATCTGCAAAACAACCTTCCTGCAGGCTCAGTGCCCCTTCTACACTCGTCGTCCTCAGGTAGCGTTGGCCGGAGGGAGGCTGCCGGCAGCAGGTGGCAGCAGCTCCCCGGGCCTCCCAGCCGCCGAGAGGAGCGAGGGGCTGACGGGGCCGCCCTGAGGAGGGGAGACTCCTACCTGAAACTATTTTTAGAAATAGTTTCGGGTAATGTGAGAGATACGATTGAGAACAGAGGAAGAAGCCTAACTTGTAGAGTAGAAAGGGTACAGGGCACTGTGAAGGCAGGGAAAGGACCGCGAGGTGCTTTTATCTGGCAAAGTTTTAAGAAGGCACTTTGGTTGCCTGCCACAGAAGATGGTGATGGCTAGAAGTTATTTAAACTTTAAACAGGATCATGGGGAAATGGGGAAATAATACCAAGGAGGAAAAAGGGACGTGTGAGAGTCTGTCTTAGAGTACCTTATCATAAGGGGACACCTTGTCGTGAGGTGTCATATAGTGACTACATCAGCTGACGAGGGAAGACCAACCAATGTCATCTGCCTGGACTTGTGTAAGGCCTTTGACACGGTCCCACCTGATGTCCTGGTCTCCAAATTGGGGAGAGATGGATTTGGTGGGTGGACCATTCAGTGGATAAGGAATTGGATTGAAGGCTGCACCCAGAGGGTAGTGGTCAGTGGTGCTATGCCCAAGTGGAGGCTGGTGATGAGTGGTGTCCCTCAGGGGTCTATCCTGGGACCAGTACTGTTTGTCAATGATGTAGACAGTGGGATAGAGTGCACCTGCAACAGTTTTGCAGATGACACCAAGCTGAGTGGTGAGGTTGATGCAACAGAAGGAAGGGATGCCATCCAAAGGAACAAGCTTGAGAATTGGGCCCACACGAACCTAGTGAGGTTCAACAAGTCCAAGTGCAAGATGCACCTGGGTAGGGACAATCACAGGCATGAGGACAGACTGCGAGAAGAACTCACTGAGAGCAGCCCTGCAGAGAAGGACTTGGGGGTTCTGCTGGATGAAAAGCTTGACATGAGCCAGCAGTGAGGGCTTGCAGCCCAGAAGGCCAACTGTGTCCTGGGCTGCCTCAACAGAGGAGTGGCCAGCAGGGAAGGGAGGTGATTGTGCCCCTGTACTCTGCACTTGTGAGGCCCCACTTGGAGTGCTGCATCCAGGTCTGGAGGCCCCAGCACAAGAAAGATGTTGATCTGTTAGAACGGGTCCAGAGGAGGGCCACGAAGATGAACAAGGAGATGGAGCACCTCCCCCATGTAGAAAGGCTGAGAGAGCTGGGGCTTGTTCAGCCTATAGAAGATAAGGCTCTGGGGTGACCTCATTGCAACTTTTTGGTACTTAAAGGGGACATAAAAAGGATGGAGAGTGACTCTTTGTTCAATCAGGTAATGAGAGGACAAGGGGGAATGCTTTTAAACTAAAAGAGGGGAGATTTAGATTAGACATTAGGAAGAAATTCTTCACGCACTGGTGAGGCACCGGAACACGTTGCCCAGAGAGGTTGTGGAGGTATTCAAGACCAGCTTGGATGAGGCCTGGTGGGAACCTGATCTGGTGGGTGGTATCCCTGCCTGTGGCAGGGGGGTTGGAACTGGGTAATCTTTAAGGTCCCTTCCAACCTGAGCCATTCTGTGATTCTATCAATAGCATTGTGGACAATCTCAATTTGAAGAAATGATTGTTTATATCAGAAATAGTGTAGAAGGAAAGATTTGGGAATGATAAAATAGATGAGTAAAAACTATTTTCTCTTCCAAGAGAAAAGGGGTACAGTGGGAGAAGGGAGGGCTGGGCAGCAGGAAAAAAGCTATGGAATGTATTGGTATATGAATAGAACAGAAAGGAAAGCCATGATATGGTACAGGAGGGCAAGCTGAAGGATTATGCTAAGATTGAGGAAGGAGCAAGGAACAAATCTCTTTCAGGAAGAATCGCTGGAGAGGGAGGGTCGCCATGAAAGATTTAACATGTATGCTGTTCTTAACAGAATACTTTAGGAGGTGAATTGAGAGGGTTCAGAGAACCTGAGGGGGTCTAGCATTTGGAAGTAGACATCTCTGTTGGAAATGTATGCTTCATTTTCTAACGTGGAAATTTCTCGTGTGGGCTCTGTGACCTATGTACCTTCAGTTTCCCTTCAATCCACTCTATGGGTGTCACTAGTCTGCTGTGTTATCTGAGATTATTGATGAGATTTGTGCTGCCATATTCCACTTCCAGTGTGCACTGTTTCCTGGGAATACTCATCTTTAGGATTCCTCTGAAGTCTAATGGTGCTTTATGAAAGCAGCACCCTTATTTTCATTATATAAGTGGAGACTCTGTGCCAAGGACTAGAGAGTTTCATGAAAGAAAGGTCCGTCATTACTCAACATGACACTCTGGATACTCTGCAATCCAACATGGAAAGCCTCTTGGTGTTTGCTACCAGGAGCACCCAAAGCAAGATGTCTCTCAACGCTGCTCTCTCTTAAGTGCACCCCTCTCCACTGATGAAGCTTGCTGGGTGATGTAGGCTGTGTTCTGACATGGCATGTCCATTCTCGTGACGCCTGTGAGCAGAGGTTATGCACGTTTGCTTTTAGTGATAAACCAAGCAGATGATTTAAAAATTAAAAATGAATAACATTTCAGAAAAGCTTACTTGTGGTGAACTGGAGATCCTCCTCAGTGCACTACCAGGTTGCAACATGTTTAATGCAGCACTCTACCTGTGGTGATATTTACTTTCTGTTGCCTTCCCTGCCTTGTGTCATGTGTTCATCTCTCAGTGTATTGCCCTCTAGTATTGTCTAAATAAATAGAGAAGAGTCAGCAATAGAAATTGAGTTATTTTTACTATTTTCATGTAATAATTGTGAGCCCTGCAGGCCTAGTGCTGGCAAAACACCATAGATTTGTCATTTGGAAGCAGAAATTTCTGTATAATTTCCCAAATAGATTTTTGGTCCCCTCTGCTGCGCTGGATTTGTTATTGTTGCATGTTTTTCCTGGTGTTTCTAATGAGCTGTTAATGAGCTTGTAACTATGTATGTAAATTAAATGGGGTTAGACATTGAAAGGTTATCAAGAAATAAAATGCCATATAATACTTCAAAATGTTATAAAAATAAATTAGTGTCTTTAATTTTCCTGGCACAAAGTTGATATTTAATAACCTATAGTTTCAATTCTTCCAAATGATGTTAATTTAAGACGTTTTCAGTCTGTACCCTGAGTGACACAGCAAACAAGTTCTTTCATTCACCCTTCATTACTAAGATACATCTGTAGTCTACGTGTGGGTTCCTGTGTGCCTAAACTTGAATGATCAAGTTACCAAAGATAGGTCAAGACCACTGCAGCTTCCTCTAAATATCTTTGTAATTTAATATGGCAGGTAAGAACGTGCCAATGGTGAATATTGAGTGCTTTGGCTATGGAGACACTTTAGAAACTATGATACTGGCACCTCCCCGTATCTTGCTTATCAGTTTTGGTTTGTTACGTTCTATCACCTCAATAACAAAGTGTTGTGGAGCACGCCTTAGCAGCAGATATTAGAGGCTGGACTAGGTGATCTTGGAGGTCTCTTCCAACCTAGACGATTCTGTGAGCACAAGGGTGCCACAGTGAAAGCTTGCTGGATGCCACTGTCACCTTATTAGTATATCAGTATTTCTTTTAGATGTATTAGTACTTTAGGAAAAGGGTCTCCTTGTTCTCCCTCCAACTCGTCTTCCCAGTGCTGACCCCAGGCTGGCTTCTGAGAGCTTGGACGACCTCCTTGCATGGGGAAAACTGACCTCCACCATAGGTCAACCTGCTCAAGCCTCACCTGAGCTAAACAATCCGAGGGCTTTAATATAGTTTTTGTCTGGACCTTGTGGTATACGAGGCTACTTAAGTGCAACAAGGCATCAGCTCAGGACTACTGCTCTCAGGGTAGGCAGGTATAAAAACAGTCCAGCAGGCAGATTTATTTTGTTTGGACAATTAGCAAGCTGGGAAGCACGACCAGAGTGAAAAATCTAGGATTATGCATCACAAGCTGTAATTTAGTCCTTTGTTTGACAAGTGTAGTTTAGCTTAAATTATTTACAATACTTCAGAGCATGCTAGCAAATGTACTGCAGTCTGTTTTGTGAAATTAATGAGGTCATGGTAATATGAGACCTCACTATCACACTTTGCCATTAAATGTTTGCTGAGAAGTAGGACAGGACACAGTTCATTGTGGTGGCTGACTCATGAAGAAGCCTGGCTAGTCTTATGTGCATCTGCAATATTCTGCTAGACTTCAATGTAACTGCATGTTTGCTGTGTCATGCTGATTATTGTGAAGTTATATACAAAATGTTTAAATCAGAATGGCTTGTCTTTGTCATGCTTTGAACACTTAAAGATCTTGCAGAATTTTATGGCTAGATTAAGAGTGGTATTTATTTGATTTTGAAAAGCAAAAGAATTATTAGAAAAAAAAAAAGAAACGTGTGTTTAAGAATGCTGTGTTTGCTTGCCTTAGTTTCACTGAGTAGCTGAAGGAATTTAATCACATTCAAAGATGTCACATGCTATAGCATTTTATTGCAATACCTAGCCCAGAAGGATGGACTTGTTCTGAATTTCGACACACATGGAGGTCTGGGATTAGATCTTTAACTTTATTTTTCAGAGCTTTCATGGAACTATCCAATATGTCATTATCCAATATGTGGCACTGAAGCAAATGGTAATATTTTTTTTTAATTCTTTTTGTATTGTGCCATCCTTGCTCTTTGCAGAAAATAAGACGCTTAATTTATGTTCATTTCCCAGGAGACTGACAAGTTTGTTCTAAAAGGCTGTAGGGACTCCAGTACTCCAAAGTCAGCACTCCAAAGACTAGTAGCATAAAGCAGCCCTCTGCTGTAGGAAAACTAATCCTCCAACAGTGTTTCATTCAATCAAAAAATGCTGCAGATTGAAGGTGTTATTGCATGCCTGCATTTTCAAGAGATTATTGTGAATGAACTGTATTTTCCACTGAATGGTAAGAGCAAAACAGCCTAGCCATCTAAATGTTTCCCATGGTAATTCTTCCCTAAATAAGCAAAGATTGGGAAACATTTTTGTTTGTTTGTTTGAACCTTTTTCCCTTTGAGTATGTGAATAAAAATTGTGGGGAGAAAAAAAAAAAAGAAGTGGTTTAAACTTACAAAGTCAGCTTCTTTCATGTTATGTGGTGCTAATCAGTTCTAAAGCTGATTAGATCCTGAAAACTGTATCTGTTTTTGTCCTGGACTAAGTCTGGAAAAAAAATTGCTGAGAAATCTCGTTGTGACACATTTGAATTTATTTTGCAACACTAATCTCTAGAAAGCAGCCACTTCTCTCCATGTACATTTTTTCCTTTTTAAAATCAATGCCTGATTGATCTTTTCTAGTGCATATAGTTTTCCAAAAATTTGCATTAACAAAATACACAGCTTTGGACAAAATTTTGTTTCTGATGTGGTTTTAGTGGAGTGCCCATATCCTGTTGTGTTGGTTTTTTTCTTCCTTTTAGATGCTCAGCTATGCGGTCATATTATTTTTGTTGTTGTTGTTTTGTTTTTGTTTTCTGTCTGAAAGTATTTGTGTGTATCCTGATGATAGACCAGGAAATATTTAAAAAGCAAGATTTGTCTGCAGAAAGAGATAATGTGGCCAATACTTCCATGGATGAGGTGATGGGTCAGTACCCTGTTCTGCTGTTCCCTGCACCAAAGGCTTGAGGCTGATTCAAGGGGGTTCACAGACGGGCATACCCTTCTACTGTAGTCTCAGGGCAGGATAAAAGTTACTGCCTTTTCTCTGCTAAAAGCTCTTCAGTGAAATACACAAAGATAGATGATGGTCCTGTTGTTCTTCCTGTTGAATACAGTTTTCATAGCAAAAAAACCCACAACCCTGAGGCAGTGCAAAGCTACCGTCAGATGTGGAGAGGACCCACAGGGGCCTGACCACATCCCCTGGTCTGAACTGTTTGGGGCAGAATGGCTTTTCATGTTGGGGAGGAAAATCAGGCCTGTCAGCTTGGGTGAAAATTGGGAAGTCAGACTGGCTAGCTGTCAGCTGGATGCTTTATCACAGACCCATGGTTTGGTCTTAAAAGAAAAGTTAATAAGACTAGCCAGACAGCTAATCCAAAGCCGTGGGTGCGCACGTACCTTGTGAAATCCACATGACCAAGTAAGCTAATGACGCAGGGAGTGCTTCACCTGGGGACTGCTCTTTATTTCTATTCACGTCTTACTGCTTCAGAGCAATTAAATGTTTTGTTTCTAAGGTTCACAGCCCAGATTCATGAAGCAGAGGTAAAGTTGCAGTCTAGATTTAAAAGGGTTTTAGTGCGAGGTGCCATCAAGTACTGCAACACTACAAATGGACACTTTACAGCTTATTAAACTGGAAATAACTCCACTGACTGCATGCTGTCCCATTTGTCACTTTATATGACTGAGACTGAAGATGAGGGGATAAAGGTGTGATGGTAATGAAAGCAGTGCGGGCAGGAAGGGGTGATAATGAAATGTTTGCACTCGTAATTGTTTTACAGGGAAAACAAAATGGCAAGAGGAGAAAAGAAAAAAGAAGAAAAGAAAAATTATTGTAACTCATGGTGTATTGATGAACTCTTTCCATGGTGAGGGGGAAAAGGGTCTTTTAGCCAAAGGAGGTCATTCCATGCAAACCTCTGAAGGAAAGAGGATTTTGTAATGATAAAAGGAGGGGAGAGTACGCTTCTTACACTTTAATGATTTCTTTGCTGCTCACAGATAGGAACTGGAACTCCACACTATTAGCCACAAATGGCATTTTGAAATGACTTTTTTTTTTTTTTTTTGGGCAAACCCAAAAGACATTGCTAAGATTTACATTTTCAAATATATGCTGACCTTTTTTTCCTCTTTCTTTTAGTTCATTTGTCATCAGTATGTAATTGAATCAATATATTTCCTGATCAACCCAAAGATTGAATAAGGTCATGGGAAGCCATGTGTGGACATTAAAAATCATTATTTTACTCAAAATGAGCAGAGATGGCATAGACCATTCAGAGTTCCAAATGAAATTCTATTAGATTCTATTACACTTTTACAATTATAGAGACGTTCCAATATTACAAGGGGAAATGAAGTCATAATAAAAAAGCCCAGAGGTGTATTACAAAGAAATGGGCATACTATTTTTCTAGTTAAAAACTTGATGAAAGGAGCTCTGCTACTTTTCAGTTGCTGAGATGTGACCTTGTTCTTAAAAAAAAAAAAAAAAAAAAAAAAAACAGGCTCCAGCTTCCTTCTTATTCCCCCTTTATACATGTTTCACAACATGTTTTCAAGGAGAGCAAGATATTTAAACTGATTCTTATTGTAAAAATATTTAGAGAAAGAGGCAGAGTAATAAGTTTGATACATGTACACATGTATTGTTATAGCCTGTGTCTCTGGGGAGCTGCTTGCTTGCTGGGGAGCTGCATACAGTAGTTGACGAGGTGGGAGCTTTTGGCACATGAGGCACCAATTTCATCACAATTTTATATATTTTCCTGAACTGCTCCTCTTTATTTCTGTCCTCTACCCGCACTGAAATCTTTGGTCAAGCCAAAAATCCTGGATTTGAGGTGAACTTCTTATGATTGGAAATTTTGGGGAAATCTATAAATCAGTGTTGTAACAAAACCCATTCCTACACCTAGGAATGTTTAACAGTGCATTGACCTGTAGCTAAGAATAAGTGTGAAGCTGTAAAGCTACAGCAGTCATTATGTGATCAAGGATCGTTTTGTCTTGATACTGCAAGTAGAAGAGCAGAAGACATGGGTTGGGTTTGCAGAGTTTGGGATTCCAGTCCTGCGGGAATTGGGAAGGATTTGGGTGTAACTTTTTTTTTTTTTTTTTTTTTTTTTTTTTTCCTGAGAATCAAACACATTGTTACATTGTTTGCAGTAGCTGCATGTTTAAATGTTGGCCTTAGCGTTAGGGAACTGTTTCTCTACTGCATCCAATGAAATGAGGCAAGTATTAGGTCTGTTCAGAAACAAGTTAAATGATAAATGAAACAATGAGATGTTGCTTGCCATACCCAAGAAGCAGAGAAAGCTGGAACAGCTTATTAAAATCCTCAATCTGCATAACAAAAAGTTACTGATACTAAAGTAGTACAAAACAGAAAGTAATACAAGCATAAAGTTGGAGTCTGGCTCCTCGTGTACGATTTTTGGACATCTGTGAAGAAAAGTGGGGCCGTGCTGGGAAATATTCTTTGGTACATACAATGTGTGTGCATACGGGGTTCCAGGCTGACGTGGGCTGCAAAGGCAGCTCAGCTAACACAGGCAAAGGGGAGGGAAAGGAAGTCCTCTACAGAACTTTTCTATGCTACAAATCAGATGGCAAACTTAAAGGGCATCTCTTAAACCCTAGAATAAAGCACGTTACCCACCGCAATAAATTATACTTCTTTTCAGAAATGAACACTTCAGAGGTCACCGAGTGCAGCAAGTGGAGGGGTAGGATAAGAAACAGTGTCTTCTTTCCCAGGTCTGGGATGCTAGCAGAGCAGTAATGGCAGAACTCACAGTAATTAGGTCACCCCTCGTCTCCTTTCTGCATGGTTAAAGGCAGAAGCTGTGATTCAAGACAGAAAGAAGTACTTGAAGAGTCCCTTGGTAACGTCAACGAGAGTTAGTGTGCTAACTTTCCCTGATGTTTCCAGTGTAACTTTTCTCAATATTCCCTGGGTACCTGCGCTTGTTTCTGCAAGCTATGAAGGCAGGCTGCAATCTGGGGACCACCCTCAGTACTTGCAGCGTTACTACGTGCTTACACAACCGAGGCAACCCACTGCGGGCAGCTCTCTGAAGGTGCTGAGCCGCGCTGTTGGATGGGCGCTCTCAGAGCACGTTTATGATTTGGCCTCTAATTCCAACAGCCACGTAAATGGAATGTCTTGGGTCTCATTTCACAGGTTTACCCTGGTCTCTCTTCAAAGCTACCAAGAAATATAAATGTGCTGCAAAGGATAAGCTCGAATGTGTTTCACTGGTGCCTGTAGGTCCTTTTTTGCAGGCACTTATGTATGCACAGGAGTGCATATACATCAGCTGCTCTGAACTGACTCTCTGAGCTGGAGCTGTTGTCTTGGGTTTGCTTCTTGATAGCCACCTTGCATCCGACACTTTGACCTCATAAACTGCAAATCTGCTCATCTTCATTTTTTCTGTTCAGTGGTGGGCCTTCTGTCACCTGGGGAAGAGACTTCCTAACATCTTGGAATTTTTTGGCACCTCCTCAGGACTTAGACAGTTTCACAGCTTTCAATCAAAGAGCTGCAGAATGTGCTGTAGCAGTATGGTTGGCTGTTGCAAATGAATACAAATCTAGGTTAGTTCACTTCTCTCACGGAAGTGGCTTGTAATGCCAGTCCTGATAACATCTCTTCATTTTTCTTCTTAAAGCATCTTGCTTGGATAAATGTATTTTGGTTTGCATTGGTTGCATATACCTTACAAAGTCTTGTGCTAGGCCTGTCAGAAGGGGTTAGTACAGAATGCAGTGAGGAGGAAGTAAAATGTTTTAATGAAGTGTGCAGTCCCTTTTAAATTAGGCTGAAGTCACCTCCAAAGCACGAGGCCGATGTTGAAAACTGAGCAAAGATTTCTGCCTGGTACAATGCTGCCTCCAGGTTGAGCAGTGAGCTTTGTTTTAGGCTGGGTGTGTAATGACAATATATGCAGGTGTCATTGCATCTTTCAAATGGCTTAGTAATAATTGATGAAACAGTCAGTGGCTAGAATGACCTCCCCAAACCCTCCTTGCTCGTGCTGAGACATAAAAGTGGCAGAGATGGGCTCAAGCTAGCAAATGAGAACTTGTAATGCTGTGTTCTCGGGATGATTTCCAGTCTGAGGAACTACTTAAGCCCAGCGTGTTGTGCAACATGTTTAAAAGCCAATGCCCAGTGAAAGATTGTATTTAAATGCTGTAACTGTTTAAGGGGATTTGACACCTCAAAATATTGATGGTTTTGCTGTTATTCTTTCACTCTTTGTTCCTGTCTTTGTAGTCGTTCTGTATGGAGGAGTACAGAAAATGATAGGAAAAATCAGAAAAGTAGCATATTTGCAAAGCAATCTTTATTGCACCCGTTTTCTAAGGGACTTTTATCTTAAAACTGGAAAGGTCCTTTTTTTAGCCCAAACCTTTGTCCTGCCCTATTTAGTGTTCTTCATACCCAAAGCTCTTTCCAAATGTTAACTATGCTAATTCGCTCTGGTAACTGCCTTGCAAGAAGCTAAGTGAATATTTTACACCTGTTACAGAAGCAGGCTGATTTGAAGGGCAAACTTGCTTTCCTCTCTTGTACGGCAGAGTACCTGCCCTCCTGCATGAGGCGAGCTATTGGGATCTGACCTTAAATGATTTGTTGAAAGCCAGGAAAGGAGTTGGTGTTAGAGTGGAGGAATTTTGGCTTCTAATCCAGAGTTCAAGTGACTAAACCATGCATCTGATAAAACGAAACTTAGTCCTGCGATAGTGCATACTGTACGGCACATTTAAAATGCATTTACTTCCCCACCCCAGGAGCTTCAATAGCTCCAAAATAACTTTTAAAAATAAATTGTTTATTGAAAGATTAAGAGCATTTTATTGACTTTGCAGTTATGGCCAATTTCAGTGCATTTTTGTGACGGTATCTAGTCACAGATAGTCTCTTTCCTACGTGTGATGGTTTTATTATGTGAAAGAAGCCTACCTCCTGTTTATCCTTCCCTTGCTCTCAATCTCACAGTCTCCCATGTTCCCCCAATGCTTTGTATGTCAAATGATCTCCCTGTCTCAATTCAAATCCCTCCTTAAGAGATTTCTTCTGTGCACATTTCCTATAATGATCCCCCCAAGATATCCATACTGATGTGAGACAGGACTTTCATCTACTGCAGCACGTGTGGCTGATGACACAATTTCTGAACCTAATACTGCTGTGTTCAGAATAGTTTTGAAAAAAAAATCTTTAAGAAAAAAATCAAACATTTTTTTTTCCTTGATTTCTTTCACTGTACCTCTATAACAAAAAAGCTTGCTTTAAAAGCAAGGTAAATGAACAGATCAACTTCTAAAGATTAACTTCTCAATATGCAGAATGAATGATAATTGCTTTGCAAATATTTTAAATATGAACACTGTTCTTTATTAAAATCTTGTGGTACCCTCCATATCCAAACACATAGAGCAGCGCAGAGAGGCTGAATGCCTCCATAATCCTTGGTGCTTGGCTGACTCTTGCAGCCCTCTTGAACTTTTCTTCCCTGCTTTTGCTGCCTATATCCCTCTATGCTCAGGTGTGTTCAGGGCTGAGGATGCAGCTGGGGTGCTTGTGCAGCCATCGCTTGCCCCATGGAGAACCGGAGGAGGCTGCCCTTGGTGAGGCTTCAAGCTGCTCTGCTCAGCTTGGTAAAGCCAAGGCTCCACACCCTGGCATGCCGTGCCAGCCCTACCTCATCAGCGGAGCCTTTGCCAAACATTAAATTAATAGGTTACATTCCTTTCATACTTTTCACTTAGCTGAGTAATTTATTCCTTTCTCTATTGGCTTCTGTGTTATCACAGGAGGATACATATATTTTTAAATATTACAGACTGCTCCTCTATTTTGGCGTAGGTGCACAATAAGTTGTGGAAATGAAGAAGGGGTGGATTCCTTGGTAGTTGCACATGTGACTATTGAACAGTCTTCTAAAGCAGCTGTATGCTGCTAATTTCTGCAAATGAGACAGAATTAGTTGACCTTTGGTCTGCTGCTATGGCAATTACTGTGTTCAGGGTACTTTCTGGTAATGTGCTACATGAAATCACAGAAAATGGGGGGGACCTTGCTTTTTCTTCTTCTTCTTCTCTGTTATTTTCTCTACTTACCTTTTTTTTTCCTTTTTTTTTTTTTTTTTTTTTTTTTTTTTTTTATGTTCGTTATATTGTGTGCAAAACTGACCAATAGTAGTAGCAATGCAAAGGCACCTTTTCCTAATATAGACTGGACATTAAATCCCCAGAGAGTCCAATAACCTCAGAAGGATTCTGAAAAAATGCATGTTGTTGTTGCAGGTGGGCTCGTGACTTATGAGCACTATGCAAGTCGGACAAATAAGGGCACACAAATACAGGCTTTGTGGACCTGCAGTAATTTTTAATTGCAAGCCTCAAATGCTCACAATAATTCAGTTCACTCTAGGTGAATTTTGAACTTGTGTCTGTCCTGTGGCTTCTGTTTGGAATATCAGGCAGCAGAGGTAGAGTCATGGCTTTTAAATTCCAATCCTAGAAAAGTTCAGCTTTTGACAGGTGGTCTGAAAACATGCAAACCGAAACACTTTGGAAAAAAAAAAAAAAAAAAAAAAGCTTCCCCTTGATTTGTTTTGGATCCTCTGAACTGGAACCTCTGAGATAATAGGTATATCATGGATATAGATCTATAATCCACGACCTTATTACAAATGATAAATTAATATTTCCAAACCTAATTGCCTTGCTAATGTGCACCCACACCTGTCCTAACTTACTTCTGCCATTTTTCAAACTGCCAGTGAAAACAGCTGATCACCAGTCTCTGCTGAAACAAATCTGCATCTAGAAGGCAGAGTGAATAAGAATATTCTACTGACACCAACAAAAATAAGCCTTATGAAATGTAGGCAGGAATGATTTGGACGCAAAGTTTGCTAGCTGGATGGCTTTGAATAGAGAGCTGTTTACTTGCAGGCTTCACAGACACTCCACCTTGAAGCTAATGGGCTGGGACCATTATAAATGAGAGAGGAATTTGGTCACTTGTGTCAAAACACCCAGGACCTCTTTTCTCCTCTTATGTGCTGGTTTCATTCCACGATGACTCTGGTGTTTCACAGCCTTCTCTCACGCCGCTGTTCCTTAGGCTATAGCCTCTCTGATTCCTACCTATGCCTTACTCAGGCAGACTCCCATTACAAGTCAGCAGGAACCTGACCAAGTAAAGTTGAAAACAATAAATGTTCCTCTGCCGTTCAGCAAAGCATGTCTCTGCAGGATCTGGTCCTGTTAGAGTTCCTGCGTAAAGCTGAATTAAATCAGCGTGTGGCCTCTCTGTAACCTTTTGGTGATGTAGCAGGTTTTGTGGTAGTTTTATCTCTAGGTTTCTTTTTCAGTAAGGTGATCTGTAATAGCATGGTAAAAGAAACAAATGAATGCCATCCTCGCTGCTTCCTCCCAACATTCCCCCTCCAAATATATTTCAGTTTGTTTGCGTTTGATCTATATAGCTCCTCCTCATATACAGAAGGCTTTGGTTTGATCAAATCATCTTAATTTCATAAATCAAATGATAATCCCACTTTGCTGTGTTTCCTCCAGTACTTTTTATTCTTCTAAGAACTAAGTGATTTCAGCAGTGTCTAATATGTATGTTGGTTCCTGTGCACATGGGCTTTGGGCAAAGTGATAAATGGGAATATATTGATTAGGAAAATTACTTAGCTCTAATTTCGCAAATGTCACTGAATAAGAGATCACTCTCCTGTGAAGCTGGATTGCCTAGTTTGAATACTTCTAGGATTTTTCTGTAGTCCTGGTCTTCCAATTCAGAAATCAACAGTTTATTGCTAATAATAAAAGCAGGACAACATTTCTTCAGTGTCTTCAGAGGTTCCTCCCCAAAACAGACATACCGCACTTTAAAAACAGACCAACCAACCAAACAAGCAAAACACCTCACCACCAGCGGAACAAAAAAACAACCAGCCACAAAACCACCTTATTTCAATTTAATGCTACAGTCCTTGAAAACTGAGAAATCCTTAAAAAATCATAACAGATACGAAATTAGAACTGGGTTGGAAATAAAGTGGAGGGGGATATGGAATCTCATGAGAATTTCTATAAAGAAAGTTGGTATACTTCCAGAGTATGAAATATATGATGGGCTGTTTTGAAAGCTGATATTGAAGGAGAACAAGATATGAAAAATCAGAGCAAGACAGTCAGAATTGTGTGTGAAAAAGCCACAGGTGATTTTTAATAGAAGGACATAAAAGATTACTTATTTTTGTGAAAATAGCAATGCTTTCATTTTCCTTCAAGTTTTTGGCTGAAAAAAAATTAACTGCAAAGTAATGCAAAGAATAGGAGGATAATTGTGAATTAGGAGCCAAATTATGCCAGGCACAATTGAATAAGTTCTGACTTTTCTTACTGACAGACATGTATATTAATAGTTGGCACTTATTGAACCAAATATGAATATTCATCTTCATTTATATTTCAAGGCCTTTCATTCCTCAAGGACCACAGTGCTTTTGACCAATTTTCATCCACATTACTAAAATGACAGCTTTCACTCCTGGGCCCTGACAGAGGTCTGCAGAATTCATTGGAGGTCCTGGGAGGAGGGAACCAGCTCCCGCTCCCAGCTGTCCACAAACACTCATTAAGAGAGGCAAATATCCAGCAGAATCTCTGTGAGAATTTTTAATCACGCAAAGGCTCTGCTAATTAGGTAGCTGATGGGGCATAGAGAGCACAAGGACGAATTCTTTAAACAAAGGACTAGAAACTTTAAGAGCTTTAATTACTTGGGCACAGAGTTCATTTCAGAACTTGGGAGCAAATTATTCTAATAACAATAAGACCAAGTAGCAGGCCATATTAGTGAGAATTGTGTAGAAAAGTTCAGTTTTCTTGGGCTGTCGCAACCATAATTGGAACATATTGGAAACCAAGAGGGTTATGGAAATATTATTAATGAAAATTTTAATGTGAAATGAATTTGATGCAGACAATTTCCTATAGATGTGCATTCTGCTCCTCTTTTCTGTAAGCACTGCTTCACCAGGCAGTATTGCACCGCGGTCAATCCCTCAGCCCGCTCACACAGAGCATGCTGTGCTCTAAAAAGTGGGGTATTTATTCATTTACACAAATGAAGAACAACAGCTATTTTCAAAACAAAATCCACCCTTTTGTTTAGTGCAGGCTGTCTCTAAAACCTAAAAATGGGAAATACATTGCTTTTACTGTAGGCTAGAAGAAAACCTATTTCCCTGGCTGAAAATTAAGTTTTTTTTTTTGTTTTTTTTTTTTTTTTGTTTTGTTTTTTTTTTTTTTTGCTTTGCAAGTGTCTTAATGGCATGGCTGCATTGTATGTTTTCTCCCAGGACACTGTTCAGGCTAGAATAGTTTCCAGTCTCCCTTTCTCCTAAATGGAATAAGGGAGAGGAAGAAATAGAGAACTCAAAGGATTCAAACTCAGAAACTGTGCCCTCTCGCCCTTCAGAAAGAAAATGTAGAAAACACACAGCTCCCCCTTGAAGGCTGGAGAACAGCTGATGTGCTACTCTTATCAGTTATTCCTAACAGCTGAGAAATCTGATCAAGCTGGTCAATAATTGAGCACAGGGGCACAGCCTGCCTGTGTGCTGCATAAAAGTTGATTTCTTGGGGGCAGCAGTTGGAGTGGCCAGGAAGGAAGTAAGTAAGGATGTGTTTGCTGCAAAAGGTTTGTTGGCCTTGGAATAGCCACGCAGTCAGGGCTGGAGGGTCTACTGTACCTGTTCTGTATGTTAAAAAGTTTCTGTGAAGACAGAAATCAGCTTTCTTCCCCTTTTATTTTAAGGGCTATGATTTGTCTGAGGGTTGGCTTCTGATAAGCAAGAAGGTGGCAGCTATTACATGTGTATGGTGTATCTTCAGGGAGATTTAACTTCTAATGGCTTGTGGGTTTTGGTAGGTTTGATGCAAACCATGCACAATGGCTGCTTGTATATTAAATGTTCCTTGAGAGTTTAGTATCCAAGAATGAAGGGTTAATTTTATATATATATTTTAGTATTATAGCCAAGAGGCTTGGCTCCCTGCTTGTGGGTGGTTGTGTCAACTCCTTGACTGAATGCCCTAGTGGTTCTAGGGAGTGCAAAGGGATGAGTGGGGATAATTGGGGCCTAATTATGCTCAGTGAGCAAGTGGTCTGGTGTTCAGAGTCGCAGGAATAAACTAGAGAAGGAGGAAAGAGATATCTCAGACCAGTTCTCAGAGCAGATAAAGCTTAGGCTTAAAACTTGAACAACACTTCTTGCACTTGGTATGGTGTTTACTGAATGTTCTAGCTACTGTGAGGAACAGTGAAAGAGGAACTACTGTGGTCTGTGGCTGTAGGCAAGCTCTTGTTTTATGTGGACCTTCCTCACGTGGGTAAACAGAGGTGGGAACAGAATAAACTTAGAGGAGTCATTGCGTTAGGAAGTCATTCTGCCTGGGGTGCTTCCTTGTGGAAGCTGCCAGGGTAACAAAATGTAGATGTTTTGTGGTTCTTGTTGCTTTTGTTTTAATTCCCAGGACAGCAGGTTGTGCTGATATGCAGGAATAATTCTGTCACCTTAGTTCGTGACACTGTTGACAGCAGTTACAACAGAATAAGCAAATACATTAAGGGGGAAATGTAAATGGAAGAGGCAAGCCTCACGTAGTATCTTTTATTTTAAAGCAATTCCTTGTTCTCTCTTTAGAAGTGCTTTAGTTTCAGATATGCTGTGTTGCTGTTCTCCTGGTTCCTTCAGGGGAATGGAGGTAAGTGAAGTTTAGTGTTCAGTTCACATGCTGTTCTGTTTCTCTGTCTATTGCTTTTACCCATTTGCAAGTCAGGGCTTGGACAGGCAGCATGCAAACAGTACTGTCCCCAGTTTGATCACACTACATTGATTTTTATTTTTATTTTTATTTTTTTAAAAGAGCTTTAATGGCACGTAATTTTACAGTGACTGTAATTTAGCAGTTCTATACAGCCCAAAAACTCAAGGTCTTCGAGGAAAGAAAAAAATCAAGGAATCTAGCTGGAAGTGAGGTATTTTTTGTATAAAAAATAAATGTGATCTACTTCTTAAAGTAAGCACAACTATAAATATTGCTTTAATATCTTAATCTCCAGGTGTTACAAAACAAGTATTGTGTGACTGAATTTAATTTGTCTTTTCTGAGGAAATGTGACCTGTGGCAAAGGTGTGTGGCCATGCTGCCTCAACTTACCTGATATGACTCAGATCTTATTTCAGATCTGAGCTTCAAGCTTCAGTTTTTCAGCAATTTCTTCCATACATCAGAGGATTTAATTATAACTTCATCCCTTCATAGGTGTAACTTGTGTTTTTTCTTCTTTCTGCCTTTGCTTAGTGTAGGTATTAGTTGTCCATTATGTAACTGTATTCTGAAGCTATGTTTCTTCAACCTGCACAGAGATCCTTAGCAGAAAGAAAATGTGTAAGACGGGAAGACATTCAATGACATGGTTTGTCAGTGCTTCACAGAAGTTTTAAATGGGTCTGTTTTTGACATACAGTCAATATCAAGTTACTAACATATGGACAGTTTTGCTCAGAAGAGTGTCTGTCCATTCACATATGCAACTTTTGTCAAATGTTATGTTTTGTTTTCTTTAGGAAAAGGATCATTCATCATGTTACAATCACTGTTCAGTGAAATGCTAATCAAGAAAGAGGCATAACCATTAATTCATATTTGTCCATAAACGTGAACTATGGAGACTGATGTTGTTTATAGGAAAATAATAAAAATATTCAAATACATGGGGTCTTTAGAACTCCCTCATATAATTTTGGGAGAGCTTTCCATGAAATTGGAGTGTGAAGGAGCTAGCATTTAGATTTGCTGTATGCTGGGGAAAATACTGTTGGAACTGGGGAAACTGCTAATGGCTCTTGAGTGTGGTCTCTTAACTGGAAAGAGAAATAGAAGAGAGTCATTTCTCCTGATATATTAATGTATTATGCTGGGTTTATGTCAAGAACTGCTCAGAGAAACTTCCATGATGCATAAACACTAGAATTCCCAAGGCAGAAAGAAGAGGTGGTTTCATATTTGTATCATACCACCCCTTCTGTTTTAACCACTGAGTTAGATTATTCAGGATTTCTTTCCTGAAGATATCAGTGAATTTAGTGTTTGATAGCAGTGCTGAGAAAGAGGGAACAGCAGGCTTGTATGGACAAGGCAGGCTTAACAGATCCCATACTGATTACATGGTTAAGATGCTGATTGAGAACTTTCACCCTAACCGATGTGATAGTCTTATTCTTCTCCTCTGTAGGATTTCCCTCTCTCCATTTGGAGCTGTGACCAGGCCTTTGACAAATGCTCAATTTGGAGTACTCAGGCTTAAAATAGAGACTTTTAAAGATCTTTAATTGGGGCTAAGCGCTAGTTCCTTCACCAGGTTCATTGTCTTGAACAAGGAAGCGGGACTAAAGAGTTAACTGCTTCCAATTGTAAATACATCAGTGGCAGGCACATTACAAAGCTCTATACAATCCTGTAGAGTAAATGGTGGACAGCTCATCACAATTAGGCATGGTCATAATGAAGAGCCAAAAGAGAGAAAAGAGGGCATGGGGAAAAACAGACCTTTTACAAATGTTTTATATGAAGAGAAATTATAGCTAAAAGGGATAGTTAATTAGTTTAAAGACTAAATTATAATGCCTTCTCTTTGCAGAAAAAAAAAAACACACAACTTTGAAAGCATGGAAAATGAGTGAGTTTCTAGCAGCTGATCTGGAAGAAGAGAAAACAATTCAAAGCAATACTGTATGTGGGTGTTTCTCAAAAGAAACTGTGGTGGGAAGTGTGTGAGCTGAGTAATTTACTCTTAGCAGAGACGGTAGGCACTGTTGTGTTTAGCATGGACCCTGCACATAGCCTTGTTTGCACAGGAATGCATCTGTATTACTGCAGGTACTTGTCAGAGACATAGATGCTTATGGTCTGCTTCCCAGCTTTGCATACCGCCACAGGAAGGCAAAACCCCATCTGGCCTGTGCTGAGAAGGTTGCACGGAGGAGCGAGGTTACAGTCAGGCTTGTGCTTAGCCTCTGCAGTGTGCTGGCTAACCTGTCACCTATAAAACCAGTGTGCATTCTGATGTGTGTTATTTGGAGGAGAAGTAAAATAGCAAAAACCTGTATCACAATCCTCTAAGAAGCAGCATGTATAGTGTAAAGTATAGTGTTGCCTGTGAGATATATCCTGCATGATGCTTCCTGGAGATGGGGCTTTTCTAGCATCAGTGAAGTCTGAGAGCATCTTTCCTTCCACAGCTCCCACTGTGTGTATCATGGGTAAGAGACGTCTGTACGTCGTTAATGGAAATGCACGCTCTTCACACAGACTCTCTCATTTGGGTATGTGTGTGATGGCAGTCATTTCTCACCAAATTCAGTTGAGTTTATGCTGCTGGAGTGAACGTGCTGCTTCTACTGCTGGCTTGGGTATTCCTAGGTTATGCCAGAGCTTCTGAGAACCGCACAGTAGATGCAACCTTTACTTTGTAGGCTGGGATTTGGAAACTACAATCCTCGCTCCCTGTGACAGCTATGGAGACAATATTGTTTAGCACATTTATCTCTGTCATGTGGCACAAAATAAACTGCATTATAGTAGTATGTGTAGCATGCCTTCTGCTTGCAGAAAGGACATAAATTTGTCATAAGAGCCTGGTATTTTGTAAGTGGGTGGCTGGTATGGGACTGCTTCAGTCTCTTCTGTCCCAGAGAAAGTGAAATGCCCTGTAGGGAAGAAAGGAGGAGGCTGATACTGTGGTTGTGTTTACCCTGTCTCCTGGCCCATCTGAGCTGTTAGTGCCCCTGTGATCTTGCTTTTGCAAGTTGTCTTCTATTGCCGTCTCCCTCAGTCTCTGAGGGGAAATAACGTTCAGCTGCATATCCCAGGAGTTGTGATAGTGCCTCATCAACCCATCATTTCTGATGTGGTTTTTGTGGTTAAAGCTGGGATACAACAGACAGAATTTTAAAAAGGACTTGATATTAGCCTAGCTTTATTGCTATTGAAGTCAGTGGTAAGACTTGTGTGGGAACAAAATTAAGCCCATTTTTAACACATTAAAGAAGTCCTTCCTGGAAAATATTTTATTCTTTTTATTAGCTGTATGCATTTGCTTGTCCTGGTTTCATAGGTAATACTGTAGCAAGAACTTTCTTTCAGTATTGTTCTCTTGCAGCCCACAAGTCAAAATTGTTGTGACTCCTCTTTTCTTTAAATCCCTTCCAGTAAGATCTACTTTAGCATTTCAGTATGTGCAAATAATATGGATTCATCCCCCCCCCAACTACATTTGCCTTGTACATGAACAGTAGCACCAGGAACTTAAAGGATAAAACTGGTGTCAGTGGCCTTATTGGGATGTTTGTGAATGTAAGCCCTTAAAAATTACACTTTGGTAGTGCAAATGTGTGTAGAAGACAAACCAGAACCACTTCAGACAGGTACACTGCTGAATGTGCAGGAGGACAAGGCCAAGTGCCGGGTCCTACACCTGGGGCGCAATAACCCCAAGCAGAGCTACAGGCTGGGAGAGGAATGGTTGGAGAGCTGCCAGGCAGAGAAGGACCTGGGAGTGATGGTGGATAGTCGGCTGAATATGAGCCAGCAGTGTGCTCAGGTGGCCAAGAAGGCCAAGAGCATCCTGGCTTGTATCAGGAACAGTGTGACCAGCAGGGCTAGGGAGGTGATCGTCCCCCTGTACTCGGCTCTGGTGAGGCCGCACCTCGAGTACTGTGTTCAGTTTTGGGCCCCTCGCTACAAGAAGGACATGGAGGTGCTTGAGCGGGTGCAGAGAAGGGCGACAAAGCTGGTGAGGGGCCTGGAGAACAAGTCCTACAAGGAGCGGCTGAGGGAGCTGGGCTTGTTCAGCCTGGAGAAGAGGAGGCTCAGGGGTGACCTTATCGCTCTTTATAGGTACCTCAAGGGAGGCTGTAGTGAGGTGGGGGTTGGCCTGTTCTCCCACGTGCCTGGTGACAGGACGAGGGGGAATGGGCTTAAGTTGCGCCAGGGGAGTTTTAGGTTAGATGTTAGGAAGAACTTCTTCACTGAAAGGGTTGTGAGGCACTGGAACAGGCTGCCCAGGGAAGTGGTGGAGTCACCATCCCTGGAGGTCTTTAAAAGACGTTTAGATGTAGAGTTTAGGGAAATGGTTTAGTGGGGACTGTTAGCGTTAGGTCAGAGGTTGGACTCGATGACCTTGAGGTCTCTTCCAACCTAGAAAATTCTGTGATTCTGTGAGTGTAAAACTGGGAGTTGTATCCAAATTAGATTGATCAGATCTTTCCAAACACTTCTTAAATGGAGTTTTGTAGGAGAAAAAGATGTATTCATATCATAGTATAAAAATAAAGTAACACTTGCTGGGTGCTTGCCTTAGTTTAGATTTAACATAGAGCTGATGTAGGCTGTGATACCAGAAGGAAGAATGGAGGATGCTGCTAGAAGGATAACAGATGCGTGAACTTATTCTGAAAGAGACGTGTCCCTAAAATAATAATATGCAGATAAAACATTACAAGAAAGACCTATGTGAAAATTTGGAAATAATGAATAGGCTTTTGTACTGTATGGAGACAAATAAAATCCTAGGGTAAAGTAGGAAGTTGGAAGAAAATGTATTTTTCCACTCAGCCTTCTAAAAGTAAATTATTGTTGCTTTCATATCTATGGTTATGTAGAGACTGCAATTTCAATAATTTATTCAGCTTCTCTGCAGAAAGCTATCCCGAAGCTGTAAAAAATCTAACTCTGGTCTTTAGGTGGGTAGGTGCATTCATACCAGATCAGTCCACGTCTGTCACTTTACAGAAATATCCATCTTAGAACCAGAAATCTCTGAACTTCAGTGTAACAGAAGCAAGGCTCTTTCATATGCTACACAGAAGCTGGGACAGAGAACTAAACATCCTTGGGAGAATGTTTCTTGAAATTTTCTTAACTGTGGGGTTAAGCAGGGCAGCAAATATGGAGGTGATCCAAACCCAAGAATGCGTAACACAAATTACTGGAGCATATGTAGAATATATTTGAGAGAGAGATAGGAGCAAATAATGAGAATCTAACTTTTTAAAGTGTTATAAATGAGGTCTCAACTCAATCTGAATTTTGTAATGTTTATAAAACAAATATTTCTAAAAGGTATAAAAGGCAAATAAACAGCGCTGGGTGTGTGGGGAGTCTACGCTCCACCAACACGCACACACAAACATCAAACATTCTAAACATATAGAACATGGCTTTTACATACTAAACCCAATTATGCCTATACATACGTACAATCAGGAAAGGTAACAAACAATCCTTTAAGTTCCATGACTTAACAGCCTCCATTTTCCATTCCTTTTCTTGATTACAAACAAGTCTCCATTTTCCATTCCTTTTGAACAATATGTCTCGCTTTAAGTTGTCAAGCAACTCAGTTATCTTCAGGCCTTATGTATCCTGTTCTTCCTGGATTGAAGAAAAGCATATCCATCTCCTTTTCAAGGCCAATAGGCCTGGGTCAAAAGGCACGTCCAGGTCAGCAGGGGGGTAACAGCAAAAGCCTTCAATGGCTGTGGCAGCAGAGGGGCCAATAGCATAGCAGTCGGATCAGTAAAGGAGCCCGCAGCTCCCTCACTGTCTGGCAAGCCACATGTTTGTGATTGTGGCTCCACATGGCTCTTTAAGGCCTCAGAGACTGCTCACCAGGTGCCGAGCAATCTCACCACAACCTAGTCGTTTTTAGTTGCGGAGTCCCACACCTTGACCTCAATTTGGTCCCATATTTCAGGATCATAAACTGTCCGATTGTTAAGAAGGAGAGTAAGCCGTAAGGCTACCAGGACAGTCTTTGTTCCTAAGGATGTATGATTCCCCATAATGCGCAGCTGCTTACCAGTGAGAGGCAATTGTATGCACAGGTCCGTTTCTCTCAGCTCGAGCTTCTCTCCAGCTCCAGTGCGCCTGTATTCAGCAACTTTCTGTACAAGCTTCACTGAGCAGTTTGAGTTTGGCTGAACCTATCCTCATGAGGCAATCAATGTGCCTGTTCCCGTCCTGGTCTCCGTTCTGCTAGCCTGTTCCTCTTCGCTCCTTTTTCCTGCTTCTTTATTGATCATAACTTCATCACATCGTGTTGCCTTTTTTTTTTTTTTTTTTTTTTTTTTTCCCAGAGGGCAGGTTCCCCTCTTACACTCTTCTCTCCCCAGCAGTTCTTTTCAAAACAACTTTTCATTGGTCAAACAACTTTGCCCAGTAACAGAAAACACCCAGAAACTTCCATGCCTTAATGGCTGGAGAACAAGCAACCCAAGATGGCATGGAGTCTCCTGAATCACCCTTCTTTGTTCCCTCTAAACTCTTTTATATTCCTGATGGCCTCATCGTTAAGAGTCTAATGTTATCTCAACCATGGGGCTTTCCAACCTGCATGGCCACACTCCCAAATCTCCCCCTTCTTTATTAATATCATCCATTTTCTCAACATGAATTACCACTCCATATATAACAAAAGGTCATGATGTGACAGGGAGAGGTAGTAATTGAAGAAGGCCAGACCTATAATACTTGTAGTTAAAGCAAAGTTTTAGTAATTTTTTTCATCCGTATGTGACAGTATGCACAATGTATTCTGAGAAGACCCCAATCAGTTGTCTGGTAAAATCGTAAGAGAAGCAAAGGTGGCTGAGATGAAGATGTCAGGGTCAGACTGCAGGATCTCAGTGGATAACAAAGTCTCTGCTAAATGGCACCACAGATGTGGGCAATAGTGATGAAGAAATCTCGCTGTTACAAAAGGGTTGGGTTCTTCTGGAAGGTTGTTTGGTAGGACTGAATGCAGCAGCATGACCACCTTGCCTCTGTTGCGATGGGTAGCATATCTGTGTTGTTGGTTGTATCAGGCTGAGTCTGTAAAAACCAAGCTTCCTCATGGGCTGCCATTTACATAAACAGTATTATTCATGCTAAGCTTCAGTACCTGAGAATGCGAGCCCTATTTGCTAAGATTCAAATGCTAGTGTTTAGCTAGAAAGTGTTCTTTGTGACCAGGTATTTTTGTCACATCAAAACCTATCAAAATTCTTTTAGCTGTAATATTCATAATTGAAAACTTGTTATTTAATCTAGAGTTTAAATGTAGCTACATATGCAAACTTAATGCCACAAAATAGCCTAAGAATATTCTTAAGCAGTATGTCAACTAAATTTTATTGCAGGTCCATTAGTATTACCATTAAGCTGCTGACTAAAGGTCATAATGAATACTTACTATTTTATATCACCCAGTAGCTACTAAGCACAGCTGGAGTCTATTTCACTACTTGAACACATATAATACTCAACAAATTGTTGATCAGTGGATATGTCCATCTTACCAATGCACTTTGCCCAAGTATGCAGCAATTCTTCCAGTGTGTGTTGCATAGTAAACTGAGGAATTAAAAATATCTTATTAAATGGCTTGGTGTTACGGTTCTATTTTAGGTACTGCCTATAACTTTGTGGTTCTACTGATATTTAAAAAAAAAAAAACAAAAAACAGTCAGGTCTTGCATGACTTTGCCTGACCAGCTTAACAAGTGGGAAAACTACTGTTGTGATTCATGATGCTTAAGATGATGGGAAAAGTTATTCTGGAGATTTTTTATCAAACTGATGCTTTATTGATATTTTTTTTCCATATTTTCCCACATCATCTTATAGTGTTCCTCCTATTGAGATCAAGTTCTGCTGGAGCAGCAAGAAGATTGTACTTCAGATTGTAATAGCTTCTAACAGCTATTGCAAAGTATTCCTTAACCCTTCATAAATCCATTTTGTGCATTCAGAATGGACTTTAAAAAAAAAAAAAAAAAAGGCAATATAGTGATAAATTTATGAAAAGAGATTTATGTAATAAGTATATAATTACTTAAACTAAACATTTATTTTGAGAAGATAAAAAGGATCATGCTGAGGTGTGTGAGCCTCGGACTTGGGGTTTTGTTCAGCTGTTATCTAATGGATCCTCTAGTTCAACAGTTTGCAATATGGAAGCCTTGACTTTAGGGTAAAGTACTTGATCACTTTGAGTACTAGTATTTGCCATGTCCAGGTGATTTCATGAGTACACACAGCTACTCAAGACAAAGGGGCAACTTCTTTATGACAAAATATTCCACAGTTTTCTTGGTTCTATTTCTTTTCCCTGCAGAAAGTCTCTGAAACTACATGCTACATTCAATTTCACATTCATTTCAGCAGCAATGACACTGTAAACCTACTCATTTCTTACAGGGCTTTTGCAATATGTATTTTAGCATAGACGTTCAGCAGTGACTGACTTTTGATCTAAAATGAACTAAAAATATTTTATTATCAAAAATTGTGTGTGCCTGTGTGGGTAAGTGAGGGAGCAAGGTTAGCCCTCAGCTGTATTTTTCTTGAGTGTCTTCTGACATAAACTTCTTCAAAAGAGAATTATTTACACTCAGAGTTACATTAACAAATGAAAATAGGATCCTCATCTGGAAGATTTGCTTTAAGGCCCTCAGGTGAGCAAATTTATTTCCTTTCCTTCCTAAACACATTTTTCTTCTTTTCAGTCACATCTTTCCTCTTTAGTCCATTATCACTAGGCAAACTCATAGTAGTGCTAAACTGCAAGGCAAAAAAGAGTAATATCATGGAAGAATGCCTCTGTGGTCTCATCAGTCTAAGCAGGTAGGTCAGTTGCCACTGTTGGTGGTGACCTGATGTTTGTATGTTGATGTTCTCCAAACCTCAGCCTGCCTGAAGCTGGTAGTGTACCTGAGGTTACAGAATACCAGTGCTAAGAGGTATCCTGATCTCATTGTTAATGCCAAAATTATGTGCTCATCAGGTGGTGCGTAGCAGAGCTCAAAGTTGAAATGCTGCCTTCCCATAAAGGGATAAAGTAGATGCATCTTAGCTTTAAATCTTACTCTCTTGGCAGGCTGCTCTAAACTGGAATATCTTAGTCTGGGGAGAATGGCAAAGCTACACTGAAAAGCAGTGGAAATTGAAAAATGCAAGCAGAAAAATGGGAATGAAAATTGAGAGTTATTTTAAGAGTATCAGAGACTGAAAAAGCCAGAATTTCTGTTCTGTATCAGAGAGAAATAGAAGGCACCCTTAGAATAAATCACTGTTAAGCTATATATTCCCTTATCTATCAATTGATATCTCTATTTAAGTTATAAACTAGAAGTAATGAAGTATAAAAATTGAAGAGGAAAACTAAGACGTGAGGGGTCCTGCTGACAGTATCCAGGACAATAGGTTTTGTAGTTTATTTAGAGACCCCAAAAAAATCCCGAGCCCCAAGAACTGTATAGATCCTACAACAGATGGAAACTTCAACATTGTTTATACTGGAGGAAAAAAAAAAAAACAAACAAAAAACAACACAACCAACCAAAAAGCCACCAGATATGATCAAATAAATAGAATCACAGAGTCATTAAGGTTGAAAAAGACCTTCAAGTGCTTACACTATGTTTTGAAAGAAATGTGGTATTGTGTCCAAATGCCATGTCAATGCAATGAACAACTTCAATTAGTAGTTTAATTAGTCTTGAACTAAAAAAAATAACAATTTTTCTAAAACTATCTCACTGCAAGAGTCCTAAAGGACTTGGCTGAGTTGATCTCTGGTCTACCTGTGTTTGTTGAAGTATGTGATTTTTGCATTTATTTTAAACCATGGAGTGATGATATTATGCTGGTATTCAGAACTGTAAGCAGAATGCAAGCTGACTCATCTATACAAGTCAAAACTAATTAATGCAGGTAAGCTAATGGAAAAGTTGGTAGTGAATTCAGTAGACAAAGAATTGCAGAATGGGAGCTTGCCTTGTGGCTCTCTGCATAGTTTTATGATGAAAGGACCTTGTCAGGGAAGCTTTCGGTTTCTTCATGCAATTACAAATCTAATGAATGGATGGTGTACACATCAAGTATTTGGGCTTCAAAGAGCTTTGGATGCTGCCTCTGGATTAAGAGGGATGTTAACGCTTTGCATTGTTGCTGCAGTATGAAACAAGGAAACTGAAAATGGCCTCGCTGACAGATGCTGGAGAGCAGATGTCAGCAGAGAGCCCTCATTGCATCGGATGCTTCCAAGGGTATTCTGTTGGGATTGGTTCTGGGCATGTTCAATGTCATCTTCAGTGGCTGGACGGCAAGCATGACAAATATGGCCAAGAACATGTGTGAGCAAAGATTGGTGGTAAATTATAAGAGGACATCCTTTTTTGTGGTTTTTACCACTTCATATTATACAGACTTGGCCTTCTTGTAATATGCATTTTGATGCACTCAAGTTGTACGAAGGAGGCAAGTTTAAACAGAAAGGGTAACTGTGTCTTGTGAAACAGTCATTGCCTTAAAAGATGCTGAGGTTGCAGTAGGAGTGCAAAACTGGAGCTCCTAGGGAGATGGTGTGCTCAGAAAGGCCTGTGGGATCCCTGGATGCTTACCTGGCAGCAGTGGGCTGGTAGGCTCTTACCTCCTAGGAGTAACTAAGAGGTTGCCAATCAATACCTCACTAACTGTTCTTTTCCTAGTATTATCTGTGGAGAAATCCTGTCTTTGTTATTGTATTTCATGCCCCTTTAACTCTGTGTTGTAGACAGAATGTTATGAAGCAGAAAAAAGAGGTACACGCACTATTTGAAAGGAAAGTACAAGTGCATAAATACTGCCCTAAGATGGTCTTGTGGTTGAGGCAGTAACTGGTTTTGTGCAAGTTTTCTGTGCAACTTAGAGCTGTTCTTAACCTCCTGGAGCATCCCATTGTGGTCAGGGAGATGAGATTCTGGTCTCTACTCTTGAGGTAGATTTCCTCTGGGACACTGTAGAAATCACTCTGTGTGTTGGGTTCTCATTTGTAAATAAGGCTAATGTGTCTTCCCAGTCTTGGAGGCACTGTGAAGGTGAACATATTAACAACAGTGTAAGAATCCTGCAGCAGTGAGCTTAGGGAAACCTCTGAGTAAATGAGACAAATGTGGTATGAGGGGGGTGGATAAAAGTGAATTGTCTGGGAGGAACCTTCTCTCAAATGCTGCAGAAAAATACTAGACAGTCGTCTTGAAAGCTGACTGCACATTTGTTTTAAGGAGACTTTTAAATGCTTAAGACTTAATTCTGAATGTATTGGCTTTTGTGTATGCATGTAAGTGCTTTGGTTCCTTGTGTGCATTCGATATTCATTTACATTCAAGAATGCATCACTCCTTTATTAAATATACACTCTGAGGTCCTAACATACTGGCTCCAAGTAGTGGTTCTCCATTCATGTGTACTTTACCCCTTCTAAAACATTTAGTTCTGTGTAAAACATTTAACTTCCTTGCTATCTGTGAGTACTGTGGTAGCCATCTGTCTAGGTAAGGAAGACAAAGGTTTGCTGTTTATTAACATAAATAAAGTTTTAAACCTCACCAAGGCTTTTTAAATAACAGAGATGCAAAAATATTTTAATACAGAAATGGTTTGGGATTAAATGTAACGTACAGAAAAAGAAGTGTATATGTTAGAAAACCAGAATAATGTTCAACCTAGTCAAAACAAGTGCTTATTTGTTTTAAAAAATGTTTACTGTTTAAAACTTCTAATATTTGACTTTTGCTTCTAGGTAGCAAGAATCTTCTTCCTAACACTTTTTCCCAAATTCTTTGCAAGGTGTAGTAGCTAAGTAATTCGATAGCTAACTGACAATAATTAGCCTATTAAGATGATTAATGCTTATTCAGGACATTTAATTTGCTTGCTATAAGCACAGTGAGACAGCTAATTTGAAGTTATGCCAAATGCAGTATTTAGTTTTTATATACAACATTTGTTTGGCTTTCCAAATGTAAAATAATTGACAAGAATAATCATAGCCATGGATGTTAGGTCAGCAAGTTTTCATTTCTCCTTTTAATAACAATGATGTGTTACTTAGTGAACCAATTAGCAAGGTAAACTTTACTTGCATTAAAAAAATGCATAAGGCTAAGGAAGAATTTCTAAATTGTAGTTAATGAAATGTCAGCCAAGATGCATATTCTGTCACTTTTGCCCAGGTGAAAACCATCTGTCCTAGACAGATAGCATTTCTCCAACTCTTCACAAGGAAGAAGGATCCAAGGTCATTTTTATACACCTTGTGATCAGGGTTGAAATTATATATTTATTTTCTTGATTTATGAAAGTCAATTAAACTACTACACCTGAGCCAGAGGTTCAAATAAATAGACAGTGAAAGAATAAATTTCTTCAGTCATTGCTACAACCCTCCCTCACTTTTTTTTTTTTTTTTTTATCCTGGGAAAAGCATACATTTTGCGTGGCTCTTGCATCCTCTTTGGCATGTTTGGAGAGGCACAATTTCTCTTCTGCTGGCTGGCCAGTTTCTTTGCTCCAGATAGCAGGACACACTGTAAAACTTGGTGCTCTTCACTGAACTGGCCCTGGATTTGAAACTGGCCTCCCTAACAGCACTCAAAAGGGGTAAACCATGTAGGCTCCCAGTAGGGGAGCCATGTCAGGGCTTGTAGGAAGAAGAAAACTTTTGCAGTTGTCTGGAAAGCAATCTGATCTTGGAAGTGAAGGGCGAGGTGTTTCTTAACTATAACTGTTGACATTTTCTTTAAAATTTGACTTGGGTTTCAGCCTCTGAGGCAGAATACTTCATAAAAACCCTCTGTGGACATCATAGAAAAGTAGGTAGCACGATCTAAATCCACGTAACCTGCAATCTAATCATCTCTGCTTAATAAACATCTCTGCTTGTTGGACACAAAAGGTGTTTCAGCTATGTAAAATGGCAGTGGCTAGAGATTGCTGATGGGAAACAGAAGGGTCTACTTTTGTGAAGTGCCCTACATTTTTTTTAACCATCTATCAACCTCAAATTTGAAATACATGGGAAATGTAGCAGTATATTTATTCTTATTCATGCCATTGTTTCATCAAACTGCTGAGAAAGCAAAGTGTCCGGATGCTTTCTGACTTATGAATAAGAGGAGGAAGAGGCAATTGTTCTCTTAGAGGTGATGACAAAACCCAAAGTCTCTGTCAGTTGCCCGGGGTCCTTTTAACCTTTTGTTACTCAGAGGAAGCTGGCAGTTTGTATTAATCCGTATAAAAATAGTGGACCTATTTCTGTCCACTTGATCTCCCCTACCCTGAAATGATCACAAGCTAATAGTACAGATTATAACCTGCATTTATCCCAGCACTTCCACTTTCTCGCCAAAGCACTGTCATAGCATTTACGACTGTCTTGCAAGGAGCCAATTAGCATGTCCTGAATCCAGTTAAAGTAGAATATAGTAGCTCTATCTGCACTAGTAAACTAAGCAAGGCCAGGCACAGACTCGAATACAGCACTGCAAGTGCTCGTAGGGCTTTTCTGCTACTGTGTTTTTGGTGTGATTTTGTTGATGCCAACTAGCCCTCTCCCAGATGATGCCCAGGTTTGGGTGAGGGGGTTGCACTGGCCAGAGGCTTTCCAATAAGCTGTGTGGATGAAGGCCCACATGGTGTGTGAGGCAAGAGCATGGCCCAGAGCTGAGCCATGCCACACCATGTAGGTCTCTGTCTGGTTTTGTTTAGCATTCCAGCCAAAAACACATGAGAAACTGTTCACTTTGAGCAAGGTCATGGGGACTCACTGGATACCCACCACCTTCTTAGGTTGTCTTTATTTTTTGATTGGCATCTCCCAATGCTTCATTACCACCTTTCTAATTTAGAGGAGTGTGGGGACCAATTTAAAATCCACTGAAACGGCCTTTGGCTCTCTGCAGTGGATCCTGGATCAAGGCCAGGGGGTAAACTGCTAGTGGCAAGCTTGTAGTAGTGTTCCCCTTGTGGTTGCCGCTGCTGGGGTTACTGGGGTGGCTGGAGATCTTCACAAAAGTGGCTTGGCACGTTAACCCTGTGACAAGCTGTGTGGTCTCGGGGGGAATTGCTCCAGAGTTTTAAAATCAATTACGGTTCTCCGTCTCTGCCGGACTATCGTATACTTCCAACATGGAGAAGTCTTTTGGCTGTGATGAAGCTCCCTCTGTCTCTGTACTCCAGCTAATCTAATCAGAGATTAATTTGCCTCTTTATTAGCTCAGTAGTCAAACACACACGATGTAGCTATTTTGTGAGCTCACCTCTAAAACAGATTATAGCAATGCTAAAAAAAAAAAAAAAAAAAAAAATAGCCTCCTAGCATTGCAGATATATCCACTTAGTACTATACTAGTCATGCATTAAAAATGCTTCTGATCTGGTATTACCAGGGAAAATTAACTGTAAACTGAAAGGAAAAGTGGTACATCACGCTTCAGACTCAATCTTACTCTTTCAAGCCTGGATTTATTCAGATCTAGTGCCTGAGCAATTTAAGTACATTAGTCAGTAATTCAGCTCTACTTATTCACAGGTAAAAAAAATAAAATAAAAAGTCGTCATTTTCTTAGTTTCATGAAAATTGTTCTGATGGAAATGCAGATCTTCAGGAAAAGCTCTGACATGGTTTAAATAGTCCATTCCCTATTGCTGATCGCTTATTTGGGGCCGAGGTCTGCCCCAGTTGAGGCAAAGCTCTCAGCTAAAGCAAAACAGTAAAACGTGTTCCTGGGGGAGCAGACGTCTAAGAAAAGTTGCTGCTTAGCTGCATTCCACCCAGGCCGGTAGTTGAAAAGCGGTAAGGGTGCATCACTAATAGATAAATCAACCCGACCAGTTATTGCAACAAATGCATTTCTTTAAATTGAAGCAATAAGTGTTTGAAACATGCTGAGGCTCAGAGAGTAGGGTCCACAGTAGGCTTCCCAATGAAGGAATATTTTATTTTTTTCATTACAGATATGATCATTCATACTTGGGTTTCTTTGCTGTTGAAAACTTGGCTGAAACTTGAAAGTGTTTGATGTAGTTGTGTGGTGAATTCAAGGCTGCCCAAGCTAAAAAGCCAGTGATGTGGAAGTCGCAGAGATGATTTATTTATTTAATTACTATTTCAGCTGTGGTTTGCTACATTCTGCTCTCTTCTTTTTAAATACCACCTGAAAGTCCCTGGTTGTTTGTGCATCACTGATACAATTCTTTTGCAACAGAAAAACAAAAGAAGGCACTAGTGCTTTGAATAGAGGGTGCCTGATTGATAAGCTAGTTGCAGCCAAACCTGCTCTGGCTAATTGTCTTTCAAATGCCCTCATTAATCAAACAGAGGAGTAACTCTGACAGGAGGGCTGTCACTGTTTTCATGATTTCCTAGCACTCGCACGCAGTGTGAGACCTGGCTGCATCCCCAGCCCATGGCCTTTAAAGCAGTTTGAACGCCTGCTCACTGCGGAGCACACCTGGCTTTGGCGGGATGGGGGCCTGCCCAATGCCGAGGCATCATCTATCCCTGGAGACCAATTTAGCAGTTACTTAATGATTCATAGCGTGATGTCTGGAAATGAGTGCTCCACACGATAACATACATAAACAAATTTAATTAGTTTTCCCCTTTTTTGCATAAGTAGCCACCAGTGTATTAAAGCTGCAAACAAACCAGGTAGGCTGCCTGAAAGCATTGAAGCTGGTTAACAGCCTGTCGTTGAAAAAGGCAGTGGTGGTTTCTTTCAGCTGCTGATAGTCACTGGTGCTGGCTTGGTCTGCTCCTGAGGTTGCCAGGTTAGCTTGTTATGGAAGAGGGAAGCAGTGATCACAGCTATTTTCTACCTAGATGTAGGATTGCGCACCTACAGAAAAGGCTTCAAGCCAACTCTTGTCTGCTCCCATTCAAGGCTGCAGAATATAGAGTTTTTTTTGAATTGTTTCTCAAGTGTTTCATATATTTCCCATTTGCAGTCTGTTCCAAGTATCCTTAAGTTCATCTTAAGTTCATGGTTACTGAATGATTATTTTTTTTATTTTGGCATTTGACATGAGACTTCTTATTTTGGGATTTCCATACATGAGGACGCTGTAAAATTATTTCTAAAAAAAATAAGGCAAAGTGTTTCATCCTTAAGGAAGTAACTTGAAGGCTTAGGTGACAGGGTGATTTTTTTTTTTTTTTAACCTCTTGCAACGTTGCACAATTAACATTTGCGCTATATGAAATGTAAGGAGGTTTTGTTTCTCTGCTGTTAACTGTTTCCTGTAGTCTGTGGAGCAAGGTTCTAGAGCTGATTGTCCAGAATAATATATCATTGTTCTGCTGAGGAATGCAAGTGAATACATTTGTGTGGAAAAAGCATTGTTTTGTGTATACTCATATTGTGTGAAACTTTGACTTTAATAACGTTCATGCGGCTGAAAATCATTCAGTGGAGCACAAAGTATAGAAAAGTCTTGTATCAGAGGGATGCGATGAGCTCTGGGCAGCAATACAATATATAAGGGATTATATGAATGAGTTCTGCCTTTTTACTTTTGCTTTTTTTTTTTTTATGAGAGATCATGCAAGGCTGCCCATAATGTTGAGTAATGTTTGATACTTTTGGACCATAGAAGATGTTTAATGGTGTGAGCTGATTTCTTGTTTAGTGCAAACTAGTTCAGATATAAACACTTTTTCATTTTTTTTTTTTCCTAACAATAGTCATAAATGATCTTATCTTTTTCAAGATGTGATCCTTCTCATAGCTTGTAGGGGCTGAATGTTACTAGTTGCTGCTGACTTTGATAGCCAGGCATGACTCCTGATCAGCTGGACTGGTTGCCACTGTGGAACGCTTTGGCTATGGAAGAAGCACTGTTGCTGTTATGGTCACTCCAGTCCAATGTGAACATTCACAGGCACAGTTGTGTTCATAAACATTTCTGGTTGGCTTGTCCAATGAGCTGGTAAAAACATCTATTTCAGATCACGCATTAATTAGAAGAGTGTGTTCCATCCTAAAATGAATTAGAACCAGCTAATCTGCAAGTTAAACGAAAGTGCAAGCTTGCACTAGAAGATAAGCAATGTTTACTTTAACATGGTGTTAGTTGATGTTTCCAAAACAATTCACTTCTTAGCTGGTCTTCTCCCTTTCATTTGGGAACAGCTTCCAGACTGAGGGTGATATTGATTCCTGTGAGGAATGCCTTCTTTAATAGGGAAGTTCTTGCAGATCTTGGTTTTAGATTGCAAACTGCCTAAAACAGGCACTTGGCTTTCTTAAGCGTGTGCAGGAAAATCACAGCACAGAATGTGTCAGTTCAGGTGTCCTGCAGTCACCACTGTATAAGCTGTACTGGGTCTGGCTGGAATGTTAACTTTCCCTGCAGCAGCCCATACAGTGCCGTACTCTGCACTTGTAGCTGGAACAGCAGTGTTATCACACCAGTGTTGTGTCTACTGCTGAGCAGCGCTGGAACAGCATTGGACCTCTCTCTAACCCTCCTAGGGGGTGGGCAAAAAGTGAGAAGAAAAACATCACCAGGGCAGCTGACCTAAACCAACCAAAGGGATATTCCATACCATGTGGTGTCACACTCAGCAATAAAAGGTGGAAACAGGAAGAAGAGGGGAGGGGTGGGCTCTCGTTGGGAAAATGTCGGTCCTCCTCCCGAACACCAGCTACGTGCGTTGAGGCCCTGTTTCAAGGACGTGGTCAATCATCGCTCATTTGTGGGAAGTAGAGAGTAATTTCTTTCCTCTGCACTTCCACATAGCCTTCATTTGTTTTGTTTTCCTCCCTTTTTTTCCCTTTCCCCTCCCTTTTCCCCTTTCCCTTTTTATTTCCCTTTAGTTAAATTGTTTAGTTCATAATAATCTTTCTTTAATTATTATTACTATTATTTCCCTTTAATTAAATTATCCTTATCTCAACCCATGAGTTGTTCTTTGCTTTACTTGTCCCCCTTCTCATCTAAGGAGGAGTGAGAGAGCAGTTGTGGTATTTAGCTACCTAGCACAGTAAAACCACCACATAAGCATACTTGATCCAGGGGGACCAAAACTTGATTAAAGATGATATTTTACTCTCTGCAAGTGAAATTCTGTCTCCAGCAAGTTCAGTGGGAATCCTGGTATTGATCTCAGTGGTGCCTAACTGCTCCAGGTCTTTAGCTTTTGTTCAGGTATTGCCACCATGAAAGCAATTTGGACAGAGTGAGGGTCGGTTTTAGGGGGGATGATGTTGCTTTTGACCTTTCTTTTAGAAATTTAACAGATTTTTAGCTTAGTTGTGCCAGTACCTCCCAATGCCCATTTTTGGACAGTATTTTCTCTGACTTGCTATTAATTTTATATCAAGGCATTTTATTTTACTGTGAGAGCCAAGTCTCCAAGTGCTGTGATTGATAGGGTTTGTATACTGGGGTGGCTACTGCCTCTTCCTTTCTCTTTAGTAACCAAAAGCGAAGAGCTTTATGGGGTATATTTAAAAACTAGGTACCTGCTCCTGAAACTTGACTGGCTTTCACTGGTGGCCAGTATCATGGAAGTAAACGTTTCCCAGTGGCTGTAATTAATTTTCTGGACTCATTCAATGCCTTTATATTGCACTCTGTGGGCATTCATAAGGATTTCTAATCAGTGCCACCATGCCCCTTATAAATCTGTTCTCAGGACTTTGTCTTAGTAATAAAAGCTTGTCCTGCTGTGAAACGTGACTTGAAGGTCTCCACATACAGGCAGAATTTTTCTTATTTTTACTGCATTTGAAAAGCCTTTCTTACATGTTGCCCTCATCCTACAGAAACATGTTATGTATTTTTTGCCGTATATAACACAAAACCAATGCATTTTTTAAATTGAAATATGTAGGCCACTAGCTACTTCTGTACAGAGAGTGTGAAGGGGAATCAATCCTAAATTAATCTATAAAAATAATGCCATGAACAAAATACTTCTTTCCTTAAGAAAAACACTTGACAGTGTACAGAGAATGACACCTACAAAAAGAATGGAGCTGTGGGATTTGGGAACGCAGAGGAATGAGAGACCTTCAGACAAAGGAGTGGTTTTGTCAAGTTCAGTTGTTAACTTTAATTAAGCCGTTTAAATCCATATATGCTTCCTTTCTACTACTGTTTATTGTGGGCCGTATGGTTACAGCCTTGTAACAGTCATCTGGCTGCTTGTGCTGGCTGGCTTCTTCTGAAGGGCCTTTTTAAACCTTAAGGTGTAAGTTTTTCAGACTGTAGTGTGACATGAAGAGGGACCATTTGAGAACAGCCAGAGCCTAATGCTCAGTGTAGTGCAGGTGCACCCTTGACAGCCCCAGGCTGCTGTGCTTGGTCCTTGGTGGCCTCTGGCCACCTTGGTGTGCTGTGGAGTGGTTCATGACAGCTCAACCTCTTAGGTAATTGTTGGTGTTTTCGGTGTCCTGGTAAATGAGGAGCTTGGTTTTGTACTGTCTCCTAACTTCAGTGTGTAGTCTTCGTGATCCCTCATGGCAACTATGTAGCCATGTAAATCAAACACTTGTTTGGGAAATAAATTGCTAGCAATTTACACTTTAGATCCACATGTAGAGTACTTGCTATATTTGTTTCTGAGAAAAACAACCTTCCATTGCCATTTGAGATCAGCCATGGGCTTTAAGCTAAGCCTCTGGTTAAATGCATTCCTATGTGGGACCATTATGAATCATTGGCAGAGTGCTTCCCTAAAAATACACTTAAGTGTAGCATCTGATCACACATAGTTAAGCACAGCAGCGTTTAAAATCTGCTAAAATTCAGGAAGTGAATAGGACATCGGTAGGTGAGGGCTCCAGTTTCAGAGCTGGCATTACTCACAGCTTTATGTGGGATGGGGTTCGCCTTCTGCATTCACACAAGCAGGAAAGGAGAATCTGCCACAGGGTAACTGCAAGAAGATCAGCAATCAGATACTAATAACTCGGCTGACTGCTGGCGGCGCGATTTTGAGCAAATAGATTGTTCTGTAGCAATGCTGTATAGAGTGAAATTGTGGTTAGGCAGACTGAAATAAATGGATAGAGTTGAATGAAACTGATGAATTTTTTGATTGTTTTAGCTGGTCACGTGGCAAAACTTTTTTTATTTAGTGATTATAATTGTGATATATTAAAAATGAACAAGTTTATAAAGATCTCTTTAGCAGCATTTTTCCTCTTGGTTTCCCTCTTTTTTTTTTTGTATGTCATTTTGATTATTGTTCAAAGTTATTTTATTAGCTGTGACTTTTTTATAACAAGAAATAACACCCAAAGCATACCTTAAAATAAACAAGGTGGCAATCTAATACTTAAAGAACACTGTATTTATGTGTTACAGAAATAACATTGTTTGTTCAGACTTGGTGAGAGAGATGGGAATACATTGTACGTCGGTGGAAGAAGACATATGGTAAGAGTTTGTCATTAAAGGGAAAACATATAGGTCTGTCATTTAAGTTAAATGCTGATGGATCATGGATTAGATTCTATCTGAGGGCTCATTTAGCCTTAAGGTATAGAGTATATCCGTGAGTACAGTGCTAATGGTGGGTGTTGCTCTAATGGATCATCTGTCCAAAAACAATAATTGAAAGGACCTTCCTGAATGTCTAACATCACCTTATCCCACTGGAAAAATATGTAGCTGGAAGACTTCCCTTATGAAAGGGATATGCATGGAACTGCTTCTTTCGGTAGTGTATCCTGTAATTAATTTGTATGTTGCTATGAAGTTACAAAGGCTTAAAACTAAAAATTAAAATTTGTTATCAATAGACATGTCTGGGAGGAAGTTAGTGGGACTGTCAGGGGATAAAATGCAGTTACTGATGAAAGATAGGCTCATCATGCTTTATAATAATAGAAGTGTATGCACTGAAAGTGCTTCACTGGTGGTTCTGAAAAGTTATCCTGTGGAAGTAGGCTCTGAACAGGAGAGAATGAACAAAAATATTAATACTTCAAGAGACAGAGTTAAACTTTTTCTTTTTTTTTTTTTTTTTCTTTTGGGGGGGGGGACCTATTGGCTTGGATCTGCAACTAATTAAAACAAAGGCAGTAGTTTTGTAAGTGCTAGGACTGCTAAAGTCAACAAAAATGTAACTTGGTAGTTTGGTGTGAAAATTTGAGTTTTACAGAGTGGATACTTAACACTGCTGGCTTGCCAAATCTGTTGGTTTGAGCTCCAAAAATTGTGGGTGGAATTCAGGTGTCTTCACCACAGTATCATAAATGTAGATGTCTAAATGTGGGGAAGTCACCCTATGTTCGCTTCACAGTCAATTGAGGAAAAATGAGCACCTTCAGAGAGTGATTCATCTTAGCCTGAAATAGGCAGGTCGGATGAATTGCCCCCTGGAGATGCCTGTTTCTCTCTGTTGACTGTAGAAAAGCCTACAGTGACAAATTCAGAATTAAATGCCTAACCTTTTGATGTCTAAAGCTAGGTTAGATGAATCTCAACATGTCTTGGTAAGGACAGGCTCTGTCAGCTGTACCAGTGTTGAATAACACCTCCCTCAGGGGTACTTCTGTGGGGCTCTTTCTGGAGTGAATTGAGAAGGTCTGACTGAGAAGTTCCGGGGGTCCCCAAGCAGAATGTTCCCAATGCTGATTTTATGCTGATTTTAGGTTTTCATTTTCCTTTTTAGTTTCATTAGTGGTAGTTGGTTGTATTTTAAATGGAAAAAGACTAAGATTCCATGGGTGGGGGGGGGGGTGGGGGGGGAGATCAATATTTTATTCTGTGCAGTGTTAAAGTGGCTGTGTAATTTCTGCAAAATCTGAAAACTGTCTGGTATGTGTTGCCCAAATTTCCGCTCCCCATTTGTTGTATTGCAAAGTAGATGGTTGCTTCATTGTTAGCCTGGTAAGCATAGTGGAATGGGAGAAGAAAGGAAGCTTTTTTTTTTTAAAGGCTGGCAAAGAATGCTGCTCTTGGAGAACATCTGTGAGGCTGAACACCTAGCTAGTTTCATTACTGAAATCCTTACCATGTTTTAGAAAACATGCTGTATTTTTTTAAGAGGGATATGTGAATGAATCCTCTTGTTGTATGTAACACTGGGTATTAATGGAGTAAATCCAGCAAGGATGCAATGTTACAAAAAGGTTTAAAGAAATGTTATGATTGTGTGTAGTCTGTGAATCAGGTAAACAAGAATGATGAGAAGTACTCTTCTTAAAAAGGAAATAGCCAATAGCTGATTATTCAGCTGTGGTGTGATATAATATTTTCAGCCTTTTAGGTCACAGAATAGTTTTCATGCTCAACTACCACAAAGTACAAAACAACTTGAACATAACAGGAGCAGGAGGGCTTTTTGTTACTGCCAGAAATCCCCAGACGTAGGAGGAAGGAAAGTCCCAGTAGTATCTATGACTTCTTGTGTATTTTCTGTTGCTTGGAGAACCTGCCATGCATATAATAATCAGGACTTTGTGCTTGAGGTCATGCTGGTTCAGTGAATTTATACCCAAGCTGATGTTTTCAGTTAGACTGTTCTGAATCTTCTGATAGTCATAGATGGGCCAAAGTGGCTCAATGGTTCAACATGCTTGTCTCCCTCCTCCACCCTTTTGTTTGTTTGTTTTAATGTTTTGGGGAATATTTAAAAGAGAACATAAATTGCCCAAGCGTCTTGTATGTATCAGGGGATTTCATTAAAAAAAATGAAAATCCAAACACACAAATCCAACCAAGCATATGGAGAGAGCTTTTATCAAACTTTTACGACCTCTGGAAAATTCAGATTTGCACAGACTTGCTTGTATGTCCTCAAACTAAGTCGCTTCTTATTTAAACATTGCCCAATATTACCTACCATCCCCAAATACTCTTTTATGGAGAAATGTAGCCATGAATTTAGCTGTTTATACCTCAGTAGGAAAATGCATAGGGAAGGCAGGCTTCATTCTTTGAATCGGATTCAAAGAATGTGTGCCTACTTCAGTAATAGTGTTAAGATCTCTAAACAGCATCAATAAAACTTTCTATAATTCAGATTTAAGCAGCTATGTTGTATAATACTCTGCATCCTTCTCTGAACAATTCAGAAATGAGGTAATTTTGACTGCCTGGAGTTGACAGCATGTTGCTAATCGGTCTTATGTGTACAACCACACCAACGAAGGAGGTCCTGGACTTCAATGAGAAAGTTGTGCAGTAGTAAAAATGTTTATCAGAACCATCTCCATGCAGTGGGCTGCTTCACCTGCATTTACTTCTAAATTCTACTTTTAAATTAACCCTGTGTTAGGTCTGCAAAAATAATCTCTGAAGTCTGTTCCTCACTCCGATCGTCTCTCTCCACTGAAAATGTGTGGCCTCGGAGAACAAGAGCAGAAGGCAGCCTCCTCTGTGTAAAAGCTTTAAGGACTGCTAAAAGGCTTGACTTTAACATATGTATGTGATGATATCACTATTATAAGGCATGTTTTGGCCACATAGGCAAACAACTAAGATAAAGTCTGGCTCTGATTTCTGTTAATGATCGTATTTCTCATAATGCACAACCTTCTTAATGGGGTAAATCCTTCATCAGAAGATGAGCAAAACTGAAAACCAAATATATTAATCTTGTGAGGGGCAAGCTTCCCTGTGTTTCTGTGGCAGTTATTATTTGCAATCTGTAGACAGGTGAGACTTTTTGAAATAGAAACATCTCCTTTAATGGCAGTGAAAACTGGGATAAGTCTCTCAAGATTAGAGAAAAGCATTTTACCTTCACTATGGCCTAAAGCAGAAAGGTTTGCTTACATTACACAAGTGTTAAGACTATTACTGCCTTTTTGGACTTGGAGAATAATGGTGAGAAGCTAACAGGATTAATGCATTCTCCAGGATAATGATCAATCTGACAAAGCTGAGGAGGTAAGACATTATGTGCTTCATTTGGAGGGGGGGGGAGGTGTGAGGAGTGGTTCTTCAGCAGGCACAAGCCAGGAGAAGCCCAAGTTCTCAAACCTTTAACAAAGAAACTTCTTGTAGGACCTCACTGCACATTTCAAAAGGCTTAAGAATAATGTCAAAATTGTGACTGTTATGCTGTGTACAGAACATTTCAGGTCAGACTTGAGAAAATGAGCCCATAGCCACAAGTAGTGTAAACAACATTTGAAGAACAAAACTTCATGAAATTGCAGTATCTTCTTAAAGTCAGAATTGACACAGCAGAAATGTCTCCCTTCGCAGTCAGTCCCTTCTTTTAAAGACAACATTTCTGGGCCTTCGAAATGGACTGTCTGAGCCAGTTATTTCTGCACTAATGTGAAAAATACCAGTGGAGATTTTTTGGTAGTTTATTTTTTTTTTTAGTAGTGTTAATTTGTGACAGGAAATAAGATGTCAAAGTACATCATTCAAGTCTTCATAGCACTTCTTTCTTGCCTGCAGTGATCAGCAAAGTGACTGCATTTAAGATACCATTATTAGAATTCATTGTGAAGTCTCAGCTGATATCAAGAGAGTCATGCCAGCCATTCCTCTATTTCAGGTGTCTACAGACTAAGTTTGTATAGAAGGTTTTCTTCCTATCCAGCTCTAGAAGTACTTCGGAAAATGGAAATATAATTGAAAAAAATAAATAATAAGGATCGTAGGTATGCAGACCAGGTTCTCACAAAAATGCCAAGTTTGAAGGCTTGATAAACAAAACTTTGAGCTAAGTGGAGGCAGAAATAATTTTATATTTACAGAATTCACAAATCAGGACTTCGTTCAGATTTGGTTTTGAAAATTCAATTTGCACTTAATATTGTGATGGTGTTTTTTCTTCTCTTTATATAGTGTGAACAAATACATGAATGTTAGTGTTTAGCTGTAGTCCTAAATCATTGTATGCACTGAGTTTGTCTCACTTTATTCCACTTCATGCATGTGTTTGTGTGTAGCTGGCAGTATAACATGCCATCCGGAGACAAACTGCTTGCTTTGACAAGGGCAGACTGGAAAGGTGGCAAGATTCTCTGAATTGGGCCAGAGCAAGCCATTTCATCAGTCATCCCAGGACTCCCTTCTCACAGAAAGAGGGAAAATGAAGGCTATGAAATGTAAAACAACTATTTCAGCTTTTCTCTAGCCTGGAAACGTTCCTCTTGGGCAATATTCTGTTAATGACCACTGTTGGGCCAGATGTTCACACACGTAAATTAGTGGATTTCCATCGACTTCAGTGGAACTGAGCCAGTTTACACCATCCGAGGATCTGTCCCCTCAGCTTTCTTTCTAAACCAATAGTGACTTTAGATAAAGGAACTATCTGCCATTGTTCCAGTTTCCAGGGGAAAAGAAAATTCATGTTTGTATTTACAACATTAACAAGAAAACAGATTAAACTATGAGAAGGAATCAAAGTAGTTCAAATAAGAAAATCTGAGAACACTGAATGTAATCAGTGTGCTTTGTTTTGCAATGAGTTTTTTTTTTTTTTATCAAAACAAAACTTTGTAGCTTCTAGATAGTCTTCAAAGCTTCTGATATGACTTGGGCACTGGAGTGGAGTAAATTGAACCTGTGAACATGAAAAAGATCTGAAATGTTTGTCTGTTGTCATCTTTTTTAAATTAAGACTTAGACTTGTGCAGGGCCTCTAAGAAATGGGATGAGCTCTGAACTGGGTGCATTCCTTCTGCCTTTCTATTCTGCTCCCATTCAGCACTTATAATGGTAATGAAGTCTAATTACAAATGCATGTGACTGCCTGTTGTAATCTGTCAGTGTGTTTCTGAAAAACCTTGTGCCAGTTCAGTATTGGTCATTAGATAATAAGGATTGATAAAACGTAAGGGGCAAAATGTTAAAAATGCTACTATCGATTAGAACGCACCTTAATAATGAAACCATGGGCCTGGGGACGAAAGCCATGGATCATTTTGACAATTCGGCCTTAGATTGTGGATGAGACAGAGTGGGGACAATTAATCCCTCAGAGCCACAAATCACAAATAAAGTAGTTGCAGCTCATTACAACCTGACCTTGCTAAACGGCCTTGAAAACATAAGTGACCTTCTAGTATTTGAAAAGATTACAAAGCTCTATTGAGATTTTTTTTTTTTTTTTAATGTTTGGGAACCCCATGACTTAATTTTAACAGAACTGTCTTGATGAAAGAAGCTTTTAACTCCAACACCTTTCATGAGCTAAACTGCTAGCATCTCGTGGAACTGATGGCAATACTGTAGGGGAATGTTCAGGAAAGATCTTAAAAGTCAGAAGTCTTGCTTTGTGCAATTAATCAGTGGAAGATTGTGCTACAATAGCTTTGAAGAGACAATAGTTTCAATGAACTATCTAGTAATTCCAGTTAGGTCTTTTATAAATGATCTGGCATTATTGGAGCCCTGTGTAATTACAGGAAAACATACTCCTTTGTGCACTGCAGCCAAGTTCCATCTCAAAACTGGGAAATATGTTCAAAGTGCTTCATGAACTCTCCTTGTGTTCCCACATACCTCTCTTTAAAATATCCTGACATGGCAATGAGGAGAGTGCGTTTTGCATTTGTCTGTTCACATGTGCTGCAGATGTTCTTTGACTAAGTGGAGTCATGACTTGAATGCCTTGTCATGGGCTAATGCGTATGGAAATCACAAAGCATTAAGCTAGCTTACTGCATGACTAATCAAAGATCCCATGATAAATAGCTAGATTCACATCCCTAAATTTTCTGTTTAGAACTGTACACAAAGAACTGAGTTTCTAATGAAATAGACCAGTTTAATTTCATCCTTAACACTGAGATATGTAAGAGCTGAGCCTATTCTTCCTTCTGACTGTGGTAGATGTAGACGTTCCTTTAACTTCTTCCTGAGAAGAAGTGATGATCACAATCTCCGGTGTTGTGGTAGCTGTGTGATGTATTCGCATTGCTGATTGACTTCTTGGTGCTTTGAACCAGGCCTACGCATCTCTTTGCCTATTACTCTTCTTTTCAATTAATCTGAATGAGATGTTTCTAAAGGTCCTCAAAATACATGAAATTAAGGCTTTTCTTCTTTCCCATCCCCTCAACTAGATAAATGCAGTTTCCACTAATACCCCACTTCTCTGTAAATACAATAAATACGTAGCTTTTCCATGCTTATTCTGGGCAAGAGATAGCCTTCAGCGTTGCAACAGACCCTACCTGTTACAGTGCTCTACCTGCACACCTCACTGGTAAGAGACGCTTTTAGCATGACTTCAGGGAAGGTCATGGAGAGAGTAGGTCCAAGTTCAATAGATCTTTGGCATATAGGGAAAGGCATCAGGTATCATATAGTATGGAATCAGTAGATGAGCGTAGACCTGCTGAAGCATGTTGACCCTCAGAAATGGCATGTGACAGATAATGTTTTCTGCAACAGTGCAATTTTCAAGATAGCTCTGAGATGTAGCCATTGTGGAGGATGTTGTAAGAAACTGCTGAATGCATCGTGAACAGAAACAAGCACCATTTTTGAAGTAAAGCCCTTTGGTCCACTGGCTGTGCAGGTAGCAAAGTGAAGAAAGCTCTATGCTGCTGTTAGAAGAACATTCTGCTCTTGCAACAGCTGGATTCGGGGACAGCTTCCAGGTTGTTTCACCCTGTTGTTACCAGGGCTGATTTTCAGCCATGCTGGATCTCTTGGCTTGACACTGCGCTTGGATGATTGTGCTTTCTGTGTTGAGAGTGGCAGAGAAGGGTGTGTTATTGCCCTCTGTAATGCATTGATACTGGATCTATGCCGTTCTTGTTGGCCCGGAAGACAGATGAACAAAAAGGTTCAGAATGCTGTTGGATGTATAAAATATTTGGGCTCCATGGAGGCTCTGTAAGTTATTGTAGTAAAGTGAATAACCTTTCACGTTGCATTTAAGTGCTTGGCTCTGCCGTAGTGTAAGGCAGGAAGGTAAAGGGGAGTTACAGCTCCAAGGTCTGTAACCATGTTGGTGGCTAGTTACAGGACCTTGCTGGGTAGGAGGGATGGAGGAATGGATACACTGGGAAAAGGCGCACACAAGTCTTGGAGACAGATGGTAGAAGTGAAGGGGAATGTGTGTGACATACAGAAAATTCCTAGTCTTTAGCTGCCACGTCCTTGTCTCTTTGATTGGGTGAAGACCACATCAGTGTTTTTAGCTGATTGTTTGGAAACATAAAGTCTGTTTCCTCACAGATGGAGTTGTTCATTTGGTTTAGATCCTTATATTAATCACTACTGTTAATTATGGTGTCCTGTCACCACAGCATACACCAGCAGCTGTACAAGTGGATTCTCTGTGCACCATGCAGCCATGTTGGGCCTGCTGCTGGCTGCCTGCCGGCTTCTCACAGCGCCAGCCCTTTCTGTGCTGGGAGACCACAAGGGGCTTCTGCCAGGGCTCTGCTCTTTACTGTTGATCTGCTGACTGCTCTGGTGTGGTGTTCTTCGCTGCTGAGAAACCCAAAGATATCTTCCTGTGCAAGCCAAAGAAGTGCTTGGACTTCCACCTCCATACTGAAAGGAGGTGGAGAGTCTCAGGCCTGGCCTGAGGCGGGCCAGGCAGGGGTTCTTAGTGACTAGTTTAGGTGTTAATTTGTTTGTACTTAGGGCTATAAAGGCCCCGATCTGCTTTTTTTTTTTTTTTTTTTTTTTTTTTTTTTTTTCCTTTTTATAGATAGAATTAACAAAAGCCAATAGTATAATGATTAGTGTTGGTTCTAAATGACCCGTTTTAAAATGTCACCTGCAGTTCCTTAGATTTCTATCATTTTCATGAAATAGTTTCAGCATTATATTTGCTGAAACTTTCTATTCTGGATGCCTGCATCATCTACTTCTGTCTGTTTGAAAATTTAGAAGGGGGGAAAATATTTTATTCTTTCCAGGAAAAAAAAAAGAAGGCAAAATACATTTTGTGTGTTCTTGTAACTGTTTGATAAGCTCCATCACACTGGTCTTTAAGCTCAGTCTAAAAACTCTGTGGGATCGTTGTCTTTTGCTAGCCCAGTGAAAATCCATTAGGGAGAAGACTGGAATTTTTTTTTTTTTTTTTTTTACTCGATCAGTGGAGTTGGTACTGGCTAAATTCCTTGAAATTATTGTCTGTACAGCACACACAGGGGTTGAGCAAATCTCACTGAGGATTACTTATCTCAGATTTTCAGGCTATTGTGAAATCAAGTGTAGGAAGCTGAGGCACGTGCCCACCCAGCATGGTGCAGCATGCTTCTGGGGGTGCTGGGGCTGGGCACTCAGCTCTGTGCTCTGAGAGCAGCACAAGATGGCAAAGAGGTGCTCTGGGCTGTGGGGCTCTCTTTACTGTCACCCAGCCTGAGAAGGAGAGGAAAATCTACTTAAATGTAGAGCTGAGGAGCTGTAAGAGGACTAGGCTGGGACTGGCACCTAGGGATCAGTGTGGATATGGGTTGGGGCAGGAAGCAGGAAAAAAAAAAGGTGGGGAACCTGCACTGGGAGGACTGGTAGAGTCAGGGTTGCATGTGCAAAGAGATTGGTGTAGGACAGGGACTGTGAGTAGGAAAGAACTTGAGAGAAGCACTTGTGATGGCAAGTGTCAGGTGGGGACCAAAGCTGATCCTTCTCTAGGCCTGAGAAGGAAAGCCCAGATTTGTGGTACCCGGTGCTCCTGGTCTGTCAGTGATGTTCCGTATAGTGCATCTTTCCTGGCTTTCCTTTTCTCTCCCATTTTGTATCTTTTAACAATATGTCAAATTACAGATTGAAGGGTACAAAAACATGAACATTACAGTATAACCAAGCACTCAAAAGTTAAAATAATAAAAAAGGCTGTTCGTGAAGCCTTAATTGGGCCCCCTTGTGTGTATACATTTTGATACTGTCTCTAATTACATGATCACACACTGCTTTTTCCTGTGGACCCCTGCATCGTTCTGTGCACTAAGTGGAAGGTATTTGCTGAATGAGCAGAGCTTTAAGTTGTTTTTATTCTAACTGTGGCCCGGGTAGTCCCAGGCTTGCTTTACTGTATGCTGCTTGAGACTGAGCATCAAATCACTAATTTCCTTGTGCATTCTTCATTGCTAACTGCTTTGCAAACAGTAACACTTATTTTCAAAACACACTTGCTCTGAGGTGAGCAGTAAGGCTCTTCTGTTCCCACATGTGGGAAATGGGAATGTTTGAATCTGAGGTAGCAGCAGCCCGATGCTTTCCCAGTTCGCCATGGTGCAAGTCTCGCAGCACATGCAGAGCTGCAGCTGGTAAGTGCAGTCTTCTGAGATCTGGAGCTCTTTCTTGGGTGTTCTTTCTCAGGACGCAAAGTGAAGATGCTACCAGTAATGACTATGGTTAATGCAACCGACTTGCCTGAGTTTTCATGGGAACCAATGTTGAAGACCGACTCTTGAGTTCTGCCCTTGCAGATTAGGGTTAATCTTGTGACCGTTCACCCCAGCTTAGTTCCTTGCCTTGCTTACCTTGTATTTCCTGGTCTCTGCAAAGAGGAAATGGAGATGGGGTGGGCAGGCAATCTCCTTCACTGCTTGGGATTACCTGGGGGAGGAGGTGGTGCGGTCCAGCAATGTATCGTAATGAACATGCAGAGGGTGGGGGCTGAATTAAGACTGGATCTTAATTATGGCATCTTAAAACTTCCAAGAGCTTTGCTTTGCAACCTTAATGTTCTTCTAATGTAGTTTGTGCGTACATGTGTTTAATATATGTTGTTTTTCTTCTTACAAAAAGATGCTAATGGGCTGCACTTCAAATACTTTTACAAAAATTCTGAGTTTAGCTTTCTGAACAGGTTTTTGAAATCAATACAGAGAGAGCCACTAACAGGAGGTAAACTACAAACCACAAACACTTTCAATAGGATAGCTCTTTTTATATAACATTTGATATCATTTTCACAGCATGATCTCTACTTTCATACTGTGATAGCTTTTACCTGGAGTTTAGATGATTCATTTTTGTAGTGGATACTTAACTTTTATATGAGGAAAATGCAAGAGAAGCCAGCACAGCATTAAATGAGCTATAGTTGCAGCATTAAATGAACTACAGAACAGTAATAATGTAGACTGCTCAGATCCTTGCTATCACACAGGGTTGGACTCATGAATGCTCTATCAATCCACATGTGAGGAGATATGGAAGCCTAGAAGGAATTTTTCTTACTGCTTTTTGGCTTATCTAATTCAATTTTTAAAAGTAGACTGGGCACTCGGTCTCGTTTAGTAATTGTATGGAATCCTTACAGGATTCTGCTTGAAAATTAACTGTGATTTCCCGTTGGTGTGGATCATGAAGATTCACATGACTACAACAGTGTGCTTTCCACATCTTTTCTTGGAAGGTTTCAGGAGGAACCTAGCAATCCTATCTTTATACTGACTTCTGCAATAACTACTGCAGAGGGAGTCTTTCATGTAAATGGTGATTATTCTTTCAAAGACATACAGATTTTTGTGCAATGTGTCAGGAGTGTATGGAATTAAGTCTGATATTTTGACTTCTCCGGAAAATGAATGCTGGGGTTGAGGTTTTCTGTGGCTATGCTGCCAAGCTTCTGTTTTCACATGCTTGTAATTTCTTATGAACGGTTTTTAAATGAAGTTTTCTGCATAAGGTTCCCAAACAGTTTTTCAAGTGAACACCTTGTGTCTGTATATTTCTGAATAATGTAAACATGCAACATTAGCATGGTCCTGTTGAAAGATGGTTTAAAGATAGAAATTCAAATAATTTGCCTTATTTCCTCCATTCAGCCCATCATAAGCCTTCCTTTCTTCAGGTTTCCACCACACACTTGTTTCACTGTTCCTCCCCAAGAAAGATGTGTAGAAACATACACTTAAAATGGCCTGACAGTTGCATGCTATCAGAAATCTATCAAACTCAAGACCATTCATCAGAAATCATTTCCTTAGTTTCTGAAAAGGAGGAGCAGACTGATTTATAACATAGGTCTGATAAGGTTGAGCTAGACTCATTTATTTTAATTCGTCTGAAGACTTTGTGTCTAATTCAGTTCTTGCGTTAGAAACAGACAAAAAAAGAAACCTTTTCTTCTTACTCAAAATGCAACAGCCTTTACTGACTCCAAAACAAACAAAAAAAATCTTTTGGCTGTTCTGTTTTTTATGAACTGAGGATTGACCTGATTCTATCAAACAGCATCTTCCAGGGCCTGCATTGCAGTCAGTCAAGATGAAGGTGTTCAGCCCCTTCCATGTTTGTCATAATTAAATATTTTAAAGTCACTTTTAAATGAATGAGTCAATTGTTTGAGCACTACCAGCTTTGCTAATAGGTGATGAAAGGCCCTACCCTGGGGTTTCAGGCACATTTGAAAGCAGCTACCCTTGATGAGTATCTCCTGTACTGAACAGCATACTGTGTTGAATCGATATTGCTACTGCTCCCTGGGGTTCTTAATTCACGTGTTCAGAAAACTTCATGTTTTGTATTCCTTGAGGTACACCCTACAAAAGCTCAAATACACACAGAAATGCACATTAAAGGGCCCCTGCTTGCACCTGTCTGTATGAGCCTATCTCCAAGAATGAGTGAGGCTTGCTTTACCGCTCCATCTTTTTTTTTGCACAGGCACTCGGATGGTGCTCTCCTCACTACCTAGCTCTGTCCTAGGGCTCTTTTGTTTCTCTGGCTGGACTGATATTACATAAAACATGCTTTACAGTGCATGTGTGACTACATTGCCTGATGGTAGTCATGGAGAGACCCCACTCTGTTTAAGAATTCCATATTTGAATTAATTTCTAGCAGGCTAAATCATTCCTAAGCTTAGATGGAATAATGTTATTTCCCCTGCCATCTAGCAGTTCTTGTTTCTAATGTCGTAGGCATCCTAGCTGATCAGGGTCATAGCCCGGGTATGCTAGTTGCTGTCCAAGCACACTGACAGCTGTGCTCCAGAGAAGGAGCTGTAACTCTGAAGAAGGTGGCTGACTGAGCTTTAGGGTTTCTGAAACTTTTACATCAGGGACAGTGAAAACGCGGGGATGAGTGAAGCAGGGCTGATTTACACCTTCTGAGAACTCTGCTCAGGAACTGATTTCCAAGTGAAAGTGACAGCTTCCCCCATAATGCTGCCCTCTCCTTCCTTGTTTATGTGACACAGGCCCCTATCGCCCCTGTTTTGTTGGTTGCAAGGTCCCTCCTCTCCACAGCACTCCACACGCTTTGCTTGCCGTCCCTGTCCTCTTCTTCCTCATTTGATCATCTGTTTGGCCGTCAGCTCCCTCCCTTGTCATTCCCAGTTTAGGGCACCTCAAAGAAGCTATGGTCCACTATGTCAACTAATGGGGAATTTAATGTCTCTAAAAGAATTGTCTTGTAGCTGTGAACAAATACATCTCTGAACGTTAAATAATTGTGTAAAGATGCTTTTAAAAAAAAAAAAAGTATCTTTCATTCTGGTGCGTGGGTGAGCTGAGATGCACAAAAAGAATTGCAGGGAAGGGCAGGTATGTGAGAGATCCTCCCTTGCTGAGTGGCCTTTACTAGTCAGAGCTGTGCTCTCTGGCTTGCTGGGGTCTGGGAGAGGTTGCTGATGAACTATACCAAGTGTCAGCAGTCAGTCTGAGGACCTGCGACTGGGAAGGAGCGTTAAGGATCATTGCTCCAAATGGGAAACGCTCTGGAGGAGGAGAGCAGCTTGTGATGCAAAAGCTGATACTTTTTTTGTCTCTAAGCGCAGCAAATTGTAATTCCTCTCTGGGAGTTTTCTGCACCACAGCAGGAGCATGAGCTGACAGCTAGCATCTCCCAGCACACACAGAAGTCACAAAGGTCCTAGCAGCCTCTGTCTGTGGCTGGAGCTGCCTGTTCCTGCGCCCTGCACCTTCTGCTCTAGGCTGCTTTTGTGAACTAGGCAGCAGAGCAGCTTCACGCTAAAGATGCGTTAAGGCCAGGAGGTTGGGGATCTCCCTCTATGATGTTTTTGCACAAGGCAGGGAATCTCATAAGAATCAAAGGTGGCTGGAGGGGAATCCTGAAGCTTTCACATCCTGGAATCCCTGCAGTGAAACTTCAATCGCTGGTCTTAACTTTGAACAAACAGGTCAAAAACACTCCCTGTGAAAACCTTTTAATTTAATTAGACTTTCTCGTGTGATTAAAACTGTCTTTGATATGGTTTATTAACAGTTTCAATCCCAAATTAACATCTTAGTAGTACAAGTTAGGACATTGGTCTCTGACCCCTCCTTTTTTTTTTCCCCTAGGAAAGGTTTGAAGCAAGTCAGCATCTTGCTAAGCAAGAGAGAGAATACTGGATAAATAAGTATGTGTCCTGCGGAAATAGCTGCTCAGACACTAAAGGCTAAAATAAGTCTTTGGTTGTGTACAGACATTTTGCAGATAATAAAATTATGTTATCAATGAAAGGGTAGTTTACCTGTGTGGTTTTTTTTTTTTTTTTATTTCCCCCAATATGAATACTGCAACATGCAGAGGCCATTGATAATTGAATTAGAACCATGTCTATGCTTGTAACACCCTTGCTATAAGGATCTTAATTGCCTATTACTAACTTCTATTCAAAAAAAAAAAAAAAAAAAGGGGGAAGGGCATAACAAGACCATAGATGAAGTTTCTAAAAAGCCAAAGAATTTAAGTCTTAACCTGAAGCAAGTCTTAGCACAAGATTTCAGGTCAAGAATCTGCCTATTCTTAAAGTCCTAGGCATGCTGTTGAGATGCTGTAAAGAGAGACAGGTACAAAGACAAAGCCAGTTTCCTTTCCTTTTATCTTCAAAAGAAGCACGATATCAGCTTTACCTTGAGCTAGACTTTGCCTTCTGATCTGATAAAATCATTATTTGCCACTAAGATACAGGAGAATTCTCCTACCTGCTCCTCTACCCCTGCTGTGCACAGTGGCACTCTGTCTTCAGTTACACCTCATGTAGAGCTGTGCCTTGGTGTCTAGCAGCTCCTGAGTGCCAGCAGAAGCCTGCCATGGCACCTGAGATGGTGCCTCTGATTAACTTCTCATACGTGGTGGCCACAGAGGGCTTGACATCACAAGTTAAGGGCCATAAGTGTTTCATCCTCCAGCCTGCATCTGCTGCCATTCGCTGACTGAATTAGGGAGTCAACTTTTAGTTTTATGTATGAGAGTTGTCAGCTGGAGGAATTATTAGGCCTTTGTTGTTAAGTGAGACTTAACGAAAATATACCAAGAATCAATGGTATGGCTGATTTTTTTCAGTCAGAATTGGAGAAATGGTCATTATGAGTACTCACCCCTCTGCTCCTCTCACTTTTTCATGTGCAGCCCCTCCTCACATCACAAGAAAAGTCCTCCCTTGGGCAGAGCAGTTGACAGCAGCTCCTTGATCTGCTGATTCTGATCCCAGCAGCATTCTGAGCAAGGGTTTGAAAAACAAGTGTATTTGAGCTGTAACAAACTGAGTTGTGCTACCTACCAGCATTTAAACTGATTGTCTTTCAAAATGTTTAAGTATGAGCAGGTGTTCATGTAAATGTTGGTTCTCTAATTTGTCTAATAATGTTGATTTTTTTTTTTTTTTTCCCCTGCTCCTATTACTGACTTTACTATTTTGCTGGTGGCATCCGGATTGATGGTCGGACCATTGTTTTTAGTTAAGCTCATCAAAAGGAAACATTTTATCTACTAACGTCCAATAATGACATTTATAATTTTCTGCATGTAAAAGTCACTCAAAGGAGTTCTGCATGCATAAGGTAAAATAAATGACTGAGGGAGGTGACCATGTAGATGACCTAATCAGCTCAAGTTGTTCAATGAAATAAGCAGTGTGACGTGTTGGAAAATATAGGTAGCTGGAAACTGCAAGCTAACGAAAGTGTCTTTTGAAGTTCTTTTTAATATTTATAGTGGATCTACATATGACGATTTTGTGACTAAGCATATGTGCTCTAAGCTACGCACATATAAGTGCATTCTTGGCAATATCATACATCATATATAGAGTATGCACTCACAGGAGAGCAATAGGTCTGAGCGGCTTATTTTAACTGGTGGTGTTATCATAACAGAGGTAGCTGGGCTATTTACCCAAGTAGCAAGGATTTCTTTGGTTTGGCCAGGCTTGCCTTGCAGTCGCAGAAACTGCAGGTAAGAAGGGAGAAAGTACGGCAAGGATGGCTGCAGAGCGGCTTTTTGTAAACCACCAGTTCTGAGGTGCATGAAGGACTTGAGCATTGCTGCTTTGTCATCTTTGCCCTGGGCTGGCCCCAGTTGCTATGTGCTCAGGCAGTAGAAGGTCTCTGGATTTCAGTGAAATCCAAGCAGGTACCCTTTCCTGGCTTCTGGCTGCTTCCTGCAAAGTGAGTGGCACAGAACGAGCTCCGTGGGCCTCAAACATCACAAGACTTCCAGAATAGTGTTCTTCCTTGCTGTCTGTATAAGGCAGCCCAGTCGGGATGCCCGTTTTGGTCCACGTTAGTCTAAACTGTATCTGACCTGCTAGGTGAGTAGGCAATGTGGGACCCATCTCCTCTTCCAGGAGTCAGTGGGATTACAGACGGGAGCTAACGGTTACGCTGAGCTGGCCAGCCACCCATTTTCTTGTCCTTGGTTAACTTTCTGGCAAAGATTTTTGTTTTAATATTTAGTTTTGAGGAAGTGTTATAAATAGCACACTATCAGTTACTATTGCTAATGCAACCAAACTGCATTTCACTCACTTTTACCAGGAATACCTTGAAACTTCAGTTTTCAAAACAACCTTAACTGCTGCTGCCCAGAGAGATAGGGAATACAACAGAGGATGTGACCTTTCTGAATGTTTTCTTATCAGGCAGCATAAGTACTGTATGTCCCACTAAGCTGCTTCAATAGAACCTTGTCAAGTTATCACACTACTCGACATGTTGCTGATAATGAATACATAAAAGCTTTAGATATTGAAGACTCAGAGGAAATAAATAAGATTTACTGAAAAACTGCTCAACATATATCCCAGGGCCATGTTTTTTTCCATGTGGGTTGTCTGTTTCCTTTGATCCCTTAGATAAATGGGGTGATGCAAGAGTTTCAACTTCTTGAAATGTAAAAGTGCAGATGTGGGTGGATAAATGAAGAAAGTAAATGGTCATCTATCTCCATTGTGGAAAACTCAATTGCATTGTAATCATATCAGTCTCGTTCTCCAAAACTGACTAATATTTTGCTTTTGTGCTACCATGCGCTGCTGTAGCTGGTATCTGGAATACCTTCTCTCGTCCTGTATTTTTATGAGGGCTGAATGCTGGGGAAGAGTTCATATTCATCTTCGTAGCTTTGTCCAGTATAGGTCAATTATTCTGACGTTGAGGAATTAAAGAAAAAACAACAGCAAAACCCTGCATACAGAACTAGTGTTGACAACATCCCTTGTGTCACTGGCAGGAGGCCTTCAGACTTGGGTATCAAAGGGCACTTGTGGAGAGGTTGCCCAGGCTTCGTCTGCAGATCCCTGGCAACAGGTGGGAACAGGCCAGGATGGGAAACTTCAGGATCTGCTAAAGAGGGATAAGGAGAGTGAACCCCTATACTCCTTTTATGAAATAATGCTTTGGAATGCTTTTGGCTGGGTTTGGTTAGTCTTATGTCTTACCTGGGTCTAGCAAGCAGTGTTGCATCTGACCTGAAGATAGCCCCACTGGTTGAGATTTCATGTTTGCTTTATTAGCAGTCTCACAGCATACTGGGCAATAACAGCTGACAGCGCTGAGCTGATGATTTGTTGCAAAGAAGCTTCTGAACTTTGGATGCAATTTTTGATAGCTATCAAGGGTTTATTCAACAAGAACAGTTTGTGTGCCTTTTACTGTAGATGGTAACTTAATACCTTCTGAATCTGATCTCCACAAAGTCTGACTTGGAAGGGCTGTAGAATTTTTGACAGTTAGCTTCTTAAATAACTATCTAATAAAGTATTTTAGTAATCTCTTTACTTCAAAAATATACATTCTCTTTCCTCTCTAATTCCAAATTTTTCATGCTTAGATTAAATGTGTTCATTCCTCCAGTGAAGATGACTTTGAGACTTGCTTCCAGTTTACTCATTTAGTAGACTACTGTATGTTTTATGCAGAAAATAAGAAACTACTATTTTCCCCTTTCAAAATGGGCTCCGCACATATGCAAATGACTAACCTAAGAAGAGGCACCCATAGAAGCTGTTCCTTATTTCCTTCTAGTGCTCTGAAAGCAGTCTCTTCCAAAAGGCCGTGTTTTCATTCTGGGCTCCCCACTGTATGTAAAGAGACAGTCTCATGTCTGGTATCCTTGGCTGCTGAGGCTTTTTCTTGTGTTTAAAGTCACCTCTTGTATTTGACTGATCAGGAGAAAGTGGGAAGCGCTATTACAGCACAGTGGCTCTCTCAGTGGCTGTAAGCAATGATATCTAACAATGCCCCAAGGAGCTAGTTAAAAAGTGCCTCGCACGCTCAGGAAAGCACTTTAATGTAACTGCATTAGAAAGCTGTCAGTTGCTTGTTGGGCAAAACAGACTTTTTTATTTTATTTTTTATTTTTTTTGCATTGTAAGGATTATTGAAGCATTTGTTACACAATAATTTGGAAATCATAATAAAACATTTCTAATTTTATTTCCCCCAGCAAACAACTAATGGGGGTAGTACATAGCAAGCCCAGAAAGCATGCTATAGAGCCATGAAATCTTGTTCATTCTCCTAATTGGGAGGGCAGGGGAGAGAAGCTGTAGCTATTCTTTTAAAGTGTACTTCCCAGAAGTAGAATTTTCAGAGCCAGAGGTAGGAAATAACTTGTTTGTATCTTTTCTACTTCCCCACTGCCTTAAACTCTCAGTGTATTTCTGCAAGTGCATTTTAGTGTTCTTCAAATGACATGTTAAATGCTCATGAGGTGTCAGAATTCCAGTAGGCAACTTAAATGTTCTCAGTGCTCCCCTGTAACAGGAGTTGTTGCAAAATGGTGACAGATGACTAGAGGTTAGATTTTACAAACACCTGATTGTGAATGGCAAAAAGTACTTTGTAGAGGGCATGCTTAGATGCTTTTTACAGGCCAAAGTCTTACATAGTTGAAGAGAGATGAGTGATGCTTAAAAATATAAAAGAATTAATTTATTTTCTGAGCTGTTTCTTTAGACTGAATTTGTTTCATTCAGATTTCCTTCATGAATTCTCTTTGGAACTGGAGATGTAGAAATCTGATCCAAAGCTCATGCATAAGCCTCTAGTAGTGTTTTGGTAGCTGATTGGTAGGGATGTGCTTGGGTCCAGATATCCAAAGTTAATACAGATCTACCAATAAAACAAAAATAGCCTAACATCAAGGAAGAGGGACAAAAAGAAGAAAGGAATGAAGTTTGAGGATTTGCTGACTTTCAACCTTAAGTCACAGTTAAACCTGATCGCATGTTGCTGAAAATGTCAACTGTTATTGTTGTGTGAATAAGCTGTGTGAATTTTTGCAGAATTGGCATTCCCGTGCATCCAAAATGTCATAGGCCTGAAGGTATAGCAATGACAAAAGTGCAGTAGGGAATTCATAAATCTGTTGAATGGGTTTGCAGTTGGAAATCCAGAATGCTCAGGTGCATCTGAGCAGAGCCTGGTACATTTATTATTCACTGCCCTCCAAAATTTCAGGTAAATTTCTCCTTTTAAAAAAAATCTCCCAAAACAACAACAAAAAAGCACCCCATCTTGGGAAGATCATTTAAAAAACAGTGATACACAAATCATTTATTTTTGTCAGCTAAGACAAGAACAATTTATTGCATCATATATTCTAAGCAATACTTGCATGCAAACTTGCTTTCTTGGATTCTGAGATCAAGATGAAAATTGTCTTACGTTGTCCATCAATCACACTTACTGGAACAGCTCTTCATGAGCTAGAGCTTATATTGTTCAAGCCTGGATATTAGATGAGCTGCAGTAGAGTTTGAGTCATGGACCTTGAGCATGAAAAACTCGGGACAGCATGTATTTTAGCTGAAGAGCATGTGAACCTTTTGCTTCAAAGGGACAAGCAACAATGTCTATGTTTAAGGCTCTAAAAGCAGTCTTTGGCATAACAGAGGACAAACTAAAATCTGAGACTTGAAAATCTACATTTCCTGGCTGATAAACAATGGCTGTTGTAGAAGTTTTTTTTTGGGGGGTTGTTGTTGTTTGTTTGTTTGTTTGTTTTTAGTTTTACATTCATAAATTTTAGCTTTGTCATTACAATGTCATCCTGTCTTTTTCAGTATGGAATTTCAAGTTAGATTTGAAAAGCTTTGGAAGTATTCTGGTTCACAAATTGCTTATGTTTCATGTCAGATTTCAGAATGAGGCATTGTGTTGAATATGTTGATTTGTCCCGGTATGTTCACTATATGCTGTTGAACAGTGGCTGTTCAGCTAACCGTGTGACACACCGTGGAACGTGTGGCACAATACAGGGAAACAGAGAATGAGATGGAAGTCTTGACAGAAAAGATCAAATACCTGATTTTATTTTTGAATAGCAGCACACATGAGAGAATTTTTTAAGAGATCATTGCTGTGGAGAGGAGGAGGAGAGGAAGACAGAAGGCCCTGGAAGAAAGTAGAATTGAGTTTCCAAAAATGGCAGCCTTTACAAAGAAGGTCCTTTAGACACAAATAACGTGCCGGCTTTAAAAAAGAGAGAAGTGGGTTTAGAATTAGGAACTTAGAATACCAGTGAGCTTCCAACAATGAACCTGAGCAAAGGAAAATACCTATTGCTGTAGGAGCTCCAGTTGTGCCTTGATAGTACAACGGAGAAAGCAAAAAGACGAGTCTATTCTTCTTTCCATTCAGGAAAGGACTTGCCTTCTCTTCTGACAACTGCCAGCGAGGCTTGTGCAGTGTAGCCCTTCATGAGACCTGGAAGGAAGCTTGATGGTAAACTGTCTTCAAGAAAGAACAGTTCATTACAAAAAGCTTTAGAATTTGGGCCTCCTTAACAGCCTTTCAGATGAAAGGGACAGACCAGGCTTTCTTATATGATTTAAGTAAGAGTGTGATCACTGAATAGATCTGCGGGAAGGCAACAAGGACAGCGATTTATATAAGAGCTTTAAGAACAGAGGTTTATAATTAATTAGTCAGTGGTGAATCGGTGGAGCGTTGGGAAGGAGAAGTAAAGGAGAGACCCACAGTGCTGCTTGCAGGTTAGTCTGAAGTGAAAGCTCTTGGGGTGTGGGCCAGGCTGACAGGGTTCTGCTAAAAGGAAAGAAAAAGCATTAACCTGTGTTCATGCCTGGATTTAATTCCACAAGACACTGCAGGACCTAAAGCAAACCAGTTGGGACCTAAGGTACATCAAGTAACATTTAACCAGTTGTATGTTCTTTTTATGACTTCTGTTTGTGAGGGAGATAAATGCATGTCTGAGGCAATAAAACATTTCCCCTGATTATAGCAAATGGTGTTTCTTTTCCCTCGTGGGATGTAATAGGAATATCAATGTTTTATATTTCATATTAAAAAAGCCCAAGTTTGATAAAAAATGAAACACATTTAGTAGAGTTGTTATCTCAGGTAAGTTAAAGTACCATTGAGCAGTCACAGGCACAGAACTGTAGGCACGGTGGGTTCGCGTACCGTGGATCTGGCCAAACTTCTGCGTGCTACTTCCCAAATCCAAATGAGCTTGGAGAAGAAGGCGAGCAGCAAGGAGTTCATAAAGGCCACTATACGTAAGCTAAGGCAGGTGGTGCCTTGCATCACAGGTAACAACCGTCTTGATAAATGCAGCAAATGGAATTTAAACTGGGACAAAGAGTTATATAAGAGAGGGGGAAAAAAAAAAAAAAGAGCAGCGGAGGCTGGGAAAACACAACAGAAGCAGCTCAGAAAGAGAATCCGGGAAAGTGTGTCCAATTTTTCTAACATTTCTCATCACTAACTTCACCAGAATTGTGTGGGTATCTGCGAAAGCAGAATTTGTCCCCAGTAGAATGTGATTAGTGTGTTAAGCAGCTGTTTTATTTCAGGAATGAAATATGTAAAACAGATATGCCAAAATATTTTCTTTTGATGTGGAATATTAAAAATCAAAAGAAATGGTGATACAAGCTTGCCCTTTCTTTCTTTTTTAGGGAATGACAGCTTAATGTTTAGTTGTTTTTTTTGGGTGGTTTCTGGGGGAAACTTTTCCAAACCTGCCAGAACTTCCAGGAATTCGGGTCTGATCCCATTCTGCGCTGCAACAAAACCAAACTCTTCTGGCGTGCGCATCCTGCTGTCCAGCAGACATACCTGTACTGGCACAGCCCTGGGAAGGAAGCGTGTCCCTCGGGGGGCTCGGGGCAGGGCCCACGGTGGCGGAGTTTTTAGGGGTGCCCTGATCCTTCCCGCAACGAGCGTGGAGCTGTGTGTGGGCAGTAATGTAATGCCAGCAGGAGGAACTGAGAGACCACCAAGGCTTTCTTAGTTTTGTTTCAGGCGAAGGACTTGAAGTTAAATGTTTCATCTCAAGTTTCAGTGGTATTTTCAGAAAAAGAGAAAAGGCAAACAGTGAAGAATTGGGCGTGGGTCTTTTTAAAGATGATGCTCTGAGTTTTCTTTTTAACTCCCTAGAATTGCTGCATCTTATTCAAGTAAATAAGAAGTCTTCTATATGCTTCTAGGGGAGCATGTGCTGTTTGACAGGTTCTGCCTATCCCTTCATTTACCCCCTTTGCTAGCAGACTGGTTCCTACTACTTCTCAAAACACTGGCTTCGTGTATCAGATTATGGCATACAGCTCCACGCAGGGGGTTGCAGGCATATCAAGGTGGATGCCTCGATGGAAGTGGTTTCTGCTGTGTTAGCTGGGATTGTGCTGCAAAATTAGGCAGGATAGTTCTCGCAGTTAATCCTTGTGAAGGGAGAAGGTCGGGTGTGTGTTTGTGAGATGGGATTTCATTACAGCAGCCAAGACCTATACAGCACAGGAGTTTTGAAGAACAGCATACAAGCAGGCAGCTTGGCTCTGGCATGGTGCAGTGCTGCTGGCCTTGGCTCCTGCCCGCGTGGGGTCCAGCGGCTGTAGCGAGATCTCAGCCTGCCAGTGCTGGCTGCGCACTGCTTGTAAAGTACAAAGTACGACATCGTACAGAAAATTGGATATAATCTGCGTTTTATGGAATATACATGAAGTTCAAGGAACAGATTTCAGATGCTGTAGGTTGGCACATCTATTTCATGTTTTATGTACGCACTGAATTCGATATACTGTGGTTTTACATTTGTGCTGGTTTACATTAGCCATAAATGTGACCTCAGTGTGTTTACATATAATGTGCTGAAGCTTCTCAAGTTGACAATTACCAGGATGTTTCTTGTGCTGCATTACAATTGAGAATCGCAGATCCTACAGGATAAATTTGTGTCGAATTGTGTTTATCTAGATTTTGCAAAAAAGCAAAGCAGTTAGTTTAGCTTATCTTTTGTCATGTTTTCTGCTATGCCAGTTGGAAATTTTTCATTGGTAAAAGCTTATTTTCTTTCTAACAAATGTCTGTCTTCCAGTTTTGTGAAAGTGAATAATTGTTTCCCAAAGATTAATCCCACAAACGTTTGTACTCAGTAATGTCATTTCTGACCTCTAGTTTCATGGGCTTTTGGCAGTAAAAAATTGAAAACCTTACAGAATTTAGAAACCTTGGGAAGAAACCACGAGAATAAATTTTAATGTGAAAAGATGATAGTTTTGCAGAAGTGCGGAGCATCTGTTTTTTCAGCTAGATGCTTTAAGTTTTGCTCACCCCCTCAAATATTAGAACTGAGCTAAGCTAAACATTATGGTATTATTTAAAATATATATATTTTAACATCATAATGCGTTTCGTGTAATCTAAACCCCTTTAAAAGTACTAGTCCCTGGAGATGTGTCTGTGGTAGCCTGCATTGTCAGAGAACACAAACTAAATTGGAGTGTAAACTTATTTTGTTACCCACGGCTTCTTTTGCTGCTAATAACTGTTTCCTTTTTTTTCCTTTAAAAAAAATAAGCCAGAACATTAACAGTTTTGCAAACTTAAATATTTGTGAAAATTTGGGCATGAGAAAACAACCTGTTTAGCCATGTTTGTTTCTTAGATTGTCTTTGATAGTCCTTAATAAGAAGTTTATGGACTGAAAAGGATGTGACAGTTCTGTATGGTTACCAAACTGCCCAAATTCACCAGGTCTGCTTGATCCCTGAAGCTCTGCCTTCCCGGTGGTGTGTGTATCCAGAGGTGCCAAAATCCCAGGGCAGCAGGGGTGTGACACCTGGCTGTGCCTCAGCTGCGGCAGTGAAGTCCCACCTGAGAGTCGGGGTTTGCGGTACCTTTGTGGTCCTGGCAGAGTCCCAGTAGATAACAGGGGGCTTGGAGGCACAGCACACCCCAGGCAGCCATCCCACAGCTGTAATGCGCTTCAGTCACTTATTAGGGCGACCAAGACATGTGAGAGTATCCTTACAAACTGTCTAATAAAACGTTACTTGCATCATGCAGCAATCGTGTCAGCCCTGTGGATTAGAAGATGTTACCCAAATTCTCCTGGTTTTTGTTCTTCTGTAAACAGAGCTGAAAAGCCAGCAAGGAATGTCTTGTATACCTTTACGTAACATTTCAGAATGTGCTTACAGAAGAAGAGATGTTTCTACTTCAAGAAGTTTGCAAACTTCTTTTGTGATTTTTCTCACTGTATCCATTTAGACTTTTATTTTCTTCAAAATAAAAAAAAAAAAAAAAAAGGAAAAAACTCGCTGCAAAATAATGTTTTCAGAAATTACGTATCTTATAACCATTGGTGTTGAAGGCCTGGGGTGTAGTATTTCCATTTTTGCAATTTTATTCAGAAATTAGAAAGTGTTGTATCTAACCCTTTTGCATATTTATTAAAAATTAAAATATACCTTTTTTTTTTTCTTAATGATTTTTTAAAACATTCATCACTGGAAAATGCCCAGCAGAATGTGGTTCTGCGCTGTAGTGGAGGTGTGAGTTTCATTGGCTACAAGTTGTGGAAAATCAGCATAACTAACACTCCCACAAGGTAATTTAGGATTGCATCATCCATTTCTTTGCAAGAGTGTGCAAAACTGAAACAGCTCTACAGGAGCTGTGTGCAATGTACTTGGACTTGCGATGTGTCATCCAAGTTACAGGATATGTGCTGCCTATGGATCAAGCAGCAACTGTGTTTTTTTTCCATCTGTTTTGGGGCTTCTTTTTTGTTTTGTGATGATTTTATTTGAATCTTTGGCTGAAAATTCATGAACTCGATTGGTTGTATGAAATCAGGATAAAACTGGAGCTTCGTCATTTTTCAATGTAACTAACATACAGGAGGTTACTTGTGCAGGTCTTACAGTTTGTGAGCAAGGATTGCATTAAAATAGGGATTTAAGGAACTGATGAAGAGATGAAAAGCATAGTTTTCTCACGTTTTGATTTACACAGAAGGTCTGGCACTTGTAAGCCAACGCTATGATTGTACAGCCTCAATGAGAGCTAGCAGCAAATCTGCAGGTTCGGCACCAAAGCGGGGCCCCGTGGCTGAGGACCAGTGCCACCTTTCCCTCACTAGGAACGGGCAGCGTTCTGCTGGCAGAAACTTGATTTCCTTGGCAAAGTCCCAAGCAGCTGAAAAAAAAAAAAACAATAATGCCTTTTGTATAAGGTTACGAAATCTTCCCAAAAATGTAAACCAGAACTGTGCCTCTGTTAGAGCTCCACGGGACAGGATAAAACAGTTGTGCTGTGAGGCCACCCTTCTTTATTAAATTACGCAGACCTTGGAAGGCTGCTTGTGGGAGCCAAACGCATCCTAGACCCCAATTTGTGGTGTCGCTCTTTAAATCCTGCGGGGTTTTCCATGATGTTTGTTGTTCAGCACAAGGAGCCTGGCCGTTGCTGGCCCCGGGTGTGAGGGTTGCTCTCGCTCCACGCTCTGCTCCCCGGCTGATGGCTGGGTTTCACCTCTCCCGCGTCTGTCCCAAGGGAGGAGCTCGTGGGAACGAGGGGGCAGGTCATTCTCAGCGCCAGGCTCCTGGCTCAGGCCGCACTCCTGCCAGAAATCTGTCTGAGCCTGAATCTGGCAAAGTTTAGGAAGCTGTGTTAAATGCGCCTCTTTGTTCAAGTCTTCCACTAACGGCGGGCGCAGGAATTTCACTTGGCAATCGGTATCCTGGCTACCGTTTTCAGGGTACTTCTATAGCTGCCTCAATAGCTGGGAGGGACACGGAGTGTTTTGTGTGATTTCCATTTGGGTTACATTTTGTAAAAGGCATCCAGGTGCTCTGATAATCATCCCTGATGACGTAGATATGGATGATTTGGGGCTACTGCTTTCTAATTTCAATTCGAAAAGAGAGCCTTTTAGGTTATATCGTTTTAGAAAAAGTAGTAAGCCTGAAAGTACACGGAGGGATAAGCTCTGTGTGTAGCAGGTGAGCAGTCTGCTGACTTTTTATCATGATGTGTTTCCTTTATTGCATGGGATAACTGCTGCAACTCAGAAGTAGCAGACATAGGGATTTTTGAAAACAAAAGTTTTGTTTAGCCTTAGGAACAAATGTGACAATCGGGCATTTCTATGTGATTCTCCTTTATTTTCCTTTTAGAATCAGATCTGGGTTTAGATGGTGGCTTTCATGGTTGAAGTGTGTAAAGGTTCTTTGCACAGAACAGATTTTCCTATGGGTAAAAGCATGGCAGCAATTAGATACTGAACAATAGCTGCAATGGCAGCCTGCCTTGGGAATTGGCTAATTCCATTGCAAAAAGAGCTGCTGGGGTAGCCCTTCGCAGAAATGAGCTGATGTCTGTCTCAACAGGCAGGAGATCATTGCCTACAGGAAATTCACTATGGTGCACAAATATACTGGGGTCTAGCCATTAGAACAGGCCCTCGTGGAGGAGCACTGCGTATGTGCCTTTTCCAAATCCTGATGGGCTTTCTCAGTTCTGCTACTGGCTGCTGCTATTGCACAACTGCTGGGCGCCCTTATCCATGTACACAGGCAGTGCTTTCTCATAAAAGCTGACTATGTTTTCTGTGAAGTTAGTGCAAGAGTTCCTTTTGTGTTTTGTTGCTTGCTGTTGTGCCACTTAGGTGTATTAAAAGATGCTCATGCACGAACAGCACTCGTTCTGTTGCTCTGCATTTGCCAGGATAAGGCTTTCTTACTAAAGAAAAGAATTGAGAAAAACACCTTAGCTCATATCTTCGACTAGGCAAATCAGTGAGTTTGACTGTTTTCCCTTCCTTCCCCAGCGTGTTGACCCAATAACTGCATAGCTCTTTACAGCCCCTGTAGCAGAACAAGATCCTGGAGAGAGGTGTGGAGGAGAAGAGGAAGGAGGAGAAGCAAGTAGAGGAACTTTAACATTGCTGCTGTTGGCAGAGAGAAAATGCTGTGGGAAGTGCTGTAAGGCAGAGGTCAGACAAACATGAAATGGTGAAATTTCTATGGTGCTGAGAAACTGCTTTGAACTTTGCCATTGGGTTAGAGAAAAATGCAAGTGAGAAGGCATGTACCTAGAGGTGGCAGGGAGCTGGCAGTCGGGAGTGACAAATGAGCCGTTGGGTTATGCGTTGATCACTGGGGGTGGGTGGAACCTGTTTTTTTTTTTTTTTCTAGAGTTTATAGGGAAATTATTTGGAAAGTAACACCTCTCAAATTTGCTTCCCCCACAACTCCTTTTTCCAGCTTGAATCACAAAAGAAAGTTCAGAAATCAAAGGACAGGTTCTTGTACTGTGCTCTTTCCAACCTAACTTAAACTGGAGAACATTTGCATAGGTGTCAAGTCCTCGTGAGGATTGCAGCATGATTGTTTAAAATCACATATCTTTAGTTGCTTTTAATCTTGAAATGTTCATCCATCAAGGCAGAATATGGTTCGAAGTCTCTGCCAAGGTTTTTCAGAGTTTTCCATGGACTTGTTTGCTACTTCTGAGGCCATGAGTGAGTGTGGTCTTCCATTTTTCACTGCCACCAGGGGACATGAATCAGACTGGGAGACCTGAGACTCTGGGAGGCAAAAGCTTCCAAAGAGCCTGGTGAGACCTGCAGAATGCTTGCCTGGGATGGCATTGTCCCTTCCACTCAACAGCGCACCAAAATGCCAGTCTGGAGATTGGAGGGGAAAGGAAGAAAGAGAGAGGTGTGTTGTCATCCTGTTCACCTATCTGAGTTAGCAAAATGCTTCAGCAGTGGTGTTTCTTAACAGCAACACTTCTATTTCATTCCTTTCAAGCAAATTGGAAGATTTCTTTTTAACTGGTCAGTAGCTATTTTGGGTTGCATTTTTTACTAATAACTTATGCTGACTAACAGTGCTAACAAAGCCTTTACATAAAGCAGGCTGTATAACAACTTGATTTTTTTTTTTTTCCAAATTATACATTTTAATTAGTAATAAGTGCTGTGAATGGAGATAATTGAAACATTTCATCACTACATACTTAATCTTTAGATTTGAGTTGGGCCCTGGGGAAAGAGTTTACATTTAGACCTAATGGCTTAAACACATCCTTGATTAATAGTCAGAAAACAATTCCATAATTTCAGTTTTGGGGAGTCTTTAGTCAGATGTGCTTTTAGCTATAGCTCTACATGCTATTATTCGAACAAAGGTTGTATGTGTGACAATGCAATTGTCTTGTTGCATATGTTCCCATCCTGTTAAATTTCATATCATTTCTGTAGGATCTCAGTCTAAAGAATTTCTCTCTTATCATTCTTTGGGCTTAATTTTGCTTTGGAAAATCAAGTTCTGTTCTCTTTTTGTTTCATTTCTTGTCATTTAGAATCAGACAACAATAATTCTGGAATCAGAATGTGCCTTCTGTTATCTGACTGATTTTGATGGATTGTCATGCGTCAGTTTGACTTTGCAGGGGTTGAATATAGCATTAAAAATGTTTTGAACGTTTAACTGAACAAACATGCCATGGAAACTAGAGAGAAAGGTCACTGGCACAGTGTTTGGCGAACAAAGCTTTTGTGGTGGCGGTGTTTTTTAACTTTGCAAAAGCTTTAAAGTAGTGTATTGTAACAGTCTGCAGATCACTGAATAATGTACTGTACACATGCTTAACGATTTATGGGGCCGTGAGTTATTTAATCAGGTAATGCATATACTTTGTATGACAAGCAAACAGATGAAAAACTCTGAATGGAAGAAATTGCTCATCTTCTGAATGACACACATTATATCCGGCCTTATCAGGAAATAATATGACTTTTTCTTGCCAAAAGTTATCATTTCCAGTGGCCATTGTCTCATCTGAAAACATCAATTAAGCAAAAATGTGTAATAAATAGTGCCTTTCATTTGGAGTGTGTTAAAGAAGCGCAAAGCAAAATAGAAGTGATCTCAGATCTTTGGCATTCGGCTCTTGTGTTGTCATTGTCATAAATTCTGTTGCTTTGCAGAAAGGACACAGACTGCAACAACGCACTTGGTTTTAATGCCTGATGGAACTGAAATGTGTTCTTGCTGTAGGAGAGATTTTAATCCTAATGAGTGGGAGGTGGTAGGTAGCTGCAGGGATGTGTTGCCGCGTAGGATAAAAAGGGTAAGGACAACCAAGCAAAAGCGTTGTGCTGTTCGCAACAGGGATGGCTTTTTCAAGGTGTTGGCACAGAACTTAGCATGCTGGGGCTCTTATTATGGACTGTGATTTGTCAGCTATATAAAATGAAAGGACAAGAAAGGAAGAGAGAGGGCCATAAGCACGTTGAGGTAGGAAAACACAGGAACTGGTTAGAGGGGAACCAGAGGTACAATGCAGAAGAGGGGAGCAAAGCAAAGTTCTTCACGTCTCATCTCTTTTCTCAAACTTGAAGTTATCATGGCTGGGGAAAAAAACCTTAATCTTCAGCACTGCAGGGGACAAAGTGTTGAGAGGAAAGGGAAGATCAGCTCTCACTGCCACAGGTGACCATGTTTATTGACATGAGTGTGGTGGACATGGAGGAGCAGCGAGGTCCTGTCCCACTTTGTCCATCCCAGCAACTAGAGGTACAGATTGGATCGGATGGATGACAATAAGCTCTTTAAGAATAAAAGCAGAAGAGCTGTGTCAAAGTAGGGGGCCTCAAAGGAAATAAAACAGTTTCACAGGCTTGGGCCCCTCCATGTACCCTAGAAGAGTACTCCTGTGGATTCTAGAGGGCAGATCTAAGCACTCAGCCTCCTGTGAACTGAGAGTTTGAATGACATGTTCTAGATGTGAGCAGTGGAGCCAGAGCATCACTGAGCTCGGCTAGAGGACTTAGAAAGCTGCATCAAGATGACTGCCTGTGCCAGATCATATAGCAGTGAAAATATGCCTCTACTTCAGACACGTATCCTGCTCCTCTAGCCAAAGCCTGAGGCCAGCCCACAGTTTTCACCAGCGCTGCTGCTGAAGGCAGTTCGGGGAGCAGCGTGCCCTACTGGGTGAGCAGGAGATGTGATGGAGCAACGCAGACAAGTGTGGAGCCTTCTCCGCCCCGCAGTGTCCCCGTGCTCAGCAGAGCTGCCCCTGCCCTGCTGCGCCTTTCTGCAAGCAGCACTGGCTCATGACGATCCTTTCAGGTCAGATTTTTCTCTGAAAGCTGGCATGCCCTCTGGGAAGAGAGGGAGGTGCCCTAACCTGTCAGAGAGCACGGCTACACACATACTTCTGCAACAACTGGGCTCTCTTCATCGAGTTTGGAGGATTTTTTTTTCTAAAACTCCTGAGAAAGCATCTAGCTTTGAAATTTACCCTGTGCATGAAGATACACGAGTCTTTCTTCATTCATATTTCCAGCATCTGACTTGAACAAAAATCCCTAAGGTTTTCTAGTTTCAAATTGTACTTTTTTTTTTGAATAATGGTAACTCAAATATTCCAAAGCAATTTTAATGTACTTCAGATCCCTCAAAACACTGCATCTTGGTCCATGCACCCAGCCTCAGAAAGCCACGTGAAAATGCAAATGTTTGCTTTCTCAACCAGAACTGAAAAATATCAAGCATTTCTAAAGGAGAAACAGAACAGTATGTTCTCCTTTCCTTATGTATTTTATAAAAAATGCATATATATATATATAAAGATGAATATAAATTCTTTTAGGAGCAATTGTTTCATAAAAGAAACATGAGTTTGCTTTGGCAAAGATCTCTATGATTTATGGTTCATTCTGTAAACTTGGCCAAACAATTTCCTTCTCCTTCATGACTGGGGAGCAGAGCTGTCGGGGGCAGGGAGTTACAGGATGGCATCTGTTCTTAGAGCAACAGGATTATGTTTATTCATGATTAGTTTATGCAGAAAATGCATCAAAGAGTTTATTTGAATTTTTGATAAATTTGCCTTGTAGAAAAGAAATATTTTTCTTAATTGGACCTTGTAGGAAAAATCCCAGTAACGGCAAATGCAAATGAGAAATAATCTGAATTTAAAGAGCTTTTCTTCAGAACCACTATTGCTAACAGTAGTGCGAGGCCACTCTCTGCGCTTTTTAATAAAATCACGCTTTTTTCTCTACTTTAATCCCATATGGATATTCTGTGGTAGTGCAGTAATGGTTTGACATGTAGCTTCTTCAAATATCTTTAGTGAAAGCAGGAGATCTGTTTATCACTGCAGTGCTCAATAACCTTCTCTCCCTGCTTGCTTTTGAGTCTTGAATGAGGTTTATAGAGTGCCACAAACCATGCCAATTTTCTGTATTTTTGACTCTATGTAAATTTTTGCAGAGAGGTAGGGAGAGCAAATGTAAAGATTGACACTGGTATCTCCTGAAATGAGGTTTTTTTTTTTTTAAGCAGCTTGATTTTCCTTATAATGTTGCCAAAACCCCTAGCAGATGATGTTTGCAGGATCAGAGACAGAAGATTGAAATGTTGCTAATGTCTGTAGCACTTTAGTCATAGAATCCCCTAAAGAAATGTGCCATGATTGATCTGAATAATCTTTTAGATGGGTGGCAAAAGAGAATGAATCTTCTTCACCAGTACTAAATAACTGCTTCTTAGACACTGAGCTTCAGCATCCTTGCAATATTCTGATGTGGGTGACCCACACCTCGCAGTTTCTGTTGAATTGAGTACTCTTCCTTTCTGCCACAAAGCTTTCAACATCTGCCTGGGTGTAATGGGAATGTTTTTTACAGTTCTCTCCCGTGAGCCAAGCCCTGTGGGATCATCTGGGAGCTGTAAAGCAATGTGGCAGGTTTCTGCAGCGAGGCTGCCCAAGTGGTGCAAGGAGGTTCTCAGCCTCTACTTAGGCTGAGGGTTCATTGTTGAAAAGCTTCACGTTATATCTCATCATTCTGAAGGTTAATTGCAATTGTGGGTGAACCCAAACACTGCAGCTGTGCTGGGGAAACTCGAGTTTCACTGGCAGTTACCCCTCCTGTTGTGGTGTGTGGTAGTCTTGCAATACTTGCAAGCGGAGCTAAAGGACTTTTTCCTTTTCCCAGAAATTCATGTAAATTCTCAGTCTCTCTGGGCAGGTTCTAGAGGGCAATAGCGAAGCATACACATACATAAACGTGCACAAAATCCATTATTTCTTTAGCAAGACCATGGAGCTTTAGCAAGAATGTCAAAATGCCATGGACATTACAATATCACTGCTTTATTTTGAGAGGAAACAGACTTGAAAAAATAAACAATCAAAAAACCCTTTCAGTCATTCTTTAAATGAGTCAAAGAACAATAAATGAATTTGTTACCAAAATTTAGAAAATTCTAAATGTTGGATCGAGCCTGTTTTTTTTCTCATCAGAAACCTGCTAAGTGAATGCCCAAAGCAACATACTTGAATTGATAGGCTTCCACACGGTTTGAGTTCCAACTTCATATGTTATTTGTCCAGTGCTTAGAATGCCACGCAGAGGCTAAAGAACATATTACAATTAATTATGTCATGTTGGAGTAAATAATTTCCTAAATACGCGCTCTGTCATGGTGGCCACTGATAAGGAATTTAATTTGAAACTCAGCTCTTGCCTTCTGAAAATCAGCTTTAACTAAATTGTTGCAGTCATTACATGTTGTAAAGCCTCTGTATTTCACACTTCATTTTCTATCCAAATGGATGACAGTCTACTTCAAAGGGAAGAGAAGTAAACCTGTGCTCAGAGTGTTCACCTGAACAGCATGCTCGCTTGAGATCCCACATCTGCTAGTTTTGAATTTTTGAATTCCTGCAGGTTTATGATTTAATTGGTCAAAAATCAAAGGATGTCCAGTTGGACTGTACCCCCTTATAACAGGGTTAGAGACTGGGGGATAACGTTTGATGCTCTACCTTTCCTGACATTTCACTGTTGCACAAAAATGGGAAAGCTGTTTCAGTGAGCTTCCCAAGCTAGAAACATTAACTGCAAGTGTTTAAAACTTACGAACGTCAAGTTTATGTGAAAGAGAGACAGTCTGAGAGCCCGACTTGTTTGTCTGCTAGAGGTATAATAGAAGAAGTGAAAATAATCTGCTGATGGTATGTTGTTATAGTCTGTAAGGTAAACTGGAGTACTTAGGTCCTCATTCAATACCTGTGGATGGTCTTGGAGTGCCCAGTAGGACTTTGTGATGGCATGCAATGCAGTAAACATGCACGCTTTTCATACTCTTGGACCTCCATGGCCCTCAACATCATCTTTTCTGGGTGCAGTCCAGAAGGACCCATTATGTCCCTTATTACAGACACCTCAGACAGAGGTTACGGGTCCATAGGTGCTTCCTTTGATGTTTTTGGATGTGATCATTGAGGGAACTACTTGGAGGTGGAAGGTAAGGAAGCAGTTGAAAGAATATTGAAAATAGAATTAGTATGAATCTGAACAGAAAATTAAAGTTTGTTGATGCCATGAGATGCATTACCTGATTATTTTGGAAAGTTTGCTTGAAGCCAGATCTAAAACAGAAGCGCCCTTTAACTATATCCTGTTCACGCGTCCCTAAACACAGTGCAGTTGGTGTGGCTGAGGGCAGAGGCTCCAAATTACCACTGCCTCACTCTCTTCTTTTTTCCATGCTCTCTAATTTGGGCGATGGGAGGCCACAGCCTGCTCTACAGCAGGTAGATGGCATTGTGAAGTCACGTTGAGGTTCAGGGAGGGTGTGGAGCTCTGCCCCACCTTCCTACTGCCTCTGATGATCCTGTGTACCAAGAGGGAAGGCAGCAGGAGGGGCTTTGGCCAGTGGTGACATTGCAGTGTGCTACCTGGGGCCACTGTGTTAGGGTTACTGCGTGCAGGTTGTAAGCAGTGAATTGGCAGGAGAAATGAGAAGTGTGCAGCTTTGCAGTGGTTGGCTGCATACCGCTGCTCCACCAGATGTCCTGTCCTGAAGGATGGCGTTTGTCTGTCTTCTAGTTCATGCAGTATGCCTGTTGGCATGCACTGTGTTCGCCTTACAAAAAGAGATGCTGTGTAATGGCTGTATAAATTAAATTTTTATGGGGCCACACAAACTATTCACTTTTAGATTTATTTATTTTTTTTCCTCCAAACAAACTCCTATCGTCTGGGGCTGTGTCACAACTGATAGTGGCATTCTTTGGGGACCTCAATGTCATATGCAAGTAATAAGGACATTGTCACTGTTCATCTGATCAGAGATTGATAGCTCAATACCTTTCAGCTCGGCTGGACAGGTAAGGTTCAGGGATTTTTAAACTTTGTGTTTCCATCACAGAACTGGATAGTGATTTGGGCTGGTGTTGGTAATGCTGTTCAGATGTAGATGCCAGCTTTTAAAAGCACTGGTGTTCAGTTGCATCCCTTTTTGGGGGGGAAAAAAAAAAGGGGGGGGGGGGATTCACCTAGATTTCACCTAGATAATCAGAAAGGGTTGCTTATTCTAGAAAATATAAATGCTGAAGACTGCTAACCACTGCTGCTATGAAAAGTAGTAACAGGTTTTTTGGAGTACGTGCCACAGGAGGTGGCCACCACAGGGTAAGTGCCCACCTATGGCCCTCTGACTGCGTTCTTGGAAGCAGACTTCAAATGCAGCAGATGAGGCGTGAGGTGTTGGCAGCTGTATGTGTCTGTGCCTAGTGAGGACCTTGGATGCCACTTGATGGAATAACAGCATATAATTAAAGACAAGCAGGTCTAGAAGGCTCGACTTGTGGATTTGGGGGCTGAGACTAGACACATTGTAAGAGATTCTTAGGAAAGTAAGCTTACCGTGTGACTTTTCCTGAGATTTCATTCAACTCAAAGGTTGGGTTTGGTTAAATATCACTTATTTATAGGGAAAACATGTAGATTTGAAAAAATAAATCATATTAGGGCGTAAAGGCCTTGCAGAGGGATCTGGACAGGTTGGAGAGCTGGGCGATCACCAACCGCATGAAGTTCAATAAGAGCAAGTGCCGGGTCCTGCACCTGGGACGGGGAAACCCTGGCTGCATGTACAGACTGGGCGATGAGACGCTGGAGAGCAGCCTAGAAGAGAGGGATCTGGGGGTCGTGGTAGACAGCAAGTTGAATATGAGCCAGCAGTGTGCCCTGGCAGCCAGGAGGGCCAATCGTATCCTGGGGTGCATCAAGAACGGCATCGCTAGTAGGTCAAGGGAGGTGATTGTCCCGCTCTACTCTGCGCTGGTGCGGCCTCACCTCGAGTACTGTGTGCAGTTCTGGGCACCACAGTATAAAAAGGACGTGAAACTGTTGGAAAGTGTCCAGAGGAGGGCTACGAAGATGGTGAAAGGCCTTGAGGGGAAGACGTACGAGGAACGGCTGAGGTCACTGGGCCTGTTCAGCCTGGAGAAGAGGAGGCTGAGGGGAGACCTCATCGCAGTCTACAACTTCCTCGTAAGGGGTTGTCAAGAGGCAGGAGACCTTTTCTCCATTAACACTAGTGACAGGACCCGCGGGAACGGGGTTAAGCTGAGGCAGGGGAAATTTAGGCTGGACGTCAGGAGGGGGTTCTTCACAGAGAGGGTGGTTGCACACTGGAACAGGCTCCCCAGGGAAGTGGTCACTGCACCGAGCCTGTCTGAATTTAAGAAGAGATTGGACTGTGAACTTAGGCACATGGTCTGAACTTTTGGGTAGACCCGTGCGGTGTCGAGAGTTGGACTTGATGATCCTTAGGGGTCCCTTCCAACTCAGGATATTCTATGATTCTATGATTCTATATTTTCTACTAACATTTGTATTCGCTTCTCCTTTATTGTGGAGCTCAAGTTACGAAATGAAATGTTCACACTATCCATGCAAAATGACATTTTATACCCTGGCAGATTCTGGATATTCCATTACCTATTTCTTTTTCAACATCACACCCAACATGTTGTCCTTTTCAAGTTATATCCATCCTACTTGGTGCAGCTTTCAAAAAAAAATGACCAACCAAATGTTGGCAAGTGCCTTATATAAAGTTGCCCCCTCATCCACCTCCTCTTTCTCCCAGTCACCTGTTTCACAAACAGGTTTCTAGACTTGGCTTGGCACAACATCGTTATTCTGTAGCAGGTGTCGATTGGGAGGTTTTTTTTATATTTCAGGATCCCTTGACCTTTCTTCTGGGCACACATACAGCGTGTTAATGATGAACAATGTCCACACATCAGCACTAATTCAAACCTGATCTCTTCCAGAGTTTGAAATATGCATGGATAAAGTCTGTGCTGATGGTCCTGAATTTTAATATATAAAAGTCATAGTAAAACAAAGTTAACTTTTAAAATTCTGCAATAAATCACAAAAAGCTGAATATGGTCCTCTGGATATCTTAATTAGATGAATTTCTTTCATTTAATCAGACATACTCAAAGTCAAAGGGACAAAAGATACTGCCTTTCTTTAGACACTAAAGCCTGAATAACATCTCAGTGGTCAGAACAGTTGATCGAATTACTTGCTGTCACTCATGTTTATATTTGATTGTACTCTTATAGCTCTGAATAATGTCTTGAACATCATTGCTTCCATTTTTTTTTCTCAGTCACGATCAAGAATATTCCCAGCAGGTTTATTTCTGGGCTTCGTGCTGCCACGCAAGGATTTTGCATCATGCATATTTGCACACAAATATTTAAGGAATTGTTAGTCTGAAAGCTGAACTTTAAAATGGGAAATAGCAGAATCAAGATTGATTAGCTCCATAGCCTACTTCACGTGCATCTCTGATGGGATCACCAGTGCCAGGAGGAAGGAAAGCAGAGGTGAGGACATGGGACGTGCTCTGGGCACACCAAGGAGCCCTGCCATGCACAGCCCCATAGGGAGGCTGTCAGCTTCAACAGCTGGCCTCTCGAGGGCTCCTGTGTGTGGTGTAGGCACATGAGGATGGTACTTGGAAAAGACTGCATACAGCTAAATTAAGAGGATTTTTTATGGGAAAAGTAAAAAATTCTTTGTCTGCTTCAGGGTTATCTCAGTGCTGAATTCCCACGTTTCTTCTCCAAATCTCCAAAATGTTCCATTTTTGTTTTAAGAAAGTGGTTTGTGCTGGCAATCTCTCCAGATTTTTCTAGCCTTATTGAAAACAGCTGTGATGTTTTTGCTGAATGGAATGTCTTTGGGTTTGTGTTTTTTAAATTATTTTTAATTTTTCATTTTACATTAAGTCAGAGGTAGAGCTTAAGCACAGAAACATCAGCTAAAGCTATAAACAAAGCTTTTGGAGAGAGATGGGGGCGAGAGAGACAGAGTGGTAACAAGGACTTGCAATGGGAAAGTATTAGGCAGGATTGACTCTAGGTGTCACTGTGAGCTGTGCCTATAATTCTGCAGCTCCATTTCCACTTTTATTGTGACCCCCCACTTTTCAGCCACCTTCTTCTTCCCTCCTTCCCTTTCCTTCTTTCCCTCTCTCTCTTTCCCCTCCTCTGTCTCTAACTCACATGCGTGCACATGCAGAGAAGTATGAGACAAATAATAGCTGGAAGCAAGGAAATTACTGCGGCCATTAGAGAACGTGGCAATCATAGAAATTAATAGATAGTTAATAAAAATGCTGGTTAACTGAATAGTTATGATGTCTGGTATCTCACTTATATGAGAGCCCTGGAAAGCAAAATATATATATATATATATATACAGAAAACAGCTAAGCTTTCTTTTGTCCATTTGTATATGGCTACAGGTAAGAGCAGAAGACAAACGTCAGGAGACGTGATACTCTTCCAGTCTTGCCTGTCTGAACTGGACAGCAACAGGGCCAGATCATTGTAAGGCTTACAGACCTGATTGCTGGTCAGAGGGGTTCTGGTAAACTTTGAAACTGTGCCTACCTGTGCAGAGACCTGCAAAAGCAGCCTCTTTTAGCATTTTCTCTTCGCTAATATTAACTTAGCTTCTCAATTTATAATTTAGAATACTTTCCTATACGATCCACTTAGAGAATACTAACCAACGACATACAGCAACATCATTAAACACTTTAGTGCCTCCGGGTAACAGTCTACAATGCATCCTGCAAAGTAGCACTTAGAGGCTGTATGAACATATTCTGTCACCTTGCAATCTTTTATAGCGTAGCCCTGGGAATGCACAGGGAGATAACATGCAGTGGAATAGAACAAAGTCTGCTGGAGTCACACTCTCCTTAACGTGATGAATTATCAAGATGCCATACGTTTGCTGGTTAGGTCCCAAACAGATGAACTTGTGTAAATGAGCAAATTTAAATGCCTTCTTATCACACATAGGCAGAACGCTGTTTTCGTGGCGCTACTGAGAGTCTGATGTTACTTTTAAGTGACTTTGTGCGGTGATCAGTACTTCGGCCCTAATTGGGAGAAGTAGTAATAGCCTTAGGTTAAATCATAAACAGAAAAATAGCTTGTCTAATATTTTAGTTCAACCCTCCTGCCAACCCTAAATTATTCCTTGTGGTATACGTTGTATTTTATTCTTACACCAATTTAAATATCTTAAGCAACAGATTCCATGGTTTCCTGATTTTTTTCTTTTGAGTTTGATTATTTTATTTTATTTTTACTAGGATTTAGCAGGGTTCTTGTGAGGGACAAGGGCACTTTTAAAAGATGCTGTGCAAAATGCCATTTCCTTTTCGGTTCAGGTTCCTCTGATAGTGCTGAATCTTGAATTTTTGTAGCATCCTGTGGGAAAGGGAAAACAATCTGCAGAACACAAATCCTCCTGGCATGTCTTGCTTGTTGCTAGATGCAGCTTCTAAACCACCTCTCCTTGGTTTTCCTCCTCGCCTGAGCTGTACATTCGCTATGGTGAGCTCTCGACTCCGAGATGCACCCTGTCACTAATCTAGTCACTGGTGGCTGCTGTGATTAGCCACTGGCTCCATCAAATTACTCTTGGACAATGTCATCAGTGTAGTCTCACCTCTGAGTGGAACAAACCTTTTTTTCCCCCCTTTTTTTTTTTTCCTCTTTAATCGGGATTAAGCAGTCAGATCTGATGACACTTCACACAAGTAGAGCTGTTTGAAAACACACTGTCCTTTCAATCACGGTAAGTGACAGGGTGCGCAGCGTGTGCTCCGCCAATGCCACGGCCGCCTTTGATGCCTGCTCTGACATGCTTTCAGGTAAATGGTTCAGAGAGAAATTCTTGAAAGTAGCAAACTAATTTTGCCAAATGGTTAGCTCTACGCAGTGCTTTCTTTCCTCTTTTTTCTTTTTGAAGGAAAGCATAACAAGGATTAAGTCAGGGGAGAGTTGGGTAGCCGTTTCCTAGGACGAATCTTTTTTTTTTTTTTTTTCGGGGACAGGTTTAAATTCCGGTATATTTAGAGCAAAGCAGTGGGTGTGAAGGAAATATGTCTAAGCTTCCTGCTCCCATCTCTGTGCCTGGTTTCTCTCTCATGGATATTGCAGAGCCTTTAGATAGAGGCTTGAGTGGGAGTTTGGGATTTTTCAGTATGTGGGAGAGAGCTAGTGGCAAAAGAAACCCGCAGAGTTGGCTAAACCATGACTGCCAGTCACTCCTTCCTTCTCTCCTGCTGTCCCCTGTGTGATGGGGCAGGGGAGATGAGCCTTACGGACTGCATACTGGGGAGGAAAGGGCGGGCAGTGCTCAGCTGTGGCAGGGGTTTCCCTTCGACCATGAAGCTTGCCCTGAGCTGCAGCCAGCGGGGAAATGGAGAGGAAGAATGTTACTGGAAAATGTTCTTAATCATAGCAGAAATTTTCAGTAAGTGTTTTTGACTTTTTTTTTTTTTTTTTTCTGTAACATTTTCTGGTGCTGAGTGCAAGTAATACAGCATTTAAATTCTCTTCATCTCAGATGATTCACTGAAGGTCAGGTCTCTTGAAGTAATACTTTATCTGCACCTAATCAATCATGTGATATATAAAAAGTCCAAGCTATTGTATCGGTGCTTTAGTGCAATGTAACAATGTCAGGCCAATCAAAATAAACTAATCACATATTAGAAATTATTTTAAAGTGATACTGCAAAAAATATACACACAAGCTACCCAATCACACCGATAACATAATGTTCATCAGTCATTAAAATGGAGATAGTTGCAGGATTTTTTCTTCTTCTAGGATATTTAACTGGCTGGCTTCTAATATTTCTTTTAATGTTTGCTTTTGCCTGGCAGGAATGTGATAAAATTATGCAAAGCTATGATTCACATAGAACAAATACAGATTGCAAACTATATAATGTTATCCCAGCCTGCTGTTTATAAAGCAATGAATATGCCTGCTAACTCTGTATGCTGATGATTTTTTGCAGCCAGGTTTATATCTGGATGAATGACCTTTACTTTTTCTAATTATTATTTTACACAAGCAAATAATTTACCTTTATAATAATAAGCAATCTTCAAGAGAGACCCTTGGCAGGCACTGGCATATTGTGCTGTTCATATCGTTCAGCAAATAGCCTTTTCCTGGTTGAAGTATGGTTTCTAGGCCTTGTATGTGGTTCTGCACAGGACAAACATGAATTAAAACTTAAATCAGGGTAAATTATCTCAATTGTTTATAAGTGAATTTGCATCACAGGCTGTCCTTGTTGCTGACTATGGGGTGAATGGCCTAATGGTTCTGATGCCACCTCTGCTGGAGAGCAGCTGGAGAAATCAGGTTCTGCATACCCCAGCTTACAGTTATTAGCCTCAAGCAGAGACCTAGTCTGGACTCAGAGAAAACCGGGCAGTTTCTCTGTTCGTGTGCCCAGGAGGCTGCTGTAACCAGGTGGTCAGCGTGCTCAGCCACAGCCAGTTAAGTGTGGGAAAAGCCTTCCTCAGTTTCTTCACTGTTTGAGGCCTTCTGAGTGTCTTAAGGGTCAGACTCTGTTCTAAAGCATTTAAACAGAGCGGCAGTGACTGAACTGCTGACAGCATAGCAGGCAATCTTGCTCAAGAAATGTAGCGTTAGGCTGGAGACAACCCGGGGTAGTTCAGAGACACCTGAGCTGTTTCAGCAGGAGCACTGAACTTTCATGCTTCAGCTCTCTCTGACACAGCTGCTTGTTTCACAAACAGGTGTCTAAAAGTGCTGTGAAAGTCACTTCAGCTGCAGGCTGAGTGAAAGTCTGCCGAGTTTTGATGCGATGGTATTGCATCGAGTAATAACGTGTCTTAGTGTCTCCTGGGGAATTACAGTTTGGAAACCCTGGTCTTAGGAAGTGAGAAGAGGTGCAGGCTTTGGGGGAGTCAGGAGGAACCAGCTGTGCAGTTGCTAGGACTGCTAGTGGAGGGACTGATTCTGTGGTCTGTGTTACAGGATTTTTGCCCTATTTCTTTTCCACCTCAACAAACTCATATTTTTTGTTTGTTTGTTTGTTTTTGTTTTGTTTTCTTTTTCTGTTGAAAACATAGAAGTGCCACAAAACCTATTCTTTCAGCAGAATCTGCTCCTGGGCTGTGTTTCTGCATAAGAGTGAATATAATAGCCATGTGACATATTGACAAGAGTAATTATACCCAGAGGGGTTGGTAATTTATATTGGGTAGCAGGTGGTATCATTTCCTGGTTAGCCTGTACCTTAACTTGTTATTATCTATGGCCATCAGCTACTAGAGTGACACCTATGGAGGAGACTTTGGAGCTCGCAGCAGGAGCAGGAGTTGTTCCTTTTGACTGTATATCGAGGGAATTCCTACCGTCCTTCATGCTGTGCGTAGCATAACCTTTGATAACGTAGTAGGCGAGACAAGTCATGACTCATCACATTGACTTTCCCGCTCTTATACATGACTCTTTTTAACAGGTTATTCTTGAGAGAGAATGTGTTGTTACTTACTGTCTGCCACCATCATTATGCCACTGACTCAGTCATACAGCGTGCCATCTAAATAGCTGCTGTCCCTAAGGAAATATTTTTTATCACAATATATCTTTGGTTTTGGTAAGTTAGTTCATTGCCTGTTTCTAAGATGAGCACCTCATTATTTTAGGAGCTGTATGCATACATAATTAGGGCCAGAGTCTTGCTCTGAAAAGCTTATGCCTTCGAAAGAGGAGAAAGAAAGGAAAATGTTACTTCATTTTGTTAACAGGAAATAGATGCAATGAAGTGAGGTCAAATAAATTTGCCAAAGAAGGTCATACAAGGGATCTGTGGTGGAATAAGAAGTTGATCAATTTACTGAAAGAGCCAGATCCAGTAGCCCTAATCATAAACTCATCCATATTCCATATTTTCCATATATATATATATATATATTTTACCAAGCCTATTCTGTTACTGTGGTTTCTTTAGAATCCTCCTGAACTGTTATATTCCAGCTCATACAGTTCATCACTGTCCTAAAACTGTAATATGATCTCTTCAGCCTTGTGAATCTGTCTGGTCTCCTGAGCATGTGAAAATCTAGATCCACAGTTGTCTTTGATCTTAGATATTCTGTCATCTCCCCTTCCCAATTTTAACCTTCCCACCTCATTTCATCCAATTCTTCAGTCCCTCCCCTGTCCTTTGTTCTCTTACTAGTCCTGCTAATACTGACGTTTTCTCATAACTGCTGTCATAAACTTTTTTTTTCTCTTCTCAGATCTCATCTACTTTGCCTTTCCTGAATGTTCATCAGTTCATTTTTTAAACATAATTGATGGAGCTTCCCAAAAATGTAGCCATGCTTTAGGTCATTAACTTATTTTACTCAACTGAGAAGCTCAAAATCTGATCTCCTGCAGGTTTGTCCTAATCCTTGTTACTTACCTAGAATCAAACAGATGAAGAGAGTTTTCTCAGTCACAGGCCCAGAACTCCTTCAGCACATATATATTCCTGAATTGAAGGTATTTTCAGAAGATGCCTTTCTGCTTCTGTGTGGTTTCTGCACTGCATGTATCCACTTTATATGGGTATCCAAGCTAGCTCCAAATAAGTGTACCCTCTCAGGGCTAGAGCTCTGCCAAGCACCACACAGACATAGCTATGGTGTTTAAATTATTCCGTAGATGAGACACTGGTTCTCTTCAGTAGTTGTAAAAGTCTTACTTTCCACTTGGATTCTTGACATTTACCTTTTACAGCTGTTACAATCCTTGAGGTGATCTTCTAAGCCATGTCTGGAAATACTGATATATGCATTATATATTTTGTAGGATTTTTGTGGACTGGTTTTAGAGAAACTATAGAAAAAGTTTGAAAAGATAGTGGTAATATGCTCACAGGGACTGTCATGGATATCTTTACATTTTTGTATTTGCAAGTAGAAGATAACATTTCCAGAGTATTTGCAGTATTCTTCAAACTGAAACGTGGAGTGCTTAATACAGCATGATCCTTTCTTTTGATATTAATTATTTCTAAGACATTAAGAGTGACTGTTCTGTACTTGTATAGGGTCTTACATCCTCAGAAGTCTCAAAGTGTTTCATGAAGAATGGTCTAGGAATGGAAATCAAGGAGCATCACAACCTGCTAGGAGCACGGGAAAAGTAGTGGTCAATAAGGAATGGTTTTCTCACAGATGGAAAATAGTTGGAAGCGTGGGGTTCACACCCCACTCTTTTTAAGAGTGCCTGGTTATTAATAATGTCCATGTGTAGACATAAGCCTCTAATGTTATTCCACTGAGTAGAGCCAGGTGAATAATTCATGGCTGGTCATGGGCTTCCCACAGGCAGCAGCTCTTGAAGAACTGCTCCAGATATGGGTCCATTCCACGGGGTCCATCCCTCAGGAGAAAACTGCTCCAACCTGGGTCCCCCACGGGTAGCAGCTCCTGCCGGGTCACCTGCTCCTGCGTGGGTCTGGAATTTGCTCCGGCAGGGGTCTTCCACAGGCGGCAGCCTCCGTCAGTGCAGGGCCACCTGCTCCACCGTGGTACTCCATGGGCTGCAGGGGGACATCCTGCTTCACCATGGTCCTCACCACAGGCCACAAGGGACTTCTGCACCAGTGCCTGGAGCACTTCTACCCCTCCTTCTTCACTGACCTTGGTGCCTGTAAGGCTGTTCCTCACTCCTCTCACTCTCCCAGCTGCTGTGTGGTGCAGCGTTGTGTGTTTTTTTTTTTTTCTTTTTCCCTGTCTTAAATATGCTCTCACAGAGGTGCAAACAACATCGTTTATTGGGTCAGCTCTGATCAGCAGCAGGGCACTTACCTAATGTGGAGCAGCTTCTAGATCCTTCTCACAGAAGCCACCCCTATGGCCCCCACTACCAAAACCTTGCCACGTGAACCCACTACAATGGTGAACCCGTTCTGAAAGTTACAGAATTAGTTTCATGACTTCGTGGCTTTGCTGCTGCTACTGGAACCAAAGCCTAGCATCCCAGGAGAAGTCATTCTTTTCTGTATTCTAGTGCCACAAATGGTTTTAGTTTAATTTAAGGAATCCATAATATCCCAGCAATTTATTTTCTAGTGTCTTCTTTTTGTTGACTGAATAATGGTACTTAATTTTAATATCATTTTAGGAGTTTTCAGGCTATCTCCCTTCTGAGGTTCCCCAGTTTACCAGCAGTAGTTGAACGAACCATTCAGTTTTGTCTGACATTCAGCTCTAGTTTTCACATCAGGAGCACTAAATTCTGTACCAAAGTCAGTGAAGGTTCCCTGAGTGCTTACCTTAGTGCAGTTCCCCACAGGCACCTCTTGTACCCCATCTAGTTGAACTTGGCTTCAATCTCTTTTTCAGTTTACATTTTTCAAGATTTGACAGTACCTAAGGGAATGAGTTACCTAATTCTCATTGAATTACAATGTGAGTTGGCTGAATAATTTCCTTAGACTGAAAATTTCAGATTCTTATTCTATTATTATTCACACTGTTGCACGTGTTTCATAGCTAAAAATCCACAATGCATAAATTTCTAGAATCATATTAATTACAAGCATATTTACTTACAGAGTCATATTTGTAAGGAGCTTTTGTAAACAAAACTCACACCTTTATTAGGCTGCATGGTTTTTAGAGAGTATGACTGAAGACTAAGATGGACACACTGGTTTACCTAACATCTCCAGAACATGATGCAGTGGCTATAATTTCCACATACTGACCTTTAAATGGCAAAAGATGTAAAAAGTTGTGGCCAAGGACACATTTGGAAGTTTCAGTATCTTATTCTGTACGTTGAATAAAAGTGAATGGCATTTGTCACAATGCAGACTAATTTTCTCTCTGGGTTGTCCCCAATTAATGTTTTTTTCTTCTCTCTCTCCCTCCTCCTCTCCCCCCCCCCCCCCCCTCCTCCCCCAATTATGAATGAGAATGGGAAGTTTGTATGTCAAGGGAATCATATTCCCATAGCAGAAAGGAAACAGATGCCTAAACTGTAAGTTTGCATAGCCCTGTTTTATTTCTGAGGGACTTGTCAGTTCTAGGGTCAAAGCAGGATGCTAACTAGAGGGAATGGAGTGGAAAAGAAAGTTGGAAAGATAAAAGAAAGAGATGGAATCAATAAGAAAAGGTTCAAAGGATATGTCTGATGAGCTCTTTTTAAGAGATAACATTGTCAAAGAATAAAACTGAGCTGGAGGGTAACATGCTACCTTGCTGTCCAGTCAGCTCACTAGAAAAGGCTGTTTGCTTCAAAGCTCTGTAGAGACATCTGATAGATGCCATTTTCCATGATGTGTAAGAAATTGTGATGGAATTAAGCATTTTTGGTGGGCTGTATGGTGCTGAATTGTTTCCATTAACAAGGGGCCTGCCAGAAATGGATGATCTCTCTGACTTTTCTGGAGATCAAGGTATTTCACATCATTTGGTGTGAAAATAGTCCTGGTCTCTTCAAGGGAGGATAAGACAGTGGATAAATTAAGAAGCTTTGGGATAAAACCCTGTTCCCCTGAATGGGACCCACTGAGAAATTCCAGCAAGATTAGTACAGTCGTTTGCTTCCCGCGTGTTTCTGGGATGATCCAATCTTTGTAAGAGCACACACAGTTTACAGCTGTTGGAAAGGCCTGGCACAAAAGGGTCAACACTTAAATCACATTTTGTGGAGGGAAGCATTTAAGTTTGTAATTAAATCACATTTTCAGGCTAGGACAGCACAAGGTCTTTATGCTGGTTTTGCAACGAGGGTGACCAGTTTTACAAACGGCAGTGGAAGTCTTCCCACCTGCCTTGAGAAGTTTGCATAAGTGAGCTCTTTGACATCTGAGTGTCACCACTGCAGCGCATGCGGCGCTTTGGGAACAGCACTCGCGTTGCCTGTATAAGCACCCCTTTAGAGCTGATCTGCCTTTGGTGTGGGACGTTAGCTTAGAGCAGGCACACAGCTCTCAGGGACCCAGCACCGCCAGCCAGCCTCCTCCAAGACCCCAGGGGTGAGGAGTGGGCAGCACTCACCACACACCTCTGCTTGCTGGGTAGGTCCTTGCTGTACCTGCCCTTTGTTGAAGAAAATACATTTTCCAGCCGGAGTCTGGCTTGTGAATAAACCTTCTATATCCTTGGATTTTTTGGCTCAGTCCTTTATTGGGTACAAACTGTGCATCTCAGAGTGAAAGGTCAATGATCCTTGGGCCTGGGCTGGCCTGGGATCAGCACAGCAGCTTTTTCCTTGACTGAAGTGGGGGGTGAATGTGTGGCCTGTTTTAGAACCTGGCTTTACATGCAGCTCAGGTTTAGATAGGGGAACCGTGCGTAGTGCAAGTCCTCTGTGAAATTAGGTGAGTCTATGTTGAAAGAGGCAATTTTTTGATTAAAAGAAAAAAAAATCTGATAAAAGCATGTGTTTGTTTTTGGAGAACAGCACGACAATGTGTATCGGTTTTATCTGTCAACAGCCATCACCTTGTCAGAGTTTGGCTGCTGTTGATTTATTACAACCTATGCGAATGTATAATTGGTAGGCTGGTCCTCAGATCTGCAGAGTAGAGGCACAAATTTGGAAGCCAGATGTCCCATGGTAATGCGCTAAGCGAGAGATAATCACCGAAGAGCTGAGGAGCCCTTCAACTCCTCATTACTCTTACATACTCTCTTAGCCTTAAGATTTATCAGTGTTTGTAATGAAAGCATCTAAATTGAAAAACAACTTATTAACTTCACTAAAGACACCATCTTCCACTCCCCACAAATAAATCTTTTATCGTAATCTGCACTGTGGAGTCCCAGCTTTTTAGTCAGAAATACTGGGGGGGGAATCACTGAAGCATACTTATTTAGCATTGCTGCCCCAATGCCTAGGATAACCTTCACAAGGAGAAAAGACTTCGGAGTTGGAAATTTTCTGGTGAAACAGTGCGTGCAAGGAAGTACTATTGTCATTTGTGGAGTTCATGGGTTATTCCTGGAGCTATTTCTTCAGGGGTTTCTGGTATTTCTGTGCTAGTACTAAAGGCATTCAAACTACTCGTGGAGGTGTGGTCTGTCCTCCACATTTATATGGTCAGGCCCTAAAGTCTTGATAGCAGCAGCATTGTATCTGAAGGGAATGTCTTGTCAGAGGAAAGGCAGGGTAGTAGTCCTGGTAGAGCTCTCCTCCAGCTGAGGTGAAGGAACATTAACATCTAAAAGTACAAATCAATATTTTAGTTCACTGTTGATCATAGTGGGCTTCATGGTGTTTGGGTTCCATGAGGAGACCATGGCTTTTCAAAGGTAACGCTATGAACAAGGAGCCTGCTCCTTGTGTTGGAGTACTGGCTGGTAGAGGGCAGAGCAGTGAAAAGCTTCAGGAGACTGTTGGGGCCTTCTATAGAAAGTCCTCTTGGAATGGGAAGTGGGGACAGGAAGGCAGAGCTATAAAGCCTGCCTATAAATTATCATTTGTCTTTGCCCTCTAATTCAGTCCTGATCTGGAGAGAGGAGAAACTATATGTCATTAAATGAGTCTTAGTGGGTTCATAGACCAGGTGATGTACATCCTCTATTTGCCTCAGACAACTACATGTACATCTTTGTAATGTGATTAGGCCGTCATACAGGGCACAGAACAATTTATTATTCTGCCTGGGAGCGCCATGTTCCTCTTTAAAAAATTGTTACTCCTGGAGTCGGCAATTACTTTAGAATAAATTTACCAAAGACAAAATTGTGCCTCTTGGGTCAGGAAATGACTTCCCTGTTTTTTCTTGAAGAGACAAGGTGTTTATTAAAGACCTCCTTAGTTTACTGTGTTGGGTTTTTCACTTTGAATAATTGTCCAATTAAATATAATTTGGAAGTCCATGCTAACCTACTGCTTGCATTGTGCAAGTAAGAATATCTCTGAAAGATGTGCATTAATAAATCCCACTGAGCCCTATCTCTTTTAAAAAATGGCTTCTTTTGTTTAATTTTTAGAATTTTTTTTAAAAGGGCTCTATGCCTTACATTCGGAAATGCTGCTGTTTTCACACAAATAATTCATACAGTTCGTTCTTTCAAATGCTAGAGAAAACAGTTTTATCATTTATTGTAAGTTAGCTTTTTATTATTATTATTATTTTTAACCTTTTGTTTAGGTTTGTAAAATACTTCACAGTCTAAAACTTTACACGTTCAATTTTTTTTTATTTTTTAATTATTTTTATTTTTATTTTATTTTATTTTTTGTCTAGGGATTTCTATCCCTACTTGCAAGGAGAAAATAATACGAAGTTAAGTGAATTTAGAACTGGAGGTTCCTTATAACTAGGAAAAAAAGTTGAAATTATTTTCATGAGACAGACAATGTAGACTTTTTCTTGCTCTTTCCTTTTTTTTGTTTTTTTTTTGGTAGTGGAAGATAGTTGATAATTAATTCCAAGCAGGTGATATAGTTTGTACTCTGGAGAACTAACAAATTTAAGTCATCAAAACGACTTGAAAAGTAATTAAATGTGGAAATCAGATGAAGTTCTGAAATCCAAGATGGAATTGATCAATAATAAGAGAGATGGTAGAAAGATAAATAATGTTTCCTGACATAGCCCATTCCATCGAGATATAGCCATCCTTGGCCATGCAGATTGGAGTATAAGACAGGGAGCAGGACCTCTGTTTTTTCCGTAAGTATGACAAGTTCTGACATTTCTTTATCCATCAGGATCTACGTCACTTCAACTCCTTTTTTCTTATAGATATAGGGCTTTTATTCCTAATAGGAATATAATGAATATTGTTTAGCCAAACAATCTAATGAATAAAAATTTTTAGAACTGGGGAAATAACAAAATAGACGGGGGGAAATTTTATCTCATTGACATATTAAAAATGGGTAGCCATAAAGGCCATAAAATGAATACTTGGAAATATTTTATACTGTTGTAGTTACACTTTTTATGGTAGTTATTATTGCCATTATTGTATTAAAAATATCATTTTGTTTTGATATAGGTAGGAACAGACGTGACATTAAATTGACATTAAGATTGAAATTAACTGCCTACTGTATGTCCTTTATATTCTGTCTGCCTTCACCCTCTAGAGAAACATAAAGAGTTGGAAATCTTATTTGCCTTTCCTAGTCTATCAATGTACAGGACACACAATTAATATTGAGGTCAATAATACAATCTGCTGTTTCCCGGGAGTTAAGATCCAAGAATCATCTACACACAAGCCTCAGCCAAGTATTTTCAGTCTATGGCATCCAAAATAAGATAGAAGTTGATGAATACTGCCCTCTTCAATATAGCACCATCCATGGGCAGGAGGGTGCATATAATTGCATATATGTATATACATATCTTTAGAGATTTGAAGTAGCTCATAAAGTTCCAGCTGAGCTGGGAAGCTGCTGAATTTCATTAAATATTGACTGGAATAGAAGAGAAGTAGAAGCGGACTTCTGTTATACAGTAGTTTCATAACATAATCCTTCAGGAAAGAGTCCGTGCAGATAAAGGGCTTGGTTTCATCGTAAAATCAGGAGGATTGTGGTGTTCTGTAAGTGGAAATACCTTGGGCTTTACCAAACATTATGACAAAATATCACCCCTTGCTTTGGGATAAAGGGCAAGTAATTAGAAGCTGCCATTATCTGAGCAATGCAGTCATGTACTGCAGCAATTTTGAGGCTGGGTAATGGGATAAAGAGTAGATTTTGAAAATTACCTGTTTGTGGAGACTTTAGAGAAGTTGAAAAACCGTAGAAAAGAAAGATAATCTTAAAATCAAGAGTAAAGATGCTACAGTTATCACTAGATGTTTTTAAACTATACAGAGAGAAAAGGGATAACTATACTTATTTCACTGCCCTGACTGTATGCTTACCTATACAGAACCCCAAACATCTGTATTCTGCCTTTGGAATGATGTACTGATTGCGTTAAGCATGCTTACAGTGTACCTAGCCACTCTGTATACTCTTACTTCTGCAAGATTCTTCTTGGAAAGATGGGAAAATAGTACTTTTGGAACAAACTGCTTTCTTGGCTCCTTGGTTTGTCTGTCTGATGGATATAAGCAACAATGGCACCCCTTGGAAACATCCATATCAAATGGCACCTGCAAGGTTTTCACACATCCCTGTCTTGCTCCACATCCCAAAGGCCTGGCCTCCTGCTGGGAAGAAAGTGGGATCCAGAAGTTTGTTGAAATGATGCCGTTTTGTGAAATAGTACAGTGGTGATAAGTTAGCAAATTCAGACCATTTTTTATCAATATTTTTCCAGCCAGGTTTTACTGGCTCTTTCTCATGTGCAACTTCATTGAAGGTGGTACTCAGTTCATACCATCGTTACAGAGTTATTTGCTAGAACCCGTCTTTCTTCTCCAACTTCTACATAAGCACCTACTTCACAGCTGTTTAGCTAAGTGATTATAGTTTGAAGTTTATAAGAGTGCATGAGGGGGAGACACTGTATCTCTGTCTATGCTGAAAAGTCCTGCATGAGCTGTTCTTATGTTAATAAGCTTATTCAGGTTCTCAAGTAAGGTTAGGTGGATTCTGACTACTTCTCTGAACTGAGCAGCAAGTTTCTTAGTTGGAGCATAAGAACTTGCCCATGTCTCATGTCACTGAGAGGCACTAAGTAGCTGCCTGAAGAGCAGTAACAGATTTCCAGAAGGGATTTTTGTAGGGTTGGAAGACGGGTGACAGCAATTTGCCATTATGGATTGTAGATCTTCACTGTCCATCAGTGTGTGGGGCATTGCAAAGGTATGTGGGGACTAATCATGTCTAACACAATTTTTATCAGAGGCAGGAAAGAAAGGAATTGGCATTTGGCTTAATGAACCACTTACTTCTCTCAAAATACAATTTGTTTCACTGCATTTCAGCCTTTTCAGGACCACTGTTAGCCAAACAGGTAATCAGTTTGTTACTGTAGACACTGCTGGTGCTTGAAATCCTTAGGCTGTGTGTTTTGATAGTTGTTACTTTTTAATGGTTGGGCCAGTTGACAACTTATATAATTTTTCAGTTTCTAAATTAGCCCAGTCTGAGCTAGTCTAGGATAGTTTAATGGACAAGTAAATAGAGGCAAAAGCCCTGTTGCTGCTCCCTCATGTTGCTTTTAGACCCATTTATACCAGGTTAGGATTGATTATGAATCAGATGATTTTTTTTAGTAATTTTAAGTTCAAGCACAGGCAAAAATGAGTAGCCATCAGACCTAGCAGTTTGCACAGCAAAGGGCCACGAGGATGATGAAGACTTTGCAGTGGTTCAAAATGACAGGACAAGAAGCAATGTGCACAAACAGAAATACAGGAAAATCCATTTTCACATAATCAGGAACTTTTGTACTGTGGGGGTGATCAAACACACTAGCACAGGTTGCCCAGAGAGCTTGTTGAGTCTCCATCCTTGGAGATACTTAAAATCTGACTGGACACAACACTGGCTAATGTGCTGTAGTAGGCTCGGCTTTGAGCAGAGCAGAGAAGACTGCCGTGTCTCCAGAGGTGCCTTCCAACCTCCTCTGTTCTGTGTTTCCTATCAAAGGCCAGATTTCCGGAGTGTGCTTCAGTACTAACTGATGCCAACTGGAGTCTTTGCATCAGCTTCACTGAACGTGGTTGAGGTCAAGCATAAGAGGAAAAAGGAGCAATATTAATGGAGACAAAAAGTGACATGAGATCCAGAATTTGTTTTAGAACTAGATCAGGAAGCAGAAGAACCAGAGCAGATACCACTACAAGCAAATAAATAGCTGCTGGAAAGATATATGCAAAAGGCCCAGAAGGAGTTATCAATAGAAAAGCCAAAGGGGAGCAGTGCTAACATTTCTGCTCGCTGTGCACCTCTGTTGTAACAGAAGGGCTGGATTCTAGGTCTCTTCAATTTCCTTGGCCTCCTGGGACTCTTCAATACCAGCTTCTGTGCTAAACAGCACTTTGCAGCTGATCAAGTACAAGATTTTTTTAAGAAGTGGGTAGTTTGAAGGAATTTCCTGGGCAACAGCTCTGTCTGATAGTATGCTTTAAATAGTTGCTAGATTTTCAATCCAGTCTTCATTTAAGTTCTTAAATTACAGTTTATACAGAAAGGGGAGCTGAAGTTCTTATTTTATTTAAATGCTACACTTTATTCAACAAAACAGATGAATGTATTTAACACTAACTCCATGCCTGGCTGTAGACACTTTTTAAAATTGAGGACAGCAAATTTTGACCCAGCACTAAAGTCTAGTCACAGTTGCTAAGCATTTTTTTGAGGACAGAGATTGTCTTAAACACTTCTCAGAGCTTCTACGGGACCTACTGGGTATTGGAGTTCATTTGTTTCCTTGTTGTGAATGTGCTTGTGAATATGCAGGTGGCTTAGATTTATGCTACCTGATTACAGAAGAAATGCACAGTCAGTCCATCCTCTAAATATTTTTGGTTTCTGAGCATGGATGATGAGATCATGGAAAATGGGTCGGTGGTATTTTGTTTGGATTTCTACTCTTGGGCAGGTGTGATACTTAGATCTACCTATGAAAGTGGAAATTGTTCGTCTCTGTTTATGAAGGGTTTATGAATCATGTACAACAGTATTAATTACTTTCTCATAAAGGTGCTTCTGTGCTTCTGAGAGAGTTATATTTCATTGGGGCACCAGAAAGTGTGAATTACTGTTCTTTAAGAAAAGTTGAAAGGCTTGGAGAGTATGTAGATGGGATGGTAATTCAGCTTGTTGAATGATTTTGAGAGTGAAATGAGTCAGCCAAACGCAGAACCGAAATGGCAGTCAGCACACGCAAATTCTCTGCCTTGCTCTGCTGCCAACCTGGGACTAAAAATAAGATATCTGCTGTAAGCTTATGAGCTGAGAATTAGAGGTAATGATGTCAATGGTTATGAACTGTCGACGTGATATGGCAGTGGAAATGGCTGAAATGGCTCTTGGATGCACACGATGAAGTCTTGCTGGTAGAGATGAAGAAGGTGTTGAATCACCTTGTAAGGCATGCAGCAACTATACAGTTGTGGTTGCCCATGTTTAAGGACTACTTGGGTATGGAAGAGATGTAGAGAGACAGTGAAGATGACAACAGTAATGAAGAGCCTAACTGTAAAGAGGACACCATACACCTTGTTTAGCTCTGAAGAACAAAAGCTTGGAGGAAGACAGTATTTTTTGTAAAGTGCTGAGGACAGACACAGGGAGATGGTAAGACCAGTTTAAATTAGGGTCAGTGCTGGCTCAGGAATGAATAGGTATGAACTGAACATGGAGATAATGGTCTGTAAATAAGGAGATCTTTAATTATCAGAACAGCCTTACTGAGAGCAATTGTCACAAATGACCAAAATATTTATAAGATGAAACAGGTAGATCTGAGAAAGGGATTGTCTAATGCCCTTTGCTATGGAAGGGGGAAGGCGGCTCCCTTACCTGTGAGGTCACTGGCAGTCCTGGGTTCTTACATCCTGGGTCCATTCCTTTGAAATCTGGTCTTTACGCTTAGTTCCAAACTGGTGGTCTCTTGCTACCATCTGTCACCTGCATCAGGACTAAACGGTGCCTTACGCTGCGAAACATAGAATGTGTGATTTGAAAGTTAATGCACTATTTGTTCAGTGTATTTGCATTTTTGTGTTTGATGCTAGCGGAAGGTATAGCCCTAGATTCTTCCTCTGTGGGCTATGATTCACCTTCATTATAAATATTTCACATCAGCCTCATGTTTAATGATGTTGTTGGAAGGAGGAACATCTGGATTCTTCTAGCATGTGCTGTAGCTGGGTCTTATGAGCTGTATGCATTGCTTTTACTGTCTATATTAAAAATTAAAACAGGGAAAATATGCCTAAATTCTTCTGAACAGCCAATCTTGAAATTATTAGATTATTGTGTGATTCCCACTACTGCAGTATTTGAATAACACCCTACAATATTCATGTGTACCTAAAGGACCTGATGTACTGAGGAGATAAATGATGTGTTCAAGGTTATACTAGAAGCCTAAGTTGGAAGAAAGCCTGACTGTGTCTCTGGGCATCTCTGGCTAGTGCTGTGGCTACTGGGCTTGGTCCCAGTCACTTGTCCTTTGACTCTTCTTATGGAATCATCTATAGTCTTGGTTCTTGAAGAAATTTCTCAGTTACAGAACAGGCCATTCATTTGATAGTTTTCATACATCCAGAAGATGTGGCCTCCTGTCTAACTGTGCTTTTTCTGTTCTTCATACTGATCCCTGGTTCCTGTGTTCAAGTACCATGCTATGAACAACATGCTATCTGCCACTGAAATATTTATGCGTGCTGTTTGCAGTGTTTTGTCTTCCCTCAGTATTCCTGTGGACCTTCTGGTCAGTGAATATATTGAGTATTCACAGAAATGGAGAGCGCAGAGGTGATGCAGGGCTTGGTGCTAGCCTGCTGGGTGAATTTTGACTAACAGCATCGTTTACTTGGATGGATATTTGTGGGAAGAATTATACCAAGATATCCCCCAAGCTCCATCCGTATTGATAGCAGAATTACTTTCTGAAATGAAGTAACTAGAGGCCAATATAAAACTTGTATGTCAAGAAAGTTAAAATTCTTTCTGCATCTTCTGAGATCGGTTTTTACATTGTTCAAAACTAGTTTTAAATAACTGAAAATATATTTACTGGTATCTAAATGTCTCATTAAAAACATTAAAAGTCTGCTGCTGATGATCTCATTTTCTGGGGTTTTATATGGTTAAACTACTGGTGATCTAGACTTTTCCCTTTACCCTGTAAAATTGATGCTAATTTTGTGTGGTCGAGACTGAACGCAGGCAGAGTGCTTTGCATGGGGTGTTGAGAACCACTGGAGAAATCCAGCTCATTACAGTTGTGATGAACTGAGGGGATGGTAATGAGACAGTGGTGGGTTTATTATGTTAGCATTAGTTTGCTGGTGCAGTCTGCTCGTAGTAGGTGTAGTTCAAATCCTTTAACAGAAAACAAAGTCTTTTAAACCCTGCGCTTTCAGCAATTCATTTAACAAGGAGTGCTTTGAAATTAGTCCTTGGATATCGTGTCTTCAATTTACGTCCTCGATGCAGTTAGCACTTAATATATCCCTTTCAGAAGCAGATTGTCACTGCAAAGTGTCTGTACACATTCTATCTAATTCATCCACAGAGGTCCCACTGCATTTCAATTGTGTCTTTTCTATTGCTTTTAGGAGCAAAGCTTGGGGTGCTGCACATTCTTGCCACCTTTTTCCACTTCACTGAAATCTTTCACTTGATTTAAAAAACCCTACACAACTAAATTGATTCAGTAAATCCCTTTTTCATGTACAGTAAGTGGTTTGGTGTAAGGCACAAAAATCTTTCTACTTTTACACTTCCTTTCATTTCATACAATTGTCCTTAGAAAAGTAAGTCTATAAATGAGGAAAAAAAAAATACAAAGTGTAGCCAAGTTAGAAGGAAAAAGTTTTAACTAGCTTTTTTGTCAAGCTTCAAACAATGCTTTCTCTGATTCTGACTTTCTCATTCTGGCCAGTGTCTGTTTACATTCATTCATCATTAACTATACGTATTTATCAGGGTTTGCAGCCATCACTGGCCTATTTGATACTTCTCTTTTTAAACAAAAACACCCCTAGAAATTGATACCATAGCCAAAATGGTATTCATAAAAAATTTAAGAAAGAGCTCTCAGCGTTAAAAAAGAAAAAAAAAAAATTTTTTTGAAGGAGCTGAAAAGAAAAAGGTCTTGGAATTACAAGCAGTTAGACTTGGGTTTTTGCGTAATGACTCCTGGTATCCCACTGTGAGAAGACTTTCCCCAGCTTCTCGTCTGCATTCTTCCTCGTTCCCTGCGGGAGAATGAGTTGGATTTGTCTGCCATATTCACAGCAATCGAGGTGATCCAGGTTGAAAGAAAATCAATAAGATGTGTCCATTTATGCCTCACAAAGGAAGAAAGGTCTAAAGAACAGACATGGGACGTGATTCAAGCACTAGAGACTTAATAAGACTTCTACTTGTGTTTGAAGGGGATGGTAATTTATATTTTACTTTGAACTTTTTTTTATGCTTCATAACTATTGGGATTCGGGCTGACATGGGAAGCAAGGAAAAGAAGGTTTGATGCTGTCTTAGAAGACCTAACCCATTTGGGAAGGCCATGCTCAAAAGTTCAAAAAATTTTGTTTTAGAAAAGATTAAAGAGACATCATATCATCATACTGATTTATCGCTATTGATAAAACTGGTTTAAAGTATTTTGGATTGGGGTACAATAAAAAAAAGTCTTTCTTTCTTCGAGAACAGCTGCAAGTTTCTCATTATTGGCTGTCTTTTCTGTGTGTTTGATATCATTTTGCTTAGAAATAGAGGAGCAGTCATAATAGATACCCTGGTGCCACTTGAAGCTTTGTCAGGGCAGCTCCCCAAAAGTGGTTGTTGTTCTGCTTGATGTCTGTCATGTTCGCCATCAGGGTCCTGCTGTCCCAAGGGTGCACTCTGTCAGCCCTCAGCAAAAATGCTAGCTCTGCTTTAGCGTAGGTTGTTTTTTCAAGTCATTCTTGTGGTGTACTTTTGCAAGTGAGATGTAAGCATGCTCTTATTCAGCAGGAATTAGGACCTGAGGGAGTTTAAGAAACAAAACCCAAAAAACTTAAAATAAATCAAGACAGGCTGCAGGCTTAGGTCTAGTTATTGCAATCTTTTTGTCATAAAAGACAAAAACAAGCAGCCTTTCTTACCAAAGGAGTAAATGGCCTCAAAAATTATGTTTCAGCAAGCCATGAAATGAGCGCTTGCTGATCAATGAGGTAGTACGATAGCATGGGGGATGAGGAAATATTCTTTCTTCTCCTCCAAGTGTTTTGGCTATGCATTCCTGTTGAAATGAAGGCTGACACTGAACAGACCCCAGATAGAACGTCTGAAATGGCGGTAGTGTACCCGAGGAAAGGGAATCCATGCTCTGAAATCTCACTGTTCTTGCTCAGTAGCTCTTTAAGAAAGTTTCAATTAGAAGAGAGACTTCCAGGAAGTAAATTGTGCTTAATGCTTTACACAGGATAAAGTTGAAGGTGTAAAGAGGATAGAGACAGATTTAGAGCCCACTTTAAAGGTATGCAGAGGTTTATCGTTATTAAAACTACCATTTGTTCCAAATCAGCCCCTATTCACTGAGTCTTTGGCAGATTTTTTGCAGTTTCATCTCAGTTTGAGTCTTTTCAAAATAAATTGCAGAGTGAGTTTGAGAAGCATTCAGACCATTAATGGATTTTTTTAGGGCTTAATTGGTATCAAACAAGATTTTAGTGAACACTGCCAAGTGTGCCCATTGCATCGTTAAATGAGCAAAGCTAGCATTTAGCTGAGATTGACTTACACCACTGTCCTTCACGTTCAAGAACTGTACTTAAGTGGGGTGAGATCAGAATATCAAAGCAGCCCATGCAATGTGCAGTCACAATTTTTTTTATTCAAGTTTCCTTTGTATTTGTTGCGGAATGACCACTATTAAAGCAATTAATAATAATAATTAAAAAAACATGCTAAGAAAGCAATTGTACTACACTGCATGAAAAGCAACGTGGGCTGCACTGTATTGCCTGGGAAGGAAACGTAAAAATAATCCCAGCAAATTGGAAAGGGATTGGTTGGAGCAGCTGAACGGCCTGCTACTCTGCTTGTGATTTTGCAGTTTATAGTCAGTCCCTTTGCCTCAGAGGATCTAAGAAGTGTTTTAGTATCTCATCTGCATAACAAAGGAGGTACCGACTGGCATTGCCTACCCGAGACTGCCCAAGTGTTCGAGGGCTCTGTGGTGCAGGAGGGGTGCGGAGAGCAGGGGCTGCTCCACGAGGCTGCTCGCCTGGCACTGGGCTTCCCCGGCCACCCAGAGCTGGTGGGCTGGTGCCCAGCGGCTCTTCTCTGGGCTGTTCCTAAGAAATGTGAGCAGTTGTTCTGCTGCTGAAGAGTCCCGCCAGAGAGGACCTAGTTTCTTGGCACCTTGCTTGTTCTCAGGGGCCGAAGTGGATTCCTGTCACACGAAGCCACCACGTTTCTGCCCGGTCCTTTCCAGAGCTCTTGGCAAAAGAGCTGTAGAGCTGCTGGACCACCCTAGTTACTGTGCTGCTGTTCTCCCTTCCTCCTGCAGCTCTGTTCCACTTCCACCAAGTTCTTCTTTAGAAAGCTTTTCCTAACTTGTGATTTAAATAAATAACTGAAGAAACTCGGTGATTAGGGGGTCTGCACGTTCTCCATTTCTCTAAGCTGTTAACAGGTAGACAAAATTTCAGCAATCCCATATGTAGTGTGTGCAGGCACTTTTATGTGTGTGTGTGTGTGCTTCAGTATCACTCCTGGAGTGGCCTTTCATAAGGAAGGGGATCGGTATCATCGTTTTGGCATTCATTCATCCTACCAGTCCCACCGTGTGCATGCTCTTCCGCAGCCCCTAAAGAGAGGTCACAAATGTCTCTGGAGCATCAGGTACTTTTCTGCGACAAGTAGTTTGCCAAGCTGAGGTCCTGGCCCACAGACAGAGCTCCCCACTGCTGCCCCAAACACAAGTAGGAAAAGTATTCATAGAACCGAGTGCACGAAGAAGAGTAGGCTCATATGCTTCCCTGGCAGTTTCAGCTGAGACTGGAAGTTAACCCTGGCTCCCCAAGGAAACCATTACGTCTCCATGTAGTATCCACCAAGGAAGGCCATTGTAGGACTGTGTGTTGGTAGTGATCCCTGACTCTTTGGTTCATTCTGACGAAGATTTTAAAGGAAAATGAAGTGGTTGAGGTTTAACAATGTGTTTCTTGCTTTGGTGCAGCATTTCTGCCTCAAAGAGCAAAAGCTTGACTGAATAATGGGATGTATATTAAAACAAAGAAACCAAAAAAGGCAAAAAAAAAAAAAACCCACACGCTTCAACTCCCCAAAACTTCAAGTAACTGAGCAGAGTTCTCCTTTACAGAAGAACTGTGAGAATTATTTTTTCTTTTTGTCAAAAAGAAACTCTCATTGGAATGCAAATTTTGATTTTGATTATCTGTCACGGCTTGCTTTGAAGTTTTTCAGACAAAAATAAATATCTCCATAACAGAGAGGATTATAGTAGTCTTGTTTAGAATCATCTGACTAAGAGTGGCTTCTAATCTCAGAATATATAAGGTTTTATTGAGGCCACCGAGACTTTGAAAGAGCTTGACTCTTTTCTGTTTTGTAAATTTTCTATAAATGGTTTAATAAGATTTTTATTTCAGCCAAAAAAAAAAAAAAAAAAAAAAAAAAAAACCACCAAAAACAACGAGGACTAAAACATTTCCATCAACTGTATTGTTGAAGAAATATAAAAGACATATAATTCAATTTAAATAAATCTGTAGCTAGGTTATATCATCCTTATCTCAGTAAAAAGTATTTTCTCTTACAATCCTAAATAAATATATAAATATCTGTGACTTGGCTCTGAAGGCTTTGCTTGGATAAATCAGGTTTTGGCAGCTCTGTAATTCATGAAACAATACCTCTAGCTCTACTGGAATGGGAGTGGGATGTTTCAAGCTTTATGATTCTGTTCAATTCTGGAGCGTTAATGGGGCTATTTGTAAAGAAAGAAATATAATGAGTTATCACAAAACACAGCAAGAACTCTAGAAAGGGGCAGCCTCCCATCCATCACCCATTCTAGCGTATTCACAAAAGAACAGGGCAAGAAATCTTGTGAGGACGGTGGGGAATTTTGCTTTTACTCTAACCTGACTTTCACAAATTGTGATGGGCCTGGAACATTATTTTCTTTATAAAATGACCCCAACCCGATCCTAAATTCAAAGTGGGAGTGTGGGAAACACAGACTGTGGAGGTTTTTTTTTTTTCCCCTACTTTCTTCTACATTATGTTTTGAGAAGATGCTACCTTAATTAAGATTTATTTACGAAATAAAAGTAGTAGATCATTGTTATCTGATATAGAGGCTAATTCGGGATGCCGACGTTGCCATATTTCTATAGCACCTTCTTGCAGGGCTATAAGTAAAGTTACCTGTCGTTTCTGTTCTGTTCTCCTCTATTTTGGAAGTTTATGACTAAACCTTGAAAAGTTCTTATGGGTTCACACTTTGACGTATGAGATGGGAACCTGAGAACAATTTTTATTTTAAGCATTAAAAAAAAAAAAAAAAGCAAAACCACACTGAGCTGTGTGTGTGTGTTTTAACGTTGAAGCAGCACAAAGAGAATCAAAACTTTACGTGGAGTGTGTTGTGATGTAGCTTTAGTCCTGTCCTCTCACATCACACTCAGAATCCCTAACGAAGCCCAAAGACAGTTTTTAGTGAATATGGTTTTTAAGAAGGACTGTAGGTTTTGCCCCAAAGTTGATGAGATAATTAATGTATTTCATAGCGTAGTCCAGAGATGGCGAAACAGCTCGGAGTAATGAAAAGAAACACACATACCAAAACAAAGGGCACAGCAGGAAATAGTTTAAAGTACATGATAACCAATTTTCACATTATAAGCTTTTACATCTCTCCTTCCATATTTTCCATTATAAGAGGGCCTGTTGCTTATTAAAAAGGAAATTGAGATGTCACTAGCTGTGGAGGACCAGATCCTCAGGCAGCATAAATCAGTCTAGCAGCACTGCAGTCACTCTCACTGGCTGCAGATCTGACTCGGGATCCATTCGGCACAATAGATCATTTTTAATCTGAGATCACTTTTAATCTGCAACCTTGGAGTTTTACTCTTCAACCTTTCTGCATTTTGAAACGTGGAAGGCTAAGGGGGCTTTTTGGAGCTACACCAGATAGAAACCACAGTTGTGCACACTAACAGCAGAAGCATTAGGAAGAGCACAGGGAGCATCCCATCGCTCCTGATGCTCAGGGGGTGATGCTGGAGTGGGCTGCGTCCCAAAGACCCTATTGCTATACTCTGCTTTCCTTAGGGCCATTTCCCTCAGCAGCGTAATTCCAATGCCTAGGCATATCTGCCTTGGTACCATCTGGCAGATATTGGCAAAGGAACAAAGACTCAATGTTTCTCTCAGCTCGCCTGTGGGAGAGGCTGTCTTCGTTATGTACAAGGAGATACATGAGGAGGAAACTGCATTTGCAACTGAAGTGGTTTTTCATCTGAACATGGTAAAAACTTGCCAATTTCATACACAGACCACGTTATTACCTATGTGCACCAAGCCGTTTACAGGAAATGAACCTCAAACCTTATACTGCATCATTTCACCACATGAGATTTGCTGTGCTGGTTCCCCTTCTCATCCTTGCCTCACTAGTTTTTCCCCAACTTAAACCAGGAGGCAAAGGGAATCATTCAACCTCTTGTAGCATGGCAAATGTATCTTGAAGAATTTTAACATTTTAATAAAGAACATATGAGACTTGACCCTCTATGAGGTGTCTAAATGGCGCACTTCTGACTTATCTTGGGTGTCCTCCCAGGGTGTACAGGGCCTTTGTCCTGCCCTTTTCTGTCTGTAACAGTGAGGGACAAAGCAGAGCAAAACTTCTGTGACCCCACTGCTTCCAGGACAATGCTGAGGCTTTTGCTGCCTGGGGTGTGATTAGGTGGCATGCCCATTGATCTCCTGTCTCACAGAATTTCTGCAGATCTACAGTCCTGGCCAATATATTTTTCAGTGATGTGTCCCTTGTGTTTTCCAACGAGAGAATTATTTCAAACTTGGGCTTTATGGGATTATGCTCTCTACAGTATATAGGTATATCAAGGTGTACATGAGAAATGACTTGCATGCCTTGACTCTTTAACCATCCCCTGAACACTAATGAAAATAGGCTCAGCTGTCATTCATCAAGTACTTGGCTCCACAGAAGTAAGAGGAATTTACACACGAACGTGAAAGGTTATGTCAAAGTGTTCAGCATGCTGCATCATTTTGAGACAGCCATTTCACCATGTGCCATAAGGCCAAAACCATGATACATGCAAATGTGAAACACTTGACTTCATGGTATCATGAAGCAGGACTAGACAGGCTGGTGCACTTGGCCTGTAGAGTTCGTGGCACTACAGTGCCGATAACAAGGTTGTTTGGAACTGTTTTCTGCAGAAGGATATAACCTGCCTTCTATGGCCATTGAGGTCTTTGGCTCTGGATGGGGAAGACAAGACTTAAACAGATTCATCCTCCCTTAGAACAGCAAGCTGAAACCTCTGCTCCCTTCTCACTAATGCCAAGAGGTTACAGTTTGCACAACTGTAAAGTTATGCATGTTTTCAGCCTGTCAAGTATTGAACTCAGTGCAGCTCGTGCTACCGGTCTTCATGCAGCATCTGCAAATAATTTTCTTTTTCCTTCAGGAAATACTTGAAGAATATTTAGTTGCTAGTGGTCATCACCATATTATTTACCTTCCAGACTTCTCTCCCCAGCTAAACAATGTATGCTGCAGTATTTTTGCAGTTTTGCTACCGATGCCATGCTCAGTATAACCACCTGTGAGGCTCTTAAATGAGCCAGTTCAGGGGCTCTTGTCCACAGCATCTCATCGACCATTTTCCCCATCAAGGCATAAGGGGAGAAAGATCCCATTTCTGTACAGACTTGGAAAGAATCCAGAGCAATACTGGATCTCTCCTGTGTCAGAGGAAATGCTGTTGACTCTTGTTTGCCAGCAACCAACCTTTTAATTGTAGATTTATACAATCCTAAAAGGCTTCTAGCTGCGGTGGCAAAAAAGCAAGGCCATATGCTGAGCCACCTGGTTGTGTGGAGGATCTGCATGTAAAGCCCCATGGCCAATGAAAGGAGATTGTTCAGGTGGCTTTGAGGAGGAGGCAGGCAGGATTGCTTTATACATTATACATTTCTCAGGCAGAGGAAGCATATTAAGCCTACTGAAGGAGAGATTTCCAAGTCAAAGTTTTATCAGACACTTATATATACGGTGCAACCTCCTTCCTTCTTGCCTTTGGGGGAAAAATGTTTTCTTCTTTTGCAAGTTTTGAGATACTTTCAGAGCCCCACAGAAACCATGTGGGACGAGAAAGGATTTGGATGCATTTAGAAATATTGCAATATAAACACTGAATATAGAGGATATTCCTCTTCCTTTGATTTATGAGGACTAAAATATAACTTCTGGCTGCAGCCAACATTTTGAGGCAATTATGTAGTACAGGGGGAATAAGAATGTGCCCTAGGTCTTTGCCCGAATGCTAAGGAATTGGAGCTGCTTAGAGATGCTGTGTAGGAGTTCAGTCCAAATTGTTTATTTTTTTCCTGTCAGACTTTGACTGTCAGGGTTTTGAATCTGGTCTCTGTTGTAGCCCTTATGTTGTCTCTGCGCAGATCACAGTAACACTCCCAAAGCCAACTCGAACAGCCCTTTGAGGAATATCCTGCTGTTCGGTGCTTTTCCAAGCAACGTAAAGCTACTGAAATGGCTTTTTGTCCCCCCACTGTTCCTTGTCTCATGCCTCTTTCCCCTCCCACAGCATGATAGCTGATATGAATGGCCGTGTGTGAAGAAGTGCTTCTGATAAGGTGCGGGCGGCTCAGGCTCTGCTCTGATCCCATCTGCTCAGAGCAGCACTTAGGGCTTGGACACTGCTCCGGTTCCCAAGGGACGAGGGGAATCCTGAGACGTGCTAAAGCTCCTGAGGCTGACAGTGTTTCTTCTTCTTCCCTGATACACCCCAGGCTCAGACATCACATCTACACCAAGGCCTTGCCACCTCACTCATGGCTCAGTGGGGCCTGGGCCATGGGCAGTTTGCAGTGTTGGAGGATCTCTCCGACAGTGCCTCCTGTAGCAGGAAGGTGCCTCCAGCTTCCTCATGGCTTGGCAGAGAGGTGGTGGCTCCACTCAGCCCTTAGAGGAAGAAGGTCAGCTAGAAAAAGTCTGGTCTGGGTGCCACAGGGAAGCAAATCCATCTGTCTGAGTAGTCGTAGGGGTGGGGGGCCTGCTGCTGGCAGCCAAATTCTTGGCGTGGGGCTGGTGTCGCCAAGAGCCGCGCTCTCGGAAGGGCCGTGTGTCGTTGCTAGGAGGACAGAGGAGAGAGGAGAGCTGAGCAGGCTCCTGTGTGAGTGCTTCCCTCGCCTCTTTGGGTTTAGCTTTCACTGACTGAGGCCCCCAGCGTACTTAGCATAAGTAAAGTTTTCAAAAGCATGAGTAATTTAGGAGATTAAAAGGTATTTTTGAAAGTGACATCTTTTCAAAGTGCCTAATTTCCAGTGGTTTTCAATGAGGTCTGGGGGGGGGGGTGGGATCTTAAGTCAACGGGCTGCTTTGGTGAATAGCCCTGTTGATGGCAGCATGATGCATCATTGGCTGGTACCCTGCCCATGTCAGAGGTCAACACCGAGTGACTCAGGAGGACACAAACCCCCGTCAGCAGGCAACGGCAGGGAACTTCTTCCTGTCCCTTCCTGCAGGTGGTCCTGAGGCCGCAGAGCTCCTCTGAGTTTCTGGGAGAGTTACGTGGGAGTACAGTGGGAGGAGATCAGGCAGGCTCCTTTTGGAAACGTCTGTTTTCTTCAGATTTTAGTGAAAGGTTCTGTATTGAGTATTGCTCTGGCAATTTGCCACGTTTTTCTGCTTTTCTTGTTTTGTTTCATTCATGCCTTTGTCCTGGTTTGCAGACAGGGTCTCTATTCTTATTAACTTATATAGGTATAATATAACATACAAAAACCCTCTCAGTGTACAAATTGGGGGTTTCTTATGTGTATCTTTAGTGTTTGAAACAGTCATGCAAAGCACTGAGTTAAATGCCTTGCTGAATTGTAGGCTCACAGAGGGAGAGATGCACATGTTTAGGAGGAGGAAAGGCTCAGCATTTGCATTTGGATGCATGTCTTAGGGCTTCAGAGCTCTTTAGACTCCTGAGTGGAGCAACTCCAAAGTTCAAAGCAGTGTGATTTTTGGTAGTTTTTTTTTTTCTTTTTTCTTTTTTTTTTTTTTTCTAAGGCTGCTTCTTCAGGGCATAAAATATTCTGCCCTCAGTGCATGTACATAACTCTCATTGGCCTTAAAAGAAGTTACATGCCTACATCAAAGGAAGGATTTACCCCGTAATGATTCATCGTGAGCCTGACAGGCAAACACAACACTGGAGAGCTCACAAGTCAAAGCTCCTGAGCTAGGGGGAAGGCAGAGTTCAGATCTCTGCTGATCAGCCACATTGCAGCTCTGATTTTCAGCAGTTTCTAATTTTTGTAATTGTTTAAGTATAGGAGGGTTCAAACCACGTGTTCCCCATCTGGCAGGAGAAACAGCAGGAACGAAGCAAAGATAGCCTGGTAACATCTCACTCGGGAGGTAAATCAGGGTCAGCTCAAATGGTGATGCTTTTTTTCCTGGAAAGTGGATCTCCTTATCCCTGGTGTTAGGCTGGAGACACAGAGCTGCGATATTCTAAAGCAAATCAGAAATACCTTTTTATTAAACGTGATTGCAGAAAGTCCTGGGAAGGAATGTGTTAATGACTGGTGATTGAATGCAGTGGTTTGCGAGCTCTAAGCAGCTTTAGTGTCTCCTACCACAGCCCTGATTTAAAATTCATAAATGCTAATCCTCCATAATTTACGGTTTAAAAAGCAGCCCCACTCACAGGCCCTGTGGCTACAGCTCTGTCAGAGTAATTATGCCGCCAAGCTGAAATTGGACTACTAACTGAGATATTAAACAGGGTAGGAAATCCTCTTCCCTGGCAGCCTACCCAATTATTCCAAATAAGCAAACAGATTAGTGAGTAATTTTCCAGTTAAATCTGGTGATTGGTGCCAGAATTGTATGTTAAATATTCAGAAGTAAATAGATTAAAGATGAAATGTCCCCTTTTCTCAAGCTTAATTTAGTGTGTATATTAAAACTTTTTAGGGGGAAAAAATCTTCATTGAAGTGCAATACGCTCGCTTTGAAAACAGAACCTTTCCCAGCTTGTTTGCACTCGGGGCAGTGCCGTTCATTAGCCAGGGCACGCTGTGCCGAGGGAACCTTGTGCCGCATTAGACACAGTATCGGCCCCGCTGTTCCTTTATCCCGCACCTCGCAGGAGCCCTCCTGGGTGGCAGCGCCGTGCCACCACCCGGGACCCTCAGGGCCAGCTCTGCATGAGGGGCAAGGGCGACCAGGCGCTGCTCCTTCGGTGTTGGCAGGAGAGGAGGCGTGCAACAGCCAGCTCCAGGGGTTGTGGTGATGGTCCGGGTGGTGGAACTTCTGCAAGGTGCTAGTAACGATGGGTATTTCATCTTCCTTCTGGTTCTTGGAAGTGGGGGGAGTGTGTTTTGTTCCTAAAATCAATCTGAATTTCCCCACGGACCTGCACAGAGGTCATGTTCTGCCTCTCCAAATTGTCCCTAGGATGCAGTACTTGACTGGGACCCAAAAGAGAGGGAAGGGAAGGGGCAAAAGGAAAGAAGAGATGGTCCGAACGCACAGCGTGACAGCTTCTGTGCACAGGGGTGAGCAGCTGGGAGGAAAGCCGCACTCGAGGAACCAGGATGGTTTTAGCTCCTGATGGAATTTACTTTTAAGTTATTCCAAGGATCCCAAATATTATAGACAATAGTTTATACCATTTCTAGTGTTTTCTCACAGCACTAAAAGCTTCTTCTGCTGGAGAAGTGTACAACCTTCTCATCTGAAAAGTGAAGTGCTGTGAGTGGTGCCTGCTTGGAGGGAGGTTTGGGTATAGCAGCCCTGGGGCTTGGTGCTGCGATTCACCTCCGGAAAGGCAGAGCTCTGGCCTCTGCTTCAGGAAGGAGGGTAGCTGGAGCAAGGTAAGGAGCTGAGTGCTATGGGGCTGAGGAGCATTGCTCTGTCACTCCTACACAAGTATTCCTGTGCTAGCCATTGTTCTCGTCTCTGTCACTGGGGCAGGAGAGGGGCAGAGGGCTTGGGGACCTTCGTTCCCAGTTACGGCTTGCTCTGTTGGGCAGGTGAGAGGAGCAACCTGAGGAAATTAACCTTCCTCAGGTTAATACTGTTGTAGGTAGTGATATTCTCTGGCTACTAAGGGTTGTTAAAAACAAGCATGCCAGCCCTGTCTTCCTTAGGATAGCCAAGCTGTGTGACCTCTGTGCTTACTGAGGAAGGCCAGGTCTTGGTGATGGAGTAGTGGTGATGAGACCAAGCCCCCAACTCAAATAACTTGTTCCTGAAAAGGTCTGTGACAGTCTGCAACCTGGAGGAGGGTTTGGATCAGCCCCCGCACACTCCTGGGCACAGTGTGCTAAAGGAGGCAGAAAATCCCTAGCCATGGGCCTGCAGATTGGCTTTTCTACTGGGAAGCCTGAGAGCTGCAAGTAGCTGCTGCCGGACGCATGCCTAGAACGGATTAGCGCCACTCCAGCATGTCCCAGAGGCTTTCTTTTCTGCTGCATCCTCCCTGGAGAGGCTTTTTCACCTCAGCCCTCTGCTGGAATGTGCCTTAAAGGCATCATCGAGCTCATAAAAATTAAGTGGTGTGCAATCGTTAAAAACAAAACCGAACAAAAAGACCCTAACTAAATTTTGTTCAATAAATTCTCTCGAATCAATTTAGTTATGTTTTTATTACTGTCAGAGCTCACAGCATAGTTTCCCTGTCTGTGTTTCACAAGGCTGCAGGGGCTTTTGTTTGTGGTTGTTTTTTTTTTTTTCTTTATTTTTTCCCTTCACCCCACTACATGTGACGACATTTTGGTTTTGTGTAGTGAAGTGTTAAAGCAGAAACCACAGCTGTATATTTTTTAACTCGTGAAGGTCCTTCAGATCAAATCCAAAGGCTTCCCTGTTTCAAACTGGATGAGGTAGGATCAAGGGTGAGTTATGCTGCTGAGGACAGAGCCCTGGGGGTGTCAGTTAGTTACACAGTACAATAAGTACAATTATATCAACTTCTGCCTCTCTGATAAGTTCACCCAGTAGGGCTAAGGATACGTTTTCTTGCTCCTTCTTGATGGTAATGGTGGCAGAATGGGGGAATTTGTGGCGTCCCGTCTGCACAGATCTTCAGCACACCCTTTTGCTGCTGTAACCAGGTGGCCCAGCACATTGCAAAGGATGTCACCTTCTATCTCTCTCAAAGGAGAGTTGTGAATCTTGTGGCTTCAAAGTGCTCCAAATGTCAGCTCCTTCCAGGTATCTCGTGTCTCCTGTCTGCTGCCCTGTCCCTGTGACCCAGGGACTTTACGTCTTCTCTGAATGTGACAGAAGCCACTTCAAGGATGTCATTGTCACACAGGTTTGTCAGTTGGACGCTTCTTAGCAGAAGCCATTTGCGGCTCTTGGGCAGAGAAATAAAGTGTTTTCAGTTGGTTCCTGATAGTTTCCACTTGAAATCTTCTCTATCCGTGTACTGTTTCCAACTTTTTCGTTAAGCCTTTGTGGTCAGCCAGGGCTTTATGTGCTTTTGGTTAGTCTCTCTAAGGTTGTGAAGGGCCATCACGTGGGATCTAGCAAGTAAGCAGACATGAAGCAGAGGTGGACACAAAAGCTGATGCCTGGAGTAGGCCAGAGGCCCATTCACCTGCTGCAGCTTGTACTCCTGGCTCTGGAGCGGCTGTTTCTGAAGACTGTAAGCAGTTTGGATCCATGTGACTGGTTTTGCCCATCTTATTCAGCTTCCACTTGGTGACTGAAGGATCAGTGACTAGTTCCTGGTTTTGTTTGTTGTTGATATCCCGAAACACAGTGGCCATTACCAATGAATTATCACTAGTAAAAGTACTGCGATAATATTTGAGTACATTCTTAGAGCTGTTTATGTACCATCCCTCTTAAAAAATTGAAATCTCTCTCATACACAATGATATCCTGCTACAGTGAGTTCCAAGGGTTAATTACATGTTTTGCTCAAAGCTACTTCTCTAATAGGGTCTTTGGGATGAAGGTTGCTGACCCTTTTAAGGCAGTGTAGAAAAGTGAACTAAAGCAAACAACAAAACAACTCACTGAGGTTGTTACCGTGCGGGAGACTATTTGTCTCTCTCATTTCCTTTTCATCAGGGCAGCCTTACCAAAAAGACAGGCTCCCTCTAAGAAGGTGACCAGACAGTCTTTGCTGGCATCTGTGCTGCCAGAGAGATTAAGGCAACAGTTTCCTTGCCCTTTTCCCTGAGCATCAGCTTTTTGGCTTTTATTAAAGGCCATGCGGAGGGCGCTGCTCCCCACTGCTGGGCACCCCTCTGGCATCCCTGCAGGGCTCAGCTGCCCTCCTCCTCTCTCCAGCACAGCCCTTTTCTTGCTTCAGTTTGTCAGCGAGCCACGCTTTATTCTCATGTCCAACAGGCTTTCTCGGGAGCACCAATTGTCTTATTTTTCACGTAATCAAAGAAAGGGCGGCTTGATGCCCAAGGCTTCTGTCAGCCAAAAGACAGGTGTTCTCCCTGTTACCTTCTGAGTTTTGGAGGTAGCTGGGAGTCAGACCAGAGCTTCCTGTTTGCCAGGTATGTCCACAAATGCATCTTCTCTTTGCTGTGTTTTACATGCTTCTAAATGGGAACGTAAATAGAAATTATTTTGGAAACCTGGAACAGAATGCCGTGAACAAGAAGAGTTCCTTAAAGGGATAAAAAGCATATAATTCAATCTGTGTTTATAACATTTAATCTTAAAAACCTGCAATCTTATGTATTTTATGTATCTTTTTCCCTTGAGGAAAGCAGATAAGGGCATCTAGTGCTTCAGCAGCTCACGCCAGTTAAAATGAACCTAAAATGGAAAACAGACTTTTAAATAAAGTCCAACTGGCCAGGACCCGCTCTCATTAGCTAAGATGTGCCAGTGGCACTGTGCATGTTTTATGGGGGCCTTGCTGGAGCTGGGATTACCAAGGGCTGCCAGCCTGGTGATCTTACCTGGATGCCAGGAGCTCAGACCTCCTAGGCAGGTGGTGCATGTCAGAGTGTGATTTTTCAGCCCTTGCACTGGTTCTGTGGTTATAATAGGAAGAGAAAAAAGGCTTCTTGAACAGCTTTCCTGAGCACATGGCCAGGCACGGCCAGGCCCTCTGTTGCGAACATGGTGTAAAAGATTGCTCAAGAGATTAGCTAATGTTTGTCACACGGAAGAGACCAGGTTTGTACTTCTTCTTGAAACAGTCCTCTGAAGCACTGTTGTGCACAAAGGCTGACGAGGACAGGCACCAGGCTTGTGCATCTTCTGTTGGAGACACGGCACCATCCACCTAGAAAATGAAAGCAAGAAAAACTGGTGGGCCTGAATTACTGCATAAGATTTATAAGGGGAGATGGTATCTCCCAAGTAACTGGGTCCCAGACCATTTAGGGCATCACAGACTTCAATCAGTGCCTTGAAATGTATTTATAGGCAAATAGAGCCAGGAGTGTTTTGTGCTATTAGGCCAGTTCAGCAGATCACTTAGACATCACTTAACACATGCTAAGTCCACTGCACCCAAGGCAAGCTATGGATATGATAAAGTCTTTTTCCATAGAGTGTTCCCCTCTGGATAATGCAGCATCACCTTATTGCTATGGGTGATTTTGCATCTGTCTCTATCAATGAAAAAATTGGTAGTAGAGCAGTTGTGCTTTACCTGTATTGTCTGTATGATTGGTTTGCTCAGTGCATAAATCTTAAGTGATAGAATTTTGTAATACACAGTATAACAATTGGTGAGTGTCGTACATTTATTTTCACAAGTGAGGGAGTGACCCATAACTCACATCCATCACGGGATATGAAAGTGCAGCTCACTGTAATATAGCGAGCAAGGGAATCATTCATACGCGGGATGTTATTCACTTCAACCTTTCCCCTTTCTTGAACATAGTCAGGATCTATATGGCTATTTCTGCATGCTCTGCCTGCTGGCATAGATGTATTGTGGCATCACAAAAACTGGAAGGGGAAGAAATGAGATAGGAACAGAAAGGGGAGTGGGTAAACGTTGTCTGAGCTGATAGAAATTTAAGTGGTCAGGCTTGTCAAGGAGAAGGAAAACTGCAGGGCTGGAGAGCGACTGAGATTAGAACTGACTTTTGGAGAAATGGGAGCTGAGGTAATACCTTCCAGTTCAAAAACCGTGGGTGATGGCACAGGGTGAGCATGGGAGAACTGGAAGTTAAATCAGTAAATAAAATGGAAATGTACTTGATGTAGGGAGCATCAAAGCATGCCTCGTCATTTTAATTGTGCTCTGGTTCCTCCGTCATTATTCCCAATTTTAGTGCTGTGCTTTTCAATGGTACCTCTGTCTGGTAGCAATTTCTGTGAAAAATCTTAAAAAAATGGTCATGGCAGCCGGGGAGAGACAGGAGTTTGGGAAATCTGTCGGCACTCAGCACTTACCTGCTTCCACCAGGCTTGAGGACCCCCTGTGTACGCTGCAGAAAGTACCTGTCTTTTCCTCTGTGCTGTGTGGGTAGCGAAATTAGCTCTGATTAGCTGTATCCTGTACACTGAGCTGCCTAGACAGATTGTGACTGGGCACTGCTTTGCTAGAAACCATGCACAGCAAGCTGAACCCTGTCCCAAATATCTGAACGAGCGGGAGAGGCAGAAGAGGAGGAATGGTTATTTCCCAGGTGGAACAATTTCAGATTTGCCAAGGGACGTGCGAGAATCCTGTGTCAGAAGGAAGAAATGAGTCTGGATCTCCTGAAACCCAATTTAGCAGTGTAGCTCTAAGACACGCTCCCTCCGTGCTTGCGTCCGGCCGCAGCAGGGCTGTCACTCCCTGGGTTGTGCTGCCTTGGGTGGATGGCTGGGGAGGTCCCCTGGGAGATGGAGGAGGTGGCCACGAGGATGGGGAGCGCCGATAGGAAAGTCAAAGTTTCTCGGCAGCCCAGCAGAGAGCTGCTGGCTTGATTTTAAGCGTGTAATCAGTCTGCAACTCCTGTCAGAGTCTGGTAGGTTTTAGTCTCTAGCTCAGGCCCAAGCCTGTGGCACGTGTTCCAGGTAATGACCCAGCACTGCTCAGTGCCAGGGATCTCCTGTACCAGGGCCGGAGGAGGCAGCGACCAGGCACCCAGGCCCCCAATGCTGAGGCAACCTCTTTTGCTCGAGACCGGCTGCCTCTGCTGTGAGCTCAACCCTTTTGTCATCTGCACCGCGCTCCCCTTTGTCATTGCACCACTGGACTCACATCCTTGAACTCGGAGCACAAAAAAACCCCTCTGGTTTTTGAAGTGATGGTTTGTTTGTTTTTCCTCTTTGGTCGATGCCGGGATCAGTGATGTCAACTTGTTCTATTTGCTTTGACAGGAAAATGTTTTCAGAGTTCATTAGGATGGCATCAATTCTAGCATTTGGCACACAAACATTTGATGACCTTCATGTGTGGGAAGAAATATGTAGGCAAAACTTCCATTAGTTTGAAAAAACGCCTCCACTCAACACCGGTCAGATTCCTGAGCTGCTGGAGTTGTGATCGGCTGGGAGGCTGTGGGCACCTACCCTACCCTACCCTACCCTACCCTACCCTACCCTACCCTACCCTACCCTACCCTACCCTACCCTACCCCACCCCACCCCACCCCACCCCACCCCACAACAGAAGGTCTCCTGCCCTTTCCTCTTTCCCATCTTAGCTCTTATTTACTTTTTTTTTTTTTTTTTTTTTTTTTTTTTTTTTTTCCTTAGGATTCACCATGTTTTTATGTTTTGCTCTCATATCCTGTAATCAAGAGAAAGGCCCCGGTGTGGATAGAGGGGATTTGTACTCAGTCTTTGTTTGATGTTTGCTCGTTCCTAACGGTGCTGCCTGGGTAAAGGAAAGCCAAATGTTGCCCATATGTTGTAGTGCTCCCTTAAATTATAGAGGGTGAACATTTATGGCTGCTCTCACCGTTGCTCCGTCTCCTTCCCCTGCTAAATGATACGTTTTCACAGGCAATTATGGAGGTGTGGAGTCAGGACTGGTTTCTGAGGTGTGCCGCTTAGCGGCCTGCACCTAAAAATGGGAGACGGGAGGAGGAGGATGGCAGAGGCTCAGTATCGTGCCTTGCTTAAGAGAATGTCCTTCAAGTGAGCAGAATGCTGCACCTTGTGAAAGTATGACTTTAATTTTGCCTTTCAAATATGAACTATGCAAGGCTGTCAACACATACTGTGTTCCTCCTTGTCAGACCGTTTCACTTAGTCTGTCAGCTGTAAACAGCTTAAGAGGCATGTCATTCCAGCATTATTATAGCACTTTGAGATTTGCTTTTAGATTGGGTCTGTATCTGTTCCTGCAAAAGGTGTAGATGCAGAGATGACACGGGTTGTTTATTGTGTTACTGCAAAATGCTACTTGTGCTTTGTGGTAAGCGCAGAGTAACTCCATTTCAAATAATGGACACTGCCGAGTAATAGTCCTGTAGTACTGCGGTAGTGCCAGGGCCATACTTGGCCTCGTCAGCTGTGTCACTAGAGCAGGGCACTTCACTGGCTATATGGCCTCACGCTTCACGTGAAGTTTTATTTCCCAAGAGATCGGGCAAGCAACATTAAGATGTATGGAGGAAGAGCTCTGATCAGCAGACTCGGTGCTTTTGGGTTTTCGAAAAGTTGCTTTACATATTCAAATAAACAGTGTTTAAGCTGTCGGTGACAGCTTAACCACTTCATCCCAGAACATTTTGACAAGTGTTTTTCAACGTTTTAGTTTCCCAGGATTTTGACAAACCCCCAAAAAACATGGACTGATTTTATATGTCGCATGTTTAATTTATTTGAGACGCACGTATTACTTTGCTAAAGCATTGAGGAGGGAGCTAAAGGACAGGGTGATGCACTCCATATTTATGATCACCAGCTTCTTCGCCGTGTCATTACGAGAGAAAAATGTTCAGAGATATGGAGTATGCAAAACAGCCAAACTTTTGTTGCCAGCCCATCTGGATTGTGATTTATACAAATTGCTGGTGCAATTTCTCGATGGCTGCACTGAAATCAGTAGAACTGAGCCCATTTTCACTACAGGGAGTCCCAGCTGCCCCCCTTTTGCTTCCTTCTGCTGTGTGTTTGTTGTCCCCGTGTTCCTGGCTGCTTGGACACATGGGGTAGCACAAAGGGGATGCTGCTGTGGCCTGGGCTCTGAGCAGCGCTGAAGTAGAAAGGTAGATATTTTCTCACTAGAAATGAGTGAATTTCTGCCTCCGTGTATACCAAAGGGTTGTCACTAGAAATAACATAAACATGTGAACAGATTCTCATTTTAACCCCAAACTCACATCAAGCCTGGACTTTTTAAAAGAAAATATACTTGAACTCTGTTCTGGGACTTCTCTTAGACATTCTCACATTTTGTCTTGCTGCTTTTTTCTCCTTCTGCATTAAAGCAGGAGAAGATTGGGCAGGGCATACCTTCCTGGGCCCTCAAGCAGTGGGGAAAATGCAGGGAGAGAATTGCTTTGTAAAGCTGAATTAGATATTGAGAAACATGAAGACTTTCACTCAAAAGAAAGTACATCTTTCATCATCATACCTCAAAACCTTTCGATGCTAGCCAGTGTCTGTTTGTTGGTACTTCTGTCATCAGTGCTTGATGTGCTAGCATATTAGGATAATTGGAATAACCTTGTTTATCCTAGTGAAAACTCAGGGCATCACCCTGCTTTTTCTATACCACCAGAATGCCCCTCAGCCTATTAGGTGACAGAGTTATTTCCATCAGTACTAAGCAGCACCCGCTCTTAATAATTTTTAACCTAGCTATTTTGTTTTAACTAGTTATTGATGTCAAGTTAGGACGTCAGTGAAAATTAGTATTTTATCGTATTGCCATAAAGGAAGCTCCATACTTTCCAAATAAATATTTGAAACTTCAACTTACTCTGGGGTTAGGAGCTGCAACTTTCTTCTGACAGCTGATTATTAGTATCTTTCTGATGATTTGGGAGTTTTAGCAACTACTCAGTACCTGACTAAATTAGCTCCGACTTAATTGTGTTGGCAGCCTCCAGTGTTATCTTCAGCCTGCTGCTTTCAGGAGTGGAAGAAGAAGTGCAGCCCTGTGCGGGGAGGCTGTACAACAGTTTCAGGGACACCGAGCTTGATGAGAGGGCAAGCAGAGAAGAAATCAGGCAGTGACCTCAACTCATTCTTTAAGAAAGGGTCTTTTTGGCCAGCCATCTGAGATGGTGTTTCATTAACGGGGTGGGGGGGTAGGGAGCTAGCCAGGAACACAGCAGAACGCCCTGCATATCATAGCGTGTTGGGAGGCTGACATGCTCCCTGCCATGCACATGTTTTTTCTGAAGCCCTTCGAGAGTCTGGACGAACCCTCTCCATGGGCCCAGCATCGCAGCATAGCATGGCCAGAGGACGGCCAGCCCTGCCTGCCTGCAGAAACACAGGTGCCTGCAGTTCCTCACTGCCAAGCCAGGAGCAGGTGCGTTGGGTTTGGTTTTTCCCCGGTAGGAAGGGGAAACAGGAAGAGTTGTGACAGCCCTTGACGGTGAGAGGGAGATAGAGGTGCCTGCAACAGGGAAAAAAATAGCCACTTTTGCAAGAATGAGTGGTTAGAAAAACAAAAAATAAGCATTTTCAATATATTACAAACAAAATTATCTGCCAAAAGGGCAAGATAATTATCTTAATGTGATTTTTGACCAAGATAAATTTATCTTATTTTATAAACTGGGTAACAATTTGAATCTTATGCAAAACCTAGAAATAAATCTAAAAAATATGATAATGTAATAAAATCGAAATTATTAGCAGTCCAAGTGCCGTACTTGAGGCAGTAAAACCTTTTAAGCTCCAATGGAAAATAGGCTAGTAAAACTGGAGTAAGTTACTCTACTTTAATCACTTGATAAATAGCTACAATGTTTGGAAGAATTGATAGTGTCATTATAGCAACATCCCTTTTTATAAACAGCCTGGTGCTGATTTGATTCTAATTGCTGCCAGAGGAGCAGTATCAAAGTGGTGCTGCGCCGGCCGTGTAACCTGCGGGGTGAGCGGGAGGGGGATTAGCTGCCTGAGATGAAGAAGTCGCGTCTTTTTCTAAGGCACGGATTCTAATTCCGGGAGAGGTGGAGGAGGCGGAGGAAATTCAGCGGTGTGGGAAACTACAGGGAAAATGCTTAAGGAAGAGAAAGCATGAAGCAGATGAAACAGGCGGCTCAAGTGCATGAAATAGTGGAAAACCAGTGAGAGAACTGGTGAGGTTTGGGTGTGAATGCCTGCTGGCTTTCTCTCCTAATTCTTTCGTGGGGCTGGTGAGGTCCTGCCACTAACTGTAGCTCCCAGCTCTGAGCTTTGCTCTCCCACTGACCAGACGGCCTCATTTGCAGCCCCTCGTTTGTAAATGCCCTAATTTTTTTGCAAGCCTGCTATTAGACACCAAGGGCTTGATTTTTCAGGCATTCTTAATTATTAATTACATCCTCTTTGTATACTTGTGAGTGCTGTGTCCACATGTTGGTGGCCATGAACACACATAAAAATGAAAACTACCTTTGCAAATTCATCCCTTAGCAATTCTGTGCTTCAGTCCTTCCTCTACAAATCCTGGATCTGACCCTTGTTGGGCTGCAGAGCTATTAGGGAGACATCAGCATTATTCTGGTGATTGCTAGGACATTTGAGGGCAATAAATTTATACTTATCCAGGCAAAAAGTCTCTAGAACAGGTACTTCTAGGCTGGTTCTTCTTTGATAAACTACTAGGAAATTGTTATATTATGTGAATGGTAGCAAGAAAAGTGGGATACCTTAAGGCGAGGAGAAGAGGAACACATTTAAAGTTCGGTCATGTTAGTAACAAACGTGAGAATAAACAGAAATGCAAAAGGGAGATGTACTTACCTTTTCACACAAATCATTTGATAAGCTTCTCCCATGAAGATTGTGGGCTAAGATGATGAGTGAAATATGTAAAATAGCTTGTTGAAGAAAAGATTGGTTCAAGGGGGACTGAATGGCTCAAGAGATTAGGGATGGAATAATAGCTTTTCTCCATTTAAGTGGTAGACCAGTTCAAATCAATTCTAGGTCTCCAGAGACTGAAAGGTGTTGCTATCCAGTGACTCCTTCGTAGTTATTTGAAATGATTTTTTTGGTCTCAATCCCATCCTTAGTTGCTGGGAAATTATCCCCAACCCAATCAGCACTGAATTACTTTGAACTAATTGTTGTCTCCTTCCCCTAAAGATGCATAACCTTCGAGGCTGTGCCTGTGAATGGCATTGTTTCATATGGTGCTGTGTTGCTGGTAGGAGCTGTCTTGTTTTCTGTGGAATGGATAGATTGCACTAAAGAAGACAGATACCGGAATATGATCCAAAGCAAAAATGTTCTTTGAAAAAAATTAAAAGAATGTTTTTTTTTTTTGTTGTTTGTTTGTTTTTTTTTTTTTTTTTTTTTTTTTAATGGAGATTTCCTGGAAAAGAGGACTGCCTTTGGACACCTCTAGCTATTCCTCACTTGCACGCTGAGCTGCACCTCTTGTACACTGCGTGAGCTCGCCTACCTGCCTGTAGGCTGTATCGGGACTTTCCCCTGCATAAATGTAAATCATGAAGCTGGGCCACAACTTAGGAAACAGCTATTGGTCATAAGTAACAACTGGAAAATTCAAATTGGCGGCTTGCCCTCCAGGTTTGTTTTGAAGCATCTGTTTAATGTGTGAGGCTGGACTACTGAAGTGATGCTAGAGACATGCCAACTTAGAGCAGCTCAGAATCTTGCCTAACAGTTTTATTCTGAAAGATTGTAACAAGTAAAATAACAGGCATTGATTATTCTGCCAAATGTAAAGATTAAGCAAACAGTAAGAAGCAATGCTTAGCAAACCGAGGAGGATTTGGATCTTTTATTTGGCTATAACAGTAAGTCTAGAGCTAGTGAACCACAGCAGAGTTCGTATTATTCAGTGTACCAAAGAAAAAAGAGACCTGGGGTTATTGGAGAAAAATCCCAGCAGTTCTGTGTGTATGACTGCTTGGAAAAGAAACAAACAGGTTATTATGACATTGTAAAGGTGTCAGAGAATTGAAATCACATGGCTATACCCAAATTTTCTGTAGAACTGATGCAATATGGATTCAATCATAGTAGCCTCTGCAGGAGAAATTTTTTTTTCCCTTAGCCCAGACAGCTCCAGGTTTAAGAACGCTCATTGGGAGGGAAGGCTAAAGGGGTTAAGGAAATAAGACGCAATAGAGGTGACCTGTGAGAACTTTCATTATTATATGGAGCCTTGATGAGTGAAATGAGAGGGACTGCTCTCCATCATGAAAGGCTGAAATGTCGAGGGAGCAATCGCAAATTAATCTATTAAGAATAAGTAGGAGGTTGAACAGTGTGACTCAAAAGGATGGAAATATACGGAATAAACTGCAGCATAAAGTCATGATGATTTTTAAACGCATCCTTAAAGACATCCGCCTACGATTTTTCCAATGAAGCAGGGATTTTTTTTCTGTATATCTATATATGAGACAAAGTTTAAGCAGACAAAATGGGCCTCTTTCTATTCAGCTACTCCCAAGATTTGTGATGACCTGGCCTGGATGAGAAGTTCTCTTCTGATTTGTGTGGCTTTAACCAGAACAATGTGCCAGGAATTTTTCTTTTTTAAAAGACACTCCAATAAAATGCTTCACAGGCGGTTTTCTCTGTGGTGATTTTCCTGTTTTGCTGTGACATTTTTAACTTGAATTTAGCGTTTGTAAAAGGTGCTATTTGACAGCATTGTGTAACTGAAAGCCTCTTATTATTGACAGATCATGCACAGTCAAGGCTGGGGAAATTTCTCTATGTCAGCCTGGTGAGGGACAGCCCTGCAGCCTGAGGAGACCAGCTTCCAGAAGGAAAAATGGTAAGACCATGTCGCTTGGTCTGGTCTTATGTTAAATGTCACTGAGTGATTAGTTTTAAAGAGCTCACATCCGAAGGATTTTGAGAGAGGCGTGAAAAGTTACCTTACTGACAGGGCCGTGGAGCTTATTTTTTTTCTGTTTCCCAGTAGTGCTTGCAGCTTTCTGGAGCATTAATGCTTTGTCCGCTAGAGGCTGGAGTGAGACTTGACACAGATCACCAAGCACATCCTGGTGGAGCTGATCCTGTAGGAAGTACCCTCAGTGTGGTACCTGGCAAGTGAGGGTCTGTTGTTTGCTCTGTGCCAGTCCCTCACGCCAATCTCAATATTAATCATTTCATGAGGCTCACGTCGTTTCAGACTTTTACCTTTGCCAGCTTATTATAGCCTAGGAAGATGAGACGTGACTATGCTGAGATACAACCCCCAGTGATGGCACTTTATAATACTGTATAACTGGAGGATTGCTATTGTAGGCAGAGAAAAAGGCAATAAAGCAGCATTGATATCCTGCCTGCCCTCTTATAGGAGTTATTGAATCAAACCTACCAGAACTGCCAGACAAACAATTTGCAGCTGCAGTCTGAAGCCTGACAATGACACAGAATCAAAAAGAAATAGTTGGAGTGCATGGGCTTGTGAACTCCTCTGTGACCCACCACAGCAGGCTCCCTAGGATTGTTCTCCTCTTTCTGGTCCTTTCCCTGCACAGCTCCTTCTCTTTACTTCTCTTTTTCTCTCTTTCCCATTTTTTCTCCTTGCCTTGCCATTTTCTGCTCCTCACACTTCTCCCCCTCCCTCTTCCTTCTCTCGCTCATTGCCTCACCATTTCCTTTTCTTGCCTCCAATTTAGCTCTAACCTTTTGGTCATTTTTCCTTTGTGAGTTCTAGTGCCCTCCTCTGTTTCTCATTTTCTGTTTCCTTAATTCTTTTCCTTATTTTTGGTTATTTCAATTTTCCCATGCTGTTTCCCATACTCTCCCATATTCAGCCTTCCCTGTTGAACCTTTTTTCCTTTTCATTTACGTCTACATTTTTCTGCCCTTTGTTTCTCCTTTTTCTGCCACTTCTATCTTCATTTTTTTTTTTTTGAGCCATTTGTAGCCAGTAGCTGAACTCCATGTTTCTCTTACTCCTCAGATGTGAGGATTTAAACCTTTCCTGTGTACTAGGATTTCCAAAGTGCCAATCCAGCTCAACTAAGGGGAACTGATGTGGTTTGGCTCGAATGTCTATGAAGTGAGATACTGGAAAAGCCAGCGTAACAGTAGCACTCACAAATATTCTGTGGCTCATGAACCAGGCCTACACTCATGGTTGGATTCAAAGCTTATCAAATTAATGGGATCTGAATCAGACCCGCAAGCACCATCTTCTACACTCTCATGTCTTATCAGACTTCTGTCCTTTATTTGAATAGAAATCTCATTGCTCTGTTTCTTCAGTATACAGTTTTACTTTACCTAAGAGCATTCTGTTTTGCTTTTTTTTTTTTTTTTTTTATTTATTCTTCTAAAGCACATATAGTGTTTGCAGGGTTCAGTGGAAAGGGGCCATATTGTGAAATATGTTCAGGCTCCCCTACAGAAGAGATCACTTTGTAGCTTTTGTGTGCTCATAACAAGTACTTGCGATTTGGCGGAAGGTTTTTCCCTTCCTTCCCTTCTCTTGTATCCAGCATCTAATTATTATGCTTACAAACTTTAGGTGTGCAGGTTTCTCTAGGCTGGCAGGAAGCTAGGCAGCACAAGTCCTTTTCTTTTCTTTTCTTTTCTTTTCTTTTCTTTTCTTTTCTTTTCTTTTCTTTTCTTTTCTTTTCTTTTCTTTTCTTTTCTTTTCCGTTCCGTTCCGTTCCGTTCCGTTCCGTTCTTTTCTCTTGTCATAACTGGAAGCCTTGTTTCTTTCCTTAGTTTTTCTTGTTCTTTTTTTTTTTTTTTTTTTTTTTTTTTGAAGTTCTTTGCTTTACTTTCTCTGTTTCCTTTCCCCACCCACTCCTACATGTGTGCATTTTGATTTGCTCTCTGTAACAATATTTCCCCACCTCCTTTTAAAAAGTGTTTGCTATCGCTCAGCAGTCATGCAGTCTGAGGGAGCACCAGAAGGAGACCTCGTGTGAGCACACAGCTGACCAGAGGCAGCTCCCAGTGTTGTCTGCCACGCACGCTCCTGTCCACAGAGGGCTCTGGAGCTGAACAAGCTGCCTGAGGAAGGGAGCAAAGTGTTCACTATCCCATAGCTGACCCCTAGCAGGACCAGGAACCAAGTCAAGCCCGGATCTTATTCACAGGATGCCACCTCTCCTTGTGTAAAATTAAGTATAATATGAGCGTGAAAGAAACTCTTCCTTCCTCTCCCATTTTGTCGGCCTCCTTCCAACTCTCCAGCTGCTGCTCCTGTGGAGTTCAGTGCTGGTGAAAATGGAAAGAAAATCAGTTCCTCTATAAGCCAGCCCTTTCTGCTCTGATTGGATTTTTCTCCTTTTGTCTGCTTCTTTATTTGATTTAAAACCTTAAACCCCTTGAAGCTTTTCCATTAAGATGTTGAGCACAATTTGGAATGGGGGGAGCAGTCAGAGCATTACCTAAAAAGTCCTAGTTTATTTTTAGCTAATGGAAGACGAGGGCTGATTGGATTAGCCCAACAGTGTGAGTACCTGATGCAGACTGCTATCAACATACCAACAGAGGAAGGGTTAAATGCAGTTTCTTCCACTTTCTCTCACTCACCCCTTTTCCCCTCTCCTGCTTTCCCTTGCTTCGCCCAGTAACCGACACTTGTGACAGCACTGCAAATTCCTGGGCATGTTCTGGTACTGCTTAATACAGGAGCAAATCTCCCAGTCCCTCCTGCTGTTTTGCATTTGCCACCTGACAGCAACTGATGCTCAGGACGACCAAGGGCTAAGTTTTTAAAGCTTTGGACTGGGTTTTAGCCATGTGACATCTATTAAAGCAATTGGGAGCCAGGTGGCTAAAACCCAGTGCAATTCTTTGTAATGGTACCCCTGAGAGTGCCCATCTCCTTTTAGCACTGCTATTGATTAGGCAATTCTTGACTTTGAAGGACAAAATTGGTGTGTGCATCAAGCATCTTTTCCTCAATTTGGCCTGGTTTGAAATTAATCGTTCACCTTTAAGCCATTTTCGTAAGCAGCTTTAAGCTTCAATAAATTTCAGCGTGATTTGATTTTTCTATCACCTTTCGCTATGGAGGCCTGTTGTTTACTAGTCTTCTCCAGGACATCCCCAGCACTGTTTGGTCCTTATCCTCATCTCCTATATCGATCCTGGTATGTTGTTCAGTGTGATTGTCCAGGCTCGGTGAAATGCTGGGGGCTGTAATTAATGGCTGCACACGGTGCCCAGGTCGGCGGCACTGAGGCTGATGGTTATTTGGTTTTCAGTAGGAGCAATGCATTTGGTGACCCCATGCTACACTTCAGGGTATTGTTGAGACCCTGCCTCTGTCTTCAGTGAAAAGATGTGGTGCTCTTAGGGGGAGCATGTGAGCCCTGAGCAAGTTCTTCCTAATTTCTGAAACTCTTTGTGGGTATTTGATCTTTACTAGGGGTTGGAATATCACACAAAGGTATATGAATGTACACTTATGTTTGTGAGAAGGTGAAAGTAAATACATAAAAATAACTTCCCCAACCCTCTGACCTTCTGCAGTTCCCTTCCAAAATGTTCTCTGCGCCTCTTTAACGTAGAAGATTCTTCAGTCATTGGCAGTGGAGTGATAGGACCTGCTCTGCATGAGGATGTGCCCTTTGGTTTGGGGGGCTGGTGCATTACAGTTACTTAATATGGGTTTCTACATCTGTTTCTTTGGGGTGTTGTAGAGAACCCTTGTGAGATGTTAGATAATGCTAAGTGCGGCCAGCCTCAAGTAGCTGGCGTTGAACCCAAAGTGAAAGCTGGTCTAGAGCTATATGGAAAGAACTATTGAGTTTGTCCAGTGCCTCAGCAGCTGGGAAACCCCACGAGAAGACTCAATGAGCCTTCTGCTGAGTTGCTTCTCTCAGTGCTGCTCTGTGCCTCCTTGTAGTCGTCTTGTTCCTGTGGGAGACCAGAGGAGGTGATATTTGACATTTCCTTGTTGCTGGGAAGTTTTTCTGTGGGGTGGGATGCAACAAGAGAGTTGGAGATGGCAAGAAAATTCAGAAATACATTCCTAGAAAAATGAGCATTTCTTATTCCTATTTCTGTTCAAAATGGAAGCATAGGAAGTCTGTCATCTCCTTGCCAAAGGATGATGGTTTAGGATCCTACAGACAGTTTTGTCAGAGATCCCTGTTGAGATGTGAGGTTGTCAAAGCCCCCAAAATCCTCTTTAAACAAGCTGGTTTATTCCACTGGGAAGTCATTTCATCTGAAAATTCACAGTCAATTCTACAGAAAATTTAGCACATCATAAGTGCTAAACCAGTGTTAAGTGTGATGCCAAGGTTGCAAGGACAACATTACTGTAGGATTTTTATGGAGCTCCAACATGAAGATAAGTATGCACCACTTCTCCCATTCCAGCCAAGTTCAGTGGAACTTGAAATATTATGTTTAGAAATCTCAGTAGAACTTCAAATTCCAAGCTCAGTGATGTCTTTTTTATTATTATTTTATTATTTTATTTTATTTTTTGGTGAAATGATGCAGAGCACAACTAGTGCAGAAACATAAACAGTGAAAAAATCAGAACCGGATTGCCTAAGCTTAAGTAAAAATATGTGCGAGTTTGATATCAAACGCCTTGCCAAAGTAATTAATGAAGCATATGCAAACATCCTCCATTGAAAACATAGTTTGTGTTTTACTAGTTCCTCAGAAAGCAGTATGGCAGATCTAATAGGAAAAGATATTTTGTCTGTAAGTTGTTGCTGTTGCAAAAATCACTTCTATATACTATTTTACATTCACAGCTGATGTCATGTCACACAGATCTATAGTGGGCTTTATATTTGTATAGAAACCTCTATTTTAATTGAGGCTTGTCAGTCATGTATCTGAAACTGGCGTTTTTCCACAAATATTTTAAGTAGCTTCTACAGTGCATAGAGCTAAGATATTCCCCATGTAGGTAGCACTTGCCATACAGGGAGGTATTGCAGACATAAAATGCAGAAGGCCAGAAGGGCAGCCCACTCATCCAGAGTTCACCGACTGAGCTCACGATCTGTGACTCTCCCTCTCTTCTGGAATGTGATTTCCATTTTGCAGACCGAAACAGAGGGCCAAAAAGGTTGAGAGAACAGGGCTATGCTTTGATGGTGAGAGGAGAGTGTGCGGATAGCTCTTTTCAACTGGTATTTGATTCTTTTGTGTTGCACTCTCCTTTTGAGTCGAGTTGCTAGTTGGTTTTCCAGGTGTAGTGGCAGGGAGGTGCAGAGATCAATAGTGAAAGGAGAAATTAATAGCAAAATCAATCCTTCCTTTAGTGTGGCCCTATTTATTTGCCAAGAAGGTACAAACTCCCATTACCTTTCCCGAGCATAGGGAAGACTCTACCATGGTTATCGTGCTTCCTATTAGGTCTAAAGCCCCTGAGCCAACACTCTTATCTGCTCTTGCCTGGTACTTTTGGTTTTGTTTTTTCCCCTCCAGCTTTATGCTTAAGTGTGTCTGAAATCCTTTGTCCTGCCTGTTTCAGGTGGAATATCAGATTTGAAGGTAGCCATTTCGCTCAGCAGCTGTTTAAAATGCCTTGCTATCTGTCTGTTTTGTGGCTCCTGGTGTTTCATTTAGCTGATGATGAAAAATAAGGACCTTATTTTTCCCGGTATTCTAATAAAGGGTGGTAGATGTGTCCACAGATCTAAGCTTGGCTTCATTAACTCCTCCACACGAAAATGTTTCATGCTGTAAATATATACATCTTTAAGTATTCAGTATTATATTAAAGTGAGAAACAAGTGTGTCCAGATGCTCTTAGCTAGTATAAAACATTGCTGCTTCCACAGACCGTGGCAGAGCAGCGCCATTTTATGTCAACCAAGGCAGTTGTCTCTTAACAGTTCTACCCCAGTCAGTGATGGCAGCTCTCAGACAGTGCTTTTCTTCCTCCTTTTCTCTAATGTGGCTGTTTCTGTCCTTGTATTCAAACATAGTCTCAGGAGAATGATTTGTAATTAGGAAAAATTTAAGAAGTGAACATCAGCTGCTTAAAGAACAAAAATAATTTTGTGACTGAAGGGCTGTTCATCTTCTTCTATAAACACCAAAGTTCATAAGTGCTCTCCTTGGTATACTACATTTTACAATGTCAGAGAAGCAAGCAAGTCACAACTGGTCTTCTTGAATGTGTTTCCTACACCCTGATCTGGGATATATCTCCTAGCCCAACAGGCAGGGATGTTTCTTAATGGTTCTGTCAGCAGTTCTCCCAGAGACAGCAAGAGATGGATGCCAGGGACCCCCTCAGAGTGAACGCCTGGGACTCTCTCATGCCTTTACCATGGATGTAGGGAGCAAGTTCACAGAGCTGCATCAGACACTGCTGCTGTGGTTTCACCAGGAGAAGGTACAGGTGCTTTTGTGCTGCCTTGCAGGGTGCCAGGTGTCTCCAGTCCTGGGAAGAGGAGTGACGAGGCCATTATACTGGACTATTCCTGAGGCATCCAGCTTAAAACAATGTCTGGCAGCGCCAAAGGAAGATTTACAAGAACAGTAATATCTCACAGCCTTTGTGGCATGCTGTCTGTACCCTTCCCCTCAGGGCCATCCACGAGCACGTCATCCCCGAGGCAGAGTGCCTGGCTGTGAGGGATGGGTTTGAATGACACACTGCAGTTCCCAGCGGCACGGTTTTAGTTTGGATTCCTGTGGAATAGAATACCCGAGAACGTAATAAAATCAGCATTTGGAAAACATTCTGTCCCTCTCTACACTGATTTTCCAAAGCTGCTTTCCACTGCATGCCTAGAAGGTCCCATTCAATTAGGAAGTGCAGAAGTGCCTGTACACAGTTTAAAGCAGTACACGGGAGGCTCTTCTATTTTCTGGGCTCTTAAAGAATGAGCCCAGAGGATATCAACACAGATTTGCAGGATCGTCTCAGAAAAGGTTGAATATAAAGTTTTGTTTGCAAATACATATGCCATCAAAACTTGATTTATCAATGCTGTTTACCATTTGATCAGATAAAAGAATATTAGCTCTTAAAAACGAGGCACAAACTGAATTCTCTTTCCAGTGCAGTATATAATAACGCTGTGTGTCTCTTTGCTCGTGTAGCTCCTTCTGTCACCTAACGTGGTACGTGCAGAGGAGCCTCTGAGTCCCCTCCTGCTGCTGAACACAGAAGTTGTTCAGCACGGCAGCGGGCCAGGTGTAGCGAGGATGATGAAGGTTTGAGACGTCCTCAGGTGCTTTCAGTGCACCTGCTGGTGGCACGCTCCCTGGCACCTCTGGAGCCTTGCTCCAAAGCAGAAGTCCCTGGGTTCTTATTGTGCAGCGCATTACAGTGGAATAATGTCAGGTCTGATCCAAAGTACTGGTGTTTTTCTTCTTGCTGCGCTGGGCTCTGAAAGAAACCCAATAAATGGCCTATGAACAAAATTATATAGAATGATCAACATGCAACTGTCATGCTGCATTTGTCTCATGTCGTTAGTCATTATGAAAGCCCGCATAATTCTGGAGCAGAACAACAATTTCCACACAGCAAATTGCAGATTGTGTTTGCCAACCCACAAAACATCACAATATTTATTCTGAAACTTTATAATGCTATCAAGGGCAAATTCACTTTACTTGTACAAATAGCCCCGTCGAGACAACTTAGATATTGCGCACGCGAGCAAAAGCAGACAGGACTTGGCTCTGTGCACCAGCAGAGCAGAGCTCGCCTCCCCCTCTGTGGAAATGGGGTGAGTGGCGGTACAAAGCCACGGAGGCATTACTGGAGGCATAGCAGAGGGACCAGGGGACAGACATCAGGCTGCAGTCAAGATACTGGTATTCCGACTCTCCAAATTCATAGCTTTTTCGCCTTCTTAGCCCCATCACTTGTGAAGGCTGCCTTTCATCAGGTTTCATTCAAAGCACAGCATCCCCCACTGCGCTTCGGTGGTCCTGCAGATTAAATTTGTCCATGGTGTGAGTGAGTCTGCCCCTATCAGGAACAGCACCCCATCTTCAGGAGTTGGACCCACTGAAAAACTACTTTATGTCTGATTTCTGTATTTGGGTTATCAAAGGATTTCTAAAGCTAATTTTATTGTTTAGCACTGCAGCCATCACCACTTTTAGGCTCCGTTTTAGGTGGAAAGTTTTTTCATGTTCCATCATCTATCTTGACAGACTCTGCATGCCAGAGGCAGTCTTCTTAACCCTGGATCAAAACCTAATCTCTCCTGCTTTTGTAAAACCTTTTCCTCTAATTCTCTCTCTAGTAAATTATATTCTGTTCTTTGCCCTTGAATAATTTTAAAATGTATAGAATATAGCGTGCGGGGTGGGGGGGCTGTTCTGTTGAGCGATACCTGGTAATCAGAATCCTGCATTCATATCTCGCTGCAATGATCTCATTCCTATTGGGACAGCACTCCTGTGAGCACAGGCCCGTGTTGTGTTCATCCTGTTACAACCAGATAAACTCATAATGTAGACAGATAAGAGCTATGCTCATTAATCTATTAATTGCCTATTGTCAGTTGTCAATATGTTTCGCTTGATGAGAAGCCTGAAGATTAGTTTGTATTGTGAGGATGTAGATTTTTTTCTGTATTACTATTATTTTATTTGGATGTGTGGAATACTACAAAATGACATTCAGAGTGGTAGTGTCTCACCCGAGCAGAGTATGGCTGCATGCTTTTTAAATCTCTGAAGCCAGAAAAATGTGATGCCCCAAATGGCTATGAAATAAAAAGCGCATTTTCAATTGGAGGACCCCACAAGAGCTGTGACTGTGTTGAGGAACACGTTTTTTGCGATGGGCATTCAGGACATCCTTAAAGTCAACACAGGCTGAGATACCCTGATTTCCCGGGGAAGCAGAAGCTCTGTGGGGACTTCATTGTTCGCTGGAAATTTGAGACTGATTTTGTCTGTGACTGGAGCTGCTGGAGCAGGATTTTATTATAATTGTGTGACCTTTAATACACCATGAAGAGATTTCAAGTTCTCTATTTTTCTAGCCTATAACAAATCAAATGTTTAACCATAACGTACAGTCACCAAGTTTACACCTTAAGAAGGGTGATTTTCAAGGGCTTATCTCTACAAAGAACAGTGGAGCAGAGACAGTTTCAAAAAAGGGGGAAAAAAAGGGAGAGGAACATCACAGAAGCTCTTTATAGACCTATTTGAATCACAGCTTTAAGTCATTTATATCACGTCCAAAAAGCCCATCCATGTGTGCATTTAATAATGACAACCAATTGTAAACGGAGACTGGAAATTTTCCTCTCTGTGGCAGGAAGCAAAACCCCCTTCCCTGCCTCTGAGTTAGTAACTTGGCCTGTTTGAATTATTGTGTCACTTGTGAGACTATCAGCCAGGTGGCCGGCATTTAAACTCCAAAGACAGATCTGGGAATTGATTTCTGTGGAACCGCCATAGGAAGGAGCAGCTGATGATTAGGCAGCTCAGGTATGTTTTAGGCACGTGGTCCGACAAAGAGCAGCTCATCTATGGGGGCAGCGATCTTGGTGCATCTCTGCACATGCGTGAAGGATGCAGGCAGATCTTCCATGCTGTCCAGGACACGTGATAGCACTATAAGTCTGGGCATAAGGACCTGCCACCTTCATTTTTTCCTGCGACGGAGGAAAGCAATGCTGCCGTGGCCTCAAGGCAGACGTGATGTGCCTTGAGTAAAGCCTTTCAGTAAAGAAATTTCTCCTAGGTTGGATATTAGGAGCAATTTATTTACTGAAATGGTTGTGCAGCATCAGAATAGGCTGCTCAGGGAATGGGTTGACTCACCATCCCTGGAGGTCTTCAAAAGACGTGTAGACGTAGAACTTAGTAGCATGGTTTATTGGTGGACTTTAGTACTAGGTTAAAGGTTGGACTAGGTGATCTGAGAGGTCTTTTGCAACCTGGATGATTCCCTTCTGTCTTCCCCTCTGGCTGCAGCTACCCTCAGTGACTGGTGCAGGAGGCTGTTGACAAGGTCCAGAAGCCTCTGTTACTATTGGTAGGGATGCTCACTTAGAGTTTAACTGGAAGCATTTCCTCATTATTTGGGTTAGGGGCAGGATTTAATTTCAAAAACGTTACTGAAATGTGCAGGGGTCTTTTAATATCTATTTTTCTAGCTGTTTTCTGGGTTTCTTTCAGCAAATGTTGGAGGGAAAAATATTTAAATTAAATAAAAATGCATGAAAGGAGAAAGGAGAAAATCTCCCTTTCCCTGAAAATGTTCCCAAACCTTTCAAAATAAGGAAATTGCTTTTCTCAAATGTCATTAATGTTTTAGCTTCATTTTCCCACAATTTTGGTAAATCAGCAGGTTTACAATTCCACTCTTTCTTTTCTATTCTAATCTCTTCAGAAGAGAGGGGGGGGGGGGGGGTTGGAACATGGCAGAAGAGCAAATGGCAAAATAAGAAACATGTAAAAATAGCAGAGGGAAAAATCTCTGGATAGCATTCACATATCTGTATTCACTGGACTCCAGTCAGATATTTGCATTCTGTGGCTCAAAAGTAGAAAATGATAGAAAGGTGTGATTGGAAATTTAATGCTTTGAAAACTTAGTTAAGAATAAACATGTCCCATTTAAACTCTAGCAAAATAGAAAAATCCAAACTGGCAATTTTCAGAGCCCCCTGTGTCAACAACCTGTTTTTTTTTTTTTTTTTCCTTTACACAAGTGAGGTATGGCTAAGCTTAGGGGACCCCAGCACTGTACACGCCCAAAGTATGTCATATCCTCTCCCTGAGTTTTTATTCCCTGATGAGGACTGAATTGCAGAGAGATTAAATACCCCAGTTATGGTCCCACAGGAAATACATGGCCGAGTCCTGAAATGTAGCTCTCCCAAGTCCCAGATGAAGGCCTTAACCAAAATCCCACTCTTCCTTATCACACTTTCTCTTTCTTTCCGATATCTTCTTTAAACATTTCTTTTGTTTGGTTCATTGAGGGTCATGGTCTCAGCTTGTTGCAAGCACCACAGAATTTCACCCTTTATGTTTTTTTGTTTTGTTTTGTTTTTCTTTGTATGTTGCCCATATATTGAGTTGCTAGCTTTGCGTTTCCTCTTGCTCTGGATCCTTCCCTACTGTGCAGAAGGTGACAGCTTCAGGAGCACAATGTTTTGTCACTTTTGACCTGTGAGATAGTGCACACCACTTTTTAGCCTATGTCCCATTGTAAATCAGACCCTTTTGATCCAGTCTCCATCCCCTTTTATTGACCAGCTCCACTTTTTCTGCTAAATGTTTCAACCCTGCTGCCTCCTCCCTTTGTGCTTTCTTTAATTCTCAGTATTTCTGCAGCAGGACTGAGTCTTCCACTGGTTTGTTTAGTGGTGCAGAAGACAAAGCCTGGTTGGTGCCGCTGCTGTTGAATAGGTCATCAGTGACAACAACCTGTGCTGCAGAAGTTAGCCCCCACTGACACTGTTTTCACTCCACTTGAATGGAAGCTCCTGGGAGTCTTTCTTTTAAGAGCCCAGGGGTGGGGAAGGCTGGAAAATGGAGAGAAAAGGAATAAAATAATTATAGAAATAACACTTCAACTTTCTCAGTTGTGCATGGACGTGGCTAATTGAAATGTGAAGTACCTTGGGCATCCGTAGATGGGGTAGGTTAAGAGGTTGTTCTTTGTCCCACGGTGGCCTCTGCAGTGGGAGGCAGTGACTTTTTGTATCTCTGTATTTCCTTGCTCTTGTTAGGTTAGGTGCTGTCATCTTTAGAAACGAGATCTTTTTCCTTACTGAATGAGGTATAGCCCCGACCAGGAAGGAAAACAATCCTTTCCTTGGGCCACCAAAGGAAGGTTGTACCCAGCCCCGCAGCTCTGTGTCCTCCCAGCTGAGCGAAGCCCAAACCTGGGACGTGAGCCACCAGAGCCATGCCTCCAGGGCAGGAGGGGAGGCCGTGGGCAGGCAGGGAACAAACCCTGTCCTCCGGTGCTTCCGAGGTGCACATCCCTCATCTGGAGAAATTGTAATTATCAAATAGTTTGTTTATTGTTCTCCCTTGCTTTATAATCTAGTCTACATTTTGATCTTAATGATGACCATGTTATTTAGATGTGATAGGAAACAGCAGCTGTCTTTGCTAGAGGATGTTGAGGCTATAACTGCTGTAGTCTCATAGGGCAAAACAATTTGAACTGTAGATACAAGAAATAATATGCGTAAAGAAGAAAAGCTTTGGTAGTAAAGGAAAAACTAGGGAAACAGCTTTCTTTAATAATTCGAAAGGTAATTTCTTCAAAAGAAGTAGGCAAGTAGTTTCAAGAAGTTCACAATGGATATCCAGCCAGAAATTAAACAACCATGAAAGGAGAGGTAGATACTGAAAAATTTCAATTATTTTATTATTATTATTTTGGTTAATGTACTTCTAGGCTATGCAATGTTTTTTAAGAAACCCTCTAGATAACTAAATTTTTGTTCACAGATTACGTAACCTAAATACTTGGAGGATATGTACTTTCTCCATACAAACAGAAAATGGATTTTATGTTAAAAAAAAATGAATGTAATTTTAACACGGAAGAAAAAGTGAAGAAGATGGAGAGAAATACCAATCTAAGAGTTCATGGGCTAATATAAATTTATTTCTTTCTGCATTGCAATAAAGAACTTGCAACTCAAAAATGGTAAAAAAAAATAATAAAGAATTTCTGAGTATCTCCCACTGAATGCAAGAATTTCAAGTAAATTTGTATATTTACTGTAGATGCTGCTCCAAATTTTAGACAGGCTATTTACTTTAGAGAGTTTATTCTCATAGTACCTTTTTATGCTTCTTCAAAAACTGAGGTCTTGTAATAAATTTAACGTAGTTGGCTTGTATGGTTTGATGTCCATTAGTTAGGCTCACAGTTCATATTTGTGTAGAATAGTGTCTGTTTTATTCAGTAGAAGGCTATTTCTGCCAGCAAATCACTTAAAGATAGGGACGATGGGTATGCCAGCAATCAGAACAGGGAACCTGCTAAGCATTGGAACATAGCATAGCTTTGAAATCATGTCATTTTTAGAAATTGTTAATGGTTTGATGGTATATCTTAGCTGCAGATAGTTTAAATGTGACTGTCAACAGGATGGATTGTTTTGACTTCGGGGGAAGATGGAGCTGCATTATGTTGCATTGGTTTTCTTTGTGGTTATTATGACTGTCTACCTGTTGGTTGTGGTGTTGCTGTAGCATGGCTTCCGTGCCTCCTTCAGCAGCTTTCCATAGTGTTCAGTCTTCTGATTTTTAGTTTATGAACATGTTCAGGATTTGCAAAGTACTTTTAATCCAGATTTGGGAAAAAATATAGAATCTCAAAAAATATATATATCTGAAGGAGTGAAAAAAAGTTTCCTTTGAGTTCTCATTATTTATACTGCTGCGAGGTGCTTATAAATACTACTGTTCAAATTAGTAGCATTTTATATCTACTTTGCATAGCAATAAAGCAAGCATGGACTTGTAAATAAAGATGAGGATGTGGAACCTGTTGTGATGGATTGGGACCCAAATGATTTCAGAGGGAATAACGAAAGAGAAAACTAATGCTTTTATTTATTTTTCAATATTTGATAGTTGTCTGTTTTTCTTGAACTGAGTAGGAGTCAAATGATCATCTAAATTCATGTAAGAAATACTTTTTGCTCTATCTGTATCCATAAAATTCTTTTTAAAACCAAAGAGTCATTCTGGGTTGCTTTCAGGAACTGGCAGCTAACCCTGAATTTTTGCAACACATAAAAATTAGCACTATTGAACATTTTAAAGAAAAAATATTTATTTACACGTGAAATATGGAGACACGTTGAAAGTATGTCTTTCAGCAACCCTTTTTGCCACTGGCGTATCACTTATGCAGTGAAAATAGCTGTTCTGCTATCAGCAGGGATTGACATTCACTCCTTCAACTTTGAAATATGTTGTTTAAAATATCTTTCCAAATGCTGATACCTTACAAGAAAACTTGGAAAAATATTCTATTGCAGATGGTGATTTTAAATTTCAGGCAATTTATTTTAAAATTCTTGATTTTGATTTTATGGTTTAATGATCATGATCTTCTCAGCATCCCCCTGGTAGCTCATGGTGACAATAATCACATCATCTTGCGTTGCAAAGTTTGTGCAAAGCTCCATGCTCCACAAAGATCCCAAATAAGTCGTTGCCTAAGAGCCCTGATACCTTTAGATGGCACCCATCTGAAACATTGTGCTTTTGAGTGAGGCAGTTTGTGTGCCTCACCAGAAGGAGTTTGGTGAGGCAACAGGGACAGTGGATATCCTTTCCTTCAAGGCCAGTCTCTTCCCACCAGGGATTTGTCACGGATGGTAGTCAGCATTTATTCAGAGGCCTAAACTCAGGTGGTTTACCAGGGGGTTAAGCACAGCAGATAGAGAACAGGTTTGTCTACATAATGTTAATGTCAAGGGATGGTTAAAGAGAGATTGATTTGATCTGAATTTGAAGGACAATATACCTCATCCTTGTTTCGATGGGACTAACCCATCCTGCCCTCTTAATTAACATTCATAGAGGCCACTTTTTTGTCTTACTGCACTGTAAGACCTCTGAGACAACAGTTACCTACCCAGAAAAACAGCTGATGCTGTCACACCTGTGTAACATGCCTGCCAGAACAAAGAGGGGCAAGTGCCCTGTGTCCGATGACACCAGGCATGGACGTCCCTTTGGACCTGTGGGCAAGAGGCGCGCTGATCAAAAGGTGTCCTGTGTGGCCGTGAGCTTGTTCCACTGCAGCTAATTTATGAATGCTGGCAACCCATGCTCTTGGAGAAGAGCTTTGTGGGCTCTCAGATGACTGTAATATTCTTTGTGGCTGAAAATCGCATTTATAGGAGTTAATTTTCTTAAATGAGTGTCCAGTATGAGTTCATTTGTGTCTCATAGCAGAAGGAGACTCAAGTACAACACAGTAAGAGGATTAATCACTGCTGCTGCCCTCTTGGTTTTTCACTAAGTGAAGCACAACCAGGGAACCAGACGTGTAGGAGCTGTCACTTATGCACAATTTTTGCTGAAGTATAGTAAAAGTGGTATGACAGCTTACAGTATGTAACACAGGGATAGCACTATTTTGTTAAAGACAAGAAATTGTTGATTTCGTTTATCACAGTATTTCAGGTGTGTCTCGGTCTTCCTCTGTCCTTGTCATCCTCTTGATTTGCTGAGTACATTTAGTTTCATCATCAAATTTGAAGAGACTTGTACTTTCATGTCACTCTCGGGTACTTCTGAAGACTGTAAGAGTTTTCTTTCTGAGTTTTCAGTTCATTGAGCTGCAGATAGATGTTCTTTCTCATCTAAAACTCATCACTTCCTTACCATAGGAGAAAAAAACACATTTAGGAAATTAGTTTGTGGCTTGCTTCAATTTGTTCCACGTACAGCTGCTCATCAACAGTACACCAGCAAGGAATTGGCGCAAAGCTACAAGTGTGTATTCAAATTAAAAATGTATTCTGCACTTATGCTTGCGTTGTGCAGTGATTACGGAAGAAAATATTTTTATCAAACAGCCAGTAGCACGTGAGCACCGGGAAAGCTGTTGCCACCTTTGAATTTCTTTGTGGGAGAGCAACCACAGAGAGGAGCAGGGGCAGCCAGCACCAGGGGCCTGAAATTTCCTGCTGAGTCACTGCCCTGATGATAGCTGGACTTGGTCTACGGGGTCTTTTCCACCCTAAATGATTCTGGCATCCTGTGATGGTGGTCTGTGGGGCAGAGAAGATTGGTCTGCAGCTACCGTATGATAGCTAGGAATTAAAGGTGATAGTTGTGCTTCTGTAGGCAGGTTACAAGAGTAAATTCTTCAAATTTTTTATTTTTTAATTTGGTGGGGAGGAGTTTACTTCCTCAGTAAACTGGGAAAGAGAGAGAGAGAAAAGTATTGAACCTAAGGAAACTATTTCACTTCAGTTGTTTCTAGAAAAAAATTTTCCACTCTGACTCTGTGTTTCACCTTATTCTCTGAAATTTGTAAGGCATTTTTCACGTGGTTTTGAAAATATGATGTTCTGTGCTTTCAAAATGGCTGTGTTTGGCTTTTGTGCCACACAGTCTCAAAGCGTCTCGGACAGTGTGCTCTTTATAGCATAAGAGAAAGTGTATTTTGTGTTTTATTTAAGAACACCAGATAAAGGACTGAGTGAAACCTCCTCCTGCCTGGTCTCCCCCTGATGTGGGTCGGTCGCAGTTACAGCACACAGCATCCTGGAGCGACTCGGTCGCTTACACAGAGTTCGCGGCTGATGGAGCTGGGAACACAGAAGGTGTGGGGCACTCTGCGCCTGCGAGGAGGGGATCAAAACAAATCTCCTTTATCTAATGCAGAACCTATTACTGAATCAAACGGAGGGATGTGAAGGGTCTAAGTGTGCTTTTAATAATCTGTGTTACAAACAGACCATAATCTGCACAATTAAGCCTCTTGGAGTTGGCAGGATTTTGTGCAGTTGGCATTTTTCCCCTTGAAAAAAAGGTCAAAAAGAGGGGAGTGAATTAACCAACGCATACCTGTTCAAAGGTATTCTGTAACACCGCTGAGCAGTAGAAACATTTTCTTTGTTGCACTGGTGGCTCTGGGGAGGGGAGAGGTCTGTGTCCTGATGTAAAACCCCACCTATCCAAAGAGTAGAGACTGGCTACACACTAAATGGAGGATTAAAGGTGGGTGGGAAACCTCCCTGTACTGCTGTGTAGGTAGGAGCGGGGCTCTGGAGGGGACCTTTTGATTGTAGCATGCTGTGGATCAGGCCCCGGGGAGCTCTGCTCAGGAGTGCTACCTTGGAGTTGCCCTTAATGGCTCTCCCTGACTGTTTTCCTGGTCACCAGGAGTGTTTGCAAACCCCTGGGAAAAATGGTGGGGAGCATGCATACTCCTTCCTGGGTGGACTTCTCGCCTCCCAGAGTATGATTTCTCCAATGCAAATGCGTATTCTGTTCCTGGCAGGGAGATGGAGCATACGCGGTCCTACCCACATGGATGGTGTAAGATTGCTCTCCCATAGGATAGCTTCTTTTCTTGATTACAGTGATGAGAAAGTGTTTTCATTTAAAGAGGAAAATGCTTGAATGGTTTTCTCATCCCTCGCCCCTCCTCTTGGCAAGCAAACACACTGTTGGGGCACTGGGTTTATCACAGGCCAAAGGGGGAATTCTCTCAGGAGCCTCTTGTTGAAATGTTGGCAACACATCACTGAGCAGTTCTAAAGACTTCAGGAAGCCCCAAATTTCTCTGAATTTTCCCACCACCAGCCTTGAATGTAAGTTGCCTCTTGGCCTTGCAGACTTTGGGAGAACATCAAGGAACACGCTTGCAGCCGCTGCAGCGTGCCCATCCGCACAGGGTCAGCCCCTTGGGACAGGAGCAAAAGCTGGTCGGAGTATGAAACCACCCACACGCTAATCTTTTGTTTCCTTTAGTTATTTTCCTTCACTTTTTTTTTTCCCTCTCAAAATACATTAAGCAAAAGAAATAATTTGCCAGAATCTTTTCTGGGAGAGTGAACTGGAGAAGCTGTGGTGCCTTTGCTCTATACAGACGCTCAGATCCTTCAAAAGCCTCTGTCCAGCTGTCTCCCTCTGTGCCGTGGTCTGACTTTCTTCAGCTTTTGTGTGTTGCTGCTACAGTGTAAAATCAGGGGGAATTAATTTGCCTCCATTTACACTTGAGCATCTTGGGGCAAATTAATTCTCCTAGTACCATGTACTTGCAGAGAGGCGTGCAGGATCGTTGGGGGAGGCGGGGGAGGAAAGGCAGATTCCTTTTTTGTCTGGAAATCAAACAGTCTGACCAAAGTCTCCTTTCCTCTCTCATTTTTTTTTTTTTTCTCCCCTCCTTATTTTATCTTTTCTATTTTTATGTAGGTGCTGAAGTTAAGTATTTACTGAATATAATTTCAAATGACAGTTTAACTTACAATTTTAACCAAAACTGTAATAGAAAAATATTTTCTCTACATTGTTAAAATGCAACTTGATTCCTGCTCAGCTCCCCCCAGTCTGTAAACAAGAACGAGTACTTGCTGTTGATGTGTAGAATATATTTTTTTTAAATCACAGAATGGATTAAGAATTAAACTAGAAACAAGATGAGGAAAAAACCCTCAGAGCTGTAATCAAACATCCATTCCAACAGCTGAAACATGTTATTACATCTTTCAGCTGATTTATCGTACCCAAAGAGATTTCATAATCATTCTCAGTATTAAAACAAGGGGAATAGAGGCACATTTCAATAACAATGATTGTTGTTTGGAGAATGCCAATCATGTCTAGGAGTGTTATTTACATCAGACAATATGTAGATATTGTGCCTCCAAGCCTGTTTCTGTTCGTTTTTGTTCTGTGACTTACACAAATGAATGCTAAGAAATGTTGACAACGAGGTTCAATAGCTAAACACAATAAGGGGGGTCCTGCTGACTTCCTTTGGGGAGGGGAGAAATCTTTACCACGTAAGTAATGCAATCTGATGTAGAGATAAATGCTACTCTAAATGTCTGAGCTCCCTTTGGTATGGAAGGTGGGGAGAAATTGAATCCTGTGCTAATTTTCATTTGTATTTGCACATTAGCTATACCTAATTTGAAAATAGTTAAGAGGCAGGAATGAGAAAACCAGATGTGGAGCAGTCAAATGTATTGCAGAGAAGCAGGCTTCACTTTGTGTTATTTTCTAACATGCAGTTTTATTTTTGCTGGTGTCTGTCACAAATCCTAAAATACCATTACAGAGTTAGCAGATGGCTCCCAAGTATTCATACCTGATAAAGCCTCCTGGGTGATCAAGCACTGAAAAATCAATATATTTTTCAACTTTCAATGGCTAGCTATTCAGTTTCATTACATCTCGCTATTCCTCCATGGCTACTGTGATATGGACACTTACTTCACCATTGCATTAAGCTCTAATCTCCGGGCTGGCTGATACAGGCGGTTAATGAATAGCTGGAGTACCACCTCGGTATGCTTCACAATTCTTCTGATCTCAGTAGGATGTTTCAAGTACTGTGATCTTGTGTTTGGTAACACCCCACTTCTTCCCCCTCTTCTTTTTCCACACGTGCACAGACACCCCACTCCAGCTGTCACCTTGCCGAGCTCTGAAAGGAAAATTCAGTAAATACACATTTTAGCAGAAATATTTTGCTGTGACATTTGACTTTTTAAAATAAATAATACCAGTAAGTCTCAGCAAGTCTGATCCATGCCCCCTGGGTGACCATATGAGTCACATTCTTAAATCTATCATTTTCAATAAAGCCAAAACTAGAGCGAGGTTTTTAAAATGTCCCATTTTGTCTCCAGATTACCTACATCCCCCATGAAATGTCTGTGCTCTCTGATTGACTGTTCATGCTTTCTTTAAATCACGTTTCTTTCCCCTTCTAACTTAAACTCATATTATGGGAAAGTTACTTGCCGTAAATGACAAAGCATGCGTCAGCTTTTTAATTATTACAAGTACTAATTATTGGTCTTTGCCACAGGCTTTGGCCTTGCTTAGGGGCTCGACTTCTCACAGGGGGCATCTCTTTATACTCCAATTTGCATGAAAAAATCAGTGTAAGTGAAATGTTAGTGAGTGCTTAAAGCATGTACATGCACACGTACATCCTCAGAAATGGCAGTGTCCCATAGATTTTAATTTTCCTTTAGTATTAAAGGTTTCACTGAATTTTGCTGTTGCAGTCATTTTGAGGTGGCAGCAGTGGTTTACTGCCATTGTTTTAAAAACATGAGGCAAAGTCCAGTGACACAGACCAGGCTTATTTTACACGCGCCAAGGCACCATGACATTGGCAAGCCTGGGGCATGCAGAAAAGCTATTTAGTCTGATTAAGGCATATCTTAAATTTCAAACATAGGCCTTGATTCAATCCAAAGTGCAGGAGACGAGACCCTGTTTGCCGGGAGCGGAAGCGTGGCTATAAACAACACGAGAATTTCCTCTGGGCTGCACGAAGAGCAGGGCCGATGCTTCACGTATGCTGGGTATGGAGGAGGCCGCTACTAATTCACCACAGCCCCTTCCTTCTGCCACCAGTGCTTGGGCCCGGCACTCCCCAAGTGGTCGGTACCATCCCCACCTCCCCTAGCAGCAGGGGATGGAGGAGCTGTGGAGGAGAGGCCTGCGGCCCCCGTGGGCAGCACTCGCACCACCTGTGGCACCGCCGGGCCCTGCTCTGTGCCGCAGCCCTCGCCTCGCCCTGCCACGCGGCTGGGCTCGCGCTGGTGGAAGGCCCAGCTAAAAAAGCTTTTGTATGATGATTAATTGACCTTAACAAGTTTAAGGATGCTTATTTGCACACAGTTATGAAGTGTTGCAATATGTCACAAATGAGAGCGGCTTCTATTATAAACATAATGGCATAAACAGTGAAAGCTGGTTATATTTCCTTAAAAGTTCATTGCAGGGAAATAGGGAAGCTTGAGAAGCTAAACAAATCCAGGCAATAATGGAAATGTAGCATGAAATTACTTCTGTAAACAACAGCCATTCATTATTTGAACATTTTTCATAAGAGAGTAAGCAGACGAGTGTTGATGTTAAAGGGTGTGTGTGGAGGGGGAGGTGGAAGTGGGGGAGATTATGAATTTCAAAAGAAATCTTCCAGGGTTATGCAGACAGACAGACATCTGTTCAAAAAATAAATATGTAAAGCACTGATTGATCCCTGAATATTAACAATCGATGCCATTTTCTTCATTAACTTCTGAGTGGAACACAAAGAAAGGTATATTTGATTTAAGAGGAAAGGGAGGGAGCACTATTTAATGTTGATTTGGTGTAGTGAATAACCCCAGAGAGAAATGTAAATACCAGGCTGCAATAACATGACAGCACACTAATCATATTTACAAACTATATTAAATCTGTCCATTGTGCTTGCCTGGCTGCGGATTGGTTCGATTGTAATTGTCATTGTAACCAGTGCTGGCTTATGGGAGAATTTAACTGCAGTGATATAAGGTGAGTGCTAGGCTTATTATTACTTTATTATTACCCGGTTTATGTTTATTAAAACAATTTGTCATGCAGAACAGGAATGGGAGAATGGGAACATTAAATCGTGCTGTACTCAACCTGAAGAAATGAGTTACAATAAAATTAATGGCAGGCAGGCCACAGCTGACACTTGTAGCCGTGTGGAGCAGCTACACACTGGTTCGTTTCATTTGCTGATCGTTTCTTGTTAGGGTCACGCCATTAAACTTACATATTGAGAACTACTGAAAATCTGAGGCAATGAAGGTAAAGTTTATGAAGCAAAAGTGGCTTTTTTTTTCTGCTGCTAATGCATTCCTTTCAATTATTACAGAAATCAGGAATGCAGATTGAAAGTTTAAATCATACTGAGTTATTAAAGACGTGTGTTGGAGTGAATGTCCTTCAATTTTACAGAGGCTTAGAGAGCTGAGAAAGAGCTGAGTTTAGGCTAAAGTGAGACCATTCTCTAAAGGCTTTGAGCAAAGAGAACAGCGAGAATAGTGGTCATGAAAGGTCTCATAACAAGTTTAATAAAAGCTGCTTTATTTTCTTTCCCCGAAACTCAAGGGGTCCTTATTTGATATCTTCAAATTTATTTCAGCCCAAATCTTCATTATTTTAAAGTAGAGGCAGGAGGCGATGACCATGGGAATAGCATTGAGCCTCTTGGAATTCAGCAAAGAGGCACAGTGACATAACCCCCTCTCGTGACACAATTACGGAAGAAATTAAAAGTGTCAGGCTCTATGTACTTTAGCTGCATAGAAGAAATCCGGCCTCCTGATGAAACATCTTTGTACATGAAAAAGTAATACCCTGCCCTTGTTTCCCATTATACAACAATGTTAAGGAGTCTTCTGGGGTGATTATTAGGGATTTGGTGAAGCACAATAAATGCTGAAGATTAAATCTGAGCACAAGCAATTAGTACTGGGGGAGGGAGAGTGCTTTTTTTCTTTCTTTTTTTAAAAGTATTTATTAATGAAGCTATTTAAAGAAAACCAAGCCAACTGCTGAAGTTGGGAAATGTGAACCTTTCATTTCTAGCAGTTTTATACTTGTGCAAGACCCACAAAGTCTGTGGGGTTATTCTTGATTTATACCAGTGTGAGCAAGTAGAAGATCAGGCTGGCTCTGTGGGATTTTTTTTTCCCTCGTTTTCCTTTTTTAAACTAAGATAGTTTTCTTTAAAGTCTTGGAGAAAGCCTTCAAAGAGGGGGATTTAGCCACATGTTCTATACCTGTGTCCCCAGTCGCAAGGACTGGACCAAACGTCCAAGAGCTCAGCATACAAACACTTCAACAGAAAACTGGAATGGGAGCTGAACTCTCTGGAAAATCCAGTTTGATGAGGCACGTGAAGATATTTCAAAGATCTTGTTTTAGAAAACTATTATTCCTTTTGGTTATCTAGTAAGGTGAATGGCAGATGTTTCTTTCAGAAGTAATTTCACATTCAGTTGCAGTGGTGAAGCCACTGTGACTGCAAAGGCCACACCAAACCTGAGAAAAACACATGTAAAAAAAAAAAAAAATCCCTGTATTTACTTAGTACTCCTTCACAAGCCAATCACCCCTTTGAAATAATGGCCACTTCTCTGAAAGCAACAGAAGTTTTCCTTGTGAATATAAAAGGAGAGACCAAAGGCCTTGTCTCAAAGATTATTTTCCCTGGTGAAGTCTAATGCAGTAAGCATAATCCACTGCCATGGCAAGCACTCATGGTGGACCCATGTCTTGGAGCCCTCATGACCCATGGGTGGTTCATATCCGCCTTTTTGATGCCGTACTTCAGCTGCAAAGAATAGAAAAGTGTTTTAGAGAAATAGGGCAGTCACTGAGGGAGTCATTCTTTCTGTGACTGCCAGCATGGTGGCTGGCAGGGATGAAATGATGATGTGAGGAGGGACAGGTTTGGGGGTTCATATGGTCCAGATATGGACAGGCAGCCACTGTTGTGGTAGGTGCAGTGGAAACACAGCAGGCTCCCATATATTTCTGGCTTTGAGTGCTTTTCTGTGCCCTCTTTTACATCCATTTGAAAGAGAAAAATTTTTTATTAAAACAGGTTGACCTCCATGGCTTGCTAAATAGGCTTTTAAATGTTACAGCAGAGCTCTGACCCAGCATTTTTAAAAGCAGGATTTTAATGTAATCTTCCATCTTCATTTGTATTTTTGTAACACTCAGTAAACTTGGGGGGAAAACCAGTTAGTCCCTCATTCCCTTACGTGTAAAAACTCATGAACTCTAAGTAACACATACACTGTAAGTGTCTCGCTGAATTGCAGTCCTTATTATATGTGCAAACATCCCATTGACATGAAGGACAAGGATAGAGTATAGAATTTTGAGTCATATTTATCACTTGGATTATTAATAATAATAACATTTGGCATTTTTATAGCACTTTACATTTTCAAAATGCTGCATAAACATTAACTAAATGGTAGTTAAGTGTGCATAAATGATATTCAGAGCCATTACCCTCTACCATGCTAACGCAGTCGCTGTGGGTCTGCACTGAAACGTGTGCACTGCTGCTCATTGGAAAATCTTTACTGCTCTTGTGAAGTATCAGCTTTCCTGGAAGAACCGGAGTGACCATTTTTCATTGTGTTTCACACGCACCCGAAGGCTTTTGTCCATATTATGGATTAATGGTCTGCAAAATTTCAGTTTATTGGGGAAAACGAAGTTGTTGATTTTACTTACAGGAGCATAAAAACAAATAAAAATAAAGGGCTCAGAAACCAAAACACCTCTCTTTTTTAGAATCCCATTTTAGTTTGATTTAGTCCACAGCCATGCATTTTATGCTCCGTTTCCTGGCTGTGGGGCCCGCTCTGCTGCACCCTACCCATTTGGAGGCTGGGTGCTCGCAGGGCTGCTCACCCAGGGCCCAGGCTGGCCCTTCTGAGACATCTGCTGCGCTCATGGGCACATCAGTGTTGCCAGCCAAGGGGCTGCTCAATGTCCATCGACTAGGGGAAGCAGAAGGTGCATTTTAGGAACCATTGTTTTGCAGTGTCACAAGACTTCTCACATGGAGCTCTTAAAGAAAACATCTGTACTTGCCTGATGTTTGCCCCCCACCCCCAGTTTGCAGTGTACTTTTCTGTAACCACTCTAGTTTGTAGTACAGAAATGCTTCTTTTTCTTGCCTAGGCGCCTTTCTGCCATCTCAGTAAAACTGGGTGTGTAGGCAGTTTTAGAAGCACCTTGTACCCTTGTTTGCATCCAAGAGCAATTTACCGTGTCCCCCCACCGAAGGGGAGAGGAAGTCATGGGAAATGTCAAAGACCAGTTTTCATGCTGGATTGCATCAATGTAATCCAGAAGCAAGTGAATAATTCCACTGTCACTTAATTAAAAGTTTTAAGACTTTATGTCTTTGACCTTGTTCTTTAGCTGAACACATAAAAGCAAAATGGCTTGCTGCCTTAATCTCACTTCGTGCCATTGCCCTCCGATGAGAGAATCCTCCTGGTACCTGTGATTTGTCATTGGAGCGAAGGGAAGGGCTACGCGCACTACTTGCTCCTATCTTCCGCGGTGAGCCTACCTTGACAAAGGTTCTCTTGCTATCTTTAGTTCTCCCTGGGGCATCTAGCACATCAGGACAAGAGGGATCTCGGCCCCACAGCTTCATTTTGGGCCTGTTAACTGTAACTACTGATGTCGTTTACAAGGATAAACCCTTAAAGCCAGGCCAAGGTAGACAAAGAAAGAACACCGGCGTAATTCCCTTTGGACAGCAGAGATTGGTGTTCAAGTTATTGAAAATCTGTGTAACTCATTTTCTCTTTTGTCATACTTAAAAAATCCATGAAGTTTGGCTGAGTGCAAACAATAAGCTTTTATTGTTGCTGCCCTTCTTCATAAATGTGTAATCTTCTGGGACCATCAGAAAAGCTTTGGTACAACAAATTAAAAGTCTCTAAACTTCCCCGTGTCTCCTTGGACATTTTGTAGACCTGCAAATATCAAGCAGTAATCAATATAATGCTGCTCTAATACTTTCAGGCAAACTGGCAGCTCCCGAGCAGCAAGCAGCTCTCTCCTGGCGAGGCATGGCTCCTGCCTGGGGGGCTGCAGAGGAGCAGCACCCATCAGTGGCACGTGCACTGCAGAACCTGGTGTACAAACAGCACGGCCAGTTGGGTGCAGCTTGGTGTGCTGGTTAGCAAGGCTTGCAAATGCACTTTCTGTCCCATCGTCGGCTCCCACATTTAGCGGCGGCGTTTGTAAGATGTGCCTGAATTCTTGCTGTTTTGCAGGTCGCTGTGTTTTGTAATCTCCCGTTTCTTTCGCGTGTGTCCGCGTGTACACGTTTCCCTAACAAGCCAATTATATTATAGCCAACAGGGTGACTTGGAAATTCTCTCTCTTCATTGTTTTAGCTTAGTAAGCTAGTTTAACACTACTATCTTCATATAGCCTTCATTTTCTCTCTGAGAGAATTGTATTATTTTTCTTTGGGGTAAGGCACAAGGTATTGAATTACAGAACATTGGCTCTTTTATACCTTGTCAGTGGAACAACCTTGTCAGTTTAAAGGCTTCAGCAAAGAATTTTCAGCGTGGGCCAGCGAGGGTAAAAATCAAGGCTGTACTTTTTTGTCTCGTCAGTAAGGAGTAAATGTTCGCTTTCTCTCCCCAACTTAGTGCCTGTTACAACTGAGGCAAAAACTGCTGCTGCACCCGCTGGTAACCAGCAGCTCGGCGTGGGGTGGGCTGGGTGAGGGTTTAGCATTCGCTGCCACCACCCAGCTCCTCTCTCGTTATTGCAGCCATCACCGCTCCCTGGGGAGCTGGGAATGGATTCCCGCTGCCGCTCATGCAAAATGGATGCATGCAATAACTCAGGCGTGCGGTGTTACTGATTGGGTGCATGGCGGTGCTAATGAAGCACCTAAAGGTGCTGCGAGCCCAGCCAGACCAGGATGTCGCCAATTCTGAGCACATTTTCGGCGGTGGGAATGGCTTGTGCAAACCGCCCCCATGTGCTGCTGTGCACATCACTCGCGGTGCACAGCCGGAGTCTTTGCAGCTCTGGGTGCTCGCTTTGGGTGAGGTGCAGCACGCTGGTGTCTGCTCACTCATGGGGCCAAACAGCCCTGTCCTTTGCTGGGATGCTGGAAAAATTGAAAAAAAAAACTCCCCTTCCCTTCCACTCCATTTCTAACAGCTTATTTTTGTAGCAAGGAGTGCTCTTTTTTCTAGTATGGCCTGTTCCAGTGCCCATTTACATCAGTGTTAAAGCTTGCCACTGACCTCCTGGCCTCTGGATCAGGCCCATGGTCTCCTTATCTTCTTCCATATTACTGGCACACCTTTACCTTAGGTCTCGATTTCTGTGGAGCTCTTCGGGTCAAGCTCTATCTCATTGATGTGCTCAGGCTTAAATTGATTCAGGGAGAAACTGACTGTTCTTCTAAAGAAGTGGTCATTTTTCTTAAGCGGCTTCTATTTTTAGGCAAGGCTCCTTGTGCCAGCGGGCAGCGTTGGTGTCTGGCAGGCGGGGGTTACGGTGTGCTTCGTGACAAAAGCCCTTCAGCTCCAGAGCTGTACCCCAAGGCTCCCCGCTGCTTCCACCAGCAGGTCGGTGACAGCACAGCACACTTTAGTTGGAAAAACTTTAGGGTTTTTCACTTAAAATTGAGAAGCTGTGGAACTCAGTGCTCATGGCAAAGTTACAATGTGCTTTGCTTTTTCTGAAAGCCAGGAGTTTCTCTGAGGTCAGGGAGGGTTAAAGAGCTGTATTCACAATGATGTTTAAGAAAAGCAGTATCTTGTTCTTTGGCCAAAACCCAGTGAACATTATGGGGGGGGGGGGGGGGGGGGGTCTAAGGAGTGTCTGCTCTGAGCTGGGTGTTCTTTAACTCTCCACAGCAACATTTTGTGTAAATTCCTCTGAAACACCTGCTATGGGCCATTGGCAGAGAAAAGATACCAACCTGTACCCTGAGTGACAGTTCCTGTTTTTTAATCACTTATTAAATTAGCCGGTATGAAGCAGCATCAAAGCAGTAAAGTGCCCACCAGTAAGTAATACCAGTGACAGATTTATGTGGGTAGCTGACCTTCTTGTGAGATAGAGTCGTAGCTCACAGTGCCTGCATGATACCAGTGCGGTTAGGCTGTTCCGTTGGGCAGTGCCATCGCTTGATTATTCTGTGAGAAATTTCAGAAATACAGTTGCTTTATGAGCCCGACTTCTATGATGATAAATTTCCAAAAGCAAAAATGTGAATTTAAATTATTCGTATTCATGTGAGCATGGTAGAGATTTTTGGAATCGCTGCGGCAAGTTATGGATGATGCATGAAATGAAAAAATCCCTGCCCAGTGCACAAGGAATACAGAAAGGGCTGTGCAGCCAGCACTGTGCTGTGCTGTGCTATGGGATGCGCGCTCTCTAGGGAGAGAGATTTGTATTTTTGAAAGGCACACAGCCATCAGCCTATGCACAAAAGCAAACAAAGGACCAAATGAGAGAAAACATACAAATACCCACCACCACCCAGAAGCGTCCCCAGCATAAGGCTGGTGCTGTTTCCTGCAGCTGGCTCTCCAGCCAGGCAGAGCTGCCTGAATCCTGCACGCGTGGGGCAGGTTCTCCTTCCTGAGCAGAGATGCTGGCCCAGACATCCAGCTGACATAAAGACCCACTGAAGCCTTGCTTCTCAGCAGGCATGGTGGCAGCTGGTGGTGGCCAGGGTTGGCCTCGTGGCCAGGAAGGTGCCCACCAGGGACCCTTCCACCAGCCGGGCCCTGCTCCAGCAGGCCTCTATGCGATGCCACCCAAGCTGGCCTTGAGGAGCCTCTGGCACCTCTGCTCCCTGGTGGACCCGTTGCGCTCCCTCCAGCTTGTTTGCAGCTGCTTTTGTAACTGTGTAACCCTGTGATCTACTCTCCCTTTTCTTTTTGCCACAATAGCTCCAGACAAGTAGAAAAGAATCCATCTGGGATAACATGATCGCATCCTCAGCACCCAATGTGTGACAGGATCTCATTTGCTTCTAGTCTGAAGCTGACCATAAAAACTGTGGGCATTGAGGAAAAAAAAAAATGTCTGAAAAAATACTTGCAGGTATTTTTTTCTAGATGTACGTCTGGTGTTAGGATCTGCCTAGTCTTCTTGTCTGCAGGAAAGTAGAGTGATTGTTTTTCTGGGACTGCACTCTGCATTACAGTGTTCCAGTTCTGAAGCTTGTACTTCTTCAAGCCCTTATTTAAGTGATTGCATTCTTAAAGAGATGAAATTTGCAAGCGCTGAGAATTATCTAACTTCATCTTCCAGGGAAGTCCAAGTCTTTTCTGTCTAACAAAATCTTCTGCGTGTGCATGTATTTTTGGCTGAATACTAGAATGCGTCTCAGCATGATGTATCTTTAATTCTAATGTGTTAAATATCCCATTAGGTTATTTAATATCTACTGTGTTTATTTGATAAGTTTGACAGCAGTTTGAAACACCTGTATTTTCCTTTTCAGACAGACAATATATGGGCTTTCCCATCCCACGCATCAAATAACGCTTAGGTTTTGATTTTAGTGCAGGGTACTTGGTATGAATGCTGCGTGTTTGCTCTGTGTTCCTGCACTTCAGCGACTGTTTTCAGAACATGCTAATTATTTCTAATGTTGCAATGCAATTTGTTGGAAACATCCTGCTGTGTAAATACATTAAGACATTTGACCAGAATCTCTGTTTTATCATGACCTTTCCCTTCACTATACCTTTGCTTTTCCAGTATTCTGTTTATCAGCATGCTTTGTTCTGTTGATTTGTTTTCCTTTTTCCTCCACCTCATACACAGTGCTTAGAAAGGCCCATCTAGTAAGGGGCAAAGCACTGCTCTCTTATCCTCTGCAGGATGCAGAAGGAGTGCTTCCACACGTACTGCTCACTCATCTTATCATTTTTCAGGGAAGAATAAAAAGGTTAGACAAACCTCACTTGTGTTTTGATGGGCATTAATGGAGATATTACCCTAGTCTCCCAGTCCCAAAGTCCAGGTTTCTCCATATCCTGAAGACTAGCATTGAGATTTTAATAAATATTAAAAACTCAATGAGTGCTAGAAACCCTGAAAGGTGTGGAGTTGGGATAGCAAGCAGAGATACATGTATTATGTTCATAATTACCTGCACCTCATCCTCTTATTTTCTTTTAGGAAAAACTTTTATTATTATTTTAACTAATTCTGCAAATATCCAGGCCCCTTCCCTCCACTTTGCTTGTATCTCACAAATGTTTCTGTCTGCCTTAGCCCACCTGTTCAAGCCCGGCTGATCTCTGTGATCAAGTGCATTTCTCTGGTTAATGGTGTCATCTGGTTTATAGCATCTTCTGGGATAGTCTGTGGTACTGTGGGCATATTGCCCCATAGCAAAGGTTTCTGTATCTGCTTTATCAGAGCTTTAGGTCAAAAGCAGCATCCCCTACCTGCTACACAGGGTTCTGCTCAACTGCCAGCGTTAGACTTGTAACTGACGACCCATTTTGCTCTTGGTGTTGGACAGGGACATTTCCTAGCAGTGTCTGCTCCCTTGGGCGTCCCCTGGGGAAGGCAGCCTGCTGGGTGCAGGGGCATCACGGACAGCGAGGGCTGCCTGTGCTGCTAGGGCTGGGAGGAGCGGGCCCATCCCCCGGGGCTGGTGGCACCATGCATGGCTCCTGCCCCATGGAGCTGGCCGCACCGTGCCTCCAGAGCCGTGCAGGGGTGTTTGCAATTGCCAAGTGGTGGGCACAGACTCTGACTTCTTATTCTGTACATTCTTACCGTGCTCGGAGCTCCTGGGAATGGGGTAGGGGAACAGCCATCTTGTAGTGACTCATTGCTATAGGCCTATGCAAACTCAGTGCATGAAATAGTTAATTAGAAAGTCTCCAGTTACCAACTAAATTTATTTTGCAAAAAAGTTACATTTGTTCTTCTCAGTGAGAGGAAAAAAAAATAAGCAATTCAAATCATTTTGAAGTTCCATTCCTTCATTCATTAGGAGACTTAGTTTGCAAAATCCTAATTAAAAAGAACATTTTGTGTTAATGAAAATGTTCTAATTTTTTACCTTATTAAGTTAGTTACATTTTTTTTTTTCCAGAGCATTCAGCAAGAAGAGATCTTCTTAACAGCTTTGTTCATGTTTATATTCTTTGATTGCAAAATTTGTGAGACAAAAGAGAGCTAAACTCATTCTGTGGTGCCCTCCAGTTAACTGTTCGGTTGAAAAATGACCTTCATAACTAAGTCCCTTGCCTTTTCATCGATATCAAAGAGTTACAACTCTAACCTACAGTTGAGGAGGTGGCTTCAGTCTGGTAAACCATCAGAAATTGCATGAGCACCCTGTGGAGTGTAGATATTTATAGATATCTAGGAGGAGTACAGATAACTGAATAATTTGAATCTGAATTCTGAAATAGCCTAGGGCTTTTCTGCTGGCTTTCAAGTCCAGCATCTACTTGCATGACATTTAGTCATTAAAAGCTGAAGTTTATTTCAGTACCTAATAATTCTGTATCAGACACAATAATACTGCAAGCCAGGGATCACAGAAGCTGCATTTAGGACCCTACTATGGTACAACGCCTAGAAAGACAGCACTTTCCAGGGGTTTTAAAAATAGCTGTACTATATATGAGGTTATGTTAACTGTGAAGCACATTCATTTATGCAGTCTCAAGATCCAATTCAGAATTCTTGGCTGGTGTAAATCCAGGTGGCTGTAAGTCAGCTGTGTTGAGCTAAGATGCTCACAGGGAATGTGACTCTGAAGGAATTTCACACCTTTGGTTTCATTACTTGCATTTGGCCACTGATGCAGCTCTAGTGGGGTGGATTCTAACATTTAAAATCTCTCCATAGGCAGAAATTACTGTTAAAGTCTTTCAATTCTTATAGAAGTACAGATCAAGGACATAAAAATATTTTGCAGTTGCTCCAAGCACTGGAAAAATATCTATTAAAGAAATATTTATTAAAGAATCAAGGAAATTTGTAGGTTGGAAGGGACCTCCAGAGGGCATCCAGTCCTTCCTGCAGCTCTGAGCATGTCTGGCTAGAGCAGGTTGCTCAGGGCTGTTTCTAGTCGGGCTTCCATCTCCAAGGATGGAGACTCCACAGCCCCTCCACACAATCTGTGCCAGAATTGTCTACCCTTGAGATAAAAAAGCTTTTCCTGATACCTAATTGCATTTTCCCAAGTTGTAACTTGTGTCCACTGCATCTTCTTTCATCACTGCGCACCTCCAAGAAGAGGCTGACAATGTGTTCTCTGTACTGTCCTAGCAGGTAGCAGTAATGCCTCTCCTTCACTTCCTCTTCTTTAGACTGAGCAAACGCAGCTCCTTCAGCTGGACACCATGCTCCAGATACAGCTTTATCAGCGCTGAACAAGGGGGAATCACCACCTCCCTCGGCCATGCCCTTGCAAATGCAGCCCTGTATGCAGCTGGCTGCCCTGGCTGCAGGGGACACTGCTGCCTTGTGCTCAGCATGTCCTCCACCAGCCCTCCAGCTGCTTTTCTGCAAAGCTGCTTTCCATCCTGCTGGCCCCCAGCCTGTGGGCTTACTCCATCCCAGCTGCAGAAATACTTGGGGTTTCGGCGTTGATTTCAGGAACACTGTATTCTCTACTTTTAACTAATTAAGGGCTATTGTTGGAAGTGCTTATACTAAGGAGAGGTGAAAAGCCTTCTTCCACCCTTTGTGTTATTGTTGAGGATTTGCTAGTATTTAAAGTGAGCATCTTTCAGCAGTACTTTCTGCTTATTATTTTCTTTCTCCTGATACTTTAGCAGTCAACTCTCACCCACACAAGTGCTTGTAAAAACTAAGTGCTGAGCTGGCATGCTCAAATGTTCAAACAGGACATGCACATCAAATGTGGGTCCAAGCAATGCTGTGTTCTGTGTGCAGCTGCTCACAGCTAACACTCACAGATCAGGCTTCAGACACAAAGTGCCAAGAAAGCAGCGGAGACTCTTCACCATCCACCTATGCAGGGAAAGAATTGCACTATAAAATTGAGACTCATTTAAACTAATGATCAAATCTAAGGAAGTGGCAATCTGTATGCAGACGTTCCACAAGCAGAAAAAAGAAGCTGAATTCACCCAGTGAATTATTTGCTGCCAATTATTCTCAGCTTTAATACTCGGCTTTAAATATTTAGTTAGATCCACTTTCAGCCTAGGATTTCAGTTTTCATTTAACATCGTGAGTGACTATATATGTGTATGTATATATGACACGCTATTTTCATTACATCTCCTTTGAATACACTTGAATAGTAGCGTGAATTGCCTGCCTCCATTTTTGTTAGATTTTTGGGCAAGGTGTAAGCCTTTTCTCAGTGGATTTTGGTAGTTGTCTAAGTACCTCTTTGATCTGAAAGTGACCCTGCCGTGTTGAAATGTGGACTTGGCTAACTTCATGGCAGGACTCTTGGAGAATTACAAGATGGCTGTAAAGATGCACTAACCCTTTTCAGGACCTAAATTAAGCTTTAAATCAAAGCTAACTAGAATGCCACCAAAGCTTTTCCATTAAGACTGGCTTACACACCCTTGCACTGTGATGCACAGAAAACATCATAAATTTTGGACCTGGACTGAAACCCTGAAGCTCTGTCTTTACTTTCAAAGTTCATGAAATGCTTCTTCACCACCAGTGAGCAATCCAGTGTTTGTGTGAATTGGTTTTTGAGTGTGAAGGCAGATGCTGACCCAGAAGGCAGTTGGCACTAGGCAATTATCACCAGAAACTGAATCTCAGCTCTAGTCCATCGTTTTAGTTAGCAGTGTGCGAGAAGTGCTGTGCCACCATTTTAAGGCAAAAAAAGATGCAAGCATTTGAGGGGTCACTTTCTGTTGGAATAAGCCCTGCTTTGTCACTGGTACATGCAGAGTGCTGCTGTTTGAGTACAGGCCATCACCACCTGCTTTTTTGTGTAATGAGCTATGCTTGAAAGCAAAGATTTTGGTGGTTTAGAAACAATATGGAAGAAACATTTTTTTTTTTTTTTTCTGTTTACCTATCCCATTACATTCCAATGAAGCAATGCAAGCAATAAGGTAAGACATCTCTCTCCTGAAGATAAGACTTGCTTGGTCATAAATGAGCACTTGAGGAGGGTGTGAGAAGGCAGGTACAGCTTTTAGCAGCCTGGAGCAGTATCTGCACATGATCTTTGGCACCAGATTGCCGGGGCTGTTTAGAGTAAAACTGAACAAGGAGCTGAGAAAAGACCCTGGTGTTGGCAGGGGGTTCAGAAAGGCCCTGTAATAGCTTGGCTGGGATGGACAGGGTGGTTGACCTGAGCTCCCTGCTCTCAGAGGACAGGAGGGCCTGACTCATTTGGGAACAGGCTTATCTGGAACTAAGCTTTGGTGCAGAATTTTCTTGGAGCTTTATGCATTTCTGTTCAGAAAGTGTGGGTGTTATAACATCATTGTGAAATACTGTGATGAAATAGTCCACTGCACCGCCAATGTTCAGCTTTAAAGCTAGGACAGGAGAGGAAAGAATTGCTAACGCTCCAAGGAGCAGCTTGTCAGCTTGAAGGCCTCACATGTGCCAGCTGGATTCAAGCTCAGGTCTGGATTTGATCCACCAGTGAAACATCATCCTCTAAAAGCTACTGGCTGAAGGTGGCAGACCTCTGGAGACCTAGGGGGTTGATTGGAAAGTTGACTCTCTCTTAACTGCATGCTCATGTTTGTGGCAGTTATGAAAACGCATCAGATTTCCAGCTATTCAATTTTAAAAAGTCCTTGGGAAAAGCACTGGCCAAATAGTTGTAATTTCCCCTCCCCTTTGCCATCCCTTCAGTGAAATGGAAACATTTCCACCGATTTAAATGGACTCTAGGGTTCTAATCTTGTCTTGGCTTTGCCAGGGCCTATGTTTTGCCCCCTGTGGCTCTTGCATTTAGTGAAATGTTTAAGAGTAGAAGAATCTGACAGTTTTATAGAAAAGCTGAGGGAATCCATGAATTTTCTGAAAAGGCTGGGGTCAGTTCCTATGTGATGACAGTTCTGGGCTGAAGCAGACTTCTGCTTTCCAGCTGGTGGGAGAGGATTTCCATTGAAGACACACAGTTCAACATCCATTACTCTCTCCCTAACGTAATACAGAAGTGTGGCTCAGCAGCAGGCTGGTTTCTGAGCTGGGGAACAGAGCAGCAGTTTTTCCCTGGAACCCACAAGGCAGCAAGAGCGCACTTTCGGTGGCCGCCAGACTACTTAAACAGCAGACTCTCAAATGGATCTCCCCTTTCCACCCCCACGTCTCCACTCGGCTCAAATAAGTATTTAAATAATTATTTTTTAGAGTTATGGGAAAGCTCTATCAGTTGCTTCTATCACAACCTGTTCTATTAGCTGAGCAACTTTCTACCATTATAGCAGCTTTTCACCACTTTCTATTTCATTAGCATTCATTTTCTTTAGACATATGACACACTACCCACTGGAAATTTAGGCATCTGGGAACATAAAGCTAAAAGCTGAGGTTTGCTTCAGTGCTTGCAGCCCACAGAATTTTATTACCTAACCTACCTTTACCTAAATCACAGAAAAATGACAAACCTTTTGATGCATGTAAAAAAAACACCTGAAACAGAGTTAAACTGCAAGCTTGACTGATGCAAACTGACATAAAGCATCACAATGGCACACATCAGAGACAGATGTTTTCTCCAACTCTAGTTCAGTTGCATTTTTGCAGAGTGCGCTACTGATTCGTTAAACTTACTGCTTGTAAAAAGATTTGGGTCTGGAGTTCAAACTCAAATCTCCATGAGTAATTGGCGAGCTGCTGGTATTATTCTCACAGGTGGAAATGGGTAATGCAAATTTTAGAAGCAGCACATCTGTTCTTTCAGCTAATCGGATATGAGTTTTACAGGAATGACCACATTAGCAACCTCAGTGTCATAACTGGAGGGACACAAATCAACAGCACTGTGGATGCTAATGTCGAAGCATTTGAAAATCCAAGCTGCAGATTCCTACATACCTGGCTGATGCTGGCTTCTGCTGACAAAAAGTCAGCTACAGGATCCCAGAGCCCAAAAGGTCGTGAGCTGAATGACTATGGTAGAAGGCAGTCCCAGGCTCACTTCCAGAGAGTGTGAAAAAGAAAGGAGCTTGGTGTGTTTTGGGTAGAAACAGGTCCTAGCAGAAGTGAGATGCATTAATTTAGCTAAGTATCTCACCTGGTTGTTGCTTCCCAGGCAAGACATTCCTGAGAGGAAGAAAACAAGAAACAAATCAGAATGATTGACCTCAAATCATTGCTAGTGAGGTTGAGATCCTAAGTCTGCCAGCTAGATGGGTGAAACACCCAGTCCCTGAAACCATGCTGCTCCTGTAGTTGAGCTGTATAGACATCCCCTGTGGGCAGTTGTCAGCTCCTTTGTTTATATTTCTCTTGCAAAAAGCCAGATGGGAAACAAAAGTAGAGTTTGGACTGCTTCATGTTCACTTTAAATCTTCAGTTTGCTTTGTGACATCTTACAGGCTGTCGGGAGGGTTACGTTTGTCAACTGTGTACCCTGGACATTCCCTCTCCTACGTGGACAGAAACCACATAGCCTGAGCTTAAACACTTCAGAAACCCTCTGAGATTTTGGTAATAGGATATGCTTTGCTTTTCACATCTTGCCTTGGTGAAATACATGGAAATTCAGAATGCCTTGCCTGACACCAGCTCCTTGGGACAGCTACAGCTGAAAGCCAACCACCACCTGTATGTAAAAGAAGCCTATGCAAAGCTGTTGAACCAAAAGCTAGCACTTTGGGCAGTTTGGCATTATTTTAATACACCTGGAGTGATACCCCAGGAATTACGCAAATTAGAACCCATACTTGGTTATCTAACAAATGTTATATCTATTCCTTAGAACTTCATACATAACGTATTTACAGCCATGTACACACATCCACACAAGACTCTGGCACCACGTTGCACAGTGTTTTGTCACTTGTTCATAGTTCGTTATGTATACTTATCTCAAAATATATTTGTAATTAAAATCTATGAAATTTGTTCTTCCTCGATAGTTATACGCTTCAGGATTTGGAATGTGGTATCTTTCTCACTAAATAAATTGTGTAGTCATATGAATTTTGGGAAGAGTTCTTCCAAACTGTTGAAAAAAGTTTGTTTATTCAGAAACTTTTCCCACAGCAGTTCTAGAGAAGTTGACCTACTAACTACGTGTTAGAGCACCTCTGGCAGGACCTATGTGATTTTTATTCTAATGAAGCTGAGAAAGAAGCTTCAGTTTTAGTACACAAGTATTGAGAAGTGTCAGACAGTCGCCCAAGAAGAACTCAGAGAATTTCGTTCCTAGCTTTCAGAATTACTGTTTTCCTTTTTACTGTTTTCTTACATGTCCCATTTGGGTGATTTATTTCAGTTCACAAACAAAACAGTGGCTACTATGAGCAAGTCTTCTGTGCTCCATGGGAGCACACTGCATCTTTTATCCAGCTCCACCAGAGCACACTGCATCTTTTATCCAGCTCCACCAGGGCTGCCCAGCACTTCATACAGAGAGCTCTAAGTTTGCTAAAACTCTGTGAATACTAATGGATGAATTATCTGGTGCTATTCTTAGCATTCTGGTAGAAATGTGAGCCCATTTCCTGTTTAGTTTTGCATGGTCCATTGAAGGAAAAAGTATCCTGTGGTTCTTTTTGTCTTAATTGCAACTTATCAGAGGACTGGCATGTTTTTTCTTTTTTTCTGCAGATGCTCAAGCTGTCACTTGCTGTATGCAAATGTATCAGTATCTTGTTTCAGGTAAGTAGCCTAAGACCCAGTGGATTGAACTTAAATGGCATCAGAACTTCTCGTTCAGCAGACTACATCAGACACTTAAATCTATTCAGAAAAGCAGAGAAGCTTTAGGAAGTGATAAAATGAAGCTTGCACTCCTGTAGCAAGAAACTTTCCTGAAGTGGGCCTGATAAATTATCTTTTCATGTGTTGTTGTACCCTTGTGTCAAACCTTGAATTTTGCACACAGTGTTACATAATTTCCAGGATAACAAGATGACTTTTTAATCTCTTTTTAATTCTGTATCTGGAAAATGGCTTTATTAACCTCTAGCTACTAAGCAATAATATATCTGATGTGCTCTGTCGTCCTGCTTACTTTCTGTTGCTCTCCTGGAAAAGTGTAATAACCTCTGAAGAAACTCAATGTATAGACAGACCAACGGAAGACCAGTTTTAACTATTAATCTAATAGTTTTCAGACACCTGTATTTAAATAACTGCTTCTGCTCTGTTCCTCTTAAGTTAGTTCAAACACAACATGTGATATAAAAAAATGCAGATACCTTTGTCAAAATTTCCATCTACAAGAATACTCCCCATCCAGACAGCTGTCTTTCTCCCAGCTCTGAATACCACGGCCGTTCACATCTGTAGAACATGAGCATATAGCAGGATGGGTAAATATTATTCAGGAGAAGGAAACATAAATTCATTTACAAGAAGTGGTGGGAGAGTGTCCTGTTACCTAATGACCATGGCTTTCCCGGTACTGAAAAACTCAAATAGCAGAGAATTTCACTGGCAGTGTGGTCATAGTAATGCCCACTGGAAAATAAGAGCCCTCACAATACCTACGCTGTAAACTGGGCAAGATTAAGCAAGGACAAGTGAGTTTTTTACAGCTCAGGAGAAATTTTGTGGAGTCACAGTCATCAGCTCTCTAAAAATAGTGACTTACCGCTTAGCAGCAGCTGGAAAGCCAGGAGATTTTTACAAATTATTAGGCAAAAAGTAGAAAACAGATGAGAAAACTTCACTTATTCCACTGTCCAAATTGGTAGTGTGCCCACGTTCTGGGTGCTGTCTGTAGCTCTCATCACCCAGCTCTAAGGGACAGAAGCGACCTGAAGGAGTGCATGCAGCTGCGCATGCTGCCTCCTCCTTGGTTCAGACAGGCCCATACGGACACGTCTGGAGAGCTATTGCCCAACAGTGTCTGCAGACTGCTGCTTTGAAGCCCTGTGAGGTGCCTGCAGTCAGCAGCTCAACAGCAGCCTACTTCTTCGTGCGAGTGGCACCAGGCAGTTCCTGGGGACTGCCTTCTGCTTCCTCAGGGTTCTCCCACCGTGCAGCTGAGGAGGGTACAGCTCCCCTCCCTGCAAGAGCCCTGTGAGAAATGGAGGCCCACAGCCTCCCACAGACTCAAAATACCTTCCACCAGTTGCTCCTGGAGAGACGACGGCAGTGCCTGTGAATGCTGGAGGGCCAACAGATGACCCTGGATCAGCTGAGATCTTCTGAGCAGGCCCAAGGCTCCATCTCCCGAGGGAGCCGTACTCTCATTTCATTTCCCAACCCTCTGCTTTGAGCAGTTATAGAGGGAGAGAGCAGAAAAGGCTGCAGGGTTGTTTAAAGGTACTTGGTCTGAATGCAAGGTCTGGCTCAGGAAATGTTTAAATTTTTGGTTTTGAGTAGCTGAGGTGGTGTAACATAATTCTTGTATTCTTTCCTAAGAGCTAGCCACTACGAGAGAGGAGATACTGTGTTAATTGGATTTGCTGTTTGATCTAGCATGGCAGTTTTTTTGCTTTTAGCAACAAAGGAAGAATCAGCTTCTTAGATTTCTAGCACATGTTTATACAGACCGTTGACATTTTCTTCATCATCTGCTGTCTCATGATTTTGTTTCAAAAGAAGGGTAGGGCTGTGGTTACAGATACACTTGAATCCGAACATCTGGGATCTCTCAGAAGGTTTACGATGCCGTGTGGCGGCGTGTGGCTTTACTTCAGTCACCTGTGTCTCAACCCAGTGTCCTGGAAAGGAGGTAGGAATCTCCTCTGTGATAGGAAGAAGGTTAGTTCTGTGGCCTGCATCAAAAAGAGGGTGTTACTCCATTGATCTCAAATGGATTAAATCTGCAGTCCCAAGCTGAGGAATGGTAGCTCATAAACTCTTTGCAGTGATGTTATGAGGCTTAATTAATTGAAAAGAATTAATGGAAAGGAATTTAAATGGAAGAAGGGAAGTAAATGCGAATATTATGATTGTGTGGAAGAATCTTTCAGTTCAATGTTGAGCTAAATGGCTCTGAAATGTATTCATGCTCCTGAAAAAAGCTGAAGGGTTAAAATGACCTAATTCAACATCAACTAATACACTTCAATATGCATTAAAGCAGGTAGATTATTTTTTAAACAGTACTATCTGGCTAAGTGATGCACTTGTGCTCTATGATAGACTGGTTAAAGCTGTAAATGTCATTGTTAAAATGAGTATCTTTAACAGCTAATATCTATTAAAATGAAGCACTTAGGCACCAGAAAAGACAGTTTTAAACTGTTAGGTCCCTAAATTATTTTTGTACAATCAAAACGAGACTCTTAGGGATTAGGTGGCACAGTGGGTTAATGCATTACTCTTCTGGTTGGAAGATTTACCATCATGTCCTGCTTAAAAATACAAGGGAGATGAGACTTCTGTTCTTCAGGTGATCCAGCATATGCATTTCTAAAACATATTTTAATAGGATTGACTGTGATTTGCAAGAGAAGTAGTTGCCTGCTGCTACCATGCTTTGAGGAGGGTTAGGTTAGGACATGAGTTCACAGTCTGGATCGTTCCCTTGATGAGCTGACGAAATAAACCATGCATTTTTGTAGCTCTGTTTTCTTCTAATGACATCTCATTAAAGCTACAGCAAGACCTGTAAATGGTTAAACTCAGGAGGTGAGAATGAGGCTTTTTTTCCAGGTCGTGTAGTCAAAAATAAGGAGCAGGTAGGTGCCCACCTGCACAGGTAGAGGCAGAGGGACAGCGAACCATACAGAGGTATGTTACATTATTTGCATTGAAACCATCCAATTGGCTTTTCGGGTTGTGTTTGCTGTAGCTCACCTGAAATTTTTGGTCTGGCTGGATGCAATGGAGTATTTATTTCTGTTTGGAGAAGACCCAAAATCCCTTGGTGCCCAAAATGTAATAGCTGAGATGTCACTGCTGATCTGTTCTTTATTTGATTCTCCATGTTTACACGTGCAGAAAATACGAAATTTGAAAGCAGCAGCTGGTTTTATTCTTCTTCCATGCTGGTGATGCAGCCTTCTGAGTAAGCTGTTCTCACTTTTGCTGCAGGTGTAATTTCCAAAGCAGACAGCCCCTTTCTCAGGCCATTCTTACCCTTAATTCCTCTTTTCATGCCCCTGCTTGGATGCAGCGTGTCACTAGTGAATGCATCCCAGCTGCTTGCTCCTGTTTATTTTGTTCCTGGCATTTGAGAATCACACTCCCAGGTAAGGGCCTCTCAGCTTCTGAGTTGATGGCGAGCAGACCGTAGCACATGGTGAGGGGATGTGTGTGGGGGGGTGGCATCCTGAAAGGGCCTGACGAGCAATCTGCCATTTCAAACTCAGTTCCTGAGCTCTTCTTGGGACAGGATGTCAGCGTGCAGTTACTGGATCTTCCGGCTCTTGAAACACCATCCATTTACCTGAAAAAGCAAGACAAAACTTTGTTTCTTCTACTGTATTAGATGTCAGTAGGTGAGGTAGGCGGTCCCAAGTGTTTGTTCTCCCACATCAACGTCAGCGAATACTTCATATATCTATTTCCTTCTCTTTTAACTTCTTGGTTCATGAAGCCCCAAAAAGCCTATGCTTTCCCTATAGCTAACAGCTATAGGGAAAGTTTCAGTCCCTTTTTATACATGGATTGGTAATAAATCTGTAAACTATTCAATGGACATGATGCCATACATTGTAGGGCCAATCCCTCAGCACAGCTTTTTTTTTTTTTTTTTTTTTTCTTCTCTGAAACCTTCCCTTTTTGGTGTTTATGTCAGGCTACTGCCATTTTGTCTTTCAGTTCAGATGGAGGGTGTTACACAAAAAAGTTGCTCTGCTTCATCTCCATGAAGAACTCTTTGTTTTTGTGAAGTTGAAGTAAAAGCGAGACAAGCAGAAGAGTACTCGTTTTGTTGAGCAGAACCTTAGCAAGGCGTGAATGCCAGCAGGCAAATGGTGTCATGCGTTTTCCAGCAGCAGCTCCCTCTCTCTCCTTCTCTCAATACTGCACATGTGTTTGTGTGCACACATGCTAAGAGAGATTATTCTCACTTTGGCATGAAGTGATCCAGAATTTTCTTTTGTGCCTTCTCTCCCGCAGGAGTGTGTGTTGCTGCCAGCAACCTGATAAGTAGATAGCATCTAGACAAGCAGCACCCGATTGTGGAGACTAATAGCAGTAATCTCCCAAGCAGTAGCAAGGTCTAGCAATAGCAAGGTAACCAAAGTTTGTTGGAACTCTTGTTTTCCATAAAAATCTCAGTCACAACCTTTGGGAGCATTGTGTGTGAGACGGCGGATAACTGCCTGCTTTGCTGTTCTCTGCCAAGGGCTGGTGCAAAGTGTCTCGGCCATTCTTGGAATATTGCTCTGCAGAACCAGTGAGTCTGTCCTTTTGCACTTAATCTCCATAGGAAAAGCTATACAGCTATATATAAAACAGGAAATTCCTGCCACAGAACCATTAAATGTGTTCATAATTCTCATGGGTTGATTTTTAGATGAAATATCAGTTATGTGGTTACTGTTTCCCAGTGAAAATGGATGTTTTCAGCAAAATATGACAAAGGAGGGGGGCAGCAGATAGAGCTGTTGCCCTTTTTCCTGGCACGGTGAAGCGGGAGTGTAAAGTGGATCGGGTTGTGGCTTTGCCACGAGCAGGAAGAGGAGTCTGTTTGCAGAACTGGGTGCAACTCTTAGCACAGCAGTGGGACTCGCGGGTATCTTCATACAGATGAACACAGCGACAGTGTATTAGACTAATTTAAATTGTAAGAATAAATTACTTCCCTATAAATACCACATCAAATGATACTTTTAGACACCACTTGGCAGTATTTTAAAGCTCTGAATCAGTGGCAGCCCACATCTCAGTTTCTTTTAAGTACCCATTTTAGTACGTTCAGGCTAAGTTTCCTGGCTAATACAAAATTATTTGTATTTCACATTTGTAATTGATGCTTTTAATTACTCTTCATATACTTTAATAGTTTTCATATAGAAAACTGCTTTCTGTGCAGTAAGCCGAATCTCCAATCTGCAGCAAAACTTGCTTGAGTCAGGTTTTTGCCAGGCTCTGTGTACCAGCCCCAAATACTAAATTATGTTGGCACCGTTACAGTAATCAAGGGAATAATTGTGAAGGCAAAGTTTGTTGTAAGGAAACCAAATTAGGAGGGGAAAAGAACATCGTTTAAGAGAAATATTTAGTATGAACTAATCTTTTTGGTCTTTGTCCTCCTACAGTAATGACTGTTTAACCACGCAGTATAATTATTTAAAACATGCTGTAGTTTATCCTGTGCAGATTAGAATCCTGCTTTATTAGGACGCTAAAAGGCCGCTCTTCAAAGGATAAGCAAATTAAAGTTCTGTCTTGCTGTTTACAATGCTGGGGTCAGATCGCTGATATCTACCAGCTTTAATGCGAAGCAGCCACAAACCCCATTTAGGTAGTCAGTTAAACACTTAATGGCTATTTAAATCGATGGAGGTCTGCTCGCTGCCTCTCGTGGTTGCTCACCGGGCCGTGGCAGCGTCAGGTATTTCCCAGCTCACGGCAGATGCTGGCAAACTCCCCTTGGGCCTTCAGCAGGAACAGGGCTGGTCCTGCTGAAGCACCACAGCACAGGGCAAGCGTCCCGTCATTTTTTTAGCAATGGCATTTCCCGTGGGAGTTCAGGTTACTTCATACCTTCCGCATGCTCTCCAGAAACAGCAGAATTGGAAGCTGATAGCATCTGAGTGCTCTGGAGGGGCTTGACCAGCTGGATATTTCCCCTCGCCTCCGATTCCCTGTCATATAAGGTCTTCCTCTCCTGACTGCTACCACCTCAGCAAACAGCTTCAACACACCTATTTAAGAGACAACAAGATTCAAAAAGTGTGTTTTGCCAACGCAGCCTTAGCTCCTGATGGTGTGAGTGCAACAATCCCACCCCAGGGGGCCCTTCAGGCTTCCTCTCATGGCATTTCTGCCGGCTCCAGGGGTCTGTAAGAGCTGGGAGGCTTCGGGGCACATCGCAGTGCTCAGCCTCTCCGGAGTTTGTCCTGGGGGCTGTGCTGGAGGCTGGGGAAGGGTCCTGCAGCTCCACGTCTGGGAAACAAGAGGTATCGTGAGAGCTTTGGCTTGAACACGTAAATAAATAAAAGTGCCGAAGGAGATCAGAGGACCGAAAATAAGGGAAGACAACTGTTGTGTTATTGTTGTTTTTAAATGTAATAATTTTAAAGGCAATTTCATGATTTCCATGGAGTCAGAGTGGCTATTTTGGACCATATGTGGTTGGTAATGCTGTTTTGGAAAATCCACAAGTATTCAGATGATTGTGTGGATCCATTTCAGTTATTCTGGGGAGAAAAAAAAAAAAAAAAGCAACCCTGCCTGCTCAAGCTTTTTCACAATATTCGTATTACCTCTTAATCTTTGCCAGGCCAAATATACAATGAAAATGGCCTTTGTTTTTGTATTGCAATGCTTATGCTTCCTGTCCAATCCAAAGAAGTACAGGAAAATAAACAAACAAAAAAAGGATCAAATTTAAATGCACAGCATGCTTGCAGCTTTGGGTCTGTTTTCTCTGTGTTGCACTTCTAAATGTAAAAAGCATGCTTCCCGCCCAGACGGGGGTATAGCCAAGAGGGGAACCAAAATGGGGATACTCTGCTTTCTATCTCTTGCACAGATTTTATTGCGTGTTTGTTCTTTCATTGTTGTTTTCTTTAGTCTAAAATAAAGATAAACTAGACAGAAAGCAAAGTGGCCAGGCGCCACTGCACAATTATAATTAATTCACTGTTAATGTTTCAGACATTGTTACAGCCTACATTGGAATTGCCGGGGCGGGGTGAGATTAGTTGGAGCTATTCGTGTACATACTACAGGAGAGTTACATTAAATACGTACTCTAATTAATGTTTTCAGAATGAACACCAGAGGGAATAGTATGACTTACCACTCGGAGTAAAGTTGGTTTGTACTTCTGCTTCCCAAGTTTGTGCTGTGCTCTCACCTCCAAAGGTAGGGATTTGAGCACGCACTGTGCCAGGGCCTCATGGAACAAATGTACGCAGCCCGTTCACAAACTGTGCTTCACCACGTCCTACACTCATCTTAGAAAGGAGGGTGTGACTAAGACTAAGTCTGAATGTCTGCAGACTTAGCAAGGTTCATTATCAGATCTGGACTCCAGAAGCTTGAAAAATGGAAGGCCTCATTTGGTCAAGAGCAGTAGGGTTCAAGAACCCAAAAGCCCAAGTTCTGCAGTTTCAAGCAGTAGTGTAGAAAGGAAAGCTGGTCACTGCCCAGAAGCTTGGAAAGAGCTAGGATATATTAAATCCAAGAGTGCTTAATGTAAAGAAGAGGTCTCAGTCTATAGACTATTTAAATGGCTGGAGGAATGAAGTTGGTTTTGTACCTCCAAAAATATCTCTATTCATCATTTTCCTGCTGCCAGTATTTCCTGTGAGGAGAGGGAAGCTGTGAAAACTCTGATGAAATATGTAATGATGTGTGCTATTACAAACCTTTTTAATTTTAACTAAGTCTTCCTGTGAGTATTGAGTCAGATTTTTCAGCTTGAGCCTCTAGTACTATATGTTTTGCCCGTGTGTCTCTTCAGTACTGTACATTTAAGCTGTGTGTCTGAGGTGTAAGATAGCCCTTTGTATGTTCAGTCCGAGGCTGGCTGAAAGTGTGCCTCTGCTGGCTAGGTTTTATCAATGAGATGCTGAGCTGCTTAGTGAGAAAGAAGTGATCAATGTGTAATTGAAACTCCTCTAAGCTGAGTTTTTAGGAGAATTTATAACCTGAAGAAATGTTCTCGTTACAAATCCTTTTTTGTCTTTTTTTTTTTTTTTTTAATATATATAATCGCCTTTAAGGAATGACCTGACCGCCATCAGTGAAAGGAGGAAGATTTGGGTTTTAAAGCCATGCACAGAGGTTCATGCATTTCAACATTTTTTTATTTTACTTTTTGGCAGGGGGGCGAGGTGGGGCAGGACAGGCAGCTATTAAATATATTTCACACTGTATCGTCATTTATGTGAGGTGACACAATCCACATTAAGTTTCTGGTGAATCCTGGTCTGCTGCAGAGCACTATTAGAGTACTTATTAGTACTTCATTTTTGATCGTGGACGTAACCTGCATACCCTAATTTATGGCCATCTGGTCTGCAGACAAGAACAGCCCATACGATCGAGCTGCAGCTTCCCTAGATCAGCTAATACATCCATGCTGTGACTTAAAGAAGATGACACAGCCGTACTCAGGAAAAACCCTTGAGCACCTCTAAGGGTGCTTTCAGAAGAGGGGGGCTAACCTTAGGCAGCTCCTTGCTCAGTGTACCCAGCAGGACTAGTCATTGTATCTGTTTATTCATTGGTGTTTGTTAACGGTAACTTTCATTTCATTTAGGATTTGATTTGTTTACGAACTAATAAATATGATTTATAAAAAATGCCTGTGGTTCACTAATTACTGCACATATGGCGTTTTCATTTTGTAAAACTGGCATTTGCTTTCTATTATGATTATGTCTCCGTTCACCAGTGCTAATTAGTTTGATTAGACAGATAACTTTAACCATTATTAGGACTAGATTATGGGAACTTTATATTCAGGGGAATGCAGGGAAAAAGGGTACATCACCAGTGAAGGCAGGTCACCAGTACAGAGTTTGCTCCCCATTAAATATTTTAAAATTACTTTTTTTTTTGTTTTGTTTTGTTTTGCACATTGAAGAACTGAGCGAGGCAGTCACATTTAGCTACTTAAAAAAAATCCAATTAAACACAGTTGTTTAGCATGAATTTGTTAATCAGAGTTAATCTTTCCAATGAATGCATAATTTGGAATCTGTGTCTAAAATGTTCATTTAAGAATGAGCATATTATAGACAAAATAAAAAATAAAATGAGATTCTCCTCCTTGGAAGTGGCTATCAATGGGGGGAAATATTGACTGTTTTGTGTTGATTCTCCTGCATGCTGAGGGACAGAAGTGAAATTGGATAAAGACTAAGAAATGCCATATGAAAACCAATGCTACCTGGGGTGAGCTGTTTTTCCCAAGAGTCTCTGAAAATAGTTGAATAGTGTCATCTGAAACTCTTCAGAATTAAAAAAAAAAAAAAAAAGGAAAAGAAAAAAGAAAAACTCCTATCTATTATCCATTTTAGGATAAAAATAGTTATCCAAGGCACCAGAAATCTGATATTATTTGTTCAAATGAATTCTCTGTCCTAAAAAAAGAGGCATTTTTTCTTTCCCAATACTTTAGAAATTTACTTAGAGTGTGACCCTTTGGAAGTAGTCCCTGAACAGTGTCGGGTTTGATTTCATCCTTTCCCTCTGAAAGAAGAGTAACTGATACCCAAATTAAGTAGCCGTGGGTACTTGTTTCATTAAGGTGGCCACTCTTTTGATTCTGGCCGATCGCCTCTATTCTTCCGATTTCTATATACTTGTGCAGTTGGGCTTGGGAGGCCAAATGGTGCCCTGCTCTGGATGCACAGTCCTACTGCAGGCTTCTGGGTCTCCTCGCAGTGCTTCTGTGGCAATATCATTTGTGAGTGGCCTTTCTGTCTTTCTCCACTTTGAAAGCAGTTTATAAGGGAAGGGAAAAGTTCTTTCCTGTCTAAAAAGAATTGTGGGAATATTATAAAAGACATAAAACTACTATCAGAGGGCAAACACGCAGAGAAGAGTAAACTAGATTGTTGCAGTATTTACTCTCTCCTTGGTTCTTGTGGAGGATGCCTCCTGTCAGGCCTTTCAAAGGAAACCTGAGACAATTTAAATGTCAGAGTCTCAGTTTTTAACATGCATCATTATTGTTGGAGGCATTATGCTCCAGAAAAAAGTTTCAAAATTGCAGTCCTGTGTTTTAGGTGAATGTGAGCAGGGTGGCCAGATTCGGAGATGGCAGGAGTTGGGAGAAGTTCCTTAGGTCAGTGCGATTACCCTGGTTTACACCAACTGGAAGTCTGGCCCTGGAGAATGAATATTTATGCCGTGCCAGAGAGGTTTGAAACTCCCCCCCCCCCCCCCCCCCTTTAATTTTTTATTTTTTTTAATGAGAATGAATAAAGAAAGGGCTGGGATATGCTCTGTGCTGATGAACCCAAAGCTAAATATGACCTCCCCTTGACCTTTTATGCATTTAAGTTGAAAAAGGCCATTCTGATACATTCCACTGGAGCTTAAAATGCCTATATTTCAATTCCAAAGGTCAAGCTCTCTTCTCAGTATACTGTATGACCTAGCCTTTGTCTCCTGCCCATTGATGTTGCCTGACTGTGTTTCTTATAACCCAATGGCTGTTTACTATTTTTCTGGCTAATGTAAGTGAAAAAGATAATTGAAATGATTTTGAGCTGTGTGTCAGTTCTGATTCTGATTATGTCTCCTGTGCTCAGTGCAGCTTTAGTGGCTCCAAACTCATTAAGTATCCAGGAAATTTTAGATTACTTTGTTAACTATATCTTAATTAATGTATTTATCTTAAATTCCACTGAAGCCTTTTTGAAGTTTTCTTTTATCACTCTGTGTATCTCTAATATCGCTAAATTAAGTCATTTTTTCTTCAACCTTTCTGTTTTCTTTTGCCTTTGGAGGTTTTATTGTTTTTGGTTTGTTCTGAAAGGCCTAAAGTCAAAGGGAATGATTTTCAGGAAATGATGCTTTGTGCATGTTTACAAGCAAATCCCTATGTCTTCAGTGGATGTAAGCACAGCCGCCTTGGAGTGAAGGGGCAGGGACCGGCACTTCATTTTCAAATCTGCATAAAGCTTTGTATCTGTGGAGCTATGTCAATTCACAGCAGTGACACTCCGGTCCAAAATAAAAAGGTGGTCAAATTGTTTTTATTGCTAGGGGGTACTTGTCTGCTTACCTTCCTCTGGGCTTGAAATAGCCACGGTGCTGGGTGGTACCCAAAAAGAGAATAAATGCAGTCCTGTCAAACAGGCTGGCAAGCCTTGAGTGTAATTTCTCTAGGTAGAATCACAAGGTAATCGTTGTCTCTATAATCTCTCCAATTACTTTATAGAATAATATCCAATATAGAATAAAATCTATTTTAACGGACTATTCTTACTCTCTCCTTCTCTTGAAGTTGAAGTCAAACGCACAGGAGTCTTTAAACAGTTTGGTAAAGCTGGCAGAATATAACCGGTCACAAGTCTGGTAAGGATCTTATTATGGCCATAGTGTCATTTCTCTTGATTAACACAGCTCACTTGGTCATTGCTGATGAGTAATTTACTAAGGGCCATAACATGACACCCTATTCCTGGTGAGGTGTGCCTTACTGCACAGTCCTTGATAAACCTGGACCAGGAGATGTTCGTGTCCCACCCCTTGGCCATGTTTAGGTTTCCCTCCAGTGATCAAATGAGAGGGAGCCCAGCCCAACTGGAAAGATAAGGCACAGCCTCCTTCCAGTGTGAGGAGAACTGATAAGGAGCAGGTCGATACACGATCCTCTTCAGTGGGCAGCAAGACCCGCAGTTTTACTGTGGGATGTCCCCTCCTTTTCTCCTGCTAAAACTCAAAATTTCTGTAGTGGAAACAGTATAGCACTGCAGTTAGATGGCAGAAACCAAACTAGAAAACATACTTATATATGTGTGTGTATATATACACACATAACAAAGACAAAGCAGTATATTTTTTCACTAATTTCACCCTTGGAAGGGGCAGCTGGCTTTGGTGATAGTTTCTACAAGGTGGCACATAGCCAGCCTACCAATTCTAGCCAGTGTCATTAATACCTGGCAAAGGTAAGGGCAACTGCAATCACAGGGAAGCATCAGGCAACTTCAGGAGCTGGTGATACTACCAACTGCAGTTACTACAAATGGCTGCCATGCTCCTGATCTTGGAGAAGCACAGCTATACACAACAGCTGATGTAAATAGGTGAATTCTGCTAAAACCAGCACAGCTGCAATTACATATGCCAACAGAGTCCTTGGATGCCAACAGCCTTTAGTAGTCTTCTTTGCTTCAGCTATTTTTTCAGCTATGAGATAAAAAATGACTCGTCTTACATTGGGAATTGCTGAGTAGGATGGAAGGGATTCTTTGTATTCACAATTTATCACCAGAAGTCAGTGTAAATGTCACCAAATCAATTGTATGTCCAGCTCTCAATGTCTCCATCACTGTACTTTCACATGAAGCATGCACCTCTTGGTTCTGCGTTCCCTGCCCAGCCACTGGAGCTCCAGAAGTTCCTGATGACACCAAGCAGCCGGAGCTGACTTTCTGAGAGCTCTCCATCTGTTATATTTCAGGTACTTCATAGATACCTTGGACTCTCCTGCTGGGACTGTGACTCAGCCTGCTTCAGCTTTCCTGAAACTGATTGAAGACAATGTAAGTGCTGATCATCTCTTTTCTTTGTTATGATGAGATGGATTTTACTTTGTATTTTGGCAGAAACATAATCATAAACACCACTGGAAGCTTGGTGGGAAATGGGTTAACCGTTTCTCTTACTGTTGCTGCTCTGTGTAGATATTTGGTTCAGGTTAAACAAAACAAAGGTTAAACAAAAACTAGGTTAAACAAAACAAAGGTTTATTTCCCACCACCACCACCTCCTGATTCCCATTAATTGTGAAAGAAAGAGGTTTGATGACTGAGTTAATGGATGAGTCAGGGAAGGAGTAAGTATTTCTTGGCCTTTGGATGAAGCAAGCTACTTTTTTGAACTTTGCCTTGGGCTTGTCTAAAGGAAGCTACTATGTGTTTTAGTCATTGTTTAATTGAGGGGAGTTGGTTTACTTCTGTTATATTTTTCCCTTAAAAAGGCAAAATATTCCTTGGATTGACTTGTTATTACTTTACAGCAGCAGCCATAGTGTGAGACTTGTTTCCCAGTCAGAAAGTAAGTTTATGAAAGGGATTATGTGATGTTAAGTCTGCAATGCCCAGGTTGGACTCAGAGATCCCAAACTGGTTTTGAACAGTAAAGTCCAGCCCCCACTCCTACAGCTTTGAGAAAGAGGAGCTCAAAAGGCAGGGACAGACAGTTGGGTGTGGTAGTGCAACATGAGAGACAGAATAAAATACTTTATGAATACAATTACTTTCTCTATAGGCAATATGGCAAAAGCAGAGCAAACCAAGCTGCATATAAAGGTAAAAATATAGATAGCAATGTAGTTAATCATCAACGTGAGGATGTAGTGTCCTTCTTTCTTCTGAACAACCTGTAACAGGAAAGTTGATAATATCTGGGAGGTTAGCAAGTCTTTTGCTTGTCTGTTATACTCTTATTCTGGGTATTATTTTTCCTCTCCTTCTTTGAAGTTATTTGACAGGCAATTTTCATTTTGCTGTTCACAAATTGTGTCATGTCCACTGAGTCACGGGCTTGTGTTTTTAGAAGGGTTATCAGTCACAGCCATCCTCATGCAGCAGTGTATGATTAGCTATGTTTTTCTCTAAAATATTAATTTAACCAACATTTGGACACAGTGAATAAAGAATCCTCAGTGTCGGCATGCCAACTGACAGGCAAATACTGGGTGGTAACCTCTAGACCTTGTCCAGGGCTATGCCAGTCACAAGAAGTCTGGGGGCAAAGAACCCCCCCATACCAGAGACCCTCAGGCACTGACTTGCATGGGAATAAGTCCGTAGTCCTTAGTGAGGCCAGTCCAGCCATCCCAGAAACCTCTTCCAGGCATTCCCATCACGCACTGCCAGCCTGGGCTCTCCTCTGCAGGCACACACTTCCATCTGCTTTGGGGGGCAGTAAAATGCCCAGTTTGTGGGCATCCGAGGGCTTCGCATGTGCACCTACAGTGGTGAGGGCTGCCAAACACCAGGCCAGGAGAGGTGGGTGCCTGGGTGCCTCAGGGAGCCGTGACAGCCCTGTCAGACCATGCTGCCTTTTCCCTTCCCTCTCCAGTACCTGTAGTTTGCCTTGGTAATCGACCAATACGAGCTGAAAAAGTGGTGTCAGCCTAAGCTGTGAATTGACCTGCTTTTGTCAGTTTGTCACAGTTTTATTGCTACTTTAGCACAGTGCGTGCAAGTTAAAGCCCAGCACTTCTGGCACCCGGTGAGAAGCCTGGTGGGCTGATGTCCTCGGAGCAGTTTGCAATTGCAGAGGGGTTCCCTTTGTTCCTTGCCAGCTATTTTCATCCCAGCCAAAAGAGCAGCCTGCAGGTGTGCGGCTGTGGTGTTTTCCCACATCTCCAGTAATACCTGGAATTCATTTGCAGTGGTGCTCGATAAGATTTCCTGAAAATGAGATCAAAATTGTGTCCATTCCTAAAGGTGACTGTATTAGACACATCTCTTTGTAAATGTTGAGTTTATTACAGGAACAATAAGGCTGGGGTCTTTAAATCAAGACATTTTGAATGTAGGAGACAAAGAATAAGAGAGAATTTTGAGGCCTTTTATGAAAGACTCACCTGAAAAACTAATTTAGCTTCCTGCGCAGCAGCAAATGTATCATACAGTTCACCCCAAAACTAGCTGGATGAATGTGTGTTTATATCTCCTATTTATACCGAGGTTTCAAAATAAGCTTTTTGAACAAGCTGTGATATTTTATTTGGTTTCCTTAAGCTAAGAGTATTGCAATGTCAGACTCTGTTTTCTTAATTGATTGTAACTTTTGCCATCTTTATATTGCAAAGCTTATGATGAATGAATGCTATGTTGCCCAGTGCCTTAGCAGCTTGGCCCAAAATTTGGCTTAGAGTGCCTTTCTCATATCTTTGTTTCTCACACAAATATCTTTGCTGCTGCTTCTGATAAATGAATAATTTCCAGCAGCTCAGGATGCTTGAAAATAGTCATGATCCAGCCAGCGTGACTGAGTGACCCTACAAATAGCAAACATCTGAATGTGGCCTGGCATGTATAAACAACCCTCCAGTAATAACTTGGTGTGTGCAGTCCGGCAGGTGGGAACAATCCTATAGCTGCATAGCTAAATAAGCTGTTGAGTGTGCGATGGAAGCAGCAGATTTGAATGACTTCAGGTTTCTTGGTTTTACATGTGCAAATACCGGTTGTTTTTGTTTTTTCTTTTTTATTTTTATTGAGTAAATACCATTCCCTAGATTTGCAGACCTGTGTTATTTTTCATCAACAGCATCCAATCTGTTGCTAAACTTGTTTTTCTGGAACCCGTCCCTTTCTCTGCAGCTCTACTCCCAGCTCTTAGCCATGCCTAAGTCCTCTTGCACCTCACTGTTCCTCCAGCAGCTCGGCCCACATGATGAAGTCTGTTCATAAGGAATAGCCTCCACCCCCAAGTATCCTGAGCAAGCCCTAGTTATTATCAGCTTTCCTCTTGGAAGGAGGTAAAGTAAAGCTCAGAGTGTGAGAGACTCTAAAAATGAAGAAAATGTTATTGTTATTTCTGAATGGTATTTCCATATGGCCAGGAAGCAGAAAGATGGTCAGGTTATGTAATTGATTTTGCAAAAAAAAAAAAAAAAAGCCTTCTTGAGCTGGTAAATTAAGGTGGAAATGGGGGAAAATAAAAGCTTTTAGGTTCAAAAATGAATGTGATGTTAATCTGATGGCAGGATGGGTGGAAGCAGGGTGAGCTGGCACAGGGCAGGCGTGGTGGCAGGGCTCACAACACTGGGAGCAGCAGAACGGGGGCCGGCACCCCGGGGTGCTGGGCTTACCTTCCCATTTCAGTTCTAACCTGGGCCGTGGTCATTCCCCACAGTGATTTCCTTCACGTTCGCTGCACTGTCATCTGTCTGGTAGTGTTTGAATTTCTTTGGCAACCTTAAGCAGAGATTTAATCGTGCAACAGCTCATTTCCAAAAGCGTGATGTTTGGCCAGAGGGCTGCTGTCCCTGGGGGTGTCGTGCTCCTGGGATGCCGTGCCTGGAACCACCCTTCCTGCAGGACTTCCCCAGCCTCCTTGCTGAGCCACAGTCCCTGAAAGAACACGTGTCAAATGGTGGCTGAGAATTAAAACAAAATCCTTAGTGTCCCTGTAAGCCTCGTCTGAATGAATGCACTGGTCTGCGCTATAAAGGAGACTGAGGAGTCCTTGCATGCAACCTGGCCATTGCAATTGAGGCTGTCCCCTGCTCATATCAAATCTGTAATTTCAGCTGCAGGGAAAATACTCCAAAAATCTCTAGATTCCCCTCCTTCCACCCCCACTTGCACCAGGTTGAGTATTTAAACCACCTTCCCTTTTGTTTCTGTTTCTCTGTCTGTCTGTCTATCTGTGTGTATCTCTAAAAATAAAAAGCAGGATCTATCCAGTCAAATGCAGTGAAACAAGAAAATGCTCAGATATTTTAATACCCCAGAGCTACCCTTGGCAGATAAAATGACGAAAATGAAATTTAAAGCACATCTGATTTACCTGTTGTTTGTGTGACTCAAATACCTATGTTTAATTTTGTCTATGGATTGGAAAAAGTTAATTTCAAGCCTTGTTTCTCTTGCTAGCAGCAACAACCTTTTAAACTGAGTATTACTGGTGAACCATATAGAGCTGGTTAAAAAAAATGCTTTTCAGTTCCACCATGCAGTTGTTCGGACGACAATTATGGCAGCTGAAGTTTAATCATAGTGTTTGATAGCTCATTTTCTCAATGTCAACACGAGGCACTGTTAAAAAAATGAATTCTTTCATTTGATAAGCTGGCTCCAGAGCACTGGGCTCATTCAATAGGAAAACTCTTTCACAGGGCTGCAGCACGCATGGTTTTTCTCTTTCCTTTTTTTTCCCCTTTTCTTTTTTTTTTTTTTTTCTTGAAAGCCACCCAAGAAGAGATTAATCACGAGGGGGAAACTCAGCTTCACCCTCTAGCTGCAGGTCGCAATTTTTATTTGTATGGAATTGGCTTTTGGAAAGCTGAAGGCTGCCTGAGGGCAGGGACCTGATATAAGAAGAACCTGAGAATGAAGCAGCAGGGATTGATTAGCCTACTTCATATCCCACACTCCATAAGCACACTCCAACCGCAATCTAACACACCGCTGAGCTGAATAGACAAGAGAAATTGGATTCCTTCCTAATATTTAACCTTCAAGTCAGCTCTAACAGTTGTTGATATGTTGTTCTACCAGCAAGTAACAGTAGCTTTTTTATTCCAGCACCCACCCACACACATATACATACAATTTTATAAGTTATATGCTATATATTTACATATTTTCCATTTTCAATCTGTTTCAGAGCATGGTTTACCTAATCCATTTCAGTAAAAGTTTCAGGGAAGAACAAACTGACCAAACAATTATGCATAAAATTGGAGTGAGAGAAGGGAGGAAAGGAGAAATAAAAAGTAGAAAAAAGTCATTGTCTGTTTCATGCCTTTCAAGGTCTTTTTCACACAGCCGTTTTTCTTTTACCTGTAATTTTCCCAGTTCATTAATTGTAGGAATCGTCTGGTTCGTATCTAGTGATACGCATGCTGCCGGCTCTCATGTGGTAGGGGCATTATTTCAGATTTTTATATGTAAGCCAGAGGTGCGTTTTTGGAACTGTTGGGCGTTCACTGGAGTTTGCTAGACCTGGTGCTTCTGCACTACAAAGCTGCAGGTGCCGGGAGGCTCCTGGCCTCCCCTGGCCACCAGGAGGCTGACACTTGGACACCACCAGCAGCCTCGGCTGCTGCCCGCTCTGCCTCTGTCCCGGTGGGCTCCCAAGGGGGCTCTCCATGGAGCAGTTCTCTGAGGATTCCTGGTCTGGTAAAGTTCACGTTTCTGACTCGTCATTTGTGTTTGGAATGAGTAAGAAATGGGAGCTGGGGATTTTCCTCAAAATGATCACTTTGATTCAGGCTTAGCTGCACAACTTTTGTCCTCTCTGAGCAGCTGAGGTACCTCACAGCAAAGTCCTGGGGTTGCCTCTAGCTCTGAAACATGGGCTCCCTTTAGTTCGTCTGCTACCCCAAAGCCAGGTGCACGCCCCTCACCACCTCATCCAGCCTCGCTCCCACTTGGATTTCTCCATATGGATCCAAAGCCTTGTCCTGTGTGCAGTGGGGCTGTGCCAGGGGCTGCAGGGGTACAAATGGGCAGCTGAGGTTAAACCCGGTCCCTGGGAGCAAGCACAGTTGGGCTGCCCCGAGGCACCTGCCTCAGGTGGGAAACTTTGACCAGGATGTCCTTTAGTGTTTCTGTGATGAGAGGGGGCACCGAGTGCTTCTGCCCTCTTTGCAGAAAGCACCTCTGAGAAATAATTGTGAAGCCTTACACAGCACGCTGTATAACTGGCTTAGATCTTCTGGAATTGGGCAATATCATTCTGCAACTCGTAATGAAAAAAGGTTGCCTTAATATATACAGTCTATTGGGAGAATAAGCTGCTGAAACAGCTCCTGCTGCAAGCAAAGTGAAATTTTCATGTAAACATCTTCAAATATTTTTATGACCCATCAGTTTGAGTTTTATAAGTCAATATATGAGTGAATACACAAAGTTTCTCTCTTTGTTTGCATATCTTGCCTCTGCTGAGTTTTAAATGTTCATGCTATGTGGACAAAATCCAACTCTACATCTGTTTATGGCATATGTAGGCAGCACCATCTCCAAGATTTTTTTTTTTCATGTCTTGTTGAGCTCAGTAGCTTTGGGAAAAGGAACTCACAAGACTTGAGCTTGCTTTACTGTGCCCTAATTCCAACTGCTAGTTCCCCAGAGCATCTTGGGATCCTCTGGATCTGGATTTTACTCTCAAGTAGAACAGAAATGAAACTCAACTAGCGCTGCCTAAGCAAGCAGACTCATACACACCTCTCCCACTGGTGCACGCCCAGATGGTAAATGTGTCCATGCCCCTCTGATCAGAATGATGTGACTCCAATCTGTGGATCTGGAGATTTTAACTCACAGAATAAAGTCACATCCTGGAAAAAAATAAATTAATTAATTAAAAAGTACACCAGTGAGGCCTATTGATGAACATAGTTGGCATTATTGAGTCTCCTAGTTCTCCATTAACATCTTGGGGAATCCTGGAGAAACCTACAAGCACACGCCGGCCTTTCCTTCAGTATGATTTCAGCACTTAGTCCACCAAATCCATGGATCTGTTATCCCAAGTGTCTACACCAGGTGTCTTGTCTCTACAATTTGAGCTGCTGCTTTAATAGACAATTTTACACCGATTTCTTGTACCCCTGGTGCAGACATAATGGAGCTATTACACAGGGCCAGGCTTTGTTCACTAATTTGATTATTTCTGTTACTGATTAGGGAAGAAAAGGAGTGCAGGAAAGATAAAATGGTTTTTATTCTAAAATACTTGCATGACAGCATTTGACAAGTGACAGAGCACTCCAGCCTTCATGATGGGAAATAGAGATTTAGCAGCCTCAAAAAATTTGTGGGAGCACGCTGATTTTGATCAAGATGTTTGAGAAATTTTGCTAATGTTTCCTTCTGATAAGGTTGAAGTCTTTCATGGGATGGAACGGCTTCAATTGAAAGGAAGCGCTGGGACTATATCCAAAAAAGTGACTTTGGTATAGTCAGGTAGATATTTTTACTTGCTGGAATTTTTGCCTGGCATGAAATTTTGACCATTCTGGTGTGGGACTTTCCTGAGGAATTAGAGCTCTGGCCTTTGATGTGCCCCAATGCCGTGGGTTGTGGTGCACGGCAGCACCGGTGGCAATAAGCAAAGCAATTCCCTTTCCTCTGTGTTGGAAGAAGCTTTTCTATCGCATTGGCTTTTTAAATGCACTCGGTCCGTGTGTGTGTGTACGTACACATTTTATATGTCGCTGAGCCTCCGAGTTGATTCTGCACATTCACAACAATCTGCTGCTGCTAATGACTCCCTGTGCTGTGTGAGCGATACCAGCCAACTAATTTGGGATTCGTCCCCTGTGAGCACGCATACCTGATGGCGAGTACATGAGGCTGCAGGTTATAAAAAAGCCATTTTATTAAGCTGAAATATAAATATGTGTTTGTGTGGTGATCCCAGCATATTCCAGGATGCTGGCAATTGGAAAGACCGAGTGCTGTGGAGGGCAGGAGGAATGGAGCTCCTCTGACATGCTTGAGAGACAGCACTCTGTACCTCTCCCCCCCATGATGTGTAGCAAGGTGCTGGCTGCAGGTTATGTAGCTTGTGCTCTGGCTCAGTATTTCTAACAACTTAATTAATCCTATGACAACTGTAACTAGCGTTTCAGTAATGCAGGGTTCGAGTTTGTGTTCAAAGGGAGCGAGGCCCTCAAAGAGACGCAGCTCCTGCTAGGCTACACACTGTAAAGTCTCAGCTGAGGCCCTGCCTTTACCTAGGAGGTTACAGCCCAAACAGATTTTTACAAATGAGAAACCGAGGCAAACGACTCAGGAAATGCCTTGTCCAGACTGCATGGAGGCTGTGTGACAGACAGAAAATGTGTGGTGCTATCTTCCTGTCCAAAGTTGGGTTACTTCCCTGACCTTATTGTTGTGGAAATGGAGTGGGATGCCAGACTATTTCTTTTTCCCATACTAAATTTGCCCATGCCTCTAGAAGCTCGCCAGTAATTAGGTAACAGTGCTTTTTGTGGAGACGAGATGCTTCTCGTGTGGCAGAGTTGCAGATGGAGCATGAGAGCAGAGGGCAGCTGGGGAAGCTCTGTCCTGCACCGAGCCCCTTTTGGCTACCACCGGTCCCTGGTGCCATCACCCCTGAGCGGCACTTGAAGCCCACTGTCACCGCTGGTAGAAGATACAAGGAAACTTGTGTTCACAGTACTGCTGGAGTTAAGCACAGGTAGTGGTCTTTCTGAAAAGAGGTAGGAAAGCAGGATCTGGTTGAAATTACCTCGGGAACAAATAAGTGAATGCAAGCAGAAGGGAAATGAAAAATACGCAAGAAATAAAGTAATGGCAGTTAGATGAATTGATAAAAATGCCAGGTTAGGCTGAAGTAAGCCTTATCTGAAGCCACATCCTAATTGTGTTGGCCCTAATCTCATCAACAGCCAGACCCTAATGCTGGCAGCATCCCCACAGCGTGGCAGAACCTTGTTGGACACAGGCTACAGCCTGGCCAGAGCAGCCTCTCTGCTAGTAATAACATGCTCTACAAGATAATCCAGTCCTTCTGAGAAGCTTAATTTATGATTTTGTAAAAATTGCCACTCTCTTCTGGGTGTGAAACTAACTTGAGAGGATTTAAGTTGAGTGTTAGTAATGCCACTTCTGTGGCAAAGCCATAACCGTCTCGAGAAATAGAAATAGGAAATAATGAGGAAAATTCCGTGTAAAGCAGGGAATTCTCCAGGTACACTGCTAAAAGCATGTTTTATTGGACGTGATTATTTTTCTGTGCTGTTTACTCAATCACTCCATCATCTCCATCCCCCTTTTCCTCAACTCTGCAGCCCCTGTTCCTTCATGTGCTCAGTAGAACTAGGTATGTATGTATGCACCATGATCCAAAAAGTAAATTTTAGTCAGCTGCATCGATCTGTTGTTGTTCAATGCATTATACCAAATTTCAGATGCAGCAAACAACCAGTATACCACCTTCAGCAAACAGGGCTTCTGTTCAGTCACGTTTCTGTCATTCATGTGCCCTCCTGGCTGGCACAATTACAGCCTTTTTGCTACAAACCTTACCAAAAAAAGCAACTTGTCCTCATTGTTCTTGCCTTACACCCATTGCTTCCTTGTGGCATTTCTGTTCTGTGCCTGGTTTTCCACCTCTTGGTGGAATCGTTCCTTATAAGACCCTTTTGTCTTCTCCATCCATATCCCTGTCCACATAGGATTCCCCCTCCCTCTTACTTACTTTGAATTACTCATCTCTTTATTTCTTGGTTCCTCTTAGTTTTTTCCTACTCTTTTAGCACCTACATCATCCTGCATGCTCTCTCTCTGTCCTTTTTGTACAAACATGTCTCAAAGATGATGCACAGTACTTGACCTACAGCATCTTTATTTAGTTTGAATCCAACAGTTCTTTCTAATGAAAGCAACCTCAAAACATTTGCTGCTTTTTTCACACCATTTTTGTGTGTTCCCTTGCCAAGACGCATCTTTTTGACTGTCCCTATTTCTTTACACCTCCTTCCAATCAAATTAGTACATTATTCCCTGTGAAATTACCGGCTTCTCTGTGTCCACTCATTCCCCCAGAACACTGGTTACTGATGACATCTGCAAGTAAACTATGCTAGACTATAGGACATATATTTTATCAGACACACCTATTAGACAGTATTCCTTTGCATGTTATTCTTAAAAATGTAACCCCATTCTGCTTAAGAGGTCTTTAGAAGCTGTGCCAAATAATGACTACATTAATTACAGTTGCATGTCTGCACTTTGAAGAAAATGCTGTTTCTACTGTGACACTGTTTTCATCCACTCTGATGGTTTTTTATTCCCCAGGAAAGTAAAAGATCAGAATGCTTCTATTAACCTGTTTCTCCTGAATGCTTGAGTAGTTAAATTTTAGGTCAGTATATTGATTCGCAAGGCAACAAGTAAATTCCTTGGTTGGTAGGTATCTGCCAGTTGACTAGGCTTTATCCATTTCCATCCTGCGCCTGCAGCAGCATAATATTTCCATTGCAGTCAGCTTATGGGTGCAAATGATCACATCTGCATCTTGATTTATTCCTCACTAGTTGGAAATATGCAGTGTCAAGTATTCAGTGAATTTTGCTAGGTCCTAATGAGGATTCAGTATAACATGATTTTCTCCAGCTTCAGTCTTGTAGAAAAGTTTTTCTGCATATCTGTCTTTTCAAATCAAAAAGGATATAGTGTGCTGGTACATAGTATATTTTACATCCAATAAAGTTTCAGGCTATGCTGAAGAAGAAAAGAAGAGCTGTGCAGTTCAGCCTCACCACTAACACCACTGCAGTATTGAGGAGAAGTAGAAAGAGGTGGTTGGGCTACTGAGGACTAACCCCTGGGCCTGGCTGAGTCTCAGGTCAGAAGATGGCGAGGGATTTTTAAGGCCTTTAAACTCTCTTGAACCAGATGATCAGTAAAAAATAAAGGGTCAATAGCAGAGTTTAGGGCTCCAAAAGGCTGTTCTGAATTGCTCAACAGGCAACAACCTGTATGTTCAAGTGGTTTGCAGGTCCAGTGTTGCTAGAACATACTGTTTTCTTCCCCAAATCCTTTCCTTTCTGACTTACGTGCACAGGAGAGGACATGATTAGCACCCTTTTTATGGCACTGAAAGGCTCTGTCTAGAGTGATAGGAACTGCAGCATCCTTCATGGATAATGGGGATTTTTTTGTGATGGCACAGTTTCCCTGGCCAAATTATTCACTCCTCAATGCATTCGTCAGTCCAGGGGCTCAGAACTGGCCCTGCTGCTTGCTTAAGAGTGAGGTGCCAAGAGGTGCAGTAGCTGTTATGAAAATATATCCTCTCAGCCACTTAGTTAAAGTCAGATTGTCACCAAGTTAAAATTCTGATATCACCGTCCATCACACTAAAACGTGATAATAGTTCCCGTAAAGTTAGTAATCCTCGTGCTTATGCAGTGTTATGTAGTAATGCTCCTGACCAGCGTAAGCATGGAGATTTGGTTATTATGTAGAAGAGTTATAATAAGAAATATGACTGCAAAAGCAAAGCAGTCAGTTGAAATTGGTCTATAATTAAATGCTTAGAAAATTCTGTGCTTAGCTCATTTTAAAATCAAGTGCTTCTTTGTAGCAATTTCCTTTCTTTAATTACAATTTCCTGTCTAGTTTGACATTTACAATGCAATCTTGGGGGACATGTTTGTGATTTATTATTCTTGCTGCTATCAGGATATCACTCGGCAGAAATGAGTTTATAAAATAAGAGCTCAAATTATTATGGCCTTTGACCAATAAAGCTGGCTCATAATTTCAGGCCTGAGAAAAGATTAACATTTTTGACAATCAAATACAGAATTACCAGTGGGGGACAATTTTGAAAACTATTTCAATTTTCTGAAACATTGTACATTTTTAATAAGGAATATATAACTGGTTATATATCGGAGCACAGACTTAAGAGTAGAAAGAGCAACAGTGAATTGTAAAGCAAACCTGAAAGGAAGACTTTAACATCTAACATTGTTTAGCCTCCTCTGAATGAAATTGAAACTGCTAAATCAACATTACTTGAAAGTTACCTAATGAAAGAGATATAAAAGCTCAGATAAGTTCACAGCAATGCATTCTTCCTTTTTTTTCAGCATTTCTGTCTCTATGGGCTAATTTGTCAATTCACCCGGAGGAGGTAGAGGAAATGTTTTGTTTTGTTTTCAAATCTTACTGAACAAACTTAATTCTTTATTATTATTTGTCTGTTGGGGTCTTTCATTTAGAGAAACAGATGCCCCTGCTAAACTGCATATTGCATATTCCATTCTGCTGTCACTGCTTTTCCAATGACTTTCTTTGTCCCCGATTCAGGAAAATGTCATTGTTCAGGACAACACAGAAGTCAAAATGAATTCTCCACGACTTCTGCACATGTTCAAAGTTAAATGTGAACTTGTATGTAACACAAAATAGGCTTCCTGCCTTGCGTTTTTTGCAAAGTGGGTTCTTAAAACCTCTATCCAAAGTGGTAGGTGTGTTTTTAGTGTAAATTTGATGTAATGTCAAAATGGATGGCCTATAAAATTATATTGAAGGAGAGAGAAATGGTATTGGCAGGGAAGAAAATCTGTATCTTTGGAGATCTTTAAAACAGCTCGTGTACACATTGCTGAGAAGTGCAAATGCTTAGCACCTCTCAAAGTCAGGCTGCTTTTATTTAGATGCCAGCATATAGAGTTAAGTGCCTATTTTTATGTACTGTGAATTAAAATCATTATTTTAAAGAATCTGTCCTCCCTCATGCCCAAGGAGATGAGAAAGCATGGTATTTGCTACTTCATTTCTGTAAGGCAAAAGCGAGGAATGGTGGCACAGCTCTGACCCCAAGTAGTTCCACATTGGTGACAGGATTAGGAGTCCCGCCACCACATTTCAGAGCTGCTGGTCCCCAGCTCGGTTGCCTGGACCATGTTCCTGAGTCACAAGCATGCATGATTTCTTTCTCTGCCTTTCCAAAGTGATGCTCTCAGAGCCAGTGGTGTTCCACTGGATGCATTTTACTTGAGTGGCAGGTTAAAGTAGGTGCATGAGCATCTCTCTCCAGGGCACCTGTCTCTGGTTTAATGCAATACTCATTGTGGGGAAGAAGTAATATGGAAATTGGGTGCACCCAAGAAGGGATGGTGATGAGCATCTGCACTGCTGTGTGGAGCAGGAGCTGCGTGCGACCCTGCTGGACGCATGCAGGCATGAGGACCTGCCATTCCCCTGGGTATAAAAGACAGCAGGTGGGTGTGCCCTTAAAAATATGGAGCTCAGCGGAGAGAAGGGGAAGTGCAAGTCTATGGAAATGCAGTTATTGACTCAGAAAAATGTCTGAGTAGTACTTAGAAGGAACATGGTGTCTGGAGTCAATAGTTGCTAAAGAGGAGGGGAGGAAAGTTGAGCAAGTAATGAGACCAACGTATCTTCATAATCCAGTGTCAAACCCAATTTGAGTTTTGATGGCTGGATATATGCTTGTCTTTGGACTGTAACCATTAATGGTGACTAGAGAGCCATTTTCTGCAACTTCTTCCATTTCTGAATTATTTTTCTTACAAAGTTACCTTTGGAGGGAGAAGTGCTTATTAACCTGTCATCTCTGCAGCTTGATCTTAAGACAGAAAATAATCAAGAATGCCAATATTGTCTAGTCTAGGAAGGCTTGCGTTATGAAGCAAAATATTTTCTAGCTATGAAAAAGCTTTATGCAAATTGTAATACTGCAGAGTTTACATAGGATCTGCACACGCCAGTATAAAAATCCACCAAAACTCTCTGTTCAGAGCTGGAGCTACAACAGGCCATGCTCTGTCACCCCTCAGGAGATGCTGGCTGAGAGGTTGGTATGGGCAGGTCAGTCCAGAGGCTTCAGCTTTTCTAAACTTCTAGAAAAGAGGTCCCCCTGAGGAGGATCCAGTTCAGACATCCACAGTGTGTTCTAATTTGGCTTGAGTTCCTAAATGGAAACGATAAAGCTGCCTTTCCAAAATCTTCTCCCTTTTCTTTGAGGATTATGACGTACTCTTTAATTCTGAGCTGACCGAGCTCCCAGACAGAAAGAAAAACATGGTTAGGAGATGAGGCTCCTCGGCTGATGTGAATCAGCAGAGCTTCACTGGTGTCAGTGAAATGCTGCTAGTTTATACATGCTGATTACTTGGCCCTTAACACAGCAAAGTTTTCCAGAGTTGTGTGTTTTGACTCTCTTGAATTTTTCAATCCACATATGGATAATATAGATGTGTATTACTTGTGCACAGATGTTTTGGTCCCCAGACAGAAACAGTCATTAGGGTGCTGGCAGAATTTCCCCATGAGAATGTTACTCTCTGAAAGGTCATACCAGTTACTCCTTCAGCCACAGCCAGTGACAGATCCAGCAGCCTCACTTTGCTCAGGAACATGCCATAAACAGAGGGAAAGAAAGAAAACCATTTTGTTGAATGAGAGTTCCCACTTGGCATCATCACTGCAATGAGCCTGCCATAGATTTACGTGTAATAATCCTGTTGTCCTTCACCACCACTAGCTGTTCTGTGGTCGTAGCAGTCTTCTGTTTGACTTCATTGCAGTTGTAGTTTTCTTGGTAAAGTGAATAAATGAATAATTGTAGGCTTCTCTTCCATTCTTACCAATTGCCTTTGATGTAGCATCTAGAGTGTACCATTTCTTTATCTGCAGGATAAAGGACAAATATCTCAAGTATCGATTCCTTTTTGGTATCAATGTTCCCTTGTCTGTGGACTACAAATGTACAAACAATCTGGTGGGAAAACAGGCATTCTGCTGTTGTATTAAGGGATGCCTGTACTGCCTTCAGCAACTGTGGTATATTAGGAGAACAAGATTTTCAACATGAGGTATGTTAAAAATCCTCTCCTAAGTTCTTTATTTAGGTATGTACTTGTAAGCAGCCTCATTTCCAAGAATGCCAAGCAATCAGCACTCCCTGTTTTCACACAGACCATTGGGATTAGAGCTCCTCTCCCAAGCAGTACTTGTAAATTCATATGGAGGCATGTCCTGTGAGCTGCAGGCACTGGGCTTTGTGTTCTTCACAGTGAAACTAGTCACGTGGGCTTGGAGAAAACATCGACTAGTTTTAACACTGAAAGAGAATCAAGGAGTTATCAACCATTACACTCTGTCTTTTGGGTGTGAGCTCAAACACAGAGATGGCCTTTTTCTTTTTTTTTTTTTTTCCCATGGATCACACATGAAGTGTATCTCATCTGACTCTCCTTGAAATCCATGGGAGTCCTGTCATTAAGTCAACAGTAAGCCCATGATTTATTATTCATAACGTATTTCTTATTTGTTCAACCCCAGCACTGTTTTGAGTGTTTTCTGGGTAAGCACGAAGTTCAAGATTCCAGTCCCCGGCATGTTTTCTGTGGATAAAATTTCTGTGGCTCACGATTTTCACCAGTTGGATTCAGAATGAGGCCCATCATCCCTGCTCCTGCATTTCGACTCTGCTCAGCAATGAACAAATGCAGGGAAGAGATTGGTGTGCAGCAAACTGCAGCATGACCGGCCTGTGAATTTTTGCACATGTTTTGCTATTTCCATAATGTTTGTTTGGATTTCACGTACTGCCTGGGCAAAATTAATTGCCTGCACATTTTTGAAAATTTAGTCCAATGATCTCTTTTTCTATTTCCTGGCCTATGTATGCATTTGGCTGCCAAAAATAACTCCGAGAGACACGTTACATGGAAGCTGGGATTATCCATGGAAAGTAATAGTAGTACTCTCATGCACGAAGAATGAGCAGGCTGCCGATTGTAATATGTTTAAAGGGTCAAGAGAAATCTATAAGTGGTCAAGAAACAAGACAAACATTGGCCACCAGTCTGATGGGAAAAGCAACATCCATTAAGTCCATTAAATTTAACATTGAAATCAATTTTTAAACCACAAGAAGTAATTAGTGTAATTCATATTACAGACCTCTGGATTTTTGAAACCAGGTTTAATTATATTGAAAAATGACAGCTTCATTTTCCCTGTATGGATAGGTTACTACCATGTTCCCAATACTTTTATTAGGGCTGGGTGCCGATATCAGGTTTTTAATGACATTAAGCAAAGCAGTGTTTCAGCCATTTGAGGAACAATAAATCAGTTTAGATTCTTTTTGAATGGAGACAACACAGATCAAGTGGCTTTTAAATCATTTTCCTTTAACATTGTGCAGTAGAACTGCTCACTTGAAACAGCAGCCCATGGAAAAAAAAAAAAAGGAAAGAAAAAAAAAAAGTTGTAGAGTGATATTTGGATTCTCTGGCTCACTTTCCCTGCATCAATGGACAATTCATGAGCTACTGCTAAGCTCTGGAAAGGTATCTCTATAATCCTTTGCCAATACAAACTCCACACAACTTTTACAAGGTCTTTCATTAGTGGTCTCAGATTTGAAGGAAGATCAAGTGATACTGTATCTTCTGAACTTAAAACCTTTCAGTGTTGTGGAAGGTGTTGACAAGGATAGTAAATGTGGACATGAGGATGCAAACACGGAATGTTAATTTTCAGAGTGTTTTCATTGCCAGCTCTGAAGAAGGTGAAATGTTTATCTTAATTCTGTCATTTCAATATGTTTCCACACTTCACTTGTCTCTTCTTTCTTGAACCACATTCCTTTGTTTCTTCTGTTTAACTGGGGATCTTTTCTGTACAGGCTATTTTTTTTCAAAATCTATTAGTAAGGCTCCTGGACAAATAGTGGTGGCTTCTCTTTCAGCTTGCATTAATGTAAAAATACTATGCAGGTATGCAAATAATGTTAAAATGAGTACCCCCTGCTCTGAGACTGTTCTTGGTTCCACCCTGTACTTGGGGTGGAGGAGGGAGTTTCAAGTTACTGAGCAATGGGCCTCCTTCCCCAGAAGCAGGAATGTAAATGCTCAGCCTGAATTGGTAGCAGAGTGTATGGAAACTGTGAATATGCCCCAGTTCTGCTTCTGTGCTGGGCAGCCCAAAGGTTCAGACACAGGAGTGAGCGGCTGAAGGTTGTGTAGAAAACCGTTGTGGGGTGGATAACTAATGGTGTTCATCTAGGTGAGGAGAGTGGTGTGTGATCATTTGTTTAAACTGACAACAAGTAGAGCCCACTGAGTTTAGGTAGCTTTAAATTGTTTACAAATGTGATAGAAACCCCCCAGTTTCTCCCTAAAGCAGAGAAAATAAATTTCAAGCAATAGAATATGTGATGATACCTCACATATTGGAGGTATCCTCCCAGGGAGCCTCCATTTACCTTTGCAGTCAGTGTGATATTTACAGGCTTGTCTCCCCCTGGGTGCCAGTCAGGGATGTGGTGGAGCAGCGAGACCCCAGGGGAGTGCTCAGTCAGGTCTTTGGAAGCCAAAGATGAAGCTGCTGGGCATCAACCCAGGAAATATGATAGGTATTAGTGCAAAGAAGGGTGATGAGCCGTACGCAGGAATGGTGCCATGCATGGCATTCAGCAAGCCATAGTGATGTGGAAGACAAAGGAAACTAATGGAACAGTAGAAAGAGGGAGAGACAGGATTTTATTTGAATGATGGGGTCATTTTATCAACTTTTTTTGGGTGAAAGACTTGTTTAAACTGGTAGAACAGAAAACATAGCTGTGACAGATCTCTGGATAGCTTTGTGCCAATGAGTGGCTATAATGAAACAAGCAATCCTCTGTGCCACTCAGGAGGATTTTGCTGACCATGAGGATTATGAGTGTGGGTACAAGATTTCTTTACAGGGCATGGGAAAAAGTCTGGCTGCAGAAAGAACGACAGGAGAAGACTCCAGACCTGTGCAGAGATTCCCAGGATAGATCGCTCTTTGGGCATGTTGATACCATATAGCATGGGTAAATGTATGCTCATCCTGCCCATGCTATTCACTGAAAAAAAATCCTTCTCAGGAGGGATTATTAGCTCAGGCTTGGTGCCAGTGCAGTCACATGGCTTCTGTCAGCTTGGAGCGTGGGCAGAGCTTGCTCGTGGCTGTTTCCAATATGTGGTATAAACATACCCAAAGAGCAATAGCAGGTGGTAGCAGAGGAGGGGGATAGAAAGGAAGGCTTAGAACAAAAGATGTTAAGCTTCATTTGGGATACGATGAGCCAAATTCATCATCAGTGTAACGCCCTGAAGTCAGTGGAGTTACAATAATAAAATTAGTCCAAAGAATCATATCCCTCCCTGGCACTTTATGCAATGCCTTTGATCTCATGAGGTATATGTCATGGCAACATCTTGCCTGTTGAACTCACAACATGATGCCTCCAGGGTGAAACATTGGAAAAAAACACACGACGGCCCCAGGAAGTCATGAGCTAAGTTTTAAACGTACGTTTCAGTCTGAAATGCTGGCAGAGAGTTTTCCTTTCTTCCTGCATATTTGCCCCAAATGCTAACGATATAATGAAATCTTTGGCCACACATTCAGTGCTCAAAATGGGATTCATTTCTTTCTGTTTGGCTAGTACAAATAATTGCACATGAAGAGTTTATGCAATTAGCAGAGGGGGTTATTTTGTCTTGGCAATGGTTTTGTCTGGAGCAATGGAAGAAACTGAGGTAACATGAATATTGTATTTAGCTTTCTCCATCCACAGAAGTAAAGCCAGTGTTTCATTTGGCACTCTCTACTTATTAAAGTGTTCTTCTGCATTGCTTCCCAGCTTCAGCTCTGCAACTCGTGAGCAGGCCAAAACCAGTCCCTCTCACCTCAATCCTTCCTTAAAAAATAAAAAGCCAACACAAAACCCAGACATGCAAACCTGATATCCCCAATAAGAAGAACATTCCTCTCCCAATAAGAAGTACATTCCTCTCTTTTTCATTATTTAGCAAATGCACTTAGAAGTTATATTGGTTAAACCAGATCCTCAGCTGGTTTAAGTTTACCTAGCCTGAGTGAGTTCAGTAAAGTTGTCTCAATTCACAGCAGCTGAGAATTTGGCCCTCATTATTAAAGGGTTTAAATAATATAGGATCAGCTAGCCTTTGGGACTGTGCTCTATTTCAGCAATGGAGATTAGTGGTCTGGAAGGCTGAAGTGGCTGACCATCATGGGTGATAAATTGCAAGGAATAAATGCTCAGGGCTTTCTCTGCTAAGAAGCTGCAGTTCAGAAGGGCTTTTACTTTTTGGGCTACTGAAAAACACAGTTTTGGTGTTGATCCCTATGAAGCAGGAAGTATCTTAGTTTGCTGTCTTGTTCTGTGGAAAGGAAGGGATGTTGCAGGTCGTGGCTGTGCTTTGTGGCAGGTTCTCTGGGCATCATAGCCCATGCATATGGAAACAGAGCTGTGCTCAGCCCGTGGCAAGGCAGCTTCCACAAGGCTGGAGCTCCTATGGGAGTCAGGATTACACAGGGCCGTCCCCACTTTTGTGCCTTACTGCTAATTCCTGAACCTGGTGCACAGTCTCAGCAAAACTGGTTGAGGGAGAGGTCTCAGAGTTATTTAGCACCTGCAATTGCATGGATAATGTGGAGTCACAGAAAACTGGAGGCAAAAAACAACAACTAGGGGCACTGTGGTGGGGCATGAGGGACCTGCAAAGGGGGCTTTATGCAAGATCTGCTCTTTGGGCAACAGCTCCTGGGAGCTGAGGAAGCTAAAGGCCACATATGTGTCTGGTCCCGCATAAGTTAAAAAAGCTTTTTAATTACCATTTTTGTTTCCATTTTACTCTTTATAAACTGTCTGATTATCAGGTGACTTGAGCAGATTACTGGGCTTTAAAAAAGCAGTGGGAGCAACAGAACAAATTAGCTGTAATATATCAGACAAAAGCAGTCGCTCCTTTCTGCTCTTGAAATTTCTCTGAGCAGATCAGAATTAGGTTTTATGTTGGCTTTCTGTTCAACCATTTTTCTCAAAATTTTTCATGTATTTTTCAACTTCACAGGGAAGCAATTTGATGCAAACAGCCCACGCTCAGTATTCATGATTTGGGCTGCGTGGCCTCACCCTGATTGGTCAGATGAATTACAGGTTTGGATGAGCAAGAAAGCAAGTGCATCTGGCACAGATATCGCCCCTGAATTTACATTTTTTTCCTCACCAACACCCACTATATATGAGACTTCAAAGTGCATTTTACACAGTTCATTATTATTCTAATTTTCACTGGGGCTGTGCATCTCAAACAAGACGGGGTCCCATATCCTACGTAATTAATGTACAGACACCTAACGAGATGCAGTCCTTTTCCCTATGAGTTTACAACTGAGACAGGTAAGAAAGAACAAGGAAATGAAAGCATGAAAGGGTAAAAGGACTTGGTCAAGGTCACATCTGTGTTAGTAAAACTTGATCACTCAAACGTTCATGGCAAGTAAATATGAAGGGAGAGCAGTCGGCCAAAGTAAATTCACTTTAAAACCTGAATGAATATAATCAATACTATTCACCCACTGTGTCCCAGATGCCTGAATCAATTTGATAACAAACAGTTTGTTCACTTTTTTTAGTTATTTATAAAGAAGTGACTTGATTGCCAGTGTGCCTAATTCCAGACATATGCCAAATCCCTAATGGCAATGGAGCTGCACTACTGCATGCCAGGACTGAGGCAGAGACTCAGCTCCTCCCTGCTAGACTTTCCCCAGAAGATCTGCAGTCAGATCCCCGTTCAACTATCAGACAAGCAGATGTGCTGCTTCATGGATCCACTTCCTACTTGGTGCGGACACATAGCAGTGGCTTGGTTCCTGAGCCATGGTTGTTGTCCCATGTCTCAGCACAGGCTGTGGCCATGCTGCACATAGCATACAGCCAGCAGCATGCAGGTGCTTGCTGGGGCTCATTTACATGTATGCTGTGGCACACCTGGGACTGCTTCTCTTTTTTGCCAGAGAGAAGTGGGAGAAGTGACCTGACTGAGGTAAAGGGCAGATGCCCATCAAGGCCCTTCTTTCTAAGCCCCTGCAGCAGCAGCACTTGCTCCCTCTGTTGCCTTGAGACATGGCTGGGACCTGTCACCTCAGTGGTCTCTCAGCCCCCCTGGTGTCTGGTAGTCCCAGTGAGCTGTAGGTACCTGGGGCCAGCTGCCCCAGGCCCTTTGCTTCCCTGGCAGTGCCCTCCTTTTGAGCTGCAGCTAGTCCTTCTCCCAGGAGCTGCCTTCATTAGCCAAGCACCTGCTGGAGGAGGCTGCAAGAGGGCTGAGCCCAGCAGGAACTGCCTGGGCACCATCGATAGCTACCTGTGGAAACCACAAGAGGGGTTGAAGCTTGGATGGCTTTGGATGAAGTTTTCTAAGTGAGTAGTCTATTTCAGTTGTTCTGTCCTAAAACAAGAAATTGAAGCTGGAATTTGAAGATATTTTGGAGTATGAAGTATCTGGGGGACAAATACCCCTTCCTGCAAGTTATCTGCCCTGAAGTCAATTAGCTGAGTGCTGCAGAAATCTCCAGTGAATATCTTTTTGTGAATTCATGATTGTAGAGCATTTGGTTCAAAACATTCGACGTCAGATATACCCTATGCTGTTTGTCACTATCTGCAGAAGAGCTGTTTACTAGGTCTTTGCAAATTCCTTTCCCTTTGCCCATCTTGCTAGGTTTACATCAAATCTGTAGTGTTGTATTCCACCCTCTTTGAAAATTGAGTCACCCTGTCAGTGATTCACATGGAAAATAGCAACACATGCATTTCTTTCTCTTTTGGATGGCTTGCACAGGTAAATGACTACCCTTTGTAGAAAGCAAACCAAACCATGAAGGTCTGAGCTAATGCTATTACAGAAGAGGGATGTTTGTGATACTGAAACTCCTGAGAAAGAGCATGGTGTTGCCTCAATAGTAAAAACATGCCGTGTTATGTATTTGACTTACACAGATATCTTTTTAATTGAAAGATCTAAGACAACTATTTCTTTTTGTGCTCTTCCTTCTGCTCTGTGAAGGACGTGAATAGACTATTCCTTGCTTCATTCACATATATAACTACCGCTGCTATTACTGTTTCCTGTAAGAAACCATGGAATTGCATTTTGAATAATTACCAAGTAATTAAAGAAAATGGGTTATAAAATACTGTCACTATAAGTGTCTTCCAAGTTAAACATGTACAGCCATAAAATACTAAAGGAAACCTGATCAATCTATTGAAGATACATACACATTAAAGTTCTTTGTAAGTCACAGGAATTCATAAAAACTTGCTGCATATTGGAGAGCTCTGAGCTGTGTGGCCTTGTCCTACTCATGCAAATGTGACAAAACCATGCTCATCAGGTTACTGGCACAACTGAATCTCTACATAAAAGAGTAAAACTTGCTCTTAAAGCTGAAGTAAACTTACAGGACCTTGTCTCCTTCAAATGGCATCCTCCCAGGAAATGCACAAAAATCAATATATTATAGTAGCTTATGATCTCATATCAGTGATTCAATGCAACAAAATTTCAATTACAACATCTCTTCTTTCTGTGTCTGCTGACTTTTCTCTCTGAACAGTAGTACTAGGTTTGGAGTGTGTTTTTTTTTTTCTTCTTACTTTCTCCTTAGGAAGTTGTCAGGGAAGGCAGCCTGTCCTGAGGAGAACATATGGTGTGTTAAACTATTATAGACATTAACAAAGGTTGAGAAATTCATGAATGCCATGGACTCTATAGCACTAGTCTGGGGAATTGAAAAACCTATGGCATATTGGGCTGGCTAGTCTAGCCCCTAGGGCCTGCAGGGGATTGTTTCCTAACATAGATGTCCAGCATTTTTGTCTAGTGTAGCTTAACTTGATTTTTCACAGAATAAAGGTTGTACCTTTCCTGTAAAATTACCTTATAGCTACCTTATACAGGAAGTGTAGATGGCTTATACTTCCCAGTCATATCATTTTTTATATCTGTCTGAATGGGGTTATTGCTTTGGCCTCCAGAATATGTTATGCTTATTTACATTTGGGTCAAGCACTGATCATTGCCTCCTTATGGTTTCATTGCGGAAAGAAGGGGGTGGCAGTGAGCAGATAAATTACAAAAGACACGCTTCATCTGCGTGATCTCTGGTCTCACTTCTGCCCTTAGGTATAGTGCAATAGGTCAAGTTTGTAGCCTTGTGGATAAAAAATAAAATAAAATCCTTATGTTGTTGAAAAGTGAAAATGTCCATAAACAGCATTATTGATGATTATTACAGTTGTGTCACCAAAGACCAAGGCTCATGGTGCTAAGTGCTGTACGGATGTCTTTAAGAGGGCTTCCCTGCTATGAATAGCAATATTTTTGCTAGAAGTAGAAGGTCTTGTTAGTCCCATGACCCTCTGCTGTATTTCACAGCTTGAATAGCACATGGGCATTCATGCCTTAGTAGAGGTAAGAACAACCCAGTTTTAAAAAGAGGCCCATTTTTGTCATGGTTGTTCTACTCTGTATCTTCTGTCTCTGCCACATTCAGAAATTTGCTATCCATATTTTCTGTCTCTGCCACATTCAGAAATTTGCTATCCATATTGCGGGGCAGTTTGCCGTGCTCCCAACTACATTTTCCAAAAGTACCCACCTGAAGAAAATGGAGCAAATGAACCTGAATAGATCAAAAGAAAACACTGAGGTTGTCTTATATATATATATATAGTTGGATCTGGAGCTTTTCGTTTTTTAGGCTAAGTACAGGGTCAGATTATCCTGTGAATGGCTTATGTAGAAGGCACTACTGCAATGCTGGAATTGAGAGATGTCTATAATTGTATTCTAATTAGAAAACCAAGTTGTTTACTCTTTCTGCAGTTTTAGTTTAGGGATACAGAAAGCCCCCAACCAGCACATGGCTCTTTGAATACCTAAGGGCAAAAGGCCCTATAAACATTCTAGAAAAATGATGCTCTGAAGGCCTGGAAGATCAGATGTACTTTTTATCCCTGGGTTTTTCACTGGAGCATATTTTCTCCCCTTCCTTTCTTATATGGCAGCTGTTACCCATTAAAACTACTTCTGTCTTTAGTTTGGATAAAAACAGCACCCGTGCCTTGATCTCTTCATGGTCCAGGACCCCTTTCCAGAAACGCTACAGCCCCACCAATTATTTTATTGTGTTGATGTTTCTTCTTTTTCTTCTTTTTTTTTTTTTTTTTTTTTTTTCCTTCTCCCTTTGATCAACACTTATCTCACAGCAGCCTCCATATTTTCTTTGATGCATCCTCTTAGAAATGAGAGCTGATAAATACAGCAACGGCAAGGAAGGTGAGCAAGGAGTCAGTGGAGTGCTAGTCTGTGCTCCTTCCCTTTACAGGAAGAAGCTGACAAATATGTGCAAATTAAAGCTGCTCTTAATGGCCTTACTTATTAGTTGTTGTTTACTTCTGGAGAGCTAGGGAGGATCACCTGTTAGCTCCGATAGTAAGATGTTAGTATAATGTGGTTAGGCACAACTTCAGAATGTCTGAATTTGCATCTTGCTCTTTTTGGTGGATTAAGTGCAAGGAGTGGTAAAGTCTGGGTTTAAAAATGGAGAGTCTGGATGAGCTTTCTGGCTCTAGAGCAGGTTTTCTGAGTGCCCTTGGTTGAATCAGTTGCTTTGTCTCTTCAGCTCCCTCTCTGCCAGACTGATGTAATATTACATGACTAATATAGGTGTTGAGAAAATAAATTAATGGATGTCTGTGAAGCATGCAGATCACTGATGCAAGGATCGGTACTTCTGAGAGCCACCAGCAGCAAGCTTGCTGAGGAAAGAGGTTGGCTTGCCAGGCTGAGAGTGGGAAAACTGTCCAAGAAGTGGACAGGACGCTGGTAAAAGGAAGTGAGAGAGAGCTTGGAAAAAGTGAATTGGGGCTGATGTAACAAAAGGCATTCATAAGATGTTACGGAAATTGCAAAGAAATCTGAAGTTTGGATGTTCCCTTTGAATCTGGAGACTCGCAGCTCTCAAATAATCCCATCAAAGTTGAGTAGGAGAAGCTGAAAAGAAGGCCTCCTGAAAGTCACTCAAGCACACAGAAAAATATATATGCATATATCGACATTAAATAAACCATGAAAAATGCACACAAATAATCCAATGAAAAGCTGCATTATACTCTCTCCTGTATGAATTATAGTACATATACAATAATTGCAATGAGTTCTGCTAGGAAATGTGTGAGAATGGAAGTGCCTATTCAGATTGGAAGCCACAAAAGAGTAACCTCTAATAACAAGTGGATCCTAGCATTTATTGAAATAAGTAAAATAGGAAAAGGAACAGAGGGAATGAATCACATAAAGAGGAGAAAATTTTGAACCCATGCTGGCCCAGAAGAAGTGTCAGAAAGAAAGAACTCCTTCAAGTAAAAACACTCCCAAATTAGACCTTTGTCTGACCAATTCAATAAGAAAGGAACAGGGAATAAGGAAAGTCATTCAAATGCATTCATTAAGTTGCCAGAGAAATGCTTATTAAAGAAACCCTCATCTTGATCCTTTTTTTTTGGGGGGGAGGAGGGAACAGGAGAAGGAAGGGAAAGACTTTTTTTTTGTTTAACATTAATTCTTTAGAGGCATTCTTCCTATTATTCCTTCTATTTTGACTTGCTGCATTTGAAAAATATGTTGTCTTTTAAATAGATTTATTCCTTTTAACAGCATTTGACATCTTTTGTCAGAAGTTCCTTCATTTTTCCAGTTTATTTCTTTAACATGTATTTGTTTAAGTGGCTTCCACTGTATTAATTGATGTGTTTGTGTCTGTTCAGAGCAAATGCATTCTCCTCACAGGGATTTTAACAGGCATTTGTTTAAGTGGGTTTTGCTTTTCTGTGTCTATTTCTGCTTGTTTTTCTGGTAGAGAAGGAGACGTTACTAACATGCAGCCGACATAATGAGTCCCATTAACTCCCAATTCAGCTTGCTTTTTGACCACCTCTCTTTTAATGACTGTACTTTTCTTGACTGCAAAGTTTGGGGAATAGGAAAACTGTTCGCTCTGCTGGATTTTAATACATGTTTACATCCTTCTTTGCAGAACAGCACCACCTCTCAATTAATGTTACTCCCAGCCTTAAAGGAACACTTAGTGATAAATAAATGTGAGTTGTGCATCGGAGAAGTGTGGTGCGAACCAGAATTTTTACAAAGGCTGCCGAACACTTAGAGACTAAGCAGCATTTGTGTTCTAATATTTTAAAGCCTTTCCATTGATCTCCTGTTAACTGAGAAGCAAGAATTAACCTCAATGACAGTGCTAGTAGCTCTGCAGTCTATTTTGGCCTGTTCTTTAAGTAAAAAGAGCAACCTAGATGAGAATTTTGTGCTTCACTGGATATTGAAAGATGAGGCAATAAACTGCTAAACTTGAGTAATCACACACTCCCAGAGGAATGCCTCAAATGGGGTTGGTCAAAAACCTTGAAATTCTAGCCTTCTGCACACTGCCTGGGCTTTAACATTTGATGAGAGTCATTATAGTGGGGGACTGAATACAAGTGTCTTCTGATTACAGACCTTCCATTAAAAGTTCCCACCAGTGTGCCTTTCCATAGAGAAGCGTCAATGGGATTAAAATCTCAATTCACCCCAGTCAATTCTCCAGTAACACGATTTCATTAGAGGCAGGCAGGGAGGAAAATGGACTAGAAAGCACTGAAACAGCTGGTGTATAAATTATAAAGTGTACTTTCTACTAAGTGAACACACCTTCCGCTCAGCCACATTACTAATTAATGTGTAGGGTAGCCGATTTTATGTAAATTGTATTCTTCCTCTCTCCTGTGCTTTGGTTAACAACAGGTTCTTCTAAATCTTGGAAAAAGAAAGATTATGCAAAGCTATCATCATATGAAAATAGCGTATTAACATACCGCCTGTGAACTGTATCCAATCAGTTCCTTTTCACTGGCGTGTGTACAAAACAATTAAAATCAAATTTATATTGCACTTCTTTAATATATTCTGGCATTAATATAATCAACGAACAAGTGTTAAAAAGTCTTACAGGCCTATTCTGCTTTAAAATGATATGTTTGTTCGCAGGGTTAGCGGATATTTTCAGCTGCTTTTAAAGGCCACCAAAAAAGAAAAGTTCTAGCTCTACGCCTGCGACTCCGGCCGCGAGGGGTTCACGGGGAGTCTGTCTCATTTTAATGGCAGCCTGGTGTGCTTATTTTTTATGCGGTGTCTTTACTCCAGGAATCTGTCAGCTGTTCTCCGTGTTACCTGCAGCATATTTGTTTTTAATTATCGGATGTTGCTGAATAATTGCTCATAAAGGTTACGAGAGCCCCGAGTCGTGGGGCTGACCGCAGGCACGTCCTTAGGCCCCAGGATCCACGCTCTGAGGCTACATTTTTCCCTGTCTGTTTTTCTTGCTGCTCTTGGCGTGCTCGCATGTGAGATCAGATAGCAAGGACCAAGGTGTTTTGTCACTGCTCTCAGTGGAGCAGGCTCAGAGATCTCCAAAACCGGTAAACTGGTGGATGGGAGTAAACCACTTTTGTCAGTCATGCAATCATAGGGCTGGGAGGTCCAGCAAGAGGTTATTTGTCCTGTCTCCAGCCATACCTCTGGGAAGAGTCTCCATTCAAGCACCACCACCAGCAGGCACTCCACACCTTCTCAGGCAGGCTTTCTCAGGGCTTCTCCAGCCTGCCTGTTTCTGAAGGCCTAACCTGAATCTCTGGCTGCAGATAAGCCCCTTATTCCCCCCAAGGGGGATTCTTTTTCTTTAATTTCGTGTTGAATCCTATGATTTTGTAAGGGCAAGGGTTCGTGAACGCTCCCTCCTCGAGCATTGCACTTGTACAGAATATGAAAATGTACAGAAAATGGAGAAACACTCCATTCTGTGGCCCATACCCTAGTGGCACACTTACTGACTTCAGCAGCACATTTCCCGCATCCAGAAGTGTGCCACGGAAATTTATTTTGCCCTTTATTTTGCCACGGAAATTTATTATGCCCTTCAGCAGCCTATAGATTCCTTGCAGTAGGGGCAGTGAAGTTGTGGCAGAGGTGGTTTGTCCACTGAAACTAAGCTGAGACCATAAGTTCACTTCACTTTGGACCAGAGGATAGTAATAAACCATGGATGAAATGTCAGTGCCTTTCCATTAAGTGACCCCACGTCATCTTTATTTACGACTTCCTAACAATGGACGTAGCCAGATGGCCTACGTGATTGGCATAATTCCATTTTGAAACTGCAGATTTGAATTCTTGAAAGTATAAATGGCTGTGCATTTAAATATTCACTCTGTCAGGAGAGAAACTGCAGGATACCTGTAGGTTATGGTGTGTGCAGTTGGAAGCAAGGCACCTGGAAAAACACAGGCTGGGAATTTGGTGCCAAAATTCACTACCAAAAATGGATTTTTAGACTTGCATTTGGTAGCAAACCTATCAAGTGAAGTGAGGGGAAACGCAGAGGAGAGAAACAAATGTTTAGATTCATTGCTAAATACTTTCTTTCAGCCCCACGCTTCCCACTAGCTGATTCTTGATGCCACCAAGCCAAGGAGCTGACTGATGTCGTACCTCGTACTAAGCACTAGGTCAGCCCTGCTGCAACTTGTTACTCTCTGATGGTGTTGATAGCATAAGTGGAACCTGCAGACTGGCCCTCGGCCATGAGAACGAGGACAGGATCATCTGCAGTAGTTTATAGGAAGAGAGGATGTGCAGATTCTCCCTTTGGTGGCGGTGGTGAAAGCCCATTAACTGCAGCCACTTTAGTGTCGGTAAGAACTGCGTGTAGCCAAGGAGGTCGCTATGCGAGCCACAAATTACAGTAGTTATCTTCTCTGATTGCTCAGCACTTGAGGCAAATGTTCTCTATCTCACTCCCTTCAGCTCTAAATCACTGTCAGACCCTTCTCCGCTGGCTGACGGACGGCGTGGTGCCACTCTCTCCAGTTCTGTCAGGACGTGATAGTGCTGTCCCAGTCATGGTACTCTGCCTGCCTGTTAAAGGAGCAAGGATGGATGCAGCGTATCAGTGCCTGGGTTTGCCTTTCCACATACAGTATTGGAACGAATGCTCTCTTGTCCTTTCAGAAATACTCTGGCTATGAACCCAACAGGGTCAGTCAGAGTACCAGAAGGGACAAGCTGATCATGCACTGATGGAAAAAAATCTACAGATCTGAAGGGTGAACAAAAAATAATCTCAGGAACATGTGAAGAGGATCCGTCAAATGGCTTAACGTGGTTTCACAATGACTTGTTTGGTTGCTTGCCGTGGTGATTTTTTTTTGGAGGGGACGTGTGTATGGAAAAATAAGACATAGTTATAATTTTATGGGCAGATTAAAACATGGTTAGAGGAGAAAAGCTTATTTTTCTTTGTGTGGTGCTATCAGGAAGGCTGAAATCTAATGAATAGGTTCCTCAGTGATTCTGGGGTTGCGTTTCTTTTCAGTCAAGGAGATTCTTGTGTTCTTGTAATTTTTACAAGTTATTTTTATGATATTTTGTTGTTGTTGTTGTTACGGTGTTATTTGTTTCAGTGCTTCCCGAATTCTTGGAAATCGTCCTGTTTGTCTCCAGTAGGTAATGCATAAGGCACAAAATGGAGAATAAGTCTGTAAAGTTTGTTAGGATTTAAAATGTGAATCGTTTTTTTTTCTGTGATGAGGAAAATGGACAGGACAGTTGTAGTAACATTTTCATTATCTGAGTTGAATATCTACATTGTCTCGGACCTGTAATATCTCTAGCATGATGGAAAATATCAAAAGAATGGGATTACAAGACACACAAAGAATGGAACTCATTCCTAAGTAGACGCAGAGAGGGTAACCAATCACAGCCAAACCAAACTGAAATGGTTGAGGTTGTCTGGCTTTATGTTTAGTTTCCTAGCACAAATTTCCTGTAATAGATTTTAATTTCTGTATGTGTTCTGTAATTATTTTTGTTTCATTGTAACTGTGAAATTGAGTGTTTTGCTTCTGCTGTTATCAGGTCACTCCTGTAAATAAAGTATATCTCGGAGAATAGCAATGTTATTATTATTCAAAAGCTACATGTTTGGGCAATTATGCAAACATTGTCTTCCTGTCAGTCAATAAAACCTTTCCCGGAATACCTGGGACCCTTGAATTAATTAGGCTTGTCGTCTCCTCCTTTGAATGCCAACTTGCAAGGGGGCCACCTCAGTTCCCTCCCTGTCCAAACGGCTCCACCACTGTCCATCAAGGTCACCTCACTACACGGCTGTCCATCTGCATGGCGTTCTGCAATGAGCAGTATTGCTGCTCTAATTACTGGGTGCAAGCTCATATATGTACAATTCTGCAAACTTTGTATGTGCTATAACAAAAGTAAACCAAGTGACCTGCGTGCCGTTGCGAAGGTGGGAAGTCTACCGTGAGCAGCATCTCTTCCCTGAAGGAGGTGCAGCTTCTGCGGCCTAATCTCAGAGAGATCAGAGGCTGACTTCTCATTTCTGTTGTGGCTGGAAGTTTAGGAGCACAGCTTATAAGAAAGTAGCTGGAGAAAAAAGCACTGGTTGAAAAAAAAAAAAAAAAAAGTAATGATACTAGATTTAAAAAAGACTTTTTATTTTATTTTTTTTTTCCTCCCTAAGTACTCTTAATAGGAATAAATGGTTTCTCTTCTCAGATCTGTGTATTTCTGTAGAAATATACCGCTGGGAAAAGGCAGCAAAAATTCTGGCGACCATGTTTACATCCTACACTGAAGACTTACTTCAGAAGAAGAAAAGACACAGAATTTTGTGCTGGCTCTCATTGTGAAGGTGAGTGTTGTCCTACATACACACTGATGAGAGCAAAGCTAAACGATACATAAATTTAATTGCAGAAGTGAACCAGAGTTACACCAGCCAAAGCCTCTCCAGTTTTTTGGAGGTGGAGACATTCTCCTGCTTTGTCTATTCTTGCTTCTTGGTAAACTGGTACGCATAAAAATGGAAGGGGTGGCATTAAAATCTTCTGTCTTTGTGGACCCCTGGCTACACCCTGTGTGTGTGGTACTCAAAAGGGCAAGTGTGTCCCACTGGGAGGAATATTCAGCGTCCTACAAATGGCTTTGAACCAGATGCACATCACACGACCACCCCAGTGAGCCACTGGATCTAGGTACTCTTGCTGGGACAAGTTCATCCACAGCTGTATGGGGAGCTGCTTAATTGAGCCTCATTACTCCAATTTCCTACTGACACTGTGCACCCTGTGAGGCACTGCTCAGGCATGCATCAGGGGCAGGGGGTCGAGCAGCTGCCTTTTCCATGCAAGCAGGAGAGGATGAGCTACAACAGTGCCCTAACCCAGCACTGTTGCCTCTGCAGTTGGTACCACTTACGAGTGAGAGCAAGCTGCTAATTTGTCCCCCTTAGGCAGGAGGGTGCACCTGCCTCTGCCCCTGTATTCTACTCTTCTACTGCACGTTTTGCCATAGAGGATGGTGTCCTGGTGCACTCCTGACAAACTGACACTGGCAAACCATCCCCAGGTGTTACCTTCACACGTTTTTGGATCCCTGGTGATCCCTGCATTTGTGTCCTTTTAAAGAAGGGTGCATGCTTGGAAGCATCTCAACTAAAGTCTCCCAAAGAGGAGTATTTCTTCATTTTAAAAGATAACATGAGCCATCTATTTTCTTCTTATTCAGGCTGTGTAACCTGCATCTGGAAGGTCAGTCAAGCATCCCTTCAAAGCCTCCAGCTTCAATTCTGTTTCTTCAAGCACGCGAGCTCCAAGCACACAGGTTAGATGTAGCTTCCTTGTTCATCCCTGGTCTGTTGAAGTCCTGAATCCCTGCTGAGAGTTTTGTTTCTATCAGTAATCTTATTTCCTTACAGATATTCTTCCCGTTCTTTTAGAGATGTATTATCCTCAGTTTTTGTTGTTAAAGGGGGCCTATTGTGGTCTTTTGCTCCTATAGGTATATTTGCAGTATCTACCACTTCATGTTGATGTTTCCAGTGTACCCTAAAAGCTGTTAGAGGAGTTAATCACTTTGTGATTTCCATGGGATGGCGGGCAACATGTGAGAGAGAACTTAGCCAGTGATACCCATTATTATCACCCTTCTGAAACTCACCACTGCTGAGTGAAAATGAGCTTTGTGAAGATAATCAATCACCGGTCACCACATGTGTTCCCTCAGTATAACATTAAGGATAAAACTCACCACTTTGAACAGCATCAACACAAAGTCTTGTGTAATACCAATTCTCACTCACTCGGTTCTGTGGGGGAGATGAAAGAGGTATCTGTTTACCGAAGAGGTCTAAAAGGATGCTCTGGCTTTGTGTTTCACCACTCCAAGTGCAAATAATGGCTTGCTGGACGACCATCAGGCTAGCCAGACAAGGACTTTCTGTGCTGCAAAGTGGCATGGAGCTATCACAGCTCTGCACACTGAGTCAGGTAAGTTGTAACACCCAGCATCATAGCAGGACAAATGACAAATATAAATATCATAGTATTATAAAGAGTTTATTCCTTTGCCGTTATCTTTAGCCAGGTAGTATGCAGTTGATTCGTACAATAAGAAATTATTTCAGAACACCCATTATGCACACATCTCCTATCATTCCCCCCCAAATCCATAGTTAACTTTCCCTAGAGGACATTTTAGAACTAGTGAGGGATGAATTCAGATAGACGGTGGTGTCCATTGTGTCAGACTTGCATATCCAACATTTTGCAGCCTGGAGTTGAAAGCTGTGAGAGGGCCATGCTTGTGAGCAGAGGTTGCTTGTTTGGCAGCACCTGAGAGCAGAGCTAAGCCAGTCAAGGCATTTCAGTCTGGGCCTGTCTTCTCTGGTTATGCGTATGTAAAGGTGCCCAGGTGATTTTCATGGCACAGGCTTTGCAGGGATGCAGTTGCTGCATCCTGTCACCGGAGACTAAGAAGCAGTGGCAGGTCATCACAAAGAGAATTAACTCATGTATTTTGACAGGTGAAGCTAAATAAGATGAAATAATTTGACAGGAAGTGAAGCCAAAATGCAACAAAGGAATAGACTTGCAGGAATATCAGGTTACCATAGGGAGAAAAAAAATATGAGAATGAGAAATGTACATACAAATAAATAAATAAAGATGGTTAGATATTTTTATAAATCCATTTCAACCTCTACAGTTGGACTAGCTTGGAGTTCTTTGTCTCTTGGCGTATTTGGGAAAGGCGATACTATTATAACAATAAGTGCTCCCACCTCCTAACACAAAGTAAGGGGACTCTTTGTGACTGCTCCTCCCTAAGGGAAGAAAGAGAAATGCTATATGGGGCACAAAAGCAACAGTGGATTTCTTAGCATATGGTCTTTTCCAGTGTGAGCACAGACAGGTTTTTGCTATAAGGAAACAAGGGAGTTCTTTGCAATTAGTATTGTGAAGTGGATAGAGAATTTTTTGCCACCATGTTGCTGGGAAAACAAAAACAAAAACAAAAACAAAAACAAAAAGAAAAAAAAAAAAAAAACAAGAAAAAAAGAGTGGATATCTACACAGGCAGTGAAGAAAGCAATGACACGGTTTTCTCATTAAAAATGCCAATAGCAAATCCAGCTGTACCTTGCCACAGCAGTGAATAGCTGGCCTGCCTTTGAGGATCACTGTTGCAATCCGTGGAAACAGTGTGTGGATGCATGGCAGTACCCAGTCCCATTAGGTTGTACCAGCCTGCAGGCCTCCAGCCAGACAGCCTGCCATTTAGCTGTACACGTCCCTTGGCTGTGCACAGCAAATGCGGGCCATCTGGAGAGAGCAGGATCCCCCTCCTGTGCCTGGGCAGCAGCAGTGACACTGCTGGGGACTCTGCCAGACCATGAGCTGGGTCCCAGTCAGCTCCAGGAGGGCAGGGGTTACAGCTCGAGAGGCTGCTGTGAGATTTGGCTTTGGTACTTTGATATCCAGAGCCCCAGAAGTTCGTCTGAAGAAGCACAGTCCCATGTATCAGTGGCACCAAGACGTGCAGGAGATGGTCTGTCTGGTCTGAGGGAGAGTAGGAATAGGACAGGTCGCAGAGGCAGCTGTAGAGTTGTTGGGAAGATGAAAAGTGAGCTGAATGTTGTATGTATTTAAGTAGATAAAAGTGTGTCTTTGAGACCTAGGTGGAGAACTTGTAATATGAATAGCTTTGTTTTCTTTCAGGGAGTGTTTTTAAATCTGTTTTAGTCTGAAATGACTGTGTATTAAGCACTTTGTTGTTGTTCATGTTGTTTGGGCTTTGTTATCGATGCATATGAAAAAATCCACTTCTTACCTACTTTGCTTGGATGAATTGCTATCTGACATTAACAGGAAATGTGGGCAGCATCCTGCAGGAGTCATCCTTCGCTCTAAGTGTGCAGTCTTATTTGTCACTTGAAGATGTTTCTTGCTCTTGGAGTTGCCAAGATCCCTTTCAAATATGAACTGAGAGTGAAGTAAGAAGGTCCACTTGAGCTTGGAGAGAGTCTAAAATAAGAGCTCTAAGAATTGAAAACTATTCTATTAGGTTCTCATTTCAGGACCTGGACTGCATAAGTCTGTGTGCAAGAAACAGTCCAAATGCCCCAGCAGACACTACCCAAATGCCCAAAAGCCCCAGCAGTCACTGGTGTGTGTTTTTCTTCTGGAATTTGCTACGTTGTTGGGCCTGGTACCAAACGTGGTGGAGTGATGGGAGGTGAGGAGTCCAGTGCCAGGTGCTGTGACACCTTATTGCCTCGTAGCACGGACACATGGCTCTTCTGCCTGTGCTAACACAGGTGGCGCTGACAGCACTGCTCCAGCCCCACTTGTCACTCCCTGTCCACGAGCCAAGTCAGGAGGGAAGGTGGCCCTGAGCCAGCTATGCCTGCCCTGCCTTACCAAAGCGAAGGCTTGTGGAGATGGGCCACCTCGAGGACACGGTAACAAGCCAGTTTTTACCCACAGCTGACAAAATTTGTAGCTTTGAGTGCTATCAAATTTGAGCTATTGTTGGCCAGATTGTGTAGTAATGGGGAGATAGAAAGAAGGGCATTTCTAGCAGTGAGGATACACCAACACTGAAAGTGATTTTAAAAATAACATTACTGGGAAATTTGCCTGACACAAACCTTGGTCTCACTCTGATGCAGAGACACAAGACACTGTGTACCTTCAGGGAAATAAACAACCAACTGCCTTAAACCCATTCAATGTGAAAGGACTGTGCTATTCTTCCCTGAACAACTAGACAATGAAAAAAAAAAAAAAAAAAAGGATGAAGACATGATAAAGTAATATAAAAATATCCTCTTTCAGCACCTGTTGTCACAGCTTGACTCAGCTGTGAGGGAAGTACCCTTGATATTATTTCTGCATTCAAATGCTTCAGACATTTATCAGAGACATTGATGTGGAATACTTATGAATCAGGGGAAGGTCCTACTTGCCTAGCCTCCAACTTTAGGCCAACAGCCTTTGCACCTCTGTTCTTGCAATCCAGCCCACCCAGGTCTTCTTTCTGACTTGTGGCTCCAGCCCCCCATTGCATCTGTGCACCTATCAGTAAGCAAAAAGCACAGGAATTTCAGATTTACCCTCATTTCTACTCTGTTATTTAGGGATCGTTTTGCATTGTGGCCATCGTATCCATTTGAACAGAAAATTAATGGTTAATTTGCGACTGTTCTTGTAAATAAGCCTCTTCTTTACAGATTCATAAATCTTGCCGAGAAATTAAAAAGCAAGAAAATAAAGATGTATTGGGTCTACATTTTCAGATATTCTAAGTGAGCTTTTGCTATGTGGGAGCCATAGAAACACACAGGCTTTTCTTCCTCACCAGCCGAGCTATTCAGCCGGAAGCTGGGCTGATTTCAAACCAGTTTTTGCCAAAGACTGCTGGTACCTCCAACAGAGATCTGCTGGAGGGTGCAGGCTTAATTATAATGTATCTTCCCTACAGCTGCAGAACACTAATCCTGATTCACCAGAGTCCAGTCTTTGTTTGGTTATGGAAACTATTTTTGGATTTTTCAGAGTTAATCTATCTCTGGTCTAAGACATACAGGGCCATAGAGTACTCCTGGTACACATATCGTGCTCTTACGATGCATGCTCAGCACACCTTTTATTTTTGCTGTGCCTGCCTAGAAGCCTACCAGCCGGTGTGTTCAGCTCTGCACTGCGTTTCTGCTTCTACAGGGCACAAGTCCTCTCAAAACACACGCCCAAATTGTGTCAGGCAGGAAGCAAGGGGATGTTCTTTTAGGGGAAGAGCATTGCATGGACATTGTCACCTTGGATGTCCCTTCCAGTAGCACTGTGTCCCATCAGGGACACATTTGGTGCCAGTTACTCTGCAGGGGGCAGTTTCAATAAATCCATGGCATCAGGGAAAGTTGGACTGGTCCTGTGGTGAAGAGGGAAAGGCAGGTTGTACTGTGTTAGCATGGATCAAACTATTCATTCTTCAGTCATGAAACAGCACCCATCTCTTGTTCAATCTGCAGCCCTTACCTGCAGGCATTCCAGTTTTGAATCATAAGGTCTGGTGCCCTGAAAGTGTGTTTCAACTTTTGGAAAAGACTTAAGACTAAATTAGGCACCACTGTGAAAGGACTTAGTTTTTCCAGAAATCTCTGTGACTCCTGTAACATCCTTACCTTTACTGCTTAGACAAAAATAGCTTTTAAAAGTTGAGGAACTTCTTGAGACTTGAATTTAACTCAGCTAAGGACAAAAAGAACATTTTTTCTAGAAGTATTTCAGGATTCTTTCCTTGTTCTGTTACCATAATTATTGAGCAAATCATTGTAATACTATATTTTGTTTGGTGCACTGTAGATGTATCACAAGTCTGATTAAAATCTGAAACTAATGGTTTTATATTTGATTTTATAATACCATATAAGGACATAATGATCATAAATGAAAAAAAAAAAAAAAAATTTAGTCTAAAAGTTCCTCAGGTCAAACCCAGTGCAAAGGGGCCCTGAATGATTTGGAAATTTCAAATGAAAACAACAGATAAGTATTTATTATTAAAAATAATAATTCCAGGTCTCCTCTCCCATAATCTTAGGCAATGTGGTCATTATCAGGAGAAAGAATTTGGGTTTGTTAGTAGCAGAATACAATACAGATATGATGTCTTACGAAACCACCCTGGAATTGTATTAAAAACTGGAAAACTTAAGTGCTATCTGCCAGAACAACGTTCTTCCCCTCAATCTGCACTGTAATTTTCAAACTTAATAAGTCTATGAAAAACTTGAAGCCAAGGTTGGAAACCTAAGTCCTCTTTTGTATTTATATGAGAACCATTTTACAGTACTTTGCAATATAGAGAGTTTTTAAGTTTGTCTAGTACAACTAAGAGGTTGATAGCCCTTTTTCTCCACTCATTTACATTTAGGGATGACTGTGGTTTTAACGAAGCAGAATATTCCAAATACTAATGGATCTTAAATTGCTTATTCTTACCAAGAGGTACTCCAAATAGCACATTTGCCTCAAGTGATATAAAGTGATGAGTTAATTCATGTACTTGTGTCAATTGCTTCAAGATACTGAGAATTAGCTGCATTAGTGATACCTTTTTTTTTTTTTTTCTCTTCACATATGTACTGGAAAGTGCATAGGAATGGAGATTGATTTAACCTCTACTGCACAGAGGAGGGGAGAAATGGTTGATGTCCTACAAACCTCATTGACAAGGTTAGTAAAATCTTTCTGTTTGTGATCTCTTGCTGGTGTTTGAGTTACATAAGTTTCTAAACAGAGTAGTCTAGTCCATGACAGCAAAATTTCTGACCACAGTAATAAACCAAGCAAAGTCTGTCTTAAGGGCAAGCCACACCAAGTGGAATTTGAAAATGCCTCATAGTAACCTGCACCAAAGTGGTGCTCAAGTCGCTCCAAAGATTTGGAGCATTTGGACTCCTAAAGCTATCTGCCTCACGTCCTGGAAAAGCCTGCAAAGTAAGAAAAACATGGGAACAAGTGCACACCCCTGGTATCTCAAACTTCCTTGGAGATCAAGGGCCAGAGCACAGTGTGACTCCCCAGCCTCGGGGTTCCTCTGATGTAGCACAGAGCAACAGGTGGCAGCTGTTAATGTGCTGAATGTGGCTTCCCCCTGTGTCCGGCCATGGAAAACAAAGCGAGCGAGCGGATCCATGCCAAACACTTTGCA